>NC_080042.1:92105888-93356867 GCF_012489685.1 Lotus japonicus | reverse complement strand
GAACTGGCATGGCTAAGCACTTTTGGGCAGAGGCAGTAAATACAACATGTTACATTCAGAACAGAATCTCCGTGAGACCAATTCTGAATAAGACTCCTTATGAATTGTGGAAGAACATAAAACCCAACATTTCTTATTTTCATCCTTTTGGCTGTGTTTGTTATGTTCTCAATACTAAGGATAGATTGCATAAATTTGATGCTAAATCTTCTAAATGTCTATTACTTGGTTATTCTGAGAGATCTAAAGGTTTTAGATTTTATAATACTGATGCTAAGATTATTGAAGAATCTATTCATGTTAGATTTGACGATAAGCTTGACTCTGACCAGTCAAAGCTAGTTGAGAAGTTTGCAGATTTAAGCATTAATGTTTCTGACAAAGGCAAAGCTCCAGAGGAAGCTGAGCCAGAGGAAGATGAACCAGAGGAAGAAGCTGGTCCCTCTAACTCAAAAACTCTGAAGAAGAGCAGAATCACTGCAGCTCACCCTAAGGAATTGATTCTGGGCAACAAAGACGAACCAGTCAGAACCAGATCAGCCTTCAGACCCTCTGAAGAGACCTTGCTTAGTCTGAAAGGATTGGTGTCCTTAATTGAACCCAAGTCCATAGATGAAGCTCTTAAGGACAAGGATTGGATTCTGGCCATGGAAGAAGAATTGAATCAATTCTCCAAGAACGATGTTTGGAGCTTAGTGAAGAAGCCTAAGAGTGTCCATGTAATTGGAACAAAATGGGTATTCAGAAACAAGCTGAATGAGAAAGGAGATGTAGTCAGAAACAAAGCAAGGCTAGTTGCTCAAGGCTACAGCCAGCAGGAAGGAATAGACTACACTGAAACATTTGCTCCAGTAGCAAGACTGGAGGCAATCAGACTGTTGATCTCTTTTTCAGTGAATCACAACATAGTTCTACATCAGATGGACGTGAAGAGTGCCTTCCTAAATGGTTATATTTCAGAGGAAGTCTATGTTTATCAACCCCCAGGTTTTGAAGATGAGAAGAAGCCAGACCATGTGTTCAAATTGAAGAAGTCACTCTATGGTCTGAAGCAAACTCCCAGAGCATGGTATGAGAGACTCAGCTCATTCCTTCTGGAGAATGAGTTTGTAAGGGGTAAAGTAGATACAACTCTCTTTTGCAAGACTTATAAAGATGATATCTTAATTGTGCAAATTTATGTTGATGATATTATATTTGGTTCTGCTAATCAATCTCTATGCAAAGAATTTTCTGAGATGATGCAGGCTGAATTTGAGATGAGTATGATGGGAGAATTAAAGTACTTTCTGGGAATACAAGTTGATCAAACACCAGAAGGAACATATATCCATCAGAGCAAGTACACTAAAGAACTTCTGAAAAAGTTCAATATGCTGGAATCTACAATGGCCAAGACTCCAATGCATCCTACATGCATTCTGGAGAAAGAAGATAAAAGTGGTAAAGTATGTCAGAAGCTCTATCGTGGCATGATAGGTTCACTTCTATACTTAACTGCATCTAGGCCAGACATACTATTTAGTGTTCATTTATGTGCTCGTTTCCAATCAGATCCAAGGGAAACCCACTTAACTGCTGTTAAGAGGATCCTAAGGTATCTGAAAGGCACCGCTAACCTTGGCTTGATGTATAAGAAAACATCAGAGTATAAGCTTTCAGGTTATTGTGATGCTGATTATGCTGGAGATAGAACAGAGAGAAAAAGTACTTCTGGAAATTGTCAATTTCTGGGAAGCAATCTAGTCTCATGGGCAAGCAAGAGGCAATCAACCATTGCACTATCAACTGCAGAGGCAGAATATATCTCAGCAGCAATATGCAGCACCCAGATGCTCTGGATGAAACATCAGCTGGAGGATTATCAGATCCTTGAGAGCAATATCCCAATCTATTGTGATAACACCGCTGCAATCTCATTGAGTAAGAATCCTATCTTGCATTCAAGGGCAAAGCACATTGAGGTAAAGTATCACTTTATTAGAGATTATGTACAGAATGGCGTACTTCTTCTGAAGTTTGTTGATACTGACCATCAATTGGCAGATATCTTTACAAAGCCCTTAGCAGAGGATAGATTTAATTTTATTCTGAAAAATCTGGACATGGACTTTTGTCCAGAGTAAAGATGGATCAGAACCTCTGACTATGATACTTCTTGATCAGAAGATGTCTAGTCCAGAAGGTAACTCAATCAGAGTGTGTGTACCCATTGGTACTGACTCTGAAGCTGAGACAGCAACACGTGTGTCAGTATTTCTGATGCATAGTTCCTCGTGCCCGTGTGACAGTCTGTCATGATTGCGTGTAGATGTGCTTCTCTCCTGTGTGTGATATGTGTATTTACTGTTACTATCTATCTTTAATTTTCAACCGTTGATTTTACATCGCTTTTTGAATCAACAACGGTTATTTGTCAAAACCCACTATACACACACGATCTCCTTCACTTCCGGTTTTTACTCTCTCTCTCTCTCTTGCTATTTCAAAACCGCTTATCCTCGATTTCTCTCTCGATCTCTCTTCATCTTTCAACCTTCATCTTCTACCTAAACCTTCAACCGCTCCAAAAATGGTGAGTCAAACCAGAAGAGCTACTGCAGATGCAACCCAGTTCCCTCATATGGTAGTTGGTCTAGCAACAGGTCAAAGGGGTCCTGAGAATCCGACTCAAGATCAAGGTCAAGCTCAAGAGCAGATTATTCCGATTGCAGAACGGGGCTGTGCCGTTCACTGCGTATATGCTCCTGAGGAACTTCAAGTACTGGCAGAATGGAGATTCGACCTCGACAACCTTGCTACAAATGGGTATGATCTTCGTCCTGAAGTCCAAGTTCAAGGTTGGGGAAATTACTTCAACAGGCTTCGAGGACCGGTGTATGATAAACTGATCAAGGAATTCTGGAAGCACGCCGACTGCGATGATACTCAGGTGGTATCTCACATTCTTGGAAGAAAGATCATCATTACAGAGAAGTCTTTCGTGAACCTGCTGGGTGCAGAAACTGCTCTTGGGTATCGTTTCCAATTCACTGAATCGAAGCTGAAACCCAAGACGAAGGATGAGACCAACAAGGCCCTGTACACCAATTACAAACCGGGCAAGACTAATTACAAAGTGATGGACCTTCATCCCAAGCTCAGGATCTGGCACAAGATTTTGCTCCACTGCATAAACCAGAGACCAAAGGGCAGTTCCCCAGACTACATCAACTTCAACCAGAAGGCGATGTTGTTCTTCATCCAAGACAAGAAGAAGATCTGCCTTCCCTACTTCCTGTTCTCCTACTTGAAGGAGTGTATCCGGAAGTCTCGTACCACTGCCTCCATCAAGTCAGCAATCAAGTATATTCCCTTTGGGAGACTGTTGTCTGATCTCTTCATTGAGAGTGGCCTCATTCAAGATCTGGTAAATGCTGGATGCACAGAGGATCTGACCACCATTGTCAATGATGTCTTCACTGCAAATTCTCTAAAGAAAATGGGCCTAGTCAAGAAGAAGATTGCTCCTGCCCATGAAGACACATCTTCTGAAATCAGAAGTAGAAGGGTGCCTCTGAATGACTACCCTCTGTGGACACAGGCAGACAATCCTGAAGCCATTAGGTGCTATGTTGAAGACCTAAGGGCTCAAGGCTATGAAATTGATCTCGATGAATTCTTCAGCAGACTGCCGCCAGCTCCAGAGTTTACTTCTCCTATCAAGAAGAAAGTTCAGAGGAAGATGATCCTAGAAGAATCTTCTGAGGAATCAGATGTCCCTCTGACCAAAAAGAAGAAGACTGGTCAATCCAAGAGAAAACATGATGAAACTAGCAAGCCCGATGATGGTGATGATGGTGATAATGAGGATGGTCCTCCTTCTCCTAAGAAGAAGAAGAAGCAGGTCAGAATTGTGGTGAAGCCTACTCGGGTGGAACCAGCTGCTGAAGTGATCAGAAGGATTGAAACTCCTGTCAGAGTGACAAGATCATCAGCACATTCAAGTAAGTCTGCAGTTGCTTCTGATGATGATTTGAATTTATTTGATGCACTCCCCATATCAGCCATGCTCAAACAATCTTCAAATCCACTCACTCCTATTCCTGAGTCCCAACCAGCTGCACAAACCACCTCTCCACCACATTCCCCAAGGTCTTCATTTTTTCAACCTTCTCCTACTGAAGCACCTCTCTGGAATTTGCTCCAGAACCAACCCTCTAGGCCAGATGAACCAACCTCTCCCATTACCATCCCGTACAACCCATTAACTTCTAAACCTATCATTCATGAGCAACCAGAGCCTACCCAAACAGAACCTGGACCCAGAACCTCTGATCACTCTGTCCCAAGAGCATCAGAACGTCTGGCTCCCAGAACCACAGATACAGACTCTTCCACAGCCCTTACACCTGTATCCTTCCCAACAAATGTTGTTGATTCTTCTCCTTCCAACAACTCTGAATCCCTTCGAAAATTCATGGAAGTTAGAAAAGAAAAGGTGTCTACCTTAGAAGAATATTATCTCACTTGTCCAAGCCCTAGGAGATATCATGGCCCTAGACCTGAACGTCTAGTTGACCCAGATGAACCTATCTTGGCCAATCCTTTACATGAGGCAGACCCTTTGGCTCAACAAGCTCACCCTGCCCCTGACCAACAAGAGCCTATTCAACTAGAACCTGAACCAGAACAATCTGTGTCTAACCAATCCTCAGTTAGATCACCCCATCCTCTGGTTGAAACTTCAGAACCTCACCTTGGAACCTCTGAACCAAATGCTCAAATGTTTAACATTGGCTCTCCACAAGGTGCCTCTGAAGCTCACAACAGCAATCACCCAGCCTCTCCTGAAACCAACCTCTCTATAATTCCTTACACTCACCTCCGACCCACATCTCTCTCTGAGTGCATCAATATTTTCTATCATGAAGCCTCTTTGATGCTACGCAATGTGCAAGGTCAGACTGACCTAAGCGAGAATGCTGAACATGTGGCTGAAGAGTGGAACAATCTGGGCACTTGGCTAGTGGCTCAAGTTCCAGTTATGATGCAGCTCCTGCATGCAGAAGGAAGTCAGAGGATCGAGGCTGCAAAGCAAAGGTTGGCTAGAAGGGTGGCTCTTCATGAACAAGAACAGAGACATAAGCTACTTGAAGCTATTGAAGAGGCTAAAAGAAAGAAAGAACAAGCAGAAGAAGCTGCACGTCAAGCAGCAGCTCAATCTGAACAAGCCAGATTAGAGACAGAACGACTTGAAGCTGAGGCTGAAGCTCTTAGATACCAAGCACTTGCACCCGTAGTTTTTACTCCTGCTGCTTCTGCTTCCACTCCAGCTTCTCACGCTGCTCAGAATGTTCCTTCTAGTTCTGCACAGCCAAACTCGTCCAGACTCGACATTGTGGAACAACGTCTTGACACTCATGAGTCTCTGCTGATTGAAATGAAGCAAATGATGATGGAACTTCTGCGTCGATCTGATAAACCCTAGCTTTAGAATCTCTTCGCTTTGATTTCTTTTCCTTTATCTATGTTTTATTTCGTTAAACTCTAGCTCTTTCTTATTAATCTTTACTTTGTTCATTTGTGATTATCTATGCATATATATATATATATATATATATATCTCTGACATTATGTTTGCAAATTTTTTTTATTATTATTCATCATAAACGCTTTTACATCATACATTCTCTTTCTTTTTCCTAAAATCCTAGAATGGAGGATCCCTCCTCATTCTTCTGCACTCCTGGCGCTGCTCTGACCTCTCCTTCTCCAGGCGCTCCAGTGCATACTGGATGTTGTTGAGCCTGTCTTTTAGCTCATCCCTCTCCAGAATCTCTTATGCAGTCTTGAGCTTCTTTTCAAAAATCTCTTTTTCTTCCAGCAGCTTGAGTTCAAGCTGGCTGAGTTCTTGCACCTCCTCCACGAAGGCAAGAAATTCCCTCAAGTCTCTCTTTAACTCTGGACGCAGGTCTTCCTCCAGCAGTGTCCGTGTTAGCTCTGAGATGGTCTGTGTACCCTCTGGATGCCTAATGTTCAGGAACAAGTCCTCCTCAAAGGCCTTCTTTCTCAGCTCTTCTAGTGCTACGATGTATGATGCCATTTTCTTTACTGAAAATTGCTCGAGTTGTGAAGCTTACCTCTCTCTCCAACGCTTTTTATAGGCTTCACTTTCTCTCTGCAAGTTAATGCTCCTACAGTTTCTCGAGGTTAAGTTCTTGGTAACTGACCCTCCTCTTTACTCCCTTGGCCGGTGGTAAACGTTCTTATCTTGCATTAACTCTTCTATTTATTTCGCCTAACTCTGATTCTTGCATCGTTTTCATTTTCTTTAAACTTAGACCTTCTCTAAGGGGGAGTACCTTGTACTTCAAGCTAAGTTTTTCACATCCCAAGCTTTTTGCTTATGACAAAAAGGGGGAGTAAACCCAGTTTTTGATGTGTAAGATGTGTTAGTGTGATTTATTTTTCTTTTGGAGAATTTAAGAGTTCCACCTTTATGACCATAGATGTGTCACTGGGCAAATACAAGGAATACATTTCACTTCTTCTGAAGTGATTCTAATTTGACTCTGATACCCAAGACTCTGATACCTTGTCCGTGACTCGTGATTACTTATGCGCTCTGATTACTCTATTTTCATCTATGTCATAAGTTTTTCACTCTGAACTCTTATATCATTTAGCTCAGAATCTAGACTTTACTAATGTTTTCATCAAGTATTAGATTCAGGGGGAGCTAAGCTCAGAATCAAGCAGTGACTTGAATTCAGAATGAGCAAGATAAACTATTCACATCAGGATAAGTCTTATTCTATATCTCTAAACTCTGAGTGAATTCAGTTTAATGTTTAAGAATTGTTCATCAAAAATCTTAGTTTTGTCATCATCAAAAAGGGGGAGATTGTAAGATCAAGTTTTGATCTAGTAGTACAACTCTATGTTTTGATGATTACAAGTTAACCTTTTGATATGAACAATTGTTGTACTCTAACGTGTTTTTCTGAGTGTGCTATTTACAGGCTCTGACCTCAACTCAATCTCACACAAATCAGAAGCACTGTGTTAAAGAGCGACCCAAGCAACGCTTTCGCATTCACCATGTTCAGTATGAACAGTGAAAAAGCTTCAGAAGTTCTGAAGTTATACAAACTCTGATGTGGACTCAGTCACTAGAAGTTCTGAAGATCCAGAAAGTCTGATAACCAAGAAACACTGAAGGCTCAGATATTCTGATAGTGTAGAAGACTCTGAAGATCCAGAAGCTGATTAGTGAAATTCTGATGTCCAGAAACAAGATACTCTGAAGACCATGTACTTCCCTCTGAGTTAAGAATCAGAAGAAACAATGGTCAGAGGATCTGGGCTTTCCCTCTGACTCTGATCAACCGGCTTCACAAGTTCCAACATGAAGCTTTCTCCTGATCAGAAGTCTCCTAGGTTTAAAGGTCAAGTCGCTATCCAAGTACAAAAGCAACTGTACCTCCCTGACGACCTACCTAACAGTCTCAGACATAGCAGAAGCTGGATTTTCCAGAACTGCCCTCCAACGGTAGCATTTCCCATGCAACGCTCAACCCTAATCCTTGGAGTATATAAAGAGGCTGAAGACTGAAAGAAGCGGCAAGAAACATTCACATACGCGCAAGACAATTTCAAATTCTTCTAAGTTTTCTTTCATCTGAAATTCATTGAGTTTACTATTAGCTTTTTAGAAGCAAATCTCTTGTAAACAATTCTTTGATAAACAGTTTGTTTAGTTCCTTTAGGAGATCAAGGTTGATCGGATCCTAGAGAAGACTAAGAGAGTGAATCTTAGTGTGAGCTAAGTCAGTGTAATTGTTAGTCACTTGTAGGTTTCAAGTGCAGTTGTAACTCTTACCTGATTAGTGGATTGCCTTCATTCTAAGAAGGAAGAAATCACCTTAACGGGTGGACTGGAGTAGCTTGAGTGATTTATCAAGTGAATCAGGATAAAATCCTTGTGTGCTTTTCTATCTCTTATCTTTAGCACTTAAGTTCTCGAAAGATTTGTCAAAATCTTTAAGGTGGAAGCTTTATCTTGAAAACGTTATTCAAACCCCCCCTTTCTACCGTTTTTCATACCTTCATTTCTTTCCGAACCAAACAAGCCCTTAGTGTACGTAAGATGTTTCATTCTCTATTTCACTAATAAAATTGTATCATATTAGTTAAAAATACTCATATAAATTGTATCTCATTTTAGATTCCACTAATGTTAAATGGTATATATATTTAAGATTTTTAAAATTATCATGACATAATTTCATTCATTAGTTGAGATAAAAAAATGACTTATCTTAATCCATTGTTGTCATATTTTTACTTGTTGTTTCCTAGTATGCATGCACATGTTGGCCACTAGCAACAGCTCCAATAACCCCGGCATCCAATTTCCATATGAAATTTTATACTTTCCTTTATCCCTGGCTACCACTAGACGTACGGGTCAGTCAAAACATTACGATGCAGTCGCAGAACTACTTCATCCATATGAATATTTTATATGAAAAAATAAAATCGGTTGGTTAATCTAAATCAATTAAAAGCAACTTTTTTCCACATTTCATATTTCTTAATCTTAACATACTTGTCGTATGTTACTAGGGAGAACCTAATATGCATCTTTTTTAGGTGGTGTAATTTTACACCACTTATTTTGACCGGGTATAGCAGGTCAATACATTATTTTTTTAAAGAAAAAATATCAGTAAAAATTTGTCATATATTAAATTTTTTTAAAAAAAGATGCGTTGACTTGCTATAGCAGGTTAAAAAAAGTGGTCTAAAATTATGCCATTTTAAAAGTGGTCCACATTAGGGGTCACCATACTAATAATTTATAGTTTTATACCAATATTAAGATCTCGTCTTGGTTTTTGGTCAAAGCAATAAGTCATAATTCTCTGCTTGCAGCATACTATATACCACACATGCAAGTTTCAACTGGGCCCAGTTACCCCACTGGCGGGTAGCGGCAGGGCCGGTCCCGATATTTTGGAGGCCCTGGGCAAATAATAAAAATGGACCCCAAATAAATTTTTTTTAAAGAACATTATCTATTTAAATTATAAATAGCATTAACAACTTCAAAAATATGTGACTAACATAAACAAAATGTCATATTCTAGTCAATATAATCCAAAAAAAATTCAACTACTTAAAAAAAGTCTCTCTCCTAGCATTTTTTGAAGCAAAATTTTCAATCAAGTTTCATATTGTATATTCTCCAACATATTATTCTCAATTGCCATCAATGCTAACCCATTAAACATTTTCAGAGTTAATTGGTTCACCAATTAATATCCACTTATCTAGTAAATTAGGTAGAAGAACCCAAGGAAACCTTTTACATTCTATTGCTAATTAAACTCTTAAAATATTGGTATATATAATTAATGTCCGGAATTATTAACTAGCAATGTGTTGGTTTGCTTGGCAACGCATCACCTGGCCATGCAGCTCACGTCTCGCGGGTTCGAATTCCAGGGACGGCTTTTTCCATAAATTTTGAATTTAAATTCGAATTAATAGCTAAAAAATTACCGCCACGAGGATTTGAACCTGTACCACAAAGGTTCCAAAGCATAGTGCTTTTCCATTGAACTAGCTTACTATATTAGAATATTTACTAATATTAATAATTTATATATTTTAGAAATATATCTCACAAATTTTTTTTTGGGCCCCTTATTTTTGGAGGCCCTGGGCTGTGGGCCTGCTTGCACAGGCCCAAGGCCAGCCCTGGGTAGCGGTAGGCCATTCCTACAGTCTCATGAGGAAGTGGAGCCTTGTTCATTATTATCCTTCGTTTTGTTTGTTCTGTAGGGCCGTAGTAGGGGTATTTTAGAAAGATTATGTTTAATTGTTTCTTATCTAAATCACTTCACATAAATATTATCCTACTTTTAGTTAATGTAATAATATTTTGATATATGAACTAAAAAAACTCAAACACATATCAAAATATTAACCTCCTAAAGGTAATTTTTTTATCTTTATAGACAACCCAAAAAATTGTTCCAAAAACAAATTAAATTCTGTTTCTTTGATTACTCTATATGAGTATTCATTTTTCACTATTCAGTAAGCAGTGCTCCCTCTAAATTATAACTTCTGCTGGCTTTTGGGGTTTCCATTTCTCTTAAACAAAAAAACAAAAAAGAGCCTTGGGAATTGGAACGCTTGAAAGAAAATGAGCCACGCGTCACCTTCCCCCACACCTCCTAGTTCTTGTTTGGAGAATTTCAACATCAACACGTTGACAAACAAAATTAACACTTTTCTTTCTCGAAATATCTCTCTCCATTCTTATCTAGCAGCCACATCCATATATATGGCCATGTGTATAGAAATATAATATATATATATATATTTTTTTTTAAATTGGAAAAAAAAGCATAAAAAGAACAAATAACTAACCTGCCGTGGAATGCCGTAGCAACGTCCGGCCCTATGCTGTGTGTGCCTACAAATAGGGTCACTAGGTAGCTGAAATTTTTCAATTTTCAAAACCTAACTAAAGTGATCTATAAAGTATGTTTTTATTAATTCTTTACAAACGCTGTCCCTGTTACTGTGAACATTATATAAACACCTCCCTCGAGCCAAAGAAAGAGTATCAAGGAACACAGAAATAAAATAAAAACAGAGGAAAACAAAAAAGAGTTAGCAGAGAGATAAAGAGATGAAGATGTTTTCCAAGTTCAAATCTCTTTCACGAACAGTCCATGAAGAGCAGGAGCAAGAGCCTATGGAGCAAACTACATACCCCAGGATCAGAAACGAAGGAAAAAGCGTGTGCTGCACCACATCCCTAACCGTTTGGAGAAAATCCTTGTTAATCAGTTGCAATGGATTCACAGTTATTGATTCTAATGGAAATCTGGTTTATCGAGTTGATAACTACATGGGCCGCACTGACCAAATCACTCTCATGGACGCCTCAGGAAAATCCATCCTCACCATGTGCCGCCGCAGGGTATATAATAATATCTTTATGCTTTTCATTTAATTAATACTACTACTTTTTGGACATATATTGATATAATATAATAGAGTGTGTTCATGGTGATAATTGTTTATGGTTGTCAATTGGCATATGCAGAAGCTTGGATTGTTAGTTAGCTGGTTTATGTATGAAGGTGAAATGGGGAACAAGAGTAGAAGGAGGTCCACGTCATCAGAATCTGAGAGTCCAATTTGCTGTGTGCGGAAGCATTTTAATATTCTAAAAGGCGGCAACGTTCAGGCGTGCGTGTACCGTACGGATAAACGGCGGTGTGCGGCGTTTGTGGTGGAGGGTTCATACGCGAACCGGACATGTAAGGTGATGGATGAAAGCAGAAGGGTTGTGGCTGAAATTAAGAGGAAGGAAGCTGATACCAAACATGTCTCCTTTGGGGTAGACATTTTTCAGTTGATTGTGTACCCTGATTTTGATCCAGGATTTGCCATGGCACTTGTTTTGCTCCTTGATCAAATGTTTGAGTAACTGTGTTGTTCATGTGCTCTTCATACTTCATGTATTGTTAATATTTTTGGATGAAATGAAGTTAGTGTGTGCCTGCGAGATCAATTCTAATAGAGTATAATCAATTTTGGATGAAATATGAATGTTTAAATGTAATTTTAGAGAATTGATTTATTTCTCAATTCTATTATGTTGGCATATCTATGTTGTATTCAAAATATGTCAAAAC
The DNA here is from genome assembly GCF_012489685.1 of Lotus japonicus. NCBI lineage: Eukaryota > Viridiplantae > Streptophyta > Magnoliopsida > Fabales > Fabaceae > Lotus > Lotus japonicus. The sequence goes on along the minus strand of NC_080042.1, from coordinate 93,345,162 downwards.
ATAAATCGCTTAATTTTAACTTATTGAAGGCTAATTAAGATCGTCACAAGAGATTTAGTACTCTACTCATTTGGCATATTATCACCAAAGAAAATGTGAAATTTGTGATGGATGTAGAAACCCTCAGTTTTTAATGAAAAGTATGACGGTTTTAGTTGACCGGCGTAATGAAAAATATATTGTGGCGGTTTAACGCAGTATTTTACTCTAGTCACTTTACTCTTTAATTCAAAACCCGTTGGATCTGAAATTTAACTCGCGCTTCAACTTTTTCCATTATTCTTTGTTATTTGCTATTCAAAAACTCTCAAAACCAAGTACCGCTTACTCCATTGACGTCGTCAAGAGGATCGAGTGTGACTCTAACTGCTTCCTCCATGGAAGTCGTTGTGAGGATCGAGTGTGACTCTAACTGCTTCCTCCATCGTCGTTGTGGATATATAGGATCAAGTGTGACCATAACCGCTTCCTCCATCGCCACCTTGAGAGGACCGAGTGTGACCCTAACTGCTCTCTCGCATCGCCCTTGTTCGCCAAACTTATCGTCAACGACATCCACCCGCTCCAACGCTCAACCACCGCCAAGCCTTTGTTCCTCCTACCTAGCCCCTAAAACCACATTCGCGATGTGTTCACCCTCAATTAGATGTTGCTTCCTATCAGAACAACAACTTCCAGTAACAAATTCTTCTCCTCCTTAGAAAATCTGAATCATATTCACTTTCTATGTCGTTAGGGTTCGCTGTACGTAGCAGTGACAAGGCGGTGTTCTTCGCACCGCTCACAAAACGTCTATAGAATGAGGATCAAGCTCCATTGGAAAAATAGTTTTGCAATTAAAACCATTTACTTTGATCATTAAGATTTTAGCCCCCAAGACTTAGTTTTTTCAAAAAAGGTCCTTCAATAAACCATATTTAGAAAATAGTCATCACACTTTCACTTATTTATAAAAAGAACCTTATACTTTGAAAACTCATAATTTCAACCTCTACTCAAAAACTATGGTTTGCTAATCATATGGCAACTATTGAGATTGAAAACCAATCACAGTGATCAATACATGGATGGTTGTGATATTGACGCATCAACTTCGTGAATTTTGTTGGAACCTCATTCGATCCATGAATTATTTTCCTATTTATTATATTAGATTTTAAAAAAAATTATAGAGAAGTTATAACTCTCCTTGTTAGAACTAAAGGTTCGTCTCTGAAAAATTACTTTGATTACCTTATCGAAAGTATCTTTTTTTAGTCACAAGAGAAAAATAAGGATACAAACCTTATCAAAAGTATATAATGTAATAGACGGAAGAGAAAATAAAAGAAACAATTTTAAATTTTTTTGGCACAAATAAATAATTTTAAATAGTACCCATCACAAACCACATTATATTTTCTCTTAAAATCTCAAAAAATCTCTTTTTATAACCGTTATAAATCATTCTTAATCTAAAACAAATCCGCTCTAAATTTAATTTAATTAAATACAATTATCATTGTATTTCTTTTTTTTGCATTTAATATATTTACACCTACATTTCCTTCCATATCATACCAAATCATTAATTCCCACTTTTTCTTCCAATCTCCTAATTTTTTCCTATTACATCACAAATACCTTTTTCATCTATCTTCATATAGTGTCCTATTATATCATACATCATATCTCTTATCTACCCTATTTTATTCCTTTTCTTTTTGCCCAAGCACAACTCTGTCAAATCAAAATTGAAAAAGGTATCACCTTTTTGACTGACCATCTCTTGTCACCAAACGTAGAACATGAACCCTTCGTCGACGTTCGCACTGCCACCACACTTGGCGGCGTGGGTCGGAAGCGGAAAACGAATGCCAGCGTCGATTGCCAACTCGTGTAACATCTTCCAAGCGTTGCGGCATTTGAATTTGTACGTTCAACCTGGCACCCAAAGCAACTCCAAAGAACTTTGTACGATGTGTATCAAACTCGCTCGGTACCATTCATCTTCCAATCATTGCTTCTTCTCTTCTCTTCTCGTCGGTTTTTTAGGGTTTTTTTGTTTTGTTTTGATTCTCTCTGCTTAGCAGATTGTAAATGTGCATTGTCTTTATTTGAAGAAAAACTCAAGTTTCTAGTGTCAAGTTTGAATTTTTAAGCGTTTCATGTAGAGAACAAGTGGTGGGTATTGAAACGCCTAATCAACTGTTACTGTGTGTGTTCTTTACGTTTCTTGCGTTCATCATTGCCATAGTAGTATGTGATTTTTACCATGATACTTGAAGAAGTAGCAATGAATAAGCACTATGCAAATGTGATTTTATTAACTAGATTCACATAGCCTACCGACTTAATGTGATATTCGAGTCTCGAAGGATTAGTCACAGGGCTGCCGGCTGTGGGATACCTTCGGAAAATAACATTAACTAGATTCACTTTGACATGCAGAGGTCTTGATCATGCACTTACCAATGGCGAATATCCGGAAATAGCTAATAATCTGCCTATGTTGATGAAACAGGTTATTGTGATTTCCATTATATGGTTGGTGTGGATTACTATTTCTGGGGTGGTTGGAGGGTGTGGGGATAAGGAAGAAATCTATGTTTGAAGGTTTTAGCCTTTTAGGCATTTACTTTTGTTATTCCTTGCAGATTTGTCATCGAAACCATGATGAGGAATCACAAGCAGCGATAACGGTTTTGATGATGTCTGTAAAGGTAGGTTCAATTTTGGCGCGGTGTTTCTTGTTGCTATTAATAATTTGTTGAATTTCCATTAATTTTGACTTAGGAAAACATGCTCTGTTTTTGAGTTTTGGGAAGAAGAACAATTCATAAGTTTTGAGCAAATACTTGGGTTGGGATTGACTACATGATAAATTGGCGAAACATTTCATGAATAAGACATTTGAAAGCTTTGTGCCATAACATTTATAGAGTTATGAATTTCCTACTGACATTTTTTTTAAAAAAATTATAGAATGCCTGTAAATTTGGATGGTTTCCAAAGAAAGATTCAGAAGAACTTTTAGCCATTGCGGATCAGGTTTGCTCTTCCCACCACCCCTCCCCCCTTTTTGCTATTTGGCGTGTTGTCACCCCTATGTTTCTGAGAATCATTGTTCATAGTGTAGCAAGGAAAGATCTACAGCACTATGGAGAATGTAAATGATGGACCTAGTTCTTGCCATTCCACAATATCAAAAATAATGGAGAGGTAGGGATCCCTGGATCTGTGTATCTTCTCCTACATCTTTTCTTTTAATAATTTGCTTTTATGTCTTCTTATTTAACTTTCAACTATGATCTATCACTGAATATAAGTATAAAAACCTATGACAAACCAAAAGACCTACAAGAAACAATGCACATTTGATATTAGATGATCTTTAACTTTATCTGATATGCATCAGTAATAATTTGCCCATATGTGGATTTCCATGCAGGTTCTATCCGACAATGAATCTGGAACCAATACTTGTGTCAATTGAAGCCAAGGTGGATCCTTATGCCTTGTCAAATATGCTCATATTTTATATTGACAACATATTTAATATTATTTTACCTGCAATGCAGCCTGGATATGGAGCTTCTGCTGTTGACTTCCATATTACAAAGAGTAGTTTTGTACCAGATAAAAGAATTGTAAGAGCCCCTTTAATTGAATTGTTTTGGTAAAATGGACAAAGTCCTAAACTTATTTTCCATCAAAATAAGTCTAGAACTATTGCTTTCTATTTGTATATAAATGACTTGTCTACGACAATCATATTTAACATTCTTATTAACTTAGGTGTGGCAAGTTGTGTATGTTAATTTTTAATATTCGTATTAACTTAGTTGTCAGGTGTGGCTTTATTTCAAGTATCACAACTTTTCAAAACCTAGTGCAGACATGTACTTGTGAATCCTGTACTTTTGAGATGGAGAGTATTTCATGGTTCCTTTATACAAAAAAAATCATTGCATGATCCTTGTGAATTATTAGTAATACCTAGTAGTTTCTTACTGGAAGATGTAGTTCTTAGTTCTTATCACAGTTGAGCTTGGTTCTGTACTGTGAACCATGTTCCATGCCTTGCTTTAACTGATCCTATGTTTATAATTGGGCATGTGCATCCTTTGTAACTTTGCTTGTTTCTTCAAAAAAAAAAATGTTGGTGTGGTTCCTTTCTCATTTCTATCCATTTTCATGTTATTTCTTGGTCCACTCATCCGCAACCATTATTGCTTCATTATTTGATCTAAGGTTGAGCATATTTTAGTTTCTTTTGTACCTTAGTTGCTATCTTTTATGTATTTTACCTTTATATGCTATCTTTTTCAATGTTATATGTTATTTGAACACATCTCTTTATCTCCTTTCTTTTTTCTAATGCTTATGGACATCTAACTTGTATCACATACTTTAACTTGCAGTGCTTATTGGTGGCGCAAACTGATAACATTGAGACATCTGCATGCCTTATCAATCCTCCGGAAGTGACGTATGGTTGCTTTTAACTTTTTTATTTGATTGTGTGGATGAGTTCTGCATTGATGCTGACTTTCCCCCCAATCTTTTGTAGTTTTCTCCTCAATGGAATAGGGGTATTCAAAAGGACTTGCGTTCCAATGGTCTGTTTATATGTTTCAAAATACACCCTAAAACAGTTAGTTTCAAATGCTTCCAAGGGTGTGACACCAATTTCTTATTTATGATATTTTCTTTCTCAGGAAACTGGACCTCAGATGCCAACTAATGTGACTAGCATGCTTAAATTTGGGACAAATCTTCTTCAAGCTGTGGGTCAGTTCAATGGTAAGCGTTTAAAACTAGTTTTCTTTTCTTGTCATCCTGGCTTTCATAATATGCATCTTACCGTATTCTAACCATTATCATTTTAAAGGGCATTATCTTATAGTTGTTGCCTATTTAAGTGGCAAATCCTTGCCTAAGCATCTGATTCTTCAAGATTATGTTCAGCCTGCTGTAACTTCTGTTTATTCAGGTAAAATTTTGATGTTTAGGGTAAATGTACCCTAATATTTTTTCTCATTGATCCAGCATTTACAATTCATTGTTATATTTTATTTTTTGACATTTTGATTGTTCATTCTTATTGTTCTACATCTTTCTTTGTATATACACATCAATGAATTCAGATGTTACTGAGAGGGAATCACGAATCTCACTTAATTGTCCCATAAGGTATGCTTTGATCTCCTCCGTTCATAATCTTGATCACCTTTTCTTCATTGCTTTATCTGTTGCTAGTTTTCTCATCTTCAGATTGAGCACAGTGGTATCATAGATTATAGTGTTTATTTGAGATCCATTTTAGTCTCCCATTCTCTCTGAACCCCTTATCCATTATATTGAATAAGGGAGCTAGTTGTTCATGCTCTTACGCTTTGAATCTGTTCACAATTCACTTGTCAATGGTCTGATAATGTTTTGATTATGTGTTGAAATTTTTATTAGAACAACTTTAAAATCATGCCTTAATTGTAGAAAGTTAGAGTTCCCAAGTTAAAATTGTCTCTAATTGGCCGGTTTCTTGTTTTGGTCATTATAGTTTTTTCAGTCAGTACTTTTTTTTGTTATATTAATTTCGTGGAACCCCCTTGTCCTATTTTTGCTTCTGGTAGATGTTCAGCTTTCTTCAAACCTTTCCCTGCTGTATAACGGTCAGAACTAAATGAACAATGGCCACGTTGTCTTGTTCAGATTGCTTAATTGACTTTCCAGGATATTAATAAGTCTATACTTAAATGTGTTTTCTTGAGAAGCTTTCCTCTTTATCTCAATTCCAAATTTCCAAATGAATATTTTATATGTCTAATTTCCTATCGAGTTTCCAGAACCTGCAGTCTGTTTCTCAATCTTTTATAGTCTTAAAACACTACTCCCTCTGTCCCTATTTATAAGTCACCTTTACCTAATTCTCTAGGATTAAGAAAAGCAGTTTCTAGCAACAAATTTGTCAAAAGTTTTATTAATTTTCCCAGATTACCCATGAATTTCTCTCTTCAAGTTAAATTATTTTTAAAAAATGACATTATGTTTTTCATATTAAATATTAAATGTTTCATTGACATTATAAAGTGACTTATATTTTGAAGTTTTCTTTGTCTTGCTAGTTGATTAATCTTCAGGCTTCTCTTATGTTTATTTATTGCTTGGTGTATCATTTGTTCAATTATTATTTAAGTTGGTTTTTTTTTATGACAATCCTTTTATTAAACATTACTGATGATGATGTACCAAAGAAACTTTATTTATGATGAAATTTGATAGTCCTTTGTGTGTAATCTTTACAAAACAGTTTGACTCGCATCAAAACTCCCGTGAAAGGGCATTCATGCAAACATTTCCAGGTGAGTGATTCCTGTATTGGCATCACTTAATAATATGAAGAATGCTGAGGGTCTTAGCTAATTACTTATATTGTGCGTTCATTACGATTATGACTGTGATATTATTTAGATTTGCAGAGGTTGATTGATTTGTTGTCTATTGCTAGGTAATCCTAAGGAATAGAATAATCTAAATTACCTTAAATTACTCTTAAGATATGATCAAGATATTATGAGATATCATTCTTATATTCTGACAGTATGTTTTGTTTGCACGATTGAAGTTAAATATGACTGAATTTTGCTTAAAAAGCTATATAATAATACCTTTTTTATGATAAAGAGAAAATTTCATGACGTGGTTCATAGCTCTAGGTTTGTGTGTGCGGGTTGGTGTATCTATGTGTCAATATATTCCCAACTTGTTTCTTCTCCTCTACCTTATGATTCTGTTCTCTTCTCTGCAGTGTTTTGACTTTCACAACTTCATTCATATAAATTCAAAGAAGCCATCCTGGCGCTGCCCTAGTTGCAATCAGTATGTCTGCTATGCAGATATTCGTCTTGACCGAAACATGGTTGAGGCAAGTTTATTTAGTTCTTCAGTCCTTCAACTGATTTACCTTCTTGTTATGCTGTCCTATAGTCAGATTGGTATCATCTTAAAATTGGAAAATTAAAATTTTGGTTATTTCTTTTCACCTTAACCTTAGAGCTAAATTCCCTGCCCTCCCCCAATTTGTAAGGGTTCACCAAATTGACCCTAGGGATAATAGAAAGGTTGAAAAGGAAAACTAATTCTCTTTTTTTCTCATTTTGAATATAGATCCTGAAAAATGTTGGTGAGAACATTGTCGACGTGACTGTACTTGCAGATGGATCGTGGACGGCAGTCTTGGAAAATGATTATCATGTGGCTAAGATAAAGGATAAAGCCCCCAACTGTGAAAAGGAACAGGCTGAACTGCAAGAATCTACTTGTTCTCCTAGTACTGTTGCCAATGTTTTGGACCTCACCTGCTATGATGATCATTTGGACATGATGGAGACTTGTGAAACTGAAGATAGAAAACCTTTCCAGGAATCTGTTGCTAGTCAAAATGTCACCCCAAGTTTAACTTACTCGGGAATGAACTCTACCGCTGTTCATGAAAATGTTGCTGCTCACATAGAAGATGACTTTGGGTCTAGAGATTATATTGCTCGTGCACCAGTTGGTGTCTCCGAGCATCCTGTTCTGCCAGATACCATGTCTCCTGTATCTAATCTGGAAGCTGAGGGTCATGGCATTATCCAAGCCATTAACTCTGCCCCGCATAATCAATTTACTTCACCATATAATTTTCAGATGCAGTCGAATATAAACTCAGTGGCTAACGAGTATGGGAGATCATCTTCTATACCAAGACACATTAGTAGAATTCCTGTAGCTATTCAGGGCCTCCCAGTCCAATCACAGCTGTCGGGACCACAGCAAAATTCAGTAACTAATTTGAATTCCTTGCTACTCAGTGGTTCCTCCTCTCCTCATGTTTCTTTGACGAATCCAGCCTCTATAGATGTTAATATCTTAATGAATGATATGGATGTCCGGCAACTTCTTACTCAGTACCCACTTACTATGGCTCAGGTCTCAGGTGTAAATTCATCTGCATTGCAGAACCACTCAACAATACAGGTCTACTTTATTAGTGTTCTATTATTGCTCCTTACATTGCAACATTGCATGGCTGTTTTGAGGTTGCATAGTCTGTTTTGCTATTCTGTATAATGTTGTTCCTTAATGTTTTCAGTGTTGATCTGTTGTGTTTCCTCTGAAGGAAAACATGACAACTGCTCATACTTAAAAGAAAAATACACTGAACTTGGAATTTTGTTGTAAATTCGTTTTAGGATTAATAGGGTTAATATCCATTTATCCAAAAAGTTAGTGGTAATGCATGAAGTTGGTTTCGTGAAAGAATGAATAGTAACTTACTAACATTAGTTTATCCTATCTAAGAAATTATGTAAGATCAAGATATAAAGGGAACCACTGAAGGTGTGTGCCTGTTCTATTTTCTTTATAGTCTTTCTCCAACTACCTTTCAGTACTTAATAAATATATTTTATCGTGCTGTTCGTATTTTTCAACTCTTATACTTTGATAGTCATTGATGCCTGTAATGTGTTTCATTCATCTATTAAGTTGAAAATTGTTAGAGGAATCTCACTTTTATGTGTGTTTCTTGGTGTTTAGGACTCCTGTGCTAACTTTTTACTTTTCATTGAACTCAGAACCGAGGGCCATCAGTTGTTAATATGTCAGCACGAACTCAATCGCAAAACCCACTAAGACCAACTCAGAACCGAGGGCCATCAGTTGTTAATATGTCAGCACGAACTCAATCGCAAAACCCACTAAGACCATCTGGATTTTTTAGTGAATTGGGAAATCCACACTTGCAGCAAGCTCTGAATCCCAGACCACTTCAACCAATGCAATCTTGGCCCTGGATGCAGCAAGGTGGTTCACAAACTGGTGTTGCTCAGGCAGCTGCAGCTACAGCAAATATCCAACAAGCTAGGGTTGTGGCTTCTGGCAGACAAGGAAGTTCTCAAGCTGGGATTGTTCAGACAGCTGGAACTAATTCCAGTTTACAGCAAGCTAGATTTATGGCTGCTGCCCATGCGTCCAGACAGTCACAATCTTCTACAGCTCAATATCAATCACCCGCAGCAGCTGTACAGTCAGTTTCTAGGCCTGAAGATTTGTTCAGTTCGCAGCCAGACCAGAACTGGCGTCCTACACGGCGAATGCGTGGAAGTATTGATCTTGGAAGTCAGCAGTATTCTGAGGCTGTAAGGCAGCAAATAATCATGCCTACACAACCAGTTCAAAGTTCAAGACCACAAGGTCCACCACTGGTTCCAGTTCAAAGTTCAAGACCGCAAGGTCCACTACCAGTTCCAGTTCAAAGCTCAAGACCACAAGTTCTGCCACCACCACTTCGGCCAACATCGAAATAATAGAAATGCTGGAAATTATTCTCCTAGTACGTAATATTTTACGAAGCCTCTACTTGGTTGATTTAAGATAGCTTCACTTCAGTCTCTTCTGAGCTTAGGCTGTAAATACATTCATCTAATAGATATATGGGGTAACACAAGTACATGTTTTATTTTGTTCACCACAGAATTGAAAGAGGTTTTTTTTTTAACAATGGAGGAATTGAATTATCATGGAGTGGACAATTCAAGTACATGTTTTATTTTGTTCACCACATGAGGACGTGAAATCAGGATCTCATTCACCCTCCATTCTCATGTGCTAGGATTTATATATTCGTGTTCCAATTAGAGAGATTTTTCAACGTTTACCACGTTTTTGTAAATTGTAACCGGTGCCTTTTATTTTATTTCTTTAACAAAAATGAGACGTGTAGTATTAAATTAATTACATTTCATATAATATAATTGCTATTTATAGTGCTATGTAATCTGTTGTCTCATGCAAAAATTGGTCCTGACAAGTTTCACATTCAACGGTCACAACGGTTCAAATTTGAACAAAACTGCAAGAACTCCCCTAAGACTTTTGAATCCAGTAATCATCATCCTCATCTTCGTACGTATTTGGATTGATATTTCTCAAATTGGTTTGGTAAATTAATTTTGTTAAACTTGATTATAGTAAAAGTGAATTATATTTGGATTAACATTTCTCATGATTGATTTTGTAAATTAATTTTGTTAAACTTGATTATAATAAAAGTGAATTAACATTTCTCACAGTTGATCTTATAAAAGTGATTTTTGTTGAATAATATTATGCAATTCGATCGTAGAATCTTACGATTTATTATATTTACGCATAAACTATCCGCTACAACTTCTACTATAATTGATTTCGTGTGTGGAAGTTATCCAAAATGACTCTCAACCACCAATAGTTTTGTTAGATGAGAAATGCAAGATGAAAAAGAAACTCATCTTTTCGACTAGGAAATGCGAGTCTACTTTGTCCACTTTCTCCATCCCTCTATATTAAGATGATCATGAACCGCTGCTAGTCATTCACCAAACCGACAAGATGACCATTACTCAGATACCGTATGTAGGAGGCTCCCACTCCTGGATGACGTGTACTTCCTTCTCGTCTATCATAGGAGAACATATCTTAGTGATAAAATCTGTTATGCTTGATGGGGATCTCTCCCCCTATCTAACGGGCGGTTCATTCCCTCGGCAAGAATAGCAGCCTTGCAAGTTCCCCGAGTTTCCCAACCCTTCCCGTGCACCCCGAGCGTCCCAACCCTTCCCGCGCACCAAAAGAGGAATTCTCTTTAAATGACAAACTCGAAAGCACTAAAAAAATTAACAAATTAGTGAAATTACAATAAATGTGTTGGAGTATTATGGGCCTCTAAAGAAGGAACCAAAGACACTGTTGTTCTTCACTGGCCTCATCAATAAAAACAGCCAAAAACTGAAGAAGAAAAACACGGAGCTGGTTCTCCACCGTTCCGATGGCACTGCAACAACCAACTGTGGCCGCCTTCAAGGGTACCGGACAACCGTTATCACCGTCGGACATCAACTCCTACAGAATCAACGCGGTGGTTGGCCGTTTGAATCAGCATGTTCAACCTAGCAGCACCAAGCCCACCCGAACTGACCCTTACGAATTTTACAATCTCTGCCTCTCCCTCTCTCGGTAATCAATCTTCTTCACTTTCCCTTTCTGATTTCCGCTTCTTCTTCTCTTTCCCTAGATGTTCAATGTTTCATAGATTGGAAATGTTTCAGCTGAAGATTACACTCAAAATTCACTAGGTTGAGTACTAATTTTGAAGTGTTGCATTTAGAGATTGAGCTTTGAAAATTCAAACCCTATATCAGCTATGTGTTCTTCACTTTTGTTGTAATCAATATTCACTATGGGTGTGAAGAAATGAAGAGCTCAATTTTTTATTTTATTTTATTAATGGTGATACTGCAATTGTGCTATTTTTTTACTAGATCTATTTTGACATGCAGGGGTATTGATTATGCACTTGCCAATGGTGAAATTCCAGCAAAAGCTAAAGATTTCCCTAAATTGATGAAACAGGTGATTTCCATTTTCCACTGTGTAGTGTGGAGGGTGTTGGGGATCAAGAAGATATTCTGTTGTGTTTTATTAGTTGCTATGCTGGTAGGTTGTAGGCATTTACTTTTCATTTTCCTCGCAGATTTGTCAACGAAAGAATAATGAATTAGGAAAGGCAGCTATAATGGTTTTGATGATATCAATCAAGGTGGGTTCATTTTTCCTTGTTGTTTCTTATTGCTATTGGTATTAACTATTAATAACTCATTGAAATTTCCATTAGCTGTGACTTATGAAAACTTGCTCACTTTTTCTCCAAACCACTTCCGTACCTCAATAGTTAGCCATCCTTTTCATTGATTCGTTTATTCGAATTCTTCGATAGTACGACCATGTTCTTCGAATCGATCTTAGTTTTTGCGAGGGTTGGTATATAAGGCATAGCCAGTAAAACTCACAACTCACAAGTAAACCAGATATAGAGATGGCAACTAGGGCTGTTGTTTCCATTAGAATATAATTTCAAGACCACAATGGATCTATACGCTATAGGGTATGAATGTATGATCCTTTATTTACAGCGGAATGGTATACAAAGTCAAGAGATCTCACTGATTAAAAAATTGGATTTCAGTCCAATCAAATGATCCGCAGCTGTCAATATATCCTGAGGTAGCAAAAATATTTTGTTATGATCCTCCTTTCTAGTGTTCAGTCCATCAGAGTTTGAGAAAAATTGGTCTCCTTTATTAAGAAGTTTGTAAAAGAAACACTTTTATCTTTTCTTGATATCTTACTCCAGAACCGATACTTTCCCTCCTCATCTAGTTTAGGCCTATTTTTTTACTTTCCCTAATTTTAACAAGTTCGTAAATACTTCGTTCCTCTTCTTCGGTGCATAAGGAGTAAGGACTAGTATAAACTGTCAAAAGCTCTTGTTCTAGTTTTGCCTACTGCTTTCTTAGTGTTTTAATAATCTACCTTATATTGATTCCAATTTTTGTTGACTATAAGATAAATCGGTTCAAGTTTACATGAAGTGTAACCCCCATTGGAGCTCTTGCTTTGTGGCAAAAATGATTATGGCGCATTGCTTTTTATAAACTATCAATTTCATGAAGTTTATATCGTTTACTCTGAAATTTTTATTTCTTACCCATCACAAAGTTATCTTTTATCCTATATCACTATGGGCATATAAAGACAACATTTTATTTATATTAGATTTTTTATGTTTATCTTCAATGTGCTTTGCTAAAAACATCGGGAAGCTATGCCACCATAACATATTGAAAATTGTGAATTTCTTACTGACACTATTTACTATTTTAGAATGCCTGTCAGTATGGATGGTTCGAGGAGAAAGACTCAGAAGAACTTTCCACTATTGCTAATCAGGTTTGCTTACATATTTCTTTTTGCTATGCGGCATGTTGTCATCTCTATGTTTTTGAGAATCCTTTTTGGTAGTGTAGATAGGAAATATCTACTGCAGCTTGGGGAATGTAAATGCTGGACCTAGTTCTTGCAATTCCACAATATCCTCAATAATAGAGAGGTAGGCTGATAGCATGGGATCCTTGGAACTTCCTCTACTAACTTCTTCATCTTTTATTTTATTTTTGAAATGAGCAATAATATTTTGCTTTTTGTGTTTTTTTGTAACTTGCAAGAATCACTGAAGACAATATATAAGAAACTATGACAAATCAAAAGACCCATAAAAAACAATGCATTTGAAATTAGACAATCTCTCACTTTATCTGATATTCTGCAGTAATAACTTGCTTAAATGTGCATTGTCATGCAGGTTCTATCCAAAAATGAATATGGGTCCAATACTTGTGTCTATTGAAGCAATGGTGGATTCTTGTGCCTTGTAAAATTTGGCCGTATTTCATATTGAGAACTTAGTTTGATATTATTTTACCTGCAATGCAGCCTGGATATGGAGCTTCCGCGGTTGACTTCCATATTACGAAGAAGAATGTTCTACCTGATGTAAAAATTGTAAGAATCCTTTTAATTGAATTGTTTTGGTAAACATGGTAGAATGGCACACATGACGAACTCCTAACTTATTCTCCACCAAATTAAGTCTGGAACTATTGCTTTCTTTTTGTATATAAATTGCTTGTCCCTGTCCTTTTTGTACCCGGAACATGTACAACTGTAAAAAATACCTGGTCTTCAAAATTTGAGTCAGGTCTAACTTTACCCAAAAAACTAGTTTAAGGGTGAGGATTTCTCTACCATTTATAAATTATTAGGAGTCAATAAGGACTTAACACACACACACACACACCTCTCCAATGCTTAGGACTGAACCTTTGGAGCGCGGGGATTGCAGACTTGATATTTATGGAAATGCTCCCATGCCCATTATGGAACATCTACGTGGCCAAATTGATTTAATCAATTTCTTCTAGAATAGTTGTGGGTTATATTCTTAGATTGCCTTTATTATTTTTTTGTAGAACAACTGCGGGTGAGATTAATTCTTGAATTTTAAACTTCTGCGGGTGGTGCAATGATAGAATGATCTAAGAAATGCTCTAATACCATCTTGAGAATTTGGCCTAGGCCTATCTTACGAGAAGGCATTGAGTGGATCCGTGTCTTAACACCCAGTACATATATGGGTGCAAAAGGACCCAGTGTACACAGAATGTGACATTTGTGGTGTTTTATGTTCACTAAATTTCACCCCTACGTTAGGATTTATGTGTCTCTTGCTAAGATTGTAATCTATATACTCTGTTTTGCTTCTACTAAGGTGGAAGCCATGTGTTTCCAAGGTTCTTTTTCATATATCACCTCCCTTTTATTTCTTCTCTCGACCCTCCAACTAAGACTTTATTATCTGCAAAAACATGTACTATGACACTATTTCCTGGATATGTTTTGTGATCATTTGGTCCACTTCTTATCCTCAACCATTATAATGCCAATATCTCGGTATTGCTTCATTATTTGGTCTAAGGTTGAACATATAATTGCTATCTTATATGTTTATTTTTGCTAAGAATATGATTTTATTTGTTATTTGATCACATGTCTTAATCTCTCTTTTTTAAATGATTCTGTTTCTGTAAATCTAACTTGTATCACATATTTTAAGTTGCAGTGGTTATTTGTGGCACAAATTGATAATATTGAGACATCTGCGTGCCTCATTAGTCCTCAGCAAGTGAAGTATGGTTGCTTTTAACTCTTCTATTTTGGTGGTGTGGAGGGGTTCTTAATTGATGCTGACTGGATTATTTTGAATCTTTTGTAGTTTTCTCCTGAATGGAAAAGGAGTAGACAGAAGGACTAATGTTCAAATGGTCTGTTTGTATGTTCGAACTTATATTATAAACATTTAGTTTAGACATCAGTTTCTTATCTCTGTCATTTTGTTTCTCAGGACACTGGACCACAGATGCCAACTCATGTGACTGGTTTGCTTAAATTTGGCACAAATCTTCTTCAAGCAGTGGGTCAATTCAATGGTAAGTGTTTAAAACTAGTGTTTTCTTTCCTATCATTCTGGCTTTCATTTTATGCATCTTACCGTATTGCAACCATTGTCATTGTGAAGGTCATTATATTATACTTGTTGCCTATATGAGTTTTATATCCTTGCCTGAGCCTCCACTTCTTCAAGACTATGTTCAGCCTCCTGTTACTTCTGTTGATTCAGGTACAATTCTGATATTTAGGATGAAATGTACCCTGAAAATATGTTTATATCTTTTTCTTAGTGATCCTCCATTTATAATTCATTGTTATTTTTTTCCACTTCAATTGTTCATTCTTATTTTTCTATATCTTATTCCACATCTTTCCTTATACATATATATAGATTCAGATATTATTGAGGGGCCATCTCAAATCTCACTTAATTGTCCCATAAGGTATGCCTTGATCTCCTTTATTCATAATATTGACCGCCTTGACTTCCTTGCTTTATCTGTTGTAGTTCTCTCATCTTCAATTTGAGCATAGTAATCTCATAGATGGTAGTTTTTATTTGAGACCCATTTCATTCTCTCTCTCTCTCTCTCTCTCTCTGGATCCCTTATCCATTTAATGACTACTGGAGTTAGGCATTCATGCTCTTGTCATCTTTATCTGTTCACAATACACTTTTTGATGGTCTTATAATGTTTTAGCTAAATATGATTTCCTTTTCAGAGTCATGTGGCTACATTTGTGTTGAAATTTTAGTTAGAGCTACTTTAAAACCACGTGTTAATTGCAGAAATTCAGGGTTACCTGGTTAAATATTTGGTTTCTCGTTTAATTATTGTAGTTTATCCAATCAGTACTATTTTTTTGTTATTTCAATCTTTTGGAACTCAATCGTATTTCTGCTTGTGGTAGAACCTTGTGGTTAGAACCTCACCTTTCTTTAGACCTTTCCTGCTGGATTACAACTAGATGTAAATGAACAATGGCCATGTTACTTCTTGTTCAAATTGATTGATTGGATTTTAATATGTTAAGAAGTCCTAAATATTAAATATGTTTCTCAATTCCAATTTTCCTAATGACTACTTTATACTTCTACTCAGTCTTCCAGAACCCTGCAGTTTGTTTCTCAATCCTTTCCAGTCTCAAACCCCTGATATTTCTCTTCTTACTTCATTTAATGTTTCTTTATACCTGACCTTGTTTTTTACTGATAGTACCTTTGTTGAATGCAGACAGGGAAATATTTTCCGATGTATTAGTTTTAGAAGATTGTAATCTGTTCTGTTACTTAATTGTGTATATCCATGGTTCTTCCTGCTTGGTAATTGGTATTAATTCATGGATCTTCATTTATACCCTTCTTTGTAGAGAAAGCTAATTGGACTTGTGAGTTGTTAGTTAGTTTCTAACAACTAGTAATTCTAGCGTTGATTTTTAAAAAAAATTAGACCATTCACAATCATCTTTTGAAGTTTTCTTTGTCTTACAAGTATTATTGTTCTTCAGGCTTCTGCTATATTTTTTTTTGGTAGCTTGTCTTCCTTTCACTGGAAATGCTTAAATCTGTAAACATTATGCTAAGATCATTTTTTCAATTATCCTTTAAGTTTGATTTTTTGCTTTTTTTATGATAGTAATTTTTTTACATATTGTTTTTTATAAAAGCTGATAGTCCTTTCTGTCTCATCTTTAAAAAACAGCTTTACACGTATCAAGACGCCTGTTAAAGGGTGCTCATGCAAACATTTCCAGGTAAGTGACTCCTGTGTTAGTATCACTTAATATGGAGAATGCTAATGGTGGTTGCTGGTTATTTATACTGTGTTGCTTACCATAAGTAGTAAATAGGGCTTTAGATGCCGACATGCAATAAAGTAATTTTTAACTTTAACTTATGTCACTCTCTGTTATATGGTTTGTAATTTTTGCTTTAAGCAATTGAAGTTAAAATGTACTAAATCTTGATTAAATGTCTGTAGAGACCTTCTTACGATAAAGAGAAAAATTCATGATGTGTTTAATTGCTCTAGGTTTCTGTGTGTGGGTGAGTGGGTTATTTGTATCATATTCCCTTTCTTTTTTCTTCTCGTCGACCTCACGTTTCTGTTCTCTTTTCTGTAGTGTTTCGACTTTGACAACTTCATTAATATAAATTCAAAGAAGCCATACTGGCGCTGCCCTCATTGCAACCAGTATGTCTGCTATGCAGATATTCGTCTTGACCGAAACATGGTTGAGGCAAGTTGGTTAAGTTCTTTAATCCTTTGCCATTACCTTTTGTTGGTGTTCTCTCTCCTGGTGTTAATTTGGCATCACGTTAATATTGGGAATGGAAATTTTGGTGATTTTTTCATGTTAATCTCAGCCAATTCCCCGCTCAATTTATAAGGTTACACCAGCTTGGCCCTAGGGACAAAAAAACCTGAAATGGAAACGAAAAATAAACTTCTAATTTTTTCCCTCTTTCTAAATACAGATACTGAAAAATGTTGGTGAGAACATTGTAGAAGTGATGGTATTTGCTGATGGATCATGGAAGGCAGTCCTGGAAGTTGATCGTGGTGTGGATAAGATTCAGGTTAAGGCCCCCAATTGTGAAAAGGAACAGAGTCAGCAGACTGAACTAAAAGAATTTACTTGTTCTCCTTCACCAAGTACTGTTACCAACATTTTGGACCTCACCAACGATGATGATTATTCGGACATTATGGACATTTGTGCAACAGAAGATAGAAAACCTTCACAGGAATCACTTCCTGGTCAATTTGTCACCCCAAATTCACCTTCCTTGGGTGCTGCTGCCCAGATAGAAGATGACTTCTTTTGTGGAATTTTTCTTGAGCAGCCTGTTCTCCCTGATCCTGGTTCTCCTGTATTTAATCAGGAAGCTGAAGGTCATGAGAATAATTCTGCCATGATCTCTGCCATGTGTAATCAGGTTTCTGCACCAAGCAATTTACATCCACAGTCGATTTATATGAACTTAGGTGATAACGAGTATGGGAGGTCATCCTCGACACTGAGACTTATTAATAGGACTCCCGTCGCAGTTCAGGCCCTCCCAGTCCAATCTCAGACATCGGGAACGCAACAAAGTCCAGTTACTAATTTGAATTCCTTTCTACCCGGCAATTCATCCGCTACTCCCCATGTTTCTTTGCCCAATCCAGTCTCTGCAGATGCTTTCAATTCCATACTGAGTGATACAGAAAGACAGCAGCATTTTTCTCGACCCCCATTGAATCAGCCTCAGGTCTCAGGTCTGAATTCTTCAGCATACCAGCATCGCTCAGCAACACAGGTTTGATTTATTAGTATTCTATTCCTACTGTATACTCATTTTATCTGGTGGTTGTGTTGGTGCCGCACAGTTTGTTGATTCCGCACCTTATGTGACAACTCTTTCTGGATATGGCTGTTCCTTTTTTATGTGTTGAAATGCCGTAAGTTCCTTATAAGGAAAACATGACCACTACTCATATATAAAAGAAAAATACACTGAACCTAAAATTTGTTTTAAAACTGCGCTTTAGGATTAATTGACTTAATATTCTTTTGCACAAAAAGTAAGTGGGAAGACTGAAAATTTCTCTCCTGTAAGACTGAAGTAGAGCAACATAAGTTCATATTTTTAGGTAATGTAAAGGGATCGACTGCAGATGTGAGAATGTTCTATTTACTGAAGATGTGAGAATGCTCTATTTTCTTAGCTGTCTTTCTTCAACTATCTTTTCATTAACTAATTAATATTTTAAAATTATACTATATCAAGTGTTTTGTTATTTTTCACTACTTATACTGTAATAATCATTGTCAGTAATGTGTTTCATCTATTATGTTGGATATCATTAGAAGAACCTCACTTTTAGGTGTGTTTCTTGGTGTTTGTAGCTTGTGTACTTATATTTTACTTTTCATTGGACTCAGGACTGAGTACTTATATTTTACTTTTCATTGGACTCAGGACCGAGTACCGCCTGTTTGTATGCCAGCACCAACTCCATTGCAAAACCCATACAGATCTGGTTCGCTTAATAACTTCACAAACCCACACCTGCAGCAATCTCTGAATCCCCTGTCACCACGAGAACGACTAATGCAATCATATGGTTTGCTGTCTAGGAATGCTCAGACAGCAAGAGCTACTTCCAATAGCCAACGGGATAGTGTTATGGCTGCTGCCCAAGCTGCCAGACAATCTCAATCTATTTCAGTTCAAAATCAAACTGCAGCCACATCAGGGGAGCAAAGAAGAACTGTGGGGGGAACGGTGCTGTCAGTTTCTAGGACTGATGATTTGTTCACTTCGCAACCAGATCAGAATTGGCGTCCTACACGGAGAATGCGTGGAAGTCTTGAACTTGATAGTCGGCACTATCCAGAGGCTGTTACGCAGCGAATAATTGCGCCGACACAAACACCAGTTCTAGGTTCGAGACCTCAAGGTTCACAACCGGTCCGACCAACCGGAGGGTCACCCCAACTTGATGTCCTTATTGCCAACAATAAAAATGCCCATAAGTAATGCGAGATATTTTAGGAAGGCTCCGTTTGCACATGCGTGAAAGGTTTTAGAGCTGCACGTTGATATCTGATGAGCTTAGGCTGTAAATAGTTATCTTCTCATCTATGTATGGAGAAAACACAAGTACACGTTCTTGTAAGATATTAGTCTAGTTATCTATCCGTTAGTATGTTGTACTGTAATATGAAAGAGGTTCTTAAGCACTTGTGTAACTTGCTGAAGATTATCTATTCCCACCCAAAAATCATTTCTCTAACTTTTTATTTTGAGTAAACTCCAAATTTCATTCTTCATCTTCATCACGGTTTTTATATTGTTTTTCATATTAAAGAAAATGAATAACTATCTTCAGCCTATGCCTCTAGAAAATGACACCATTTAATATAGGCTTAAATAAGTTTTTGGTCCCTAACCTTTACCATATGTTTGGTTTTCGTCCCTCGCCGGAGTAAAGGTGGGCTTTAGTCCCTAACCTTTGTCAAAATGTTTGGTTTTGGTCCCTCCGGAGCTCTTGGTCAACACCGGAGCTCCGGTGACCCATGTGGCATGTCCATGTGGGAGCCTAAGTGGATTTTTTTTATTTTTCATTTAATTTTTTTTTAAATAACCCATAATTAAAATGATTAATTAAATCTCATTTTTCTCATCCACGCCCACCTTCTTCAGCTTCTTCTTATGATCCACCCAGGTTCTACTTCTTCATCCTTTTCCATCCTTCTTCATCCTCATCCCAGTCACCATCTCTCCACCATGAAGACTAAACCACCCTAGCCAATACCCCCACCAACATTCACATGTTCATCTCTGGATCTTTGATTTCCTCTCTATTCTTCTACTCCATACCTCCTCTCCACCACAAATCCCTCCCATCAACCACCATGCACCCCACCACAACTACCACCACCACCATATCTGGAGAGCCGCTATGTCACTATCAACTGCTCTCCCTCGATCAACCCAGGACCACCCGCAACCCACACCCAACCTCACCGCAACCCACACCAGCAAACCACAACCCATTCGAACCCAGAACCCACCCACACCCAACCTCACCCCATCCCCACCGCAACCCACAATGCAAATCGAAGATGATGTGTCCACCAAGAGAAATAGATATTGAACTTGTCTGTGCTTGGCTTGGTGATTTATTTTCCTTGGGTGGATCAAATTGATTGAAGGTTTTCAACATTCGTAGACGGTGGTGATTTGGAAATGTGGTGGGATTGTTTTTTATTTCTGTTATGTTCCTACATGTTCTCTATAGATAGCGGTGGCATTGAGTTTCAAGAACAAAAAATGAGAAAGAGAGTACCAAGCCACCGTGGTGTCGCCGGAAATGATGGAGGTGCAAGTGGGATATGTGAAGACTGAGAGGGAGGGGAGCTGGGGATGAAGATGAACCCAGATTTGATTAACCTAAACCCTTCATTAACTAATTCACTAATAAATATTTTGAATTATTATTTTTTTTTAAAATCTAGTTAACCCACAACAATAGGTCAAAAGTAGTATATTAAAGGCCTCCTTAAAGTTAAATCAAGTTTTTTTTTTTTTTTAAATTTTGAACAATTTCTTTTTTTAAATTAATTAGGTTTTTTTAATTAAAAAAAACAAATTCCACGTCAGCTTATTAAACTGACGTGTCCATGCCACATGGGTCACCAGAGCTCCGATGTTGACCAAGAGCTCCGGAGGGACCAAAACCAAACATTTTGACAAAGGTTAGGGACTAAAACCCACCTTTACTCCGGCGAGGGACGAAAACCAAACATATGGTAAAGGTTAGGGACCAAAAACTTATTTAAGCCTTTAATATATTAGCCCACGATTAGTATTTGTGCCTTTTAAGTGTATACTTTTTTTGTTCGATGGTGTTTTTAGTGCATAGACTAATTTGAAATTTAGTACGCAATTTACTATCTTTTAACATGAAATTTAAATTTAATATTGACAAGCTTGAAGATTTCATTTTCCAATTAGTTCAAACAATTAAATCAATTCAGAATGTTAATATTGTGTTTGACCTTCAACACCAATGTAAAACCAACGAAATCAAATATGCCAAGCATTGGGTGATCCATCCATATAGTTGAATCCCAATATAGTTTTATTGTCACTTAGAGCATCTCCAATGCAAGGTTCTTAGTTCTTATTTTGGAGTTAAGAACTAAGAACTAAGAACTTTACCATTGGAGGTGCTGACATGGACTCCTTAGTTCTTACAAATAAGAACTCAGTTCTTATATAAGATGTTTTACTTTTTGAATTCTTAGCTTAAAATATTAATTATTTCTCTCTCATCCAAATTACTTTATTACTTTATGAGTTTTGTTTTATTACTTTATGGAAAAAAAAGTATAAATAATGTGGTTGGTGGGACCAAATGAATAGTAGTAAGAACTAAGAACTAAGAACTCATGGTTGGAGCAAAATTACTTGAGAGTTGCTTAAACACATGTGGCAATACGGGCCCACATGAATAGTGCTAAGAACTAAGAAATAAGAACTAGCATTGGAGATGCTCTTATAATTTTGTATACCTTATTAACTGCTGGTACAAAATTAGTTAATTACCATTGCAATTTAATGCTTTAAAGTTCATCGATAGTCAAATATTAACATAACATGATATACCAGTTATACAAACAAAAAATGCATCATCATACGTGCCTCACTTTCTGTTAGAAACTCTTCAGTCGTGAATAAGAATATCAAAGAAGTCTGGCATTACATAAAAAAAAGTGTTAAATGGTATATAATGGAAAAAATAGATTTTGGATGAAAGGGATGTCATTCACTAATGTGATTTACACCTCATGTTACGATCCAAATAATCAACAACTTGTTGCAAGGAGCATGGTAATATGATAATAACTCACTTGTGGAGATTGCTAGGAATTCTTCAAATGTAAATAAAAAGTAATATAAAAAAGTCCAACATTGGATAAAGGAGATAGATGTTGAATAGTATATATAAGTAAAAGGACACATACATTATTAACCTCGAGATTTTGGATGAAAGCTATTGCGGTAAACTCCTCATCCGACCAACATGATTATAAAGAATATATCCATAATCATGTCCGACCAACGTGATTATAAAAAATATATCCATACTCATGTCTCTCTAATTGCTATAACCGTGAGAAGTGAGAACCATTACACTTTAAAGCCCATTTGGATTAAAGTTTCCAAGCAGCTAGGCACACGTTTATGCGGACACTCCAATTTGCCAATGCAGAAAAAACATGCGTTGGAGCCTGAAGGGCTAAATAAACAGGCTCGAAATGCTGGCAGTCCTACTCATTATTTCCAATATATAATTAACAAAAAATAAAACTCCAAAACGTAAAACCAAAAAACCAACTTCCATAACTTAAGTTTAACATTAATTTACATCACCAACGAAATAAAATCCAATCCCGCAGCAAGATGAAAGTTAGGTCATTTTCCCCACAATGCAATTTATCATTCACAAAATAACCGATAACATTAAGATTACAGAATTTGTTTCCCTTCTCAGAATTTATTTTTGTGAATTTGAACTCTCATGAGCATCAGCTTGTACTGAATTAGTACTCCCATTTCTTCAATTCCATACCTTCTGGAGGACTTCCTTCCACCTTCTTGGATCCCACTTCTTTCCAATCCGTTGACAGCACTGTTCCATTTGACTCCAGCTGCAAAGAAGCATAGTTAATGAAGAAGGCAAAGGAATAATAAATGTAAATAATTTTAGAAGAAAACGAAGCACAATATCGTAGGAACCAATGTTCATGAATTTTAAAGCAAGCACAGAATGGTTTTCTCACAAATGACTTGCTCATTGCTCTCCGCATGTCCTCATCAGCATTTTGATAAATATCACGGAACAATTTATTCAAAGCAGCATCACCATCCAGCTTTTCTTCTTTCTCCTGAAAGATAACCACCATTAGGTAAAATATTATTTATAAAGTAATAAGATGATCAAGTTAACAACCGAATTAATTCATGAATATACTGTACTAATTTTGTTGGGAAAAACATTAAATAGGAGGTTTATCTTTTAGCAAACTTTTCGCCCAATTTCTAATTTTAACAATATCCTTCAGTTTTCAAATCAAATGCAACAGAGAGATTGAGAAGTTAACTAATTTTGCTGACATAATTGCACTTTTAAACCATAAGGACAAACCTGTAAAAATTGAAACTACTTAAAATGGAGCTTTTATGAAATAAGGTTGTTCATTAGCAAAGTAGTAGGGTATAGCTGCAAAACCTCTTTTTTCACCATAGCTTCCAACTTATCCCAATCTTTTGTCCTTGGCTTTGATGATGGGTATGCAGGCCTTTCAGATTGAACTGCAAAATTCACATTGGAAGTAAGTTTACCACCAGAAAAGTAATAGCATGATATGTTTCCTTCTTATTTAACAATTACCAATTAAAAAATCATAACAAATCGAACCAAATAATCAAAGAGTGGACAAAGGATAAACAATATAGTAGTCAGCTCACTTGTAGGCACTTTAATTTTTTGGGGAGGCATATCCTTGCTATATTCGAGAGATGTCCAATTAATAGCTTCAGCTTTTGCAAGACGTATTTCAATTTTGGTTGACAAAACCACAAATTTGCACTTATCAGGTATTACCTGTTTTGCCCAAATAGAAAGAACAGGTTAAGTTAATGAAAGTTTATGTTATCGAAGCAATACATAAGTTGTTTACATATTGAAAAAGTAAAATAAAGTATCTCTATCCTGAAAATCACCTGATAGTCACACTAAAACTGATATTAAAATAGAACCAGCTCATATCCCAAACACTTCATCATGAAATTATAGTCATACTCATATATGAAAACTTACATAAAATAAAGTAGTTCATCAAAATAACAAGTCCTTGAAATGGTTTGTTAATGTCAGCAAGATAAATTTACTTAATTAGTTAATTTTTCATTAAACAAGTTCTATGAGTGCGGCGGAGTTAAAAAAATGGTTCATTGTCAGAAAACTATGTCTATTGCGTGCAATATTCAAGAAGATAGTAATCAGTCACCTTTCCAAACAATCGAGGTTGATAATGATAAGCATCTTGGCCAGGAACATCAATAGTAACACTCAGCTGCAAAGTTAAAGAACTTCAAGTTAAGTTAACTATTTCTAGAAACATTCGGTGAGTTATTTACATGAAACGTGAGGAAATCAAGAGAGTAAAAACAAAGCATCAATTATCCATTATATTACATAAACATACAATTTGTTCACCAAAGTCAATGACCACGCTTTCTGCTGGTATTCCTTTTGCAAATATTGTCACAACCACTTCTTCGGGCTTCTGGTAGTATTCATATCTGCCCATGCATCAATCAACAGGTAACAAGATCGTTAAGCCCATAATATCAACATGCATTCAAAGAAACATACCAAAATACAAGAGAAAACACACATGCTCAAAAACCACAGTTTGGTGAAATTTTAACGTTCCCAGTCCCAACCAGCATAAACAAAGTGTGCAAATTAAATAATTTTTTTTTAAAAGGGGGGGGTGGTTTCAAAATCTCTCCCAAGACGCTTTTAACTAAAACCCCAAAATGAGCTTAAGCCAAACATGGAGAATTATGACTAAGGAATTGATAATATGGATTAAAACATGGCAATCATTGCAACGACCAAACTTTCTTATCCAAAAAATATAACGAGTAAAGGAAATAGCAGCATGGGCAGAAGCAAAAAAAGTGCCAACCTGTATTTTGGTTTGCTGGGTGCAACTTCATTGATTTGTGATAAAGAACTATCTGTTTCAGCTTCTTTATTTGTCCCATCACTAACAGCTGAACGGGGATCATCACCAGACGGTACAGATATTAAGGGCGCAGTTGTCGATAAGGTGCTAGTAAGAGCATTGGATTCTTCTAACAAGATAAAAGACATCAGACACAATATCATATACGTGTCAATAGACCAAGAGGAATTAAGACAACCAGAAATGCTAAAGGCCTGAAACACAAGATTTGCAAAAGAGAAATTGACAAGAAAGCATACGCAAGCAGGCATCATTTATCAATTACAAAAACAGCTGTGCTATTGTTAGAGAGGAATCTGGACCAAACGCAAGAATTGATACATGTCTTTCTTATATGCAATGGGTCAAGGTGTAGTCAATCACGGCTCGCGGCCTGTCGCGGATGACCCCCAAAAATGAAATCCCATTCATGGGAAGGCCGCTACTGGCCGCTAATAGCAGGATTTTGCGGCCGCGATCCTGTCGCGGCAGGGGTCTGCTACGCGACGCGCTATAGCACCACTATTGCGCGCGAACAATAAATATGGTATGGGTTTATTTAAGAGCCACAGTGACATGTCATGTGTCTTCTTTCATTACGGCACTATCCATAATTAAAAGTATTTCCCTAACAAAAATTCACCAACCACGAATGCTAACAAGAAACCCATGTTAACAAAATATCTGCAGCAAGGCTAATTAGAAAAGGTAGTATAAAATTTTTAAGGGCGGCAAAGACAACATTTGTACATAAATAAGGAAGGTTTTTCTCTAGGGGAGACTGCCCCATCTGATTCCTCTAGCTCTGTGTCGAGACCATAAGGAAAGATGACAACCACAAATGCTAATACACAAGATTTGCAAAAGAGAAACCAACAAGAAAGCATTCACAGAGAAAGCAGGCATCATTTAACAATTACCAACCACGAATGCTAGCAAGAAACCCATGTCAACAAAATATTTGCAGCAAGGCTAATTAGAAAAGGTAGTATCAAAATTTAAAGGGGGCAAATACAACATTAGTATGTAGTTCCGTCCGTTATTTCTCTTACAGCCGACTTTTGGAACTATGTAGTTCCGTCCGTTACAACTTGCAATATCAGATAGCATTAGCAAGTTAGTGTATTCTAACAAGTGAATTTCAAAGTGTGATGATTACTTCACCATCTAATCTAATATCTAACTGAAAAATCCAATTCATTCATTAGTCAAAGGACACTAGCATACACTTGCAACTTTCAAAACCACCAAAGACAATTGTTAATAAGAGTTATGCACACACACCTGCAATGTAGCGGTCACATTGCTGAATCAAGTTGGTGAATCTGGAATCATCCGGTGCAAAAGAGGCACCCTTCTCCAGTGCAACCTTGGCAGTGTGGTACTCTTCAAGCTTAATACAAGCAGTCCTGTAGAAAACAGTATCACACACATCAATTCAATTCAATTCAAGGGTTGAAGAAAACAACAACAAAACATTACATGTAAGAAGAATACCCTTTACGGAGATAGGCCTTTGGCAGAGAAGGGTCTAACTGGATGGCTTTGTTGGCATCGGAAACCGCTTCAGTGAAGGCGTTGAGCTTGAGATGCGCTTGTGCTCTGTCGGCGAAGAGGTTGGCGTTGATTGGATCCAGGTTGATGGCTTCAGTGTAGAGATCGACGGCGAGGGAGAAGTCGTCGTCAATGAAAGCTTCTTTGGCTTTCTTCTCCAAATCCTTCACCGTGGTTGTCGTCTCCGCCGCCGCCGCCATTATTCTTCGCTGTGGTGTTGTGTTGTCGTTGACGTGTTTGTTTCCTTAGACGAATCGATTATTCTTAAATCAGTTTTGAAGGTTTGAGGTTTGGGTTCTAGATCCTTCGTTTTTGTTTCCCTAATCGTGACTCTTTGCATATACCCAAAAACACAAACCCTTCTATCTTCTTCCCCTTTTCTTTTCCGAATCCCGATTCCCCTATATGAATATCTATCTATCTATATTTATATTTTATCTTTACCATTCATGTGCCTACACATCTTATTATTGATTTTGTTGTTATCTAATAGGAGGAAAAGTTACATGTATATTGTGAGGAGTTTTACACTATATTAGTAAATTAGTAAAAGTAAATCATATTTTACTTCGAGATATGATAAAAGTGAAGTTATTTAATTTGATTTTACTAAAATATATCATAAATTTAAATGGTAATATGATTTTTTTAAACCATAACGTCTGGTGGCACGACAAACAATATGTTGAACGACTTAATAAAATTGAAAAATAATGGTTAGAACTTACTAATTTTCTATTTTATTTTTATTTTAGAAAAATATGATTTAATAATAGTCGTGCACTCTCATGCTTTATTTGCTCGTGTATAATAGCATTGTTGTTTTAAATATGATTTGATTGACCGCGTGTATTTAAATTAAGCTAATTTTATGTCTAAGATGATAATGGCATGTGGTTATATATTTTTTCAAGAAAAATATGTTCTTATGTTAAAAGAAATAGATTTTCTATATAATAATTGGATTGAAATTTTATTTTATTTGATTGATAATCTTTTTATTGAGATTTATTTATGATTAGATAAATATAATAACGATTAACTTTTTAACTGGTTTTTTTTGTTACAATATAAATATTGAAAAAAAACATAACTATGTTACCAGATTTAAACACATATAAGAAATAACAAAAGAATGCGAGACTTCCAAAAATGCATGGTGAATGTTTGTGAGTGTTGGGGACGAGATGAGGTTGAAGCTATGGTTGGAGATGGTCACTGGCATAGGAGGAGCTTATGCGGTGAAAGGGTTGATGGTTGTTGCTCTTTGAGTTGTGCCCTATCACGGAGCGAGAGTTCATACAAGTTTCTAGTTCTCTAAGGATTACTCAAGTTATAAAGATGAAAGTAGTTTAGACTGCCGATAGAGGCCTATACCCTAGCCTACACGAAGCACATTCCAAACCAGACCAAGTTAATGAATAGACAAGGCCAGTTTTTTTTAAAGCCTATTGAGTTAAAAATGTCGAACTCAAGTCACTCAAAAAGTCTTATAAGTCTATCATGTCGGTTTATTAAATAAATAAAATTAATATAAAATTATTTTATTATTACTATTATTTTTACATTGAATTTTTATAATAATATCTTAAAATTATACATTTATTGACTTATTTATATTCTGTAAAAAAAAATACTTATTTATATGTTTCGACGTGTTAAATTATATAAGAACTTAACAATATAAACCTCTTAAAGAGTGGATTGATGACCTATTTACTTCGACTTGGACAATATAGATTTTAATATATTTTAGCTTGTTAGCCTATAAGTTTGTTAACATGTTTACAAATATATTTACCAGTCTACTCGAATGCCCTATTTTAAATAGGCTATCAGGCTTGACTGGACTTTCAATGGGCTCAAGCTCAAGCCTGAAAAAAGTTAATGACATATTGACATGTAACTAGTCAGGCTAAAGCTTTTAATTTTGTAAGGAGGTCCAAAATTTAGCATGACCCAACCTATTTCCATCCCTAACCGAAGACTAGAATTTCTTGCATCAACAATGGAAGTGTTTTTTGTTTTATTTTTCGATGTAGTGGGAACGGACAATGATAAAAAAAATTCCGGATGCAAGTGGGCTCTTGGACTTCCAAGTTTTCTTTTCAGTGGGCTTACTGGACAATTGTTTTTGGTGATGGTTTACTGGACTGAGATACATCAAGTCTGTCAGCCCATGCCACAAAAAAGTCTCCACAAAATCAATTGTGTGTTGTGTAGATAATATCTGATCTATATCTTGATAAAAAAAAAATATCTGATCTATATATTATATTTGTAAAACATTTAGTTATGGGCTGTTGTGAGATTTTGTAAAAACGTATCATAAAAGTTTTTCTCCATGTTGGGATGATCTAAAAAACTGATATTTAGACAAAAAATTGAGTTATCAAAATAGTTTTGAACAGTACGGAATTGTAGTCTATGTATAGAATTAATAATTAATTATATGTTTACATTATTTGGATGCATGGCCAGACGATTTTTTGCATTTGCATAGTGGCGTTAGTGTTTCTTTAATTTATCCTTCCTTTCAAATCTCTGTTAATTTACGTTGAATGTGAACCACATATATATACAAGTGTTTTGTGATTTTATATAAGAAAGAAAAGAAAAGAAAATTTATCCATATGTAACGCCGAAGATGTGGGAAGTTAAGGAGAAGCTTCTGATAATGCAATTATTTCAAAAATTGCAGCCAAATTTCTTTGAGTATGGTATATGATCCATGTGATCTTATGGGTATTGATCATACTGAACAGTATTCACCGATAAGGTCAATCAAGATAATTAGAGTTAAAGCTCGAAACAGTTAGCTCCCAAATTAATTAAGACAACCAAGGAGGTAGACAATCTGTATCAAATCCGTGTGCCTAACCATTTTCTTGTACATATATACATCTAATATACTATTTACATGTCAACACATATTACACCAAATTTCTGAATAAGAAAATTGATAATCAAAGCTAACCAAATTCATAGGAGTCGCACATGCAGAAGGCACCATAAACATGGAAAATAATAAACATGACGCTCAAGGGGAATGGGGTGAGAAAGATTTTGTTCAAACTCTTAATGAAAGTACCATCTTCGTGACTCATATAGTTTGATTAGTTCTTATATTTGCGCATAGTGACCAGTTCACGTCACGTTATCCCCACGACGTCAAACTGTCAAAGTCTTTCCCATGTTCGATTGTTCGTAAGTTATGCACTTTTCACTTGTACATTTTAGGTACCGGCCTTTAATTTTCTCCCTATATATACGAGCAATTAGTTCAGCTGAATCCTGCAGAGTTGATTAATTGATAGTTACTAATTAAGTCATGGGGTATTACAATTTGTTGGTCACTGGTTTGTTCTTGTGGTGTGCCATGTTTGGTCACAATGGAGTGCTAGCCATGATGGATGGGGAGATAATAATGAATTCCTCCTCAGCTTCTTCTAACTATGACTATGCAGATGCTGTTGGCAAAGCCATCTTGTTTTTTGAAGGACAACGCTCAGGGAAGTTACCCTCCAATCAAAGGGTCCAGTGGAGGGGGGATTCAGCTCTCTCTGATGGCAAGCTTCAAAATGTATATGACATTATAATATTAATATACATGTTTTTCATACATTTATTTCATATTATATATATGAACCATATATTATGTTTGGCAGGTGAATTTGGTGGGAGGATACTATGATGCGGGTGATAATGTGAAGTTTGAATGGCCAATGGCGTTTACAGTGAGCTTATTGAGTTGGAGCGGTGTTGAGTATGAGAAGGAGGTATCTTCAGTGAAGCAGCTTGATTACCTTCGCAGTGCTATCCGCTGGGGTGCAGATTTCATTTTGCAAGCTCACACTTCCCCAACCACCTTATTTACACAGGCATGTTTCTCTACAATCATATTTGTTATAAACTCAAATACTATTAGGCTTAGTGTTGAGAATTTAAGTGAGTTAAAGTGTCACATTGGTTAGCAAAACAATATAACTAGTAAAGATGTGGTGTCTATTGGTGTTCTTCAGTAGCTCATTATTTTTGTTATGATTGATAGGTAGGAGATGGGAACTCAGATCATCAATGTTGGGAGCGGCCGGAAGACATGGATACACCGAGAACACTCTACAAGATTGATGCTAATTCTCCTGGAACTGAAGTTGCAGCTGAGTCTGCTGCTGCTCTTGCTGCTGCTTCAATTGTCTTCAAGAAAACAGATGCCACTTATTCGTCAAAGCTATTAAGCCAGTCAAAATCAGTAAGCAATTCAAGCAGCATCATTTATTTTCATTCATGACATGAGATTAATCATGATGATCAATTGATCAGGAGTTGGATTTTTGCCACTTCAAATCTCTTTTGTTTGAATTGTAGTAGCTACCTATTAATTTAAGTTATTTTTGCTAGGTGATACAAAAATTTCTAACTTAACCTTATATATTGATAATGTTTAATTTGCAGCTGTTTGATTTTGCTGACAAGTACAGAGGTTCTTACTCAGGCTCTTGCCCATTCTACTGTTCCTACTCTGGTTACCAGGTAGAATTTAAACTATTGCCTGTTGAAACATTTAAACACTAGTTAATCTTTCATAAATCATTCATTGAGGCTTTCATTTTTAACTATGTACAAAAAAGGATGAACTGTTATGGGCTGCTTCATGGCTATACAAGGCTAGTGGAGAAAGCAAGTACTTGAGCTACATCACAAGTAACCAAGGTTGGAGTCAGGGAGTTTCTGAGTTCAGCTGGGATAACAAATTTGTTGGAGCTCAGACATTACTCACAGAGGTATTTATATATCTAATTAACAAAGTCGCATAGTATGTTTGCATTTGTTCCGAACACACAATTCAAATCACGGTAACTTCATAAGCTACATTTATAGCGATTTCCCAAAAAGAAATAATGAGATTTACAACGGCAGAATCAAACAGGCTATAGAACTCATTATTTCTACATCTTTTTATGTTCTATTTTTGTTTTCTCCAGGAATTCTATGGTGGGAAGAAGGACTTGGCCAAAGTTAAGAGTGACGGCGAATCATTTATATGTGCAATGATGCCAGGAAGTAGCTCTCAACAGATTAAAACAACTCCTGGTAACACTACATATGAGCAATCAGTCTTATTTGAAAGAAGAAGAAAAAATTGTGATTGACAGAATGAGCTTAACTTGCTGTATTGTTAACTTGTCTATTATAGGTGGACTTCTGTATACTAGAGATAGTAGTAATTTGCAATATACCACAACCTCAACCATGGTGCTATTCATTTTCTCCAACATCCTAACCAGAAATCATATTGATGGAATCCAATGTGGCTCCACTCATTTCACCCCCTCTCAAATCAGAGCCTTTGCCAAAACACAGGTATATATACTAATCTGACTATGAATTCTTCTCAAATAGTTCAAATCTTGTACACAACAAAAAAATAAAAATTATCATGTTAATCTCAAGAGGCATACATCATACATGTGAATGTGATGTTAATGTGTGCAATTAATGCAGGTGGATTACATACTAGGAAACAATCCCATGAAGATGTCTTACATGGTGGGATTTGGCAGTAAATACCCAAAGCAATTGCATCACAGAGGCTCTTCTATCCCTTCAATGAAAATTCACCCAGCCAAAGTGGGTTGCAGTGATGGTCAATCACAGTATTTCTCTTCCCCTAATCCAAATCCCAATGTTCATGTGGGTGCCATTGTTGGAGGCCCTAACTCCAATGACCAATTCAATGATGCAAGATCTGATTATTCTCATGCTGAACCCACCACATATATGAATGCTGCTTTCGTAGGTTCAGTAGCTCCTTTGCTTGGAGAAACGAGGACCTTGCAGTTTCCCCAAATTGTTGACAGGAAAGCCTAATGAAGCTGATAGTCCAGTAGAACATATGCCTCAATATATGTTTGATTAACTAATCTGATAATATAATTTACCCCAGCCATATATACACATTCATGTTAAGATTATCTCACATACATTTGTCATTACAAGTGAATGCTTGAATCGGTTTTTGTCGACAATCCAAGGCTTAGGCATGATGTACATCTAGATTAATTATAAACAACAACAGAAAGATAAACAACATTGAACCATCCAAAAGGCACCTTGTTGATCACGGATACCAGTGAACAGCTACAAATAACAATTCCAAATTTCAATTTGCATACTTAACAGGTTTTTTTTTTCAAGGAAACTAAGCTAATTCCAAACATCATATCTTTAATATATAAAGTCATAAACATGTATTAATTACAAGAGTGAAAATGCCAAATAAATAAAGTACTACAGAGTTATGCCCAAGGCAACTAATTTTGTTGTTAGGGTATTCACTAACCTAAACCCTTGTTAATTCATTGATATCTGGGTGGATTGGAGCAACGAGGTCAGTGTGGGTCTGAGGAGGATCGGAGCATCAGTGGGGTCTGATGACGTGGAGCAAATAGTGCGGAATCTGAGTTGGATCGGATCAAACGTCGAGCAAAGGGCGGCGCAGAGGTGGATTGGAGCTTCTTTATGTTATGAGGTAGAGCGTCGATGGAGTCTAGGAAGACAAGTAGTGCAACTGAAGTCGAAAGTGAGACAAAAATTAACATGCACCTAATCAGCATACTGATGTGAGGGGTAAGCTTTGTAGTTACAATGGTTAATCCAAATCCTAGCAAGTATATTGTTAAACAAGCGCCATATTCAGGTTCTTTCCATATTCTTCCCAACCAATACGCCAAGACAACGAGGATGAAGGTGGCTACCAATAATGCCAAATTAGGCCAGACGTCAAGATCTGCGGGTAGCGAATCCACCCCGGCGCCAAACAGGGTGGTAAAACAGAGCATGAAGATGGTAACTTCTAATTTCATCTGTTGAATCCTTATTTCGTTAGTGGTGAAGATGAACCAGACAAATAGCACTCCAAACAGAACTCCGGGCCCGAATACGTAGGCGTATTTCCGCACGGTTGGATGGAGTTTAGGAACCACCACGATAGTAGATGCTGCGTAGAGCAGAATCACGCTAGCGAATATCACTTTGGGGGTCACCTTCCCCTTGAATTCCCCCCCGATTCTCAGCCAGTAAGACTTCGGCGGCGGCGTCTGAGATCTCCGGTTCCCGTCGTCAGCTGCCTCCACCCTCAAACTCACCTCACCACCTGAAGCCACTCTCCAAGTCCCATCCATGAGCTTGTGACTGGTGTACGTGCTCGATGACTACTTTTCAATTTCTCTTATAGTCTCTGGTTTCTCTCTGCAGTACAGTAGTAGTGCACCAACCTTTTTTATAAGAGAACACCAAAAGGTGAAGAAGGAAATTTGAGGGTCATGAGACAAAGACTAATCTATAATTACTTATTTTATCTTCAAAAATGAATTTCCTACTTTAAAAGAGTTAAATAATGTATTTGCTTTTAAGTTGATTTAATTTTATCTAGTTCTTTTAAAGTTGTTCGTTTACTGTATTAAGTAAATTAAGTTATCACATTATTGATTAAATCATTTTTATTAACTTTTGAAATTATATATGTAATAGTTGCTAATGTTATGTTACGATGACTTACTTTAGCCCTTAAATTATATCATATCACATTATTGATTAAATTATTTTTATTAACTTTTTAAATTTGACCGATACTTATGTTGTGCCCAATTTAAATCTTGTTTTCGATTTTTTAACTCGAAAAAAGTAAAAATGAGTTTAGTCAATTTAAATAGTTCAATTAATAAAGTCAGGAAAAGGAGTTAATTTTTGTTTTGAGCAAGGAAAAAAGAGTTAATTAAAACCAAGTAATCAAGTATGATCTTCTCTTCCATCTTTTGTTTTCCATTTTCGTGTTTGTTTGACCAGGCCACCATGTATAAAACGGGGAGAGTGGGAGAGCGACGTTTTGCTGGTAGGCAAGGGGGGCATATAGATAAGGAGAAAAGTGAAACCAAGTAATCAAGTATGATCTTCTCTTCCATCTTTTGTTTTCCATTTTCGTGTTTGTTTGACCAGGCCACCATGTATAAAACGGGGAGAGTGGGAGAGCGACGTTTTGCTGGTAGGCAAGGGGGGCATATAGATAAGGAGAAAAGTGAAACCAAGTAATCAAGTATGATCTTCTCTTCCATCTTTTGTTTTCCATTTTCGTGTTTGTTTGACCAGGCCACCATGTATAAAACGGGGAGAGTGGGAGAGCGACGTTTTGCTGGTAGGCAAGGGGGGCATATAGATAAGGACAAAAGTGAAACCAAGTAATCAAGTATGATCTTCTCTTCCATCTTTTGTTTTCCATTTTCGTGTTTGTTTGACCAGGCCACCATGTATAAAACGGGGAGAGTGGGAGAGCGACGTTTTGCTGGTAGGCAAGGGGGCATATAGATAAGGAGAAAAGTGAAACCAAGTAATCAAGTATGATCTTCTCTTCCATCTTTTGTTTTCCATTTTCGTGTTTGTTTGACCAGGCCACCATGTATAAAACGGGGAGAGTGGGAGAGCGACGTTTTGCTGGTAGGCAAGGGGGGCATATAGATAAGGAGAAAAGTGAAACCAAGTAATCAAGTATGATCTTCTCTTCCATATTTTGTTTTCCATTTTCGTGTTTGTTTGACCAGGCCACCATGTATAAAACGGGGAGAGTGGGAGAGCGACGTTTTGCTGGTAGGCAAGGGGGGCATATAGATAAGGAGAAAAGTGAAACCAAGTAATCAAGTATGATCTTCTCTTCCATCTTTTGTTTTCCATTTTCGTGTTTGTTTGACCAGGCCACCATGTATAAAACGGGGAGAGTGGGAGAGCGACGTTTTGCTGGTAGGCAAGGGGGGCATATAGATAAGGAGAAAAGTGAAACCAAGTAATCAAGTATGATCTTCTCTTCCATCTTTTGTTTTCCATTTTCGTGTTTGTTTGACCAGGCCACCATGTATAAAACGGGGAGAGTGGGAGAGCGACGTTTTGCTGGTAGGCAAGGGGGGCATATAGATAAGGACAAAAGTGAAACCAAGTAATCAAGTATGATCTTCTCTTCCATCTTTTGTTTTCCATTTTCGTGTTTGTTTGACCAGGCCACCATGTATAAAACGGGGAGAGTGGGAGAGCGACGTTTTGCTGGTAGGCAAGGGGGGCATATAGATAAGGAGAAAAGTGAAACCAAGTAATCAAGTATGATCTTCTCTTCCATCTTTTGTTTTCCATTTTCGTGTTTGTTTGACCAGGCCACCATGTATAAAACGGGGAGAGTGGGAGAGCGACGTTTTGCTGGTAGGCAAGGGGGGCATATAGATAAGGAGAAAAGTGAAACCAAGTAATCAAGTATGATCTTCTCTTCCATCTTTTGTTTTCCATTTTCGTGTTTGTTTGACCAGGCCACCATGTATAAAACGGGGAGAGTGGGAGAGCGACGTTTTGCTGGTAGGCAAGGGGGGCATATAGATAAGGAGAAAAGTGAAACCAAGTAATCAAGTATGATCTTCTCTTCCATCTTTTGTTTTCCATTTTCGTGTTTGTTTGACCAGGCCACCATGTATAAAACGGGGAGAGTGGGAGAGCGACGTTTTGCTGGTAGGCAAGGGGGGCATATAGATAAGGAGAAAAGTGAAACCAAGTAATCAAGTATGATCTTCTCTTCCATCTTTTGTTTTCCATTTTCGTGTTTGTTTGACCAGGCCACCATGTATAAAACGGGGAGAGTGGGAGAGCGACGTTTTGCTGGTAGGCAAGGGGGGCATATAGATAAGGAGAAAAGTGAAACCAAGTAATCAAGTATGATCTTCTCTTCCATCTTTTGTTTTCCATTTTCGTGTTTGTTTGACCAGGCCACCATGTATAAAACGGGGAGAGTGGGAGAGCGACGTTTTGCTGGTAGGCAAGGGGGGCATATAGATAAGGAGAAAAGTGAAACCAAGTAATCAAGTATGATCTTCTCTTCCATCTTTTGTTTTCCATTTTCGTGTTTGTTTGACCAGGCCACCATGTATAAAACGGGGAGAGTGGGAGAGCGACGTTTTGCTGGTAGGCAAGGGGGGCATATAGATAAGGAGAAAAGTGAAACCAAGTAATCAAGTATGATCTTCTCTTCCATCTTTTGTTTTCCATTTTCGTGTTTGTTTGACCAGGCCACCATGTATAAAACGGGGAGAGTGGGAGAGCGACGTTTTGCTGGTAGGCAAGGGGGGCATATAGATAAGGAGAAAAGTGAAACCAAGTAATCAAGTATGATCTTCTCTTCCATCTTTTGTTTTCCATTTTCGTGTTTGTTTGACCAGGCCACCATGTATAAAACGGGGAGAGTTGGAGAGCGACGTTTTGCTGGTAGGCAAGGGGGGCATATAGATAAGGACAAAAGTGAAACCAAGTAATCAAGTATGATCTTCTCTTCCATCTTTTGTTTTCCATTTTCGTGTTTGTTTGACCAGGCCACCATGTATAAAACGGGGAGAGTGGGAGAGCGACGTTTTGCTGGTAGGCAAGGGGGGCATATAGATAAGGAGAAAAGTGAAACCAAGTAATCAAGTATGATCTTCTCTTCCATCTTTTGTTTTCCATTTTCGTGTTTGTTTGACCAGGCCACCATGTATAAAACGGGGAGAGTGGGAGAGCGACGTTTTGCTGGTAGGCAAGGGGGGCATATAGATAAGGAGAAAAGTGAAACCAAGTAATCAAGTATGATCTTCTCTTCCATCTTTTGTTTTCCATTTTCGTGTTTGTTTGACCAGGCCACCATGTATAAAACGGGGAGAGTGGGAGAGCGACGTTTTGCTGGTAGGCAAGGGGGGCATATAGATAAGGAGAAAAGTGAAACCAAGTAATCAAGTATGATCTTCTCTTCCATCTTTTGTTTTCCATTTTCGTGTTTGTTTGACCAGGCCACCATGTATAAAACGGGGAGAGTGGGAGAGCGACGTTTTGCTGGTAGGCAAGGGGGGCATATAGATAAGGAGAAAAGTGAAACCAAGTAATCAAGTATGATCTTCTCTTCCATCTTTTGTTTTCCATTTTCGTGTTTGTTTGACCAGGCCACCATGTATAAAACGGGGAGAGTGGGAGAGCGACGTTTTGCTGGTAGGCAAGGGGGGCATATAGATAAGGAGAAAAGTGAAACCAAGTAATCAAGTATGATCTTCTCTTCCATCTTTTGTTTTCCATTTTCGTGTTTGTTTGACCAGGCCACCATGTATAAAACGGGGAGAGTGGGAGAGCGACGTTTTGCTGGTAGGCAAGGGGGGCATATAGATAAGGACAAAAGTGAAACCAAGTAATCAAGTATGATCTTCTCTTCCATCTTTTGTTTTCCATTTTCGTGTTTGTTTGACCAGGCCACCATGTATAAAACGGGGAGAGTGGGAGAGCGACGTTTTGCTGGTAGGCAAGGGGGGCATATAGATAAGGACAAAAGTGAAACCAAGTAATCAAGTATGATCTTCTCTTCCATCTTTTGTTTTCCATTTTCGTGTTTGTTTGACCAGGCCACCATGTATAAAACGGGGAGAGTGGGAGAGCGACGTTTTGCTGGTAGGCAAGGGGGGCATATAGATAAGGACAAAAGTGAAACCAAGTAATCAAGTATGATCTTCTCTTCCATCTTTTGTTTTCCATTTTCATGTTTGTTTGACCAGGCCACCATGTATAAAACGGGGAGAGTGGGAGAGCGACGTTTTGCTGGTAGGCAAGGGGGGCATATAGATAAAGACAAAAGTGAGGGTGAGGGAAAAAAAGAAAAGGCTCTCAAAAGCGTGTTTGCTGGTGGCGCTGGGTGTATGTTTTGCGTGTAAAGAGCGGGAGAGTGACGTTTTGTCTTTTTGACAAATGAGACAGAGAAAGAGAATAACAATCAAATCTTTTATTTTGTCTTTTTGTCTCAACTTTGTAACTATTTACCTTTTTTACATATAATGAGATAAATAAAGGTGAGAAATATATTTGTGACCTTTTAGTCCATTTTGGTTGATGTATTTGTGGACCTGACTTGAGAAATAAATCGATCTTTTCTTCTTCTTTATGCTAATGTGGAATATGCATGAAAAAAAGAATTGATAATTTAGCATGACTGTTATTTGGATAACCTCTTGATTAATTTTCAAGAGAGAGATAAAAAAGCTAGACAAATGAAAAAGCGAGAGGGAGTTCTATATTAAGAACTGCATGTGTAGTAGCTGAGGAAAAAGTTAGGAGACTAGTCACGTTTTCTCTTGGGTTTTGAACTTTTGATTTGAAAAGCCATAGAAATATGACGGGATAAAAGAATTTTTCTCGGCGTCAATTGCACAATGAAAAGGTCTAAATTGTACAAGAAATAGTAAAGACAAACAAAAGGAATATGTTCTCAGCGTTATATATTTGGAAAATTGAAAGACAAGCAAAACAACTATATGCTACAAGGTCTAAATTGTACAAGAAATAGTAAAGGAATGA
Source organism: Lotus japonicus (assembly GCF_012489685.1). Taxonomy (NCBI): domain Eukaryota; kingdom Viridiplantae; phylum Streptophyta; class Magnoliopsida; order Fabales; family Fabaceae; genus Lotus; species Lotus japonicus. The sequence continues at coordinate 93,306,069 of NC_080042.1, read as the reverse complement.
GAAAACTTTCAAGAAACACATAGAACTCCTCCCGCGAAGCTTATCGAGTTAAAGCATCAGCAACAATGTTCCACTCACCGACTCACGTGTAAGAAAACATTCACTCTAATACCAATTCAACATATCTATGGCAAAAAAAACTTAGCATATCTCTGATTCTTACGATATCATGCATCAACCAATAATTATATATGCACATCGATATTGATGCTAAGCATATCGAGAACATTCTTGTAATATGATGTTACTACTAGAGAAATAGTATTTTACAGCGACAAATGTTGTTGGTAAATTTGGGAAGTCGTTGGCAAAAATATCTTTGACAACAAAAAAAAGCCGTTGCATGTTGCTGCAAAAAGCCCCGTTGCGAAAAGTTTTGCCACGACATTTATTGTTGCTGTCATTGCTAAGTTTTTTGCAACAACTCTTGTTGTTGTTAATCTAAAAACTTCGTCGCTGCCATAAATTATTTTTGGCAACCAATCACGTTGTTGTCATACCCAACATGTCTTAACGATTAAATTCGTTGGTAAGTTTGGGAAGTCGTTGGCAAAAGTATTTTTCACATCAAAAAAAAAGTAGTTGCATGTTGCTACCAAAAGCCCCGTTGCGAAAAGTTTTGCCACGACATTTGTTGTTGTTGCCATTGCTGAGGTTTTTGCAACAACTCTTGTTGCTGCTAATCTAAACATTTTTTCGTTGTTATAAATGATTTTTGGTAACCACTCATGTTGTTGACATACTTAACATGTCTTAACAATTAAAGTTGTTGCGATAAAGTATTTTTCTCAACAAAAACAAGTCGTTGTGGTAAAACTTTTTTTCTCTACAACTCAGTTGTTGCGATATGAAAATTGCAAACAACTTAATTCGTTGTGATAAGATATTTTTTCTCAACAACTACAATTGTTGTGATATGGAAATATTTCCTCAACAATTAAAATTGTTGCATTAAGGTATTTATGTCAAGCACTAATTTCGTTACAAATTAATTATTTTTTGAATTTATATTAATTACATATACTAATTTAATTCTAATGAATATTTAAAACTAGTAGGAAATTATTAACAAAAATAAAAACAAAAAGAGAGATAATATTTAGACTATGAGAAACATCATTCTCATATGAATAGAGGATAAATATAAAACACCAAATAGATTAAAAGCTCATTACAAGAGTCATCTCAAACAAGGATTCAAAATATAACACCCAAATGAACTAGAATTCAACAACCTACATATAACCACCTAAAAATTAAAACCAGAATATCAACTAATGATTAAGCAAACTAAAATTAAACACTCCTAAATGTTCTTGTTCTAAAAAAATCAAAGACACATAATATATGAATAAACTGTGGCCACAACATTACTTTCTTGTCTAAATCAATGTGCTCTGATCATACCATCATAAAGTGTTGAAATATCACCTATTGGCCTGCACTTTTAACACAAACAAATTTTTCTGGGTTAGCACAACTTGTTGTATGCACTGAATAGAAGAAAGAGTAAAAAAAAGGCTTAAATACTCTAGGGGTCCCTGAAATTGTACCCCGTATCAAAATAAGTCCCTGAAAATTTTTTTCCCGATTCCGGATCCCTGGAATTGTTTTTTTAATCAGAATAAGTCCCTACGCCGGAGAAGACGGTGGTTGACGACGGCGGTCATGGCGGCGCTACGACCAGGGTGTTGGGCCGGCTTCGTCTCGTCCTCAGGAACTCAGTGGTGGTGGTCTCGTGGGCTGGGTCGTCACAGTTGAAGAGAAAAGGTCAGTCGCAAGTTGATTTCTTCTCGCCGGAATTTATGGAGCTTCTCGGTTTCTTCGTTTTAGCTTTGTTTCTTGCGATTTCTTCGCCCATATCAGATATATGAAGGTCTAGGAGTGTTTTAAACATGTTATTTCATGGTTTGTGGAAACAATGAGGAGGCAACCACTGTCTTCTCCGGCGTAGGGACTTATTTTGATCAAACAAATTTTTCTAGGGACCCGGAATCGGAAAAAAAAATTTCAGGGACTTATTTTGATACGGGGTACAATTTCAGGGACCCCTAGAGTATTTAAGCCAAAAAAAAAACATCCAAAATATATTTAAAATGGTTGATGCATCATATCCTTCTCTTCAAATTTGCTCATCTTGGCTCCTCCAAATTTGTTGGTGAAGCTCCGCCATTGGCCGAGTTGTTCTTTTTTGATACGGAAACTACATCAAATACTAAATAGGCTACCACACCGATGGCACAAATTCTCAAGAGCAGTATTATTACACTGTCTTTCATTTTCAATTTGCAGAACAATGTGATGAAGCTTTGTAGAGGGTGTTAGTTCTGGAGTGAATTAAGAAGTGCTATATTTATAAGTGATTCCGTAAATGAGGTTGTCACATTTATTAAAATCAAATCAATTCAAAATCGTTATTCAATTTTTTTATTTATATCCAATATTTCCTTATTTACTTGATATATGTATATATATATGTGCATGTGTGATTAATTCTATAAATGAGGTTGTCATGTTTATTCAAATTGAATCAATTCAAAATTAATATATATTCACTCTTTTATTTATATTCATGAACATTTTCTCATTTACGTAAAATAAATATATAATCTGCAATTCTGCATTCTACAATGTGTTAAGATGTTAGCATTTTTTTTTTAAACTAAACAAACACGTGCTTTGTTTGGATAGGGTGAAATTAAACAAGAGGAAGTAAAAGTGAGGAGTGGGTTTTGGTGGGAAATACAAGGCTATGAGGCATGAAAAAGGGAGGATGAGAAAACCATACATGGGCCCCACTGGTTCAATTTTCATGTTTTGATGGCATGATTCTCGGGAGAAAGTCAAAATAGTTGATACAATTCTAGCACCGCCCGTTTCTCACACAATGCATAATACATGGGCCAAGTTTTGCTGCAACCTCTAAATTGCAATTTGCAAGTCTAATAATACTCTCTGATTTGTGGTTGTTTGGTACTAGTGCGATAACTCGTGCGTTACACGATATTTTATGATGATTTGTTTTAATAAATAAATTAATTTTTATATATATGCAATTTTTAAATTATAAATAAGTTAATCGTGTATAAGTTAAGCAGATTTTTTGTTACCGTCGGTGTTGGCTGGTTTGTCCCCTTTGCTTTATTTTTTTCTCTCAAGCTTGTTATTAATATAATTTTAACTTTCTAAAAAAAAATAAGTCAACCGTGTAATAATATATGAAGAGAAAAATGAAATAAATAAATGATATTGTGTTGTATACAACAAACATTTCCAAAAACTTCCTTAAGCACTACATTTGCAGTACTAGTCTGATGTTGGCCGACTTATCCAGTATACAAAGATTAAGAATCTTTCTTGAGCGTACTCTAGAGATAGCTATATATAACTAACCATGAGTGAAGACGGGTCTCGGAAGGAAGAGCTCAACCTGAGATAAAGTTTGTCATTGACTTTTGTTTATGGTCATCGCAAAGCATATTACAATTGGAAACTATCTTCTTCTGAATTTAATTGGTAATTTAGAATCAAAAGGAACCAAGTCCATTCTTGAAATGTGTACTTTGTCATTAGCATTTGTTCCCGTAATAGCAGTTGCACTAATAACACGTTCATCCACAATTAACCTGGTTTCATTGTATAAATCTGATGCTTGGTCTATATTTCTCAAAAGCATGATTGGAGTACCAACTTTCAATTTGGCATTCCTGAACTTTTAGTGTCGTTCAAAAATTCGGTGGTAAACCACTCACCTCGGATTTTAGAATCCTCATCAGAGAGCAAGGCAGAGTCAGAGCTCAGGTATTCATGTTCTTGAGCAGCTATCATGCCAAGCATGTAAGTTTTTATCATTTCAACAACATCCAGTGTAGGGGCCAATATTGCTCTATCTTGAAAGAATTGAAGGTCGTTCATTTTGTGCGGAAGGTCAGGATATGTATATTCAATCAATTCCATTAATGGTTCAGGACTAATTGGGATGAGCAGATCTAGCGGGATTCGAACCCCATACTCTCATGCTCCGGAATCAGGATGATCGCCGTTTTCAATTTTAAGAATCCAATATGCAAACTCATTGATTTTTTTTGCTTCATCATCTGTCTTAGTTGCTGTTAGCCGCATGTTCTTAGACAATTTCATAACTTTACAATGTTTCCACAATGATGAAGAGTTTATAGTAGCTTCCACAACTTCATGTCTGCTTCCTCTAGTTATTACAGGTAGTATTTGTCTAAAATCACCTCCAAGTATTACTACTTTTCCTCCAAAAGGTTTATATGTGTTGTCTTCATTTTTCACCCTCATTAAATCTCGGAGTTTAACGTCTAGAGCTTCTTCGAAACAAAACTTTTTCAACATTGGAGCTTCATCCCATATAATAAGGCTTGTTTCAAGCAAAAACTTTGCTCGTAGACTTCTCTGCTTTATATTACATGTTGAGGTCTATGTAGCATCTAATGGAATGTAAAATTTAGAATGAGTTGTTATGCCTCCAGGGAAGAGTAATAATGCTATGCCACTAGAAGCAACATTAAGCACAATTAGTCCCCTGGATCTAGGTAACGCGGATAAAGTGTTCCAAACAAAAGTCTTTTCGGTTCCACCATAGCCATATAAAAAGTAGAAGCCTCATGAGTTTAACAACACAAATGTGACAACCCTTTCATATACAAATTTTTGCTTAGGTGTAAACATACTAAACAACTCTTCATATTGTACCTTTAATGCATCTTTGTCATAGTTGAGTTCATCGACCATAAATCTATTGTCAAATTGCAGGACTTCATCATATTCTTCTGATAAGAATACTTAAATGGTATAGAATATAGATGCTTGCATGTTCTCCTATGTTTGCTTAGTAAGAGACTTGTGACACTTCCATGCCTTATTTCTCATAGATTTACTTTTCGAGAAGAGTTGAGGGTCATAATTTTGGTCTCTAAGGCATCAATTTAGTATAACAAAGGTTAGTTTCTTCACATTATTCTCATGGCTTATAAATTTAAAGATCAATATGTTTACTTTTGAGTGATATCCAATGTTGTGCCACGAGGCAACCAGAAAGTATTGATGTAGCTTATAAAAAAAAAGTATTGATGTAAATTAAAGTGGTAAAATACAATTTTGTGTTTTGACATTGACATCTTTGCCTCCCTTTCTGGGTTAATGAGAATGTTTCATACTGTGCGTGTGTTTGATGGCCCTTCAGACTTTTTCATATATGATTGTCCTGATCCAACTGATCTAAACTTTAATTCATTAAGAAACATCTAAAACATGGAAAACCAATTACTTTTACATATGGGGAAGCAACTATAAAACATCTATTGATTGCATGATCTTCATCTTTTTAAGTTAATAGAAATTAGTTTAGGATCTAGATCTAAGTGTCCTTACATATAATACGAAATTATAAAAACTAACTTGCATTGTATCATATGCACAAAAAAAATTGATGCATAGATAATTGAATGATAATCATAGTCACTCACGACTTCAATTTTAATGTGTGTATACAAAATAATCATGCAGGTGGCTTCAATCTTATTGCGTGTATACCATTAATCAAGCCATATATGATGCATTTTATTTATGATATGCATTATTATGATATTTTAGCCTAGTTCTCCATGATCACACTTGTTTTGGTTTATATTGCACAAGGGTCTAATGTTTTCATTTTAGCTATTTTGAACTCTTTGCCCTAGAACAGGCATATCTGGAGCTACAGAGATGCAAATGGAGTTTATGATATGGCGTTGGAAATCTGACTCGAAGCCCTACAACTTTCATGTTCGGCCAAAGACCCATATCCTACTCCAAAGTAGTCAGAAGTTCCATTCAAGGATGTTGTCGCTGAAACTGTGAGTCTGGAGCAGTCTGGACTAAAGTTAGCATAACATGGGTTGCAGAACTCCGAATTGAGAAAACTCATAGAGCCCACAAAGCTGACTTAACGGGCTACAACTCTCATATTGGTGTTTATCCAGAATTCGGCCAACTTATGGGCCAAACAGACGCTTGAAGTTCCAGAAGAATCACTCGCTATTGGGCCAGAAGTTGTGAAGACCTAGGACTCACTTTTGACCTAGGAAACTCGGTTTTCACTTTTATAAGTAGGAGATCTGAACACTTGTGCCTCCATTCTCTTCTCCTCTCGACATATCTTCCTTATTTCCCTATGTTTTGCTAAACTTCATAGTTGATCTTAAGGTGTAACCTTCATGTATGCAGACTTGATATCCTTTTTTTTTTTTTTGAATTTGACTTGATATCCTTTTCTTAATAAGTATTATTTCTTGCTTTTGAATTTGGTTTAGTTATCTTCTCTCAATGATCTGAATATTTTCTACAAGTATTGACCGATTGGTTGAACCTTGTGCGTTGATGTTCTGTTTCAAACGCTTATTCAATAAGGAGAAACCTTGTGTAAGAGGCGATTGTAATTACACTTTGTTTAAGAAATCTAACCTCTAATACCGATTGGTGTTAGTTTTAAGGATTATGTGACCGAAGATTGTTCTTGTACTTTAAAGGGGCGATCGCCACTTTTTAACTTGAATCAATCGAATTCTAGACGATTGTCTAGTAGAGAATCTGGATTATTAACTCACGATTGTGAGTTGAAATTCAACCCAAGAAATCATTAAGTAATGAATTAATATCTAAAATATATTATGATCAATGATTGTCTGCTGTAGTTTGAATGGTTACTTCCTTAGGGTTGACGCTTTCTTCTTCTTGCTTTCCTATTATTATTTTACGAACAGACAACCAAACCACCTTTTAATTGCTTTTACCTCTAAATTCGGTTGATACTCATTTGAGTCCTGTGAGAACGATCCTGGTGATTTTACCTTGTACTGCATTAATTTATTTTATTGCAGGATTACTTTGACACGCACCCGCGACAGTGCGTTCGTCAACCATCCATCGTCAAATATTGCTGGAGCATATGCTTGGACTGGGCCATGGGAACCATATACAAAACCTGCATAGTTGCTGAGATAGGCAGGCTTGACCTGTGTCATCAGAATATAATGAGAAACTTCAACTGGTGGATTAGATTTCAGAGTCCACAGGTGAGCTTCCAAAAATGTTTATGCCATAAAATTTGAAGTATATGTTTGATAAGTGTTGTGAGTCATGCAATTAAGGGGATAAATAATTTCATTATATGTAGGAAAATCATGTTTTTAAAGAGAGCAGCTATATAAGAAGCAAGATGAAAAGGGTTTCTAGAGACTTCATTTTTGGATGTTAAATATCAAAGTCCCACATAATCTCATATATTCTTAATCTGACATTATATGGTGAAATTCAACAAATTTTGCATCTTGGGATGGACGTTCAAGCCCATGAGCTAAAATATTTTAAGCTAAGAAATAGAAGAAGGATTTGCATGAATCTATAAACACTTATGATATTTGTTTTCAGATAAAAATAGTAAAACAACTCAATTATAAATTAAAACTCATCAGAAAGTTATGAAAATATATGTAGAAAAACTCAAGTTATATTGATAAAAACAATACCAATAAATTTATCATTCTAAACCATTGATGTCATATTTTTTGTTATAAAAATGGTAGAACAAAGAGAAGCATCTTCAAACTACTGGGTATGACGTCAATGAAATGTTGGGGAGGTCAGCTGATAAGTGTTAATTTTACCTAATTTCAATGAGAAATATAGACACTTATCCTTGTAAATTCATGAGAAACCTTGACCAAATCTAACTTCTTTTGTTTAGAACTTGTTGTTAGATGTACTTTAGGATAAAATGTGCTTAAACTTGATTATGATCTTGATTTGTGTTTAAGGAATGAAGATTCAAGGAAGATGACAAATTTTGGCAAGAAAATAGGAAATTGAAGATGCCCAGGGCGCCCAGCGGTATGCAGAGGCCGCTCAGCGCCCAAGGCGGTGGCAATTACCCTCCTCTGAAGTAACTGGCCGCTCAGCGGCCAAAAAGGGGCGCTCAGCGGCCAGGCACGTGACAGCACATTATAAAAGGCTCTTTTCAAATCAAAACAGGGGATAACTTGGTTTTTTGGAGAGAGAATTCAGCAGAGAACATAAAGGGAAGGAACTTAGAGCTTGGGTAAGCTTCCATCGAGTTGGAGCTACGCCGAAGTCGGCACGGATCGTCACTTCCATCCTATTTCTCTTGTAAGCTTGTCTAGCTTCCATGTCTATGGATAGCTAAGCTTTTCTTTGTTGGGATTTGGTGTAGTACCTTGACTCTATGTATCTAACTTAGTTCTTATGCATATGAATCTATTTATCTCTTGATTTCAATGGTATAATCGTTCTGAAAGCTTGTTTTAACTTGATCAATTAGAACTTGATTAGAGATTTGATGTGTGAGTGAAAACTACATATTTGAATTGGATTTAGGTTATATCATCTAATAATCCTAATTGCTAGACATAGAGTTAGGTTTGTTAGTCGTTAAACACCCGAATCAATCACGCTTCGCTTTGTTAGTTATGCGAGACATCGGTAATTAGGAGAGCGGACCGTTAATCTTCTTATGTAAGGAATTAATGAGTTAGATAAGAACTGGTGTGATGGAATCAAGAATAGAATGATTCATATGTGTTGAATTAAATGATTCATAACGGTTAAGGTGTGAAACCCAATCCCAACAGTTTTCTCAATTTGTTTAAACCCGTTGTTATCATCACTTTCCTTTATATATATGATGTATTTCGAAACAATCAATCAAAAACTTTGTTGAATTCATTGCTTAAGTGATTTTACTAAAGAACGGCGTTGTATTTCCAATTCTCTGAGGATGATAAAAACCCTTTGCTATACTACGATTGAATCTTGAAGAATTCAAAGGTGGTTAAGTAAAAATCTTTCAACATCAGCAGAGGCCCACTCCTAGAAGAAGAACCGTGGGATCTCCCCTAGGAGGCTTTCCCACCAGCTGAGTAGGAGATCCAAATCATCGACCTGTGGGGAGTGAGAGTTAAGCCCAAAACCTAAAGTCAGTTGTGACGACCCCTATTGGCTTGATGTTACAATTTTAGTTATTATGGGTTTAAACTAAAAATATTTTGTAAAATTACTATCCAAAAGTTTTTTCTCAATTAACATTATCATCTATTTTTTTAAAATCAATATATAAAATTCATTAAATAATAAATTAGGATTCATCATCAAATTAGTCCCTATGTTTGTAAGCTGATTTGAGTTTAGTCCCTCGACGAAAAGTAGTTTGTAAGCTGATATTTAGGTTTTTTTAGTGGTTTGTTTATTATGGGTTTTGGGAGGAGTTTTGGGTGAGTAAAGGGGAATGGGAGGGGATGAGTGTGATGAAAAAGAACGATGATGCTGTAAATTTTTGTACAAGATGAAGAACATGATAAAATAAAGTTAGTGGTTAGAGATTTTAGATTGAAGATGAAGATGGAGAAGAAGGATGAATATATTTTTTTAGTTAATTGAGTAATTAAATTAATTAATTAAATATATTTTTTTAATTTTAATTAATTATTAATTAAATAGGCGGAAATCAAATTAATGAAAAATGACCTGGAAAGTGACATGTCAGCTCTGACCTGCCACTCAACAGCCTCACAGAGTCACAGGAGCTCCGTCCTCTGACGAGTACTAAAATCAAAACTTCCACAATCGTGACGATGAAAATCAAATTATTTTTCGGCGAGAGACTAAACTCAAATCAGCTTACAAACATATAAACTAATTTGATGATTAACCCAATAAATTATATATATACCAATTATTTCTATATTTGTGCAATTAAAAATTGCATAAATATAATATTACACCAATAGCAAATATTATATAGTAAAAGTAACCCGTGCAGTGCACGGGTGATTCCGCTAGTTTTATTACATATAAAATGGTTGATGCATTATATCCTTTTCTTCAAATTTGCTCATCTTGGCTCCTCCAAATTTGTTGGTGAAGCTCTGCCATTGGCCGAGTTGTTCTTTTTTGATACGGAAACTACAGCAAATACTAAAATGGCTGCCGCACCGATGGCACAAATGCTATAGAGCAGTGTTCTTACACTGTCTTTCATTTTCAATTTGCAGAACAATATGATGAAGCTTTGTAGAGGGTGTTAGTTCTGGAATGAATTTTTTTTTTTTTTTTTTTTGAAATTGGGTTTCATTCAAAGAGAAGAAGCCACAGAGGCAAAAACATCATCCTGGATGAGAGAGGAAACCTCCAACGGAGCCTCTTCAATCAAAACCAAACAGCCTAAACGAAAAGCAAGTTTTGCCAACGCGTCGGCAACAGAATTGCCGGTCCTACGAACGAAAGTAAAAGTAAAAACATCAAAACTACAAAGCAGTAAACGACAATCCTTAACAACTGTTTCCAAATGGGAGAAACCACCCTCTCTACGTTCCCAATAGTTGTATAGCACCAAGCAATCCGTCTCAACCCAGATGCGGCGAAACCCCAATTCCTTTGCCAACCCCAAGGCCCAGCGCAAAGCAAGTGCTTCTGCCAAAACCGATGAAAGAACCGGGCCCATGGTCGATGTAGCAGCAGCCAAGACCTCCCCCTCCTTGTTCCTTGCTATAAACCCGAACCCAGCCTCATGAGATTGCAGCAATGAAGCATCAAAGTTCACTTTAAAAATTCCTGCAGCTGGTCGACGCCATGAAGAAACATGCTCGCGGCCATGGCGGTGAGGAGCAGTTGACTGGTTGCTCGACGGGCGAAGGCTAGACGCTCGCAACAGGATCTGATCAACAGAGCTTTGCTTCGCGCTGAAGAGAAGATCATTACGTGCCTGCCACACTGAATATAAGATGGAGAAAAACATACCAATGCCATTACAATCAGCTGCACCCAGAAATTCAGAAACTACAGCTATGAGGCCAGCTCTTTGGTTGAAACTTTGGAAGGCAGAGGTAGCACCGAGGTGCTGCGAAACGGCATGGCGAGCATGCCTCAACTTGCTACCTGTTCGTGCATTATTACACAGTCGAGGAGTGGCAACGGATCCATTGTGCCCTCGGTGTTTAGCGGCTCCGGAAACACATGAGCATGCTCTCTTTTTTTGTCCGTTTATCAAACAGGTCTGGTTTGCCTCTCCGCTGGGGTTTCGTCTTCATGAGGAGTGCTCGGTGCAAGAATTTTTTACTGAAGTTCTGGAATGAATTAAGAAGTGCTATATTTATAAGTGATTCCCCGTAAATGAGGTTGTCACGTTTATTAAAATCAAATCAATTCAAAATCGATATTCAAATTTTTTATTTATATCCAATATTTCCTCATTTACTTGATATATGTATATATATATATATGTGCATGTGTGATTAATTCTATAAATGAGGTTGTCATGTTTATTCAAATTGAATCAATTCTTGTTAATCTTCTGATGTATAAAAAAAAATTTGAATCAATTCAAAATTAATATATATTCACTCGTTTATTTATATTCATGAACGTTTTCTCATTTACGTAAAATAAATATATCATCTGCATTCCACAATGTGTTAAGATGTTAGCATTTTTTTTTAAACTAAACAAACACGTGCTTTGTTTGGATAGGGTGAAATTAAACAAGAGGAAGGAAAAGTGAGGAGTGGGTTTTGGTGGGAAATACAAGGCTATCCTGTTTGGAAGAGGCATGGAAAAGGGAGGATGAGAAAACCCTACATGGGCCCCACTGGTTCAGTTTTCATGTTTTGATGGCATGATTCTGCGGAGAAAGTCAAAATTGTTGATACAATTCCAGCACTGCCCCTTTCTCACACAATGCATAATACATGGGCCCAGTTTTGCTGCAACTTCTAAATTGCAATTTGCAAGTCTAAATGCCTAATACGCTCTAATTTGTGATTGTTTAGTATGATAGAGATAAAAAAGAGAGATATGAAAAATAATGAAGTGGAAGAGAGAAAAAAAAAACACTTTTGATTAAAATAACATATTTTAAAACTAAAAAGTCAACAATGCCGATAGTGGCGTTTCTAACACTTGGCTTCATTAATCCCCATGTGGCAATGTCACATGGGCCACCGGAGCTCTGGCGTTAACCCAGAGTTCCGGAGGGATGAAAACCAAACCTTTTGACAAATGTTAGAAACTAAAGTCTACATTTACTTCGGTAAGGGACGAAAACCAAATATATGGTAAAAGTTAGGGACTAAAAACTTATTTAAGCCTTCAATATATAACTACAAATAAATGTCCATATATACCATCTCTATAACTTTAGCTCTTGGTAGTTTTCTCTTTTGTGTTCTTGCCCCCTTTTTATTAAGTTAACTATATTTTGCTCCTACCTTCGTTTTTAGTAAGTAAAAAAAAAGTGTCGGTGTGAATTATGTTGGTGTCAATAAGGTTTCCTTGAAAGGAGTTGGCTTCATTAGAAATAAATTCCTACATGTTTGTGGTGAGTTTGGAGAGACATAGATACATGAGAGAGAAATTGGGATGAGTAACTCACTTCACTCTCGTTTGGTTGTCTTCAACACCATGGAGCAAAAAAGAAGTTAGCCAAAGAAGTTAGATGTGCGGAACCTACCTACGCCCTTTAAGCAATTTGCTCAAAGTTAAGAAGAAACTCGGCATATTTGAATGTTTTTTTATCTGCCTTTTTTGTCCCTTTATATGTTATGTAATTGAATTATTATTTATACATTTGAGGGCAAAATTGTCTTTTGATATAAAAAGTAATGTCTTCTATTTTTGCTCTCTGCTCAACTAAAAAAATGAGAAAAAATTCATCCATTTCTTCTCCTCTTTCTCTTCTATATCTATCACACTCAATGTTCATAAAATTAGACTAATCACTGAATTAGTCAAGACACCGGCTCAAAGTTCAACGATCGAACTGAGGTTGAACCAGTAGTAACTAAATTATGTTTTAATATTATATATGATAATATGTAATATATTTACACAAGATATTAAGAACTTTAGACTAACTAAATCTCATCTATCTATCTATCTATATTTTCTATCTATTTATCTATCTATCTATACTATCTATAAAAAGAGAGTTTTCGACGCCTTGAGGGCAAAACAGTAACTTAATAAATTAATACACATGAATTGCAATTTTTATAAGGTTATATTTGTAAGTTTGTGAATATTTTTAAATGAAATCAATCCTGGCCATTGCTTTGTTTGGTTTTTATCTTAACCGTTAAACCTTTTGACCTTTCTTCTTCATATTTACGTTTTTTTTTTGAACGTTCATATTTACGTTTTTTTGAACCGTCTCGATTTGATTTTTTTCGAAACAGCTGAGAGAAATAGAGAGACAGACGTAACGAATGAACAATCATCTTCCTCTTCCAATCCTCTAAATATAGCACCCTCAGATAGAGAATTCACATGGTTGTTAAAGGTGGCATCATGGTGTTTGAGTACCTCCCTGAAGGTTGCATCGCAAATGTTCTTTCCCTCACATCTTCTCTCGATGTCGGCAGGCTCACCTTGGTTTGATTTCGGCGTTGTCTGTGACAGGTTTTTTCTCTCTGATTTCTACACCATCGTTTCCCAATATTCTTTCCTTCTTCTCCCTCCATTCTAAGAAGCGCCTCTGCCTCTCTCTCCCACGTTCCCCCTTTTCTTTAATAATCCTTTCCTTTTTTGGTTTCGTTTTTTGTTTCAACACAACTGATTGTGTGCCCAGAAACATGGAAGCAATTTGACGCTCCAAAGGTTGATGCTGTTGGCGTTGATGAAAAATGGAGATGGAAAGGGAAACGCACAAGAATATGATTCTCTTTCTCTGATGTAACTTTTAGGTACGATTATTAGTAAGAAAAAAAATCGAAGTCAGATTGTGTTGAAGGAGGTTGTGTCAACTTGGGATTGGCAGCGAATTCAGTGGGACTGGGTGGTGGAAGCGAGATGTGGTGAAGGAAGATTAGGGCTGAAATAGTACTTAATGAACCCAGTGGGAGAGCATGAAATGAATGAATCGAAAACGGAAGAAAAACTTGAAGAGGGAATGGAAAACAGAATCTTAGAAGAGGTGGAAACGAAAACGACACACATACCCACGAAACACTCAAGGCAAAATGGAAAAGAAACAAATGGCCAAGATTGAAAGGGAAGAACGGCCAAGATTAAATCCCTAACTAATTTTATTGAGATTTACCAAATTGCCCATACAGAAATTATCATTCATGTTCAATCATTTATTGAACAAGATACTAAACTGTTTTATGAGGTATCTGCATAATTTTCACAAGATGTAAATATTTCTCTTAAACACAACTCTATACCTACCAATTACATCATTTTTTGGGTTTGGGGAAGGGGAATTGGAGAAGGAGTAATTCTTTTTAGTAAATTAACTGATGTTTTTAACTATATCAAGGGTCGTGGTTACTGAAGCATGAATATGAGTTGTTATGGGAGAATATCAAACTAAACTAAGGTAGTGGTCCATCACCACTAAGGTTCTTCTTTGACCGGAAAGGGTTGACAAATCATTAGACTTTTTTGAGGCATTTTTCAATTACTTGGAATCAAAGTAAAACATACTGTAGACTGTAGAGGACTTTAATAGGGGACGAAATGACTTTTAAACCTTGATAGTATACTTTTTACATATATTTACCAATTTAGTGTATCTTTTTTTTTTAATTACCAAGTTAGTGTATATCGCCACTTAGAGTGGCGATACCATTTTTTTTCCTGTTAAAATCGCCACTGCCAGTGGCGATACCAATCTTTTATTTTTTTTTTGGCTTTCTTCTTTTGCGACGGAAAATTCCGTCACAAAAATCATAGTGCAAAAACAGCACTAGTGATAGAATGTGGAGGAGAAGTACTTCGTCACAAAGAATTTAGCGACGGATATGTATTTGCGACGGAAGTTTTATCTGTCACAAAATCCTTATGAATTATGGAAACTGAATTATCGACGAAAGCTTGAGAGGGTTCCGTCGCAAAAATAAGTGACGGAATATGCTTCGTGACCGAATTCGCCGTCGCAAAAGAAGAAAATCACTAATGCTGGTTATGTTTTGCACTAGGACGGAAATTTCCGTCGCAAATAAAGAAAGTAAAAGAAAAAAACTGGTATCGCCACTGGTAGTGGCGATTTTAACAAAAAGAAAAAAAAAAAGTGGTATCGCCACTCTAAGTGGCGATATACACTAACTTGGTAATTAAAAAAAAAGATGCACTATATTGATAAATATTTGTAAAAAGTATACTATCAATGTAAAAAAGTCGAAATAAAGAACATTGTTTTGCATGTAAAGGAAAAGGCTAGAATATGTCTCATGTGAAGGAGTAGGCAAGAACATTGCTGCAGCCTGCATGTGAAGGAATATGTCTTAATAGACAAGAAAACTTATTCAACTTTTGTTTGAGTAACTGAAAAATAAGTAAGATTCTAAATTTTTTAATATGAATGCAATTCTAATTTTTTTATATGAATGGCATTGACCATTCAAATTCTTCAATTGTTAAATATCAATTAGCCTATTCAACTTATGAGTATCTGAAAAAATAATTAAGACTCCAAAACTTTTTATATGAATGCCATTAACCATTCAAATGCTTCAATTAGTATTTTCTTGTTTCCTATTTTAATTTTCATAACAGATACCCCATAAGTGCAATCAATTTTATTTATATGGACTTAATATTTTGACACACCTTAACGGATCACAATCCAAAAGAATGAAAATATAACGTGCACTTTGAGTGGATCGATCTATCCTAAGTCTCAATCCAGATTTAAATCTAGCCCCACCTTACAATCCTTGCATAAATAATATATGCAATTATTTTAAAACTTCAAGGTGAAAATTTATTTCAATGTGTTATGGAGAAGAGAAATTTATTTGAGTACATATATCTAAGTTCATCAGACATCAATTATGATAATCCAGATGATATCTACACATTAGAGTTTTTAAACACAATAAACTCTTCAAGTTTTCTTAATCATTAATTAAGGCTCAAAATTGGCGCTCCAATAATGCTTATAAGAAACATCAACCTAACATCTGAAATGTGTAGTGGTACACGTCTCATTATTGCTCAAATGAGGACATATGATTTGATAGCAAATATTATATCTAGAACAAATGCCAGACAATGAGCGCTTATACTAAGATTAAAATTAACTCCATCAGATAGGAGGATTTCATTTAAATTTCAAATGAGACAATTTCCTATAGCACTCTATTTTGTCATGACAATAAACAAAAGTCAAGGACAATCATTTAAAAAAGTGTGGTTATATCTGCTAAAACCAGTGTTTTCAAATGACCAACTAAATGTAGCATTCCCTTGAGTCACACATCGTTAAGGATTAAAAATCTTCATTTTCAAAAGTGATGGAAACAATTCTCATATTATTTCAAATGTAGTTTACAAAGAAGTCTTTTGCAATGTCGTATGAAGAGGAACTTTTTACAAGAAGTATGGAAAGATACGTTTGCAGTTTTATTCTCAATGTAATTATCTCAATTGCAAAAAAAGAAGGAATTGACATTTTTGGGCAAGGATAAGCTTCAGAACGATGTGGGTCTGTCTTTCCCGAGATGGCGTGCTCCGGTGAAACCTTGCGTCTCCCTAACGGGTGATGGATCTTATGATCTGATTCGCCAGGGTATAGAATAGGGGGTGAGATTAGAGATACCACAAGAACCTGGGTTAAAGGTTTCTATGCTGGGTCAGTGGGTGGTAATGCTCTTCAAACAGAAATTGATGCAATTCAGTTAGGTTTTGACCTTTTATGAGACCTTGGTGTCAACTATGCTACATGTGAATCTAATTGTCTTGGGGTAGTTAATTCGATGGTGGATGAGAGGTTTCACGTTCACATGGTTGCTGGAGATTTACTGGTGCTCCATCAGAAGCGCACTCCGGCATGATTGGAGGGTGAAGTTGCAGCATATTCCTAGGACGAAGAATGAGCCTGTGGATCACTTGGCAAAGATGGGTTGCACTCCAGTGCTTTGTTACTGTGTTGGATAGGCCACCCCTCAAGGTGAAGCCTCTTTTGACTAATGATATTTTAGCTTTATAGTTTACGTTTAATCTTCTGATGTACCGAAAAAGTGTCTATGTTTAGCTATACATGTTACTTCAACTCCCTGTTAAAAACTATTCATTAAATAAATAAATAAAAAACCATAAATCGAGCATTTAGGAAAACAACGACAAAAGATAATAAAAAAGAGCAACTAAAAAAGATTCAATACAAAAAAATACTTACAAATTTATGATTTCTTATATCTAAAATAAATTTTGTTTTTTTTAATCCGTAAAATATCTTTAAAAAAATACAATTTTAAAAAAATCACACAAAAAACAAGAATGAATATCCCCGTGCATCGCACGAGTAAAAGATACTAGTATTGTTATAGATTGTTCGTTTATTATAGATTAACTTGATTAAAAATATTTTTTAAATTAAATAACACACAAAAAAAATGAAAATTGACCAATTCATCCTGGTTTTCAACACGAGTTATGTACTCCCTCCGTTCCACAAACATTGTTGTTTAAGATTGTGACACAGAGTAAGATAACAATTATTGATAGTATAATGTTACTAAAGTACCCTTATTTAATTTTACTAGTACCATGTGCGGCTATTAAATTCTACTTGAATAGAGAAAAGTTGTGATTGTTAATAATAAAGGTGATGAGTGAGAGAAAATTTATTAAATAAGGGTATAGGTGGAAAAAAATTAGTATAAAATGCATTGTGTTTCTAAAACATCAAATATTTTAAAATATTGAAAAGTGTCCAAAACAACAATCTTTCTGGAACGGAAAAAGTAATATTTTTCACCTATTTTTTAGTTAAACGAACCAATTGCCAGACCTGTTGAGGCAGTCGATCCAATCTTGTTAATTTTCTAAACACTGATCATAGTCAACAATGTATATCTTTATTTCTCACACTGATCATGTTTATTTATCATAATAAAGTGATCCATGTCTATGATATAATAGAGACATGTTATTAACTTTGTGCTGTTATGCTATAGAGATGATTTGACATTGGTGAATGCCATATGTTACATTATCACATATTATTTTTTATTATGACTTATTTTATATGTAATAAGTTATTGCCTCTTATATATATGTAATACCTATCCTTATTTAATTATTTGTTCCCAATTACCTATTTTTGTTCACTTAGTGCTTCAATAAATATCTTTTCTTTTTCTTATATAATCATCACATATCCTGGAGTTTCTTTGCGGAATAGTGATTGCATAAGGCACTCATTTGCCAACAGAGTCTACTAAATCTACCATTTTTTCTTTATGCTTTCTTGGCATCTCCTAACTTATAACTTATAAATAGCCTTGCACATTCAGGTGATGTAATGACTTCTATTGTCAACTCTACTTATCCGTCTTTCCTTCAGAACTACGAAATTTCATTTTTTTTTCCAAGATCGTGCTATTTTAGCTCCTACAAATGAGATTGTTGATAGTTTGAATGAATACATGATGTCATTGTTGCCCGGAGATGAGAACACTTATTTGAGTGCCGATAACACATGTTCATAATACAACAATGTAATGTGAAGGAAATATTTTTACAAAAATGTGAAATATTATGTTCTCAGTTTTATTCTCAATCAAATAATGCCAAATGCAAAAACAAAACACATATTCTTAGCGCAACAATGTTACTTAGTGCAATATATAATATAATCTTATCCACTCATAGTCTAATTTTTTTATAATCTTTTAATCAATAAAATATATTTAAATAAAAACATATTTAACAAAAATCACACAAAAAAAACCCAAAAAATGAATATCCCCGTGCATCGCACGGGTAAAAAGTACTAGTTATGCAATAAATCAAAAGTCTTATATAGTTCTATGGACTGTGATTCAATAAAATCAAATGGTTCTTTTTTTTTTTTATCATGTAGCATGTGTTTGTTGTTTACTCGTAGTAAATCGGAATTTGGCAAGTATTAAGGCAAAGCTAAAATGAAATTCTAAGATGGTATTAGAGTATAAGGCATGAAGATAAGGTTCTACTAGACTGTTTTTTTAAATATGCGGGGCATGAAGTGTTGCCTTAATAATTTTACACAACAGCTTTGGAGTGTATATTAAAACCGACACAACTTGAAATGAACTAGAAGAGTCGCCTTTTCTTCACCTTTAGGCCACACTTATAGCGTTTGTTACCATAGAATGTATTTTGTTGCCTCAGCAATAGGTAATGCCAGCATATTTGACAGTTGAACAGTGTTACCTAATTAGAGTTTAGGCTTTAGTATCTTTACCTACCTTTTTCACATGTTGCTAAAGGTGAAAATTGTAGTGATATAAGCTTTGATCATTTTTGTTTTGTTTATCAAGATATCATCACAACTTGGTGACATGAAATTAATCATGCGAGACTCTAAAATCATGTTAAGTGGATATGTCTCTCCAAACATATCAAGATCAAACAGTGTTATGCAATTATGACAAGACTCCAATTTAACTTTTTTAGAATATTGTGAACATGGATTAACATAACTGTTCACAGATTTTGAGTTTAACTCTCACCTTCCCATAGATTGAGGGTTCGAAACCCTTTGGGTCTGTATGATCTCAATTAGTTGACAACTCTCCTAGGGAGATCTCCTAACACTTTAAGGGCTGATGTGTCCTGAATGCGTGTTGATTTTAAATGATGTGGCATTTTTCAATTTTTGTAAATGCTCATGTGGAACGTAGAGGGACAAAAACCAAATCTAAAAGTCTTACGTCACCCATGACTATCTGGTTGGTCCGTAATAAAGTGATTTTCCAGGGAGCAGAATTTGACAGGTCCAAGTACTGGAGTTGGCACAAATGCGAGCTTGGCAGTGGCTACGGAAAAAAGTGGATGTTTTCACTTACTCTTGGTTCGAATGGTTGCATAATCCCAAGACCATGCATTCGGTCCTTATAACAGGGTAGTTGCGGCATAATGGGGTATAGGCTGCAGTTCAGGTTTTACTATCATATGACATATTGCAGATGCATGCTGTGTATTGTTGAACCCAAATTATGATCACGCTGGCTTCTATGATAGGCACTAGATGACAGTGGCGGATCCAGGACCCCGGGGTCAGGGGGTTCAAAATTTTTAAATGAACACATCGATAAAAATATAATTAAAAATAACTTTAATATGTTTATACATAAGAAAGTATACAAGTCATAATTGATCCAAATAGGTGGATTTTTGGTGCAAATAGGTGGAAAACTTAGTCTACTAGTATAATTTAAAATTTTCAGGGGGTTCGAAAAAAATTATATAGGGAAATAAGGGCATTTTTTTTTTGTTCAGGGGTTCAACTGAACCCCCTGAACATAAGGTAGATCCGCCCCTGCTAGATGAGGTTTATATATAAGCTACACATGGAATATCTATGGGATGATAATCAACATGTCAATTCCATTTTTGGTTTGGCATAGGATTCTTATTTTAATAACTGTTCACATGTTTTGGGTTTTACTCTTAACTTCTCATAGATTGAGGGTTTGAAACCCTTTGAGTATAAATAATCTCAATTGGTGGACAACTCTGCTAAGAGTGAGTCTCTATTAACATCCTTAGTATGTCGTGGCACACCCGGAAATCCAGAGGTGCTAGGCTGCTAGCTACCTCTCGTTCTATATTTTTTTATAATTAAAAAAAAAACTTTTTTTAAAATATGCATGGGCTGCCCAAAAAAAATGAGTTCTGATATTTATTGGTGTACGTGGTGAAATTCATTCAAAGGTGAGATAAAACCCAACTGGAAACTGTACAAAGTCCAGTAGTACAGACAAGGGCCGCGGCCTAAAACAAGCAATACATTCACACTTATCACCACCAACAATAATTCATAGACCATCAAACAATTAAGTGTGTGTTTGGTTTTAAATTTAGAGAGGCCAAACGTGGATTTAGAAATCCAAAAGTAACTATTTATTACTTCTGAAAATGTGGATCAGACTCAAACATGAATCATGGATGAGTTTTCCAAACGTGCACTAAGACATACTGTGACACTCTTTTTTTTTATCTCATTTTCCTGATCACATCACATTATATATCTTACTTATCTCTTGTCTTCCTATCTCTCATCATAGTGGTCTACATTCTTTGAATGTACATTAATATTTATTCAACCACCACACTTACACAAATTAGAGCACTTAAAGCTAATTAAGACCACTAACAACCTGTCAGAGGAAAAAAGAAACTCCAAGAATCTACCGTAATTCAGCAAATGAACTATACATTCAGGAGTTATGATATATTTCACATTAAACTTTTTCTTATAATTATTTTTCACTTATTTCTTTTGTTGTGTCTCTTTAAACCATTTTTATCACATGCCAATTATTTCCCAATTTGTGTTCCTATATATATATATAGTGTGAACTGACTTAATTGGAAAAGAAATATCTAGTCTAGTCTAACACAAGGTGGGAAAGAAGCCACGGACGCAATGACAGTCAAGCCCGCAGAGTTAAAAGTGAAGCTGCAAAAACTGCTTACAAAATGAACAGAGGAGTTGATATGTATTAATGAAAAGCAGATTCAATTGCAGAACGATCTTTAATGCGTCATCTCCTCCCCTGTTCTCTCAAAATCAGATTCATGGTGTAAGGTTTTGCAACTTCTCCTTCAAATCTTCTTAGCTGAGCTTGTTGAAGGTATTGTTTTTCTTTTATTTGAAACGAATGACAAATTGCACTCTATATTTGTGCAAGGGAAAATCGATTTTGTAGAATTAGGTAGTAGCTACCCAAATATGCTGTTGGGGAGTTTTACCGTGAACATTATTGTTAAAAATTTCATCAATCTATGAATCATGTTTCTACAATTTACATTTGGTATTCGTTATTTACAACATGATTTTTATGTACTAAAATTTATTTATTTACAGAGAACTTCTTAACATATGAACCATATTTTTTAAAGAGTTTTGATATGTTCACATCTCACTTTTTTCTCTTATATCACTTTTTTCTTCTTCTCCTTTCTTTTCTTGTATTTGGGATTAGCACCCCTTGTGCTAAATTTGAATGCAATTCTTTGTTCTATCAAAAAAAAAATTCACAATTTTTTCTTTCTATCTTTCTTCATTATTTAATCGCCCATTTTTCTTCTTTTAGTCCACGGTACAATTTTTTTCCAAGGTAGGTCCACGTTTTAGACTTGAGAATTTCTGACGCGCAACTTATAGTTGACTTTCTAGCTAGTTGCGGCATTTAGGCCAATCAAATCCACAAAGAGTATGCTAATTAAGATTTACATTCACTTCTCTTGTTTAATTTCTTTATCTTTTTCACATCAAATCTCTATTTTTTGTTTTTAACTAATTTGTTTACACAGGAGGAGGGAAGAGATCAACTTACATAGACATGTTTTCAGGCATAAATTTTGACGAGTTCAGCAGACGACTTTCAAAGGTAAATCTGGTGAAAAGCTCATATATAGCCTTTTAATCATCACTGTAAGAATAGTTAAGATTTTTTAAAATTATTTTGATTCTAATGACTGCAACATGCTTTTCTAACTTAAGCTATCTATATATCCTTATCATGTTATGGTCATTTGAAGTTTTTTTTTTATTGGCCAAATTTCCCTTCCAAGGTTCGTTCGAACATTGAACATTCCCTTCCCTGACCCTTATGCATGTCCTCATCTTTTATCACTTGGGCTATCATTTAGAGACAATCATTTGAAGTGTTGTACATTTTTTTTCTAACTATGCTTAAGTGGATCTCTGAGACCAAACTAATTAAGAAATCAATTTCAGATGAACATTAATGCCGCCTCAATTTCGCTGGATGAAGAGTATCGGGGGCTGATTAGTAAGAGGTCTTTCGTATTGAGTAAAATTGAAACGGACGGAGTTGAAAATGAACGAATCCATGATGATGTTCGGAAGTGGCTAAATGAAGTAGAGAAAGTAGTAAAAGATGTGAAGGAAAGAAAAGCATCAAGAAATGCAAGTAGGATGGATGATGAATGGTCCTCGACAATGATAAAGAAGATAAAAAGGCTTTGTGAGGAGTGTAGATTTACTGAATATTACATCCCAAAACCAGACTCATCATCATCATGTGAGTGTCTTTGTGAATATTGCCTAGCTGCATCAGCTGTAGAGCCTAAATCCATCAAGACACAAGATGTCCCAATTCCACCGCAACCTTCAAGTGTCCAGGAGTACGCCTCTCATAAAAAAATTGGGTCTTCATTTTCCTCGAAAGTCCCAACTCCACTGCAACCTCCCAGTGTTGAGGAATATGCCTCTCACAGAAAAGTTGGGTCTTCATTTTCCTCAAAAGTCCCAACTCCACCGCATCCTCCAAGTGTTGAGGAGATGTGTTCTCATAGAAAAGTTGAGTCTTCATTTTCCTTGAAAGTATCGACCCCACCGCAACCTCCAAGTATCGAGGAGTACGCCTCTCGTAAAAAAGTTAGGTCTTTATTCTCCTCAAAAGTCCCAACTCCGCCGCAACCTCCAAGTGTTGAGGAGTACGCATCTCGCCAAGGTCCATGTTTTTTTAATCACTTCTCTTGTTAATTTAATATCTATATCTTAATTATTCACATCAATCTCTATTTTATTTTAACTAATTTGTTCACGCAGGAGGAGGGAAGAGATCAACTTACACCAACATGCAAGACATAAATTGTGACGAGTTCATCAGCCGACTTTCAATGGTAAATTCGGTGAAAAGCTCGTATATAGCCTTTTAATTATCACTGTAAGAATAGTTTCAGATTCTTTTGATTACTCATATTGATTCTAATGACTGCAGCATGCTTTTCTAACTGAAGCTATACACACACATATATAATATATATATCCTTATCATGTTATTTTCATTTGAAGTGTTTTACATTTTTTTTCTAAATATGAGTTATGTAAACAGTTTTCCATGACATATCTGTATTATTGCATGGATAGTAAGCCGTTAATTTTTTTAAATAAATTATTTTGGCGGTTACCTATGCTTAAGTGGATCTCTGACAGCAAACTAATTACAAAATCAATTTCAGGTGGAAAATGTCACCTCAATTTCGCTTGATGAAGAGTATTGGGGGCTGATTACTGAGAGGTCTCACGTATTGGATAAAATTGAAATGGACGGAGTTGAAAATGAACGAATCCATGATGATGTTCGGAAATGGCTGAATTAATGAAGTAGAGAAAGTAGTAAAAGATGTGGATGAAAGAAAAGCATCAAAAAATGCAGGTACGATGGATGATGAATGGTCTTCTACAATGTCCCAACACCGCCGCAACCTTCAAGTGTTGAGGAGTACGCCTCTCGTAGAAAAGTTGGGTCTTCATTTACCTCAAAAGAAGCTCCAAATCAACAGTTGAAGGTGGAAGAAGAAGATGATGCTTGCCATAAATCTATAAGTTGTTCTTCTACAACTCCACTTACAAAGTCAATCTCTTCTGCAAAGTCTATGTCTTCCAACTCTACGGAAGAAGCGTTTAGTGATGATACTTTTGTAGGCTTACAAGTAACGTCAGGAGACTTTATGTATTTGGGCTCTTGAAATCAAGCTAAAAATATTCTTTTGAATGCACTGCAAGATGATAGATACCATTCAATTGGATTATTCGGAAAGAGAGGCTCTGGTAAAACAACGTTGGTGGAAGCTGAGATACCTGAGGATGAAAATATTTTTTCACTTAATTGTGTCTGTTACTGTGTCAGAACAAGCAGATATTGCAAAACTTCAGAATCAAATCGCTCACCAGTTGAATTTGAAACTTCAGGCAATTAAAAGTAAATACAGAAGAGCATCTGCAATAAAATCAGCATTATTGAAAAGTGTGGATAAAGTTCTTGTCATCTTTGATGATGTTTCGACAAACTTTGGTCTTCATGATATTGAAGATATTGGCATTCCTGATCCTAGTAAACAATGCAAGGTCCTTTTGATCACACATGACAAAATGTACTGCAACATGATCAGATGTAACCCTTGGATTCCTCTGCATCCCTTATCTAATGAGGATGCTTGGAAGCTGCTCCAACAATATTCAGGCATAGACAATGACTCCCCATCCGACCTGATCAACGTGGCACGTGAAGTTGCATTTCTATGTATAGGGTTACCTCGTGTAATTAAAGATGTTGTGTCTGCTTTACATAAAAAGGACACTAAGCACTGGAAAGAAACATTAGACTGTCTAAATCATTCTACAGCCTCCCACCAGATTTTCATCAGCTTTAGAGGGAAAGATACCCGCGATGATTTCACTGCTTCTCTCTTTGATGCTTTAGTCCAAGGAGGATTCAAGGTCTTCAAAGACGATGAGCAATTGCGGAGCGGGGACCAAGTTTCAGAAGCTCTCGTAAAAGCAATTGAACAATCAAGGTGCTCAATCGTTGTCTTATCAGAAAACTATGCAGAATCTTCATGGTGTCTTGATGAATTACTCAGGATTCTTAAGTGTAGGAAAAAGATGAAACAACTGGTTTTGCCAATCTTCTACAAAGTGGATCCCACAAACGTAAGATATGTGAAAGGAAGCTTTGGGGAAGCCATGACGAAGAAGAAAGAAAGGTTTAAAGAGGATACGATACAAGAGTGGACTTCAGCTTTGTTCGAAGTTTCCGACTTGTCTGGAAGGGACTACAAGACTGGCCGGTAAGCAATATATATCCTTCCAATTATTTTCATTTATTAATCCATAGTTAATATCTAGTCTCTATTTTCAAAAAAAAATTCTAGTCTCTTAGCTAACTTTTTTTTCAATTTAAAAGTTTAAATATCTTTTAAAATGATTTTGTAAATAAGGATTGTCCATATTGTTGGTTATTCAAGTTTTGTTTCTCGTTTGAATTCAATTTTATATTTTGTGTGACTGAGCTATTGTGAATTTAAATTTATGAGAAACTTGTTTTTGTATGAATTTTGTAGAATTAATTCTATCTAATACTCCCTCTGTTCCTATTTATAAGTCACAAAAAACTAATTCTCTTATATTAAGAAAAATAGTTAGTAATAATAAATTTGTAAAGGAAATGATTAGCTTTCCTAGACTACCCTTATTTACTTTTCTATAATTTTCTCTCTCCAAGTTAATATATCAAAAGTTCATCATCTCTTTCATATTAAATATGAGGGTGAATTTGGAAAAAATTATTTAATGCTTCTTAGATATTAGAAAGTGACTTATATTTAGGAACACATTTTTTTTCAAAAAATGTGACTTATAATAAGGAATGGAGGGAGTAGAAATTAAGAAAATGAAAACTGTATGCATACATTAATTAAGAGACCGTGTCTAATGTTTATACTTTTGCAGGTCCCAAGTTGTGTTTATCAAAGAGATTGTACAATATGTCCGAGAGAATATACATCGTTTGCATATTGTATAAAACACTCTTATGGAATTGAGGGGAGATTTTTGTTCTATTATTACATTAAGAGTTGCAAGAAACAAATGGAGACAACGATTATATTAATATTGCATGGCTCACAAAAGGCTTGTGATTGGAATGTTCATCTTCAATAGTGAGACTTTCTTTGGAGACTAGAGTTGCTATTGCTATATATATTGAAATTTGAAACCTCAAAAAATGGAACATATATATATAAATCATCAGGTACAGTTGGGTAAAATAATGAAGTTTGTACGAGTATGATTTTTTGAAAAATATACAATAGAAATTTTGAGGAATCATTAATCAAAATTTATTTAAATTTTTTAAAGTGTCCTGACAATGGATCAAATAAGCCATTAGCTCTTGCATTCAAGCTATAGAAACTGTATGTGACATCCAAAGTAACAACATCAAAATAACTAACTTCTACAGAGCTAAACTTCAATTTGATGGTACGAAATTACGAATATATCTTGCTCACAGTCAATTGTGTTTCTATTATGCTTATTACCAGCTTTTCCCATATGATAGCATCATAGATAGTTTATGGATAGCTTTTCCCACTCTTCATCAACGCGTCAGAAGGACCATCATATTCTTCAAGCTTTACAAAATCTTCACTAAAAAACTGTAACTCCTCCTCGACATCTGATGCACCAAATGATATGATAAAAATAGTTTATGGATAAAGCTACCTGATTAATCATGTTAGCTCAAGAAGAACTTAGCTTATCAAAACTAATTCCTACCAAGGAAAGTGACCAAATGAAACACAAGGCCTCAGCCAGCACACAGGGAATTGACATCGCCGTGTACCCCAATAATACAAGCCAATAAATTATCCCTTGAGTCACGAACCATAAGACAAAAACCAAGGTATCTCTGTATATTGTGAAAATATGGACAGTTCACAGTAGCACTTTGTAATTGGTCAGTTTCCGAATCATGTTGGCCTATACAACCTAACCTGTTTTTGGAGCTTCACTTTCCACGTTCTTAGGCTACTTTGGTGTACTATGACAATGTTAGTGCTATACCTATTCGGCAATCCCTAGAAAGTTCTCTTTTTTATGACTTTCAGACGAGTCTCAGCGTTCGTGAACCTCCCGCTTCGACTGCGGGAGTGTGATAGAATATGAATATTCTTCCTGCAAATACGCCTAACCTAGGTATATATACTCTTACAATGACGTACATCCAAAATTAATTTACTAACATTACTAACAACAAGTAAAAAAAAGCAGAATTAATTAATTAATTCTTTTTGAAAAAAAAAGAATATATGTTGAGAAATTTGAGTTGAGTTTTATAGAGAAACCCCTTTCCCTCTCATAAGACATTGCTGTGCGCGCCAACACTATGCAGGAATGGAAGATCTGCAAAATTCGTCGCTCAAGTTCTTCTCCGATCAAGAGCTCTGCTACGCCGATATCGTCCCTCCTGCTCAGGTAATCAACCCTTGCTATATATATACGCTCTTTCTTTCCCTCTCGCTGTGAAACTCCAACGCTTTCATTTTCACAGGTCCGAGCAAGAATTGAAGTTTCAGTGCTCAGTTTCCTCAAAATCCTGAACGCATCGAACCCTTCCATCTCACATTTGCCTCTGGTAACGATTTTTGAATTTGCAAGTTCCATTTTCTCTTTTAATTTTGATCAATTTCAAATTAATTTTTCTCTTGATTGATTTGCGAATTTCCAGATTCAGAGAAAATCTAGCAACAGTCGAGTGAATCATGGCATGTTGACTGAACTATCATGCGTTTTTCTCTCACATTCTGTGTCTACAAGGTCTTTAACGAGACCTAATGCAGCAAAAGCCTTTGTTAGGGGTAAAGTACTTACAGATTTGACTACTATTTTCGTTTTTCTTCACAAGAAATTTTAGGTTTCTGAGTTGTGAATTTCTGAATTGTAGTGTGGAAGGTGATGGAGATGTGCTATCAGATTTTGCTTCAGGAAAAGCGTGTTACTCAGAGGGAGCTCTTCTACAAGCTGCTATGTGATTCGCCGCACCTGTTTCCTTCTCAAACCGATGTAAACAGGACAATCCAAGGTTCTCTCTCGCGCTTAATGTGAATTTTGATGTCTTGGTTCTCTGAATGGGAATATCAATTTGTATGAAACAGATCTTGGAGCTTTGCTTCGGTGCAGTCGATACAGTCTTGGAATCATGGCGTCTAGTCGAGGACTCATAGCTGGCCGCCTGATTTTGCAGGTACCTCATCAAACCTTCATTCAAGGATATGTATGTTAAAAATGCACTTTATCGGATTTGAGATAGATGATTATAGTATTCTTGTATATGAAGTGGTGAAATGTTTTGAATTTTGATGAATGTTGCAAACATAAGCATTAATCACTTTCAGTTTCCGAATTTTCATGGATTAGGAACCAGGAAAAGAGGCTGTGGATTGCACTGTGTGTGGATCTTCTGGACATGTAATTTCTGGTGACTTGGATTTGTTAGGGAGCTTGATTTTAAATTCAGATGCTCGGTACATTATAATTGTGGAAAAGGTGAGTTTGTTTAGTGGTAATTTGGCTTCTTCAAATTCCTAATTTTACTGACCTTACAATGTGCTACTGTGAATTGTGAAACTGTCCATAGTTTCCCAATATAGAGAGATACCTTTTGATACTGTGACAATTAGTTCTGTTTAGCACGCAATATTTCAGCGGCTCACTGAGGATCGGTTTTTTCATCAAATTCCAAGCATTCTTATCACGGCTAAAGGTTATCCAGATATGGCCACAAGGTACTGTGCACACTTGCTGGCTAGATAATTCCATAGCTTTGAAGGGATGCTTCTAGATGTTCTGTTTTTTTCAAACTTGACTTGACAATATCATATCATATATGGCAATGGCAGTTATAAGTTTTGCTGATGAGTGCTTGAATGTCAATTTTTTTATATTTAAGCTCAGATTTCTTCTTCATCGAATTAGTCGAGCTTTTCCGGACTTGCCAATTTTAGCTTTGGTGGATTGGTATGATTGGTTGCCTTTGTGCTGAAATACAATCTTTCTCTTTAATCTTTTAGAAAAAAGAAGACATTCTACTTCTTCCTTTTTGTTAACAAAGTTATTGTTAATTTGTATCTCCTTAACTCCTTTCTCACATTAAAACTTTTTACAGGAATCCAGCAGGATTAGCTATTCTATGTACCTTCAAATTTGGAAGTATAGGAATGGGCCTAGAGGCATATAGATACGGTAAATTTATAATCTCATTATACCACAAACCATTCAAGCTCTAATATGTTGGAATGAAACTTGAGAAATGATTTATTTGCATTATCTAGCTTGCAATGTCAAGTGGTTAGGACTGCGGAGGCATGATGTACCCCTGCTACCTGATGAATCCCTTGTTCCATTGAAGCCAAAGGATCTGCAAATTGCTGAAAGCTTGATGTCCTCAGGGATCTTAGAGGTAAACTACGCAGAAGCTCTGAACACACACACAGCCCTACATTTACTTGCCTATACTGGAGTCCTGATTAGTGATATTTGCTCACCACTTTCAGTTACATCATTTTTATGCTGCTTTAGTTCTTGTATGACGCATTTTGGCACAGATAGCTTTTGTGATTTTGTACCTTTTGGTAGATTTCTACATGAGTTTTGCATTCTCAGATGCTTATGCCAGCAATTATTTTGCACAAGAGTTGTACATGTTTACACAGGTGCTGCATAAGAATCAATCTGCATAAGAATTATTTTAATATTCAAAAAGCAATGTGCATCATACAATTCAGCTGAAGTGTGTTTTGACTGTTTTCCATCAACCAAATGGTGTTTGACAGGAGAATTACAAGGAAGAGGTTGCCTTAATGGTTCAAAGTGGAAGAAGAGCTGAAATTGAGGCCCTGTACTTTCATGGATACGATTATTTGGGGAAGTACATAGCTAAAAAAATTGTACAGTCAGATTATATATAAACAATACTAATAGTCTAATACTATGTTCATAACATTGTTTGGAACCAAGTCTAGTGATGTAAAATGTGAGTTTGAGCTCAGTCAAACGTGGTTTGACCCATTTTGATACTCCCTCCGGTCCTATTTATAAGCAACAAAAAAAAAATTCACATAGTTTAAGAAATGTAGTAAAACTAGATAAAATGCATTAAATTTGTCTTGAATTAAAATAAACTTCCAAAATTACCCTTTGTTATTCATGTTGGAAAGTGGGAAAGATAGAGAATAATTAATGAGACACATTTTACAAGTTAGAATTAATAAGGGCATCATTGGAAAAAATAATTAATATAGTTCAAACTTTTATTTGGTTCTTATAAAAAGGACCAAGATTTTTCTTCTCTTTCATGCTTATAAATAGGACCGGAGGGAGTATGTTTTATCAGTTTTTACAAATAAAATTAAATTTTTAGATAATAGAAATTGGATAATTATTAATCTCTAATTTATGTATATATTTTACTTTTTATTTAGTAAATTAACATAAAGTTACAAACATGCTACACATATTTATTTTTAATTTATTAATATACATACCAAAGATAGTTGATTATATTAACCAAAAAGTATTAAAAAAATAGATTGAGAAGTATATAAAGAGTTTTTTTTTTGAGGGGAAGTATATAAAGGGCCCGTAAGCAGACAGGATAGGATAACAGTAATCTTATCCTGCTGTAATATGTTGTTTGTTGCGCCAGCTGCATAGGATAACACTATCATGTTCCTTATCCTATCATGTTTATCATGTGTAAAAGTTATCCTGAGGGGGAAGTTATGATAGAAATTATTATAACAGGATATCAGTTTATGAATATTATGAATTTTTCATTTCAAAAGAAAAATTTGATACATTTTTCATTGTTTCTATCACATCATATCAATATTAATATCATGTCCATGTCAAATGTATGATAGGATAAAAGTCTATCATGCTCTTATCATATGATGCCCTTATCCAATCATTTATCTTATCCTGCTCTTATCCTATCCTGACCATCAAACGAGCCCAAAGAGTTAAACACATTCAAACGCATTTATTTTTTGTTACAGTCAAATGCATTTTGATAATTATACAATCAAAAACAATTTTTATATTTATAAAGTATACAGATTAAAACAATTTACCATATCTAATTGCATAAAAATATAGTGCCTTTTTTTAATATTTTTCACTCACTCCTCTCATCACAACAAATAAAATTGTCTTCTGTCTTGTCTGAAATTGTTGGTCGCCATTTCACTGCTGAAGCTCCCAAATGTCAACGGCCATGGCGGCTTCATCTCTTTCAGCATCCTCCACCGCCGTCCCGTTCAAAATAACCAGTAGTTCTTCTCTTCTATCTCCTTTCTCTTTCTCCTTTCCTCGCAAACACCACACCCACGTTCCCAGCCTCAGACTATCACCAACCGCCTCAGCCGCAGTTTCAGCTTCTGGGGCTGCAACTCCCACAACCGCCATTGAAATCGACCAGTCCCCTGTCTCCACCAAACCCTCCAAGGCTCTTCCCTTTCGGGTCGGGCACGGTTTTGACCTCCATCGGTTGGAACCCGGTTACCCCTTAATCATCGGTGGGATTAACATACCCCATGATAGAGGTTGCGAGGCTCATTCTGATGGTAGTAGTTCAATTATATTCACAACCCCCTTTCTGATTTTTCAATCTTTGAATTTTTTTTTTTTTTGATTATGATTGTTGTTGGATACAGGGGATGTTCTGCTTCACTGTGTGGTTGATGCGATTTTGGGGGCGTTGGGTCTTCCTGATATTGGGCAGATTTTTCCGGATTCGGATCCTAAGTGGAAGGGTTGTGACTCTTCTGTCTTCATCAAAGAATCTGTGAGTAGTATCCACCTACATACCTTGTTTTCTACTTTGTTTTATGACTTTATCCATTATAATCTGATACTAGTTTTAGCCATTAGTGTAGTGATTTCACAATGTTGATTTGAATTCAATTTTTATTATTACGGGAACAAATTAAAAGGTGGTCAAGTGTTCACTAGAATGATCTGTCTGTTCAGTCACTGATTGTACTTGTAATTCCATTATAATAGATGATTCGTGGACACTGTACATCCCTTTTGAAGTTAGTATGTAGAATTAGATTTAGAGCTTTGAAATTTGGAGCATCATGGAAAGAGATGGAATGAAATGACACATGATGAAATGTATTCCATTCAATGCCATTTCCTATCTCTATTTTTTTCATTCCCTGAATTTGGGGATGAGGAATGATATATACCTCTCCGCTCATTTTTCACCTTCATTTCTATCCATTTCTCTTTTCTCTATCAATCAAATCACCTATCACATCTTCACTTTCTCTCTCCTTTCTTCCTATCTCTCTCTTCCTCCACCTCTCCACACCACCTCAAAAATGAGGTGTGAAGATATAATTATTCTATCATATTCATTTAATGAACATATTTATTGTTCATTAATCTCTCTACCATTCCATCCACTTTAAAAAAATAGAATGAAAGTTTTTATCTATTCCCGCATATAAAATATAAAGTATAAACAATGGTATGGTAGTTTTAATTTATTTATTCTATACTATTGGATAAAATGTTACAGACAGCTGAGCTAACCATTTTCTGAGGCAAAGTCAGAAAGAGTGTCTTGTATATCTTGTCCTGACCTGCTCTATAGGGGCCAACCTAGGTCCAGTTGAAAGCTCTTAACCTTAGTCGGAATAAATGATAGGCTGGAACAGTGGGAGGTCACATCTTTATGTGCAGGGTGACCCTTATCTATAAATGGTGAGAACCATGCCATTACAGATGGGGAAACCATGTCTTTACGGTCGTTGTGAATGAGATCTCCTGGTGAAGATTGCGATTTTAGGGGAAATCTTTAAGGGAGTTAGGAGTTGTTCTTATCTCGCATCCTGTGAGTACTTGAATTAGTTGGTTGAGTCTCTTGTTGGTTGGGCCAAGGTCGGACGCGATATGGTCTGCGTCAATAATCCGGTCCATAACACTACTGTTGCTGGTTCAACAAGAAATTTCATTCTGATCATTTACACATTTTGCAGCACATACCACTTCATTCCATTTCATCCTGTTTAATTTCAATACCCATTGTTAGATATCCAAACATCACCTTTGTTAACTCAAAGATCAGTGGATAGTTCTTCAAATTTTAGCTGACAAAAGATTCTTTAGCATCCAATCTTCAACTTCCGTTTGTTACACTAGTATCAATATCATTCAGCCAAAGATATAAAGCAAAGAGTAGAGACTAAGCTCATAGAAATTAAAGTCAGAAGAATTGGCTTATTGAAGTTAGGGACAGACTCGGAAATGAGATTATGCCTTGCTTGATAAGTTGCTCAATTCATACTCTGCATGTACTGTGTGTTTCTGCAGTTTTTACATGCCATTTGTGTCAATTTGCATTTGAATTTGCTGTATGAAAGCCGTTCAAGGGAACCATCTTTGGATATTGGAAGTTTTTTCCTAGGATTATGATTGAAAATAAGTATGTACTACAACCAGATAGTTTTTGGGCATTTTCTAATCTGTGTTATGGTTTTTCACAGGTGAGGCTTATGCATGAGGCAGGTTATGATATTGGGAATTTAGATGCTACATTGATACTTCAGAGGCCAAAACTAAGCCCACACAAGGATGTTATCAAGGC
The DNA here is from genome assembly GCF_012489685.1 of Lotus japonicus. Classification (NCBI taxonomy): domain Eukaryota; kingdom Viridiplantae; phylum Streptophyta; class Magnoliopsida; order Fabales; family Fabaceae; genus Lotus; species Lotus japonicus. Next base: position 93,272,089 of record NC_080042.1, on the reverse strand, counting down.
CAACTTATCTGCACTGCTTGGAGTTGACCCTTCTGTGGTAAATATCAAAGCAAAAACTCATGAAAAGGTAGACAGCCTTGGAGAAAATAGAAGTATAGCGGCTCATACAGTGGTTCTTCTAATGAAGAAATGAACAGAGAATCTGGAAATATACTGAAGAGCATTAAAGAATTGTAATCCGTAAAAATACTGTAAATTTTATAAATTATGCTTTATTGGCTAATAGTGTACTGTTTAATGTTTATACAGATATTATAGATCTCCCTGGTTGTTAATTTTTGGTTTAACGATTCACTGGCAATTCGCTCAGAATTTGGTTGTTGTCTTCAGTATTTTTTGTATTAGAAAATAAATCTTCAGTGCTCGTTTCACAGAGAACTCATAACTTCTTTGTTTGACAACAGTCTGAATTTAACTCCGAAGTTTGATTTTGGTCTCTAAACCGAGTAAAGTTGCAAAAACACTTATGTATGTAAAGGAACAATCTACTTTTAATCTTCATTCTAGAATCAGCTCTAATGACGAGTTAGTTGAGGGACAAAAAATAGGATTAGGATTTGGTGATTTTAACCAATGACTTTGGTGATTCGAGTAAGATGATCGATTTCTGAAATTAAGAATAGGATTAGGAAATTGTGATCTTTGGGTGGAAGAGATAATATAATTTTATAAGTTAAATATGTTTTTGTCCCTCTAAAATTAGTAAATTTAGTTTTAGTCTCTCAACTAACGCGTCATTTATCATGTCAGCATGCCGCATTCCCTCTCCGGACACATGCCAAGGCAATGACTAAATGTATGAGTGTTTTTACAATTTTATTTCAGTTAGATTAGGGACCAAAAATCAAACTTGAAAACTAAAAACTTCATGTTAATTAATGCTCTATGTGTAGCTTTCTTCACTTTTTCAAAGTGTTGGAGGATAATTTGGAGAGTGGCTTCCGAGGAAATTCCAACTCTCTATTCTATTTAGTTAAAAGTACTAGAATTTAAATAATGACCCTAGTCTTTTTATAGTCTATTTGGTTCTCTAATGCGTTGCTTCTTTCCCCTCAATTGCCACAAGAAATGTGATCACCCGTCAAGTCTGATCTAGCTAACAATATAGGTTGTTTTTTTTTTCTTTCCTCAGTGTATCTTCACTGCCGATAATTGTGAGACTAATTTCTCAATTCACAGTCAACATATTAAGTGGTAGTCTAGTAGATGACCGATTAAAGAGTTTTTCTATTTATAAAAGTTGAGAATCAAACCTCCAACTACTTATTTAAGACACAAAGTATTGTATAAGTGTGCCAACCTATTTGGTTTACATTGGTTGTGTTATTATTGAATAATAAAAGTTGCATTATAAAAACTAAGGCATAATAAATTATAAGTATCATGATAGAAAAATTAGTAAATCAAATCACGACTGTCAAACTTGTCGAAGATGAAAAGCTTAATAAATAGAACTTAGCGGCATGCTCGGTTTGAAGGGATATGAATGCAGTTCTTCTACATTCTAAATTTGCTATTGATCAACTTTGAATTAATAGTATGCCATCGCAGTGGTGAATCTAGAAAGCAGAAATAGTCGTGCTTAATCTCTCTTAGTCTTTGAGAATGTTTGGTTGTGAGTTTAATACAGAATTCAACACATAATTGTTTCACGTGCATAAATTGAGCCCAATATATTTATTGACCAAAATCTCCAGTCAGTGTTCCAACTTTGGCTTTCAAATAGATGGAAATTTACCGAGCGAAGCCGGTCTAAGTGGTGAGTTTGGATAGTGGGCACTTGAAAAAGATTGAGTGCATACACAATAAAAAATTACCGTGAATTAAAATTAATGCATAAAAATAACTTTTATTAGCTTTAATTTATATCTATCATAATTTTACCTTCAATGTGATGATTTCTTCTGTGTATCCACACATACACTTTTTTTTTTACATACCACAAGAATTGATCTCTGATCCCCTTATGTACTCAACTCATATATCTTCAACTTCTACTACTTGAGTTATCCTACAAGGACATCCTCACATACACTAAATAAGCACAACCAAATTTAAACACAATTTATTGCATTATAATGACATTGATGAGTATTGAATCAATTTTTTTATCAGTAACGGAGGAGAATATTGTAAATAACAACGCAGTATACCATATGGTACTCCAAGTCTCCAACTCAAACATGACTCAAATGGCTTTAAAACAATTTATTTAAACCTTTGACTAGAAAACTGCGTTCTCAATTTTGAAAAATAACAATAATAATTAATATTTGATTATAATAATTAATAAGAAATATAATTTTTTTTCTGTATTTTTATTATAATCAAATATTAATCATTATATGTATATATATAATCAGCTTTTTAATCTTAACAAATTTAGTTTCTGAATTGTTTATGATTAATTTAGTCTTTGAATTCCATAATTCTTATTCACAATCATCATTCTCATATTGAGACTCTCTGCAATTCACATGCTGAAAAGCACTACCTCGTGTTATTTCCCTTTTGGAGGATCTGAATTTCCACGTTCCATTCTTATTCATCATTCTATTTATATGATATCTCACTTTCCATCTCCGGCCAAGTTGCCAAAAAGTTCATGCTCTTTGATCACCGAAAGCAATTTAATTTATGAAAGCAAGAAAAAATATTCTTTTATCACATAAATAGCTTCACACGTAATTGGTTTCACATAATAACTTTCAAAAAAAAAAGTTTCACATAATACATGTTAAATTTTTCTTAACGAAGATTTTAGGTTTGACTCACATAAATAACATCACCCGGATGTACATGATATTCTCAAAGATTATCTCCACTAGTAGGAATATGTTGCCTATAAAAAAAAATTAGTAGAATATATGTGATGATGTCTAATGCACATATATTTTTAGGATTTGTATACATGGGCTTAATTTATCATCAATTTAATATACTAAAGCAAAGCAATGAAATGACTTAAATGCCTATGTTAACCTTAACATGTTCTCTCTCTTCCCTCTTTCTATCACCATGTTTTCTTCTTCTTTCGGCTTGACCGGCCATTGCACCCCGCCCTCTTCCCACCACCATCTCATCTCATCCTCTCCTTCCATGTAGCTATTTTTCGACGTTGCTTACTGCACCTCCTACCTTTCCACCACTCCAACAACTCCCTGCCCTCACCTCTTCCACTCTCCCCTCCCCCTTTAGCTCATCACTCTCACACCTCTTCCAATATGTTTACACAAACATTGTAGATTTAAACGATGAAGTTCTTCAACAAAGGTATATACATACAAAGGGAGAACCTTTGTCATTGTAATCTTGTCATTCCGTTAGTCTCTAAAGCTCCACCACATGGAACCTTGTTCCCCTAGTATTTTGTGTTTTTACCCAGTCCATCACCTTCGTGAAAGCCCTTGGACGATGACACATTTCAGTCTCCTCGAACAACCGAACTAGGATCATCACTCTCTTCTCTTCGACATCAAGGGTTGTTTGAGACCATGGATTAGGGCATTTTCTTCTTGCCCTGTCATCGGGTCAACCTCGTCAATAAGTTCTTCCAATGCTCAAACCTTCATCCCCGTCCAAAAGAAGTCACCAACTTTTGCACCATTGCGGCCATGAAGGGGTGCCTTCCTCCATTGCCCCTCTCTCCCTCTTTCTCTCCCTCCCAATTTTTGCTTATGTTTTGTTCGGCTTGCCCATCCTTGTACGTGTGTGCATGTGTTCTAGTAATTTAGGTCACAAATGCATAAAGCTCAACCACCTAGTCTCGGGACGACGATGGCGTAAAGTGACAGTCGCCCTAGGGTTTTGACATGGAGAAAAGCAAGAAGAATATGCATATTTGTAATTTTGATTTTCATTGATTGTAAATTTGAAAAATAAAATGTTATAGGTATAGATTTTAAAAACATATATATACATTAAACGCAAATAAGTTTATTAAATGACTAATCTCTCTTATCCCCACTCACTTTTTATCTTATCATATCATTCACTTTTTTAATGCTTAATTACATTTCCGGTTACTAAAGAATGCAAATGTTCATGACTTAATTACCTACATAAACAATAAACAATTAAAACTACTCATACAAACAACAATTTCTTTAGAATAATTAAAATATAAAATATACCAAGTAAAAGAATTGTCAATATAAAATAATATACTTTTTATTTATCTTTCATGTCGTATTATTTAACAAGTACCCTTCTTTCAAATGATTTAATTTGTAAAGATATTATTATATTAAGAAGTTAATATGTTTGAAAATTAATTAATTATGTGTTTAACTTATTCAAATAGTAAATCATAACTAAGCTATCACACCTGATAGTTGTGTGATTAGTTTCTCACGTACCACAGCCTAAGCACCAAATTATAGAGCACTGAACAATTTTTTTTTTTACATTTACAAGAATTTAGAATCTGAGTTTAACTCTATAATTATCTAGTTAAGAAGCGAAATGTTGAATCACTACACCAATTTTATATACCCTGTTCACAAATCAATCTCTCATTTAAATGCAGAATTTTGGAAATGAGGTGTCAAAATATAAAATATCAAGTACGTGGAATGACCACGTAAAAGTTTATATTAGAAGAAGCATTTATGGTGGTGTCCTATGTTAATATTGCAAGGACTCTCCTTCGTAGGAAAGTTCATCTATATAGTACTTGGACCATTAACTAAGACGCGCGCTCAACTCTGAAAATCAACGTTAATCTCTGTGGAACATGCTCTCAACTCTCTCTATATATATGTACCTCGATCTCTCGAACTTGTACTTCATTCACAGCTACACACATTATATATTGTGACTCAAGAGGTAGACACAAACCCCTGCTAGCTTCTCCCTCTGATATTCATTCAACCTTGTGACTAAACAAACATGGAATTGATGAGCATGAACCAACCCCAATTGCTGTCTAAGATTGCCACAGGCGATGGACATGGTGAAAACTCCCCATACTTTGATGGCTGGAAGGCTTATGAAGATAATCCCTTTCATCCCACAAAGAATCCTAATGGGGTCATTCAGATGGGTCTTGCAGAAAATCAGGTATGTTTCCAGCTACATAACTAATTTCAATTCCCACAAAATCTCACTAATAGCATGTTTAGATCAACTTATTTTTCCCAATGTCAAATTGACTGGTAATCCGTCACTAAACTGTGACGGATATAGTACATGAATACACTGATTATTCATTTTTTTCTCTCTTGATTCAAATTATTTGCAGCTTGCTTCTGACTTGGTTCAACATTGGATAAAGAGTCATCCTAAGGCATCCATTTGCACTCCTGAAGGAGTACGTCATTTCAAGGCCATTGCTAACTTTCAGGATTATCATGGATTGCCTGAGTTCAGAGAAGTGAGTCACATTAATGAGAAACTTTTAGGAAATCAATTAAACAAGGTAATTAATTAGTTAAGTTTGGTTAATGATGATGAACTAACATAACTTGAATTGAACTTCCACAGGCTGTAGCTAAATTCATGGCAAGAACCAGAGGAAATAGAGTCACTTTCGATCCTGACCGGGTTGTTATGAGTGGCGGAGCAACTGGAGCACATGAGGTCACTGCCTTTTGTTTGGCAGATCCCGGAGATGCATTTTTGGTGCCAACTCCTTACTATGCAGGGTAATAAACTCAATTCAATTTAATTTCCATACATTTAATAGTATGTTTTTTCACTTTAATAAAACTTCTGGCACTTTGTGAATTATCCTTTTAGTTATTACTATAATTGTTTATCTTTGTGGAAGGAGAATTTAGTGCAAGAGAAAATTACTATGGAAGTTGCGATGATGTACTTTAATTAAAACAAAGCTAGAATTGATTTTCTGTTCTATTGACTGCCTATGTAACCTTCCAGTCCTAAGCAATTAGGCCCACAAAGTATTAATATTTTGGTATTACAGGGTAATGCAAGTGGATTTGTTGATAACCCAATACAAGATTCCAAGGTCAAAAGCTTAATTAAAATTAGTTAGTTGCAAGCAATGGTTCTCCATTTTGGCCGCGTATAGGACAACACTAATATAATATTATTTAATTTACTTCAATTGATAACATGATACAAGATTACCGGGTCAAAAGCTGAACTAAACCCAATTAATTAGTAAGCACTAGCTCTCCATTAAGCCTTGTAGGTTTGTAGGTGAAGTCAAAACCATTATTTTACTCACTTTCTTTTTTTATTGTTTGTTATGGTCAAAGATAAACCAAACTTGTTTGGATACCTGATGGAAAGTATAAAAACTGAAAAATAATACATTATGATACACTTTTTAGCAATTTACTTCGATAAAAAGTTATTTAAATGAGTTATTTTTCTGTTTTCATACTATTCAAACAGGCTTATACTAATACCATGAATTTGATTGACCAATCAATAGGTCTTAATTACCTTCTAATAAACAGTTGATTTTCCTAATGCAGTTTTGACAGAGATTTGAGGTGGAGAACAGGAATTCAACTTGTTCCAGTTATCTGTGAAAGCTCTAACAATTTCAAGCTCACAAAGCAAGCCTTGGAAGCTGCATTTGAGAATGCCACAGAGGAAAACATCAGAATAAAGGGCTTGCTCATTACCAACCCATCAAACCCACTGGGAACAATCCTGGACAGAGAGACACTAAGAACACTAGTGAGTTTCATCAATGAAAAGCAAATCCACCTAGTTTGTGATGAAATATATGCTGCCACAGTTTTCAGTAACCCTGGTTTCACAAGCATTGCTGAGATAATAGAACAAGAACAGGACATAGAATGTGACCTTGACCTCATCCACATTGTTTATAGTCTTTCAAAGGACATGGGGTTCCCTGGCTTCAGAGTTGGAATCATATACTCATACAATGATGCTGTTGTCAACTGTGCTCGCAAAATGTCTAGCTTCGGATTAGTTTCCACACAGACCCAATTTTTGTTGGCATCAATGCTTTCAGATGATGTGTTTGTGGATCAGTTTCTGAGAGAGAGTGCAAAGAGATTGGGTGAAAGGTTTGCAATTTTTTGTAGGGGGCTGGGCCAAGTTAGCATAAAGTGCTTGCAGAGCAATGCTGGTCTGTTTTTATGGATGGATTTGCGTAATCTTCTGGAGAAGCCAACATTTGAAGCTGAAATGGAACTGTGGAGAGTGATCATTCATCAAGTGAAGATCAATATTTCCCCTGGCTCCTCTTTTCATTGCTCTGAGCCAGGGTGGTTCAGGGTGTGCTATGCTAACATGGATGATAGAGCTGTGGAGGTTTCTCTGACCAGAATGCGTGCGTTTGTGAGTCAAAATTACAAGGAGGCTGAGAAGAAACCTTGTAGCCACAGAAAGTTGAGGCTAAGCTTCTCAGCCAGAGGGTTTGAGGATTTCTTGATGTCACCTCGTTCTCCTATTCCTCAATCACCTCTTGTTAAAGCCAGCACTTGTTAAAGCCACCACTTGATCAATTGACATCAATTTTCTCAGCATTCAAGTACATGCTGCTTAATTATTGCTTGATAGATACTCCTTAATAACTCTTTTTTTTTTCACTTGCAATGTGTTGAATTGGATTCATGATGAAAGAAGTTTATAGAGTTTGTAGGATTTTTTCTATTTTCATTTACAATTGTTAATAAGGCTTTTTGTGTGGAAAATTTATGTATTATGTGATGGAAATTATAATTGTGTGATTAAAAGTGTCATTCTACTATCTCAATAAATGAATTGTGGTGTCAAATTCTAAAGAATAATTTTATATTTTGGCACTCCAGTTCCGCTTAAATTAGAGAAAGGAAGAAAAAAATTGAGAAATAATCAAATAAGAGATATCGTAGGTGATTAGATAAAGGAAAAACAAAAATGATAGGAGAAAATAAATGGAAAGGAGATAAAAAAAAGTGAGAAATTCATTTTAGACAATAACGTTAGTCATCACAATTATTTGATGATGAGACTTGTTGAAATGAATTCCGACTTAATCCATTTGGTGAGTGGCTTGAGTTAAAAAAATAGATGCTCATATTTATGTGAGCCTTTTTTATTCCGCTTGAAAGATTTATATTTCATGGGATATTATTTTTGTTAAGGCCCAGTTTGGAAGAGCTTATTTGAGCTTATCTGACAGCATAAGCTCTTATGCCAGTGTTTGGGAGAGCTTATGCAAACAGCTTATGGTCTGCCATAAGCTATTTTCAGCTTATTTTTATAAGCTACTCAGGATAGCTTATGAAAAACAGCTTATGCTTATACACAGCTTATTTTTAATTTATTTCAATAAATTTTTTAAAATAGCTTATGAATAAGCGCTTATGTCATAAGCGCTTATGACCATAAGCGCTTAATTAAGCTGTTTATCCAAACGAGGCCTAAGTAGCATTAGTCAATCAAATTATTATCGTTTAACCTTCCAACAAGTGCTTTGAAATCAAAGATATTTTTCTTAAGATGTGTTTTCCTCCTTCTGATGATAAAAAGACATAATTGACCTTCTAATTATGTACTTACCGTTTTCTCTTTTTCATTAGACATTGTCACACTACAAATCTGCAATACACGCACTAACTATACATATGCTTATAATGTAATAGAATATATTTACTATATCAAACAGAACTTTACTCTGAAGTATAGGGGTTGTCTAAATGACTCATGATGAAGTTTGAGTTAAATAACCCATCATCTAATCACATTGAAGATAAGTGAGTTGAAATTGATTAGACATTATTAAGCCGGTTGGTTTTACCGTTCCTAAGCTTTAATGCCGTAGTAAATTGTTTTATTATTTGGAGTTGATGAAAACTTATCTTTTCATTAAAATTTAGAATGGTGAATTATATGTGGCAGTTTTGATTTTGTTATAATAACTTGAACACGGCCTGCTACAAATTAGAATATTTACTTATGGTATCTAGCAATAATCTTTCGTAACACATAACACATGCCCTTAGCCATAAAATCAATATAAATTTAGTTTTAGCTCATTAAATAATTGCTTTAATACATTTAAATATTACATTTGGTTTTGGAGGAGGATTCGTGTGGGGATCTTGTGTTTTACATGTCTGGTTTAGTGTATCACAAGTTCTTCTGCACTTATTTTCTTTGCCTATGTATTACTTAATTTTTAGCTTTTTTGTATTGGTTGAAATACCCCTCATACTTCTAATCTTTTCTAGTTAATATATGATTGCTTATTAATAAAACATTTGTGACCCAAATTAAAATTCTAACATCTATGTCCATATATACATATATATGAATGAATGTCTTCACTAGGGGAAAACAAGGCCCTGGCCCCTGGGTGGGGAATGGTAGTAAGAAAACTGCATCCAACATTCATCATTATCTATAATGATTGGAACTATATGAATAATGTAGTATGATCAATTAAGAGGTGAAGTGAAAGAATTGGGCGAGGAACATGCGGATCAAATCAGCATTAAAAGAGCCAATGGTGGAGACATTTCATCTGAGTTAATAACTTAACCAACCATGCTTATAATGCCAATGTCCTTAAATTTTTTTTCTCCCCTCTGATCAGTATCACTGCTCAAAATTCCAACTGGTTGGCCCACATGCCTCACATCCTTGCCCCTCCTTAAAGCTATGTACAATCATATATTTTCACTTTCCAATTCCTCTTAAAGGCCTAAAAATCCTTTATACATATTATACTTTCAAAGTTTTAGCTTGCAGTTCATACAAGTAACTTCACTTTTCTGTCTTGCACATCAACTTGGTGGTTCATTCACATCAATCAACACTTCCCCCCACCCCTTTCAGTACTTCTCTAACTATATTCCGTATACATAATTACGTATTATAATACAAACATTTGAAATGTCATATTAAACAAATGCCTTTTGGTAGTTGTATTTAAATTAATCAATTGGAGCCCAAACAAAGGTTTCTTTCTTCAAGAAGCATGAGATTCTCACTGAACATTAACCAGCTTTTTGTTTGGTTCATTTTACTTTGGATAGTGCCTCTTCAAATAATAGGATAAGGAGAGACTTTTAGTCATGCTGAACTCAAGCTAATTAGTTTGTATGTTACTGTTTTAAAGTTCAATATATTTCAAAATGTTTAATTATCTTAAATATGTTATAGTTAAAATAAAATAACTACTTGCATACATGACCCTGCAACTTGCTGTTTTATCCAATCATTATCAAGACAGAGAAATCATGTTGGAATTCACTAATATATTTGCAAAATCTGGATGGCGATATTAAGATTCAGGGGATTACTGAAGTTCATTGCATGGTTAATTACTTTAAGAGCCAATGTCATTGTTTAACAGCAACATGATCTCACCTCTATAACTAATGGGGCTTTTCATGGAGGTATCATTGAAACACAATAATAGGCCACTTTAGACTAAGCGACAGTATATCTTCTCATCACACTCCATAGATTAATAAGTGACATGTCTTTTTCTTTAGGACATATTATACTTACTCATGTACTGATTTGTTCTTATTTGGTGTCTCATCTCGTGCCCCATTAATCAAACCATGTCGTGTCAGATAAAAATCACTCAAGTAAGATTATAATTGTTATACTCATGTGTAGCTACGTCTAGTAAATCCACTTGCTACTGAAGTAACAACTTTGCTGAATGGTTGCAGACACGGAGAAAGTTAAGGAGATGCATGAAACAAGTGGCAACTGGCAAATTCCCTCCTTTTTTCCACTCGTTTCATTATGTACTTTGGGACTTTGTGGTTTCAGAGTGTGAAGATCATGTACGTAGAAAATGGCTATAACAAAGTCGATGGAACATCACTTCAGGGTTAGATGAAGATCTGGGTCCCTTCCATGGGACCCCATCAAGTTGTAAATGTCGGCTCATCCTTGTGCTATAGCTTAATTCCTCTCGATCACTTTATAAGGATGGAAGAGAGTGAGAGAGACCTAACTATCACACACAAATTCCCTCATTTGATGCTGGCATTATAGGCCACTGAGGGAACAAGAGAGAAAAAAAAACAGGAAAACAAGAAGGAGAACAAGACACATAATTATTACTAGAAAAAGAAAGATGGGTCGGCATTCTTGCTGCAACCAACAAAAGGTTAAGAGAGGTCTTTGGTCCCCTGAGGAAGATGACAAACTCATCCAATACATTACCACTCATGGCTATGGCTGCTGGAGTGAAGTTCCAGAAAAAGCTGGTCTGTCTTTCTTTATTTTAATATTTTACAAGTAATTTCTTTATCAGCTACAATATATATTACTCTTTCTTCCATGGTTTGGTTGATGATGGAATTTTTCTCAACTAGTTTAATTTGTTTGGGTTTTAGGGCTTCAAAGGTGTGGTAAGAGTTGTCGCCTGAGATGGATTAATTATTTGAGGCCTGATATTAGAAGAGGCAGGTTTACACTTGAAGAGGAAAAGCTAATTATAACCCTTCACAGCCTTGTTGGCAACAGGTTTGAATCATATACTGACCCTAGCCTTATCAATTAAGCATTTTGAATTATGATCAGTCCCCCCTTGTTTCTTCTTCTTGATTTATCTCTTTCTTTTCTTGTTAAATCAGCCAAAATATGTTGTTGTATTTGGAAAATGCAGATGGGCTCACATTGCTAGCCACTTGCCTGGTAGAACAGACAACGAAATAAAGAACTATTGGAACTCTTGGATCAGAAAGAAAATAAGAAAGCCTTCATCAATCACTAATCCTCCACAAAGTGTTGATCATCACCATCCCCTTCAGCTCAATTATAATTTGAATAAAGTAGATCACTTTGCTAACCAAGACAATACAATAGCAAAGCCACCGTTACAAGATACCTTATTTTCTCCCACACGCCCTATATTTATGTTTGACACTACTTCAACAGAAGTCACCACCAATGCATCTGCAGTACTCTTCCAAGAGACATTTGATTTGAGTCCTGAAACGTGGCACTTGAGCAATCATCAAGTCGAAGCCATTACTCCTCATCTTCCAACAACTTTTACAGCAGCTGAAGTAATTGATCCTACTAATTATTATCTGCCACCATTGATAGAGAACGAGGAAAACGTTGTGCCAATTGAGTCTTGCAATGTGAAAGATGAAGGAGAAGTAATTACACTGGAATCAATGCAGAGGCAAGAGTTGAATAGTGATTGGGTGGAGACCCAACAGCAATGTCCTAGCTTTCTTTTCTGGGACAATACTCACAATAGTAATTTTGATGTACAACTTGGAGGGGGAGAACTAGCACCAAATTCATCAAATATGGGAACAAACACACTTTCTCCTTTTCCATTTTCAACTTTATGAGATAACAATGACTGTGAAGTGAAGATTGTCCCCACTCTTTTGGATCTCATGCTCCCTCTCTAGTGGTCTTTTCTTAATTATAATCTTGCATATTTGGAAGTCATTGTACAATTGATTCTGAAGTCAAAATTAATAATTACGGGAAGAAACTTAGGAATGGAATGGCCCATACATGCTCTAGGAAAGAGCTTTCAGAAATGGAATGGTTCAGGCCAGGATGAAACCGGCAGAGCTTGCTCCTTCTCAGTTTGATTTAATTTCCCCACTTTTGATTGCTGATTGACAAAAATGAGTGAAGATAATATCATGTATGTATTTATGTTATATATTATAACCAAAGTTATTGAATGTTTTGACATGAAAGAGGAAAAAGAAAAGAGAAATAAGGGCGATTGAGACAGGGATGAAATGAGTTTGATTTAATTTTGGTATTTGACTGTTCATGTGGTGGATTCTGAATGATAATCATGGGTTTGCCTTAATTTTCCACATATATCAGCATCTTTTTCATATAACAACCTTGTCGTATAGAAAAAGCATTTACTTATTGCCACATGAAATTGCAGCCCCGGAGACGTCTAAAATAAGTAAACTCAAGAGACTAGAGAGATCTCTTAATCATGTTTTGTAGGCTTTTCCTTTATATAATGGCAAGCCAATGTGGTCACACCCTGATAACACATAACTGGTTACTTAGAGTGTTCGTGTAACAGATTTAGACAATGTTTGATTCTCATCCGATCCTAAATATTAATTGAGTTAACTTTTAAACTCGAACTTCTCCCTAGAGCTGAAGAGACCCGATGAGGTGTGAATATAAGAAAGAATGAGTCACAACTCACAATGACAAATATGGGTTGGCCCAGAAGACAAGTTGAATGACAATTTCAAATCTCCTAAAATACTATAAATAGTAAATTCTTCTCATTATGTAAAAAATTAATTTCAATCATATTATTAATTATAAAAGAGCCTACACATATATTAGACTGTTTGTATTAAATTTGACATGGTACACTGTTTCAATCTAATTATACAAGGTACCATTATACAATGAGATGCATTTCTAATAAGAGCGTCTGTGGGAGGGGTCGGGACAAGTTGTGTCTGTATTAGGTGAATAAAGAATTATGTGTGAATAAATCAAAACGCTATTAATTTTTACTAAAATCAATTATATGCTATGTCAATATTGATACAAAGACTCAATCATATGCACTTTTATTGAGTGTGTTTATTTAGAATTTAAACTATTAAAATTTTAAAAGAGACAAATTTTCGAGTACATTATTCCCTTCAAAATAAAAATTTCAAGTTGATGGACATTCCAACTCAAAGAGATCCCGACGCTCTAGCATGCCGTTAAAGTGGGATGCTCGTGTAAAAAAAATTACACTGAAACATGCATATATACATTAAATTCTAATTCATTTAATAGTGTTAATTTTATAGTTAGTATATAAAATGATTATATTTTTTAATGAAATTACTTTTTTCACTTTAATGAAAAGATTAAATAACAACTTAAATATTTTAGGTCGAAAATTATAAGAACTTAGTTGGGCCATGAATAGGCCCAGAAAGAAAGCCCTAACTCGTTGTGAGAAATCCATAATAAAACAGCGATAATGCAGGACTAGGGTTTTTCCCTTGCGCAGCGAAGAGATAGAAGAAGGGTTACTCTGAACCAGTGACTGCTGCATAGCTTCGTTTTCGTTGCTGCCTCCGCCTTTGCAACCATGGTAACTTCACATCATACATACCAATTCAGATTCATTTCTTTGCACTCTTCAATTCGATTTATTCAAAAACGTGATTTCGTTTTTCTTTGCAATTTTTCAGATCATTTCCGAGAAGAACCGTAAGGAGATCTGCAAATACCTCTTCCAAGGTGCGTTGTTCTTCATCTTCGTGTTTTGTTGTGCCGTCGTGTTTAATTCAAACTGTAATAATTTTTGGTTTTTGGTTGATTCAGAGGGAGTTTGCTTTGCGAAGAAGGACTACAATCTTGCCAAGCACCCTGAGATCGATGTGCCGAATCTGCAGGTGATTAAGTTGATGCAGAGCTTCAAGTCAAAGGAGTATGTGAGGGAGACTTTTGCTTGGATGCACTATTACTGGTTCCTCACCAACGATGGCATTGAGTTTTTGAGGACTTACCTCAATCTTCCCTCTGAAATCGTGCCTGCTACTCTCAAGAAGCAGGCTAAGCCTGCTGGCAGGCCATTCGGTGGCCCAGGCGGTGATCGCCCTAGGTAGTTTTTAACACAATTGCTTTGGTTGGTTGGTTCATGTTATTGTGCTGATTTGATTTGTTTGATTGAAATCTGTTTTGGTTGCTTTGAACAGGGGCCCACCTCGCTTCGAGGGTGAAAGGAGATTCGGTGGTGATCGTGATGGATACCGTGGAGGTCCTCGTGGTGGTGAGTTTGGTGACAAGGGCGGAGCTCCTGCTGACTACAGGCCATCTTTTGGGGTAATCTTGTTACACTATGTGAATGATAAGTTTAGACTTTGTTTAGTTAATTCACTTTTTCATTTAATTGCTAGGGTTCTATGTTTAATTTCTTTTGTCATGTGGTTATTGGAAGTTTGTCCTCTAATTTAACATTTCACTGTTTGTTTTGCTCTGCATCTGCCTTTCATTATGCTGTGGTCTAGTTTTCGTTATCAACCTGATATTTTCATGCATTCACGTTGTTAAAACTGGGATCCATTCCCTTTCATGAACTGAGGTTGTCAATTTGTACATAGAAGATGTTGGGTGGGTATATTTGTTTGCATATTCACACCTTATTTATTGACAAAATTGGGATTGATGATGGCACTCTGATACAAAATCTGAAGCGTTGTGTTTTGCTTTCGATTTGCAAGATGTAGCTTTCAAGCTTCCTGAATCAGATTTTTGTTCATTTTTACAATCACAGTTATGTCCTTTGTGACAAACATTGAGCTATATTTTGTTAGGAAGCTTATATATTGTTATGAAGCTTGGGTTTTAGCAATACCTTCTACCTCCAAATTATGTTGAATAGAATTTGGTTGCCTGTTTTAGGCTTCCTTGTAATGCATATGACTGTTCATTAGTAATGCACATTCTATGTAAATCACTCTCAAGTGACAATATTTTTTTGGATGAATATTAAACTTAATTGAAGTTACTTTGTTAACTTATGCTATTGTGCCTGGAGTAGTATTGACTTGATGCTCATAACACATTTTGCGTAGCTTTTCGCGTGTGCAGTGGCTTTTCTATTTTTTTATAGTAAGTGTTTCTGAATCAGAGTGTATGCTTTGGTCTCTATTGTAGGGTCCTGGTGGAAGGCCTGGCTACGGTCGTGGTTCTGGTGGTTTTGGAGCACCAACAAGTTCCAATGCTCCTGAAATGTAATGATTTATGCTCTAGTTTTTGCAGTTTTGGCTGTCCATGGAGTCAATAGTTGTTCCCCCCTCTAATAGTTCTTTCATCCGGCTTACATTTTTACGTTTGAATTTTAATATTCAGTTATTTATGTGATGAAGATTTTGAATGAGTTTTTTTGCTTAGTAGGAAGTCTACCTGTTCCCCTTGAATGATTTATCGTTTTCTTCAAAGAGTTCTTTATTAAAAGAACTTCCTTTAAACCTATAAATAATGGCTTCAGAGTGCTGGTAATGAATCTGAAAGGGTGTTTGAAGTTAAATACAAAGTGAATTTTTTGCCATTGTTTATCTTTGGATACGAATACGAAATGTATTTTGTATAATTGTTAAATACAAATTGAAAATCTCAGTCTGATTACTTGTAAATTTTTGGCTGAAATCTTCTAGAAATGGATTTTTTTAAGAAATGTTGCCAACGCTCATTAGCCATGCAAATACACGGAAATAAATCAGATTTTGATCAAGCATGAGTTTCCACTCGAGTTGAATTTTAAGATGGGGCTGCTTGCTACCGTCAAATAGAGAAACCAATTAGGCAAGTTCTTCAAAGCTTATTAACTAACACAACTTGTTAGCCCATGTTGAAGAGGTTCGGCCCTTATTATTTTTCACTCGGATTTGAATTTTGAATCAGTCCTTATAGAAATTTTTCGGAGGAATTTTATCCATTACAAATAAGTTTTCCATTCTAATATATATATTTTTTTAAGCTATGCTAATATATCTGATCCACAATATAATCGTAAATTGCACAACAGAACACAAAACTAAAATGTTTGATGCTTCACCCCTAAATTTGAATTTCAATGCATTTTAGCCTCATTACTCATTTCAGGTTCAGAGTCTCTTAACATCTTATTTATTATGTCGTTCTTTTTTTTTTTTTTAAATTCTGTTTTCGGTATTGATAACATTAATTGTAATACGTGTAAAATAAAACCAAGACCAAGTTTGTTTTAATACTTGAGCTATCATATGTAATTCGTGAATTGAGAGAGGAGCTTGGTTAGATAACTAGGTAATGAGAGTGGAGCTTGGTTAGATAACTAGTTAATGAGAGTGGAGCTTGGTTAGATAACTAGGGGCGTTTGTTAGAGGTTTTAGAAAATGATACCCAGGAATCTTAATCCTAGGAATATTTTGATGGGAATGTTATTCCCGGGCATCTTCTTAAAAAAGTGTTTGGTTAATAAATTTCATTCCCGGGTATGTTCTTAATAATTTCTTAATTAAAATATTTAAAAATATAAAATTTGAAGTAAAAAGAAAAGTTAGTGGGAAATAACTTCCATTCCCATGGGAATGTAAGATACCCATCCTTGAACTTGGGAATGAAGTTTGGAGAAAAACAATGTAAATGGCATGCCTGGGAATCTTTAATACCCGGGAATAATTTTTCTGAAACTTGTACTCCCTCCGTTCCTTTTTATTTGTCTTTCTAGCACAATTTTTTTGTTTCCTTTTATTTGTCATTTGGTGATTTAAGGTTACATTGTACCAATTATACCCCTAACACAATCTCATTTATTCCATTCAAAGTTTAGTAGTGGAAAATTGAATTTAATGAGCTTCCTGAAAACTGTGTTGTCTTTCTTGCTTCAAAATTTCATTGTCCAATCTGATTTTAGCTTTAATTATTCATATGACTATTCAACTTGACTATAAATACATACTCCAATGTTACTTTGCGGTTAATTATGGAGTACATTTCATATAATCACATCATAAAATTGCATGATACTTAGTGGTTCAAAAAAAACTGCAGTAG
Organism: Lotus japonicus; assembly: GCF_012489685.1. Classification (NCBI taxonomy): domain Eukaryota; kingdom Viridiplantae; phylum Streptophyta; class Magnoliopsida; order Fabales; family Fabaceae; genus Lotus; species Lotus japonicus. Next base: position 93,254,635 of record NC_080042.1, on the reverse strand, counting down.
AATTTGATTGAATGGAAACTAGCCTTTCAATTTAAAAAATAAATGAATTCAAATAATATTCCCAATATAGTTTTAAATTCCAATGTTACACAAAAAAAAAAAGAGTGTAGCATTAAATTCTGTCATAGGAAAAAAAAATCATTTGAAGACTTAGAATTCTATAAAAAGAAAACACATGGTGAATTATCAAGTGCACAATTAAAAAAATCTGATGGAAAAAGCAAGAGTGGAAGACTCATTGGTCTCATTGCAATATTTGAAGACTCATTGTTTATCAAGTGCACAATTCTGCGTTTCCTTTTTTTTTTTTTTGAAGTCTTTTAGTCTTTCTTTGAGGAGTGCATGAGACAATGTAAAATTAATGTTGTTGAAACCTGAAATAGTTTAATGATATGAGAGAGAGTGTTGTGGGAAAATTAGGAAATTAATTATTGGAGAGAGAAATTCTATGAATGAAGATAAAGTAAATATTGAATTGAATTAGGGTAAAATGGGAAAATTAGCTCTAAAAGTGCAATACCTTGGTGGAAGAGCTTTGTACTAGAAAGACAAATAAAAAGAAACGGAGGGAGTACCAAACATGGGAATGTTACATTCCCAACCTTACTTACCCGGGAATGTTTAAAGTTCCCTTCTACCAAACGCCCCCTAGTTAATGATCCTGTCACGCAAGAATGAGCAAGCATCTCGTGAAAATCCTAAAAGCAACGTTTGACGCTTTCTACATTCAGAGGATCGTTGACAAGTTTTATCCCCATGCACTTGAAAATGCCATTTAACAGGTGTTTTTAAAATTCAGTGGAACAAGACTCATTCTACAACCTGTTTTTGGGTCAAGATCAGTTCCGTACCATTGTTTCTTTTATGAATAAGCACTTGATAGTTGATATTTTTATAGTTCTACCAATTAATCAGATCCCTCTTGCCACGGAACACCTACCCAACCTAAAATATTTAAAGCATTTGAGATTTTAGCCAACACAGAATTAAATTAGAAATCCGGTGAACTATGAATCAGTAGCATTAGCCTCCACATGAAGAAGTCAACAAATATTTTAAATCACCTGTCTCTATTATAATTTAGTTTGTCTTAAAAGCACACCCAACTAGATTTGGACCCAATATAAATTTTTCATTCAAACAATTCAGTAAATTTTTAAAGATAATTTGATATATATTTTATTGCAAACAAAGTTATTCATACATGATTAATTTTCATTTCCACAACCAAAATCATGCTTCAAGAAAATTTTCAATCGTAATGGTCAACTCACTTCATCCCTTAACCATGAAGTCAGAAGTTCGATTTTCACCTATATGAATATAACGCGTATTGTGGTCAATCATTTACCCCTTAGTGCGAGCCCTTGAAGTGAAGAGATTAATCACAGTCCTACCGACACCAACGGTGGATATGCTGACCCAAAATAAAATTTGCTATAAAATATTTTTATTCCATGGATAATCCTTTTACATGAAGCAATATTAATATTTAATTTTAGAAAGAAAACAGTATAAGAAATTGAAATGGAGAGAGAGCGGGGTAAAGAAATCAAAGTGTAGCACTGCACGGCACGCCACGGCGAGGGAAGAAGATTGAGATGAAAACATAAAAGGGTTTGAAATTTGCAATCAACCCAATTGAAGCGTTGATGCTACCACCATGGCTAGCAAAGGCAAAGAGAATGAGTCAGTGAAGACGGTTCTGGTTCACGGTGGTCGATACGCGCAGTACAATGTCTACGGCAACGTCTTCGAGGTTTCCTCCAAGTACACCCCTCCCATTCGCCCTATCGGAAGAGGCGCTTATGGCTTCGTCTGGTCAGTTTTCTACTTCTCTTCTCGTTCTCTGCTTCGATTCAATGAACTTGCTCACTCTTGTAGTAATCAAAATCTGTGATTCTTTTCAATTTTCAGTTCTGCGGTTGATTCAGATACACAAGAGGAAGTTGCAATCAAGAAGATCGGTAACACATTCGATAACATAATTGATGCTAAAAGGACTTTGAGGGAGATTATGCTGCTTCGCCACATGGATCATGAGAATGTAATTTCACTTTTTCACTGCTTTCAAATTGTTATGTTCATGTTGAAATGGTGCTGTGATTCTTTTGCAGATTATTGCTATTAAGGATATCATACGACCTGCTAGAAAGGAAGCTTTCAATGATGTTTACATTGTTTATGAATTGATGGACACTGATCTTCATCAGATCATTCGTTCTAACCAGCCTCTTACTGATGATCATTGTCAGGTTTCGCTCTAACCATGTTATTGGCTTTTCAGTTTTATATTCACATGATTACTTATATCATGTTTGGGAATTCTTCTATAATTGATTCGATAGCTTTTGTGAATTCTAGGGAAAAGCTTTTGTGAATAGCTTCTGGGTGCCGTAATTGATTCTGAGAAAAATAAGTTAATCCAAACATATTACCTTACCTACAGTCTGATTTTCACATCTTGAATATGAAATTTATTGTGTATTGTGATAAAAGAAACAACAGTCTGATTTTCACATCAAGAGTGATTAGCTTAGTCTTGACTTGTGCTTTTCATTTGAAACATGTGTGATATTGATATTTCATATACCTTTTGCAGTACTTTTTATACCAGCTACTAAGGGGGCTGAAATATGTGCATTCAACTAATGTCTTGCACCGTGATCTTAAGCCCAGTAATATACTCTTGAATGGGAACTGTGACCTTAAAATTGGGGACTTTGGTCTGGCAAGGACGACATCTGAAACGGATTTCATGACAGAGTATGTTGTTACGCGATGGTACCGAGCCCCCGAATTGCTCCTTAGTTGTTCAGAGTACACCTCTGCAATTGATGTTTGGTCAGTTGGTTGCATATTTGGCGAAATTATGACCAGAGAACCCTTGTTTCCCGGGAAAGATTATGTTCATCAACTAAGGCTTATAATAGAGGTATGGCTTTGGTTCTTTCATTTGAAGTTAGGGGTTGTTGAAGTATTCTAGATAATCTATTGCATTACCTATTTACTGCATTAGTTTATTGTTTTTTTGTTGTGTTAAGTTCTAATCCTGCTTAAGAGTTAAGACAGTAATTTGCACCAGGGAAAGATAAAAGGCATACTCTAGTCCATTATAGTATACATCCATCTTGAATTCTGTCATTGTTAAAATGCATGGAATCCATATAAGCTGATCTTACAGTCCCCTTAAATTGATTACTACGAGTTGTAACACTACACTTGCATTCTGTTTTCCTTTTGCTTAAAAGTTAATAGGTTCCCCTGATGATGCCAGCATTGGATTTCTCCGAAGTGAAAATTCCCGAAGATATGTTAGACAGCTTCCACAATGCAGAAAGCAAAATTTCTCAGCAAGATTCCCTAAGATGTCGCCTGAGGCTGTGGATCTACTAGAAAAGATGCTTGTCTTTGATCCCAACAAACGTATTACAGGTATACTAGAAGAATCATGTTCTGAGAACCAATTTTATAACTTGCTTATTGAATATAAATTCTTTCTTCTTTTCATATCTAAGTAGTATTTTCATTCATTTGCAGTTGATGAGGCACTATGTCACCCATATCTTTCATCCCTTCATGACATCAATGATGAACCAGTTGGTCCCATGCCATTTAGTTTTGATTTTGAGCAGCCATCATGCACTGAAGAGCACATCAAGGAGCTCATCTGGAGAGAATCAGTGAAGTACAACCCAGATCCACCCTCTTAGTAATTCTTCCTTGTACAAGTGTAGCAAGATAAACTTCTTTCACCTTAACTCCTTAAGTACAGTGTCATTTCCTGTCCATCATTATCTTCACAAGTTATAAAAGTTGTATTATGTTGAAGTTTGCTCAAGGGGAATACTCAAGGACTGCGGGTCTGTCATAATCTTTGAAAGCTCTTTTCTGTTGTTACATCTGCATTATGATATCCGGCTCTTACATACGATGTGGGCTTGTTTCTTGGCTGAACTTGTTGACTGTAAATAAAGAAACATCTTTTTTTTTTCTATTGAAGGGAAGAAACATCTATTACATTAAAATCTAAAAGCACTAAGTTGTTTAATATTTTTTGAAGTGTTTGTTTGCATACTAGTTAAGTCATAATATTTACAATATACACCATCCGGTCACTATTATGAGCAAAAGTTAGTATTTTAGATTCATTCAATAAATGATGTATGTGGTCATTAAAATGGTCGCATACATCATTTATTGAATGAACTTACAAAGCTAACTTTTGCTTATTATAGTGACCGGAGGGTGTAAAAAGTTTGGAGATTCGGAAATAGATTATGAGAGATTCATGATAAAGGATCAGGATCCTTTGAAAGCTGTTAGAGATCTCAATTTGCTTGAAGTTGTTTGATGATATGATAAGCCAAGTTTAATAACACTATATGGGAAAGTCAAAATCATTGTTTATCCTAAATATAGCTTGATTAATGATTCTCTGGCTATCTCTTAATAATTTAGTGTAAAGCATGCTTAACTACAAAATTGCGTGCCAACTGATTTTAAAAATACGTTATGTTAGATGACCAACCAATAGAAACCTGAAATGAAAGCGTAACTTATATTTGTTTGAAGTACAAATAAAATAATAATCACACGATTACATTTGTTTGAAGTACAACTTAAATAACACTCTAAACATTCAATTCAACCTGATCAAATTACAAGAGAAAGCACACACTGATTTCTTCCCATTTCTTCTCAAGACAGTGGGATAACTTAATCCCTTATTTGAATTTTTTTTGGCTGTCTTTTTAATCCTTAAAATCAAATCATAAGTGATCATTCAAACCCCATACATATATGATATATATACATATTTACGCTGCAATACTAGGTGTTGATTTTCCTTTTCTTAACCACCTATACGTCGGAGAAAGAAACATCACTTATCTCCAAACAAGTATCCAAGCGATGAATGTCCCCCAGGAACCGACTTGACTTTAGTTGATGGACGATCCTGAATCATCATATTTAACACATTAAGAAAACTGTATTAACAAAGTTAATTAAGATATATGATCAATAAGTTTGAAGGACATTGGCAATTAATGAATATAAATATCTCATTCATTATTAAACATCAAATATAGAAGCTTACAGTGACAAAGTTTCCCAAATTCGGGCCTTGAGATCGGTTGTTTGAGACAGCAACTTTGGTGTTAGGAGGAGCCCCAGCATCAGGGGAGTTGTTGTCGATGTCAATGCCATAGGGTGGTAATGGAGCTGTCTTTGTTGGCTGAGGCTGACTTGGCTGCTCTTCTGACCTGAAAAGGTAACCCAAAGAGCTCTGTCCACCACCAGAATTATCACCTCTACTCATGCTTAATTAATTATCTTCAAGATCTATGCAACTGATGGATATCTGACTGCTATATATATAACCTTAGGTAAGTATATCTACCTGTATATATAATGGCTGGCTTTACGATAGGCCTCAAATATCTTGAATGCATGAGAGGTATTGCCTAGTCACCACGATACCATCCAACTTAGTGGACCAAATTGAGAATTCAAGTGAGTTTGGAGTCCCACATTACTTTAAAATAAGTGAGAGGTGAAGACTTTATGAGAGATATAACTCATAAACTTAATGCGTTAAAGTTTTTGGTAAAGATGTGGTGTCTAAATCTCTTAGGGTATTCGGTGTTGCCCCATGGGCTCCCACTATCTCCCCAACAAGTGGTGTAAGAGCTGATAGTTGCTGAAGCCATGATGACAACTCCTTTTACTGAAAGTCTTCATGGCGGCGTATTCCGCTAACGCAATGATAAACGAATGACTCACACTTGAGGGGAGAATGTCGGGAGTTCAAGTGTGAGTTGAAGTGTACACATTTATTAAATATGGGGGGATCATGAAGACTTTATAAAAGATATGACTCATAAACCTAATATGTTAAGATTTCATTGAAAATTCAACTTGAAATCTATTAGAGAATTTTCCCCCAAATCTTGTGATTTTGAGTGTCATTCTTGATTCTTCTCGAGGTTTAGCTCCAAAATAGCCATCATATTATTCTCTTTTCTCCATAACAAGCATTTTCGTTTACTTACTCATATTCAAAATTTGAATATTAACACATATATGAATAGCTTATTAATGAATAATGATTACTGGATTTTTGTGTGAGAAAATGGTGAAACTTGCTAAAGTAATTTGTGTTTTTCTCTGTTAAAAAATGACACCAACATGTCTTTCTGAAAATGAATTTAAATCCAAGCCGATATAGATGAATATCAATTATTATTTATGTGTATGAGAATTAAGAAAAGTGGCTTTTTTTAGTGAATTCTTTCATAAAACTATCAAATTAAATTTAAAAAAAAATTACTTGTAATCGCTGCATGCCACTTGAATAATTATTTACTATTTTTATAAAATCAACTAATCAATAATCATCAATGTAGTTGTTGTGTCTTATCGCAGATTTCATGCACTGCGATTTGTCCAGGAAAAGTTGATCATTATGATCATGCAAATGAAAGGAATAGGAAAGTTGTAGTACCAAAGTGAAGATTCGTCAACAAGAGTTCAAGGAAACCAGCGCACTGTATTATTTGTGGTTTTAAACATAATTAGTAGAGACAAGATCGTGTGGTTGAGGCTAAATAATTGTATTAATTAAGTGAAATAATAGAATTGCGGTTGGCCCGCCGATGTTACAGTTGAATTTGAGTCCACTAGAGATGCGAAATGGTGAGAAGAAAGGAGCTACCATGTAGTACGGTTGGCAGGGATCCTGTGGGTCACAGGAATAGTTCCTCTATGATATGTTGTCACTTGTCAATGTTGTCTCAGATATTATGGTGCATGATGCAAATATTGAACCCTTTTTTTTCGTCTTTCTAGTGTTAATTAATATATCTCACAATTGATAGTCGTAAGCAGGGACGGATGCAGGTTAGTACTCATGGAGGCAAATGCCCCCACGTAATTTTGAAAAAAAATACTAATGATATAGGAGAGTTTCAAGATAATAAGTATTATGTTGTCCACATGTAGAAAATGCCCCCCGTGTAGAAAATACCTTCATATAATGATGTAATGCCTTCATATAGTGTTGTATTTTCAAATTTTAAATAGTAATATGTACTTTTTTATTTTCAAATTTATATGTGTATATTGGCCCCACAACAATAAGTTTCTGGATCCGTCACTGGTCGTAAGACACTGAGACTAATGTATTACTCGCTATAAGTGTATTAAGTACTATGAGGCAGACCAAACCTTTAATCGTGTCATTGGATTCGAAGTTTTAGTGAAGATATCCCAAAGGTGAGTGGTGGTAGCCGTAGGAGGAGGTTGGAGGTTGTGTCATATTTCAGATAAGCTAGTGTTACATGCGTAGCTATGCTAGTCTGCTTCATGGAAACAAACCTTAGATCGTGTCATTGCACTCTAAACTTTAAAGGAGATAGCCCCAAAGTGAGTGGTAGTAACTGGGGGAGGAGGTCGGAGGTGGTGGTATAGGTGGATGGGGGCGGAGGTGAAGTGATCGGTCAAGAGTGGTGTTCCGGTGGGTGGTGTCTGTGGCCAGAGGTTCTGGTGTAGATGGTAGGTAGCGACACAAGTGGTGATTCCAATGGAGGTGGTTGCATGATAGTGGAGGAATGAATAAGAGATAAATAAAAAACCACACTAAAAGAAGAAGAAAATCCACTTATTTAAGTAGTAAAATGACCTGATGTGGTAGAGACCTATTGTCAAGGAAAATCTACCAAAGAAAATGAGAAGTCTCCCTAAATGATGGAGCACGCCCTCAATGGGGAGAGGAGGGAAAATAAAGACGTGTGAGAAGTCTTCTATGTTTGAAAGTTTTTTGATTTGAAGAATTGAAAATCCTCAAGAACTCATTTAAGGCCCTCTACTCTAATTATTTTATGGAATTATCTCAAATTAAGGGTTTTAGTGAAATTTTGAGCTTCAAAACAGGAGAAGCACTCATCTTCCCTTCCCCTCAAAGGCCTCCCTTTTCTTCTTTGGGAACCCCAAACAAAGTCTTGGTATTTACAAGAGCAACCCATCTTTCAAACTTCAAAGCTGATGATAAATATTTTCAGCCCGAACCACATTCAAACTAATCCAAATGCTTTCTTACTCCGTTAGTAGTCCAAATTCGATAGCAACCCAACCCAATTCATCAAAACATTAAAAAAAAAAAAAAAAGAATATCCTTCTAGTTCTAGTTATGAAGCATCTAGGGTTTCGCCATCTGTCGTACACGTGTCTTTATAAATCCAACAGTTTGCGAAACTTCGGGAACTCTCAATTTCCCATTTCCGCGCTTCCCCTTCAGACTGACACCGACTCAGACTGCGAATTCCATCTTCCAGATTCTTCCTTCCGATTCCACCTTCGTGTTCCTCGCAATTCCACCTTCGTCTTCATGAGTAGACAACTTGTCGCAATTGCAAAACACAGATTCAAGCATACGTACCCGATGAAAGGATCACAGGGTATTATTCAAATTCCTCTATTGATAGATGTTAGATTTTCACTTTTCATTTCTAGGGTTTTCAGTTCTTACTTGATGATTGATTAGATGATTTTTTTGCAAATATAAGAGATTAACTTATGAAATCAAATTTGTTATTATTGAAATTGAAACAGGTATATTGGTGACTTCAAAACCTAAGAAACAAGACAACAATGATCCAATAGTTTCCTTTAGCCGGCCGCCACCGCTTCCACCGGTTATAGGACCATTGCTTGCCCTTTCATTGTTGGAGACATGGTGGAACAGCGGTTCTGATGATGATGGTTGATGCCAGCTAATGTGATGTGAGATCATACATACTCTCTACTTGAATAGGATCTTAGAAATAAATGCCAAAAGCTTGAATGCATCGATAAGCAATCGAACCGTGAAACCCCATAGTTTTATGTACCCATCTAGTAGTGGTTTAACCATAGGCTCTATAAATATGCTGTAAATTTTTAGTATCCATGTTAGTATTGCATGAGGCTTTCTTAGGAACCCTGCATCAACAGAGCATAAATATGTATGTATTAGTCGATGTGTTGCGATATGAATGAAATGAAATGAGAAATTTAGTTATGTAGGAAAATTGACTCACATTCAGCTGCATTTGGAAAGGCATCAAATAGTGAAGTCACGGTCTTCAACACTGTCTGATTTCTCAAGAGGAAACAAAATTACCATAGGATTGTCATATTTAGGATGTAGAAAGTAGATTATCATAAGAATCAGAATACTTAGAAGAGTTAGATTGTGTTTTTGGAGTTACCAAAACTATGCTTCCAGGTTTGACGGGTGATTCGATTAGTACTTCAGCTCTACTGAATATAATTTTATAGTGAGTATATGTATTACACTATAGATGACTCTTGAGAATTTGATCGTTTTGCTACGTACCTAATGATCATGATTTCTCCTTCTTTTGATAGCTTGAAGAAACTGCAGCCTCTGGTTAAAGGGATCTGTTCCTTTTTCCATTCTAATATACCACAAATATATTCATCAAGCCTTGTATTATTTGTACCTTAGGCTTAGGAAGCAGTAAATAACAAGCAGAAAAAAAATAGTAAATCTAGGATAGGAATATGACCCAAGTGCCAGTTTGCTGCAACAGTTAAATCATCTCCCTCCAATATTTTTCTTGTTCTGAATTTCACATTTTGGCCCATGCTATCAGTAAGCTGCTGCAAGAAATGCATTACTTCCTGCAATGTTATTTTTAGACTTTGTCATGTAGTTAACCATGGCTTATTCGAGTTTAAGTGTGGTTTAGAATTTAGATGCAAACCTTCTTTCCTTGGAATGGTTTGATGAACGTGTAGTCATCAAAGCAAGCATCTTGAGATATGCATTCATCCAATTTTCGTAGCTCCTTGTCATTGATGCATGTGTAGAAGTGATCTACAATCTCTGCTGGAGAGAATGAATTTTGCTCAGATTTGGGGTCTCTGTTTGGTGCTATGGCTGAAATTCTTTTCCTATCCCAAGGTTTTTTTAGGACATTCCTGTTGAAACCAATGCTTTGCAAGTTGCATATTCTTTTGCTGGGAGTGGAAGAGAACCTAAGGGCAAGCTTCTTTGTGATATCAGAGTTTATTACCGGGCAATGAAATGAAGAAGCTCTAATTGGGAATTTAACTAGAACATCCATTAGTATGTTTTCTTGACAAAAATGAACATAGAAAAGTATAGGCAACTGACTAATATATTGTTTTCTTATGTGACTTACTGGAGGGAAAGAACAAAGAGCTTTCTCTAGATTGAGCCAAAGAATCAGTGCCTAGTTTGTTTAGTTTCTCCATTTGCTTTACTGTGTCTGCCTTAACATGAAATCTAAGAATAATACCTCACCACCTTATATTTATTTTTTTGGGTTATTGGGAGGGGTAGTGCCCCACCACACTTCCTTATCACTCATTATTTCACAAGAAAATTAATCACAAGAAATTACTATTGCTAAATTAACTATTAGGCTGATTTTGCTGGTGCAAGAAAATTGTGGCTGGCGTAAACCCCTGCAAAAGTTTCTGGCTGTACATCTTGCATGGTTAGAAGGTAAAATGATGGGGGGTAATCCTTAACTCATTGATACATTTTTAACAATGTAAAAAGGTCCACTTCTGTAAAATGATATCTGACTATTTCTTCGTGTGGAAGGTAGTCCTGAATCTTCCACATAAATATACAATCAGGACAATCAAAACACCACCTAGACAAGCATGACAGAAAAGTTAATTTAACTTATCAAACTGAAACTGCGAGGAAGCAAGATCATTTGGAAACGCAAATATTATTGCTTGCTGTATGTGCATTTGTTTGTCAGAAGATTATGCACGGTGATGGTGGGCGTGCTTCATATCTGCGATACAAACACTGATATTTGTTAATATATTGCCAGCTAGCCTTGAAATTTACACTGAAAAAGATGATAATTCAACTAAAAAATACACGCTGCTCCCTGATTCCTACCCAATTAGCAAATGAAATATTAATAATTATAAAACAATTGACTAAATCCTTTCATATACCAGACACGATTAAGACAGCTTCAAGATCCCATTAATTTACCTGCACGTGTTCATCATTGGCACTTGCAGACGCTGAACAACAATATTATTTCTCTGGAACTATGTACACCTATCATCAATTTTCTGGTCATTCAAAATCAATCAAACCTATACTCAACTACTTGTCATGTGTTGAGCTGAAACGAATCTTGTTGAGTAGCTGGCATGTTCCCTAACCTCCAACAGTGAGACAAAACTGCATTCTTCACCCTCCTTCCAATATAAATTTCTGATAAGCTTATTCAGAGTTCTATATAAACTCCTGGTCCTTTACCTTCTCTTCCACCAATTTCAGACAACATATACATTCAGAAGGTACCAGATTGTTTCAGCTTTGCATATATAAGAACAAGAGAATGAACAACAGAATATTTGGTCATGTTCAACCCGCTGATGTTGTTGTCAACAGGAAGAACCACCGCAGGTTCAAAGACAAAAAGCCTCTTCCAAAAAGAGGCCAGATAAAGTCTAAAATAGCTGCCAATGCTTTTCATTCCATCGTGTCTGCAATTTCCAGAGCCTCTTCATCATCTGACTTGCAATTGCATTCTCCAAGACAAAACTAGTACTCCCTTGTAGCAGGGTTGAACAAAGAACAAGGATCAATGTTGTTGTTTGTATATTGTATCAACTTCATCTAGTTTATCATGTTCCATCCTCTGTAACTTGTATTTTGATTTATATATAGCGCTAGTTTTCAGTTATCCAGTTTTGAATATATGCTTTGTCAATTTTGAGGATGAGTTTTGTACACGTACTTATTTTTGGAGTGAATACGCTTTGATTATCAAAAAATTACCATAGGATTGTCATATTTTGGATAATTACCGTATGCATTCATCCATTTCTTGAGATTTCACATTTTTATTATTATTTTAATCTTTTATTATTATCTTAATCTTTTGTCACATTTTTATATATATTTTTTTGGTTACAAAAATGGAGTATATTATATTACTTTTCAAAAAAATTAAAAACATTAGATACGGATAAAAAAGATTAGATGAAGATAAGATAAAGATAGAATAATATACAACAATAGTCTCTTTTTAGTATTTGGATTGAAGTAGATAAAATTCTTTAACGAATTTATTTTCTTAATTGCTACAATTAAGTTCTAATATACTTTTACTCAACTTAAAAATCTCAAATTATAATTTTTTCAAAAGTGAAATATTTACAAATTTATTTGATTATATCATTGTAAATCTTGTTTCACTTAATTTTTAAAAGTTTTGCAATTAAAACCCAAATAATTTTACTCTACTAAATTTACATTATATTCTCAATCCATCAGCATAAACACCCAAAATATTTGAATTAAAAATAAAGACTGAAACATTTTTTGTATGTGAAAATCAATTGATAGATTGATTTTTCTTACTTTTAAAAGAATGAGGACTTATTTTTTTAAAGTAAGAATGAGGACTTAACTAGTTAAATAATTAACGGAACAAGTAGATGCAATATAAATTAATGGGTATAAAATGAAATTAAATATTTCTTTTATCATGAACTATGCAAAATTCTATTTAAAGAAGAGACAGTGTTTGGGCCAGAAATCCCAGTTTCATGTAACCATGCTTGGGCCAGAAAGCCCAGTTTGGATGAGAGAAAAACGACAAAACAAACAAAACAATTTTTTTAAGTACAAATCAAACATTGACAAAAAAAAAGTACAAAGCAAACAAAACATTTGACCAAAAAAAGTAAACAAAACAGAATCTAACTTAGATGTGCTGTATTTTATTTTAATTAAATGCTTATTTATTTTAAACTCAAACAATGTTTTAACATTTTTCTCTCTTTCTATAAATCTTAATTGCCTATTGAATAAACTCCACAATTTCTTTCCAAAAAAAAAACTCCACAATTTACCGTAAAAAAGGAATCCACAATTTACGTTACTCTTGACCAAGTATAATTAGTTAGTTATTTTCTTTAAAATTTAGATTCCTATTCTTTTGCAGTTGGCACAAATTTTTTACCAAGTCTTTGCAAACGTGTCTTCTAAAACTTTTTTTATAGTATTATTTTAATATTTCTCTTAAAAATCTTGACCGAGTTTTAAGGTGATGAAAGTTTAACTTTGGAAACGGTTTCAAGGTTTTGCCCTATATATATCACGTAGTACGTACAAAGTAGAGAAACTGAGAGAGCAGATAATAATTTCCTTTTTGATTAGAAAAACAAAACAAACTACCTTATTGTTAGTTTCGGAAGTCATGTGCATGTTGCATATTCCCGGATTCGCAATAGTGAATATCTTGGCAATTCTTGTTTGTCAAGATATTAATTATCGCGAATCGAGGATTATGTAGGATGAACAATTTGATTAGCAGCTTATGAGACACCTTCCTCTTCAACATATTCTCTCCTTCCTCCGAACCAATAAAGTTAATGGATATTTTTTATGGGAAATTTTGATGCATCACGTTTCTGTTTCTTTTCATTTATCTTATTTTCTTTTGGTGGTACCAGATTTGCACTTTTGATGTAGTTGTTGGTTTTCCGGTATTTGCTCAGACATTTTCTTATCGTTTTGCTAGCACTAGCCCTTAGGCTTGATTATTTGGCCATTTAAAATCAACTTGTCATTGATCACAGTTGCTACACCAAATTCATGTGGTTTTTAATCGAAAAATATTCAATAATAGTATTAGACAGTCTAATGCCATTTAAAACCAACCTCTGTTAGGCTTTTCCATGTTTCTGATTTTAATTTTAATTATTCAAGTGGTTCATAAATCTAATGCTTCTTTTCTTCAAATTGCAGGGATGTAGAGTACATGCCTAGATATTGTGCAATGTCTTTGACACCACTGTTGATATTGACTTATGTTAGATTTTCTGTTCTTATTTCTTGTCACTTGATGGCGGATTGGATGAATTTGCACATATATAAGAAAATTTGTGATTTTATTTTTGTTATTGAAACAAGTAAATTGGCGACTTCAACACCTAAGAAACAAGAGAACAATGAATCTGCTGTCTTGAGAATTTAATTGTTTTGTTGCGTACCTAATGATCATGATCATGATTTCTCCTTCTTTTGATAACTTGAAGAAACTGCATACTACCTCTGGTGAGTGGGATCTGTTTCTTTCTTCATTCTTCCATATACCAAAAACTTCTCATCAAGCCTTGTGTTGTTTGTACCTTAGGAAACAGTAAATAACAAGCAGAAAAAATAGTAAATCATTTCCTTCAATGTTATTGTTAGACTTTGTAATGTAGTGTAGTTGCTTAGTAGATGTAATTAACCCTGGCTTATATTCAGGTGTGGTCATTATTGAGAGAGATAGATGCCCTCGGTGCAAGGGAAACAAGACTTCCCAGTGAAAGAAGGTGCAGGTTGTGAAGGGGATGCAGCAGTGTCCAGAAGATTGTATTAAAAAGGTAAATTCTGTGCTACCCAGAATTTTTGCTGGGTGTGGTACCCTATGTGATATTTTAAGTTATAATTTTGTTGAAAAAAGGTGAAAGGATTTACTATTGCAATTTTAAAAAGGTTAATAATCGATTTAATGAATAATAACATACACTTTTTAAACTTGTTTATGTTATATAGTACACAATATAAAAATTAAGGTTTTTAGTTCAACTTGCAATTTTGAGAGGTCATCTAAATTCCTTTAATGTCCGGATCTTCTTCCTTCATGCTCCACCCATATTAAACCTCTAAATCTTTCTCCATCCTCTTCCTCTAAGTTTGAATTGTATGTTTTCTATTGCTCTATATAATTTTAGGGTACCACGCCTTGATCTGGATTAAGGTACCACAGCAAGCACCAAGGATGAAGCTGATGTGAGTAGAGATGATTCCTGTATTAGCTTAGGCATTGTAATTTATAATTCAATGTTATATTACTGTGTTTACAATATATATTTTAGTGAAACCAATTGGGTTTGAAAGGTGATACATAATAGTATATTACTGTTAAGTTTCATCGATTTTGGACTTATAGTTTGAGTGTACTTCATAAAAAACCAGAAGTATCAGATTCTGAATTCTGATATAAGACAGTTAACTTGAAAAGGTTGTATCTTAAGTTATAGGACTGGAAATTTAATGATATTTATCTTTATAGAAAGCTTGTAAGGTCTATTTTTTTTTGTAAAATCTCATATGTAGATAACTTATTAACTGAGGCAATCCTTCTAGTTTAGTTTTTTTTTTTTGAGAGTGACTCAGTTCTGGCTGTGGGTTGGGTGTGTGGGGAAAAGAGTAGATCTTGGAACCTAACAAATGAGCTGAATATGATAGATTATTTATTTCCTTTGGTAGCCTGTACTGAGGTGAGTCATATTTTAAGGGAAGGAAATGCGGAGGCGGATGAACTGGCTAAGGAGGGATGTTTCCGTGAGGAACAACTTTGGTCTTTTGAGGGCCAAGGATAAATGCTGACATATTTTGCATCTTGTTTGGTGTTGTTCACTTTTATGCAGGCCGTGGGAAGCTTTTAGGTGCTGTTGCATATTTAAAAAAATAAATAAATATCAATGTATGTTGGTGCCTTGCTGAGATTTCGATATCCGCTAATTGTTGTTGGAGCTTGCTGTTTTTGGCTGCTGTATGCTGGAGCTGATACTGTGGACTGTCGCTGATGTTGATGTTGTTGTTGTCGTTGCTGTTGCTGTTGCTGTCGCTGTTGTTGTTGTCGTTGTGGTGTTTGTTGTTACTGATATCTGTGTTGTTGTTGCTGTTGCTGTCGTCGTTGTTTGCTGTTGCTGATATCTGTTTTGCTGTTGCTGTCGTCGTTGTTTGCTGTTGCTGATATCTTTTTTTCGCTTAACTTTATTCTCGTTGCTGTGTGGTTTATGCTATTTTTCCTGTTTGGTTTTGGAGCTATTTTACTGATGACTATTCAAGTCTGCTACGGACTACGGATTTGCAAAGGAATATTTACTACTGTCTTGATTAATTTCTTTAGTTGCAGTTTGGTTTTCCCAAGTCGGTGGTACTCTTTTTCCTTGATAGGTTTTTATCCTATTGGGTTTTTCCTAGCAAGGTTTTAATGAGGCTACCTCTTGGGATTCTGTTAGAAGCCATTCTGTGGGTTGGTGGTGGGTTTGTGCATTTCCTATTGCACCTTTGCTATTGTAATGGTCTTTCTTGGACATCTTGTACTTCCTCTAGTCTTGGGTCACAATTTTGGCTCAGGCATCATTCTCAATAATATACATTTCATTTTCAAAAAAAAAAAAAAAAAGCTTTGCATATCTCTAACTATTTTAGTCCAACTGAAGTTATTTTGGAAATTAGAAAGGTTGAGTAAGATATTTGTAATGTCAAGATTTTAAATGCAAAACCTTGTTTTCATTTTATTTCACATGTTTAAAGTTTTAAAACTGTGAATAGCTTTTAGATTTCATTATCGATTCTTATGAAAAAATCTAATCCAAACATGCTATAAAATAGCTAATACGGAAGTGAAATGGATATTTTCTTCTTCAGCTAATTAAGCCAACAAGTATACAGATTTAACCATACTTGTGATATTGATAACTGATATAGCAATCTAGCCAGTCAACCTCTTTGATCTTCTCTTCCTCCTACCATTTCTTACCAATTGGCAAAAGAGGCTTTCACCTTTATCAACCTGTTGAGTGTTGAAGTTACCCTTGAAATACTTATAACTCAAATAGCAAGCCTCTGAAAAGCTTGCCACATTCTTCTGGTTCATCCCTATTTTAAAGCATACGGAGCAGTGTAGGAGTAAAACTTCATGTGCTTTGCCATGCTCTTCTTATTATCCCCATCAATCCACCCAGTCACATACTGAATTTTGTAAAGAGTTCCCTTTCTGTGAGGGAAAGGGGTTGCAGATTCTGCAATCCTACACATGTGTAGCCAAACAGGAGGCAGCCCTGAATCTTCCTCATAAATATACAATTAGGACAAGCAAAACATCACCTAGACAAGCATGACAGAAAGGATAATTTAATTTATATCAAAGCGAAACTGTCTGGAAGTAACATCATTTGGAAACACAAACACATTTTTTTTTCTGTTTGTGTATTTGTCAGAAGATTATGCACGCTGATGGTTGTCCTGTTTGTAATTCACACTGAAAAAGAGGACAAAGGCAAAAAAACACACATTGCTCCCTGATTCCCACCCAATTAGCAAATGAAATATTAGTAATTATATCCCTTAAAAGAAAACAACAAGATTGTATCTCTGGAGCTATGTACACCTATCATCAATTTTCAGGTCACTCAAAATCAATAGAATTATAGAACCTATAGATTCGAAGTTCAACTTCTTGTCACATGTTGAGCCGAAAGGAATCTTCTAGAGTCATAAAAATTAGCTGGCATGTTTCCTAACCTCCACCCCTAAGATAGAACTGCTTCACCCTCCTTCCAATACACATTTCTGATAAGCTCATTCAGAGTTCTATATAAACTTCCGGTCCTTTACCTTCTCTTTCACCATTTTCAGATTACATATACATTCAGAAGGTATCAGATTGTTTCAGCTTGCATATATAAGAGAATGAACAGCAGAATATTCGGTCATGTTCAACCTGCTAGTGTTGTTGTCAACAGGAACTGTAGGATCAAAGGCAAAAAGCCTCTTCCAAAACGAGGGCAGATAAAATCCAAGATAGCGGTCAATGCTTTTCATTCCATCCTGTCTGCAATTTCCAGAGCCTCTTCATCATCTGGCTTTCAATTGCATTCTCCTAGAAAAAATTAGTATTGGTTGAATATATGAAGAACAAAGATCGATGTTGTTGTTTGTATATTGTATCAACTTCATCTAGTTTGTCTGTTCCCTCCTCTCCTCGGTCAGCAATATCCAGTTTTGGATATAACTGTCAATTTTTGATAGTGGCATCTAAGTTTAATTGTACGAGGATCATTAATGCATGGAATGATAATACTAATAGTAAGGGTTAAACACTTAAGGGCCCGGGGTGACCAGGATAGGATAAGACAGGATAATAATTATATCCTGTTGTTATCTGTTTTTGTTGCGCCAGCAGGATATGATAACACTATCCTGTCTCCTATCCTATCCTGTCAATCATGTGTAAAAATTATCCTGAGGGGGGAGCTAGGATAGAGCAGGATAGGATACCAGTTATATATTTTCTTTCAGTATCCTAACTCCAAATTAATTTATTTTAATATTATATAATTTATAATTTATAATAATATTAATTAGTAAATATAAAAATATTAATTTAACTAAAATAAAAATTAAATAAATTATTATTCATAAATAGTAAAATAGACTACTCCCTTACAAATATTGATTTATTAATAATAATAGACTAATTTAATATTTTCATCTCCTATTATTTAAAAATTATTTATCTACTTATATAATAATTTAAATATAAATTATTTTTGAAATAATAATATTTTTAATTAAGTTAATTTTTATTGTTTATCACATGTCACAACTAAGTGAAAAACATTGATTACAAATATTGATTTTTTAATAGTAATAGATTAATTTTTTATTTTCATCTCCTATTATTTAAAACTACTTATCTACTTATATAATAATTTATAATTCAAATATAAAGTACTTTTGAAATAATAATATTCTTAATTTAGTTAACTTTTATTGTTAATTATCACGTGTCACAATTAAGTGAAAACCAATCGGTTAACTGCATAATTTTATTTAAAATATAGGGCATCTTCAAAACAATAAAATAGGCTAATTAATAAAATTTAAATTAATTTTATTTATTTTAAAATATAGACTCATTCATGAAAATGTAAAGAAATTAATAGAATGATCAATTTTAAATGTATTTTTTATTCAAATATAAATCTGATACATTTTTCCTTATCATATCCTGTCATTATTCAAATATCATTTTGTACTCACACTCATTAAAGGAGTGCGTAAGAGTGGTATGTGTGCTCGTACTGCCACATGTGCTTAAGCAACTCTCAAGTAATTTTGCTCCAACTATGAGTTCTTAGTTTTTAATTCTTAGCACTATTTATTTGGTCTCACCCAGATTTAGCTCTCTCACTCATTTGGTTCCATGTTTAAATCCAGCCTCCAACACTTTGGTGTGATATTCCATATTCAGTACTTTTTTTTTTGGCTCCTCCAAAGATTTAGGCCAACTTCTGCCATGAGTCTCACCAACCAGGCAACCACACTATTTATACTTTTTATTTTCACAAAATAATAAAATAATTGGATGAGAGAGAAAAAATAATTTTTAATGCTAAGAACTCAAAAAGTAAAACTCCTTATATAAGAATAAGAACCTAGTTCTTATTTTTAAGGACTACGAACTCCACGTCATCCTCTCCAATGGTTAAGAACTCCGTTTTTAGTTTTTAACTCAAAATAAGAACTAAGAACCTTGAATTGGAGATGTTTAAGGTTACATTTTATATTTTCACTATTCATTAATATTGTTTGTTATGGATCCAAACTTATGCTTTAATTATTAACAGTGGGATCAAGGTTAATTGTATCGCTTCCAGTCCTGGCGTGCTAACTCTCTCCCATTAGAAATTTTTTTCATTCATTAAATTCATATATGAGACACTAAAAGAAATCAAGCATGTGTCACTTAACACAAACATCCATTGTTAACAATCATTTTTTAAGGCGATAATAACAATTTATAATATTTAAAAATAAAATGTGGGGTCAGCTCATTGCTATATGGGTGGAAATGAGAAGAAAGAATATAGAAGAAAAATAAAGTGATTGTTAGAGAGAAAGAGAATAGAGAACCAAATAGAAAGTGAGATAATATTTACATATTTACTTTTTTTTTAGGCTTAATTGCAACTTTGGTCCCCGATGTTTACCAATATCACGATTTTGGTCCCCCACCTAATTTAATTACATGGATGGTCCCCAACGTTGTAGGCAGTGTGCAACGTTAGTCCTACCGTTTATTTCTTAATGGAGGAGGCTTACGTGGACGTCCAATTGGAGAGAGAAATGAGGTATGAGGAGAGAGGGAAGCACGTGAGTATCACGTGACCCTTATCTGAACCCATTATACCCAAACCCCTGACCTCCCTAGAACGAAGAAGGTAACACGATTTAGATCCCTAGGGTTTCAGATTTGGGTATAATGAGTTCATATAAGGTTCACGTGAGTTCACGTGATACTCACGTGCTTCCCTCTCTTCTCATACCTCATTTTTTTCTCCAACTAGACGTCCACGTAAGTCTCCTCCATTAAGAAATAAACGGTAGGACTAACGTTGCACACGACCTACAACGTCGGGGACCATTCATGTAATTAAATTAGGTGAGGGACCAAAATCGTGGCATTGGTAAACGTCGGGGACCAAAGTGGCAATTAAGCCTTTTTTTATTATTTTCTAAAAAAAATTATAATATTAATTAAAATTATTATTACTTTTTTTTTGAAGCACTTAGTACTATTATTTTATTTTATAAAACTATAAATTATTGTTTCCATGTCTTCTGTTTTATTTCCCTGTTGCCGGCTACCCGAGCCCTTCTCTTCTCTTTTAACCCTTTTCTTCAGTTTGAACTTTGAAGTCCACGTTCAAAAAAACTTTGAAATTTAGATATTAGGTTAGAATTATTTTATTTTATTACTTTTATCTTTTATATTTTATTTTATTACTTTTATCTCTATCTATTTAAGGTGACCCCTAATGTGGACCACTTTTTTTAACCTACTATAACAGGTCAACACATCTTTTTTTTAAAATATGTAATATATGACAATTTTTTAATAATGTTTTTTCTTAAAAAATATAATGTGTTGACCTGCTATACCAAGTCAAAGTAGGTGGTGTAAAATTACACCACCTAAAAATGGTGCATGTTCTCCCTCTATTCAAAACAAAAAATAATAGTTTTCTGTTGGAGGAAAAAAAGAAAAAGATAAGTACGGCCCAGAAAGCCCAGTTTGGGGTTATTTTTTTTATGAAACGGGTTTGAAAAAACCACAAAGCAAACAAAAATATAAAATCTTTTTTTTTTGAAAGGGAAAATATAAAATGCAACCTTAATTAGTTCTTTTGTATTTTATTTTAATTAAATACTTATTTATTTTCTCTCTTTTCTTATTAACCAAAAAAAATCCTAATTATTGAATAAATTCCACAATTTACCATTTCAAACAAAAAATCCACAGTTTACGTTGCTCTTGACCAGGTATAAATTTTCTTCATAATATACCAATTCTTTTGCACCAAGTTTCTAGCAAAAGAATTGGAGAACAAAACTCCTTATGTTTAATTAACGTAAAGCTTTCCAGCGGGATTAAATCAAAATTTTGGACCAAGTCTTGAAGCAATTGTAAACGTGTCTTCCATATATCTCTTAACAAAATTTACCGAGTCTTGTGGTGATGAGAGTTTAACGTCGGAAACAGTTTCAAGCTCTTCCCCTATATATTAGTACAAAGGAAAAAAGGGAAGCCCAGAGAGCAGATAGCAATTTTGTCTTTGATAGGAAAAATAAAAACAAACTACCTGCGTGGAGTGGATTTAACATCATCAACTACAATTTTGGTGGAAAGTTTAGTTTCCACCATGTTATAGTTCTCATTGCTATTGGAATAGGTATATGATGCTAAAATGCTTCCCTCTTATTTTGCACCATCGAATGTGCTGGTAATAATGTGGGGAAACTTTCTAACATCTTATTGACCTATTCGAATATGCTATGGGAACTATAATATAGTGGGAACATTTGATCGGGGGTAACAGTTGCAGCGCGTGGTTGGACATTTTCTAGGGAGTATATAAAAATTCCTATTGTCTGTAATCAGATTTTTTTTTTAATTAAATACCTTATTTTATTTAATTCTTATACTATCTTGTTACACAAGCTTATTCAATTTGTGCGTTGATGTCTATACTTCTCTTAATATTGGTAAAATGGTCGTGATTGATGAAATGTTTACACCAACAGTTTTTGATTGATTTTTCATTTTCTACTTTATTTGGATAGCAGGGTGGTTTGCCGTTATGAGTTGAGGATTTCAAAACCATGGTTTTGATAAAAGTTACAAAAGGCATGGTTTTAAGCATGCGTGCAGGAATTCCTTGGAAGGCTTCAACGGTTCGACAGTCACGGTTGCTCTTATATGCGTTTTCTAGTTTTTTCTTATTAGCGGTGGTTCTATCTTTTTGCGGTGATTGTAGCCAAGTATGATGCGCACCAAGGAGAGCCTTTGGTCTCGATGACCTCATGTTTATGGGAATGAGCTCTTTATTGCTTGCTGATGCGATGGGTACTCCCTTTTGTGACCTTAGCCTGGACTTATTTGTTTCTTTTTGTAATGCTTTTATCAAAGAACAGTAAATTCTCCATTCTCACTTTCTATTTAACAAAATGAGAGATTAGTCTATACTTCTGTAATTTGTTGCAAGCTCACTGGACAACTTTTTTTCTTGTCCAAACCAGTCACCTGGCTGTTATGTAAGGGTGTATATGCATTAATTGAGCCGTGTTACCTCATCTCTAACTCAAGCCCATACTCTAAACAATGAGGCCCATGTTCATATTTAGTTTTGGGTCAGCTAGAGGCAAATCATATAAATAGTGACATTGTCAACCTCATTTTGAAAAAGAAAAATCTTTCTAATGTGACAAATTGGATATCGATCTTGAAGATGAAACGCGCAAGGATCTAGAGCTAAGGGAAACAGAGACGTACGTGAAGGGATGGAGGTTTCGTTCTTACCATAGGGACGGCAACGATTCACCTCCACTCCAACAGTACTATGGGTGAAAAAAACCCGAGATTTGTTGGGTACCTCTCTAGTTATGTAGGAGAAAATATGGATGCTGAACGCTACACTCTATGCTATGGAGATGAAACTGAAGCTAGTTTTCCCAAACATTATTTTTTAATCATAATTTTTCAGTTATCAACTATCAACTACACCCTCCGTTCCAAAACGATTGTAGTTTAAGGTTTTAACTCAAAGTTTAAGAGTTCATTAATTAATGTTATAATTTGACTGAAAAACCCTTATTTAATATGAGTTATAGGAAAGAGAGAGAATACAATTTAGTGGTAAACTAATTGGTGAGAATTGTGATTGGTGGAAATAAGATGTAATACTTGGGAAATACAATATTAAATGAGGGTATGAGTGGAAGAAAATCAGATAAAGTGCTTTGGATATGTATGACAAGGGGTTGTTTCGCCCATGGCTTAAAACTCGGTATATTTTTTTCCTGTACTAGGAGAAGAGCGTTTTGGAGATAAGCGTGGAAGAAAATATTGGGGATTAGGGATTTCCTGGGTATTTTTTTAAAGGGGTTCTAGGCTATTATCTAATATTATAGGTTTATTCTGCAATTAAATTATTTAATAAATTAAATAGTATGAAAATGTTAAATAAAAAAGTTTGATTAAATGAGGTGGATAATGTAAGCACACATGTTATAACATGATTGGTACACTTGAGCAATGGGTGATTTAACCCAAATTTTACCATGGGTTATTTAGACAACCCCCTAATAATGAATGTCAATTTGTATCTTTAGGCTATGTTTGACATTTCAAGCAAAAAAGCTAACTAAAAGTTGAAAAACTAACTTTGAAAGCTTACATGCTAGCTAGTAGTTGAAAAGCTATCTAATTGAAAAAAGTGTTTGGTTAAAACTAACTGTTGAACAAACTGAAATTGTAAAACGACATAAAAGGGTATCTAATATAATTCTTTTTATATTTATTTACACATCAATACCTACATGATATTAAAATAATTACTACTTTAAATATTTTAGTTTAGTTCAAATTATTTCTCATCCCAAAAGTATAATGTTATTTTTTAAAATATTATGGCCTCTGTCATTCACCCCCTGTCTCCGCCCCTGCCCAAAGAGGCATGAAGAGAATATTTGGTTGTACCTGAAATACTTATAAGGAGAAGTTTTTAATACTTGATAGTGAAAACATTGGTGGTCGTCAAGGATTGAACATAACTCTCTAATTTTGGGTCGAACCAGGATAAATGTTGTGTGTGTGTGCATTATCAACTGCCCTCTACGGCTCTACTCTATTCTATCATCTACACATCATCTCCCTATACGGTATGTTTAATTGAAAACATCGTAAGAAACCTTCAGTGGAGGAGTCAATTCTGATCAAATTCCATAAAGGTCATCCAACCTTCTTGTTTTGTCCCTGTGGTTTCCCTAACCCACTAGTATGCGATGCCAACATGTCATATGCAGACCCCGTCAAGAAGGAATCATTGTGATTTCCCGACCACATCACAACGTCATTCCTCTCGCTAGGTTAATGTCTAGATGACATAATCTCTTGGTGAAACCGACAAAGAATAAATTGGGAAAATAGAAAAGATTTATATCCCCTACTCGCTTGTAAAAGCATGTGATCAAGGGAGTGACTCAAAATATCTAAGAAATTTCCTGAGTAGATATTTGCTCCATGCATGGCCTAACTGGGCATGCGTTAAAATCCGATGGTCTTTCTTTCCTCCATCTTCTACAACCTGATTTTGGTTCAAAATAAAGTACATCAATTAATCAAACATAATCTAGTTAATGAAATTCATTTAGTTGAATTATCATATTTATCCTATAAATTGATCAATCGACTAAAACTTACATCGACTATGTGAGGGTTATAAATAATTCCTGAGAATACAAATGGGAATTAGGCATGACAACCAAACGAGTTTAGCTCTTCGCCTCTCCCTCACTCTCATCCCCGCCATGAATGAGGTGGATTCAGGAACGAGTTGAATTGAAAATAGTAATAATCCTAAGAAAACTTATGTATACCTTTTTTTTAATATTTGATACCGTATTTTTTTTATTCACTATTTTCATTAAAATTAAAGACTAAAGTGAGACCACTTAAAATAAAAATGAATGACCAAAATATAATATTTCTTGAGATGATTGATTAAAACTAAATCCGGATAAAATATGAGCGACTAAAAATATTCAACTAAAAATATGACGCAATAGTACGTAAAAAATTAAAACATTGTAAGAAAAACAATCCATTCTGCTGTTGACTAAATTAAAAAATCTGTTGTTTAGCAATAACAAGATGTAACCATCTCGTTGAGTGAGAATTCTAGCATAGAAAAATTGGCAACACCGTTTTGTGCATTCGCTGTCAATTTTGCTCCATAAGTATAATAAAAATTGAGTTCGTTGTTTTGTTATTTTCCCTTAAAAGGAATTGACTTTGTTCGCGGGTTAAGAAAGTGCTGTTTTATTCAGAAAAGCAACATTACCCTGGAAAATTTAGTTTTCAATTTAAAATGTAATGGAAGTGCAAATCAAAGTTTGTTAAATATAAAAACATATTCATCTTATGTCAAAGTGAGTGAATACTAACGTCAGAGTTAGCACTAACTTCAAATGTGGGTACCTAATCATACTCTTCGTCATTAGTTATTAGTAACAATTACAAATACCACACCTAAAAAAATATATGAATTATGTAGATTTAGTATATCACACATAATTATGAAATTTGTCGATATATTCATGCACTGTTTTTTTCTTCAAAAAAGGAATTTCAAATTTGTATTATTCTTCAAAAAAAAAAGGAAGGACTTGTATTGTAATTTTGTTGTGATTATTATACATAGTCATTAAGGACAAGCTAAAAGAAAGTAAAATCCAAACGCTAATTACCTTAAGTTAAGCTAGGTTTGCGGATGAGAAAGAGCTGTTTGTCAGGTTGAATGCGACTTAGTGAGCGTTGCAAAGTATTTGTTAACCACTTAATCTACTTAAAAAGATAAAAACAAAGATAACCAATTAATCATCATTTTCCATTTATATCCTCTGATAGAACCCCGCCAAAACCAAAACATTGTACGTTTCTCTTACTCTGGTTACTTGTAGTACCTTCCTCATACTTGTTTATCCATCAAAATCATTCACTTAACTCAACTTAATCTGAATCTCCATATATAATCAACATTAATATTAATTAAACTATTCATAAACTCAACACATTTTTATAAATATTGAAATTTGAGGATACTATAGTGTGCTAGCTAGCTGCAACCTGTCACCTCTGCATGCTCTCTCAACTTTACCCTCACCTCTCTTCCTTCTTCTCCTCGTTCTCATCGATTTCACTCTCTCATTCTTCATTCATTCTTCTCAATTTCAAATTTCTCTGTAACTAACTGCATTTGTTTGTTACAACAGAAACTCATTCAGTTAGCTAGATTGGAAAATAAAACAACAACAACAAAAAAAATTTAGAAAATGAAAGAAACAGAGAAATTAATTTGGGAACAGAGAAACAGCAACACTACCACAACACAGTCACGTTCTTCACACTCACCCAAGCTAATGCTATGGCTTATCCTCTTCGTTTCTCTCCTGTACTTCCTCTACACTTACAACCTCCTTTCCACTTCAAGCGCGTGCACCCACGCGCCACTCTCCGTCCACCGTGTCTCTTCCACTTCCACCCTTCTTCACAATGCCACTGCCAATAATGCTTCCTCAAACCTCCGCCACCATCGGAAAACGGAGCTCCGCCACGTGGTGTTCGGAATCGCCGCGTCGGCGAAGCTCTGGGAGCAGAGGAAGAACTACATTAAGCTCTGGTACAAGGCAAAAGAGATGAGAGGAGTGGTGTGGCTGGACGACGTAGTGAAAACAGATCCGGCGGAAGGTTTGCCGCTGGTGAGAATCTCCACCGACACATCCAACTTCCCGTACACGAACAAGCAAGGTCACCGCTCGGCGATTCGAATCTCGAGAATCGTGTCTGAAACGCTGCGTTTAGGGATGAAGGATGTGCGGTGGTTTGTCATGGGCGACGACGACACCGTTTTCGTCGCCGAGAATCTGCTCCGGATTCTCAACAAGTACGACCATAATCAATTCTATTACATTGGGAGCTTATCGGAGAGTCATTTGCAGAACATTTTCTTCTCGTATGGAATGGCCTACGGCGGAGGAGGGTTTGCTATCAGCTACCCTTTGGCGAAAGCTCTGCTGAAAATGCAGGACCGTTGCATTCATAGGTACCCGGGTCTCTATGGTTCTGATGATAGAATGCAAGCTTGTATGGCTGAACTCGGTGTTCCACTCACCAAGGAAATCGGTTTTCACCAGGTTTGTTACTCTCTATCTCTTTATCAATTTTCAATTTAATTATCATCACTCTATTATTTCTGTGTCTTATGTGCTATTTACTGTGTGATATATATATATGATGAATTGTGTTATGTGTAATTGGTATGAGCTTCTATTATCTTGATTCAGCTAATGGGGGAGTGGGACAATGTTATGTTTTTTGTTCTGAGTGAGTGGAAGAAGAAGGATTGCCCAGTTTTGGGTTGTGACAGATTCAGTGGTGAAAGCTAGCTAGGCCTAGAACTTTCCATATTACTGTGGTTGGTAACTTGTAACTACCACCTTTCCTGTGTTTTGTTTTTGTCTACCTAAAATGATTGAAGCCATGAAAGGTGTCGGTGACTTCTGCTGTGCATTGATTCAACTCTGTTTCTGTTTAGTAATCTTTTCATACTTAATGACCATCTTAATTCCTGAAGCTGTTTAATTTAATGCTTTTAACTATCATAAAGGTCAGCACTTAATTTAATTAAGATAAATATATAATAGTCAATTGTAGTAAATTAAGTTCAAGTACTACTATATATGCAACTGAAAAATAAAATATGGAAAATTTCATTGTTTAGGGTGCTTGTGGTATTATATTAAAATGAATTGAGAGAATCAATTTTGTTAATGTAATTTGTATTTTATTTTTTGACCTGTTTGGTGCATTCTTACCCCACACACCAATAAATAGATAAAGCTATTATATTGGCCATCAAGTTTAAAGGCATTGCATGACCCTAGATTTATGGCTGGTCCCACGTTCTACCATGCCCTGGCTACACTGCAATTACAACAGAGACCAAACAGAGTGTACAAATTAAGAGACTGGAAGAACAAATATAAGTTTAGAAATTATAAAGAACTTGAAAGCATGTTTAGATTGTCTTATATGCATGTATGATGTATGCATTGTGCTTTAATTACCAACCTATTAAAACTGGTTAGTAAATTTGTTGTTACTTGTTACTGAAGTGGATTGGTTAGATAATGATAAATGATCCTTTTGTTTCTAACTGCAAATCTCTTTAGTCTTTACAAACAAAATACATCTTTTTAGGGAGAGTGGGTGGTGGACAGCCATAAGTGTCTTCTTTTTAAATTGACAATTGACATAGTTTCTAAAATTTGACTTATGTCAACATTCAGATTGCAACATCTCCACTTTGGAGTGGAATTTTAGGTATTTGGGCATTTTGGCATTAAACAATTCAGGTTTTAAGTAGTTGCCATGTCCAAATTGAGCTGGCAGGACAAGCAATGATGAGTATTTTTGTTGTCTTTTCCCCTAATTAGGCATTTTATCTTTTGTAACTGTGCTTGGTCGTTCTGGATTGTTAGCGTGTTTGGATTGGTTTTGCTTTTCTAGAATCAATTCTGAAACCACTACTCACATAAGTTTATTCCCAGAATTGGTTCTGACTTTAGGATCAATTGTAAAAGGTTTTCCAAACATGCATTGTCTTCTAAAGGAGAACCATGATATTTTATCTTAAATTGTGAGTAAATCATGATAGTAATGGTATTTTATATTGCTTGATCAATCAATGAGATTGGATGTATCCCTCCATGCTATTCTGCAAGCAATTCCACTGACAGCCCTTGGTTTATTGAAACAGTATGATGTGTATGGGAACCTGTTGGGCCTTCTTACATCTCATCCTGTGACTCCATTGGTTTCACTTCACCATCTTGATGTGGTTGAGCCGATCTTCCCCAATGTCACTAGAGTAGAAGCACTTCAACGGCTTACCATACCAATGAGGCTCGACTCTGCAGGGCTCATTCAGCAATCCATCTGCTATGACAAAAAAAATAGCTGGACAGTTTCAGTTTCATGGGGTTATGCTGTTCAGATATTTCGAGGCATATTTTCGCCCCGGGAGATAGAAATGCCTTCAAGAACATTCCTGAATTGGTATAGAAGAGCAGATTACACTGCATACGCATTCAACACACGCCCGGTTACCCGAAACCCATGTCAGAAGCCTTTTGTGTTTTACATGTCAAAGGCAAAACTCAATTCTACAATGCAGCAGACAGTGAGTGAATATGAAAGGCATCGCGTCCCTCATCCGGAATGTCGGTGGAAGATGGCTGATCCTTCTGCTCTTGACAAAGTTGTTGTATATAAGAAGCCAGACCCACATCTATGGGATAGAGTAAGTGCTTTTCACATCAATTTTCCTTACTATATAATGTGAGCCTACCACATATGCAAATGTCATTAATTAGTGATGACATATCATTAGCAAGTCTAACTAATGCCAGTGCTAAATTCTAGCCTGTTTTGAGTGTTTTTATGCTTCAAATCTTAATTTGCAAAAGCAAAACCTGATTGTGGTATCATTTGTTGAGAAATTAATGTTTGACATTAAAACTGATTTGAACTAATTTGACATAGTTATAAGTTACTTGTTTTAGAGCAAAAGTTAGTTACCCAAAACTCTGCATATAATAAGCATTGTATGAATGAGAAATGGTTACTCTTTTTTTTCACATATCATAATAGTTAATGTGGTTTGTTTTGGGTGTTTTGTTGATATATTTGGCAGGCTCCAAGGAGAAACTGTTGCAGAGTAATGAAGCCAAACAAGAAAGGAACCATGGTGATAGATGTGGGTATATGTAGAGATGGTGAGGTAAGCGAAGCTTAGCTGTGGAATGTGGCTGACTAATATTAAGTTCTTGTCTATTTTCTGTGAGCTTATTTAATTTCTTCATTTATTGGGTCTCAAAGTGAGATTTTGTCATTTTTCCTGGCTCACTCATGTGGGTTGGGGTGTGAAAAGGTGTTTGTAATTTTTTATTCTTGTAATTATTTTAGATTACAAATGTAAAATTTGTAGTTTAATATAATGAAATAAAGTGAATTTTCATTTTGTAGTTTACTTTTCCTTGCGGGAGATAATCTTTAAAATTCAGTGCATGCACTAGAATAAGAATAAATCAGATGGGTGCTTAGCAGAGAACCTAGCTACCACTCATTCTCGTCAGAACAGAAACTAGAAATTACTGATCTTATCGAGTTGCTATTCCTAATTTTAACTGAGTTGTTATTACATACACGTACGTAAACAAATAAGACTCAGAAAATTTCTTATCCCACTTTTTTTGGTTCACATTAAGGAGGAAGCACTTTCTTTTTACACTAACCTGTTTGCTACTTGTGACAGTGTGAACCCAAATTGTATTTCTACTCCTCAGTTAGCTACCTTTCCAGAGGCTGGCATAGCAGACTTGGTGAAGCCAATTTTGAAGGAGGAGGTTTTTTCAGCAATTCAGCATATGGGTTCCTTCAGAGCTCCGGGACCTGATGGCTTTCAGGCTTGCTTTTATAAGAGGTATTGGGACGTGGTGGGGGATTCTGTCTTCTCCTTTATCCATGACACTTTTGAGCTTGGGCACTTTGATCCTTATATCGCTGAGACCCTTATTGTTTTAATTCATAAAGTTGATAATCCAAAATCCTTTAAGGAATTGCGGCCAATCAGCTTATGCAATGTCCTCCATAAGCTTATTTCGAAGATCATGGTCAATCGGATCCGCCCCTTCATGAATGATCTTGTGAGTCCTTTCCAGAGCAGTTTTATTCCTGGGAGGAGTACCACAGATAATGCTATTGTGCTCCAGGAGGTAGTGCACTCCATGATGAAGACTAATCGGCGGGAAGGATATGTCATCTTTAAGTTAGACCTTGAGAAAGCCTATGACAGACTTGATTGGCGATTTTTGCAGAGTACTTTGACGGAATTTGGGCTCCTAGAAAAATGTATTCGGCTAATCATGTTTTGTATGACCTCCGTCTCTTTATCGGTGTTTTGGAATGGAGACAAGCTTCAAGGGTTTAATCCGAAGCGTGGGCTTCGACAAGGTGATCCCCTCTCTCCATACCTATTTGTGTTGTGTATGGAGCGACTTAGTTCCCTTATTTCTACGGCTGTCCAAGATGGTAAATGGAAGCCTGTGACGGTGCATGGGTCGCCCATGAAGCTCTCTCACCTTCTTTTTGCTGATGATCTTTTGTTGTTCACTCGGGCA
This sequence comes from Lotus japonicus, assembly GCF_012489685.1. Taxonomy (NCBI): domain Eukaryota; kingdom Viridiplantae; phylum Streptophyta; class Magnoliopsida; order Fabales; family Fabaceae; genus Lotus; species Lotus japonicus. The sequence goes on along the minus strand of NC_080042.1, from coordinate 93,223,470 downwards.
AATGTGGAACAAGTTACTCTAGCCAGAGATATTTTGGCTTCCTTTTGTAATGCTTCAGGACTTCGTGTAAATGAGGGGAAGTCTAAGGCTATGGGGCAGCGAAACTTATCTCCAGCCATGAAGAACAGGTTGTCTGGTTTCACGGGAGTGAGCTTTGCTCCTAATATTGGAAAATACTTGGGTTTTCCTATCTTCAATCAAAGGGCCACTAATAGAGACTTCCAATTTATGGTTGAGAGGGTTACCTCTCGAGTTGCATCATGGAAGCATAGTCTTTTAAATAGAGCGGGAAGGGTTACCCTTGCCCAATCTGTGCTCTCTTCAATGTCTACCTATTGTATGCAGCATGCGTGGATTCCTTCGGGTATTTGTACTGATATTGATGCTGCGATTTGGAGGTTTGTTTGGAAAGGGACGGGTAATCATGGTATTCATTTAGTTAATTGGGATACCGTTGCAAAGCCTAGAAGGTTTGGTGGTTTGGGTCTGCGGAAGGCTAGGGACCATAATCTTGCTCTTCTTGGAAAAAACGTGTGGCAAGTCATCAAGGGTGAGGATAAGCCTTGGGTCTCTTTGGTGAAAGAGAAGTATGGTGTGCATGGGAATTTTCTTTCGGCCCCTGTCAGACGTGGCTCAATTGTTTGGCAGGCTATTTTGAAGACTAAGGAGGTAATGCAAGGTGGGTTTTCTTTTAAGCTGGGGAATGGTAGTTCCTCATTCTGGTTTGATGAGTGGCTTAGGAATTTTAAATTGGGCGCCATAGTTCCAACGGTGGATATTCATGATGTGCAGCTTACTGTGTGTGATATGGTGAAGGGTGGTTCCTGGGACTTGGCTCAGCTGTATACTACTCTTCCGAGTGACATCATTGATTCGATCTTGGCGCGCGGGTGCTTGCTTAATGAGCGAGTTCCACATTGTTGTACCTGGTCATTTGACTCTTCAGGGCTCTATTCTGCTAAGTCTGGATATCAGTGGTTAATTCATGAACGGTTGCCTCCAGCGGTCGTTGGCGCATCTACTGATTCGAATTGGATTTGGCGTCTCAAAGGCCCCTTTAAGATTTTGTTCCTGGTTTGGCTTGGATGCCAGAAAGCGCTTCCAGTTAATCTCCTCAGGTTTCAGCGTAATATGGCAGCTTCTCCTATGTGCTCTCTCGGTGTAACCTCTACCCAGAGACAATTTTGCACTGTATGCGTGATTGCTGGTTCGCTCGGAGGGTTTGGCTTCGTTTGGGTCTCGCGGCGTCGCATCCTTCCTTTGCTTTACCGGAGCCTAATCAGTGGTTTAAGCGGGTCGTGAAGGAGGCAGAGGCAGTCTCGCTTGCTGCTATCTGGGCAATATGGACTGCTCGAAACAGAGCATACTTCGACCATACATTTATTCCTGAGGAGCAAGTCTTGCGATCGATTCTTGATCAAAAGGAGCTGTTTTTGCCTGCGTGGCCTCCGTTGCAGAGAACGTCTGAGCCGAGGTTGGTGTCGTGGATCAAGCCAGTTGGGTCTGCCATCGCGATTAATTTTGATGGGAGCTCGCTTGGTTCTCCGGTGCGTTCGGGATATGGTGGTTGCCTCCGGAACTCTAGCGGAGATTGGATCGTGGGGTTCCTGGGTTATGGTAGGCAGGAATCGGTTCTCCATATGGAGCTTCTGGCGATTTTCCATGGGTTACGCGTTGCTTGGGATTTGGGAATCAGACATGTTGTTTGTTTCTCAGATTCCATGCTAGCTATTTCATTAGTGCGTGATCCCCCCTCTCAGTTTCATGTTTTTGCTGTTTTGGTGAATAACATTTGTGCCATGTTGAGGCGTGACTGGGAGGTGCGAGTGGAGCATATTTTACGTAAGGGGAATTCTTGCGCAGATTTCTTGGCCAAGGCGGGTGCTATGCAAGATCAGAGCTTCTATATGGTGCACCATCCCCTGCCAGGGATGGAGAGTCTTCTTCTGGCTGATTCCATGGGGACTGTGGTGATTAGGCAGTAGGGTTGGTTTTTCTTTTCTGTTTTTCTTTTCCTTTGTTGTTAAGCATAAAAAAAAAATGTCTCCTAACTATAAGGTCAGAGTTCGATCCTCCTCATAGTATTGGGCAGTATATTATAACTAGTTGTTTATCGGTTAATGCGAACACCTACGACAAGAGAATTAGGCATTGTTTTAAGCGGTGAATACCCTGGATCTCACTAAAAAAAATAAGATTACTTTGCATAAAGAAAATTTCCTTCAAAAATTCAGTATTAAAAGTTAAATTAATTTTATTTATGTGGAGGACATATGGGTTGGGTAGGGGGAGGTCCAGGGATCGATTCCTAACGGGTGCAATTTATCTTTCCGATGTACCAAAATAAGAATAAAGACAAGTTTTTTTTGGTACATCGGAAAATTAAAGGACAACAAAGTAAAGCTCCAAAGCTAGCACATCCCTAGCTAAGAAGGGATATATAAAGCGGTGGGGGAGGGTCCTCCAGTCGCGTGTAATCAGATTGCTGCACAATCCCTATTCCAGCAAGATAGTCAGCAACTTCATTAGCACTCCTAGGGATGTGCTCCAGCTGGATGTTCCAATCCCGATGGAGAAGATCCTCAAGCTCTCGAAAGTCAGAAGCAAGTTCATGAATAAAGACAAGTTTGAATAAATAAAGATCATTTAAAAAAAAGAAATTTAATTTGAATTAAGTTTGATTTTACCTTGTAACCAAAAAAAGTTTGATTTTAACTATTTAAATATATAATTTTGAAATTTAATTTATAAAAAAAAATCAAGTTATTCTTTTTAGGGTGCATAGGAAGATTAAAATTCAAGTTACTCTTATGCTTTTAATTATTATATTATATCTGTAGGTAACGTTTAAAATGTAACTTTAAAAAACGTTAAAAATATAAAAATGCAACTTTATATTAATCGGCATGAGATTGGTCTAGCTTAAACATAGATCTCAGGTTTGAGACTCTGCGTCATGTATTTTGTAGCGAGAGTTTGAGATTTAAGTCTCTGTGAGTACAACTTAATAGCGAGAGTTTTGTTGTTTATAGTGGTTCTCCTACCCACTGAAAATAATTTAACACAATATATATATATATATGTATATATACCAATTTTAATGAAAAATAGATAATACAAATAAAAATATGAGAAATAATTTATTACTACGTATTATTATGAGAACACAATATTAAGGAAAATAAAAAGCGCATTGCACAAACATTTAGTTTTATTTTTTGAGTTTAATGAATATGCACTGACATTGTAAAATAGTTTTACACAGACATCCAATTGAATTCCGCCAAATCAGAAAATATCTTATTCTTTTAATTAAAATTAAAGTCAAATGTAATTATCTCTCCTATGTGGCATGCTTTGATTGGATGACTGTGTAAAACTATTTTACACTGTCAGTGCATATGCATTAAACTCTTATTTTTTCCGCTGCAGTAATTAATAATAAGAACATTTAATCTATTTGCAACTGTTAAATGCATCGTGTGGTTGAGAATGTTTGCTGCAGAGCTGCGAGAGAGAGAGTACCAGCAGAGGATCCATATCCCGTTTTTTTTTGGTCAAGAATAGCAGCCAATTTGCAGGTTGGAAGTTGCCATTTAAAAATGGGATTTTTTGGCCCATTGAAAATGTGGGCTTACAAAACAAATTACTCTGTTGGAAATAAGAAAAAAATGAAAATTTGACCAAAAAACAGAGTAAAAAAATAGTCTCAAACATCTATCAATCTTTTTACCCCTACTTTCAAAAGATTCAAGACAGAAAAAATTTAAAGGACAAGTTACAACATATTATAAAGAACATAGTACATAGTATAGTACCATTCTATTTTTTTTCTTCCATGGGTAGATAATAAAAGTTTGAATTTTTTAACACATTCACTCTTTTGGTGATTTCTAACCAACAAACAGTTTATATGGAAGTTTAGGATTTTCACATATATTCATAAGTTTTGTAAATTTCAAACATATCATTTTACAAGGTCACTCCTCCACCACCTTTGTCCACATCTTCAGGCCCATCCTCCACCTCTGACAATCCTCGACACAACAACTTCACCGTCCTAGGCTCCTCAATTCCTAATCCCAAACCCAAACCATGGAGTACTCTTGTTAAGCATCAATCTAGCGAGCACCGTCGTACAAATTAAAGCCTCCTTACAACCATATCCTACCCAAACCTCATCAAACCCCAGTCAATGAGTCAAAGACTCTTGTAACCACCTCCTTTATTGCTATTGAGAAATCGGCAAGAACCCCCTCTCCCTTCCTTTCTCTGCCCCGACGTAACCCTTAATGCAGTGACCATTTGGCCTTCCTATCTTCATCGCGTTGTTCACCTATAACTTGCTTGGTCTTAGCGTTCTTTGACTTCTTTCTTTTCTACCATCTATAGGGGAGTGTTAGCAACATTCACTCAAACTTTTTATTTTTAACGCCATATCATTTTGTTGGTTGAAATTTATGTAGGTTCCATTAATATTTTTGAAGCGGGATTCATTTAGAAAAAATCACATGAATTTCAATTAATAAAGTACTTGCCTGTTGTTCTCTCCCAAAACACATCCATGGTTATTAGATTTTTTGAAATTTAACTTTTGTACCAGATGTTGAGTACCAGACATGATACTTAGCTGGAAAAATAAAGCCTTTAGATATCTATGTACAGAGAACAGACACACAAATAAATAGGACAAGGAATTAAAAGATCACACTCAATATGCGGATATTGTTCTATGGGAAGATTATTTGGAGAGACAAGGTAGTTAATTAGGAAGGTGGAAGAAGGCAGGGCCCTATATGTCTTATCATATATCGTGTTGGTAAACAAGAAAGAAAGGATAAATAAGAAAGTACTATTTTTAATGAAATAGAAAGAAGAAGAAAAATGAAAATATCCCAACACATAAGAAGGAGATCTGAATAATAAAAATGAAAAAAACAAAACAAAACTCCAAACCATTAATAATATCCCAACACACATAAGAAGGAGACGATCCAATAGCTAAACTGTTTTTTTTTTTTTGAATAAAAATATTCTTTAGGGCCGTGCTCATAATTCGTTATAGATAGTCACAGAAAATAGCTGCAACTTATAGCACTGACAGGCAGCAGTATTTACACAAATAATCACATATACAATAATAATTCTTCTTGTTCTTCTTTGGTCCCCCAATAACTGAGTTGAGGTCAATACCAATGGGCAATGGCCATACTCATATCATTGCCAGCTATGAAAATTCTAATCTTGTTTTATTGCACTGGTCTGCAATCACTACTTGTACTTCATTTTCTAGCTAGTTAGAGCATCTCCAATGGAGAGTTGCTAGTTGGGTTGTTAAACACTATTTTGGTGGACCCAGACTGCCACATAGAATTTAAGTAACTCATAAGCAACCCAGGTAAAATTCGCTCCAATCACGGTTGTTTATTTTACTTTTAGTTGAGTCCCACTATACTCTATATATTTATAGTTTTTAATTACACATTAAAATTTAAATATTAATTTAATGTAATTAATTAATTAATCTTCTTATTAACTAATTTATTAATTAAATATTATTTTTTTTCTTTTTAAGGCCCAAATATTTAAAAACTATCCCACCATTTTTTTTAACGGAACTAGCCCACAACTTAAATCAACATTTTTTTTTGGGTCATAATCAGCATTGGTTTAGTTTAATATTATAATACTTGGCCCACCTTGCTTTTGTGTTAATAGAATCAGAAAGTAAAACCTAAATTAGAGAAGTGTCTAGAACCGTAGAAACTACTTTCAAAACAAGGAACATTGAAACGGGTGTTTCTGCAACCGAGAGAGAAAACGACAATTTGTGTTCATCTCCTTCTTCCTTTCATTCCAACCGAAGTCTCTCCCTCAGTTCGAAGCCTCCCTCCTCTTCCTCAGTTCGAAGCCTCTCCCTCCCCTCTGAAAACGGATCGAAGCCTCCCTCGATGTTTTCCTTCACCCAAGCCGCCAGATCGAAGCCTCCCTCCTCTTCCTCTTCTCTGAAAACGGGTAGATTGAAGGATCGAATGTCCCTCCTCTCGCTCAGCGAACATGCAAGCGGGCTGCAGGTAGATCGAAGGTCCCTCCTCTTGCTCAGTGGACATGCAAACGGGTAGATCGAAGGATCGAAGGTCCCTCCTCTTTCAGAATTTCTGTAATTTTTTAATTTTTGTTCTATTTGGAACTTTCAACAAATTTTTGTAATTTTTTGTTCTGTTTGAGACTTTCTATTCTGTAATAAATTCCAAAATTTTTACCTCTGTTTGAGACTTTTCTGGGTTTTTAATGTTTGTTGCTTCTGCCTCTTCACTCATCTTCGCTTCCCTCTTCTTTTAACGATAATTCTGTTGCCGGTTGAAAGAGAGAAAATGATTTTTTAACCCAACAGCAAGTTAACGAGCGTTGCTTATTTAAGCAACGTTGCTTAGCTTTGAGCTATAAGCAACGCCACCTCAGCAAGCTCCAATGGAGCAGAAAAATAAGAAACGTTCCTTAACTTAAGCAATCATTGGAGCAACTCCAACGAGAGTTGCTTAGCAGGGTTGCTTAAGTTAAGGAACGTTTCTTATTTTTCTGCTCCATTGGAGCTTGCTGAGGTGGCGTTGCTTATAGCTCAAAGCTAAGCAACGTTGCTTAAATAAGCAACGCTCCTTAGCTTGCAGCCTGATTTAAAAAATTATTTTCTCACTCATTCAGCAACAGAATGAATTGCAGTTAAAACAAGAGGGAAAGAAATATCAGTGAAGATGCAGAAGTAAGAAATAGAGAAAATCCGGAAAATTCACAAACAGAAGTCAAAAAAAATCAAAAAAATCAGAATTTACTACGGACGAGAAGGGAGATGAGCACAAAATTAATAAAATTAAAATACAAATTGTTGAAAGCCCCAAACAGGAAAAAAAAACCAAAAAAATTAGAAATTTATTACAATAGAGAAGGGGGAACAGCAAGGACGGAGATGTGGATATGAGCATTGACGGCGATGGTGTAACATCGACTCCGGCAACGGCGATGACCTATTGCATGTCTCCGATCTGTTCTTTAAACCCACAATCTCGAGATTGAACCTCCGATATGGGTGTGGGAAGCTTTGATCTGTTGCTGGAAGCGTTGATTTGAATCTCAGAGAGAGATGAGGGACGTGAGACAAACTAGGGACGTGAATGGTGGTGAAAAGAGACGAGGGTGTGAGGTTGAAGAGAGAAAGAGATGCTTGGATGGTCGGTGAGTTCTGCTAGGGATAGGAAATTGATTTGGGAGAATGAATAAAAAAGAGAGGATAGGGTGGGGAAAAGAAATTGGGGTTGTGTCGTTTTGACACATTTTGGGCCGTTTGGCCATATTGCCCATATATAAGTTTTTTTAACTTTGCCCATATATAAGTTTTTTTTACAAGATCAATCACCAATCATTTTTATTATTGATTCTATCTGATTTTTTTCATTAATATTTAAATTTAAATCATGCTTAGGTAGAAATATAAAATATAAATATATGAGGTATAGTGGAGCCCAATTAAAAGTAAAATAAGCAACTGTCACTGGAGCGAATTCTGCATGGGTTGCTTATGAGTTGCTTAAATCCTATGTGGCAGTCTGGACCCACCGAAATAGTATTTAAGCAACCCAACTAGCAACCAACCATGCATTGGAGATGCTCTTAGCTACCTTGTAAGCTACGTACGTACGTACATCCTTTCCCTAATTATATGTACTAATCTGTTTCACCGAGTAACGTGTATGTCTACGTGTTATTATGTTAACTTTACGGAAGTCAACTACGTACATTTGTGTCTTGCCTCCTACTCATATATATACGTACGTATAGAGTATCATATATTTGTAACATATATAAATAAAATATATAAAATATATTACTATCAAAAGTTTATTTTGTTATGTCATAACTCATAATTAAATTGTAATTTAAAAATATTTAAAATAAAAAATAGTGAGATATGATCGATTGGGTAGAAGTATTGATATTCAATAATTTTTTCTATCAGGATAATTATTTTCTTGAGATTTTAATGGTGGAGGGCAGATGCGGTTTCTATCATTCATTTTCTCTTTTTCTTTTATTTTTTTGCTTTGTGTCTAATTATATCAGTTATATTGGGCTAATGTTATGTTCTTCATTATTGTTGAGATTAGCATCTTGTGTGCATGCCAATGTACAAATCTATCTATATATATTAGAAAAGAAAAACTTCTAGCATGACGTGTTGCTCTCACAGGCCAAGTTAGTGACGTGTCGCTCCCAGATTAATTCTCACATAATATTTTACATGTAAGCTCTTTCTCCTTGACCCCACTTGCCACATGTGCCCTGATTTTTCCTTACCTTATTTCTCCTTAATAAAAAAAAATACATTTTTAAATTTTAGATTTGATTAGGATTTAGGTTTTTTATTTCTTGATTTTATCTTAATTTATTTTTTATTTATGTTTTTATCAATATTTATTTAGTGCCTTTTTAAATTTTTTATTTGATTAGGATTTAGGTTGTTTATTTCATGAATTAGGATTTATGTTGTTTATTTCATGATTTTATCTTAATTTATATTATTATTTATTTTTAGAGTATTAATTAATTTTTATAGTATTTTTATTAAATTTTCGAATTTTTAATTAATTCAGGATTTTATGAGTTTTTATTGTGATTTGATAGATTTTTGTAGTTTTTATCAATCTTTATTTATTACCTTTTTAAAATTTAGATTTGATTATGATTTAGGTTGTTTATTTCTTGATTTTATCTTAATTTATCTTATTATTTATTTAAGTCTGAATCAACTCTCTCATTCTTCTCACCCATCCTCAACCGCCCCTTTTCTCCTTCACCCTAAACCCTTGATTCCTCCAACCTCCTCCTCCGCTCCTAGCTTTTAGGGTTTTTGTTCTTCCAGAATTGATTTTGTTGTTCAACTAATTAAAAGATATCATTTATGATTTTGGGATTCCGGTTCGTGGGATGAAATTGAAGGTGCCCGTTATCGATTTGAGTGACCGTGATGAAGGGAAGGTTCCGCATGAGATAATGGATGCAAGTAGGGGAAGACAAAGGTCGGAGAGATTACGACGGCTCAGTGGATTCCAGCTGGCTTCCGCTGGCTTCTATTTGTTTCTTTGTTACAAATATTTGTTTCTTGAATGATTGTAGGTTCAGCAAATTTTGTCAGATGATTACAGGAAGCCCTCTTAAGGTAATCCTCTACACTCAAAATGTTTGTTTTTTAATTTTTGCATTTTAAATTTGTCTGAATATATCAATCTTTTGTAGGAATATCCATATGAAAGAAAAGCATGAGATGCAATTACAACAATGGTCAATCAAAGAAGGTTTTTGTTTAAATCTCTCACCACCGTATCCTTTCCGGTTCACACAGATTTGTGTCTCTTGCGTCATGTTTCTGAACCCGACATCGTTCCTTGGATTCTTCCCTACTCCAAATTGCGATCTTCGTCAGATATTCATGGCTTGATTGATGTTTGGTTTTCAGTTTTCTAAATATTAGATTTTATTGCCTGGATTTTGATTTGTGGCGAAATCTCATGTTCATCTTCCGGCTTTTGCAGAATTTTATTTCGTTGCAGTATATTACACTTATTGGTCTTTTGATTCTGCTCTATGAATATCAACATACATTGCAGTTTGCTTCTTTCTCTTTGGGAACATTACTTAGGTTCTTGGAAACAAGTACCAAAGAAAACGACTTGAAATAATTGAAGCCAGGTACTCAATAGACTTATTTCTTATATGTTTCTATTTGTCTGTATGTTTTAGAATTTTTTTTTTGCTTATCTGTTGTCCAATGTATTTTACTTTTAAAGCATCACTTCCAATTTGCATTATCCTTCAAAGGCCTAATGTTTTTTCTTGGTAAACTTAATGAAGTGAGTTGCCAAAGTTTTTAGGAAGTACCTGTACCTGTGCAGATAAGGGAGGTTGCTACCATTAGAATTTATTAAAGAAAATAGGAAGGATAATGAAAATTATTTATTCAGTTTGATCTTTTGAATTTTATTAATGAAATTTGAAAAAAATGAAATAAGAAATAAGTTTTTCAAAGACACACAATTCATGCTTCCTTGATGAAGACTATCATGAATAAGTTTTAATTGAGAAAATTTTGTTGTGTCCTTTGTCATTGCAAGTCTTAAAGATATTCTAACTCTTTTTGTTCGGTATTTCAGTTTTACTGATGTTGGAGATTGTCTACCACTCAAGCACATATATCAAATCGCTTTTTTTTTTTGTTTGGTGGTCTCCCTTCACGAGTTCTTGAAGTGAGTACCAATCACCTATATCCATATAGTTCAAGTTCATTTATCACTCATGTTTTTATTCAACTTTGGTTTGATGGATCTGATCTATCCTCCCCTTTGTTTGAGCAAGTATTTGAAGAATGCAATATACCACCTGAATCATCACATTAACTAATATATCAGCTTATAAGAATAGTTATGCCCTTCTCTGACATGTGACCTGCCCTGAAATTTCTTTTTCCATGGTTTTGTGTAAGTCTCTTGGATAAAGATAGCTTTACTTCTTTGCAGTGTTGCTGCCCCTTATTGTTTTTAAAGTGTGATATATAATTTTTACCAGTTGAAGCAGTGACTGAGTTTGAGCATCGAGTATTTGATATACCAATTTTGAGTTCGAGCATCATTTAATTTTTCTGGGTAGTGTTTGACATACAGTCTGTTATGGACATCCTTTCTTTAGAGCTTTGTTGCTAGAAAAGTAAGAATGTAATGCATTTGGTGAGGTGTTTTCTCTAAACTCATGCCAGTTAAGTAAGCATGTCAACTGCAATGTTCATAAGTCAAGCTGATTTTCCTATTTGATAGTTACCATAGCATTCCTTGGAGTTTTCCACTCAATACTGAAATTTGAACAGAGACTAGCCAAAACAAGTTTAATAGTGAAGGGGAAGAAAAGCAAGTTTCACCTTCAATTTATAGACATAATAATTATGTTTGGTTTTATGCATGAAACTTTGATAAAGATGAATATATCTCTGTACATTTTTTATTGATATAAATTTAGCCCTTGCTTTATACTTTTCCAAAATTGTGCTTAAGCTCATGTTCTGAATTAGAGTAATAGATGAGTGCTACTTTGACAGACTTGCTTACCAATTTTTTATACTAGAGGAACCCATTCAAGGATCTCTTTTTTGATCCGCTATCTGAGTTGAGTTTCAATTTTTTTCCCTTCATAATAATTTCCCTTTTGTTGCGGACAAATTATGATAGCCAATTGAACTAAATCATCAAAATGTGTTTTTTATGTGATTCCAGGAAATTGGCAGATAGTAGCAAATGGGAACTGAGGATTGAGAAGTATGTTAGAGAGCATGTTAGTAGCACAAGCAAGGGTTCTATAAGAGAAGCGGAAATTAATCAGGGACTGTTAGGTTAGTTAGATGTTATTATAGTAGTTACTTAGTACTAGGATGAGATGAACTATAAATAAAGGGAAATCAAATTAGAGGGACGCATTATGTTGCATTATATATCTCTCATTAAGTATTTCCTTTAGTATTTGAAATTATTGCTAAAGTTTGGTATTGAACATGTCTTAAGCACAAGAGAAAGTTATTATCTATCTCTCATTAAGTATTTCCTTTAGTATTTGAAATTATTGCTAAAGTATGGTATTTAACATGTCTTAAGCAAAAGAGAAAGTTCTTCGTGCAACGCACAGATAAAAAGTGATTGTTTGAACTCATAGGTCGAAAATCTAATTCCTATGAGTTGTAAATAAAAGATCAATATTCATTACTTTTTTTCATAACTTTTTGAAATTTTAAAAGAAAATTAATATAAAGACATGATAATTTGATGATTAAAATGTATTGTGCGGAGATTAGAAAATATTAATACACATATAGTGTTTTTTTTTAAGTTAAACTATAGGGTTAAGAGTTCCCGCAAGAGGAACATTTTACATGAAAATTCATGTGAAATTAACAGAAAAATAAATTTTAATAAGATGTCACTGTTTTACAATGTAACTTCATATTAAAAATGTTCTACATAACAATATAGTCTATTTTTCTTTTATTTTGTTCAAATTACAAGGCAAAAACCTCCTACGAGAAAGAACATTGTAGCATGGAAATGCTTTAATATCAAAGATAATAAGAAAATAACATTTCATATATGATTTAAGTAAATTGTTCATAGTTTTTCTAATGATTTTAGGAGTAAATATACATAAAAATTATGTAAGATTTCACGTGGTCTGTGGTATTTCATTTGTGTTGTGGAGTTATTCTATTAAATGGTTATCTTTGTTAGTTTCTTATATATGTGCTTTGTGCTAATGACTTCATGTTCATGAAGAACGTGAAACCATTTTCTGTTGATCTAGATCATACTTAGTTTATTTTACTGTGTGAAAATGAACTCATATAATCACGTTCATAAATAATCTTTTCTCTTTTTTCACTGTAGATTAAATCAGCTATTGTTTTTTAGCCATCATTAAACCATCCCCTGATATGTTTTGCATAATTTGAGATTTGGTTAAGCAATCTTTTTATTAGTTATTGAATTGTACGAATTTCAATCTATTTTTTTGATACATCGGAAAGATAAATTGCACCCGTTAGGAATCGATCCCCGAACCCTACCCAACCCATATGCCAACAGCTCCTACCACTTGAGCTATCATACGGTACACGAATTTCAATCTTTGCAACAAAGGTTTCAATATAAGAGTTTTTGTCAACTTTGCTCATCATTTCAGACTATTCTATTTCATTTGTTCTTTATTATATTTTTAATAATCAAAGGATTAATTGATGTAATAAATACAATAGTCATATTCTCCGTGCGTTGCACGGGTAAACTAGTTATAAGTCAATTTAGGAAATAAGACATATGAGAAAGCCTCTCTTGTGCCTCTCTTATGTTTGAAAGATGAGAATGATTTACAGCCTTTAGATTATATATATATATGTGTGTGTGTGCGAGTCACTGTGGGGGCAGGAGGGGGCTATTGTTTACATTGATTTTTTTATGCAAACAGAAATGTAATACATTAGTAGTATATTATTTGCGCAAATAATTTATGAGAATTACGTGGGGCAATTGCCCCCTCGCTCTCAAGCCCTCCCTCCTTCATAAACCCAAAATTATTATACAAGATAAAAATTAAAGCATTCTCAAATCATAGATCTTGTCCTCCTTCACACTCCAAAATCATCGGCCACAACCACTAAATTAAATCAACTTCCACAATCTCAAAACCCTAGAAAAATTGGAAGAGATAGGCACACAAAAGAGATCAAAAGAGGAAGAAAGAGATCGAGATAGAATTGAAAAAATTGAGAGAGAAGAATGAGATCGCGCGGTGCGATTATGTTCATCATCTTTTAGCATACAAGTTGCATTCCATCAAGAGCATATATGAAGTCATAGGTTTTCGGATGTGTTATTTTCTTATTTTTTATTTTTTATGGGTAATTAAATGGGGCCTAGCACCTCTAATACTAACCTTATTAAAAGGTATCTCTTGCCTTGGCGAAAAGGAAGGGGCACACAGATAAACCAATAACAAAAGTTAGCAAATCATAAAGCAGCCAATTCTTATCGGCAGGAGATGTTGTCTTTATGAGGGTGAATTAGGGACCACAACCAAACCTAATTTTCTTTGATATTTATTGTAATTTTTGTTCTTCTTTGCATCCGACAAAAACTGTACAGCCAAATATATATTATTGTCCTTTTGCAATATTCTTTTCTTTCCACAACAAACTACAAATTAATTAATATATTCAACCCTAATTAACAAAGGAATTTTATTTGTCACTTGGCTCTAATTAGCTCAGTCATGTAAGCCCCTACCAAAATAATCTATATGTCATGAATGGTAGATTATTAGACAAATTAGCAAAATCTGCATAATATCAATCTTGCATCAATCAATTACCTGATAATTCCAATCCCAAAATATAGGCATGACATGAATACACATGTTTAAACTATACCTTTTAGAACCCAAGTGTAGCTTTTATGTATGGAAACATTATATTGTTCGTATATATTTAATTTCCTACCTACCTTGGTAAATGTAACCAATCATACTGAATTGTAGCATATTTGGATCATTATCTAATTTTTCATAATCAATTATGGCATCTAGCCAGCAGATACTACTCATAGAAGAGACTTCTCCTACGAATTGATTTTAATTTTAAATTTACTTCTAAATGATTTCCAAAATGCATTTACTTACCCATCTTAATTAAGAAGATCATGATCTTTCCTAGCTAGCTTTCTATCCTGCCAAATCATGGAGTAGTTGTGCCCCCATCAAATTCCTGTATGGTAAATTTTGTCCTTCACCATCCAAGAGAGAGTACTGAACCGGTTGACAATCTTCAATTTGGTCCCTTGAGTAGAACAGCGAGCTTTGATGAGTTGGTGGCGGAAACGCCAAACTCACTCCACTTCCTCCATGTTGTTGCAACCCTAGTGTCAAAGACACACCACCACTGCGACCACCACCGTTGAAATTACTCTGCTGGCTCCCGTTCTCATCATTGTAAGAAACCATGCCTGATGAATGGTGCGGAGTGTAAGATGAAAAGTCAAGCTCCACCGAGCCAAAGCATTGTTCTTGCTGATGAATCATGTGCTTATCTGGTAATTCATTTTTGTGTTCTTGGTTATTGTTGTTGATGATGGAGGAGGCGCACTCGGAGTCAATTCCAACGAGGTGTTCCGGCGTTGGTTTTTGATCCTCCGATGAATGAGGCGGGTTGTGATGAACATCTTCAGGGTCGGTATTAGCACCCTCCGAGGAAGCCATGTTGTTTTCTCGCTCCTTCACCTCCTCCAAGTACATTTCTTCCACCATTGGCTTCCAAAGCCTCACCCTTGCATTGATAAACCAATTTGAAACCTGCTTAATTTCAAACATACAAACGTGGTTCTCAATTTTCACGTGAAATTGAAACATATAATAATGTTATTAGAATATAAGAGTAGATCCTAAAATGATATGCTTTGAATTTTAATAGTATTCAATGTGTGTGACTAAATTATGTACCTAATGAGTGCTTAATTTATTCAACGAATATAAAATTTTATGTGAAATTAATCAAAATAGGGACGTGCCTGACTTCTGGAGAGACCAGTTTGGCGGGCTAAAATATGTTTATCAACATCGCTTGGGTACCTGCAAGAGTTCACATAAAATGATCAATAAAAACATAAAATGATCAATAAACTAATCAAGAATCTAGCCTTCAAATTAGTATTAATTAGCTCCTAAAATGGAGAGAGGAGCAAAGTAATTAAACACAATATTAATTAAAAATGTAATTAATGAATGAGAAAATAATATGACAAAACAGGAGTGGTAAATATGGAATCTGAATAGTGATGGAAAGAAACAACCAAAATGTACCATTTCAATTTTTTGCAAAGCATAAATATGGTTGAGATTCCACACAATAGAAACAACTAATTACGCCACCAACAACTTGCAGTTAGTTGTTCTCTTTTTCTTTATTTTGGAGAGTAACATTGATTCTTTCACGAAATCTACTTTGTAGGTTACTTATATTAGGACTTCCACATACATGCATACATATCTAGCTAGATAGCAATAACAGAAGAATAATAAAAAGGGTGAAGTAATTTTAAGAGAGAGATTTTCACGTACGGGTGAAGAAAATGCTCAAAGAGCCAAGCGCGAAGAACTGAAACGGAACGTTCTGGAAGGCCCCGTTGTGGTCTCCATGGATGAGTTTCCATCATGTTCATTTGCTGAAACGCCCTTTGCTGTCTCAGTGCTTGGTCAATGACTTTGAGCCTTGGCGTTTCACCTCTTGTTGTACCCGGTGCAACAGGATCTTTCTCTCCCAATGTTTTCCTCGTGACCAATAACTGACTCAATATCCCATCCTTCAAACACCTGAAGTGCCTTGACATGGCCTTCAATGCTAAGGCTGAGTACACCGTAGCTGCCCCGTTGCCGACCACGGCTTCAAATGAGGAAACCACCGCCTTCATCTGGTTGCGGTAGTGCCTGTATCTTCTATCAACCTTAGGAAATGCAAACAACAAACAAAGTTAATTAATTAACACATGGATCCTGTTCACTTTGAAAGTTACAGCCCACCATGGAAAACAAAATGAAAGCATGATGTACCTTGCCAAGAAAACAAAAGCATCAATTGTCAAGAAGCGGTTATTAATGAAAGGGCCCATAGTGGATGCTCAATTAGTTCAAGAATTAATCACAATCCAATCCCATGAACCACACCAACCAAAAGTTAATAGATACTATACTAATTCACTTGGAGTGAATTAAAGACATCTATCTATATATGGTTTTATTTACTTATTCACACACCTTTTCCATATTTTGGATAAAGCTATTTACTTGCAAACTACATAAGATGTTAAAAAAACCATGTATATACCTCTTCAAGCATAGCAAGCAGCTTGGTCTTTCTCTTTTGCAGTTCAGAAAACTCTAGAGAGGTAAGAGAGGGCTTCTTTGAGGATCCACCACCATTGTCCTCTTCCCACTCCTTGTTCTTTTGAGACTTTTGGTTTAACACATGGTTTTGCTTTATGTCTAGACTGCAAAACTCGTTCAGAATCTCTTGTGCTGGTTCCAAGTACCTTGAGTTCTTGAGCAAGAAATGTCCATGGTAAATATTTGCAGCTTTGGAACTCAAATACTGATCTTCTTGCAATAGCATCTGTTGTTGCTGAGAAATTGTTGATTTTGCAAAATACCCCTCCCTGGAAGAATCAGAACTTGGGGAAGTGAAACCAGCTGTACTTTGGCTTGTCTGTCTCAGCTCAAAAGATTGCAAACCGATTCTGGAAGGGTTGGTTGAGTTGAGAGAGAGTGAAAGTCCTTGACTAGGCCTTTTGTTGTTGTTTCCTTCATGGTAAGGGAAAACAGACCTCAAAGAAGAATCATCCACCATCAATCGATGATTCTCATCTTGCCATGAATCATGAGCTCCCATGATTAGATTCTCACTAGTAGTGCTTGTTTCAGAAACCCCTGATGTGAAATCTGGTGCTTTGTTGTTAGTACTGTATCCATGGTGTTCATAGAAATTACTGCAGGACTCGTTCATGTTCTTGGAAGAAGAAGGAGGAGTACCGGGTTTGGCGAAGAAACTTTTCCATACAGCGCTATTATTGTTCTGATGATCACTCTGTTGTTGCTGCTGCTGATGAAGAAGATTCTTGTGAAACCCTATCATTTCCATGCCGGTGGTGAGGTTGTACATCTCCGGATCAGAAACAAAGCCATGGATCTGGTTCGCCAGATGGTTTTGCATCGTTTGGTTACCTGGTTGAACATGATCTGAGTAACAGAATCCAGTAGATGACACCATGTCCCTTGCTTTTTCTTCACAGAGTTGTCGAGACATATATGAAAACTGATACTCACGGTGGTGGTTGGTGGCGGCGACGATGGTGGTGGTAAGTGGGAGGTTCTTGTTTCTCTTTTCTTAGAGTTGAAGTTCTTTTAATAAGCCAGCACAAAAAGTGTGACAACCAACCTAGGAAGAGAAATTAAGATGAGAAATACTTGAACAGAAATAGAAGACCAGATAGGGGTTATGATGATGACTACTTCATGCAATTGCCATGTTCATCATTGATATAATGGCTTTCTCTTTCTTTCACTCTCTATGTAGCTGCAGAGAGCAAGCAGAGAAGTGGGTCAATGCAGAGACAGATATATAAATATAAATACAACCAAAATAGACTTCCTGCACACACCAAAAAATAAATTCAAGGGAGAAATTTCCTCAATTATTTCTCACCTTCCAATAAAAAAATACCTACAAGGCTATATTAAAAAAGTAATATTTATTTTAAATTGAATGCAAATAATTGAATATAAAAAAAGCATTGTCAGAAAGGAATATTAAATTGAAGAAACAGACCTTCTCTACTACATGAAGGACCATGATCAGCAACAGAAAGTACTAGTGAATCGATCTTGGTTTGCCTGCTACATGTACTACAAGCTAGCCGCCACATGAGTTGCTACTAGCTAGCAAGCACTTTAATTTTATGAAAAAATTTGATATAAAAATGTTGGCACGCTCATGAATTTGTTTATTGCTAAGCAGCAATATTCACGAGTTATGGGGATTTGATAAAGTAAATTAAATAGAAAATAGTAGTAGATCGATGAAGAGGATCTTTGTAGGGAAACTAACGAATCCCGAGAAGGAAGTGATCGTAAGTAGGAGTGTTTTGGGGACTTTTTTCAGATGAAGTCTGTTTGGTGGGCCAGCCTGGTTCTCTCCCCCGAAATAAAATGATTAAATTCTAGTAGCAGCAACCAGATCTGCTCTGTAATCTGGAAACGAACTGTTGTGAGTGAGGAGAGAGAGATATGATGCTTGGCCTGTAAATGTTGCTAAAACAAGGTCCTGAAGATATTGAGATGAGGTGGTCCAATGGTTACCCATCTAATTGTTATTAATTGTGGTGTGTAGTGTAATGAAGCAGTACTCTCTCCACCCTCTCTATCTCTCTATTATGTATGCCACTGCATTGTATTGCATGGGTTGGGACCGCATCTTTTCTTTCTTTCTTTCTTTTTTATTTATTCATCATCGATCCAAAATATGCTAGCTTCTCCCATTTCACGCGCATTTCCTTCTTCTAAATCTAAACTCCTCTCCATCAAAAGCTTGGATCAATAAAAATACATAAATAACTTAAATGATTTATTAGGGACCAATTAAAACACTGCTGCACATGCATCACACCGGAGAGGACTAGGATTTCTCCTTCATCAAACTATAATTAGCCATTTACTAAACGTACATTAATATTTACTTTTAACAGCTTAATTCTCAACCAGTGACTGATTCAGACAAATAGTTGTAGGGATAATATATACACATATACATATATAATCATATAATGTTAAAATATAAAAATTTAATGAGGGCACACAAATAAAACATTTGGGATGAAGATTAACACTTTTATACATATGTTTTTCATTAACTTCAAAATTTTTGTGAGGACGCTTGACGTCATGGCCATCTTAATGCATCCTTGCCTGTTTCCGGAAATAAGTGTTGGATATCACCCTATATACACCCATTAGAAACTAAAAAGTGAGTCATTCTATTTATAAAAGTGTTTGTACCATTGTTTATCTTTTAAATGTGCGAGTAATTTTATTCGATTAACACTTAGTAAAATCAAGACATGCACGCGCGAATGATGAGAGTGGGGGAGGGGAAGAGAGAGAGGTATAAATGTGTATTTTGTCTGTTAAAAAGCAAGTGGTCCAATGCCAATGGGTGTAGCTTTCTCCGCCGCTTGCCAAATTTCCCTCCTCTCCGTTCCATTTGCAAACCAAAATGACGTCACTTTACCTTTTTCTCTTCTCTTCTCACCCAGCTTTGTACTTTTCTTCTGATCATGCTGCTCTTGGACCTACGCACTCAATCAATGCGATGCAATATTATTGTCCATCCAGTTTACTGCATCACGCTTTTTTCTTTTTCTTCAATTATAATTAGAGTAAAATACACTCACCCCCTCAAAGTTTGTGAGAATAACACTTAACTCCATTTTTATCTAAAATATACACTTCACCCCAATAATAATCTTATAATTACAATTAGCTCAATTCTTCTCTGAAATCTTCACTCCACCCCACCCCTTTAACCCCATCCAAAAGATGCTAACGGAATATTCCTTTAACTCAAATTAATTAATTAAAATATAAATGATAAATAAATTACTTTATCCTCTAACCAAATAATAATTGTACTATAATTTTGTAAATATTCTAAATATTTATAAAATATTTTAAATACCTCCAAATAAAAAATAATAATTAAACTTCATGTTTATTATGGTCAAAATATTTCTCTCTCTAATATAACTCAAATTTAAATATGGAGTATTTCAGTCAAAATATTTATCAAATAATGAGTTCTTAATACCTGTGTATAACCTTAAACAACTTATATTTTAGAACTTAAAATGTCATGTGCTTAAGTGCTATACAACCTAATAACTAAGATAGTCACACATCGTCATAACACAATTATATTTTGAAAGTTTAGTAAACTTATTGACAAATTTTTTTAGTAAACTTAGTGGTAAAGTTTTTGAGTTTTGATGGTTCTGACATTGAGTTAAGTTTTGCTAAATTTGTGATGGAAAATGTTGTTGCCTTGAAGAGGATGATTTCAAACTTAGCTGGAAGTTACGTAACTCAGATCCGGAAGAAGTAAAACATAAGTTGTTCTCGTTTAAGAAATGTTCTAGTTCTATGAATTTGGAATTACACCAAGAAGGTCAGAACATGCTTTATTGTAAATCATCTGTGCTGCCCTCCAAATAACAATGATTTATTTACTTGAATGAGCAATGATTATCTCGTGCTACTTTTTTTTTTTAAAGTATATTTATTATTTAGTTGGAACTTGGAAGATAATGTAATGTATTTATATTTAAATTAATTAATTTTGAGTTAAAAGAATATTCCGTTAGCATCTTTTAGATGATGTTAAAGGGGGTGGGGTGGAGTGTAGAATTTAGAGAAGAATTGAGTTAAGTGTAATTGTGAGATTATTATTGGGGTGGAGTGCATATTTTGGATAAGAATGGAGCTAAGTGTTATTCTCACAAATCTTGAGTGGGGTGAGTGTATTTTACTCTTATAATTATAATCCACTTTTAATTCTCATATAATTCTTTCCTCACGTTAGACGTGTAATTGTAAAAAGAGAACAAAATTAACTTTTTTTTTTAACTTTTTTTTACCTTTTCTTACTTTTTATTTTTCTTGTCATCTCACACGTTTATACAGTATTCTTGTCTTTCATTAAAAAATAAAAATCCACGTGTTGGCTTTTATTAGTCCCCACAGACTTTCACTTTGAATTGAGATTTTTTATGTGAATAGATGTGAACACTTATTTTAAAATTAAAAAGTTAATGAAATTCTTTTATAAATTAAAATGAGTTTATTCACACTGCACCCAAGTATTATTCAAACACATAATATATTGTTATACTTTTAGTGAGAGCTTCATAACTACAATTGACAGTACCTTAACCACTCAATCCCTTCCTGTCTCTCTCTCTCTGTGTATCTCTCAGACTCAGTACATGTAATGTATTATCCTGTCCTATGAGAAAAAAGTTACACAACATTGTCAACACACACAAATGAATGAAGAGTTGTTTTGAAATTACCAAGAAGGAAACGAAGTGATGGGCATGCATGAGAGGAGGGTCAATTAGGTACTCCACAAATGGCAGGGGATTGTGTGCGTGTAAAGAGCCTGTACAAGGTCTGATACTTCATTAACAGCACCCACATTTTTGAACATGTTTGAAACTTGTAACTACATGCGACTCCACCAGCCTATATAACCTTGCTAGCTACCAACTATATATAGAGTGGTCCAATTTCATATAATATATTTCCATATAAAATTTGCCTTAATTAATTTACTTATTTTTATGGTTAGGACTTAGGACCATCCTATTCCTACGATAGGGTAACTGTTATGAAACAGAGGAAGGTGTGGGACGCAGCGCCAAAGCGAAAATCCTGCAGCTTTTTGAATTAGCTATAGCTAGAGATCGAAGAGAATCAACCGTCTCTCGGTTTCAGAAGATTACATGCACCAAGGAGCTAGCTAGGGACTACTTTTGCAAATTCACCCACCTACTAAACTATGTTGCTTTTATCATTAACAAAAACGATAATACTCTTCTTTGTCCCCCCATCATAAAAAAATTCAATCACAAACAAGCGTATTCATTATGTCATGCATCGACTGGAAATTGGTTTATATATAAAATATATATCCATATGAGGAGGTGACATGCATCAACTTAAAATATACACTAAATCACTAATACTATATTTTCTCCACCTATATATGATCGTTTATGGACTGGATTGATTTAATCAGATTAGTAATCATCAATAAAGAGGTTTTAGATGCATAAATTTTAAAAACTTATATACTTCTTATATGTTTTTAATTTTCGTTAAACTCAATCTGGATTCATATTAAACTTAACATGTCAAATTCATATTTTCCAAATTTTCATTAAATTTAAATATGGAAATTTTAGTTTATCCATTAGCAGCTTGGATACCTAAAATCATTTTTGTGATGAGTTATGATATATACACATCTCTCCACTTCTTTTCCACATTCATTTCTATCTATTTCTCTTTTTTCTATCAATCAAATCACCTATTAACAGATCGATGAATTGGAAGAAATGAATTTCTCATCTATTTCATTCAATGAATAAAGTATATATACAAACACTAATGTAAAGAAGATTACTCTAACAGAATCAGTTTAACACTACTAACTGACTAACTAACACTCTAACCATCTAACTAACTTAAATTAGAGTGTGAAACACGTGAGACACGTGTTCTAATACTCCCCCTCAAGTAGGGAGGTATATGTCTATAACACCCAACTTGACCATGTGTTCCTTGAAGCGGGATCCTGTGATAGGCTTGGTGAGACAATCCGCTAACTGTTGTGAAGAAGGAACATGATTCAAGACCAAAAAACCAGAAGTGACATGCTCGCGGATAAAATGAACATCGATGTCAACATGCTTTGATCTTTCATGAGCTGTCGGATTGGTGGCCAAGGCAATGGCTGAGACATTGTCAGAAAAGAGCATCACTGAAGGAACTGAAACTTCAAACACATTTAATAGTTGTCTCAACCAAAGCAATTCAGAAGTCACAGTGGCCAAAGCTCGATATTCTGCCTCAGCAGAAGAACGAGCAACTGTTGGTTGCTTCTTTGATTTCCAAGAAATCAAAGAATCACCAATGAACACCATATAGCCTGTTGTTGATCGTCTTGTGTCCAAACAGCCTCCCCAGTCTGCATCAGAGAAAGCTGTGAGACGAAGGCTGGAAGAAGAAGAAAACAGAAGACCTTGACCGGGACTGCCTTTTAAGTAATGAATGATATGATACACAGCTTGTAGATGAGGAGTCCTGGGCTTTGACATATATTGACTTAGTTTGTGGACTGCGTAGGTGATATCAGGGGGAGAAATGGTAAGATACATGAGCCTGCCAATGAGTCTTCTGTAGAGAGTCACATCTGTGAGTGAATCCCCATCTGTAGAGTTCAATTTGAGATTGGGATCCATGGGCAGAAGTTGTGGCTTACATGCCATGTTCCCTGTATCTTCGAGTAGTTGAAGAGTGTACTTCCTTTGTGTCAGCAGAATTCCTCTTTTGGATTTTGCTATTTCAAGACCCAGAAAATATTTCATGTCTCCCAGAACCTTCAACTTGAAAGTCTGTGCTAAGTGTGCTTGAACTTCTTGCAATATCTTTGAATCTGGTTCAGCAAGAATGATATCATCGACATAAACCAAAAGGATGACCAAGGAAGAACCGGTTCCTTTGCTAAAAAGTGAGTAGTCACTAGTAGATTGCTTAAAACCATAGTGCTTCAAAGCAGAAGAGAATTTGCAAAACCATTGTCTTGAGGCCTGCCGCAATCCATAGAGAGACTTGTTCAATTTACAAGCCATATTTCCAGATTGCTTCGGATAGCCTAGAGGGAGTGTCATGTAGACTTCTTCAAAGAGATCGCCATTTAAGAAAGCATTGTTGATGTCCAACTGAATGAGATTCCAACCTCTAATGGAAGCAACAGTGAGCAAAACCCGTACAGTTGTGAGCTTTGCAACTGGACTGAATGTGTCAATAAAATCTATCCCTGGTTGTTGTGTGAAGCCTTTGGCCACTAATCGGGCCTTGTATCTCTCCACTGAACCATCAGAGTTATATTTAACCTTATAAATCCATCGGCAACCAACAGCTTGCTTGTGTGAGGGAAGTGGCACAATAGTCCAAGTATTGTTAGACTCCATAGCAGATATTTCCTCTGTCATAGCTTTCCTCCATTCTGGAAATTTGACAACTTGATGATAGTATTGGGGCTCATAAATGGCCGAGACTTGATTGACATAAGCAAGATATGAGGAAGACAAGTTGTCATAAGTGACATGATTCTGAATTGGATATGCTACTGTCAAGGCATAATCCTGTAAATGAGAAGGTAACCTAGACACCCGAGATGATCTCCTCAAAGGCTGCTGTTGTGACTGTTGTGCAGAACTAGAAGGAACTATTGGACCGTGTTCTGGTTGCAAAACTTGTTCTGGCTGTGGAGGATCATGAGGTACTGGTGGTTCTGCTCCAGTATCAGCTGCAGGAATGGGCAGTACGACCTCTGGAAAAAGTGAAATATAGGAAGGAGAGCCAGGCAATGCTGCAAAAGGAAATGTATCCTCCTGGAACTTAACATCTCTAGAAATAGTAAACTTCCTTGTGGTCAAACTGTAGACTTTGTAACCCTTATAACCAGAAGGGTAACCCATGAAAACTGCAGGGTAAGCTCTTGGAGAGAACTTGGTTCTCTCATGTAAGTGAGTGGACACATACACAAGACAACCAAAAGTCCTGATTTGATCATAATCTGGTAATGTACCATAAAGCTTCTCATAAGGTGTCTTGGAGCTGAGAAGCAAAGAAGGTGTTCTATTTACCAAGTATGCTGCTGTTGAAATGCATTCCCCCCAAAATACCAATGGTAATTTGGACTGGAACATTAATGACCTTGCCACATTGAGAAGATGCTGGTGTTTTCTTTCAACTACTGAGTTCTGCTGTGGTCTATATGGACAGCTAAATTGATGCTGTGTTCCTTGTTCTTGGAGGAAATGTGCCAAAGACAACTCCGGTGCATTATCTGTTCTGATTTTCTTGATTGACAGTCCAAATTGTGTCTTGACAAATTGAAAGAAAAACTGAATGCACTTAGGAGCTTCTGACTTAGCATGTAAGAAATAAACCCAAGTAAACCGGCTGCAATCATCCACGATTGTGAGGAAAAACCTCATGCCATCATGTGTGGTAACATGGTAGGGTCCCCAGACATCACAATGAATTAAATCAAAAATGGAAGAAGACATATGATTGTTAGAAGGAAAAGAAAGCCTTCTCAATTTAGACAAAGGACAAATTTCACAGCAAGAAGTAGAAAACGTTTCGGGCACAGTAAAAGAAATAGAAGTTCCCAAAAGTTTGAGCACTTTATCAGATAAATGACCCATTCTATTGTGCCAAAGAGTAGCCATTTTATTAGATTCAGAAACTGTATTGATTACATGCTTTGAATCAGAAAAAACAGAAGATACATTTGTAAAGGAATGCAAAGGAGGTAAATCAGATTTCAAAGGAATCTGTACATTATTTGCAGAAAGGGAAACCAAACTAGAAAATGTTTTTGACAATGATAAATCAGACTTCTGAGCAGCAGAGTCTGACTTGTAAAGGTAAAGACCTTGTTCCATTTCACCCCTGCCAATCATCTTCGATTGTAGGAGATCCTGGATTTCAAAAGTAGAAGCAGTTAAGACGACAGACAAATCAGTTGATCTTAACAAACAGCTTACTGAGATAATATTGACATGAAAAGTACATTCTTAAGAGTCAATAGAGGAGACAAAACAACATCACCAATGGCTAAAACTGGAACCCTAGTGTTGTTAGGGAGCAACACAGTTTTATTGTTCAGGAATTTATAGGTTTGAAAACAAGTAAGACTACTAGTTATATGAGATGAAGCACCCGAATCGAAGATCCAAGTATGTTGTGCAGGAAGAGTTAATGATGGAGAAATTGTGGGAAAAACAAAATCTGGAACCTTACCATCAGTATCTGGAGTTTGTGCTTGTGAAATTTGTGTTTGCAACATCTTCAGTAGCACTTGATACTGCTCAGTTGTAAAAGACACAGAAGAGCTGGAAGAATCCTCAGAAGCAGTGGTCACATTATTAACAGCAGAAACAGATTTGTTCTTCTTGTAATGTGGAGGATAGCCAATGATACGATAACACTTGTCCTTGGTGTGACCTAGTATGCCACAGTAAGAGCATGTAGGACGATCCTTCTTGTGATATCTGGTCTTTGAGTCAGCGCCACCAGATTGGGATTTGTGGCTGCCGGATGCAGATGCAGATGCAGATGCAGGTGAATTGGCTTGAACAGCATAAGCCACACTAGCAGGAGAATCAATTGAAGAAGAATTACCAATCTGTCGCTGCTTCTCCTCTTGCTGGATCAGAGAGAAAACACAATTGATGGTAGGAAGAGGATCCATAAGCAGAATCTGGCCACGAACTTGAGAGTAGGAGTCGTTTAATCCCATGAGGAAAGCCATAACATAGTCACCATGAAGATAATCAAGCAAAGGTTGAACACCACCACAGTTGCAAGAGTGAGCAGGACGATGCTCAAGAAGTTCTTCCCATAGCGATTTCAGCTTGGTAAAGTACTGAGAAACCGATAAATCGCCTTGTTGCAGACCAAGGAGATCGCGTTTCAACTGAAAAACACGCGGTCCGTTGTTCTGCTTGAATCGCTCATACAGATCATTCCATATCGCAGGTGCAGAGGTAGAATAGATGACACTTGATGCCAATTCCTTGGAAACCGAATTGACGATCCAAGAAGCAACAATGCTGTTGTTGCGTTTCCAGGAGTGGAAAAGAGGATCCAATTCGTCTGGAACAGGAATTGAACCATCAACAAACCCTAACTTGTTCTTGGCAGTCAAAGCCATACGCATGGCTCTGCTCCATGAGCGGTAATTGTCGCCAGTGAGAACTTGTGAAACGAGTGAGATCCCTGGATTATCAGAGGGATGAAGGTAGAAAGGATTCGCACCATTATCTACCATGGTTGAAGAAGCTTGAAGACAAAGAAAAAGCAGAAAGCAAAACGCCGAAGCAAACGCCAAACAGAGCAATCGCCGGCGAAGCGGTGACGACGGCGAGAAAAGAGCTAACACCGTAGAAGATTGGCAAGCGACGGTGGTAACCACCGTAACTAACCGATCGATGGATCTAACCGTCTTTGTGGAAATACTTCTGATACCATAACAGATCGATGAATTGGAAGAAATGAATTTCTCATCTATTTCATTCAATGAATAAAGTATATATACAAACACTAATGTAAAGAAGATTACTCTAACAGAATCAGTTTAACACTACTAACTGACTAACTAACACTCTAACCATCTAACTAACTTAAATTAGAGTGTGAAACACGTGAGACACGTGTTCTAATACTTTCTTTACTTTCTCTATCAATCAAATCACATTTTTACTTTCTCTCTCATTTTTTTTTCTATCTTTCTCTTTCTCCACCTCAAAAATGAGGTGTGAAGATTTTTTTTTTTGTGATATCTTAAATGCCAAAACATATGCACAAAATGCACATGCACCTTGACAATGCTTAAATTCATAGGTAGATGCTCGATCTTATGGGTACCATGTCAAGAACAAATTATAATTAAACTATTGAGTTAGTTATTTTGAATGATTTTATATTATATTTCTAATATAATCATCATATATGTCATATTTTAAATGATTTACAGAAGAAAACGTGAAAAAACACATTTTCTTTTGACATTGTTTGGTTGAAAAGCTGGTTAATTTATATATCAAAATCTAATTTACACATTTTTAAGCATATGGAGTTTAATTCATAACTGCGTTAGTCAATCTCAAATTAATTTTGAACCATATGTGAACACGTTGTTAGACTTTTGAGAAGAAATGGTTGCTCACTTGTCTACTACAATTACAAGGGTTCTACTCTTATACTATCATTAATATATTTCCTTTCATTAGACTAATGTCACAGAATGACTATATTAATGATGACCAGTGTTTGAATTTTCCTTGCTTAATTAGTTGTTTGTTAGCGGAGGTATACGTAATTATGTATTCTGGGTGCAAGTTGTGAGGGAGTGTTTATTTCCTCACTCCGACGGAACATGAGCCAGCACTCACAGCCAGGAATCAAGTCAAAACAAATGATAAAACCAAATAAACTGCTAGCTTATGTCACAGATAGTAACTTCATCTCATGATTATTTGACGAAATAGCAGCATAATAAATGAAAAAAATAAACGAATTGAATAGTTATTTTATACACTCAACAAAATTGACTTTTCAAGGCAATCGACCATTTTTTGTACTGGAAATAAAATATGATGATAACTACATGATTTAATCTAAATAGCATCATGCATACCTCATGAAAAAATTTGTTTACTCCAGTGGTGTACAAGACTTTACTTCATTTTTTCATAAATGAATTAGATAAACTGACTATGCAGTTATAATCTAACCTTGAATTCTCATAGGGCTTTATCCACTCTTTAGAGTGAGGGATAATTTAAAATAGAATAATTGGCCCATAGATAAATAAATAAAATAAATATTTTTCTACACATGAAATTAAGATAATGAATATGAAGGAGTAACGAGTATTTATTTTTCTAATTTCCTTTAACTATTTTTTAATATGGTAAGATTTAATAAAAATATGAAATAAGTGAAAACAAATAAATGTGCGGGCCATAGGACCGGCACAGCCCATCGTAAGAAAGCCCGTATTGGATTGAAATATTTTTGGGCCGGGCTAGACCAGGCCAATGTTACTGCTATAATATCCAGCACCAACTACTTTGACTTGGTCTGTTCATCTGCTCATTATGGCTGATATAAAATGGTTTGTGTACCAATACAAAGAATCTCCATCGATAGTGACACTCTAATGAACCTCTTCCTCTTTTATTTCCAAGTATTATAAAGACCATTCATGCTTATCCCATCCAGTTCTGCAGCTAAGCTATGCATTTTGGTCTAATGATCAAATACACTGAAGGCTCCAAACTGGAAAAGTACAAAACATCAAGATAGATGCTATTCCTACGCAGCAAATCTTGATACAATGCACCGGAACAACGAGGGTGAACAACCAAACTCATTGGACTTGATAGCAAACAGGTGTGATATTTCTCTTCCAAAAAGTGATAGCAAGTAGGACCCACTAGCACTTGCCATTTGATATTACATGAGGATGAGGGGCTTAATCAATCAATAAGGACCAGTCGCCACTTGTTATCATCAATCATTCATGATAATAGCAGAGGACTACGGATTCATCTCCACCGCAAAAATCATATATCTTCATGGAGTTGAAGTAGAAGAATCACAGTTAAATAAAAAGGAAAGACGTTATGAAGAATTTTGAAGACAAAAAGATCTGTGTTAGCTAGTGTTGTATGGCAGTGTTAGTGTTATCATCCATGTCCCTATCCCCATCTCTCCCAGTATCTCAACAAAAACGCCATAAATTTATCCAATGCTGTCACAACCAAACAGACCCTATCAGACTAACCAACAATGGTGCCTCCAGATTCCCAGAGAAGAATCCTCTGCTGAACCCTCCCAGGCCGCGAAGGATTATCCTGGTGAGGCATGGAGAGAGCGAAGGGAACGTGGATGAGACCGTGTACACGAGGGTCCCTGATCCCAAGATTGGTCTCACTGACAGAGGTAAGGCCCAAGCAGAGGAATGTGGATACAGGATCAAGAAGATGATCGAGGAAGATGCTGAGGACCACAATTGGCAACTTTACTTCTATGTTTCCCCTTACAGAAGGGCCCTTGAGACATTGAAGAGCCTTGCTCGGCCATTTGATCGCTCAAGAATTGCTGGTTTCAGAGAAGAGCCTCGCATTCGAGAACAAGATTTCGGTATTCACTCACTCATTCAAAGTTTATCCTAGTAATATGCCTTTGGGTACTCAGAATCAATTCTAGAAATATCAATTTTGAGTGAAAATATAAATGTTACAAATGTTTGTAGTCATGATTTTTGAAAATTGATATTAAGTCCCAAAACCAATTCTGCTAAAAATTAGAGAGTAGCTTTGTGTTAAGCAGAATCAATTATGAGACTTTTCAACTTGATTTCACAATGTTATGCATAAAAAACACATTTTTTCATAAATTCATATAAACCGAAATTACTTCACTTTTAAGTTTTAACAAATTTTTACTATAATCAATTTTATTCAAACTCGATTATGACAAAGTTGATCCAAACACGCACTTAATGTGGGATGTTTGTTTCAACGGTGAAATAGAATAGAATCACTTCTCATTAAAAACTGTTAGTCTTATAACATGTTTGGATAATTTTTATTTATTTCAATAGGATCAATTTTGACACTCAGAAACTACTCTTATAAACTTCTAGCCATAATCGATTTGCCCTAAAAGAAAATTCCAACATGTACTTAGTCTCTCATAGTGTGCTTAGGTCTATGGTGAGAATGATTTTACTTATGGGCAGAAGCTTATGAGTTTCTGATGAAATAGTGAAATCAAATTGAATGAACTGACTAAAAGTGCATTGCATAATGTGCAAATCATGTATCCAAACATTAGTTTCTTGTAATGTTTCAGCAATTCAAGTTCACTAATTTTTTGCGCTATGTGTGAACAAAAAGGGAATTTTCAGAACAGAGAGAAGATGCGAGTGGAAAAAGCAGCACGCCAGCTTTATGGCCGTTTCTTTTACCGGTTTCCAGATGGAGAATCCGCAGCTGATGTGTATGATAGAATCACAGGTAATAAGCTTCATCTGGGAATCATATTGAATTAAAAGTGATGAGTGGAGTATAAGAAAACATTGATGCAGCATGCAGAAGTTGATATCTGATTTTCAGGATTCAGAGAAACACTTAGAGCAGATATTAATATTGGACGGTATCAACCACCTGGGGAGGAGAAAATGGACATAAACTTGGTCATCGTTTCGCACGGTCTAACGCTTAGAGTTTTTCTCATGAGATGGTACAAGTGGACGGTGGAACAGTTTGAAGGTCTTCACAACTTGAGAAACGCAGAAATGCTAGTCATGGAAAAGGGTTATGGTGGAAGGTACTAATTATAATTTACCCTTTCTTCTAAAGTTATCTTTCATCATCTGTTATGGAAATCTAAAAGACTAAATGTAGTAAGGTTAAACAAACAGGTATAGCTTACTGATGCATCATGACGAACAAGAGCTAAGACGATTTGGGTTGACTGATGAAATGCTGATTGAACAGGAGTGGTAAGAATTATGATCCTATTCTTATTCGTCCTATTTTTGCCTACATAGATCTGAAGTTCTCATTGCTATATATACATTTGGTGTTTCAAGGCATAAACATGCAAGGCCTGCTGATCTGAATTACGATTGTCCAATGGTGAATTCCTTCTTTCCCCATCTCAATGAAGAAGCAAGCATATATCAAAATGAAGGGTGATGGGGAATTTTTAGCAACCTCCCAGAGCAGCATATTTCTCAGTTACCTTAGAAGTTAGAACAGTGAAGTGTACACTTTTTCTTTCGTAGCATAACTAGTGTAAAAAGATATAGCAATTTTTTTTTTGTACTAATACAGCATAAAGTTCCTTTATCAGCTGCTGGCTGTTTAACTCTTCAATTATATGGTTACAATTTCATAGGAATGGTTTGGTTAGCTTCCTAATTGGGCAGATTTTTTAATAAATGCTACTAAGCTAGTTAGGTAGAAAATCTTTTTGGCCCGTTCCCCAAGATTTGGTTTATTATCTCCATGCTTGAGCATCATCAACCATGGTAACACCTTCCATTACATAGCCAATTGAACGACCAACTTTGCTCACTACTCAGAGCCCTCATTTCACCCCAAACTCATGTCTCAGTAATCTAACAACAAACCAGAGAGGATAGAGCATTATCTGTTTCTGGTTAAACTCTAATTTGAAAAATGAAAAGAAAGGGTATTGATCAAATTGGTAGGCGCATAAAATTAGAACATTGCACCCATTGTCATTTTAATGAAATGCAAAAATGAAATCAAGGCTGATCTGATAATGAACACTTAAACAAGGAGTTTTGAATTTTATCAATCTTGCAGAAAGGATAGATAAAGCGTGCGTTCTCTGTTTCTCGTCAAAAAAGAAAGTGGAGATGCGGGGTATCGATCCCCGTACCTCGAGCGCTCTACCATCTGAGCTACATCCCCACTTGAGTTATTGATAGAAACAATAAACTTTTGATTTCTTTTTTCACGGGCAATAAACTTTGTTTTAGAAGAGGCCTTTTTCTTTTGTCAAAAAAATATCATTCATTCATGACACCAAACTAAAGACACATTATCCCTCCCTGAGCCGTTGCCACCCTCTACCCTGTCTGAATTGCCACCATCCTCTCGTTGATACTATTGTGGCGTGTTGTCGTCCTCTTGGAGAGCGATTGTCAAGAGAGGATAGGGCCTGGAAATCCATCCCACTGGAATTCGCGAGAGATCTTTATTACCGGAAGCAGGGTCATCGACGAAGATCGATCTCAGAGATGGTAAGCCATTTTTGTTGCCTATCTAATGTTTGATCAAATGACTGAATCAATGTCCACTGTTTTTCTGGTCCCTACTCACTCAACATTGCTGTTGCCTCCTAAACATGACTCTCTTGGCTATCACTTCATGTAATATCCATTTACCATATCATTTGTAGGTATTAGTTGATATCTTATTTTGGTTTCTTCTCCCCTTAATAACAGCATGCAGTGGAACATGGTACTACCGTACTAGTGAATGAGATGCTTGGCACCACTCATCAAAATGAGCCTCTTCAGGTTTTTTCTACTTCCTCTTTCCCTCCCCTTTATTTGAGGCAAATCAAAAGACAATGCCATTATACATTTTGAATTCATTGTATTATAAGCCAGTGATATTGGGAATCTTTTTTTTAGGTTCAATACCATCATGAATGATCACTAATGATGGGAAGCTCTAGATGGTCGCTGCACTTTGCATGTAAGGAAAAATCCTGAAGATCTTAGTCATGTCATCAAGTAAGTCTGCGTTATGGCTATACCGCTCTGGTTGTGGTTTTCGTGTATTAGAGAGCATGAGTACATAGGACTCTTGTGCTCTTGGCTACACTAGATTAGACCCATGTTAGTGTTAGTTTGTTGAAGTAACAACTTGTTGTGCAAGCCTCCTCTCCTTTATATATAAGGAAAGTCTTGTACCTGCAACAGTAAGCTTTTACCTAATAACGTATAATACAATAATTTTCAGATCTCTCAGTATTAGATCTAGGTTTTCAACATGGTATCCAGAGCTTGAACACTGGAAAGTATATATGTGTTTCTGCCGGCTTACAACCAAGACCTTTCTTCACACGTAGGAAACTTCAAATTCACAATTTCGCTTGAGCGAACTTCAACCTTGCTTGAGCGAGTTCTTAAGACTTTAAACACTTCTTCTCGGGTTTTGGCTTAGAATGAGCAAACATTGAGCCAAGATCTCACTTCCAATATGCTCGATTGGACACTAGCTTGAGCGAGCTTAAATCTCGCTTAAGCGAGATGTTTCCTTTAAAATTGTATAATAGCGGGTGGACATGAGTTAGGGAGGGTGAGGTCTAGGGATCAACCCTGGAGGGCTGTAGTTTATCTTTCAGATGTGCTAAAAAAAACAAAACTTTCACGATTATTTTATTTTATTTTTTAAAACATGAAGTGATTTTGTAGATAGATTCTGAGAACATCTCTCTCAGATAAGATAGAGTTCTAACCAGATCCCACCTAAATAATAAAACACCTTGACTACAACAATTCAAACTCCACCGAGATTACAACAGTAAAGGATAAAAGCAAAATCCAGCAATAAAACCACCACCAATGAATCAAAACCTGTTAAGTTGATAGCTTTCAAAAAGTTTATAGACTCAAGATTTTGCCACCAAGAGAAAACAATAACTTAACACACCTTCTAAAATCCCATTTTGGGAAGTCTAGGACTGTAAAAGGAAGTAGTAACTTTGGAGTTCAGCAGCTTGAGTGCTTTATCTGACTTAATACAC
This sequence comes from Lotus japonicus, assembly GCF_012489685.1. Taxonomy (NCBI): domain Eukaryota; kingdom Viridiplantae; phylum Streptophyta; class Magnoliopsida; order Fabales; family Fabaceae; genus Lotus; species Lotus japonicus. The sequence continues at coordinate 93,189,636 of NC_080042.1, read as the reverse complement.
CTTTGTATTTTGTACTGACTGATTGAAGTCCCTTGGTTAATGAACAAGTCCATCAATGCTTCAAATGTTCCTGTCTCCACTACACGTATCTCAAGTGGTCCTATTACCCCTTTATTGCGTAAGCGTCTGTATATGGTGTCTAGATGCTCTTCAACCGTAATGCAACATTCTTGAAGAATATTTGTATCAAGTGGGGGCCTTGACTCCATCTTTGAACCGCAATATAGTATTTCCCAAAACAAAACGTAGTGTCCTGGTATCAAAGAAGTATCAGGGTAACTTGTGTACTCCACTAGGAGAGCATCACAAGGCTCTAACAACTTCTTGGCAACAGTGACGCTCTTGTGCAAATCCTCCTCCGTGGTCTTGTCACAATCAATGCTGATTACAACATTTTTCCTACAAATGAATCGAAATTGTGGAGTTTTGTGGTAAAATCCCACCACTTGAAGTACATCACCAACACGGTATCGGTATAGCCCTACACATTGGAACATAGTATTGTGAAAAGAGAGGGAAAAATTGCATAAACGAATATCATTATTCTAAAATTGCTGCCCATGATAGATAGACTGATAGCAAGAATAAAATTGCTTCCAAGATACATCAAATATTTGGTGCAGAATTATGATTCTCTCATGTGAAAATTATTTAATGTTCTCTGGTGTTGAAATTTTGTATCTATGTCTCTTTTCATAAAACATTTTAAGAGTCTCACCTATACATATTTAAGGCATAAATGAGAATAAAGAGATCGATACAAAATTTCAACATGAGAATTTTCATAAGAGAGAAGAGATGGAGCCATTCACATTGTATTGGAGCACTTGCCCCCACGAGTTTTTTATAATCATTGAACACTACATTATGTACTAATCTCTCACAGGTGTTTTATAAAACTGAACATTACATATGTAACATATATTAATTGCTCTCGCTAAAATTTTATACTCTAACATTACATGTTTCTGTATAAGTGTGAGTACATATTGGCCCAACAACTTTAAATTTTTTGATCCATCACTGCATGAGAGGATCCTGATTCTTTGATGCCCAAATGTTCCTTTTGAATTCTAAGACAAACACATAGATGATAGCAAAAGAAGTCTATTAAATTCTTTCATGCCTGAATTAATTGGAAACTTACCAGCAAAGGTAGTGATCACAATCTCATAAAAGTAACCATGCTTGACATTCTCCAAATTCACGAGCTTGTCATTGGGTACATGCTCCTGATCCTCAAAGTTCATCAATAGTGTCCCGTTATCTCCAAGAGGAAGGAACTCAAAGTAACCCATGTTTGGCAACACTGTGAAAGCAACATCAGCTGGGTCACTTAAAGGTTTTATGTTGATCCCAAAGTAACACTCAGTGGAAGCATACCAGAGACAAGCCAAAGGCAATTTCCCATCACTGTAAAACTGCAGAGAAGGAACATATTGAGCCATGGACCCAGTGATCACTGTTTCTATGTACTTGGCCTTTGGCCAAAGATGACAGAGAACTCCCTTCCAAGAATTTTGGCTGCAAATTTTAGTGATTTCATCTGCAAGACATGGGCCAGGGGATGAAAGCACAGTAGACATGCCTGAGCGGCAACTTGTGTCTGTTATGAAGGAACTCAGCTTTCCACTGCGTATGTCCTCACACAAGCTCTGCCAGTTATTTTCAAGAAAGGAAATGGCTTTGAGAAGTGCATAGGCAAAGAAAGAACCAAGCCTTACCTTTCTTTGTTCCCTCTACCAGTTTCAGGAGCTTTCTCCTTTTGGGGGGCCTCAAAGTGAGTAGGCATGGTTTCTTTAGGGCCAAGCTTCTTCTTCCAATATCTAAGCTCCGCACTAGGTTGAGAGCTTTCAGGCTTGTTTCTATCATCCTGCCATGTAGGCTCTGAAGGTGGGTTGCTCCTCTGGCCCTGCTTCCTCTCCACCACTATGGAGGCAAGAGATCTAGCAGAAGTGACTCCCAGAGTCTGAGTGTACCGGGGGAGAGACGGGTTGAAAGAGGTCGTAGCTCTTGGCACCTTGCATAACCTTTGCTCGTGTCCGATTAGGCCATAGTTGTAACAAAAACCCTGAAGCTTTTCGTATCTGAGAAAGACCCACACCTTGTTCAAATGCTTTCTAGGGACCCAGAACCCTGTTGAGAGAGGGAGAGAGGTATTGACTAATACTTTAACCCTGAAAAAGGTTCTAAGAAGCTTTCCTTCCACCAGGGGGTTCTCCACCAGTAGGATCTCTCCAATGAGGCTTGCGATTTTTGATACGTTTTTAACATTCATAACATCCAGGGGTACCCCATGGATCTGAACCCAAAACGGAATCAGATTGAACTTCACTTCGAACACAGATTTTTGGGGCTCCCATGGTTGTAAGCTCAGAATGCTACCCATAACGCTCCAAGGTCCATCCTCGAGGACTTTCCTTGCTTTATCCTCGTCAGGGAAGGTGAAGAGAAGGCCATTAATGCCCATATCTGTCATCTGGATCTCTGATTGAGCGTTCCAAGCTTTAGCGATCACCGTCTTCAGGGAATTCTTGTTGATGGGTTTATCAGTCAGGACCTTCCCTATGAGGGTCCTCTTTGCCAGGTCCAGGGAATGGTCCTCGTCTACTTGCAGATCTACTATGGCTCCTTCCAGGGGGGAAGGGCTTCACCTTGGGTGTTAGAAGAGCTCGAAGCTCTTTCAGCTTGGTCATGACCCTCCTCTAAAGTGAAAGGGGGAATATTCTCGTCCAACTGCATCATCTGAGATTGGGTGACAAAAGGGGGGTCACTATTCATACTTGGAGTAGCGATAATTCTAAAAGACTAGTACAATATAAAGAAATTACTTGGATCTGATAGTGAGAGCCCAACATGGGTCTGCCTTCAGACTTTAGGGAAAAGAAATTGCAACTAACAAGCCCACTTAAGGTTGGCCCAATTTTGTAATAATAAGAAAAGACCCTAGTGGCTTTTTGGGTTTCCTCTTGGGCCTTGTACGTGTTTTTGGAGTGGAAGGCCCACTTGCATCACATTATTATTGTTTTAATACGTGACATATATACTCTTATAAGTGTATTTGAGTAAATAACTTAATTAAATGTTTATCGCATAAACGCTTATTCATAAACTTATTTGAAAACTTATTGAAATAAGCTAAAAATTCAAAATAAGTTATAGGTAATCATAAACTTTTATTCATAGATCAATTTGATCAACTTATGAAAATAAGCTCAAAATTAAACAACTTACAAATAGGAACAACACTTGCATAAGTGTATATGTTATAAAATAAACTCAAGTAAATTCTTCCAAACAACACCTTAATCAACCTTTTTAACTTAACACACCTTCTTATATCCTTCTTTGGGGATCTCTAGGACTGAAAAAGGAAGCAGTAACTTTGGAGTCGAGCAAGTTGAGTGCTTTATTAGATTTAATGCACCTTGGTGTTTTGTATTGACCAATTGAAGCCCCTTGGCTAATGAAGAAATCCATCAATGCATCAAATGTTCCTGCCTCCACCACACGTATCTCAAGTGGTCCTATTGACCCGTCATTGCGCAAATGCCAATATACATAGTTTAGTTGCTCTTCAACCGCAATGCAACATTCTTTAATAATATTTGTATCAAGTGACTCTATTTTTGAACCGTAATACAGAATTTCCCAGTACAATACGTAGTGTCCTGGCAATGAAGAAGTATCAGAGTAACTAGTGTATTCCACTAGTAGAGCATCATGAGACTCTAACAATTTATTGGCAGCAGTGACACTCTTATGCAAATCCTCTTCACTAGTTTTGTCATGGTCAATGCTGATCACAACATTTTTCCTACAAATGAATCTAAATTGTGGAGCTTTATTGTAAAACCCAACCACTTGAAGTACATCACCAACACGGTATCGGTATAGCCCTGATCATTGGGAACACAATATTGTAAAGTTAGAGGAAGAAAATAAATTGGTAAATGAATATCACTATAATAATAAATGGGTTATGTTACTGGAATAAACCTTACTCAAAATTACAACATGGCACGTGGACTGAAAATGAGAAGTTAAAAATGAGAAGTTAAAAAGGTAATCACATTAATAAAATATTGAAATAGTGGCTAGTTGAGTTTTTGATTGGACAACAATATAAACAATACCCAATTGAACGGCCAAAATGCAACTTTTTTAAGTGTTATTTTGAGTTTGAAATCACCTCTAATCGTACTTTTCATATGTGCAACTTGTGGTGATTTCAAACCCCTATGAATATTTTCAGCGTTTTGTTATTAACATATGTAGATGTGATGTGATTATTTTAAAACATAAAACGGTCGCAAAATCTATGTATAAGATGCAGTTACACTATACATATGTTTAACTAACATTTTCCTGATTAAAAATTTACCAGCAAAGGTTGTGACCACAATCTCATAAAAGCAACCAAGCTTGACATTCCCCAAATCTACGAGCTTGTCATTAGGAACATGCTCCTCCTCAAAGTCCATCATTAGTGTCTCATTATGTCCAATAGGAAGGAACTCAAAGTAACCCATGTTAGGCAACAATGTAAAAGCAACATCAGCAGGGTCACTCAAAGGTTTTATGTTGATCCCAAAGTGACACTCAGAAGAAGAATACCTAGTGCAAACCAAAGGCAATTTCTCATCACTGTAATACTGCAGTGTAGGAACATATTGAGCCATGGAGCCAGTGATCACTGTTTCTATGTACTTGGCCTTAGGCCAAAGCTGACAGAGAATCCCCTTCCAACACTTTTGGCTACAAATTTCAGCGATCTCATCTGCAAGATGTGGGACAGGGGACGAAAGCACCGTGGACATGCCGGCGCGACAACCAGGGTCTGTGACAAAGGAACTGAGCTTTCCACTGCGCATGTCCTCACAGAGGCTCATCCAGTTATTTTCAAGGAAGGAGATCGCTCTGAGAAATGCAGAGGCATATGCAGTACTAAGCCTTAGGACATTGTGGCGGTTAACCAAACCAGCTAGAAGCTGGCAATACATGCTTTGGTTTATGTCATCACATAGAATGGTTTGGTCAGGGCTTGTGAAATCATTCCAAGGCTCACATGCGCGGCACAGGAAGTGCTTGCTCTTGTAGTAGCTTGTCAATGCAGTCCTAACCGGTAAGCCACAAGGAGTTGGGGGCATTTCTGTCCTTACAAAGTTGAGATACATTGCCTTGCCCTTGTCAAGACCAGGAACATATCTGAAGTTGAAGATGATCAAGTTAATTCATGATCATGGTAAGATTGAAATGTTTATTTAAATCAATGAAATTAACTAAGAGCATGATTAATATTAACTTATTCATGATTGCCGTGATAAGATTGTACATGAAGGTACGACGATCAAGATATTCAGCAGTTGATGGCACCATTTTAGGCTCTCCACCTGATGTTCCTGAACTGTACATATATACCAAATGATTTGAGAGTGTTAGAATTTGAGCTACGTATAACTCTACCCAAAAACTAGTTAGAGTTAAGGTTGTTCTAACTTTTACAAACACTTATTTAGTTTATAAATTTCTATTTAATGTGAAACTTCTCAACAAATACACTCAATTAATACAAACACAAGCGAGTGAGCAATGAATATATATATATATATATATATATATATATATATATATATACACACACACTAGCTAGCTGTACCTGCATAACATCTCTGTTATTGGTTGAGCAGTAATGAGAGAAAAATCTTCCCCATTTGTAATTCTCTGGATATATGGCAAGATCTCTTCATAACTTATAACTGGAACATGAAGCTTAAACTCTGCTATGACGTCATCAGTTACATGATCTCCCTTCTTCATATACTTACTCAAATACTCAGTTTCCTTGTTCTGACTTAATATCTGTTTTAAAAGGCTTTCCTGAATTTCAGCACTATTCTTTGTCAACCTCTCAATCTCATTCAGTGCTTCCTCACCTTTGTACTCCAATTTCTTTCCGTCCATGATGCTCACGAAAAGAAAGACTGAAAAAGAGAACTACAAGAGACAAAAGTGTAACAGAACTCACAAACTAATTACTTTTCCATGGTTTGAAAAGCCTCGTACCCACATATATATAGATATATAACATATTTAAGCCCATTATCTATTTTTTTTCTCCATCGGAAAAACAAGCCTATTATCTATGAATGTAATTATGTAAACAATTACAATACGTTATGTTTAAAAACAGAAATGATTAAAAAGCATGAAATGAATTTCATCTTTTTTGTGTGTCAAACTTTATTGATCGAGCACCAATAGAAAACCACTAAAACAATCACACAGAGTCATGAATTAATGATTAAAAAAAATACTAAATATGTAAAATTTACAATTACTTGTTCAATTTGTTCACAAAGAAAAAGATACTTTGTCAATTCATACTCCACTAGTATCCAAAAATAAGCAGAACATCTTACCGTGCAAGAAAAAAGCAGAGAGAGATGCATCAATGACCCCGCACGTACGATTCTAACTCGTGTTTCCTTGTAGATATTGGCTTTAGTCCTGTAGAAATAAGGTGGTAGACTCTTCCATATTTGAGACATTATTTCCGATTAATGTTGCTGCTAGGCATTGTGTCTCTTCATAATTGTGATGGATTCTTTGTTCTTAATTTGCTTTGCTTATTTGCCCAGAAAAACTCCAGATGGACACAGAAATTTTTAGCAAATTAAATAGTATGGGTTGGGTTCTTTTCCATGAAAGAGAAAATGAGTAATGATTCATTCACATTTATTTTATTTTTCATAGTAATCTTTCATTATTTTTTCCAAACTCTATCTTACATTTTTTATCACATCACGTATCCTATCACTTATTTCTTGAGATGGAAATGCATTGTTAACTCAATATTATTCAACACGAAAGTGTTTCTTGTTTTCTAGTATGGGAAACAACTGACGAACCATAAGAGTGAGATACGTGTCAGATGAAGATAAACATGCTGTGGTTTGACACCGTAAGTGATTAGGTGTTGCTGGAAAAGTCTTAGGTCACGTAATTGTTAGTAGGGGTGTACAAGAGACGGGTTGGGACGGGTTTTGGTTAACCCTAACCCGGCTCTAAATGTTGATCGGGCCAATTCACAGACCCTAACATGTCCCTAGACCCGAAGCAACCCGACATTATGCGGGTCCAATTTAGGACAGGTCTATGTAGGACGGGACCGGGTTGGCCCGAGGGACAATAAGTTTAAGACTATTTGATACTAATTGTAAAATTTAAAGATAATAACATACTAAAAGAGTTATAAGTTGGAACTATTTTTTAGAAAAAATAACTTGAAAGGATCCAATTCTTTCATAATCTATTGCACTTGAGATGTTTACATTTTGTTTGATCATTTCTTCACTTGTCTCACATATGCATAATACACACACATGATTTTCTCTTGTTAGAGCATGAAAGTGTCCATTGTTTGACCAACGTTTATTTAATTCATAAGGTAGATGTTAAACATTTTAATCTCATCTACTTGGTAAGATAAATTTGAGCACCATGTATCACATTTTAATCTTTATAACAAATTAAAATTTTATAAAATATATATGTGGGACGGGCCGGGTGACCTGAGTGTCAACCCGAACCCGACCCTACCCGAAGTCGGGTAACTCGAAGATCAACCCGAACTCGGTCTCTTTTAATGATCGGGCCGGGTTCAACCCGGCCCTAAAGGCTTGGGCCGGAACGGGTTGGCGGGTAGGGCCGGGTCTTGTACACCCCTAATTGTTAGTAACTTTCATTTGAGAAAAGTTTGCGTAACTTTAAGCAATTTCCTTTCCAAATTTCCCAGTGCAAATTGTCCCTATTTCAACATCTCTTTCCCGATCTCTTTTCCCACCTCCTTTTCCTTGAATCCGTGTCATATCTGGATTTTTTTGTCGACCATGAATGACAGTACTGGAGATCATTTTCTTTCATGTAAAGCATTTTCTTTTATTAAATTTTTTTGGTCGCTTATTTTTCTTTTATTCAAATTAGAACTTTTTTTTTGGGTCGAAGGTTAATGATTTCATTAAACCATGAGGAAAAAAGGGAGCTTTGTGTCTCCCAAACTGTACACGAGTACTTAGCACACGGCTAAAGTCAAACAGTACACAACAAAAGCAAACCCAAACAGATAGGAAATAAAAACAAGTTTGCTAGTTGATGGTCTAAACTGCTCTATTAACCTAACAGATAGGTAAAGGTGGGTCATCAAACTGGTGGAACCTAACTACCAAAAGCACCAGTCTGCAGTAAATATCACATTAAATGTCAAAACCAACTAAGGTTCTTATCTATATATATTATATTAGAAAAGAATAACTTCTAGCATGACGTGTCGCTCTCACAGGCCAAGTTAGTGACGTGTCGCTCCCAAATTAATTCTCACTTAATTATTTACACGTCAGCTTTTCCACCTATTAATTCTCATTTAATAATTTACACATCAACTTTTCCACCTTGGCCCTATTTGCCACATTAAATTTTAGATTTGATTAGGATTTAGGTTGTTTATTTCTTGATTTAATCTTAATTTATTTTTAATTTATTTTTAGAGCATTAATTAATTTTTATGGTATTTTTATTGAATTTTCGGATTTTTAATTAATTCAGAATTTTATGAGTTTTTATTGTGATTTGCTAAATTTTGATAGTTTTTATCTATATTTATTTAGTACCTTTTTAAATTTTAGATTTGATTAGAATTTAGGTTGTTTGTTTTTATGTATCTTTGTTAGATAGTTTCTGTTAAAAAAAATCTTCCTAAAAAATATTGTTTTTTATATAGAGTATCAATATCAATCTATATTAGAAAATAAAAAGGGTTAGTAGAGAAAAAAAACCTTCATACGTTCTCTATCTCTAAATACTCACACAATTTTCTCTATTTCTCCCTTCTTCATCTCAACCATGGGAAACCTCAAATCATATATGCTTCAAAAACAACATGGACCTTCACTCACTTCAATTAAATTTTTCATTATAAATTTATCCCCATCACAATTGAGAATTTTTTTTTATGGTTACCAAGGGAAATCACAATTGAGTTTTGAGAGTGCATGTTCTTCAAACTCAAAAACGAGTTTCTCACTTCTTGCTTTAGCCTCTTTGTTCCAGGTATGTAAAAAACAATGCTTTGTGGCTTTGTAGACTAAGAATTGTTATCACTCAAAAGTCAAAGGCATATCATTTTTCTTATATCTCTGGTAGTCATTCTTCTTCAATTTTAATGATTCTTTCATGTAGTTCTAGAAGTGTCTTTTGTTCGCCAAAGCATGTTTTAACCCATTCTATGTTTCATTATTATTGTTTTGTAATGTTCATGTATTAATGTGTTTGTTGATAAAAAAAATTAACATTGATAGATGAACATCCCATTTTTTTTTTCATTGTTATGTATGTTATTTCAACATTTATCTGTTCTCACTGGTCATGAAAGGTGAATTGTTTTCCATTTGTTCTCACTTTTTAAGGGGGGATTAAAAGTTTCTTTGATGTTGTAAGCTTATGAATTAGGCTAACCAGATCTTACTGCAGTGTGCTATCCAAATCTTAAGGTTAATGGCCATAAGTACGTACTTTAATTTGAGGCATGTACTACTAACAAAAATTGAGATATAGGTGCATTTGAATGTATGTGAACATTTATACAAAGATAGTCTTAGTGACTAACATAAGCGAGGTGAGATCAATAAAAAAAATATTGTGCATATAAAATAAAAATCAGAAAAATTCACTAAAAATACCATAAAATTTAATTAATACTCTAGAAATAAATCAAAAATAAATTAAGATAAAATCAAGAAATAAACAATCTAAATCCTAATCAAATCTAAAATTTAAAAAGGTATTTTTTATGAGAATATAATTAACTTGAGATCAATAAAAAAAATATTGTGCATATGTGCATATAAAACAATAGAAAATATATATTTTTTAATTAATCGAGGTATGTGAAAAAGTAGTGTGATTCATTTCACCTTGCAATTTAGATTTTTTCATAGTTTGGGTGGGATTCTTCTACAACTGAATACCTATAGGTTAGTGTTAATTTGGAATTGCCAAATCCTATTGCTATCAGGCTGATTTAGTGACGTGTCGTTCTCACGTTAATTCTTAATGACGTGTCATTCCCACGTTAATTCTCATAAAAAAAATTCCACGTGTCATTCTCAGGTTATTTCTCATAAAAAAAAATATTTTTAAATTTTAGATTTGATTAGGATTTAGGTTGTGTATTCCTTGATTTTATCTTAATTTATTTTTTATTTATTTATAGAGTATTCATTAATTTTTATGGTATTTTTATTGAATTTTCGGATTTTTAATTAATTTAGGATTTTATGAGTTTTTATTGTGATTTGCAAGATTTTGATAGTTTTTATCTATATTTATTTAGTACATTTTTAAATTTTAGATTTGATTAGGATTTAGGTTGTTTATTTCATTATTTTATCTTAATTTATCTTATTATTGATTTAAGTTGTTTATTTCTTGATTTTATCTGTTGGTCTTTTATTTTATTTTTAATTTATTTTTAGAGTATTAATTAATTTTTATGGTATTTTATTGAATTTTCAGATTTTTATTTAATTCATGATTTTATGAGTTTTTATTGTGATTTGCTAGATTTTGGTAGTTTTTATCTATCTTTAGTTAGTATCTTTTTTAATTTTAGATTTGATTAGGATTAAGGTGATTTATTTCTTGATTTTTTGTTGGTGTTTTCAAGTATCCTTAGACTTTAATTACGATAAAAAAAATTAGAATATATTTTTAAGAAAAATACAATGAGAAATAAATTCTATGATTCTGTCTACTAAGTTAAGACACAACCCCAAGTCCTAATTCTAAAAGAAGGAATTATCTATCACTCTAATATAATCCTCATGAAACAGGAATGGTCAGTCAGCCAATTATACATATTCCTTCATTACCAAGATAACTGCACTAGATACTTATGTTTTATCTATGTGAGCCTGCTACATGATGACACCATTGTAAACATGAGGGAGCATGGTTTTCTAATAACAGGATGTTTGCTTGAAAGGCTTCTCCTGATTGCTTGATGGGCATTATCAGTTTGAAATACAATCAAAAGTTAAAAACTTTATTTTCCTAGATCTCAAAAGTTATCTGAACAAATATTTTTCTCTTCAAAGTCCAATTACTATTTAAGTTGGTGTGGTCATTGCTGGATTTTGTTGGGGTGCAACCTTAAGAATTAAGTTAGATTTCCTTCCTAAATCTTTTGTTTTAAGTAATTTTAACTGTCCATTACCACCTATGAAGAAGTAAAGGGCTATAGAACAGTGCTTATTTGGGTTTTCGCAAGTTGCATAGGATCATCGACAGGGAAGATGACTACCGCCAGAGGAGGCTCAACAGCTAAAAAAAAGGGGAAAAGTAATAAATGATGAGAATACATACATCAAATTTTCCATCATAGATCGTAGCACCAACCTGAGTCATATCGTGAGTCTCAAAGGTAATCACACCGCTCTGCCATGGGATTAACACTGTCATTACGAATACTTTCTTCAACCTACAAATCAAGGAGAAAAAATCACACATGTTATTTAACCCCTGAAAATGCATAGAAGCCAAAGATATATAAGGACTCTGTTGAATATCTGTTAAGATTTAGTTTATTATTAATCTAACAAAGAGATAAAAAGAAACTAAATATATCTAAACCTATATCTATTTAAATAGATATTATCTCTATTTAAAAAAATTCAATAAAAATACCATAAAATTAATGAATACTCTAAAAATAAATCAAAAATAAATTAAGATAAAATCAAGAAAAAAACAACCTAAATCCTAATCAAATCTAAAATTTAAAAATGTATTTTTTTTATGAGAATTAACCTGAGAATGACACGTTGAATTTTTTTATGAGAATTAACATAAGAATGACACGTCACTAAGAATTAATGTCCCTAACTTTTTTTTAAAAGAGTGAGTTTGAAAGCTATAGCTTAAGTTAATTTGTTAATATATTACCAAATAATAATAATAATAACATATGTGTGCGGGTATGAGCCGGTTGGGTACTATAATGCTCATACCCGCACTCATACCCACTACTTTTTGCGGGTAATTACCTATACCCAACCTCATACCCATTTAGCGGTTTTTTACCCTACCCATAGTTGGTATTTTTTGCGGGTACCATATGGGCCCGAAACCCTATGGGTCCGAGACCCACTGCCATCCCTACATTTAGATTTTGGCAAAGATGAAGAGCTTTATGTAATGACATTGAATTGTCTAAAGGTGGAGAGCATCGAGTTGCTACCCACGCGAGTATGGGGACGGGAACATGTAATTTTTTAAAACGCAGGTATGAGGATGGTTCTATAGTACCCTACCCATTGTCATCCCTACTTAGTTGGAATAAACACAATAATGTCATACTTTATGATTTATCTTACACAATCCTAATTTGTGCTACTATCACATTTATTTTTTTTAAGATTAATTTGTTGCTAATTTCTTATATCTATGATTTGTGTTATTGTCTTCATATTCACGAAGAATGTAAAACGAGTTCCTGTTGATCTCAACCAGGCTTATAACAGAAGTCTTTATATCAACTTTGCTTAGCATTTCTGAGTCTTCTATTTCATCCATTGTTTAGTATATTTTTAATAATCAAGGTATTAATTGACGTATCAAATATAATAGACGTATTCCCCGTGCAACGCGCGGGTAAAAAAACACTAGTTAACTCTGAAAGAAGAATGAAAGTTCAAAAAAAAAAAAAAAACTCTGAAAGAAGAATGTGGTTTATAGGCCCATTGACAAAGAAAAAACTTCTTGTACTAGTTTATAGGCCCACATCAGTAGTTATGTTGGCCCAACCATTCAATGTTCATTTCTTCCTTCACATGGTTGCTGCCATACTTTGGATGTGTATAACTCTTTACCCTTCACATGCGTTTAATACTGCAGCATGATGAAAGGTTTGGGTGAGCAGGAGGAGAGGCACTCTCCTTTTCGTGTTTATGAAGGAGATGCTTGGAATTCTTGCTAGATCCAGTTTTGCCATGTGCTGCCATGTACTCTTGTGAATTTGGTGGCGGATTCTCCAAGGCCTTGAAGTTAGGAAAATGTAGTTTTCCTTGTTGGTCTTTCTTTTCTCTACTTGTATGTATTCCCATTCAATGGTTTATGCATTTTCTAGGTGGAATTTATTTCCCTAGGCAGCTATGCTAGCTCTTGTGCTTATTGTTTTTGGTGTGTAGCTATGCGAATATTAGCTGATGTTCAGGGACTTGTTCCCTTGTTTGTTTCTTTCTGGGCCTGGCCCTGTATGAATAGAAACCATCCTTCTTTGCCCAAAAAAAAAAACTCTTTACCCTTCCGTGCATATAAGTTTTTTTTTTTTTTTTGATAATGTGGCTTGAAGTGATTAGATGTCTATTTAATTTAAACCTTTTTATTAACCACCCAATATGATTTCCAATAAACAAGATCTAATTGGTTGAAAATACCTTTCTTGCGGCATATATAGCATTAGTATAAAAAAAAACTAGTATGAGATGAATATACGTTTGGATACACGGTGTAAAAGCACAATAAAAAGTCACAAATGTCAACTTCAAAAGTTAAGAGCTATTTTTATCCACTGTAATTTTAGCTCACCATAATTTTTTACCGTGTATAAAAAAAAGGTAAGTAGTCTTTTTCTGCCTTCATGTACGTTCGCTTTCTCTTTTTTCTTTTTCTTTTTTGAGCCACATGTCATTTTAAGAGCAATTGGAACCAGACCAATTTGCATATGCATTGCAAAATTTGTGCAAGTTGTTGCTAATTATTAAGCCATCATTTTCTTGCCTTTGTCGATTGTAATAAGGCACAGAAATATCTGACAAGCTTAGTTGTATGAAATTTTATCTTTTACTTCTCACTAACACAGGTTCTGATGCTCAATTAATTTTCTTAATTTTAACCTAATGGCAGACAGGTTCTGATAAGTACACTCAAGATTTTGGCACCATGAGCGAACACATCCACCTTTTTTACTTAAAATTACCAACTTGACTTGCATTAATCACACGAGAGAATCAAATTAAGGAATTAAAAACACAAAATGTTGGTATTTTTATTGGTCCTAAAGCAAAGCCATCATAGGTGGACTTAGCTGGCCTAATGACCTATGATTAGTCAACTTTGTTAATAGTTTGAGTGAAAATTAGTTGAAAAACAGAACATAGGTTCTATTGGGAAAAAAATATCATCTCATTTTACTATATAAAACTAGGATAGGAGAAGAGGGGAAATCTGAAATTGCTGTGGGGAAAATATCTAAACTATTTAAGATCTAAAACTGAAAAACCAATAACATCCAAGAAATGTTAGATTAAACTGAATTGTCGATCAAACCAACTAGATAATGTAATAAAATTAGAATGGGATTGAATTTGATGAATTTACTCTGTCTCCAAAATCAATCTAATTCCATCTTCAAAAATTAAACTGGTGCAGGGCAATGTGGAAATTTACATGACCGAATATTTCTTCAGAGTTTTAACATCAATGACTTCACATTCAGCATAATGAGCCGGGATCCTCTCAAGTGTGAAAAAACTTGAGAGTGTCAAGTTTTACCATTTCACCATTAATTTTTGTGTAGATAATAATTGAAAAATAAAATAAAATAAAATTAATGGTGAGATGATGAAACTTGACACTCTCAAGTTTTTTTACACATGAGAGGATCCCGGCTCATTATGCTGAATGTGAAGTCATTGATGTTAATAGACTGCATTACATACAGCTATACTTTTTTATTTCTTTTCAATATCTATGCTTACTTAAAACAATCTCTTGGAATCACTATTCCTAAGAAAGGTTTCAATCCTGACCATTGATTTAAATTGTTTTGTTTATTCTGATTCAATCTTTGCCTTTGGTTTATAGCAGATTGTTGGCCCCACACCTAACCACAGCCACTACCAACCACAGTCCCACCACTCACTTTTCCTCTCATACCATACACTCACTTTTCCTCTCATACCATACGCTACAACCACAAACTCCACTCCCATCAGCAAATTAGAGGTGAAAGGAGGAAGAAGCACCATCATAACAGAAACAAAAACAAATTTTTATTAATAAAAATTCAAACTTTACATCAAAAAATCAAACTTTACACTAAAAATTGAAACTTTTACACAGCATATTGATATTTACATAAAAAAAAATCCATCTTCAGAGGCTAAAATGTCCGGTCCGGCGTCTTGACTCAGATTTTGGTGAAAAAATCCTTGCTAGGATAGCTCAGAGACTTGCATGTATCAAATCGTTGTAAAAATATCCGATCAAGGTGCTTCTTTACTCGGATTTGAAGGAAAGATCGTGGCTTTGGTGGCGGTTGGGTTGGGATGGGGTTGGGAGTGGAAGAGAGAGGAAAAAAAGAGGAAGAAGAAAAAATCGTTGCTTGGGGTAGGGTTGGGTCCAGATTGAAGCTTTGGGGGCAGTTGGGGGCGAAAATGGTGGACGGGACAAGAGGAGAGGAAGAAACCGATGTGGAGGGAGAGAGAAGAAGATGAAGAATCAGAGAGAAAGAGAGAGGGGCGGCTAGATTAAAATGTGAGGAAATATGGTTTGGGTATTGTTTTTATTTTAAATTGGGTTTCTTTTTGTTTTGGTCTTTTGGATGTGTAAAATTGGGCCGAGAGGCCCAGCATTTGTTTTCAAATTACTTTTTTTGTTTTACTATTTCATCAATATAAAACTTTGTTTTTTAAGAAAGCATTTTAAAAAAATCAATTTTTTTAGAAAGCAATTATTAAAATATAACTATAAAATTAAACAAACAAAAAAATATTCAACTTAGTATTAGAATAAAATAAAATGCATTTCAAAATCAAAAATCTCAAAACAATAATATTTTTTTTAAATTCCCAAATAAAATGATATCAGCTTTTTAAAAAACCCCGTACAGAAAAGCTTTTTAAAATATCATTAAGGTCACCATATTACGGTTGCACATATGTTAAGCCACCCATTTATGGTGGAGTTTTATTAACCAGATTGTTATAGATAAATATATGTTATCATTTATAGTTTTTCTCTTCTTCCTTTGGAAGAAGTTAGAAGAAGTTATATTTTTGAAAGCATTATCGTAATTCACCTTATTCAGTAGATTTTCGATTTAATCCTGTTGTTTTAATTTAACCTCTTAAAATGAGATTGGTTGGAGCAATTTTTTAAATAATCTGATGTGATAAGTGTAAGACCTGGATTTTCAGAACAAGCTAATTTCCGACTCACGCGTAGAATCAGTGTAAGCGTGACAGGAGTTTGATATTTGAGAAAGATTAATGAAGAAGAAAGTTCAGGAATTGCTTGAGGAATGTTGCGTAGTCATTTTAGGAATTAGAGCGAGTCGTCTGCACACCCGCCTTATGGCAAGCGTGTCCAGAATAGGCTAATTTCGCTTTAGAGCAACGTTTTAAGTGAGATTTCGAATCCTTGGAAAATTTAAAGATTTTCTTTATTTTTCCTTCGACCAGCGTTTCATTTCGGAACTCTGGACTGTACGCACGATAGTATTCACTTTTCGGAAGTCCGACGACGCTAATTTCCTTGCTTCGAAACCCTAGATTCGAGCGATGGATGAAGACTTTTTCTATTCGGGACTTCTAACGAAGTTTCCGTCCGCGTTGCCAGATTTGTTTCGACATTTCCAATCTTTCTTCAGAAGGAAGTTTTGTCGTCTGAGCATCACAGCAAAAAGTAGTTTAACGGGACAGATTAACTTACACCGCCTTTGGGATTTTAGATATCGTTTTTCCCAAATCATAGATAATTGTTTTGAGTTCTGGAATTCTGACGCCAGAATCTCTCTTAGAATTCCTCGGTGGACGTGCTGCAAAAATCGGAATCGTGAAATTTTCATTTTCCCGCGATTTCACCTGCCTATAAATAGCTCGAAAAAGCAAAATCTCTTCATTCTCACCCATTCAAGGCCGCGAGCAAGGAGAGAGGAGGAGAGGAGAAATTTTCACGAAAACTTGACCAATCTTCGTGCAGTTCGTCCCTACTTCTAGGTATTGAGGTAACTAGCATGAATCCTACCTCTGTTTACTGTTTCTGTTGCGTTTCTGAAGTCGTTTCTGTGCTCACAGTTTTGAGCTTTTTCTAAAATTGTCCGATTTCCTTGATTTCTTGGTTGGGTTATGTTCCTTATGTTCCCATGAGTCTAAAACCTCTGTCAGTAATCGCCGATTGCGATTCAGTTGTCCAAGATCTGAAAAATTGATTCAAAACCCCATTAGTCGCACATTTCGAAACTTTATTGTCGAAAAGCTGTAATCTGACTTCGTGCCTTTAGGATTTGTTGTCACGGATGTCATGAGGATCAATGCTGTCAAATTTGTTTTCCGAACTGATAACTTTGAAGTTTTGAGCCTTTATTTTGGACCAAAATGCCCCTGGATAGTCGTATTTCGACCCGATTGTCCGAAAATTGTTCCGACAATTTCTTTGCCTTAGTTTTACCCTAAAACTACCTTGTGAATTGATTTAGATCGAAGAAAAAGTTCGAAAACCCTATTTTCCATAGTGGCCGAAACCTAATTGCTTGGGTACCGTGTCCAAAAATAATTTTTGGTTCTCTATGACCTGAGCCATTGCGTAGCTCTTTCAATTGTCGAAATTTTGGCGCCGGTTTCGTGTCATTCTGAGTTCTGTAGCTCGAGTTATGCTCGTTTTAGCGAACGAAGTCTCTGTTGTCAATTTGTGCCTAAATAGGAACTCTGAAGCTTTAGAGGCTTTCTTTACGATTTCGATTAGTATTAGTAGATCGTGTTGCTCCTAGTGAAGCTTGTGTTGATGATTGTGTTTTCTTTGTTCTAGGTTCGCAATTTCCATGCCCAACTTCTACTCACGAAGGTAAGGGTAACTCGGTTTTAGAGCGTCTTTGAGTCTTGCATGCTTTTATCGCACTGCCTGTGTTTGAGATGAAGATGTTTATATTGATTGGCAGATGATTATGATTATTATGCTGAATTTGGAAAATGTTTTCTGAGAGGCTTCGGCCGTTTACTGGTTTCTGTCGTTACTGCTTCCTAGTGGATGGAACATGTGGTTACTTTGGATTGGTCCTTGGGTGGGCTTTGTTATTGTCTGACTTGGCATATAGGGCTTGAGTCAAGTGGCGATGAGGAGGTGTGTCCTATCATTGTCCCATCTTGCGAGGTGCTAAGTGGCGATCAGGAGGTGTGTCCTATGATTGTCCCGTCTTGTGTGACGTTAAGTGGCGATTAGGAGGTGTGTCCTATGATTGTCCCGTCATGTATGACGTTATAAGTGGCGATGAGGAGGTGTGTCCTATCATTGTCCCGTCTTGAGAGACGATATTGATCGATCCATTTTGTTAGCAGCATATAGTTGCATTATAGGGAACTAACACCTGACCCTATGTTGTTGGATTTTCGTATTGGTTTATTGATATCTGATTTGATGTTACATTGTTGAGGTTATTATTATCTGAGTCCGATTTATGTTTAAGTTGTTGATATATGAGTTGAGTTATGTTGCTAGTTATTTACCATGCCAGGTAATTAAATTCGAACAGCATGATTTTTCTCTTTTATACATGGTAATTGCATGGAGTTAACCCTTTCTATTTGCTACTTGTTGTTTGGGCGCTTAACGCTATTAGGCGATGGAGATCCTTCCGCCGAGGCATAGCTACTCGAGTTGGAGATCGAGTTGTAAGCGGTGGAGTAGAGGTATGAGAAGCAGCTTTGCTTCTCTTCTTGTGGATTATGTTGGAGTCTCTTTTACTTTATGAGAACTCTGTTATTAAAGTCTTGCTTCCGCCACTGTTAAAGTGCGCATGTTTATTCTGAACCTTACTTATGGTATTGTAAACTATTATTACTGTATATCGGGAAACAAGTTATCTAAATAAAGTTATGGTATGTTTCCAACCTTTTAGCCGAAGTGTTTAGTTGTTTTACAGAAAAAAAATTCCCTTGGTTTTTAGGGATTGCAGATTGGTCCTTAGACTTTGTTAGGTTACTAATGTGACTCCTCAGTTGAGAAATTGGGGTGTTACAATAAGGTTTCCTGTAACTTATTCATATTTATAAAATTTGATATAAATATGTGAAATTGTTGAAAGATATAGTAATGTTAGCAAAACGTTAAATTGATATATTTTAGAAAAGTTAGATTATTACACTGTTACAAGTATATTTATTAATAGTATACTTTTAATTCACTTTGAAGATTGGTTTATACTTCTTATTATTTGTCATGGTATTTTAGAGTTGATATTATTTAACTTTGGAATTGAATATGAAGTGAAAGTTGGTTTTTTCTTCGAATGTTAGCCGAAGTGGTATGACAAATTTGACGTAGGGGATCGAAAGGGTTAACTGTGAATGGTATAGGGTTTGAAGCTTGTGGATGAAACATTGTTGCAAATAGATCTATTAAGAGTATATTTTTATTCACTTTGAAGATTGAAACATATTTCTTATTATATGTCATAATATTTTAGAGATGATATTATTTAGCTTTGAAATTCAATATGAAGTGAAAGTTAGGTTTTTCTTCGAACGTTAGCCGAAGTGGTAGGAATAATTTGACGTAGGGATCGAGAGGGTTAAGTGTGAATGGTACATGGTTCGAAGTTTGTTGATGAAACACTGTGACAAATAGATCTATTAAGAGTATATTTTTTATTCACTTCGAAGATTATAATATGTCATGTCATAGTATTTTAAAGTTGATATTATTTAACTTTGGAATTCAATATGAAGTGAAAATTAGGTTTTTCTTCGAACGTTAGCCGAAGTGGTAGGACTAATTTGACGCAGGGGATCGAGAGGGTTAAGGGTGAATGGTACATTGTTCGAAGTTTGTTGATGAAACACTGTTACAAATAGATCTATTAAGAGTATATTTTTTATTCACTTTGAAGATTATAATATGCCATGTCATAGTATTTTAGAGTTGATATTATTTAACTTTGGAATTCAATATGAAGTGAAAATTAGGTTTTTCTTCGAACGTTAGCCGAAGTGGTAAGACTAATTTAACGTAGGGGATCGAAAGGGTTAAGTGTGAATGGCACAGGGTTCGAAACTTGTGGATGAAACACTGTTACAAATAGATCTATTAAGAGTAAATTTTTGATTCACTTTGAACATTGAAATATATTTCTTATTATATGTCATAATATTTTAGAGTTGATATTATTTAGCTTTGGAATTCAATATGAAGTTAAAGTTAGGTTTTTCTTTGAATGTTAGCCGAAATGGTTGGACTAATTTGACGTTGGGGATCGAAATGCTTAAGTGTGAATGGTACAATGTTCGAAGCTTGTGGATGAAACATTGTTACAAATAGATCTATTAAGAGTATATTTTTGATTCACTTTGAAGATTGAAATATATTTCTTATAATATGTCATAGTATTTTAGAGTTGATATAATTTAGCTTTGGAATTCTGTTGAAAGGTTTTTACCACTCTACTCTTGAATCCCTTTCAAGATTCAATTGTAGTACAGTAAAGGGTTTTTATCGTCCTCAGGGAATTGGAATACAATGTCGTTCTCTAGCTAAATCACTTAAGCAAAGAGTCAAGAAACGTTTAGTTGATTGTTTTGTGCTACGTTGCAACATTAAAAGAAAGCAATAGTAAATGATTTGTAAACAAGCGGAGAAAACGGTTGGAATTGGAGTTCATCAATTAACTCTTCAGTATTCTTATGATTCCATAAACAAACCATGTCCTATGTTCGATTCCATCACACCACATCTTATCTTTTTCATAGTTCCCTCATGAAAGAGATCAACAACTTACTAACTAATCATCAATTCCTTGAATAATTAAGCAAGCAAGTAGCATTAAACTTAGGTGTTATATGACTATTGAACTAACCCTATTCCTAGGCCTTAGATTCAATAGATGATCTCATCTATCTCAGATTCAATGAATTAGTTTCCACCAATTTATCAAATCTAACATCGAGTTCTAGTTGATCACTCTAAAACTAGCATTAAGATCAAGATAGATCATTAAAATCATCACATAGAAACATGAATTTATACATGGAAATCAAAGTGAATACATTCAAGTTAAAAGACTACATTCAATCCCAACACAAAGGGTTTAGCAATCCATTTCCATGGATGCTTTAAGGCTTACAAAGAGAAACAAGAAGATGATGACGATCCGTGATGTCCGCCGAGCGTTCCCACGCCGATGGATGATCAAAGAGGTCCAAACTATCTTCTTCACCTTTGTTCTACGAGTTCTGTAGTCTTTTTCCCTAATTTTTTCCGCTGTCCCTGTAAAATACGATGGTGTGTTCTTTTTATAACATATTTGTTCGCTCAAGCGGTCCAAAGTTCGCTCAAGCGAACTCTTTCTTTAACGTGAAGAAAGAACCGGGAACCGCCTTTCAACCGCTCAAGCGACCAAATGTTCGCTTGAGCCAACTTCAGAGCCAAACAGTTAAAACCTTCTGTTGCAAGATGGCTTGAGCAGACTTCCGAGCTAAGCACTCAAAACCTTCTTATGATTCAAGCCTCTTTGAAGCAAATCTTCATTCCCAATTCATTCCTACAACAAAATTTGATAATTAACACTTAAATTCTACATGGAATTCTAGTAAACCATATCTTCACAATTGAGGGTAAATTTGATATCTATTTCACATTTCTAACCTAAATAAGTGCCCAAGAATGATATGAAAATTAAGTAGATTTGACACTTATCAACTCCCCCCAACTTGAAACTTTGTTTGTCCTCAAACAAATGGTACCAATTATCAAAAAAATATAGACAAGGTTCATTCAACAATCATGGTTTCGAAACTCTACACACTGCATGATTTCCCAATTTATGAAAACAATTTTCTCCAAGAAAATATCATGTGATGCCCACAACAATTTACCCAGATCATGATACAAGAGCATATTCAACATGAGATTCTAAGAACAATTTGAATTTCCTACTTTTCAATCAAGGATTTACTCAACTTTTCATCAGCTGAACAACTCAAGAGATCAAGGGCAAGTGTTTCACTCAAATCAATCAATGAATCACATAAATCAAACTTGCTACCTGTCTCAGTAATTAGAGACTCAAGCAAGTTCAACTTTGTAAAACAATGATGATTCTCTCTTCATCTCATTTCACTAGTGTTTAGTCACACTCCCTCACATGGCTTAGGTATGTATCCTTGATTTCAAGCATTTTCAAACAAATTGAGCCTATGACCTCATGTGAATGATGTATTAATATCATGTCATGGCATCAAGGGAGTGCAAAACACAATGATCATGGATTTAAAACACAAAATCATGTTCAACTTGAAATATTTTTCAGGTCCCATGCTCATTTATAAACCAAACCAGTACTAGCAATTTCATCACTGGACAAACAGAAGAAAAGACAATCCTCAAAAACCAAGTATCAACATACCAAAAGAACTAAACCAAGTAACATCAAACCAAAAAGTAACATAGTCTAAAACAACTACTAAAACCAACATCAAACTAAAATAAAGTACTAAAGCTGAAATAAAATGACAGAATTATAAAATGAACACTGTATGGCGTGCATCAGCTCTATCAATCATCCATGAGCTGCATCAGCTCCATCTCCATCAGCTAAACCAGCACCAGCTCTATCAGCACCATGCCTCTCTCCCTCCTCTGGACGTGGACTGTCCTTAGGCCATCTGACATATAACTGATCCTGCATAGCACTACGCAACTGATTCAGCTTCATACTCAGTTTCAGATTCAGATGATGGTTCAGGTGGTGGTTGAGCTTGCTTTCTCTTCTTGTTATTTAAGTTGACATTCAAATTTCTTGTTCGGGGTGCCATCTTGTTGTTCTTGGTGAGGGTGGGACGTGGGTGAGAGATGAAGCATGAGGGTTCAGAGAGGGTAAGAGAGTGAGAAAGTGAGAACGAGGGTTGAGAGATGAAACGTAATCGGTGCTGCTGTATTGTGTCTCTTTTTTTTTCTTTTTTCTTTTTATAGGTGTTATGTTTGCTTAAGCCGTCGTTAGTTCGCTCAAGCGAACTTTGCTTGGCCCAGACCTTGGCTTAAGCAATCCTTTTCCAGTAGAAAATGCAATTTCTTTGGTAGAGTTCGCTCAAAGCTTCGCCCAAGCAAACACTTAACAGTTTTAAAACAGATTTTCACTAGAACTCAGAATTTTGCCAAATTTTTTTCAAAACTTTCACAACTAAAATTCATAATACTTACCTTGACTATTTTCCATGAATCACTCAATGTTGCACCCTTCAATTCAGACCTGTTACACACTCACTTTCAATTAGTTACTAACCAAAATCATGAGATTCACAAGGAAAAAGCTTAATTCATAAGCAACTGTGAATTTTCAACAAGTGCATGTCTCCAATTCAGTTTCAATGATGTTGAATATCTTTCTCATGATCAAACCACTTTATATACTTGTAAGAAACTTGTATAGATCCAACAATCATGCAAAAGATCACAGTTTCTGCAAAACTCACTTTACATGTTCTTTTAACAGCTTTTTCCACAACACAACACCTTAGATTTTGTATCTCTCACTTTTTCTGCTTTCTAAACACTCCTACCCTCTAGTTAGACCATTGATAAAGGTTTTTTCCTCATTTTTTTGTACTGCTTTTGGCTAAACCTTTATGATTCAATCATAGCAAAGCAGATACGGGTTTATCGTCCTCAGGGATTGTGTGAACATCAGTTCCACCAGTTAAACATTGATCTGAGCGGATAAAAAGATGTTTGATAAATTGTTTTTGTGATTTTCAATATAAGGAAAGCGGTAAAAGAAGGTTTACAGAGATAACAAAGAAGAACACGTATTCAGAAATGCTTTCACATAATCCTTTGATTGCTTTGAACACAAAGACTTATGTAAAGGTTCGTTTCACTTACGATGTCGAGAGCTATCCACCTAACTATCCCTAGCCTAGGTGAATCTATCAGTTGGAATTCCTAGACCTAATCCCTTACCATCTAGAAAACCAAAAGGAACATTAAAACTCAAATTCTCTCTCAAAGACATTCACAATAACAAATTTATCCTAAGACAAGGTACCCTAGGCTTGCAAATCTCCGTTGTCACCCCGGAAACTCCTGTTAGAACTCAAAACCCCACCTGTCACGTGGAAGCCCACTATTGTTCCTACCTAAGATAATCTCACCATAAGACAACTAGTTCATTGAGTGGTTTCTCTCTTGAACCGGACCCGCAATTATCTCCCAATCTCATGCTAGTCCATAAAAATCTAACACAAATCAATGATACTTGAAGTGTAGAAAGCAAAACTTTAACACACGGCGTGACCTAAGACATAGGCATTCTACTTTCATTGATCTAAGCATACACCAACTCATATCAACCTCTCGATCTATTTATAAATTAGTGAAGCTCTTTTGATTATCAATTGATTGGTTAGAAGCATGAAGTACAAAGAGAAACACCATACATGAAAGATTTCCATTTACATCAATAATTGAGTTTACAACAACCAAAGAACTAAGCTATAACATTCTAGATACAAAAATAGAAAAGAACATATACAAGAGATAAGAAAGGAAGAGATGAAACCCGAAGAACGGAGACGAATCCACGGCGATGGAAACTTTCTCAAGCTTTCCATAGCCACCAAGAGGTTGTCACCATGCTCCAAAGCTCCACTCTATCAATTCCTAGCTCAGGGACCCTTCCTCCATGAAGCCCAGCCTCCTCTGAATGTTTTAGGGAGGAAAAATGGTGAAGAATGGAAGAGATCCTGAGAAATATTGTGTTCTGGCCTTTTATAAAGGTTCAAGGCGGTTTGGTTCGCTTAAGCGAGCTTGAGATTCGCTTAAGCGAGAGCCTTTTCTTAACACTGAAGTACTCTGCTCGCTTAAGCGAGCATAAGTCTCGCTTAAGCGAGGGTTCACTTTCCTTCTATGCCACTGAATGGCTCGCTTAAGCGAGAAAGAATTCGGCTTAAGCGAGATTGGCTTCCAGAATTGATACCCTCTGCCATATAATTACGCTTAAGCGAGTAAACATTTGGCTTAAGCGAAATTCTTCATTTCTTGGCCTTTTGACATCTTGTGGCACAGATCTTCATAGACTTTCTCCTATCATTGAAAACAAAAGATTAAATGTGAAAAATATAATAATTACTATATTTCTATACTAAACTTAACTATTTACTAAATTAACTACTTATGGGGATAAAATAATCAACAATCCAAGCATAGAGGTCAAATAAGTGCTTAAAATGATATTTAAAAACACGTAAAATTGGCACTTATCAACTCCCCCCAACTTAACACTTTGTTTGTCCTCAAACAAAAGGTAATGACTTTCATTCAAGCAGACATGGTATCTGAATCAATAAAGCTTAAACTGCATGATTTCTCTATTTTTCAAATAAGTGATCCAAGTTAGAGATGTGATGCCCACAAAAGAAAACATAACAGTGATACAAATGCACATCCACTCTGAAAATCAATAGGCATACAATCCATTCCTTTCCAACCAGGGATACTCATTCACTCAGCATTTCGTTATGTTCAAAGTAAGGCGAGTGTTTCACTCA
This sequence comes from Lotus japonicus, assembly GCF_012489685.1. Taxonomy (NCBI): domain Eukaryota; kingdom Viridiplantae; phylum Streptophyta; class Magnoliopsida; order Fabales; family Fabaceae; genus Lotus; species Lotus japonicus. The sequence continues at coordinate 93,164,044 of NC_080042.1, read as the reverse complement.
TTTCACTAACTGAATCACATAAATGAATTTTGTTACCCGTCTCCGCAGTTATCAAGGTTGCATGTTCAATCAAGGATCTCTACGGTCTTTGAGGGTTGTAATGTGGTTAGGATTCAAAGAAATTTGGTTTTTCTGGATATGCAAGATACTCAACAAGCTAAGAGAGCAATCACAGTTCAAACCATTCACAAATAATAAATCACTCTCATGCTCTTACCAACTCTCTCATTCACCTTTTTCAATTATGCTCACCCTTTCTTTTCTTTCTTTGTCAATCTCTCTTATTTTCTTTTCTTTTTTTTTTCTTTCTCTTTTTTTTCTTTGCTTCTTTTTCATCTTTTTTTTCTTTTCACTTTCAAGTATGTACAAATAGATTGATACACAAACCACACAAAAATAGCACTATTATCCTTCTCCCCCCAACTTGAATACAACCATATCATGAACAAATGCTCTCTTAACCTATTCAGCTTAGGTGGGATCATTGTCTTTCTTTTTAAGCTCAAGGTTATAAACAAGAAGAAATCACATTTTTAGGCTCAAAGGGGTAACAATGGAATTTAAATGAAAAATGTAGGCTATTTGGCTAAGTAGATATATATATGCAGAACAAAAAAAATGCCTTGATCATTTCCAAGAAATTCCATACAACAATGATAATTTGGAGACTCAAACAAAACCAATCATGTAACACAGTGAGGATTCTCTCAGCTCACAAGTGTATAGGCTTCACTCCCTCACATGGCTTAGGTTCAAAGCAATCCCTGATTTTCAAAAATTTCATGTTATGCCTATGAATTACATGTGAATTATACAATCATATCAAATTATGCTATCTTTGAGTGAAAACATCTGATAAACCCTGGAATCAACAGTTCAAATCGCATTTTAACACATTCATGCAATTCAATTGATATTTCATCAACCATGCCATATGAAATCAGTCAGATATCAATGAAATCTATCACAAAGTGTTAATTATTCACATACTAATGTACTAAAAAGAAATTAAAAACAAATGAAAGAAGGACAAAAAGTACTCCCTCGTGATACTTTGCTTTCAGTTCAGGATTGCTCATCAAACTTCTCACACCCTCCAAGAAAATTGGACTGTCCTCAGGTCAAACAATACCAGCAACAAAAGATTCCTGCTAACAGTCACTTAAAATCAAATTAGTCACAAAGAGGTGAAAAAATTTCTGGGGTAGTTCTCGCTTAAGCCATGGTCATTTTTGCTTAAGCCAAAATCTTCACAGAGCCAAACATAGTCAATTTCGCTTAAGCGAACAGAATCTCGCTTAAGCGAAATTCTTTGACAGAATCACTGATCTTTCTTACACAGGTCTCGCTTAAGCCAGATAAGTCTTCGCTTAAGCGAGACTCACTAAACTTCTGCATAATTTTGACAGTTCATAACAGGGGAAATTGCCATCTTTTTACAACCTCATCCCCCAATTTCCATTTCCATCATAATTCAACCTTCAAATTCATTCAATTGCATGTGAAACATCAATCTAAACTTGAGAGAAGCTTCAAATTAAACATGCTGTCATTAAGAACATAAGATTCAATTCAAGTTAATTTGCATGCAATTTTCACAAGTGCCATACCCAAATTTTAATCCTTTCACTTTCTAGGCCTTATAGGTGAGCAAACCTTCTATATACATCAAGGGAAACATGTGGAGAACTTAAAATCACAAATTCAAGCGCTCAATCTACAATATCAAAATATCACTTCCTAAGTACTAAAACTTTAATGACATGAACTTGAAACACAACAAACCTAAACACTAGCATACCAAACTACACATACATAATTCAAAGACACAATTACATCAAACCAACACTTATATTAAATAAACATGTTAAAATTCAAGAGTTATGGGAAGCAACCTGCATAATTATGCAGAAGTTTACAAAAGGGACTTACTTCTTCACAAAATTCATCCAACCTCATACCTCAAAATGAGCTAAACTTAGCATCCATTCTTTTCATCATTCCATATGCATGAAAAACACTCTTTTGGACTTGTCTCAAGTCTCAATTGCAGATTGTTAGCATCAAAAGCACATAATCCAATTCACATTCCATTCTACATGCAAATTCAACAAGTCACACCCCCAAATTTTGATTTTATCATATTTCTTTCTTCCAAACTCATTGAACAATCTCAATATGCTAAATAACACTTGTGAAGCTCATAAAAACTAAACTTTTGGCACAACTTCACTAAATCACATATACTACATAATTTAAAAAGAGAAAACAAGCACACCAAAACACATGGTTTCCAAAACTCTTGGTTCTATCTTGATTCAAATAACTCAAAAGAGGATTTTAAACATGAAAGCATACAAAGATCATTCAAGAACCCAAATTGAGGAATCCTTAGGAAATTTAAAAAAAAAACAAGAGAACAAGAGAAAGAAAACACAAACAACTATGCACAAGACAACACCTATATACATTATCCTATTCATCAATTCATGACTAATGAACCTAAATTACATTAAATTCACTAGCTGATTCATTCCAAGACAGGTTCACAGAATTCCAAACCACAAATCATGTTATAGTTGATCAGGCTACAACAAGCATTAAGAACAAGAATAAACCAGAGATATTGATACACAAGAACAGCTATGTACACTATTTACAACTCAAATCAACATTCCACTAGTTTCACCAACATTCCCAAACACAATCCCCGGCAACGGCGCCAAATTTGATAAAGGTTTTTTCCTCATTTTTTTGTACTGCTTTTGGCTAAACCTTTATGATTCAATCATAGCAAAGCAGATACGGGTTTATCGTCCTCAGGGATTGTGTGAACATCAGTTCCACCAATTAAACATTGATCTGAGCGGATAAAAAGATGTTTGATAAATTGTTTTTGTGATTTTCAATATAAGGAAAGCGGTAAAAGAAGGTTTACAGAGATAACAAAGAAGAACACGTATTCAGAAATGCATTCACATAATCCTTTGATTGCTTTGAACACAAAGACTTATGTAAAGGTTCGTTTCACTTACGATGTCGAGAGCTATCCACCTAACTATCCCTAGCCTATGTGAATCTATCAGTTGGAATTCCTAGACGTAATCCCTTACCATCTAGAAAACCAAAAGGAACATTAAAACTCAAATTCTCTCTCAAAGACATTCACAATAACAAATTTATCCTAAGACAAGGTACCCTAGGCTTGCAAATCTCCGTTGTCACCCCGGAAACTCCTGTTAGAACTCAAAACCCCACCTGTCACGTGGAAGCCCACTATTGTTCCTACCTAAGATAATCTCACCATAAGACAACTAGTTCATTGAGTGGTTTCTCTCTTGAACCGGACCCGCAATTATCTCCCAATCTCATGCTAGTCCATAAAAATCTAACATAAATCAATGATACTTGAAGTGTAGAAAGCAAAACTTTAACACACGGCGTGACCTAAGACATAGGCATTCTACTTTCATTGATCTAAGCATACACCAACTCATATCAACCTCTCGATCTATTTATAAATTAGTGAAGCTCTTTTGATTATCAATTGATTGGTTAGAAGCATGAAGTACAAAGAGAAACACCATACATGAAAGATTTCCATTTACATCAATAATTGAGTTTACAACAACCAAAGAACTAAGCTATAACATTCTAGATACAAAAATAGAAAAGAACATATACAAGAGATAAGAAAGGAAGAGATGAAACCCGAAGAACGGAGACGAATCCACGGCGATGGAAACTTTCTCAAGCTTTCCATAGCCACCAAGAGGTTGTCACCATGCTCCAAAGCTCCACTCTATCAATTCCTAGCTCAGGGACCCTTCCTCCATGAAGCCCAGCCTCCTCTGAATGTTTTAGGGAGGAAAAATGGTGAAGAATGGAAGAGATCCTGAGAAATATTGTGTTCTGGCCTTTTATAAAGGTTCAAGGCGGTTTGGTTCGCTTAAGCGAGCTTGAGATTCGCTTAAGCGAGAGCCTTTTCTTAACACTGAAGTACTCTGCTCGCTTAAGTGAGCATAAGTCTCGCTTAAGCGAGGGTTCACTTTCCTTCTATGCCACTGAATGGCTCGCTTAAGCGAGAAAGAATTCGGCTTAAGCGAGATTGGCTTCCAGAATTGATACCCTCTGCCATATAATTACGCTTAAGCGAGTAAACATTTGGCTTAAGCGAAATTCTTCATTTCTTGGCCTTTTGACATCTTGTGGCACAGATCTTCATAGACTTTCTCCTATCATTGAAAACAAAAGATTAAATGTGAAAAATATAATAATTACTATATTTCTATACTAAACTTAACTATTTACTAAATTAACTACTTATGGGGATAAAATAATCAACAATCCAAGCATAGAGGTCAAATAAGTGCTTAAAATGATATTTAAAAACACGTAAAATTGGCACTTATCAACCATTTAAAACTTTTGGAAACCTTTGAAATACACAGATGAGTAAAAATCATTCTCACTTTTCTTAGGATTTGAAAACTTGTTCACTTTGAAAAATTACCCATCCATTGCATCTCAAAATCATCAAGTTCACTTTAAAACTGTCCTAATGCCTAACATATAATCATTTAGGTGCACAATTGAGCTTGATCAATGGGTTGAAATGAAAATATCTACTGTTTATGCAGAATATGGCTCAAAGGGACTAATTTTTCTCCTGATGCTCACAACCTCATACCCCAAATTTTGCAAAATGCTCAAATCATACAAACCAATCATTCATATATCTGTCAAATCACTATTTGGACATGTTACAATTCTTAAATGCAGATTTTGACAAATTTTTGACTGTGTCCAAATTTCATCCAAGCTCTCAAGCAAAACATAAGTTACAACTGTATATTTGCAAAAACTTCAAGTTATTGACTCCTAGACCTTTAAACACACTCAATATGATAATCAAAAACTGTGAAGCACATGAAAGCACATATTTAAATGAAACTTCACAAAATCACTGTATCACTTACTAAAATAGCTAAAAATCTAAATAAACACTGGGTTGCCTCCCAGGAAGCGCTTGTTTAACGTCATTAGCTTGACGCAAACACTATCATGGTGACCACAAACAAGGGTTATAGTATAACCCCTTCCGCTTCTTTGGCTTTTTGACTTGGTTTTCATCAAGTGTTCTATCAAAACCTTTCCAAGCCATCCAAAAATCATTCCTTTTCTTTATTTTTTGAATCCATCCTAATTCACAATTTAAGCTATATACATTCTTTGAAGTATTCAATGAAATATTTTTATCAAACCTATCACCAAATACAGAATCTATATGTTCAACGATATAAATCATACCATTGCATTGGTGATGCTGAAAATCATCAAAAACTTCAAAGCTTACCTCAACCTCTTCATGTTTTACCTTTGGAGAATTTGGAGGTGAGTTGTGAATTGGTGGATCATTTTCTTCATTTTTTTCTTTTACTTCTTCTTCCTCCTCACCTTCTTCCTCATTTTCTTCCTCATTTTCTTTTGCTTCCACAGCAACCTTATCATATTCAGCTATTTGATGTGCTAGCTGTCCCACTTGATTTTCTAGGTTCTTGATGGAAGCCTCGGTATTCTTTTGGTTAACTATTGAAATCTGCATGAATTGGACCAAGGTATCCTCAAGCCTAGCAATCTTATCATCTTCTGGAGAGTAATATGGTAGGTATGGTGGTGGTGGAACTTGTTCTTCCTGGAAATGACAATAACCCACATAGTGAGTATCAAAACAAATATCACACCACATTACCTGATCTCTTAAGGATGGTTGTTGCATCTTTGGAAGTGGGTGATTCAGAAGCTTCTTGTTGCTATTTTCTCTTTAGCTAGTCAATTGAATGAACAAGAAAACACAAGCTAACACAAGAGATTAGTAACAACAATCAAAACTATATTCACAATTGCTCAAAGTAACAAAACTAAAGCAATGCTTTTGTATTGACGCAATTCCCCGGCAACGGCGCCATTTTGTTGAAAGGTTTTTACCACTCTACTCTTGAATCCCTTTCGAGATTCAATTGTAGTACAGTAAAGGGTTTTTATCGTCCTCAGGGAATTGGAATACAATGTCGTTCTCTAGCTAAATCACTTAAGCAAAGAGTCTAGAAACGTTTAGTTGATTGTTTTGTGCTACGTTGCAACATTAAAAGAAAGCAATAGTAAATGATTTGTAAACAAGCGGAGAAAACGGTTGGAATTGGAGTTCATCAATTAACTCTTCAGTATTCTTATGATTCCATAAACAAACCATGTCCTATGTTCGATTCCATCACACCACATCTTATCTTTTTCATAGTTCCCTCATGAAAGAGATTTACTAACTAATCATCAATTCCTTGAATAATTAAGCAAGCAAGTAGCATTAAACTTAGGGGTTATATGACTATTGAACTAACCCTATTCCTAGGCCTTAGATTCAATAGATGATCTCATCTATCTCAGATTCAATGAATTAGTTTCCACCAATTTATCAAATCTAACATCGAGTTCTAGTTGATCACTCTAAAACTAGCATTAAGATCAAGATAGATCATTAAAATCATCACATAGAAACATGAATTTATACATGGAAATCAAAGTGAATACATTCAAGTTAAAAGACTACATCCAATCCCAACACAAAGGGTTTAGCAATCCATTTCCATGGATGCTTTAAGGCTTACAAAGAGAAACAAGAAGATGATGACGATCCGTGATGTCCGCCGAGCGTTCCCACGCTGATGGATGATCAAAGAGGTCCAAACTATCTTCTTCACCTTTGTTCTACGAGTTCTGTAGTCTTTTTCCCTAATTTTTTCCGCTGTCCCTGTAAAATACGATGGTGTGTTCTTTTTATAACAGATTTCAACCGCTCAAACGACCAAATGTTCGCTTGAGCCAACTTCAGAGCCAAACACTTAAAACCTTCTGTTGCAAGATGGCTTGAGCAGACTTCCGAGCTAAGCACTCAAAACCTTCTTATGATTCAAGCCTTTTTGAAGCAAATCTTCATTCCCAATTCATTCCTACATAAAAATTTGATAATTAACACTTAAATTCTACATGGAATTCTAGTAAACCATATCTTCACAATTGAGGGTAAATTTGATATCTATTTCACATTTCTAACCTAAATAAGTGCCCAAGAATGATATGAAAATTAAGTAGATTTGACACTTATCAACTTCAATATGAAGTGAAAGTTAAGTTTTTCTTCGAACGTTAGCCGAAGTGGTAAGACTAATTTGACGTAGGGGATCGAAAGGGTTAAGTGTGAATGACACATGGTTCGCAACTTGTGGATGAAACAATGTTACAAATAGATCTATTAAGAGTATATTTTTTATTCACTTTGTAGATTGGAATATATTTCTTATTATATGTCATAGTATTTTAGAGTTGATATTATTTAGCTTTGAAATTCAATATGAAGTGAAGTTAGGTTTTTCTTTGAATGTTAGCCGGAGTGGTAGGACTAATTTGACGTAGGGGATCGAAAGGGTTATGTGTGAATGGTACAGGGTTCGAAGTTTGTGGATGAACACAATAGATCTATTAAGAGTGTATTTTTGATTAACTTTGAATATTATAATATATTTCTTTTTCTATGTTATAGTATTTTAGAGTTGATATAATTTAGCTTTGGAATTCAATATGAAGTGAAAGTTAGATTTTTCTTTGAATGTTAGCCGGAGTGGTAGGACTAATTTGACGTAGAGGATCGAAAGGTTTAAGTGTGAATGGTACAGGGTTCGAAGTTTGTGGATGAAACATTGTTACAAATAGATATATTAAGAGTATATTTTTGATTCATTTTAAAGATTGTAATATATTTCTTATTATATGTCATAGTATTTTAGAGTTGATATTATTTAGCTTTGAAATTCAATATGAAGTGAAAGTTAGGTTTTTCTTTGAATGTTAGCCGGAGTTGTAGGACTAATTTGACGTAGGGGATCAAAAGGGTTAAGTGTGATGGTACAGGGTTCGAAGTTTGTGGATGAACACACTGTTACAAATAGATTTATTAAGAGTATATTTTTTATTCACTTTGAATATTGTAATATATTTCTTATTATATGTCATAGTATTTTAGAGTTGATATTATTTAGCTTTGAAATTCAAAATGAAGTGAAAGTTAGGTTTTTCTTTCAATGTTAGCCTTAGTGGTAGGACTAATTTGACGTAAGGGGATCGAAAGGGTTAAGTGTGAATGGTACGGGGTTCGAAGCTTGTGGATGAAACATTGTTACGAATAGATCTATTAAGAGTATATTTTTGATTCACTTTGAAGATTGAAATATATTTCTTATTATATGTCATAATATTTTAGAGTTGATATTATTTAGCTTTGGAATTCAATATGAAGTTAAAGTTAGGTTTTTCTTTGAATGTTAGCCGAAATGGTTGGACTAATTTGACGTTGGGGATCGAAAGGCTTAAGTGTGATGGGTACAATGTTCGAAGCTTGTGGATGAAACATTGTTACAAATAGATCTATTAAGAGTATATTTTTGATTCACTTTGAAGATTGAAATATATTTCTTATAATATGTCATAGTATTTTAGAGTTGATATAATTTAGCTTTGGAATTCAATATGAAGTGAAAGTTAGGTTTTTCTTCGAACGTTAGCCGAAGTGGTAAGACTAATTTGACGTAGGGGATCGAAAGGGTTAAGTGTGAATGACACATGGTTCGCAACTTGTGGATGAAACAATGTTACAAATATATCTATTAAGAGTATATTTTTTATTCACTTTGTAGATTGGAATATATTTCTTATTATATGTCATAGTATTTTAGAGTTGATATTATTTAGCTTTGAAATTCAATATGAAGTGAAAGTTAGATTTTTCTTTGAATGTTAGCCGGAGTGGTATGACTAATTTGACGTAGGGGATCGAAAGGGTTATGTGTGAATGGTACAGGGTTCAAAGTTTGTGGATGAACACAATAGATCTATTAAGAGTGTATTTTTTATTAACTTTAAATATTATAATATATTTCTTATTTTATGTTATAGTATTTTAGACTTGATATAATTTAGCTTTGGAATCTATCTATCTATCTATCTATCTATCTATCTATCTATCTATACTATATATAAAGGGAGAGTTTTTGCAATCTTGAGGGCAACTTTGTCATTCAATAATTATTACACTATAATCTTATTGTTTACATGGGTATTTGAGTAAAAATACACATTATTTTCTAAAGATGCAATCACAGCCGTCCATTCCATTGCAACCTCTCATCTTCCGTCTGTTTCTTCTATGCCTTGAGAACACTTTATGACTTAACAATGTATTGATCTTTCACTATTCTAATTGTTACAACTTTTCTAATTTAATAATTTTATGACTTTTCATTTTCCAAAACTCCTCTTCATAATTTCAATTTGAGGAAGAGAATTGTTGAAACTTTTCACATTCTTCATGGTTTATTTTCCATGTATAAATACACTTCATCTGTTTGATTTGTCTGCATCTTTTCAACTCATCCACATTTTAAGCTTTAGAGTTGTTTAAAGTATACATGACTTCCAGCAATGACTGCATATCAGAACTCAACTAGCTTATGTTTTATATTTCAAGTTTTGTAAATCCCTGTACAAAACATCAAAGGGGTTTCCACTTAATGTTCATGTTCTATTTTTCTCTTTATCTTTTTCTTTAGATTTTTTGTAAGGATGTACGATGTCAGGATTTCATGAACAACGACTTGAATTTGGTAGAAACCTTGATATTTTTAATGTTCCGAGCCTATAAAATAAGGGAAACTCATGTTTATCAATTTCACTTTTATATGATTTACATTTTTATATTTGTTCTTCTTGGTTCAAAACCAATTCAAGAGGTATGTATTGAGTGATCAAATTTTGAGTCTTTCTTTTCTTTAAATTGTATCTTTTTATCTGAGGTCAGTTGTTGTTGCAGATCCACTCTATAATGCATTAGTGCAGATATTTCATTTTCTCTTAATTTTTCTTGAAGAATTCAGTATATGGCTAAGAGAAGCTTTTGTAAACATCCTCAAGGGGCTGGCCACACCAGATAAATTGGTTTCTAGCGGCCCAATTATTCATTCATATCAAGATTTAACATCTGAATTGTCATTGGATAATTTCTAACAGGTATTTTTTGTAAGGTGGCATCCATTTTTTTTGCTTTCTTTGGTCAATTGTGAAGATTTTTTGTTTCCTTGGGTGTCATCCATATGTGTTATGTCAATTTTTCACATTCTTTGTCCAATTGAGAATGATTGTTTCTCAACTTATTTCTTCTAAATGAATGTTGATTTTAGACCTATATATATCATGAAGGCATTTTTGTATAAAAAATAGATGAAAGGACAAAAATTAATAATTCTCTATTTTAGATGGACTAAAATCAATGAAAAATTAAATGGGGACCAAATTCAATAATTGACTATATTAGGAGACAAAAATCATATTTAACTCAAAAATAAAGAATATACTTTTAAAATATAAATATAAATAAAATAAAATAAAATATGTTTTAAAACTTCATATCGGTTATATATATATATATATATATATATATATATATATATTAATTAACATATTTAAAAATAAAAATATAAACATCAAATTATTTTTTATATATTATACATTAAATCGTTTTAGTTATACAAAACTTAGAAAATTAAAAACGTTAAAGATTTAATTTAAATCACACTTCAAAGTTTATAACTATGGGACAAAAGTCTTTTTATTTCTACAATCTCAATTAGATGTAGATGTGGTTACTATTGTATAGAAGTTATAAAATAAAATTACTATCCTTTTATTTTTTAGAAAGAAAAAAAATGTATTAATCACAGCTTTGAGAACAAAGCTTAAGAGGATACAAAATATGCATTTTTAACTTGGTACTTCACTTTCTTTGTAAATTAAAAAATAAAAATGTAATTTTAAAATTAAAAAAGGAAAATTGATTAAAATATTATGAAAATAAGTCTTAAAGATAAATATTAATTAACCTATTTAAAATATAAATCCACATCTATCTATCTACCTAATATCTATATGTATATCAATATTTATCTGTCTATCTATATCTATATCTGTATAAAATATAAAGTTTAGCAACCTCGATGGTAAAATAATCTATCAATAAACAATGTTTCATATATATTTTTGTTACCTATGGACTTTAAAGTAATTATACATATTATTTGATATGTGATTTTTCAGAACAATTCGATAATTAGCAGAATTTTAATCTCAGTCGTTCGATATTCCCCTTGAACTTCTTCCATCAATGTTAGTATAAAACTTTCTACTATTAAGCTCAAAATTATTTTAAAAGAATTTATTTATTATTTAATTTATATGAGTTATGGAATGTCATAGGTCAAAATTAATATTAAATAAGATATTAGTTATGAATTTCATAAGACACATTTTATTAATTTAAATTTAGATTTGCTGAAATATTAATAAACTAATAATTAATATTAATAAAAATACCAAGAGCGATAAATGAAATATTTTCAGGACGCTCCCATGAGAAGGGAGAAGGTTGCAGCTGATGTTCTGGGAAAAGAGTTGCTGAATTGAAGATAGAGTTTTGGAGTGAAAAGTTGCTTCCTATAGGTAAATGGACTTTTAATTAGCTTTACTTTGGGTGGAAAGAAACTAGGCTTGTAGATGGCTAGTATTTAATTTCTGGTATGCACCTATCCTCTCTTGAAGTTAGTTGGGGCAGGGCGTTAGGATTTATGTACAATGTGCAGGTAGCTGTTGGGGATGTTATATATATATATAATATATTGTGTATGTTTTATTTTCTAATTTAACTTTCATTTTATTACTCTTTTAATTTAAAACAGTAATCTGGAATTTGGATGTTCTATCTGTTTTCCATATACATATTCTTTGATGCCAAAAGATCATGAAACTTGCTTTTTAAATACAAAACTATTCTTTCATCTTTTCTTTACATACAAAGACTTGCATTGTTATCTAACTGTTAAAAGAGAAAGAATTATTCTGAATTGAAATTGTGTGTGATTTAATTATGTGTGATGACAAAGCTGTTGAAATTGCTGCTGAAATTGAGCTATTTAAACTGCTTCTTGGGACTGTTATTTGCATTCTGAATTGCAGGGAACAAAGATGACAAGGGGAGCTATCTCCATGAAGTGATGCACAATAGGAAGATTTTTTGCAAGTTGTTGCAGGGCCACGTCTTCTTGCTCTTGTTGGATCGCCCTCCTTGTTGCTTGTCATCTATGCATTGTTCAATTTTCTGGTTTAGGATTTGGTGCCAGTGTTGATTAGGCCGGTACTAAATATTGTAGTTTAATATTTTGTATGTATGTGCTGACTATGAGGATAATATGATATTTTATATATATTTTAAATTTCCCTTTCTAATGGTTGGAATACCCTTTGTCTCTCCCGTCAATTAATTATTGTTGATATGCAAGCAGTTGAAACTGAGAAATTCTGCTCTAAAATATGCCACGACTGACATTACAAGATACTTATTGCCACGGTTCCCCACTTGACCGTGGCAATAGATGTGGTTGACAGGATACTTATTGCCACGGTTCCCCACTTGACCGTGGCAATAGATGCAACATATTGTCACGGGTCCATGCTTGACCGTGGCAATAGAGGCCACATATTGCCACGGTTGCCTTTTTTCACCGTGGCAACAGGCGAAGCAATTGCCACGGTTTGCCCTTGAACCGTGGCAATTGAGCAATTGCCACGCAGGCTATCGCCACGGTTGAACCGTGGCAAAAGGGCGTGCGGAACCGTGGCGAAAAGCCTTTTCTATAGTAGTGATCATTCAACAAAAAAAACTCTCTAACCCTTCCTCTTGATCTTCCTTCATCAATGTCACTATATGAACTTATACTATTAACTACAACATTAATATATAAAAAATACAACATTATTTTAAATAAATTTAATATTATTCATTTCATATGAGTAATGAAACTTAAAAATACAAACTTCATATTAAATAAGATCTTTAAAAAAAAAGATCACTTCTATCTATAAAGTACAATAAATTTTTATATCAAAAGAAAAAATCAAAAACATCAATTATATAAACAAGGACAAACGGCACAAGAAATTACACTTATAAAAAACCTACGGCAAAAAATATACAATCAAAAACATAAATTAACACTTCGATAAAAAATCTAATTATCAAAAAAAAATTTGTTTATACTCATTTTTCATACGAATAAATAATTTTTAAAAAAAATCATAAAAAACACAATACAAAATTAAAAAGAATCCCCCCGTGCAACGCACGAGTAAAAAATACTAGTTCAATATGAAGTGAAAGTTAGATTTTTCTTTGAATGTTAGCCGGAGTGGTAGGACTAATTTGACGTAGAGGATCGAAAGGTTTAAGTGTGAATGGTACAGGGTTCGAAGTTTGTGGATGAAACACTGTTACAAATAGATCTATTAAGAGTATATTTTTTATTCATTTTAAAGATTATAATATATTTCTTATTATATGTCATAGTATTTAAGAGTTGATATTATTTAGCTTTGAAATTTAATATGAAGTGAAAGTTAGGTTTTTCTTTGAATGTTAGCCGGAGTTGTATGACTAATTTGACGTAGGGGATCAAAAGGGTTAAGTGTGATGGTACAAGGTTTGAAGTTTGTGGATGAACACACTGTTACAAATAGATTTATTAAGAGTATATTTTTTATTCACTTTGAATATTGTAATATATTTCTTATTATATGTCATAGTATTTTAGAGTTGATATTATTTAGCTTTGAAATTCAAAATGAAGTGAAAGTTAGGTTTTTCTTTCAATGTTATCCTTAGTGGTAGGACTAATTTGACGTAAGGGGATCGAAAGGGTTAAGTGTGAATGGTACGGGGTTCGAAACTTGTGGATGAAACATTGTTACGAATAGATCTATTAAGAGTATATTTTTGATTCACTTTGAAGATTGGAATATATTTCTTTTTATATGTCACGATATTTTAGGGTTGATATTATTTAGCTTTGAAATTAATATGAAGTGAAAGTTAGGTTTTTCTTTGAATGTTAGCCGAAGTGGTAGGACTAATTTGTCGTAGGGGATCGAAAGGATTAAGTGTGAATGGTACATGGTTCGAAGCTTGTGGATGAAACATTGTTACGAATAGATCTATTAAGAGTATATTTTTTATTCACTTTGAAGATTGGAATATATTTCTTATTATATGTCATAATATTTTAGAGTTGATATTATTTAGCTTTGAAATTCAATATGAAGTAAAAGTTAGGTTTTCCTTTGAATGTTAGCCGAAGTGGTAGGACTAATTTGACGTAGGGGATCGAAAGAGTTAAGTGTGAATGATACAGGGTTCGAAGCTTGTGGATGAAACACTGTTACAAATAGATCTATTAAGGGTATACTTTTGATTTACTTTGAAGATTGGAATATATTTCTTATTATATGTCACAGTATTTTAGAGTTGATATTATTTAGCTTTGGAATTCAATATGAAGTGAAATTAGGTTTTTGTTCGAATTTTAGCCGAAGTGATAAGACTAATTTGACGTAGGGGATCAGATGGGTTAAGTGTGAATGGTACAAGGTTCGAAGCTTGTGGATGAATTATGTATTAACATTATTTGAAAACTTGGATATTTCTAAAAAAAAAGGTAAGATAATTGTTTTACTTGAATGTTGTGATGGTCCACTTACTTTATGTGGATTGAGTTGGACATGATTTTTTTCATTTGTCCTAATTGTGTAGAGTTTTTTTATGAAACTTATGTTATTTTTCTTTTTTTTTTGTTAACTAGAAATTAGCTCTATGGGCCAATAATTTTATGAAACTTTAGGGGGCCAGTATTTTTTGTTGAGTGAGGAATTTTTATTTTTTGTTAAATGTTAGGACATGACTATGATCTTTGTTTTTCTTTTCCCAGATACGTGAATTTATTATAATAAAATTAATTTTCTTATTCTCTCCCTTTTAGTTTGGATTCACTTTCTCTCCTTCCCTTTTCAGCTCTCCATTGTTTGTGATCTGAGCTTTGTTTCGTTTCCTGTTCAACAATTGACAAACTGTTTTCGTTCCACTTTGTGCAGTAGTTAGCCTTCGCGTCAGTGTCGTTGTTGCTGCTAATTGCCAAACATGGAGAAGAGGTTCAACTCTATCTCTTTGTAGATCTTCTATCATGTGACAAGTAAGTATTTGACAGATTTTATTTTCTAATATCTTCTTCTGTGTGCGGATGCAGGTAAGATATTTACTTATTTGACTTATCAGTACAAAAGTAACAGTAATCATGATTTTCATGTACCCACCCCCAACTGCTTTCAGAGGTAATCATACTTGGAAGTAGATTAAAATAATTTTTTTACTTGATCAATTTTTGTTTACATGACTAGTGTGGGGCAATTTTCTTGTGTAAGCAGGTCAATTGCTTGAGTCAGTTTGTACAATAAGGAAATTAGTACTTTATGTATTTTTTGATGTGTATTTGACACTAGAATTTCTTTCTGAATATATGTATATTGTTGACCATACCCTGTTGTGAAGAGATTTTCATCATTTTCACTTCGAGACTTCGTATATTTGTAACAGAAACTTTAACATTGTAATTGTGTTCAAGTTATTTTGACAAAGATAAATGAAAATACAACTTTTATTATACATATTAATGTTTATAATTAGTCGTTGATGTCTATATTTCGGTTAAGTCATATTTTGTGTTGTGATTAGTAAATGTTATAACAATTGGTATATGATTTAAATAGATGAAGTTAAATAAATTGATTGAATAAATATGATAAATTGAAGAACTGCTCGTCCGTGCATTGCACGGATATGGGCTAAAATCCTAGTACTTTACATACATCAAAATTTAGCCTCACATGCAATTCACTGAACATGCATGCTACATGAGACATATGTAGATATATATACACACATTTGCCTTTCTCCACCAACAAAAATACACAAAAGGTTCAATAACATGTTTAGCACACAGATTCAGTGGATTATTAAGGCTTGGATACCAATATTACTTACTTCATGGCAAAAAAAATGAACGGAACTCTTTTATGAATTGAGATGTTAATCCGTTCAGGTGATGTATCCAAATATACTTGCTTCAATTATGTCATTAGAATATCACTTGAAGAGGAGAAAAGAGTGAAACAAGTTAGTGGGCCAATTTATGAGAAACCCAGGATATTAGCCATACAATTCACAATAGCTAAAGTGCAGGAATGAACAACGTGACTGATCCTGTCATGATTCGGATAGGGGACTCTGAGTGATGGAGTGTGGACAAAGAATGAGACAAAACAAAAGCAAAGATGGATGGGTGTTGAATGGTGATGAGTGGGGCATTGGTGAAATGCCAAACCAAAAGAGACTTTGATTAATTTTATTTAAATTTTTAAGGAACATTGGATGTGGACCATTAACATTAGTGTCTTGGCTGCATTAGACAATATGTCAGAATAGTATTTCTCGCCTATGTGCCTCGTGTCCAGTTTGACCTAAAACATAGCCACGCCCTTTCCCTTCTTTGTCATCTTCCAAAATTTCCAGCCCATATTATGTCCTTCATATTGGTCTGGTATGGGCTGATCAATATGTATATTACTTAGGCTGACCGAATCATGTATTAAATGGGCCGGGTAACCCATGATCCAGCCGGATCAAAACCCAACTATAAATAAAGAAGGACCGCCCAAGCGGCAGGGACCGATCATTTTTCACACATTTTATTCGCTTTGTTTATCTCGCTTACTCTCGATATTGGTTAGCCTTAGTCTGCGGTTCCATACCGGAACATTGGCGCCCACCGTGGGGCCGAAGGATACTTTCCTAGGCTTCAATTTTCACCGCAATGGTGACTCGATCCGGGGCGAACGGAGAGAGGAATCATGTTCAACAAAATGATGTTCCTCACGATGTTCTTCAGCGGATCATGGACGATCTCAATGAACTTCGTCAACATAATCAACAGTTACAGAATCAACTTACTGATATCAATCAGACTCAGGGTTTACGAGAGGGCGATCGAAGAATGGCTGAGACGGTGGTGGACTTTCAACCTTTTACAGAGGAAATAGCGAACACTGCCGTCCCAGACAATTTAAAGACATTGAAACTTGACTCTTACTATGGCGATTCAGATCCAAAGGATCATTTAGTGTATTTCAACACAAAAATGGTCATTGTAGGCGCATCAGACGCATTGAAGTGCAAAATGTTGCCATCAACTTTTAAGAAATCGGCGATGGTTTGGTTTACAACTCTACCGTCAAGGTCAATTGTCAATTTCACTGAATTATCTACAAAGTTCTTGTCTCAGTTTTCTACCAGTCGTGCACAAAAAGTAACTCCGGCGACATTATTTAATGTTCGTCAAGGACCAAACAAGACTTTGCAGTCTTACATGGGGCGTTTCAATCAATTATCTGTTCATTTGGAGGATAAAATGCCAGAAATTTGCATTGCAGCTTTTGAATTGGGCTTGAAGCCGGGTGGATTGAACAGTAATTTGAGTAGAAAACCTGTGGAGACAATGGGGCATTTGCGCGAAAGGGTACAAGGATACATCAGGGAGGAGCAGAGTGATCGGATCAAGAACAACCGCCCGAATGCAGCAGTTCCAGGGCAGAAACAGCAGTTTAAGACGAAGAAGGGAGCGGTTGCGGATCAATATTCGAAGGGATGGACCGAACGTGGCAACGCAGGGTATAACAATCGTAACCGTTATGACGGACGATTTGAGAATCGTTCTAATTTTAAAAATCGTGTTCAACCGTATGGAGTGCGTGGGCCAGGACATTTGATGACGTGGACTCGGAACCAAAATGACCGTGCAGTTCCATTGGCGGTTAATTTGACTGAAGCTTTGCACACGTGTCTGGAGGCGAACGTTATTCGTTTTCCGCGACAGCCAAAGCCGTCAACGGGTTATGTGGATAAGAAGAAGTGGTGTGAGTATCACAGGATTTCAGGACACAATACTGATGACTGTTTTACTTTGAAGAAGGAGATTGATAAATTGATAAAGGCTGGGTATATGAAGCAACTTGAAGGGCGAAGCAATTCAGATGAAGCAGGAACTTCAATAAGACGAACCGAAGATGGAAAAGAGATTGAGGAAGATGGTCAAGATAGGCAGTCGGATGGAAAAGCAAAGGGGCGAATTCATTCTATTTTTGGTGGATTTCGTGGCGGAGGAACGACTAACTCAGCTCGTAAGAGGTACGTTCATTCTATTAATGCTGTTTACTCTAATGATTGGGGAAGTTGGGCGACCAATCAACCCGATATTACGTTTACTGTGCGAGATTTTGAGGGAGTACAACCTCACGAAGATGATCCAATTGTTGTAATGCTGAGGATTGCGGATTATGAAATTGAGAGGGTACTTTTGGATCAAGTAAGCTCAGCGGATTTGATTTATGGTGACGCTTTTGAAAAGTTGGGGCTCAGTGAAGCTGATTTATTGCCTTATGATGGTTCTTTAGTGGGTTTTTCTGGAGAAAAAGTATTTGTTCGAGGATATGTGGAATTGAAGACTGTTTTTGGAGAAGGGAAGAGTGCGGAGGCATTTGCTATTAAGTTTTTGGTAGTAAAGTGTACTTCACCGTACAATGTACTTATTGGGAGGCCATCACTAAACAGACTGGGGGCGATCATTTCTACAAGACATTTAACGGCGAAGTATCCATTGAGCAAAGGAGGAGTTGGAATTTTAAAGGCTGATCAAATGGTTGCTCGAAAGTGTTATTCAGAAAGCTTCAAGCAGTATGGGCACATGGGTAAGAAGGCAGTGAAAGAGGGGCATCGGGTCTATGAGGTGGATTTAGAACAGTCAGAAATTATTTTGGATCCTCGAGAGGGATTTAGTGAGCACAAGATGAAATCAGAAGAGGAAACTAAGGCGATCCAGATTGGGGAGCGAAACTTGAAAGTTGGTGTCAATTTGACTACAAGTCAGGAAAACAGGTTAGTAAAGTTATTGTTTGAGAATATGGATTTGTTCGCATGGAGTGCAAGGGATTTACCAGGAATCGATCCGGAATTTATATGTCACAAATTGGCTTTAAATCCCGGGGCGAAACCTATTGTTCAGTTTAAAAGAAAGATGGGCGAAGAAAAGGCAGAGGCTGTGAAGGTGGAAACAAATAAGTTACTAGAAGCTGGATTTATTAGGGAGGTAAAGTATCCAACTTGGTTGGCGAATGTTGTTATGGTGAAGAAGGCTAATGGAAAGTGGCGAATGTGCACGGATTATACAGATTTGAACAAACACTGTCCTAAGGATTCTTATCCTTTACCAAATATTGATAAGCTTGTTGATAGGGCATCAGGGTACGGAATGCTTAGCCTCATGGATGCATATTCAGGGTATCACCAGATAAGAATGTACCAGCCCGATGAGGAGAAGACAGTTTTTATGACAAATCAGGCGAACTATTGTTATCAGACTATGCCGTTTGGGTTGAAGAATGCGGGAGCAACATATCAAAGGTTGATGGATAAGGTGTTTGACAAGCAGGTGGGGCGGAACATGGAGATTTATGTAGACGACATGGTGGTTAAGTCAGAGGAAATGATGGCACATTGTTCTGATCTAGAAGAAGCTTTTGGCGAATTAAGAAAGCATAACATGAGACTTAATCCAGAAAAGTGTTCGTTTGGAATTCAAAGTGGAAAGTTTTTGGGTTTCATGATCACTAGGAGAGGAATTGAGGCGAATCCTGATAAGTGCAAGGCGATACTTGATATGCAGAGTCCAGCTTCAGTTAAAGATGTGCAGAAATTAACAGGAAGAATAGCGGCTTTGTCCAGGTTTCTTCCGTGTTCTGGGGAAAAATCAGCACCATTTTTTCAATGCTTAAGGAAGAACAAAACTTTTCATTGGACTGAAGAATGTGAGAAGGCGTTCCAAAGTTTGAAGGATCATTTATCTAGGCCACCAATTTTAGCCAAACCAGTTCCAGGTATTCCATTATCAATGTTTATTTCCATTTCTGATAATGCAGTTAGTTCAGTTTTGTTGCAAGAAAGTAAAGATGATGTGAGGATCATATATTTTGTGAGTCATGCTCTTCAAGGAGCTGAAATTAGATACCAAAAAATTGAAAAGGCTGCATTAGCTCTAATCATATCCGCCAGGAAATTAAGACCTTATTTCCAAGGCTTTCCAATTGTGGTAAAATCAGATTTGCCACTTCGCCAAGTTTTGCAAAAGCCTGATCTGGCTGGACGAATGGTTTCCTGGGCTGTTGAATTGTCAGAATTTGAAATCACTTTTGACAGGAAAGGTCTGGTTAAAGCACAGGTATTGGTGGATTTTGTCAACAAAATGTCTTCCTGTGAGAAAAATATGGAAGTTGGTGAATGGAGTTTGTCTGTAGATGGTTCGTCTAACGTCAAGGGCAGTGGAGCTGGAATCATTTTAGAAGGGCCAGGTGGCGTGACAGTTGAGCAGTCACTCAAGTTTGACTTTAAAGCAAGCAATAATCAGGCAGAGTATGAAGCTATAATTGCAGGACTGAAGTTGGCGATCGAGATGGGAGTCAAGAGCATAATAATTAAAACAGATTCTCAGATAGTTTCCAGACAAATTCAGGGTGAATATCAGGCGAGGGACGCACAGCTGGCTAAGTATTTATTAAAAGCTCAAGGATTGATAAAGCAGATAGGCATAGTGCAGGTCAATTATGTTCCGCGCGAGGAGAATACAAGGGCAGATATTCTGTCAAAGTTAGCAAGCACCAAGAAGCCGGGAAACAATAAATCAGTCATCCAGGAAGTTTTAAGCAGCCCAAGTATCGAAGAAGATGAGACAATGATGGTGTTAACTTTAGCGGATTCAGATTGGATAGGGCGTATCAAGAAGTGTTTGGAGGCAGAAGGTTCTGATGTGCTGACATTTTCTAAGGATCAAATTCGCGAGGCAAGTCATTACACATTGTTAGGCGGTCAATTATACAGAAGAGGGATTGGAATACCTTTATTGAGATGTGTTTCCAAGGATGAGGCGGAAAGAATCATGTTTGAGGTTCACGAAGGTGTGTGCGCAAGTCATGTTGGGGGAAGATCTTTGGCGGCGAAAGTGCTCAGAGCAGGGTTCTATTGGCCAACTTTACGAGGGGATTGTATGGAGTATGTGAAGAAGTGTGGTAAGTGTCAAATTTATGCAGATTTACATAAGGCGCCGCCTGAGACTCTTAGCTCAATAAGTTCATCGTGGCCATTTGCAATGTGGGGAGTAGATATTCTGGGACCGTTCACTCCGGCAGGTTCTCAGATCAGGTTTATTTTGGTTGCGGTAGACTATTTTACTAAGTGGATTGAGGCGGAATCAATGGCGAAAATAACGGCAGAAAAAGTCAAAAAGTTTTATTGGAGAAAGTTGGTTTGCAGATTTGGCGTTCCAGCAACTATCGTCTCAGACAATGGGACACAGTTTACAAGCAGGAGTGTGAAGGATTTTTGTGCAGGAATGGGAATTGAGATGCGTTTCGCCTCAGTTGAGCACCCTCAGACAAATGGACAAGTGGAGTCAGCGAATAAGGTCATTCTCAATGGAATTAGAAAGCGTCTAGGCGAAGCTAAAGGATTATGGGCTGAAGAGTTGATCACAGTCATTTGGGCGTACAATACAACTCCTCAATCGACTACTGGCGAATCACCTTTTAAGTTGACTTACGGGGTAGATGCAATGATACCAGCAGAATTGCAGGATGTAACTTTCAGGGTGGCAACTTATAGTGAAGAGCAGAACGACATGAATAGATTGGTTGATCTCAATTTAGCAGAGGAAACGCAAGCAGAAGTTCGTTTGAGGCAGGCAATGGTAAAACAGAGGTCGGAAAGGCGATACAATTCTAGAGTGGTTCCGAGGCAAATGAAAGTTGGTGATTTGGTTCTGCGCAGGAAGGCGAAGGGGCCTGATGATTCGAAGTTATCACCTAATTGGGAAGGACCTTACAGGATTCTGCGAGAGCTTGGTCAAGGGGCGTATCATTTGGAGGAGTTATCTGGGCGAAGGGTCCCAAGGGCTTGGAACGCACAGCATCTCCGTTACTATTACAGTTGAAGTGCAGGGTGGTTCGTTCAGTCTGTTTTGTGTTGTACAGTTTGTTTCAGTGTATGTTCGTCCAAGACTATGTTTCGTTGTTTCAATTTGTGTGTGTTGAAGTCTATGTTTGCTGGTTGTATTGTTTAAGACTATGTTTGTTGTGTAAGACTAAATTCGATGCACTCTTTTCTCTACCCCAGGCGGGAGAGTTTTTAACGAGGCATCAATTATTAATGAATAACAGGTATGCACTCTTTTCTCTACCCCAGGCGGGAGAGTTTTTAACGAGGCATAACCTTTTTAAAATGATCAAGGGATTATCATTTTACTTATTTCTTTTACCCATAGCGGAAACTTATCAACTAAGGTCTATCAATTGGGCGACGTCAGACAATTGAGAAAAAAGTAAGTCTCTTAAAACAAGAGCATTCGGCCACGAATTCATAAGCACAGTCTTAAATTGGATTTAAGCTTGTCCAAACTAAGCACAAGTCTCCACGCGAGCATACTAATGAAATCAAACATGTTGACTTTGATTTCCATGAGTAACTATGTCAAAAATGAAAAATTTGACTAAGTTATGTACACAAAGGCCTTATGATTCCAAAGTAGTTGATTAAGTTTAAACTTCACAACATTTGACGAGATTCATTTAAGCATATTTCATTATGTACTGCAAAATGTGGGAATAATGTACTCAACTAAACGACGAAGGCGGATCAAATTTGGTGAAAGGTTAGTAAAAGTTATTCATGTTAAGTTATACTTTGAACTTACTGATTGAAAGGTTGGTAAAGCGCAGTATTATTAATTATATTGATTTGTCTGATTGATCTAGTTGTTATTGGATGAATCTTGTTATTGAGATTGAAGGAATTACTTAATGGTTTCTATGTTAAGTTAAGATGTGATGTCCTCATAGAATAAGAATAGGAACAGAAATATATTAAGTGTAGAAATAATTTAGACAGGAGGCAGAACCATTAGAATTATACAATTTGAGAGTTGATATATAGAAAACACATCATATTCATAGTGCTTGATAAACATTACATAAATACTTAGGATAAACTGTGGAGCTAATGGCTCAACACTTACAGACATAAAGATAAAACATAGGCAGATTTAACTAACTTAGAAAAAAAAAAAAGACTAAGGGATAATTCATGCAGAACATATGCTTGGACAGGGGTGGAACTAGTGATTTTCTCCTTCGCCTTCGTTGTTGTTGGCGTTCCCATCCTCTTCATTTTTATCTGCTTCTTCTTCCTCTTTTTCTTCTTCTTCATCAACTCTTTCCTCATCCGCGTTATCCGGGCCGATCAATTTGCCATTAACAATGCGGGCGTAAGGGTCTGTTCCCGTCAAGTTGATCGCCAGGTCAGGATTAAGGAAAGTGACTTGAGTAAGTGCTTTAGAAAATCCAGCTTCAAACTGATCCAGAACGGAAATTTTCAAGTCAGTGATTTCGGTTTTCATCTGGGAATTTTCTTCGAGCATTTGATTATGCACAGTAGTCAATTGAGCGCAGTCAGCCTTGATTTTTTCATTTTCCTCATTCAAGGTTTGGAGGGTAGCATTGTTTTCATCAGAGGTTTTCTTCATTTTTTCCAACTCTAAAGCCAAATCCGCGGCTTTCTTTTCATTCGCCTTGTTCGACTTGTCCAGCAACTTGAGTGTAGCTTTCATTTTTCCAATTTCTTTTTCCTTCTCTTCAACAAGTTTGGCTGAAGCAAGACCATCGAATCCGGCTGATTCAAGGTCGATCATCTTGGAGATAGCAGCAATCTCCAAGCCCTTTGTCATCATGGCTTGACAAGCTTCCTTCAAACCTAGTTTCCTCATCTTATCACGGTCCGCCTCGAACACCAGATTTGTTTCCACCAGGGAGTTGAAATCAATTTTGGAGTCCCAAATTGAAGTTACATCATCCGAGGATAATTCCTCAAACTCTTTCAGCAAGTTTTTCCAGCAAACGGGTGGGGTGCTTGATGCACAGCCTTTGTTCGCTAACGCAGATTCGCCTTTGCCCATGAACTTCTCCAGTGAGGTTTGGTTCGAGGCTTTGCTTTTGATAGAAGTAGGATCTTCATTCTTCTTTTTCTTTTTTAAGGGGCGGCCTGATTCAGTACCTGAGTGGCTGGTGGCGTGTTCGTCCACCGACTTCGCGGGGTTCCTTTTTTCGCGAGCAGCCTGTTGTTCGCGGCGAAATCGAAGGATGTCTTCTTCAGTTAGGCGAGCCATTGTTCCTGCAAAAGAGTGAGCAAGAGTTAGAACTTGGTAAAGTCTTCTTATGTAATTTAAGGAAGGGGCGAAACAGGTTAGAATGCCTTACCAACATATTTTTCAACTGCATTTTTAGAGAGAGCAACCATAAAATCTGTAAGGTTTAAGCCTAGGCCAGATAGAAATTTGCAGTCTACTAGTTCCTCGGGGGTAAGAGCATCATCGGGAATTTTGATGATGCTCTCGTATTGGTTCGTCCAATAGAAAGTAAATTTTGGGCTTCCATCGGCAAAGTAAAATATGTCTTTGCAAGCATCAGATTCGCGAAGTTTGAAAAATTTTCCTTTGAAGTGTTTGTAATGGCTTTTGTACAGGGTGAACAATCCTAGACCCCTAGCGGTGGCGAGTGAGACATATTCGCCCTTTACATTTCGTCTGCATGTTTCAAAGAAGTAAAAAAATTTGTTGCTGGTAGGTATGATGTGTAAGGTTTGGCACAGGACTTCAAAAGCTTTTAAATAAGCCCAGGCATTACCATGGAGTTGAGTGGGGGCAACGTTCAAAAGGGTTAGAACCGAGCAAGTAAAGTCAGAGAATGGCAAATCATACTTTAGATCGGAGAACAGGCTTTCGAATAAGTAGGTAAAGTTTCGCCCTTGACCATCTGTTTTCCCGAAACAACATGGTTCATCAGGGGCGCAGGGAATTATGTCTAGGTGGGCATCTAGGCCATCTTTCCTAAAATTATATTTAGTGACTAAGTCGATGACAGCTTTTGGGTTGCAAATCTTTGAAAATTGTTTTTTAATTTTACTCGAAACCCATAGAGAATCAGCAGGAGATGGAATGGTGGAGGCAGAAGCTTCCTTACGAGTACGTTTGGTAGTCATTTTCAAAGGATTCCTGAAAGGAAGAGTTTCAAAGTGTGAGAAGAAGAGAAAAAGTAGTTTGAATTTCTGGGTGGAAATGTCAAACTTTGATTTTCTGGGTAGAAAGGTAGAACATTGTGTTGAGTTTCTGGGTTTAGTAGAGTAAGTTGTTCATGTGAGGCTAAAGTTTTAAAAAACAAAAAAGAAATGTAGAAATTAGAAAGGAGAAGAGGATGAGGTTTACCTGCGAAAGAGAGAAGTTTGAGTGATTTCTGGGATTTTGGTGATGAATCCAGTGGGATCGTCGAACGTTAAGCAAACTTGGTGGAGAAAATAGAAAAATTCTTACCGTTGTGGATGATCGGAGAGGATGATAAGGGTAAGAAAAGTGAAAATGAGAGTGTGAGAGAAGGGTAAGAATTCCGGATCTTATATAGAAAGGGAGAGGGGAGATGAAGAGGTGAATTGAATGGTGAGTAAAGGGACGCGTGTCTTCGCGTGTGGGCTGTGTTCGAGGCAAAAGTTCTGACGTTTGGACCAAAGGGATACGTTGGTCTGAAATTTTTTGAATTTGAAGGGATGTGATTTGTTAAGGGAGAAGTGGTGAGGGGTATTATAGTCTAAGGACGTGACGTTTCGAGACTAGGTGCGTTTCAGGAGGAGGTATAATTTTTCGTTCAAATTTATAACACTTTATTACATTTATTGCAGCTTTGATGATTGTGTGAGTAGAATTTCAATATATATGATAGTATTGTAGTATCAAGTTCCCAAAAATATGCAGAAGATCTACTTGATGAACTTAAAGCAGGTAAAGTAATAATGATTTCGAAATCTGCCACGGTAAGGGCATGTGAAGTGACAGCTGAGTGGATGTGACAAGATTGGTTCAGCGTGCAAAGATGATATTCATTATGTGTTAGTTAAGATTTATAAATATTTGAATTTACACGCCTTTATTGACATTTTATGTGGTGTAAATTGCTGAGGGCTTATCAAAGACACTTTCGCCTTATACTAAGGGCTCGTTTGGCACGCCGTATTAGGCATGATAGTATAAGCTTATACAATACATTATGAGTTTATCCATTGTTTGGTGATGACATTGTATTGTATAAGCTTATCCATCAAAGTCCCCTTATACGTTAAAATGACGTATTATTTAATCCATCATGTGAGTGATGGATAAGACATGATAAGGTTGCGACGTATAAGTCACCATCACCACCACCCTCTATTGCTGCCAACTTACACCACCATTGGCACCACCACCACCACCACCACCATCCGATCACCGCCGCCGCCGCCACCACCGCCCTACCGTCACCACTGGTGTTGCCACCACCACCACCACCGCCGCCCTACCGCCACCACCACCATAATCGCCGCCACCACAACCCTATCGCCACCACCACCATAATCGCCGCCACCACCGACACCACAACCACCACCCTATCGCCACCACCACCACCACCACCATTGCCTCCACCCTCCACCGTCACCACCACCCTACTAAGCCGCCACCGCCTTACTACCACCACCACACTCTATCGTCGCCAACACCACAACCACCATCGCTGCCACCACCGCCACCACCGATGTTGCCGCCACCGCCACCGCCCTACCGCCACCACAACCACCACCCTATCGCCACCACCACCATAATTGTCGCCACCACTCTATTGCCACCACCGACACCACAACCACCACCCTATCGCCGCCACCACCACCACCATTGCCTCCACCCTCCACTGTAGCCGCCACCGCCTTACCACCACCACCACCACCCTATCATCACCACCACCACAACCACCATCGCTGCCACCACCACCACCAACCTATCTCCACTGTCACCACCACCGCCACCAACACCAACCTACCACCATTGCCACCACCACCACCAACCTACCACTACTTCCATCACCACCGCCACCACCGTTATAATCACCTCCATATTTGATTTTTATTTTATATCATTATTCAATACTTCATTAAACATAAAATTGCATTAATTTAAACGATATGGTAAATTATACAGTGTATGTCCAAACGCTGTATAGTATAAGAAAATTATCAGGGCTTATACTATCAGGCCTAATACTATCAGGCCTTATACTATCAGGCCTTATACTATACGTCACACCAAACGGGCCCTAAGCCTTAGTGTCTTGAGGGCTTGTGGTCTGGTATGGGCTGATCAATATGTATATTACTTAGGCTGACCGAATCATGTATTAAATGGGCCGGGTAACCCATGATCCAGCCGGATCAAAACCCAACTATAAATAAAGAAGGACCGCCCAAGCGGCAGGGACCGATCATTTTTCACACATTTTATTCGCTTTGTTTATCTCGCTTACTCTCGATATTGGTTAGCCTTAGTCTGCGGTTCCATACCGGAACACATATCATTGCCCATACCATATTAATTACTCAATCATATCTTGGGCACAAGAAAAATAAAATAAAAGGATCACTCAATCGTCTCATAACCCTTTTCTTTTTCAGTTTAATTTTCTCGCCCCTTCACAGTGCAGGAAGCAACCGGAATTTGTTTCTGAAATGAAAAGAAAGTAAAAGAAACTAGAAATTCATACACAAAAAACACTTCATCCTGATCTCAATTTGTTTTTATGACTGTTTTAAAGTTGTAAATTTTTTTTTGTAAGCTATAGCAAATAACAATTTACCATGATGAATCAATTTTAAATGCAATCACAATTACACAAAGTTATGTAATTGTCCATGTGACACGGATATTTGTGGAAATTGATGTAAGATGTGTGATAATATTAGATAGGTATATATTGGTTGATGTGAATGCAATGTGTGTAGTGATAGCGTAACCACATTTTCAATTTCAAGTAAAAAAATTCCAAGTGGAGTGTAGTGGTGTATGATCCATATATATATATTTTTTTTTTCAGGTAAAGACTAAAGACAATGAAAGTTTCAATTGTGTAAATAATGAAAGCTGAAGATGCAATCATGGAGATTATTTAACTTAGTACATTGATCATTGATCTTATTCACATGAAGGGGACACCCTGCCGCAAATGGCCAAGGGGCGATATTAATATGCCTTCACGGGTTTTCCCATGTAAATGGACTTCTCAATGCTCACCATTAATCTTTTTGTGCCTCAAAATAGCAATTCTGAAACATGCTTTGAACGCTAGTGCTTAGAAGGAAAGATAGCATTTATTGCTCCAGAAAGACCCAAAATCCCTGATATCAGACATTTAAGATGCTACAATTGCTATTGCAAGAAAAGGAAAAGGGTGGTAGGGTAATTTATTTTGCTCTTTTGTCGTTTAGAAGGAAAAAATGGGGTTGTCTAAATAACATATGATAAAGTTTGAGTTAAATAACTCATTATCTAATCGCATTGGAGATAGAAATAAATTAATAAATAAAATATATAAATTATAACTCACTTATCTCCAATGTGATTGGATGATGGGTTATTTAACTAAAACTTTATCACTTCATTGAAAGAGCTACTAAACCCAATACAAATGTTCAAACGACAGACTTATGATTAATAATGTATGCACGTTAGCATGTTCCCTTTGGTTTGTTTTACCAATGGCAATGCCTGATTATATTAATTTAATTTGGTGTGCTTTTCGTGCATACGGTACGGTATCACCCAAAGACTAGTAGAGACAGAATTAATGCATCCAAGGTTTTTGAAGAAGATCTTCCTGTCAATTCATCATGAGCCAGGTTTAGTGTATTTCTTGGCCTTATTGAAAGCTGCTATTCTCAGTCCACTCCTAGCTAATTTTTAGTTACCAACTACCACTTCACGTGAAACTTTTGTACACTTCAATGTACAATAGCATGTTTAGTACTTACAGGTATGCACACAAAAATCAAAATCATATTAATGTATAAAATTGAAAAATTAAATACGTGTTTATGTAATCTTTAAACAAAATGTTTCATAGATCACAAGGAAAAAATTGTGGAGGTTACTTTGGACGATTTAAAAATGTCATAAAATTAGTTTCTTGTGAGTTTTACAGTAACTTTTTCTACAATATTTTCCAACGAAAATGATTTTATAAACAAATTTCTACATATTTTCATGAAAATGTTTTATAGATCACCAACCGTAGCAACACCTTTAGCCATCTAGACAAAAAAATTACGGAGGTTTCTTTGTGACTATTAAAAACCGTCACAAAGTTAGTTTTTTAAAGATTTTTCCATAACTTTTTTTGCGACTTTTTGTACAACCCTGCAAAAATGATTTTTTACAAATTTTTATGAAAATTCAAAGCTGAATCCAGAGGTAACAGGGTGTTGCATACACAACAATGGTCTATGTATAAAGATTGGTCTTCAAATTCTTCACATGGTCGGTTGAGTGAGAATATAATTCAAGCAAATCTAGCCGTCCCGAGCATAACTTCGAGTCATATCACTATGTTATTTAATGAGTAATATGCATTTCTCGTAACTAAATACTTAGGAAAATGTGATTGTACGACATTTATATAGTGCAGACATCCGAAGTAAAAAAGAAGAGAACACGAAGGTAATAACTATGATGTATGATTATATGATGAGAATGAAGACATAAAGGAAAAAATGAGATACATGTATCTAGACGGTTTAAGTGTACCTGTTACTCTTTTATTTATAATGATAGTATTGTCCCATTTCCTGGCATGATTCCTATCTCAGTATCTCCATCTGACCTCGATCTCGTGTCTGTCATTGTCATTCTTTATAAAACCAAAGCCCATTCTTGGGTTTTCCACATCAAACTCCCTACCTCCCAATCTATTTAACACACCCTTGTACACAATGAGGCACTCCTACCCTCCCCTTCACACTCTTGTCTCTTGATGAGTATTGGTCATAAGAACACACACAAATAAACTAGCTCAATTCAACCCCATAGAAGCATAGAGACTTGAAAGGCATCATCAACAAATTCATCATGGGATTTCCAGTTAGTTACACAGAGCTTGTTCTGCCAAAGCTGGTTGTGCAGCTCATTTCCATGTTGGGTTTCATAAGGAAACTCGTGACAATCCTCTTCTGCTACCTGGGTCTCGACCCTGACATTGCGTGGCCGGAGAGGATGCCGGAGTTCCAATCGGTGTCCGCCCTGCTCGTCGAAGAAATCCTGCCGGTGACAAAGTTCTCGGAGCTGCAGCAGAAGGTGGACAGCAGCAGCCCTCCTCCGGAGAGCTGCGCGGTCTGCCTCTACGACTTTGAAGGAGAGGACGAGATCAGAAGCCTCATGAATTGCCGCCACATCTTCCACCGGAGCTGCCTTGACCGTTGGATCATGGGGTATGATCACAGAACATGTCCTCTGTGCCGGACACCCTTCATACCCCATCATATTCAGCAAGATTATGGATTCAATGACACAGTCTGGGCAGCTTCTGGGATCCCTGACTCTTACAGTTACTAGACTAGACAATCCTATCTCACCATTCATTAGTTAGTTCATGTTTGTTTTGGCGTTACAGCCAAATGCAAGCGGCACGTGGATTAGAGAAGTATGATTTTGATAAGTTAGCTTCAACGTCCGCTTTGAGTTCAATCTAAATGAACACGAATTGAATTGCAAGTGGTGGTTGTTGTCTTGTGTATAGTAGAATTATATATAGAAAAAGGAAATTAAGCTCGGAATTGTGATTATGTATTCAGATGAATTTTGTGATGGTAGCTCAAGCTAGCTGCATCTAAATTTTGTTTCCAGAATTGGGATCTCATCATTCTATCTCCTTTTTTTTTTTTGATAAAAAAGCATTAACCAATTCCAAAAGCAGATTTGCAATAAAATGCAACTAGTAGATCGGAAAGCTATAATTAAATTGGAGAGAAGCATAAATTGGCTAAAGTAAACTGACATTGTGGAATGTAAACAGAGGAGATAAGTAAGGTGTTTGCTATGGTACCTTAACCCAAATTAAGGTATGGTACCCAAAATGAGATAATTCAATAATAAAGAAGCATGTACAAGTTATAATTTTGATGTTATTTTATCGTAATGATGCAATGTTTCATTCTTAGAGACATGGGATTTGTAGGTTGTATTTTTTTAGGCTTTGTTCATCTTTCAATCATGGTCATTTTGCGCGCATCTCAACCATTATCGTTTATCTCTACAACTAAATCATTTTTCATTAAAAAACAAATTTCATAAGATGAAATTAAATTAAATAGTAAAATGAAATGCGAAAATGTAAAATTTACCTAAAAAACTATAATAATCATCTATTAAATTACTCAACGCGGGTATCATACTCAAAATATTTTATGGGTACCACAAAATTTACCGATAGAGTGATGGGAATTGACAGAATGGTAAACTAGCTAATTCTTGGAGACATTTAATTTTACATTGTGAGAAGTTGCAAGACTATTGTTACCAATGTGGGGAGATTGGGGCATTTACGGGATACTATCACTATGTTGGGTTGTGACGTGTAGCTAAGTTTTATATTGTTTGGTAAGTTGGCTTCTGGTTTTTAACATTGAGTCATTGATTGATGTTGAGTTTATTGCATGTGAACACTATATTGATTTTGTTTCTTGTAAATGCGTTAAAACACACCATGTAGTGCTTATGTTAAATCCAATTTTGGCTTATAAGAAAATATATATTGTGTTTGATGTCAACATATCATTATTAGAAGATTAAGGAATTAGTAGTTATAGCTAGATTCATGTATATCCATATCAAACACCCACGCAAGCACCGGTATTATTTACCATAATGATTAACATGATATCATATGACATATTCTCAAAACATAGGAAAACAAATCTTACAAATTAAACAGAGTGATATGTGAACATAGTGTACAGAGTACAAACATATCAACAGGAACATACATGGCAGGTATGTGCCTCGCTACTGAACTCTTTATTTGGTACCTCTTAATCTCTGCATTTTCCATCTAGTTCCTTATTAGATTGAGCTATCCATGCCATCTTCTGCTGATTCTTGGGTGCCCACAGTAGCTAGTCCAGAATTTCCATTAACAAAGTTACATTGTTTTCTAATTTCTCCTTGAGATCCTGTTAACACTCCAATCTTGCTCATTTTTATCATTGAAGCCTTAAAGCTTTCTAAGAAAAGAGTTTGGTTACTGGTGAATCTATTAACAATGTCTTTGGTAGCTGCTCCACTTGTGTTAAACAACTCTTGGTCACTCTGGAAAAAGCCCTTGCCAGCCCGAAGATTGGTGTAGAATTGGTTGTCTAATCTATTAGGAGTGGTTGGTTCCATGTTGACCAGTTTGGTACCATCTCCACCGTTAGGACATATTGATCTCAATGTTTGTAAATAGTTCGTGTTGAGAGTTGGATCAGGCTTTCCGGTATTGCTAAAATTGTATAATCGGTCAACAATAAATTGGCATCGTCCTCTGCCAATTGAATGAGCACCTGAAAAATGAACCATGTATACAACAATCATACATAAAATTTAACACACACTAAATTAAATATGTACATAACATTTTGTTATAGATGTCAATTTTTTTGAAGATGTTAAAATTTTGATACCTGAGAGTGCAACTAGATTATTAATGCCGAGGCCTTGAGCAGCAAATGAGGCAGTCAGCTGACTTAGATTGAAAGAGGGAGCTGGAAGATTTTGGTTAGCAAGGGTTCTGTTTGCATTTAAACTGTCCCTTCTTCCCATTGGAACTACCCAAGGAGTAGTACCATTAGACTGTGAAAATCGTTGTAAATATTAGAATAATAATAAGCACTCCAAATATTTAATCGTGGACCAATAGAATCATTTTCAAAAAATATATTAAATGTTATTATTTTCCTTAATTATACTTATCTTAAATTCGATATTGGTCCACTTGGGATGTAGTTATTTTTACTTTTCATGCATTTTGTTACCGGTAGGATTTGAACCCTGGACTTTAGAAATTTTTTTTGTCGGGGTTACATGTAATTTACATAAACATTTTTTTTCAGTTAAAAAAAGTGGATTATCGTAATTTGTGTTTTTAGTTAATCTAAAAATACTTAAGTTTAAAAAAGTAACTTCATACGTGTTTTTGAGATAGAAAAAGTGAGTTTCAAAAAAAAGATAGAAAAAGTGTGTTAGATGTTAATTTATAACTTCACTCATATTCAGACGCAATCTTATTATATATCATCTTATATCTAAACCAACTTTCTCTTGAATCCCAATTTTATCTTTTTTTATCGTTTAATTTCTTATCACTAAACACACCATATATCCTAAGGTTCTCTTCTACTTTTATCTCACTTCAGGCGAACAAACATATACACTCACTTAAATATTCTTTTGTCTCAATTAATATTAACATTTTTTATTTCTCTTTCTTATCTACTAACTTAAAATGCAAGATGCAATTTCACTGTTCATAGTGCACCATTTTTTTTTTGGGGCCTATTTCTTATTTGGGCATCTTTGGTTGAATGATAGGGGTTAGTAGCACTCAATCTCTCCCTTTCTCTCGTGTACGCTCTGTTCCACCCTCTTCTGCTTCTACCATAGGCTCTGCTCGTCACCTCTGCTGCTTTTCCGGTTTCGACGGTGTTCTGCAGCCCCTGAGCTATGCGCTTTCCTCTCCTTTCTGTCAGTTTTCTGTTCAACTAGGGTTACCAGACATGAACCCTATCACCTTTCTTCCGTGAAATCCGGCCACCATCGTCCCACCACTTCGCGTAACTGCCCATCGTTCTGCACCTATTATCCCTAATCTATTTACCGAGTATGCATCTGTCACTTCATCAACAGCTGTTCCACTTCATCTTGTACTTCCTTCCGCTGGATTGGCTGTAATCGTTGTATGTATGCTACTATGCTATGGAGCTCTATTATCTATCTTCGCTTCCCTCTATCTACAAACCATGGTACTTTTGACATCTATTTACTTTTCAAAACAACTGTGTTTTCTGCTTTACAGGTTGTGATCCTATACCCTATCTCCTCACCTAATTCCTTTACAGCTTCTCTGATTTGATCTGGAGAATTCTAAATTCGTTGCTATAAATTGAACCGTGTTGATGTTCATATTGTGTTTTTAGCCCAGTACCCCTGCTTCCATTTTCTCTCATTTCGACATGGGTGGCCATGTGAATCCCTTCAAGAGTCTCTGCCCAGGAAAAAAATTACTTGCAAATGGACTGATCCACGCTACATTAATTCTTCAATTGACTTATTCTTAGCGTTAGTACTGTATTGAGTATGTTTGTTGTTAATTTTAGGGTCAAAAAATCGAGGCAAGTGCTCGGAAGGCCATGATCTCCAAACTCAGGTTGGTGCTTTGTGAAGGCAAGGTGTACAATATTGCATTGATACTAATTTCTGTACAAGGAGCAACATGCGAATGGGAGACTGTCAGGTATGTGATCTGTTTCTCCTTCATGGAGATCTTATCTCTCTCCTCAGTTATTTATCTGATAAACGAGTTTGGTTGATCTCACTCCCTGCATCAATTTTTCAATCCATATTGTTTGAATTTTTTGCAACTTTCATTTCTGTGAGACACATTTGCTGAATGGACTGTGCAATTAACCCTGTTTCCAGCCTCTGCAATGGGAAAGACACATGGGTGTTGAGGATGTGGGAGATGTGCCCAATATCTGAGCCAGGCAAGCCATTTGCAGTGCATCTGGTGCTAATTGATGCTGAGGTTTGTCCAATGCTCTCTATTGGGTTTTTATCTAGCAGTAGTTCATATGCAACATACACTAAATCAGTTGTTTATGCACTCCTATTACAAAGTAGCCTAATTGATTAAGGTTGACTATATTTAGAAATTTCAATCTCTTTGAATGTCAATTTCGCTGCCAAACCTGTCAATTTGTAACAGTCCATTAATGTTCTCCTAAATCCATTATTTTTATCACTATTACATATTAGGGGCTATAATTTAGTGTACTCAAGAACCCTGAATTTCTGCTTGACTGATATGGTGTTTAGGATGACAATTTTTCGATTGATCTCATAGTTGGCTGTAGTTCATATTAAATTATCTAAAGTAAAGTAATGATCTCGCTAATTCTGCAAATTTAATCATTATTACATATCAAGTTACATTTTGTAGTTGTGAAGAAACTTGAACAAACCTTGGATGTGCATGGTTTATTTAGAGGTTATCTTAGGCTGTACTTTTGCTTTGATATGCATCTCATAAGACTTTTATGCTGGGATCTTGAATTATAATTGTTTTTCCCTAGAATGTTGCTTTAGCCCTCTTTTTAATGTCACCATGTGGTCACATGATCATCAGTAGACCCATTTTAATGGAGTGTTAAACAAACAAGTTATACAGTAGTAGTTTTAGGGTACATTCCAACATGTGAATAACACACTAAACCATTGAATGTAGTTGTTGTGTGGTGATCTATTCTATTCCATAGAGTATAACATTTAGGGTTTAGGGTTTCCATAGAGTATAACATTTCTTTTCTAAAGGTATTTCAAGAATGATCATTGTTCTTACTTCTGAAAATTTTACTTGCATTTTTAGATAGAAGTGAAAATATTCTCAAATTACTAACTTAAAAGAAAAACTAGAGTCAGTGAGTTCTTATCTCAGTTGCTACAGGCCTAACTGTAAGGTATAAATTGTTGTTTTGATTTGATGTCAGAGGTTCCATCCTCCACCAGGTCACTTTTTTGTTTTGTACTCATGTGCATACACTTATAATGTACACATTATTCATGGAAACAAAGAAGACTGACAACTAATTTGGGACCGCAATCTTCAATCACGTGAATGGAATTGAAAGTATTATTGGGGTTTGATTGAAGCATTGCATGCAATTATCATATTATGTGTTCAAGGCGGTTAGTACACCTGAGATCACATGTTGAATACTGATCATGTTACTTAGTAAAAGAGAAAGTACACTGTATTACAGATTATGAGTGTGTTTGGGTAAACAATTTAAATAAGTCCTTATGGCAATAAGCCCTTATCACATAAAGGCTTATTCATAAGTTAATTTGATAGACTTAATGCAATAAGCTTAAAATAGATTAAGCATAAATCCTTATTCATAAGCTAAAATTAACAACTTATGAAATAAGCTCAAAACAGCATAGGTATGTCATAATCTATTTCCATAAGTTTTCTCAAACACTTACACCAGTGTTTATGCCATAGGATAAACTCAAATAACTCTTTCAAATGGAGCCTAACATTACTTCACCAGGAGGTCAAAATCATGCATCTTAAAACCAAGTAGTTCTAGACTTCAATTTAAGGACTTAACATAAAAGGTGGTGGCTTATTTAACTGCACTAGAATCTATTTGTTAACTATGAAGAACATCAATAACTTCTTTATGCAGACTATGATAGGCTACAGATTAATGATTTTTTTCTTCTCCAATTCACCAATATGAATTAACATGTGGATGCAGTAGCTGAAGTAGGTTGGTTTCACCTAGCAGAAAAGGATTAAAGTGGCCTAAATACTGCATTTTACTGAAGTTGGCGTATGGTAGCTCTGTGTATTATGATGGCAACATAATGAAAGCACCAGAAATTTCCATTGATGAACACATGGCCCTGATGAAGCGCATGGCTGAACTAGCATACGGAGTACCTTAAATTCAGGTCATTAAAGAATTCATAGTTGATATGTGTTTCTGTGAAAAAAAAAATATGGATGTAGGCGTTTATGGTTCTTTTGACTGAAAATATTTTTACGTTAATTTTATTAGACTAATTCCAGTTTTAGTGTAACACATAAATTTATTTTTTGGTAAAATTGATGCCTATATATATAATTGTTTGACAAATGCTTTTTGCTTTATCTATATCTGTCCAATTACAAGTTATATTTACAACTCTTTTCTTTGTTCAATTTAAGAGTAAACTTGACTAAAATCTCAATTTGTTTATGCTTCATATAAATCACATCTGAGGCAGTATGTATCATCATGATTCATGTGAAGTTGAGAAGTGAGAACAAAATTGCTTGATAGATAGTAATAGTATATATTAGCTCTGTACATAACTTGAAGGGGCCTAAAACTTGAACTCTTGAAGCCACAGAAGACCATCGTGTTTATCTTTGAGCTGATTTATGCATATGTGTGAGTATTACATAGTACAAGGGTGTCTCTCAGATAAGTTTATTAGAAAACTTCAGTTCATAGAATTTATATGTTCACTGTGTTTTTTCTTTTTTCTGGGAATGAGAATTTTATTTTTACGGTATAAGGGTTTGATAAGTGCTTTGAATGTGCCATTACCAGTAATATACAAAAAAATGCACAAATTCTGTAATGTCATTTCCTTTTGTTCATTTGAAATGGTAGCCAATAGCTTAATTCATGCAGTTATGGGAAAGATTCATGTTTTATTTGTGGAGGGAATTTAATCAAGAAGCCTTATTGGTATGTCATTTATGCAGTAATTTGAAGTTGTTGTTTCATCACAAAACCTTTGGGTAGGAAGTGATGTGTTTAATTTTCTGCATTGACATTTCTTCACTTGGAGTGGATGAGTAGACAGTTCTTAGTATTTGGTGAGTCGTTGGAGTCAAGTTCAAAAACTACCAAGAGCTAATAATGCATTTAAAGGATTAATGGTTAGTTGACTTAGTTTTGATTTTGTAAAGGAATAATGACTTAAAGGATGTGTACCAAAGGTTTATTTCTAATTGTTTAGATATTGTGACACCAATGAATTTAGCTTCTATTAAGCAGATAGAAATCAGATGAGCATGTTAAATTGATAGGAATATTGTAGACAATTAAAACAAGATGACTAACATTGTAACATGGTTATACCTTACTTCATAAATGGAATGAGGTAGAGCAAGAGATTCATCATAAAACTTACAAAACACCCACTGTATATATGTTGGTAGTTAACAGTACGCTTTTTAGATTGTTGATTTTTCACACTATAGGAACAGTTGGAGCCAAATGCAGTGTTAGGGACAATTCTTGATTCTAATGGAGGAGTTCACTCAGAAGTGGTACAAAAGCTGATGATAAGTGGACTGAGCGTTGAATCGACGGCGTGAGATACCAGTAGGACTAGATGACAATGTCAGGAAATGGAAACATCTCGCAGTGGAGAATGAGGAGAAAGCTAGCAATACTGCTAAGTATCAACTTAAATGTTGGCTTTCATTTTGCTAATTTTTTCAGGCTTGCTTGGTCATTCAAACTTGCAAATTAGAACTGATTGGCTTTAAACTGAAGAGCTCATGGGACTCGAATTTATATTGTCTTTTGTACAATTCGCAATTTTTGTGCATTATGGTGTCTATTGACTGTTTACTAACTTCAATAGAGTTTGTTACGATTATCTCTGAGCCTTAGTGGGAATGGCTTTTGATGCACTTTGCTATTGTGGAGCAGTGTTTGTTTTCTTCTAAGGGGACTCAGTTGTGAGCTCTGCACTGATTGTTGTACTTCCTTTTTATGAGATTTTCATATGAACTAAACCATGATATGGCAAAAAAAAAACAAAATTCTAGAGGTTCACTATACTAGGAGTTTGAGTTACATACGTTTAAAAAAATCTTTACAATTGTTACCAAAAGCTACATACGTTTTACCAAGACATTGATATTTTTTTATTGTGATATTGGCATGCCTAAGAATTTATGTTGTCCTGAACCCAATTTTTGAGACAATCGAGACTTCCTTATTCTCAATGGATTTGTGTTTTTGGGCTTAATTTTTAAACGCTACAAAGGGTTAGATACCGTTTTTCATTCACAATTTTATTATAAGATAGCATAAATGATTTGGCTCACCTTAAATGAGAGACCCACTTTTCCAGCTAACTATCATAAATGTTTATTAAGAAATCAATGGTTGACATTTAGAGTTCTTTGTTTCCGCTTTTTCTTGAAAATTCACGTTTTTGACTAAAAAATCCTCTTTGAAAACTTTTAGGTGTTTGTTTGAGCTTTGAAAAAAATCATTATATTAAAAAAAATTGAAATCATATTATTTGGAAAAGATACTTTGATTAGTTTATCGGAAAAATCTATTATAATAGATGAAAGAAAAATAATATGTGATTTTAATTACTACAAGCAAACAAAAATCAGCGTAAGTTTTTCTTTGTAACTGATAACTATTCATTTAAACGTTCTTAAGCCGATACATTCAAATTTGTAGCTATTTGAAACTAAAATTGTTGGTTTAATTGTTGTGTTGAAGTATAATTTGGGTGTTTCTTATATGGGTTGTGGTTACCTGTCACCCAATACATTCTATGAACAAGTTTATGTATCCATGTGGTTTGTTTTGTGATTTGTATCAATTTGAACAGGTTATCCTTAACTATCACACCGAGTATGTTTTGCCATCTAATTCCATTTTTTTCTTATTTTATATTATTTTTTACATAATTCCTATGTTGTCATAGCTCTAATAAAATTCAAGTAGTTATAAAACCAGATAAAATTACGTATTAAGGGTCCGTGCATCGCACGGGTCTTAATCCTAGTTATCGTAAAAGTTTTTTACGGTACACCACATATTCAAGTGGTGTAGCTAAAACTATCTATCAAGATGACAAATCCTTTTTATCTTCCGTACTATCAATATGGCTAATTATAACAAGTCACACACGTACTCATATATATTTCAGAAATACATAAACATAAAGAATTTCCAAGAATGAATTTAAAAAGAAAAAACAAAAAAGAGAAATTTTACTTTTTGGAGTGTTGTATATAAACACACACAAAATTACTGTATAAGTATACTTTTCTAAATTTTATCTTGATTTCAGTAAGTATTAGGTTGACGGTTGACATACCCAAACAGAAGATATTCCAGCTGCAAGAGCAAGAATATCAGCACAAGAAACAGTGTTAGGACAAGCCTTCTCCACCGCTGCCTTGATATTGTTCACAACATCCAAACCTCTAATGGAGTTGTTGTTTGGAAAAGCTCCTTGTTCGCTCACAATGGTAGAGGTATCGATCAGCAAAATTGATGCATCACAACCCTGTCACATTGTTATAGATATATAAAGTTAGTTTTGTTTCTGTTGATTAAGAAAAATATAGTTCACAAATTTAAAAAAATTATCTGTAAATTAATTTTAACTCAGAACGAGACATATTGTAAAATAACAGCTGGAAATGAAAATCAAAATACACAAATAAGGAAGAAGAAGAATACTCACTTGAACGAAGCAATCATGAAAGTGGAGTCTGATGAGACTTGCGAAAATACGCCGATCTGAATTTGAAGCATTTAAGATCACTCCACGCACAATTGGACGAAGATTTGGACAAGTTTTATTGTAAAACAAGGGATCTAGCTGAGCATCGGAGAAGGTTGGTGCTCCAATTAGCACAATAACCACTGCAAAGCACAAAGCAGCTGCAGTCAGCTGTTCAACACGAACGATGCTCATTTTTTTAATCTGATGTTTTTTTATTTTCTGAAACTGTCTTGTGAGTTGTGAGACTGAGATCCGAAGCATCTTTTTATAGAGCCACAACCTGCATTTCGTGGTTCTAATATGATTAATGTTTGAGAAAATAAAATTTCAATGTATACGTATGACACAACTAATTAAAAGTTTAACATAATAAAATTGCACTGTGTACGTATGAGTTGTGACACAAACTTTGAAGTCTTTTCTAATTATATTGTATGTGCCACTTGACACATGCCTTGCTCATAAAAGAATTAGTACTGGTCACATTATAGGGTTGCCTAACTTTGAAAGTCTTTTTCTAACTATATTTCTATGTGATTTAACTTCATCATTTTTGGTGAACCAGTAAAATTTAAAATAAGTGGGTTGCTCAATGTATTTGTTTCTGTTTCTTGCTTTTATTTAACTTCTCTTGATTTATTCTTTTGTATCTTTGTGTGGCTCACTTGGGAGAGCCTTGTTCCCAAGTTTTTCTCATTAATATATTATCTTCTTCTTAAAAAAAATTAAAATAAGTAGGTAAGAAATTTCATAATTTTTTTTTAGGATATTGAAGTCAATCACCTTCATAAGTAATTTAGACAACTCTATAATCTAAAATATTCATGTTTCAGTTTTTCAAATTTATAAGAAAAGATTGAAACTCAACTTAGATTAGGTGTTTTCTAAAGAACTTAGATGAGGTTGCATACTTGCATTGAAGTAGATATAACCACTATCATCATGAATAATACTCAAACAAATTAAATTAATTAGATGAGGTTGCATTCAAGTATGTATAAAGCTATCCCTACGCACAGCAAGCTTTTATTATATCATCAAGAAGTGCATCTTGAGCAAGAGCAAATAGGTACTCATTTTTCCTCTACAAATGTTATTTTTTATTTTATAATTACGAACTTTAAAGAAAATTAACCACTCATAATACAGGTGCTAATTGTTTCAATAAAGAGACAAAAAAAAAAGCAGTTCATATATATTTTTCACTTGATCAAAAAAACTTGAACACCTCCGAATACATAAAATAGTGCATACGTAATAACATGGAAAATTTCTCTTTAAATCGGTAATAATTTTCCATTTGCATTAAAAAAAAAAAGAACATTACTCGGTCAGAAACTTAACATAAAAATAAAAGGAAATTAAGGTGCTTGACCTCTCGGAGGATTTAGAGGAGGTCTACACCTCTCTTGCATCTCAGAATCTAAAGTTAGGGCATGTTTGGTACGATGTTAGTATAAGGCCTGATTATATTAGGTCTGATAGAATAATGTCTGATAAAATTTTAATACTATATATATATAGCATTTGGTTATAAACTGTATAATTTGGTGGCAACACTGGTGGTGTGGTAGTGATGGTATTAGAAAATAATGATGGTGACAGTGGTGGTGGATGGTGGTGGCTGCAGCAGTAGTGACAGTGACAGTGGTGGTGGACGGTAGTGTTGGTGGGGGTGGTGGTGGTGGTGGTGGAGGGTGGGGGGGCGGCAGTGGTGGTATGAAGGTATCAACGATGGTGGCAGTAGTGGAGCATGGTGGTGTGGTGGCGGCAACAATGGTGGTAGTGATGGCAATAGTGGCGGCGGTGATGGTGAAGGATGATGGTAATGGCGATAATGGTAGTGGCAATAATAATATTAATAATAATAAACATAAAAATAAAAAAATCAAGAGACACCGAATATTGTTTTTTTATTGTATTTTACTGACGACTCTATTTGAGGAAAGACTTTGTTCTTTTCTGGTTACAAGAAAGACTTTGTTTAATTGTTTTGTTTGGTCATTATTGCCTACTCTCACTATTTATTTCAGCTTTGCATATACTTTAACAGTTCATGGTTTTGGATCATCCTGCAGCCCTATGTTTATTTATTAGCTTATAAAACAACTCGTCATATTTAATTAATTACTTTTTCATATCTACCAAAAAAATTTACTTTTTCATGCACTAATCTTAATTAGGCTATTTTTTTATAGGTAAATGTTGGTTGTTAATTAGTAGTAAATTAGTATAAATTATTTTTTCTCAGAGTTTGAGCTCTGACTCTTCACCTACAATTAACCTTAACTCAACTATGTGAGCTACTCATTCCCATCAGGCTATGTAACTGGCAAGGCATTTAGTGTTTAAAGATTATTTCACTAACTTAGGTGTCCTGGTAAATGAGTTTACTTCAGTAGCTTATAATTGTTTTTTAATATGCTTACTTAACTTATAACTAAAGGCTTATTGAAATTATTCCCACTTTTACCCTTATCATTTTAATAAGATTATAGTAAATGAGTTTACTTCAGTAGCTTATAATTGTTTTTTAATATGCATGCTTACTTAACTTATAACTAAAGGCTTATTGAAATTATTTCCACTTTTACCCTTATCATTTTAATAAGATTCTATTATTGTCATTTCATATTTAAAAAATTACTAAACAATAATTATGATATTTTCCTATTGGACTTGTCTCCTATGAAGTTGTCATTTTATATTATTTTATTAATGTGATAAAAATATAAGAAATGTAAAAAAAAAAAACTGTATTTTTTTATGTTAAATAATTATAAAAAAAATTAAAATATTTAAAGGGATAATTATTTTAAATTAATATCAAACCAATTCTTGAAAAGGCTAGAATCAGATTTTGAACTAAGTCTAAAAATCGGCTGTTGAACTGGTTTCTAATCGGTTCTGAGACACAAATCGAATTACAAACTAGAAATGGTTCATCGAACTATCAAACTAGTTCACCAAATTGAAAAATCGATTCATTTCAATTTTTATGATGCAAAAACTAATTCAGTCAAACCGGACCCGTTTTATTGTTCAATTCAATTCGGTGTTTTGCCTAAACCGAATCATGAACAACTAGTTAAGGATGAGGACACTTTTTTTAAGTGGCGCATTTTTTTAATTAGTGTTAAATATGTTTTATATTCTCATAAAATAGTGAATTATTTATTTTGATCTTCATTTTATTTTTTCATAAAATTTTAGTCTCCCTAAACTATTGATCTAAGTCTTTGAATAACACATTTTGTGGTGATTTAAAAACACTAAATAATGTATTTATCAAAAATAAAAAACACAAAATAATGCAAAAAACGCCACAGGAAAAGCAGTTGGACCTAAGTCATAAATCAACAGTTGGACCATAGACCGCACCTCTTCTCTTCCACCATCGCGGAACAAAGGGAA
Source organism: Lotus japonicus (assembly GCF_012489685.1). Classification (NCBI taxonomy): domain Eukaryota; kingdom Viridiplantae; phylum Streptophyta; class Magnoliopsida; order Fabales; family Fabaceae; genus Lotus; species Lotus japonicus. Next base: position 93,120,293 of record NC_080042.1, on the reverse strand, counting down.
CATATGTTTGTCCAAGTGGCACATTTTGTTTCTAAATTAAGTAACTGGCCATGTTTGAGCCGAAGATATGGTCCAAGCCTTAAATTTTATTTTTACAAAAAAAAAAGGATTTTGTGCTGATGTTTGAATAAGCTCGACAAAGAAAAACTGATATTTTTTAGTTCAAAAGATGTTTCGGCGCACATACTCCCTCCGGTCCTATTTATAAACATGAAAGAGAAGAAAAATCTTGGTCCTTTTTATAAGAACCAAATGAAAGTTTGAGCTATATTAATTAATTTTTTCCAATGATGCCCTTATTAATTCTAACTTGTAAAATGTGTCTCATTAATTATTCTCTCTTTCCCACTTTCCAACACTAATAATAAAGGGTAATTTTGGAAGTTTATTTTGATTTAAGACAAATTTAATGCATTTTATCTAGTTTAACTACATTTCTTAAACTATGTGAATTTTTTTTTTGTTGCTTATAAATAGGACCGGAGGGAGTATGATATGGAAATTGGGTTTGTTGTCTCGATCAAATTAGATTAGTAGTATTTGTGGTGTGACATTCTGAGTCAAGCTAGACCCACCATCCAAATCAAGTGTGTGAGGGGGAGTACTCATTTTTCATTTTATAGTTCATGTGCTTCATCCTCACTGATTTAATCAATATGTTTGTATATTGTTTTTCATAACATATTGTTATATACAGTTGAAACTCTTTAAATTAGTACTCGGTAAATTAATAAACTCTCTAAAATAATAAATTTGTCCGGTCCCGACTTGGGCCAATGTAAAAAATTGAAAAACTCGATAAAATAATAAGATAATAATTTTTCGGGAGATCCCTTTATAATTTTCGGTCCCAAGAAAATCATAAATTAATAATTCATAGAAACTGAAAAACATATATTACACTCTATTGAAATATGATTCAATCGTTGTTTGTTTTCCTTTAAAGTTCAAGTCTATTTGGAGCTTATCTCTAACTTTTTTTATTGCATCCAATAGTTTAGGTGTTGTATTTTTTGTATTGTATCATAAAGTTGCATTTTTGTTAGGTACAGTATAATTACTTAAAAACTCTTCGATAAATTAATAACTCTCTAAATTAATAAATTTCTCCGATCCTAAGAATATTAATTTAAAGAGTTTCTACTGTATTGTTGAACAACAATTAATAGAAGAAAATAACGTTTCTTTGTGATATAAATTTTTCTTCTCAAAGTACTTCTTCATTCTCTAGCTTTCTCCCTTATTGTGTTTGTGGTTTTTTTTTCTTCTTTTCTAGATTTTTTTACTGTACAATGGGTTAATTAAAAATACAAGAGACAATATTGAATGTCATTTTCGAGTTGGTTAGTTGAAAATTTACGTGCGTTTTGAAAAAGAAAATTATATATATATATATATATATATATATATATATAAGTGAGAACTAATACTTATATGGTGAGAAATTAGAACAATTATTTGTTCATAAATTAATTTTTAGGTGTTTGCTATGATACCTTAACCCAAATCAAGGTATGATACCCAAAATGAGATAATTCAATAATAAAGAAGCATGTACAAGTTATAATTTTGATGTTATTTTATCGTAGTGATGCAACGCTTCATTCTTAGAGACATAAGATTTGTAGGTTGTGTTTTTCTAGGCATTGTTCATCCGTCAATCATGATCATTTTGGGCGCATCTCAACCATCATCGTTCGTCTCTACAACTAAACCATTTTTCATTAAAAAAAAAATTTCATGAGATGAAATTAATTGAATAGGAAAGTGATATGCGAAAATGTAAATTTTACCTAAAAAAATATAATAATCATCTATTAAATTACTCAATGTGGGTACCATACCCAAATTATTTTATAGATACCACATAATTTACCTAATTTTTAATAGTGTTGTGTTCTTTTAATTCCAGTTTTTTTAGTGAATTGATGTGTATCCATTCCATGAGATTTTTAACAACAAACTTATATATGTCTAGTTTCGACATGTCTAGCGAGCATATGAGTATATACTTATTTAACAAGAAAATGTCAAGTAGTGAGTTGAGGCATAATTGAAAAAGAGGGGAGGAGGCAAGTTGAGGGTTTGAATTTTGAAGAATATAAGGGCAAAATTTGGAAAATTGACTTGTTTATATAGCGAAGCTAAGGATGGACGAAAACACGCACTCACCATCCACACTTATATATAGTTTCATTGAAACAAGCAACAACTAGTTTCCTTCAATTATATCTTGAACTCTGTTTCAATGTCTTCTGATCTCTATACTTTTGATGTTCCTTTCCGTACACATTCAAGCCTTGACATGGTCTCCTCTGATGGAATCACAGACCTTCTTTTCTCTGATTCTTACCAGCCTTTCCCTTTTTCCTCTTCTTTCTTTTCTCCTCCTCCTCCTCCAAGTACCCACTTGGAAAATCAGAGTCTCTATCAGCCTAACCCTGTGCAAGATGGCCCCAATATAAATAACAACTTTGGAAATTACTCTGTTTTAGAAGGGTCCAGAGTGAAAAGTGAAGAATGCCAAATGGGTGTGGATTTTCCTTACAATTCTCACTTTCTTCCACACAGTTTCAGTGGTGCTGATGAAAGTGCATCAAAGTTCATGCAGAGGAGCTACAGCTGTAACTCTTTTGATTGGAAGCTTCACGGTGACGCTTTCATAGACTCTCCAAATTTTGGACGGCATGCCTTGAGCTCCCCTGAAAACAGTTTCTTCACTGGACAAATTAGGAGGGCGTGTAGTGCAGGAGATTTGCAGGTTATAAATGACACCAATTTTGTCAATAAAATCTTAATTTCTCCCCTTATTAATTCTATTAACTTTAACTCAATTTTGTTTTGCTACATGATCAGAATGTGAAAGCAACACATACTCCTCAAACGGATAGCCCCTTATTAGAGGAATCAAACTTCAAAGTAGGGCGTTACAGTGCTGAAGAAAGAAGAGAAAAAATCTCTAAATACAGAGCCAAGAGAAGCCAGAGGAAGTTCAACAAGACTATTAAGGTAAAGAAAGAAAGAAAGAATAGCAAGCACCAACTATTTCTTTAGTACTTATAATTTATAATTTATTAAAGAGACCACCACCTGATATATACAAATGCATGATTAAAAGTAAGAAGATCAAGGAAGAATTTAAAGGTCTGAAATCGCTGGTTTGCTTGTTTTTTGTGTGCTACCTGCAGTACGCATGCCGAAAGACATTAGCTGACAATCGAACACGCATACGTGGCAGATTCGCACGTAACGACGAAACCAGCGAGGTTCCAAGAGCTACATGTTCAACCACAGCAGAAGAACACGAAGACAACTTCTGGGTAGGTGTATATATGATTTGTCTTTCGCTTCTTAAATTTCATAGCTATGATTTTTAAGAACACAATTTGTTAATCAGTTGAATGCGGTGTTGACAACTTTGAAACTTTTATGTAGGTTGAGTTCGTTGAAAGTTTGAACTTTTATGGAGTTCCTCAGTTTCAGGAGTAGTGCGCCTTTGGAGTTATGTATGACTGAAGCATCATTTCTCCAAGACCTTTTCATGAAGTTTTGGTTGATAGGGACTTTACAAGGAAGCAGCCTTTTGTAAACCAAGAGAAATAGTACCGAACTTATAAAATTTAACCTTTTTTTAATATACCAGTAAAGACATTGTATTTGGACTGAAAAATGCAACAAAGTTCAAACATATAAGTTGGTAGTTGGAGGCTGCCTCCAGCCAGGTTTTCCTTAGTTGAATTCGATTTCAATTTCAATTTCTCTTTTTGTTTGTTGGTTTTGATCTGTTCAGTGTATATAACCATGAATCTTATTCAATAATCTAGTGCTGTTCTCAGAAAATATGCACAGCAATTATGGTTATTTTTAACTTTATTGTCACATTTGCCGGATTAGGCAGTGGAACTCAAGTTTGTGTTGCTAGTCTTGCTACTTTGTGATAGGAGCGGGAATGCAAGCCCAAAGGATATTCTGATTCATCACACTTCTAGTGGGCCTAAGGTTTGGAGAGTCTATTCTAGAAGGGGCAAGAATGGAATTCCTACTAAGTAATCTTCTAACAGAATAGAGAGAGGGAGAGGAGAGGAGGATTGTAAGAACCATTAGTATAAGGAGGGAAGAGAGAGGTAGAGGGGTCATCTTTGGTTGTTAGCTATTGAGAGATATGAGTAGGAAGCCTTGAGCTTCCTATAGGAGCTTGCTCTGGTCAGAAACTGGGTGCCATTCCCTTTCTGTATTTTCCCACAGTTCATCAATAAACAATCGTTCCCTTTCTTTGAATTACTCTGTTTTGCTTACTGTGTGTTTGTGAAATTGGGTTTCCTAACAAAATTGGTCCGACCTACCGGATTATTCCCTCATCGGAACCGGTGAATGCCAACCAAAAAATCCAAGCATACGGTGACTCACATGGAGGCGAAGATCGACGCGTTGGAGACCGAGCTCGCCGAGATGCGCACGTCATTGGCAGCGGTCACGTCGGCGGTGAAGGATCTTCCATCGTCTTTCGCAGCGATGATGGAGCGATCGTTGGGTAAATCGGTCCAGCAAGAAGACGCGAGTGTAACCCACCATCCAGGAGCACAATCGGGTGTGAAAACTCCAGCTCCGAACCAAGAGAAGGTAGGTTTGCAGCGATCTAACCAATTGCACGGTGATGCTCTAACTGAGTTTCGCCAATCGGTGAAGAAGGTTGAACTCCCAATCTTCGATGGAAAGGACCCAGCAGGATGGATCTCGCGGGCCGAGGTCTACTTTCGTGTGCAAGAGACCTCACCGGAGGTGAAGGTGAGCCTGGCTCAACTGAGTATGGAAGGTTCCACCATCCATTTTTACAATGCACTGCGGGAATCTGAGGAAGATCTGACGTGGGAGAAGCTACGTGATGCGCTTTTGGAACGTTATGGTGGACACGGCGACGGCGACGTCTACGAACAGTTGACGGAGCTATGTCAACGAGGAACGGTAGAGGAATACATCACTGATTTCGAGTACCTTATCGCTCAGATCCCCAAATTGCCAGACAAGCAGTTTCAGGGGTACTTTCTCCATGGGCTGAAAGAGGAGATTCGAGGGAAGGTGAGAAGCTTGACGGCGTTGGGCGGTGTTAATCGCTCCAAGTTGCTGGTAGTGGCTCGCGCAGTGGAGAAGGAGGTGAAGAACGCGAGTGGGTCGGGTTTCCCTCGTGGGAACCGGTTCAGTGGACCGGGTTTTAAACCAGGATTGAGCGGGTCGGGACGGACCGGAGGTGCTGATTGGGTTTGGGTCAAGGGCAATAAAGATGTTGGGCCAACAAACAAATCCACTGTTTTTAATAACCAAAAGGGGGAGCAGCCAAAAATTCATCCAGAAATTAGAAGGAATGGGCCACGTGAAAGGGGTTTCAATCATCTGACTTATCCCCAACTCATGGAGCGAAAACAAAAAGGCTTATGTTTTAAGTGCGGTGGGCCGTTCCATCCTATGCACCAGTGCCCCGATCGCCAACTGAGGGTATTACTCGTTGAGGAAGACGACGAGAAAGGAGAGGACGGGAATGTCTTGGCAATGGAGGTGAACGAGCAGGATGACGACACCGAAGGTGAATTGAGCTTTATGAGTTTGAACAACATCAATTGCGAAGCTCAGGAACAGCCCCAAACCATGCGACTACGGGGAACCATCGTTGGAGTTCCAGTTCTGATTTTGGTGGACAGTGGTGCCACCCACAATTTTATTGATCAACACCTGGTACGACGCATGGGTTGGGTAGTAGAGGACACTCCCAGGATGAGTGTCAAGCTTGGAGATGGCTTCCGAACGCAAGCTCAGGGTCGCTGCAAACACATCGCGTTGGACATTGGGGAATACCAACTCAATTGCTCACCTCATCTGTTTGATTTGGGAGGTCCAGATGTCGTTTTGGGTATCGAGTGGCTCAAAACCTTGGGCGATACCATTGTGAACTGGCACACTCAACATATGAGTTTCTGGAGCAACCAGAAGTGGATCAAGTTACAGGGGTTGAGAGCAAGCAAAGATTCCTTGGTGGCGTTACAAAGTATACTGCATCCGTCCCGAGAAGGGAATATGGGAGTATTCTGGGCTTTTGAAAGTCTTAAAACCAACGGGGGAAGTCCACCAAGCATCACCCAAGACCAACAAGTGGCTTTGACTAGGTTGCTGCAGCAATATGACAGTGTTTTCCAAGAGAAACAGGGATTGCCCCCAAGTAGGGGGAAGGAGCATGGAATATCTATAGTTGAAGGTCAGGGACCCGTTAATGTTCGACCGTATCGTTACCCCCATCTCCACAAGAATGAGATAGAGCGACAAGTGAAGGACATGCTGACCACCGGCATCATTCGGCACAGCACAAGTGCTTACTCAAGTCCAGTCATCTTGGTCAAGAAAAAGGATAACTCCTGGCGAATGTGTGTAGATTACCGTGCCCTTAACAAGGTAACCGTCCCTGATAAATTTCCCATACCTGTGATTGAAGAACTGTTGGATGAGTTACATGGCTCGCGTTACTTCTCAAAGCTTGACTTGAAATCCGGCTACCACCAAGTACGTGTGCGAGCTGAGGATGTGCACAAAACAGCGTTCAGGACGCATGAAGGCCACTACGAATTCTTGGTAATGCCCTTCGGCCTCATGAATGCCCCCTCTACCTTCCAAAGCTTGATGAATGACGTTTTCAGGCCTATGTTGCGCAAAGGTGTGTTAGTATTTTTTGACGATATACTTGTGTATACCCCTGACTGGGAATCTCATCTGGCACAATTAGAGGAAGTGTTACAGCTCCTGCAGCATCATAGCTTGACGGCTAATATGAAGAAATGTCAGTTTGCTCAGCTCACGGTGGAATATTTAGGCCATCAGATTTCTGAGCAAGGTGTAGCAGTCGATCCCGCAAAGATTACAAGCGTAGTCAATTGGCCAGTACCAAAAAACGTCAAAGGAGTGCGCGGTTTCCTTGGCCTCACCGGCTACTACCGCAAGTTTATCAGGGACTATGGCAAGATAGCCAAGCCCCTCACAGAATTAACAAAAAAGGATGCATTTCAGTGGGGAATTGAGGCTCAGCGCGCTTTTGAATTACTCAAAGGGAAGCTCACGGAAGCTCCTGTGTTGGCTCTTCCGGATTTTGACAAGGAATTTATGTTGGAATGTGATGCGTCGGGAAGTGGGATTGGAGCCATCTTATTGCAGGACAAACATCCCATTGCATATTTCAGCAAGGCTTTGGGGACTCGGAACTTGGCTAAATCCGCGTATGAAAAGGAGCTGATGGCCGTAGCATTAGCTATCCAACACTGGCGGCCATACCTGCTGGGCCGCAAATTCTTGGTGTCCACGGATCAGAAAAGCTTGAAAGAATTACTGCACCAGAAAATTGTCACTGGCAACCAACAGAATTGGGCCGCCAAGCTTTTGGGATACAATTTCGACATTGTTTACAAGCCTGGCAAGTTAAACCGAGGTGCAGATGCTCTGTCCCGAGTAGAAGAAACAGGGGAAATGCACGCTTTGGTGTCACATCCTGTGTGGGAAGAGCAACAATTGGTGGCTGAGGAAATCCAAGCGGATGTCAAACTCTCCAAATTAGTTGCAGACTTGCAGCGCGACCCCAACACACACCCTGGGTTTCATATCACTCGAGGGACCCTTCTCTACCACAACCGTTTGGTCCTGTCCAGTTCTTCTGTTCTAATTCCCAAGATGCTAGAGGAGTTTCATGCCTCTCCTCAAGGAGGCCACTCGGGATTCCTACGCACCTATCGCCGCCTTGCTGCAAATCTTTATTGGATAGGAATGAAGAATTCCATCCAAGAATTTGTTCGACGCTGTGATTTATGCCAACGCCACAAATACATGGCTTCTTCTCCTGCCGGGCTCTTACAGCCGCTCCCAATTCCTGAACAAGTGTGGGAAGATTTGTCGCTTGACTTCATCACTGGTTTGCCTAAATCCAAGGGATATGAGGCGATATTCGTGGTCGTGGATCGGCTCTCCAAGTACTCTCATTTTATTCCTTTACGCCACCCTTACACGGCTCGGAGTGTCGCGGATTTATTCACTCGCGAAGTCATTCGTTTACATGGGGTGCCTTCCTCCATTGTGAGCGATCGCGATCCGGTATTCATGAGCCACTTTTGGAGAGAGCTGTTTCGCTTGCAGGGAACTCAATTGAAGATGAGTTCTGCCTATCACCCGGAATCTGATGGGCAAACGGAAGTGGTGAACCGTTGCCTTGAAACTTATCTACGCTGTTTCTCAGCGGACCAACCCAAGTCGTGGGCAATGTGGTTGCATTGGGCGGAATATTGGTTCAACACCACCTATCACTCTGCCACGCATCAGACCCCCTTTGAGATTGTGTATGGCCGCAAGCCTCCTTCCCTTACTCGCTGGAGCCTAGGGGAGACGCGTGTGGACGCTGTACAGCGTGATTTGGTAGAAAGGGACGAGGCGCTCCGACAGCTCAAAACACACTTGGTTCAAGCCCAGGAACGTATGCGAGCCCAGGCTAATGCTAAGCGGGTAGACAAGTCATTCACGGTGGGCGAGTGGGTTTTTGTCAAGCTTCGAGCTCATCGCCAGAACTCAGTAGTTGCTCGCGTCCACGCCAAACTAGCTGCTAAATACTATGGCCCATACCCGATTGTGGCTCGTGTTGGGGCCGTGGCCTATCGCTTGCAACTACCAGCGGGCTCACGCGTACACCCTGTTTTCCACATCTCGTTGCTTAAAAAAGCAATTGGGAATTACTCTGTGGAAACTGAGCTTCCAGAACAGTTGGATGGCGAGGACCTCCCTTTGCTACAGCCTACCTCAGTGCTTGCTTCGCGCACCATCACCCGACAGGGTGAGCTAGTTCCCCAGTTATTGATCCAATGGCAAGGAAAATCGACTGATGAAGCTACATGGGAAGACGCTCTTACCATCAACAGTCAATTCCCAGCTTTCAACCTTGAGGACAAGGTTGCAGTTGCAGCAGCCGGTATTGATAGGAGCGGGAATGCAAGCCCAAAGGATATTCTGATTCATCACACTTCTAGTGGGCCTAAGGTTTGGAGAGTCTATTCTAGAAGGGGCAAGAATGGAATTCCTACTAAGTAATCTTCTAACAGAATAGAGAGAGGGAGAGGAGAGGAGGATTGTAAGAACCATTAGTATAAGGAGGGAAGAGAGAGGTAGAGGGGTCATCTTTGGTTGTTAGCTATTGAGAGATATGAGTAGGAAGCCTTGAGCTTCCTATAGGAGCTTGCTCTGGTCAGAAACTGGGTGCCATTCCCTTTCTGTATTTTCCCACAGTTCATCAATAAACAATCGTTCCCTTTCTTTGAATTACTCTGTTTTGCTTACTGTGTGTTTGTGAAATTGGGTTTCCTAACACTTTAATAGTGACCTATGAGGGTCACTAAAATAATTAAGTGCAGAGGATATAAATTAACTTTGTTGCTAGTTCCTTTGCGGCTATGGAACAGCAAAATAATTAAGTTTTTGAAAGTTTTGACTAATTTATTTTTTTATTAATCAATTTTAACCATATGGTTGCAGATGATCTATGTTGAATTTTATATGTTCTTTTATATATTGTTAAATACTAGTATTCTGCTTGGAAGGAAACTTTAATCATACAAGTCTTTCTCGATCTTTATGTGTCTGTTGTATTCTCTATTCTGTGTTCCTAATTTCCTACCATTCCTACTTGTGTGAGGATTGTTGACATTCAACTCTGCCTATTAATAAAAAAAAAAATATCTTTAAACACACAAGTGTATCTGATCTCAAGTATTGAAAGGACAAATTACAGGGTGAGAATAAAATAAAAAGATATTTTTTCTGCTTTAAAGCTCTGTCATCGCAGCTTAAATTTAACTAAATTAAACGGAGATGAAAAACGTTTTGATTTGTCCCATTTTACTCCCCCTAAATTTTGAATTTCAAAAGCATCAAAATTTGTATACTTTTGCTCTTTAAGCCATAAAGTCACAGCTTGCTATTAACTAAAAAAAATCTCAGATTATCATGCTGTGATCTTTATTAAGCTATATACTATTACAAAGATGGCATAAAGTTAAGTACTATGCTTTGAGCTGCCATTTAAGCAGCAATGCTCAAAATCACAAAGACACTATATTCATGTGAATAATGGAAAGAAGCTCCCTCTATAAATATTTGCAAGATGCTGTCACTTTGTATTGGAAAATGAAAAAGGAAAACAAAAATCTGTAAGATACAACTTCACAAGACTAGCTAGATACCAGGACAGGACTGCTTTCACAGATTCCCTTGTTAAATAATAAGGTGGCAGTACAAAGAGATGCTTCTGATTGTAAAGCTTACACGAATTTGTCTTTTATAATATCCATTTTCCTGTATGATTCTCATGGCAAGTATGACACTGCCTACTTTAGAATAAAAGAGACAGATATTTTGCAATTAAATAGTTTAGGACCCCTAAAATAAAACTTGATGTTTCCATTTCCATGCTCAAACTCATAAGAGGTGGATAGTAATTGATTATAAATTCAATCAGTAAAAAACAATAATTGAAACATAGAAAAAGAACCATGTTCATCTAGTGTGACTAAAGAAATAAGAAGTGAAGAACACATCTTCCTATTATATTTTCCCAGAATCTAACAATTAAGTAATCTGAAACTAAGTAGCTTCCTATTATTAGAAGAATGTGATGTGGTGGAAATTAAAGGGAGTTAATGCGCACAGCAGTAAACGAAAAAATGCTAGGATAATTTATCATCATAACTCATAAGAGCCCAACATGATTCCAAACTCCAACTTTTGACCAGCACAACCTAACCTAGCAAAGATTATATATATAAAACTAGTTCAACACCCTATCATTGCACTACAATGGATAATAAAAAATAGTCTGTGTTCCCTTTAGCCTTAATTGCCCATTTGCCCTACACCAGAGACCTACGAGAGAGAATTTATCCCATACATCAAAGGAGAAAGTGAGTGCTTAGGAAAGTTGTCCACTGGGTCTTTCCTGCTGTTTAGTCCAACAAAAAACCTTTTGATTCGTACTGATTCTTTGAAAAAAATTTGTTTTTAGCAATTTGATTTCAATAATAAAACTGAGAGAAAAATGTATTTTTTTTGTGCACAGTGCACGAATGGTGTGATCTGAGCCCTTAGTAGACCGGCCTAGAGCTATAAAATAATGTGTCATCGGCAGACAAAAAAAGGAGGTCATGTATTATATATTGACCATGGAGCTTTTGTCTGTTGAAGACTGGAAAAAAAGTGAAAACTTCAGTCTTACCCTTTTAATCTTTCCTAAGCCTAACAATGGGCGGAGAATCCAGCAAGATAGTCATCAAACAGTTGCAAGTAACATCATTGCAAAATGCAAATGGACACAAACAGAAGTGACTAGTGGTTTCAACTTGGCAAATTGGTGCAGTAATTCAGTAAAATGATGGGAAAAATTATGACCCACAGTAAAACATGGACACAAATTCAAAATAAAATAACTCCTCCTATTGAATAAATTGATGAAAATTCATGCCCCACATGTTGTCTTTATTCAGTTTAAATTCACTCTCTAGGATTAAACAGCGCTCCTTCTGATATTAATAAGGATGCACTTCACTACTACATAAACACATTACAGCGGTTCCGTGTGAGCAGTAACAGTAGTTGAATCGCTGTATTGAGGCAAAGTAGTAGACCTATTACTCCAGTTGCACACAGAACTGGAGTATTAAGTCCTCATTTTTTCCTGTTGTTACTCTATTATTGAGGTTGCGAAGGGAACAGCAATATTTGAACTCACCTAATACAACAATTCTACACGGAACCACCGTATTAGGCCTTTTTTCTTTTCTTTTTTCTCTTATTCTATTACTGCAGTGACATAATATTTGATGAAATGAAAAATTGATCAGTGGCATAAAAATTCAAAAAGACGAAAAAAACATCACAGTTGACCACGGACATTATACAGTTGCACATAAAAATTACCAGTATCATGTAGCTGCTGCTCTGTTTACCACTTAGCATCTTCTGTCCCTGTTGTTTCAACAGTTTTCCCACTCTCCTTGTAGAAGAGCCTCCCATTCTCAATAATTACTTCATAAACCTTTCTTTCCACCTGCAAAAAAATAAAAATAAGATTACTTTTACATGATACTTGACAGTCAAGTTATCTAATAGTTCTAATTTTCTTTAAATTTTGGCCTGCTCATAATTTAAAGTTTGACTGATAGGCATCAATTAGTGACTGTTAAAGGGAGTTAGCTACATGAGCTTGATCCATCTGGATGAAAAACAAAGTGATATTAAAGGGAACAAGAAAGCTTACTGGACCAAGATACTTAATGGCATTGCTGCTGAAGCTTTGATCTGGGACATCTCTCACAAGACACTTCCTTTCCTTCCCCATTATCAAGCCTGCACTTGCAGATCGATAAACATTGATTAGTTTGATTGAAAGTTACTTGTTGAAAAGAAACTGCATTCATTATTCTGCTTTTAATCTTACATTCTTACTAGTAAATGAAAGGTTGACTGATATCACAATGGAGCCATTGAGCCATTTGACAACTAATTAGAGAAACTAGCAATTCTGTTTGACCTTTGTTACTTTAGATTTGAGACTTAACTGCCCTGAGCCAGTGCTGCAGAGCAAGTTTACGAGCCTTCCGGTCCTTAGGTAAACCCTTTCCAACCTAGTAAATAGCACATATGTTTGACCAGTATCCTATTGCACATAAAACTGCACATATGGTGCAAACCGATATACTTGACCAGCAGTATACAATTGCACATAAAACTGGCTTATTGTATTTAAAGAAGGTACTAGCTCGCCAAAAATAGCAAATCGTTATCCCACAACTCTATTCAGGTGTAAGTATAAAAAAGTAAAAACTATCACACAATTAGTGCAGATATGTGAACAATAGATAGTAAACATATATGTTAAATGTAGAGAGTAGACCATGGCATTACATGTGTAAAAATTAGGGGTATGTGAAAAGGAGAAAATATAATATACTGGATCGAGAGGTTAGACAGTGAACATTTATTATAGATAGTAATCATATATGTTAAATGTAGAGAGTAGACCATGGCATTACATGTGTAAAAATTAGGAGTATGTGAAAAGGAGAAAATATAATATACTGGATCGAGAGGTTAGACAGTGAACATTTATTATAGATAGTAATCATATATGTTAAATGTAGAGAGTAGACCATGGCATTACATGTGTAAAAATTAGGGGTATGTGAAAAGGAGAAAATATAATATACTGGATCGAGAGGTTAGACAGTGAACATTTATTATAGATAGTAATCATATATGTTAAATGTAGAGAGTAGACCATGGCATTACATGTGTAAAAATTAGGGGTATGTGAACTTTGAAATAGTCTATTTTTTCCAACAAACTCTCACATAATTCAAAATTACAAATAAAAATATATCTATAGAAAAGAATTTCTTGTACAATTTCCATGAGTGTGCAATTGTTTTGAATTTGTTTTGTTTTGTTTTACTATGAGTCAATCACTCATGAGAGTGCTTTGCGAAGAGAGTGACAAGCAAAAATAAGATCTTTGGGTGGCTCCATCGTATTTGAACTATATAGGGCGTGCCTGAAATAACAGTCTAATACTCAAGTCCTGAAAAATACACGACGGTATGTACGAATCCATAAAACTTAAGCAATTACAAACTTAAATCAGTATATTATATTTCACTTGTTACAATTTTGGAAAAGATATTTAATTTCCAATTGGTTGTATCTTTTTTTTGGTGTTGGGCTTGACCAAAAAATTAGTTTTGGGCCAGGCCAAGGCCACTCTTGAATTTTGATAATACACGTAACCTATCTGAAGGTCATTTGACCCTAACCTGACCAACATGATACACACATCATCATATCAGGAGTTCATTCCATTCCATGGAAGGAAAGGCGAAACAATAAGAACCCTTCCCCGCTAGCTAACTTGTCAACCAAACACACACACACACTTTCGTCAACTAAACCCTTTGCTGCTCAATTTCCAATTCCATCGTTTCGTCAACAAGGTTTTCTTTTCTACTCGGTTAATTCAATTCTCTTTCTATTTTCGTTTCTCAATTCACTCATTCATCTCAATCCAATCCAATCCAATCCAATTTCTCTGTTGTAATTCATTCGTATCGTTCCTATCCTTCTCACTAGGTCTTGATCAATTAGGTTGCAGTGTGAATGAATGATCACTGATTTTCTTATTTTCTGAATCTGATTGATTATTGCTGAACTGTAATTTTATTGCAATTTTGATTTGTATGATGGTGATGATAGGTTGAAAGTGGCTATGAGATAGAGGAAGATGGGTGGTTGCTGTTGTTGTTCTACCAAACAAACTGAATTGTCTGCTCCTCCTGCGTACTACTACGTCAGTATCTCTCTCAATTTCTCCTCTACTTAAGATTTTATTCAACTCAATGTGTTATGATTGATTTGAATTACAACTTCTACCAACCTTGCTATTCCAGTTTCAATGTTTTTGCTTCTATATTGGTTCCAATAATTTTCCAACATACTATAAGTTTATGGATATAGGCTTTCTTTTGCCCTCTTCTTGGGCTTAGAGTCCGTTTGGATACGAACCAAAGAGCACTTGTTGGAGCTTATCTAGTGCATTTTTTAGTAGAGAAGCTTCCATAAGTGGTATTTGGTTGGTATCCAAATTGACTCGTGTTATGTCTGGGTATTGTTGATTGATCAGCTTCACCTTTGAATTGAGTTTGGAAGCTCTGGTAGCTCTCTTTCACTGGTGGATGGCTGTTGTGCTGGAGAGTTGTAGCAATTAGAAAAAGCTTGATCATATTCTTTCTCTTATGGAATCAAAGTACATGGGACCTAATAAACTAGAATGGATTTATATAATTGAGCTTTCTTATTTTGGTTAATTAGCTCTTTGAAGACTACTTCTTGTAGCTATGAGTTTGTAATTACCGTCAGATTCACATTCTTTGATAATTGTGTAATCAATTTATTATAGCATTGCTTATTTTGATGTGTTCTATCTGCAGTACCCGAGAGTATCGGAGGAGCATGTTCCACTGTCAGCTCACCAGGGTGCTGCTCCTGCTTTTTCTGGTGGGCTCTTAGTTGATACCAATCTAGACACTTCAAGTCCTGATACTTATAGACCTCCTCCTGCTCCTATACCTTTTGATGTTACTACTCAAACTCCACCTGTGACTCAAGAAATTCGTGCTGACAAACCTAATGCATCCCCACGTACTACAAATTCTAATTCGATCCAAGAAACAGTTGCCGGGGACATTCATGGGGTCTCAGCTAAGTCAGAAGACTTGAAGGGATCAGAATGCAAAGTTCAAACTGATTTAGAACTTGACTCGGCAAAGGATTCTGAAGTTGAACTTCCAAAGTTGGCTGAGCCTATCATTTTAGTCGAAGAAGAGGAGGATACATGCCCAATTTGTTTAGAAGGTGATGTTTTCACAGCTTCTTTCTTTCAACCTCTTTACCTTTCAGCATTAACTGAGCTTTATCCTGTTTTGATTAGAATTGACAGTTGATGTTTTTTAATCATTTTACCTAGCAGAATATGATGAAGAGAATCCACAACTCTCTACAAAATGTGATCATCATTTTCACCTTGCATGCATTCTGGAATGGATGGAAAGAAGTGAAAGCTGTCCCGTGTGTGATAAGGTTTGTCTCAATGATTACCATCTATCTTGAGATTTTTTAGAATATAACCTTACGAATATGTCTGTTTATGGTATGATGCAGGATATGATATTCGACCCTCCCATTGATTAATAGATACCAACAGCTTAGTTCAAAATTCAAATACGCTGTTATATACTGTTTGGCAGGCAAGGTTACAAAATCAACAGTTTTCTGTTCTAGCAACCTGAGTATATGGTTGTATTTTATTTCTTTAGCTTTCTGAGTATTCTGAGGTTTTCACCCGTTTTCCCCCCTCGTCCCTTGTGTTGATGCCGGGGAATTGAAGAAAAGTTTAATATACCAGGGCAATAGCCGATAGACTGGGTTCCAAAGTAAGTTTCATTCCATTACATAGTTTTTTAATTAGAAAGTTGAAGTGCAATCAGGATACGATATGAACTGGTGTAAATAGAACTTGTGATGATTTGCAGTCTTGCACAGATTATTCTTAGAGACATGTTAGTTATAGAATAGAGCGGTCAATTTGTTCTTTTTGGTTCTTCTGTCTGTCACTGTCAGCATTCGACTTTTGTTAGAAGAATGGACTATCTTTCGTTCATTATTTTGCTTTGATGTTTATATTTGAAATATGTGATTTTACAGTCGAGTTTTGGACGTAATAAGATCAAATGAGATGATACTCCTGTCTGTGAATTGGCAGAAAAAGACCAATAATAGTCAAATTCTTCTCTTTATGTTTTCATTTATGGGTTTACCTATTATGATTACTCCCCATTTTGACCATGTTCCTAATTTTTAGATGACAAACTTGGATTTTAGGAAGCTTAATTATGTGATTCCATGGTGTGTTCTTATATGAGTTGAGTTCTCAAATATTTTCAACGTATTGAGAGTAATAGATCTAATGCAAGTCAGGTGCATATGTTGTGGAATCCCCTATGTGTCAGGTACTTAAGCCTCAATTGCTTTTGTTTCAAACCATGACGTTGCTAAAGCAAACTCAATTCTAGAGAAGGAAAGTGTGGTACATGTTTGGGTGCACGTTTTGAAAAATCGTGAATCTAAATCACGGTAGATAGTAGCAACTTTTATTAGCTTTTGTGGCTATCCGCCGCGATTTTAACTTTATTGTGCTTTTACACCGTGCATCCACAGTCCACACATGCTATTGCAAGCCTTCAAATTATGTCATTGTTTAGATTATTTGAAATAAGATAAGGATTAAGATACATTTTAGAGGTTATAGGCGAGTGCCTTTTCCGTATATTAGCATCTTTCTAAAAGTTATATTTTTTTCTTCTTCATATATTAGCCTTTTTATAGTCTTTAGTGCTCATTTTTTTTGTAACTTGATTGCATTATTAAACGTGAAAGTGGGATATATGATCATGTTTTTTTCAAAATGTTGTCATCTTATCCCTTTTGTGCATTATGAGATGACAAATTTTTGTCTTTAAGTTGACCTTTTTGTGCATCTTATCCTTGTTAGTGTTCACTTATCCATCTCACCATTCACATTTATGTTCTCTAATTTTTTTTCGCATGACCCGTAAAGCCAAACATCCAATACTGTAAAGGCAAATATGTCTTATAACAATTCGGTAAAACTTTTCTTTGAGCTTGCTAGGTAGTTTGCGATCATTGATAAATCATCATGCTTTTTTCCACTTTAACCACTCAACTTGAATTTTGTCAGTAACATCTTTGTCAATTGCTCCATTATTTGGGATAATAGAACTAAGGTATTTAAACTGTGAAACATGTGGTATGATGTCATTTTCAATTTTCACTTCTAAATTGCTTCGAACATCAGTCTTGCTAAAATTGTAATGCATGTATTCTCTCATATTCGTGCTTAATTGAACACCCTTAGATTCCAACTCCTTTCTCTAAATCTTATAATTGTTTTTTCCCTTATTTCTTCAATTAAAATCATATCATCTACAAACATCATGCAGTTATGAATTCTTACATTGACCAAAAAAAAAGTTATGAATTCTGACTGCACTTTTAAAGTACAAATACAACAAAGACTATAAACGACGGTGAAGCAGAAAACTCGGAAAAGAATGTTGAAGTAAAACAAAATAACAGGGAGGAGGGAAGAATCTGAACAAAATGTTTATGTTGAAGGCGGAAGTGGAACATCTTGGGAACCTTGATGTGTTTATTGGAGAAGATATATATAAACTAATAGTTGTCACCTTCTTATGTATGGTGATAAACTTTTGGACATGGGTTCTGCACTTATTTTCACTTTCATGGTGTTTTTCCATGCTCATCCAGATGATGGAAGTTTGCATTTTCCTTTTAAAATTAATCATGGCATATTACTTTCACTTTCCCCCTTTGAAACAAACATAATGATAATATAAGTGTGAATCAATCATAAACATTTTGCGGAATTATTAAAACCATTAAAATATGATGATGAAAATAGTACTTTGTACGTGCAGACAAATTTTTATCAAATGTATAAACAACATTATTAAAAGTATTTTATGGAAACAATATTTTTCATAAAGAAAAAGTATGAAAGTAATGTCTTTAATTTGTAGTTTTTTTTTTTGGTGGATGGGAAAACTAAACAAAGAGGCTACAGGGCAGTTTAATAATACAATATATATTTCAAAGAAAAATATATATATAATGTCACATCTCTCATTTATAGAAAAAGGATAATGTTGGCCAAAAACAAATTAATAATGTAGAATTTGTAGGGAGTAAATCATACACACCAGAATCGTTATAGTAGGATTTTAATATTTTTGCATGGTGAATCACCAATTATATGATAATAATAATAATTTTTTGTTTTAACGATTTGACGTGAAGCCCTTATAGCTCAGTGGTAGAGCGTCAGTCTTGTAAACTGAAGGTCCGTAGTTCGATCCTGCGTGAGGGCAAATATTTTTGAAACGCTATAAGCATTTAGCGGAGGTTAGAATTTAACGGCTACGTAGCGCGTACGAACCGCCGGGATCAGCAATTTTATAAAACAACTCTCTCAACCTTGCAAAAACCTTTACACGAAAAGGAAAGTACTCCCTCCGGTCCTATTTATAAGCAACAAAAAAAAAATTCACATAGTTTAAGAAATGTAGTTAAACTAGATAAAATGCATTAAATTTGTCTTAAATTAAAATGAACTTCCAAAATTACCCTTTGTTATTAGTGTTGGAAAGTGGAAAAGAGAGAGAATAATTAATGAGACACATTTTACAAGTTAGAATTAATAAGGGTATCATTGGAAAAAATTAATTAATATAGCTCAAACTTTCATTTGGTTCTTATAAAAATGACCAAGATTTTTCTTCTCTTTCATGCTTATAAATAGGACCGGAGGGAGTACCTTATTTAATATACTATAAGTTCCAACTTTCATTTTCTGTTTTTTATTCGTGTTATGGCTTTAATGTGTTGAATATGACAAACAATTGATATTATCAATTTGTGAGCCATTTTGTTTCAACAATGCCTTAAAGGAAAAAGAAGAAGTCAATATTGTAAGCCATTGGTTCTGCAACAATTTACTCACCACTTACTACTGAATCTGATTGTGCACTACAATTTACTGCTGATTGTGCTCAATCATTTGTATCCTGTCACTGCTTCTGCACTCTATTTACTTTTGTAGTTCTGTTCATCTAATATTTAGTACAACTTCAAATTGACATGTGTTATCAAACAAGATAATTCCATCACTGGTTCTAACACCCAATTTAGAGCAAACCAAGTGCAACTGTATGCCAATTATTCACATTTACTCGGAACCAACAAGGTTACAGACCAACAAAGCCTAAACCGTATTTATAAAAAGATTGAAATTTTCTGTTGAAGCCAGTAAAGCATTGTTATACAGAAGTGTTTGAATTAATAGCAATTTAGCAGTTAATGAAATAAGATTTTAAGTCAAATGAATGGGATCAACTGCCTGTAGGGATGTAAAAGATAGCATCCATACTGTCAACTAGAGTTATCAGTGGAATCTCATGGTAAGTTTTTGGCTCTCCGCCATGTCCGATATCCCGCCATAATCCACCATCATTATTTGTCTACAGGGTAAAGAACTAGAACATTTGTGCGCTCATGCTAATATAAAATGACTAAAATCCCAATACCATGGTGGCATAAATGTAATAGATTACCCGAGACGGAAATTTATAAGAATAGAAGCCATCTTGTATTAGACTTTAAAAAATACTGTAAAAAGACCTGTGAAACAGACTGCAAAAGTTTTATTAGAAATCTATTTGTATAATTCTACTTTCCTAACAAGATTCAAAATCTAAGTATGACTTTGGACATTTCCATTAAGCCTGGTGATTTTGCTTAATGTTTCGCGAGCAGATATGGTATCTGGATGATCTTCACCACAAATTGAAGTCCTGATGAAAAGAGCCTTCCTGATCAGATCATCCCCTATGTCAAATTGAGCACCTCTTAGCATTAGCTTGGCCCTAGTCTCAAGAACAGTGGCTCTACACAGAGCTAACTCTTGCCAAAGGCAAGGATTCAACTCGGCATTAGTCTTGATGGACCTCCAGCAAAGTGTTTTGTCGAACCACTTATCAACCGGGGTAACGAATGCTTGATCCGCAGCTTCCAAGGCATTGGTGCACAAGCGTAGAAGCTCAAGCGCAGCCGTGCATCGAGAAAAAGTAATGAATGTGTGAATTGCAAGGGGCAGAACAACTTTCTTGACAAGGTATAAAAGCTCAGACACCTTGAGCTCAACAACAACAGGGTCATGGCCAAATCCACATAACAGAAAACATGCAGCCCAGAAATGCTCCATATTTTCAGATATTGACCCGTGACTGATTATAGCTTGAGTCATTGCTTGTGCAGCTACAGAACCTTCTCTTTTCTGAGCATATAGTTTGATGAGCTCATTGAAATGGATATAGCCTTCCTTCATGCTGCTTCTTGCCATATTAAACCTTAGCAGCAAAGAAGACGCTTCCAATTCTGATTTTTGGATGTATGAAGACGTGAACCCGCATGCTAATAATTGCACTGTTCTTCTCCAGAAATAGGTTTTGTGACATTTTTCTGGTATCTTATGAGCAGCAAGTGATAACAAGGAAACAGGAATTGCACCAGGTGCAAACCATCCACTTGCCAGCACCATTCTGGTGGCCAAGCTCCTCGGGCCATCTGCATGATCAAATATGGAGAAACAAACATCAAAAAGTTGCAGAAGGAAAGTGTTCTTCCTTAACATGTGAGCTTCTTTACCACTCCATGATATGTCCTTCAAAGGCATTCTATTTATGGTATCTAGGAGCCTGGTTGGGGTTATGGGTAATTCAGACAAAATTGAATTGACAATTGCAAGGCCCAAAGTTAATCTTCCAACTTTCTCCTCAATAGTTCTCAAAGCATCAATCTCTGCAACAGGATAGTCCTTGCCACTTCCTACCATCAAAGACATTGCTTCCACTCCAGATAAGTATGAAAGTTTCAAAGGTTCCAAATTCATGACGGAAGGAAGGCGTGTTGATATAATTACATGGGTCTCTCCACCAAACCGAGGGAGAAGATCCATCACAAATTTGCGATCCCACCAATCATTTTCACTTTCCAAGTTATCAATGACCACAAGATATGGAACGTTCCTCATTAGTTCTTTTCGAACTCTGGAAATAGCCGCAGCTTCCTGCTCTTCAAAGCTTCGTATCTTAGTTTTCTCCAAAGTATTCTCAACTCCCACGTCAACTTCTAAAAAGGACCTGATATTAAGATAGTTTTGCCTTATGTATCTTCTCTCCCCTCCTATCCACAAAACCATCTTATATCTCTGATGAAATCTATAAGCAAATTCAAGAATAAGTTCAGTTTTTCCAATTCCTGAATCCCCTGAAACACAAGCAATCCCTTTCCCATACAAAATCTTCATTCCTCTTTTCTTCTTGGTATACTTTCCACGTTTTAGCCTTTTGTGGTAGTGCCTATGAGAAAACTCAATGCCTTGCATTTCAATCTCTTTCTCCAACTCCTTCCACACAACTGATTCTTTTTCCTTCTTGCTGCCATTTCCCATATGTCTTCCTCTCCATCTTTCATCTATCAGAATACCCTTGCCCGAACCAATTATTAAATCCTTTTGTTTGGGCCTGGCCTTAAGTTCAATATAGTCTTGCTCTGCATCTCTTGTGACATCACCAAACAACATAAATTCCAACTGCGAAAGCTCTTTCTTTCTGCCAATAAAATTCTCATTTCTGGTGAAAGGAAACTCCTCTTTTTCTACCTTCTCTCTCCATTTTGTTAAACGCTCCGCAACGCTTCTTTTACCTGACCTCGTTGCTAATAATGTGACAGCCCTCAGTATGCAATCTCTCCAGTTTCCATCCTTTGCTTCCAACTTCCATTCATCAATCCGAGAGAGTCCATGCACTGCATCTTTCCACTCCTGTTCTATCCCTTCATATGAGAGCCAAAGTTCCCCTCCATGTTTTTCCCACACCTCGCCCCTCTTTTCAATTATATCCCTCACAAGACAATCAGCTGGACTCAAATCAAAGTATATAGGGACCAAATTCTTCTTGCTAGAAAAAAACTGCAGCTCCTCAATGGTGTACGGGTTCTTGAAAGACTTCCTTGTAATGATTACTATCCCAAAAGAAGCAGCATCCATGGCTCTCTCCACCATGCCAAGTTTGCGAGACTTCCTACATCGAGCCCTGTCCGATACAAAGCAACTGATTCCTTGAATTTCTAACTCAGCGCGGAGCCAGTTAACAAATCGAAGTAAAGGAGTCTTCCCACCATGGAATCCTATGAAAACATCACAATTCCTCAGTCTATAAGAAGAAAGTGATGTGGAACCTGTGGTTGATGATGTTCTTTGATTTCTTTCTGTTTTCATTTGCTTCTCTTTTTGTCCAGAATAATCATCATAATGTCGGTGGCGGTGACCGGATATGCTGCTGCTAGAGATGTCAATTGAGGAAGATGCAGATGCATTTGCGAAGCTACTTCTAATGTTTACTAGAGACTGCGGTACTGGAATCCCTGAACTGGTGCTTGGGAGAGCCAAATTTGATTGGATTCTATTACTTGAAGCATCAGGTCTGGTTGACTCTAGTAAATGAAGTGCTGGTGATCTTGGAGAAAAGAATGGTGACTGATTTGCTGAAAAAAAAGTTGAAGATGATGAAGACGCATTCCTTTTGGTCATGGCTGTCGAAGACCCAAACATGGAGCTATCTTCTTGAATATCCATGCCTATAGTGATATGATTCCAATTAATGAAGATATCAATTCCCAAGCACGCTCATCATTTACATTTTACAGTAACAGACCCTCTGAAATTGGGATAATGTCCTTGTCAGTCACAAGATGTATTCCAAAAACCAACATGGTAAAAAATGAATGATCTACATTGGTATGTTGATGGTAGTTGAAATAAAAATGAAAAATACTAATAGATAGTAGCATCAACGTCTAATAGTGTGTTTATATTTTCGTTATTTCGACAGAAACTCATGTCTCACAATGGGTGGATGAAAACAGTGCTTTCAGGTGAGTGTAACAGAAATTCAAACACACGGTAAGTTATAGATCTCAAAATTCACACACACCCAACAAAAAGAAATGAACAGAAAAATTATATTCATCAACTCACAAACAGGAAAAATCATTAACAGGCAGCAGTAGAATCAACTTAAATGTAATACTCATTACATTCCAGAAAGTATCTTTTATTGGTCAAAAGCATAAAACTTTACAGAAAGATTTTGATCCTGAACAGGAAATGCATGAGAAAAGGTAGTGTCTGTTTGACTCAAACAATTGATGGGCAATGACATATCATATAGACCCAAAAAAACCAGTTCACTTGATCACACAGAATTCCTGGCCATTTAATTCATGAACCAAATTCAAAATCAAAGAAGAAGGCATTATTATAGAGAACAAACCAGCAACACAATCTCGGATTAAAAAAAATGAGAAAGCCAATTATATAATCATAAAAACTACATTAAGATTCAGATCTGAATACTTACAAGGATGCCAAACTAATACACAGTTTCATAGATTGTGTGTTTTGCCTCCAATCAACCAATCAATCTTGCTTCTCTGAAACGAATGAGGAACACTAAAATTAACAAACTCAAAAATTCACATGCACTGCAACACTAAAATTAACAAACTCATTGCTCAGACAACCAACCTGCGAATTTCATGAGAATCACATCATTACAAGAATAAAGCACATTAAATTAAATCCAATACAACTGATATCAAGTGAATGATCATTCAAAAGTGCAAACTAGTGAGACATTTCCAGCGAAGAGACACACCAATTACAGAGAAAAAGAGAAAAGGATAAAAGTTGTTGAAAATGGAGGCACAAGGTTGTACCTGTTTTTTGAGTTTCAGAGAGATAGGGAAAGAACAAACAAAGTCTTGAGGGTTCAGAAACAATAGCTGTTTTTTGAGAAGCCCGCTCTTTTGTAACAAGTAGCAGTAGCAGCAGTCAGTGAGAGAGAAGAGAAGAGTATATAACAAAAACATGTCCCACTGGCACTCTTTTCCACTCCTTAAACTTAACCCTTTCACACTCTCTCTACCAATCAATCTTCTGTCTGATATTTCAATCACTTTTTTTTTTAATTTTCGAGAAACACTAGCAATACGCTCCGTTTAAAACACACTTCTACACATTCATCATGATTATTTCAATTTTAAGAAAAGTCAACTCATTTTATAAGAATTTGGAGATTAAAAAATAAATCGATCACGATAAGTGTGATGGAATGTATCTTTAAAGAAACTAATATTTTGTGTGTATGCAAGAGTGATAAAATTGGTGTGAAGGCAAGGAAATTGAAATGAATGGGACCAAAAAGAAAGGATCTGACTAGGGTATGGTTGGAAAGGAATGGAAAGGAAGTAGGGTCCAGAGGCATTTATACCACTGTTAAATTTGCAGATTTCCACTATCATTTCTTTTGTATTCACGTTGTTGCCTTTTTTATCCGTGAGTGCTTAAAGTTAAAAGGATGATTTGCTTTGATTAAGATAGACAGTCCCAGCCAGAATTTGATGTTTTGTACTTTGTGGGATGTGTAATTAACGGATGAAGATCCTCTGTTTTTATTTGGTCTCATATTTCTTAAATTACCGATCAAATCTTGTCAGGTCGGTATCAATCAATATGAGAATTATAAGCTTAGATTAGATATATGTAATTTTCAAATAATATTCTCACACACTTTAATTGATGAAACAAAAAATAAGACTAAATAATGGCAAATGATTTCGGTCTGTACTCACTATTTAACAGCAGCTTACGTATGAATTTTGAGTTGTTTTGTAATTATATATAGAATTGACTTTGCTAAAATTATAAAAAAAGTTAAAAATATATCAATTTATGTTTAAATGCATTTATAAGAAAAATTATTTTTATATGGTAATGTGTTGACATCTAATTTTAAAATTTTATAATTGATTATGGCCATATAAAAAATTTCAGATTTATTGTTTTATCCCATAATTTATCTTAAAGTTATTATAAATTGTGAATACCTAAAAAGTTATTTTGGCAATAATAATATTTTTTAGCGCTTATCCAAACATGCCAATTCAAATCTGAGTTATGATATATACACACCTCTCCACTAGGGGTGTTCATAACCGAACCAATCCAAACAAAACCGATAAACCGATCCAAAAAAACCGAAATCCAATCAAACCGAAAACCGAACGGACTGAAAATTGAAAAAACCGAAATTATTTATTGGATTGGATCGGATTTCGGATTTGATTTCCAAAACCGAACCAATCCAATCCAAACCGAACATTCACAAATATGTATACTTTTAGTTATACATATATCATTTCATTTACACTTGCATAGTACATATTTATTGTATATAGGCTTAAAAGCACTTTTGGTCCCCCACGAGTACACTTTGTGCAAGACTGGTCCCCAAACTTTAAAAATAGCATTTTGGGTCCCCCACGTTACCCTCCGTCAACAAAATTAGTCCTTCCGTCAAATTTCTAACGTTTTTATCATATGTGGCACATTTTAATTGACGTGTGTGCTTATTAGGAGAGAGATTATCCTGTGTGGCATATTTTAAAAAAAATGAATTTAATTTTCATCAGTTTCATCTTCTTCTGTACCAAAAAGTTTCATCTTCTTCATGTGCATCATCATCCTCCTTCTCCATCATCATCTTCATTGTTCTTCATCATCATCTCCATCTTTCTTCTTCATCTTCATTAGATCTTGAAATCCCACCGATCTGGTAAGCATCTAAATTCAAATCATATTCTCCAACCCAAAATCCCCAAACCCATGAACTCCATAGTCACCTCTGTCAATTGGCGTATGAAGAAACCGTTTGCAAACTTGTCCTCTAGCTCCATTGATATGATTGGACTTAGTATCATTTGCATTAAAGAAACATTATCATCGTGTCTGGAAACTAGGTTGCTAACATTATTTGAATTAGCAACATCCCTAACCCCAAACTCATAAACACCATAGCCACCTAAATTCAAATCGGCATTAGGGGTTAGGGTTCGATGATTTACCCAAATTTATGGGTGATTTCTTCTCCAAGTTCGATCAAATTTCTGGGTGATTTATGGGTATTTGTTCAATTTTGGGGTTGGGGTTCATCATCATCTTTACATACGTTGCTGTTGGGTTTAATGTTTCCTTTCCGTTGCTGGGTTTAATGTTTCCTTTTTGTTGCTCTGGGAAGAAGCAGCAGTTAGCTCAGAGAGAGAGATTAACTATGTGATTTGGGAGTTTTCTGGGTTTTTGGGGTTTGATTTATAGAGAAAATGATGAATATGGTGAAAGAAGAAGATGAAGATGAGGAATTTCCTGGGTTTCTTCATTTTTTTTTCATTTTTCAATTATTTTTTTGTTAAATTAAATATTTGTCCTTAGAACCGTTAGTTTTTAGACAGAAGGATCAATTTTGTTGACGGAGAGTAACGTGGGGGGCCCAAAGTACTATTTTTAAAGTTTGGGGATCATTCTTGCACAAAGTGTATTCGTGAAGGACCAAAAGTGCTTTTAAGCCTTGTATATATATTGATTATATCACACATGCATCAAAGTTTACTATATACATGCATCAAAGTAAACAATTATAATCATAATTTTAAAATATGTTGACTATGTTATAATTTATGAATGTTATATTAATGTTATAAATTATGTATCATTGTATTTATCATATATTATATATTTTTAAAATTTATACAACACAATTTCAAAGTATAAAAAAGTGAAATAAAAACCGAACAATCCAATCCAATCCAAACCGCTATAGATTGTATCGGATTGGTTCGGA
Organism: Lotus japonicus; assembly: GCF_012489685.1. Lineage (NCBI taxonomy): Eukaryota > Viridiplantae > Streptophyta > Magnoliopsida > Fabales > Fabaceae > Lotus > Lotus japonicus. Next base: position 93,093,288 of record NC_080042.1, on the reverse strand, counting down.
TTTGAATTTAGTAAAAAATCCATTGGATGACAAAATCATAAAATCGATGAGATCGGATCGGATGATTTTTCTCCTCAAAACCGATCCAATCCAATCCGCGAACACCCCTACTCTCCACCACTTTTCCACCATAATTTCTATCTATTTCTTTCTCATTTATCAATCAAATCAATTATCACATCTATATTTTCTCTCTCCTTTCTTCCTATTTCTCTCATCTTCTACCTCCCCACACCTCAAAGATGAGGTGTGAAGATATAATTATTCTTCAAAGGAAAATGCTGTGGGGCACGACCTTGGGGCTCGTGCACCACGCACGAAGCATTTTCTGGCGGTTAGAAACCGCCAGAAACAGTAGCTTTTCTTTTTATTTTGACAGTTGTAATTTTGTGGCGGTTTTGAACCGCCAGAAATAGTAGGTTTGCTTTTTTTTTTTGCAGTTGTAATTTTGTGGCGGTTTAAAACCGCCACAAAATTACTCTCGTACATTCTTCGTACGTGCCCTCTCGTACTATATAGCATTGCTCTTCTTCAAATCCTTTTACTGCACTGTTCATCAATTCTTTTCAATAGTAAACAAATTTATGAGCGACTTTATCAATATAATAAATTATTATCTAGATCCCCCTAATTTGAAGAAAAAAATATTTGTTTAGGGTTTAAAAGGATATATAGTTGCTGATAGTAAAACTCTTACCTTAATCTGAATATTATAAATTAATTTTCATTTATTTGAAATAAAACCTTGCTTTATAAACCTGTATTCTTAATTGATTTTGTATGGATTATTTATAAAAAGGAAAAAATATGAATTCTACACACTCGATTTGTTTCAACTTTTCAAGTATATTGTCTGTTTCTTATGAAATAAATAAATACCATACATAATCTTGGACATAACACTGAGACTTTGGTTGACTTAAATCTGACTTAAATCAAGTGGTTGATATAGTGACATTAGTGTGAAGGGATCGTTTGAGTGGCTGGGAGCACATGCTCCCATGTGAGACCACCAATCCAGAGACTTTGATTAAGACACATCCTGCTACTATGATAATTGATAAGGTATAAAACAACAAAATAACTTATTTTGGATTTGAACTGAATCAAACAACTGAAAATCATGTCTCTTGCGTTCTACCAGGAAAAAAATTAAAGGAGGGAGAAATTAATTAAAGAGTAAAAAACGGAGTTAAGAGAAAATATAAATTAGCTAGAAAGGTTTCTCAGTGAAATATTCACCCTGTATTCAATATGAATATATATCAACTTTTTCAAATTTATGTTCGAACAATTATAATTATGAGCATCAAATACTTATTTAAATGGATATTCAAGTAGAAATTATCTAACCAGCTTTTTATTTAAAAGCGGGACCTCTCGGATAAGGTGGTCACCATCATAAGTTGAATCAATCAACTCAAAACTATATGACTTAAGTTGTTAATTAATATAAGGTCCCACGATTACTACTTGTTTTGTTGTTTGTTGTAGGTTCATGTTGGGTGGGTGGCATAACAAAAGCCGTACGTGGGTAGGAACCCACTTGGAAAGTGTTTAGTTACACTAGGCATGTTGAGGTAACTTTGTGAATAGATTGAATTACACTAGAGAGAACATTTTATCTGGTAAATAATAAAATTAGAGAAGAGAGAAGATGAGTAGAGATTAATATGTTAGAAATAAAGTAGATTTATAGATTTTTTGTATAATAGAAAGAGAAGAGATAAAGAAGACAAAGAGTGATGTAAATAATATAAAATGAAAAGAATGATTATTTATGAAAAATACATTTTTACTAAATAAATAAAAAAAACTTTAATTTAAATTCTACTATATTTCTCTATTCATCTTATAAACCAAATAGAGCATTAAATTGATTTTGGGTTGTGTGGCCTGGATGAGCTTAAAATATATAACTATATATAGCTACAAAAAGTCCTCGAGGGTTCGAACTCTGAGCATGAACTAATTTCCTAATATTACTAACAACTAACATTTACTTATAAAAAAATTGAAAAACTTTTTTTTTTTGGGTCTAATAAAAATAACATTTCTTTTAAAACTCAATTTTTTATATTTTTTTGTCGAACTTTAAAACTCAATTTTGTTATGCTAAAGATGAATACATTCAAAAGGTCGAAGCCCAAAAGGCAAAAGTGTTTGTTTGTAAGGCTTTGGGCCTTGAAATGGTTTGTTTGATGTATCAACCTTTCTTGGGCTTTGGTCTTTGGCCCGCTTATGAACGAACAATATTCCATTCACAAAAAAGAAGATAAATTTTAAGGAAAAAAAACCCTTCCCTCCGTTCTCTTTCCAACCAAACATGCAAACACTATGTTAAATCCAGCTCTGAGGAAAATCCCAGTGTTGAAATCAATAGTTCTTTGCAACGGTGATGTGCAAGTTCCTGAGTTTAATTTCAATTTACTATCTTTATAGCATTGCCATTTTACTTCATTATTGATATAATAGTTCTAACTTCTTTTTTTTTTTTTTTCTCATTTCCAATATTCAAGTGTACATTTGTGGCATAAAATGTTGGCCACCTTTGTGATTCTGTTCTTACCCTTTAGTTTTCCTTCTTGTTACCCTTCTTCATGTGATGTGTACCCCTTTGTTCATGTGATGTGTGCCACCTTTTGATTTTATGTTCCTTTTGATCTAATTCATTGCGACATTCGGGGTCCAAATGCACCATGGGACTCATGATGGCAAGCTGTATTTTCAAACCATTGCCAATACACGAATTACTTAAAATTAATTTGCTTAATTAAAATTAGTTTGAGGCTACTCTCTTGTGAGATTTTTTAAGTTGGTGAGTGCACACAATTTGGTACCACCATAAAATTTTCTTAGATCAATGCCGAGGAACTCTCACTCACTTAGTTCCTTCACGCACCAATTTTGATGTGTTAAGAGGATAACAAGAAGTGCAAGATATACTACAAGGCAAAAAACAGCATGAAAGAATAATCTTCAGTTTTCAGTTTAGGTCACAACCAACAAGCAAATAACTATAGGTCATAATTTACACACAAATGATGGATTAAAAACAAATAGATGTTCAACACAAACAGAATGATTCAAAACAAATACATATGGATACTTCATTTAACCCCTTGTCTTGAAAGGAATTGCTCGGATTACTATCTGGTGATACACAGCAGCAAGAGCAGCTCCAATGAAAGGTCCAACCCAGAAAATCCACTGCAAGCCATAAAATTAAACTATTAATTTCAAACTGGACAGTAAAGAATTTCCAATTTCAAGCCACATAATCAGAAAAAGAAAAAAAAAAAAAGTGAAAGGACATCATCATACATGGTCATCCCAAGCATGGTCTCTGTTGTATATAATGGCAGCACCAAGACTCCTAGCTGGGTTAATGCCAGTTCCTGTGATGGGAATGGTAGCCAAGTGGACCAAGAACACAGCAAATCCAATGGGAAGGGGGGCCAAAAGCTGCAATTTTATCATACAAACACCACATTATTGCATACTCCATTAAAAGCATATGTGCTAAAGAAAATTTTCAAGTTCTGTTCATTGTACCAAAAACCTAACTAGTCCATTTTCATCAAAATTGAACACTCAGAAAGCACAAATTTGAAACAAAGAATACGAACCGGAACATGAGAGTCTCTGGCATTTCTCTTGGCATCAGTGGCAGAGAAGACAGTGTAGACAAGAACAAAGGTACCGACAATCTCAGCTCCAAGGCCATCACCCTTGGTATATCCAGGATTCACAACATTTGCTCCACCTTTGAACATCTCAAAGCGAGCATTGCCCTCAAAACCCTTCACCACACCAGCACCGCAGATAGCTCCAAGGCACTGCATCACAATGTAGAACAGCGCTCGGGTGAGCGACAGCTTCCTCGCCAAAAACAGACCGAACGTCACAGCCGGATTAATGTGCCCACCTGTTGTCACCAACCAACAACAACATCAGGATTAATTCAAAGAAATAAAAGAGTAACTTAAAAAAAAGTTCCTAACTGGGAATTGCACCCTAACTAAGTAACTAGTTTGTTCTATGATATTTCTGTCACCAACCAACAAGATCTGAGTTAATTCAAAGAAATAAAAGGGTAACTTAAAAAAATAGTTCCTAACTGGGAATTGCACAACCCTAACTAGTTTGCTATATGATATATTGATATTTCTGTCACCAACCAACAAGATCTGAGTTAATTCAAAGAAATAAAAGAGTAACTTAAAACAATAGTTCAACCCTAACTTATTTGCTACATGATAATATGATATTTCTAGTCAATTTGGGACTTGAAATTTCAACTTAAAATATAAGAAAAACAAACAGATAAAAATTGAAGAGAGAAACAGTAAAATACCTGATATTCCAGCTGTGCAGTAGACAAGGGCAAAGATCATGCCACCAAAAGCCCAAGCAATACCTTGGATGCCAACAGAGGAACACTTGTTGGGTGACCTATTGACACCCATGACAGTTAAGACAGTGATGTAGAGGAACAAGAAGGTGGCTACAAACTCAGCAATTCCAGCTCTGTAAAATGACCATGACTTCAGCTCCCCTGGCTCAAACAAGGGTGCTGGAGGTGGCTCCTTGTAGTCCTTGTCACCCTGAGCTTCTGTGCCCAATGCATGCCTCTCTGAGAATTTGTTTGCTCCAACTTTCACATCTTCAGAAGCCATTGTTTCTTACTCACTTACTCACTCACTCAGTTTCCTCCTTTTTCTTTAGGTTTCCAGCTGCTTCTAAACTGGTCTTGAGTCTCTTCCTCCAAGGTTAGCCATTATATAGTGGAAATTTGGTAAAAGGCTAACGTCCATTATTCATTGCTTTGCTGGCTAATAATAGTATTAGCTTTTCTTTTTTCTTTCCCAACTTTTTTAGAAGCTATTGAAGGATTAACTAATAATTTTCATAAACATTTTACTAGTAAACAAAATAAAATTCATAATATATTTGTCTTGTTTAATACTTGAAACATGTTAAACAATTTATTTCTTTACATTTTTTCATTTCTTTCTTATTACAATTTTATTTATTTTATTTCTCACCTTTTCATTTTTTTTTTATTTTGCTCCCTCTTCTTCTCTTTTTTTCTTAGTTTAATTTTGTTGTAGTGCTACAACTTTTTCACTTTAGGCAGGGCCCCTTAAATGTGAAAATCAAGACATTGGAGGATTAAAATTGTTAAACAATATTATATTTATAGATAACTTGTTAAAATTCTGGAAAGGTCGAAGGGATGATGACAGGTTCTGGTTGGTATCCTATCTGTTGATTCTACCTTATCCGCCAAAGACAGAGTGTTAATATGATTTTGTTTTGGACTTTAGCCATAGCCATTAGGAGCCCAAACCCTGTGATTCCTTTTCTTAAAAAAAGAGTTACTCAATCATTCTGTCTTCGGAAAAGTTTATTTATAATAGTAGTAGTATGATTTTAACATAAATTTTGAGATATTTTATTAATATTTCAATTACTTGTATTTAAAAACGGTTTGCTCACAAGAGTAAAGTGAGGGAAAAGCAATAAAATAGAGAGAGGGTTGAATTTTAACGGTACGAAAGGCAGAGCCGCAAGTTTAGGTGAAAGAAATCGTATGGCCAAGAGGAATTGGCCATTTAGTGACCGTTGGAAAAGTGACACACAGCCTCTACCAAGCTGGGCGTGTAGGTAACTGGCTTTTTGGCCACTATGGTAATGCATTATATAGCTTGGAGGAGCAAGATTTTGATACATTAACTTTAATGTAGATCAACATTGAATTTAAAGAAAATTCAAAATAAAACACATGCATGTTTGGTTTGATATTAGAGTCGATGCTAACATGATTTCACGTAGTACAATGCACCAACGGAGAAGTTAGAATTTTTCATTTTGAGTTTAACCTGAATGGTAAAAACATAATTTTGAGATGTTGGCTAGTCCTGCTTTTCCAATCCACATTAAACTAACAAACTTAATGTGACAAATTTCAATTTCTTCATTAATGCATTGAGATATGTGAAATCACATTTGTGAATTTAACGCCTAACCAAATATTGAAAGCAGCTGGGGAAAAAAAAGTGCTAAGAATTCCACTCGACTTCAATCTAACAAATTATTGCTTTGACTTTTAATGATTTGGAATTTATGCAACTAGAAGAAGAAAACATATTCAACTCTAACCCAAACATACACTTATACACTTAGTAGTTAAAAATGGGAAATCAAATTTCAACTGTTTTCTCTCATTGATCACAAACTATTTTGCTTTGTTTGCTTTACCACTCTATTTGTTTAGGTTGAAAATAGTTGAAAGAAAAGAGAGGGGAAGGATTTGAAAATAGAATTGATGTAGGGAAAAGTCTCTTTCAAGATCAAGATGGACCTGAAAAAATTCTCCCCTGTAACGGGATAGAAAATGCAAATGGGGTAGTAGTTTGAACAATTTACCAAAAATACCCCTCATCTTTTATTATATAATAATAATAATAACTAAAAAAAATAATGAAGTATTATGGTTAGTATTCCTAAGTTGAATTGAAAATTTGTTTATCTTGCTCTCATTTAAATTGCTTTCAAAATGCACTGTTCTAAGATATGATCCATGAATATTGGATTCAGATACATGTATTTGCTAAAATTGGAGTATTAAAGTTTCTACCATTATATGATGGATATAGGTGCATATATTTTTTGGTTTGACCGACACAACCATTTACCATTGAGGTAATTTTGTTCGAACGAATAGTGAACATTCATATTTTATGAGACTAGCTCTGTCATGATAAATTTTTCATGCACAATATTCAACTAGTGACCACGTAAAAGTAAAATTAAACATGTACTAGTTGAACCAAAGAATCGTTGGTAAATAGCTAGAACTGAATACGTGGAGAAATTAAACAAGGAGTAGAAGACATGAAGTTTTTTTTTTCTCCTCCTCATAATTTTCTAGGCATCATCATGTCAGTCAAACACTACTCCCAGTGCAAACGTGATAGTTGCTAACTTGCTATAACCCTCATTCCCATCGTTGAATTGTAGATGCATCAAAATTCTTTGAGTAGCACCATCAGTTTCTTCAATTAGCTTAATGTTACCTTCTTGGCATTTTAAGGTCAACTCGAAGTGAATGAACACAAAAGTTGTCTATTTTGACAACTCCACAGCGATAAATGACTTGAAGCTAAAAAGATACAAAACAAAAGGAACGAAGTTTTACTACTAATTGGAATTTTTTATTTGTATAATAACGATATAAAAAGTTTATATCTAGAGTCAAAGTAAGCTAATAAATTTACTGCAGCGATGTAACTAAAACTACCCTTATGATGTTTTGAGGTAACATCAAAACCAAACCGCTTGTTATGTGCACTCTAATCAAGCAGGAAGAGAACTATACATAACAATCTTCTGGAACAAAAATCTCATTTTAAAACACTGGACAGAACTAGTCTGCATGTGTAGCCTCAACATTCTCATCTTTCTTGGGCATGCCAATTGGTTTCTGGGTGTCATTAACGGCGATACCCAATTCATTTGTTTTCCCAGATATATCATTGGCTGAGTTTTCAGATTCGCGGGGGCTCAGCAGCTTCTTCTGAATAACTTCAAATTTTGCAGTGGCCCATGGCGCTGTGCCTATGCTTTTCTTTGAATCTGATCCATCTATGGTTAGCGAAGATACCTCATCCCGGGAGGCATACCAGGAATTACCACAGGAAACACATTCCAGCTGAAAAAAAAAGCAGAGCACCAAACAATCAAACCAAGTCATAAAAGTAGAGTACACATTTAAGGTACTTTTGGAATTCTGAACTTGGGTAAAATAGAAAAATGCAAACCTGATAACGGTCATTATGTCCAGCATGGATAATGTCCCTCAATCCCACCTTAAACTCCATACATCTTGAGCAGCGGGCATCTGTCATCTGTTTCATGGGTGGGAAAGCTGAAGTCAGTAGATATCATTCTTCACACAACATAAGAGATAATGGAATTTGAGAGGGGAAAACTTACTTGCATGTGCTCTGACTCATCCGGCTCCTTCTTGGTTTTTTCCTCCGCAGTCAAACCCTCCTGAAGTTCATTTATTTAGCAGATGTCCAGAAGAAACCACACAACCAACAAGCAGTTTAAATATTTCAGAAACAGCTTATAAAACTGATGATAGAAATGCTCCAACTTTTAACCTAATTAATTCTCAAATAAAAAGAGAGCCTTCGACAATTAAATCTTTCAGCTTGTAAGTTTTGAGAAACAAAGACTACCACATAACCTCAATAAAATCCAAGTGAGAAGTGTATCCAGATCTTTTATTAGGGTAAAGTGATAAGTCAAAGGGGCAGAATATGCTAGAGACTAAAGTAGAAGGCTGAATAATAATACATGAATGAAAAGAATGAGGCCACATTGCCACTAGCTTAAACCAGAAAATAGCAGTAGAAAATCTACGAAACAAGTTCAACCATTTCATCATAAGCTGACAGCTCAAAAGTTCCATTGAGTTTTTGGTTAAAAAAAGAAATCCAGATAGAAAGCATACCTTTAATTCACTGTATGTCATATTTAGTATTTTGGAAGGTTCCAGCTCTCCATTTAATAGACGACGAGCTAGGAATGCATTGTTCTGCCAAGAACACAATAAAAAGATAGAATAATATAATCAATTCATCATTGTCACAGCAGAAAATCATATCTAAATTTTCAAGCTAAGAACAATATAGTTATCACCATGATGCTGCTATATTGATTTCTCGCGCCAAAATCACCCAAGAGGATTGGTTGTGCTGAAGTGAAGATATAGATAAAAGATTGAGGAAATTTACAGCAAGACAGTTTTTCCCTCTCATTCCATGATAGGCATTACACTTAAACTGAACATACATGTTGTGTGTTTTGTGCACATATAAATTACGTAGTATGCAACAGCATGGTCTTCCAACATTCTGATTTATCTTCTATCCATTATGAATAGAGACAATACTTTTGTTTCAGACTTTTAACCTTCTAGACATAGCTTTAATTAGAAAATATGAACAAAAATCACAAGTTCAAAAGTCCGGCTTCTAGACGTAGAAGCAATATGCAGTATTTTTTTTACGAAATACAATAATTAGGTACAATGTAGAAGGCCAGCATCTTACCTTGAGATTAAAAGTTAATTGCCGTAACTTTTGGTTATACTTCTGAAAATCTGATGAGAAAGCATCATGTGAAGCTTTTTCAAGAGCAACTATGGCTGAAACAGCAGCATCTGGCCATTTAAAAGGCTTGGAACTCTGCAGAGAAAAAAATAACATAAAGACAGAATTTATATACCCTTTAAGGAAATAGGAAACAGAAAGAACAAGATGAGAAAAAAATGGTTGATAACGCCTATTAATGCAGAATTTTCATACCTTTTGACCCTTGTCTTGACAGTCATTTGCTATTTCTGAACTTGTATTACTGTTTTGATGCTTGATTTCATCACAATTGACATTTGATCCTTTGTTGTCCCTTTCTGTACTATCATCAGAACTACACATGTACTGAAGGTGTTGAAGAGATCTCTCCAACCATTTGTCACGCTGAACATCTCCAGTTAGAGCATTGAAACTCACTAATATGCGATAATGCTCTGAGGCATTATTTATACAACTCCCTGGTGTTTCAGGCTTTGGATGCTGGTCACTCTTAGGAACTCCTTCCTCCTCCTTTGAAACATCAGGTGGTGAAACACTCTTTCTCCTTAAACTTCTTTTATTTTTCACCAGGTCTTCTTGATCATCAGGGGCATCTTCAGGCTCAACGTCGAGTGGTTCACCGATACGTTCCACAGTTTTCTTAACAAGCTCATCAATCTCTTGCTGTTTAATATCCTCATAGTCCTTATCAGTCAGCATCCAGAGTTTTCTTTCCACAGTGTCGTACACCTTCTGTACAACAAATCCGGGATGTTCCTTCCTTTTTGGAAGCTGTTTGTGTAAGGGAATAAAATGTACCACACACTTATGCATAACAGACTCTGCAGGGATGTCATCCGTGTGGAAGCTATAAAACAACTCCCTCGTATCACGTGATATCCAGCTTCCACCACCCTTTTTCTCAGCTTCTTCAGGACGATAAAACCACTGCCCCGTCACCATGATGTTGCCATTATAAGGCTGAGTTATATCCTGAAACGCCGAACAACAACATCAGAGTATGGATACTGAAACTTGAAAGGAGGTAATTATGTAGTAAACAATAAAGAAAATGAGTAAGTGTGCGTGTGTATTTCAGTTGAACTCGACGTGGAACCTAGTTGAATCCAACATGTCAAAATACTGCTTCTCCGTTGGTGCATTGAGATATGTGAAATCACGTTGGCTAACGTCAAACTAAACATGCACTACATAACCAAACTAAACCATGAACCTAGGCCTAGGCTAGCATGACAATGAAGAGGATAAAAAAGTAAAAGGGGGCAAAAGACCCTTCATAAATTCAGTGTTATGAAATTACATGAATGCAGTAGCACAATCACAAACATAACAATAACATGATTATGATTGTATACTATAAGCTACCTCCACCAAACACTGATCAAATTTATAATCACAATCAATCAGGTATTTACTTTTTCTCACAGATCAGATAACAATCCAAAACTATAGCGAAGTGAAATCAAATTGAGAATTTACCTTAATAATAGCGACGTAGGGTTTCTGTTCTTTATCCTCAGGCACAAGAAGAACAGGATCCTCCTGCAGAAAATTCGAATTGAATCATAAAATTGAAATGAAATTCGGAAGAAATTGGAAAGAAAATGGGGATTTATTACAAGAGTGTATTGACTTCCATCGAACTCGAAGGAATTGAAATGCTTCTTCCTGCCCCTTCCTTTCCCTGAAAACCTAACCGGATCACCAATGGGCTTAGCGTCCTCCGGAGGCTGCGGCGATTCCGGTTCCTCTTGTTCTTCTTCTTCTTCCTCTTCCTTCTTCTTCCTGGACTTTTTCTTCTTCTTCTTCTCCTCTTCCTCCTCGTAATCCTCTCCATCTTTGTCTTCGTTGTCTTCCTCCAGAAGCTTCATCCTCTTCCTTTTGCGCGGCTTCAATTGCTGAGGTGGCGTTTCTTCCTCTTCATCGTCGCTGGTGGCGACCTGAGTGAACCGTCGATTCACCATTTTCTCCTTCCCCGATCAACGCGCAACGACGGAAGCGAAACGACAGCGCTTTGAATTATTCAATCAGAATTGCTCTCTCTCTCTCTCACACAGATTGCCGATGAGTAGCATCTTCTTCTCGTTGTCTCCCGCAATTTATATACCGCTGGAGTCACGCATATCTCACAGACAGTACCCAAAGGGTAAATTAGTAACTGTACCTGCCGTTAGGTGGGTGGGATTCATAATGTACTACTAGGATTCATTAAGATTTCATTTCCTCTCAGCTCTAATTAACTTATTACACGAGGTACTTTAAAATCATGTAAACCATAGGGTAAGTCGTGAGAAAACCCTAAGTTTTTTTAAAAAAATATATATATACACACCATCCGTCACTATTATAAGGAAAAAAAAAAAACATTTCATTGAATAAATGATGTATCTAGTCATTATTATAGACTACATACATCATTTATTGAATGAATTTAAAAAACTTGTTTTTTTTTTATAATAGTAACCGGAGGGTGTACATATTAATATGAAGTTGAGAAACATCTCCTCCTCTCAACAAAAAAAACTGGCAAAAATCCAACCACTACAGCGTTTAGAAAGAACCCCACAAGCACACAAACATGCTCTACTGCCCAACAAACAACCTCCGTGTACGCCACCTTGGGTAGATCTTCATTTGCAATCGAACAACCCTATGATTACCAAGCTCTTAAGATATGTTGACCATGAACTCTAGAGACTTTATTCAACCAAGCTCTAATATTGGAGACAATGGATACCTATGGATGTCATTGGTCACAAAGTTATGTAACAATTATTGATTATGAACTATATTAACCTCACTCTCTTTCTGAGGCTCTGGGTGAGCCATTTGTTAATTGCATGTTTGAAAGTTCTTAAACAAATATTCTAAGACTGATATTGTTTAGAGGAGTTGAGTAATTTCAGGAATGAAAATTTGATTCCAAGAAAAGTTAATTTTTTTTTTTGAAAGGAGAATATATATATAATAATAATGAGGAAACTGATAAGATATACACCCAAACAACCTCAACACGATATCAAAAACCCACATGGTCAAGGCTGACCACCCCAAAAAGATCAAAAAACAATCCCAAAACAGCGGCAAATAAGAACAATAGCCTCAAAAACAAGAAGCCGCAAATGCAACAACCTCAAATACCAAAAGCCCTTTGCAATACCCAAAACTCTCAGAGGACTTGGAAAAACTTTTACAGCCCATAACTCGCCAACATCCCAGACCTCACCCTCAACGGCACTGAGAAGCTTTGCGCACCTTGATCTCATTGATCTCATTGGCAATTTGAAAGAGAGGGAAGAGAAGCTAATCTAAACATTCTAGAGACCCATTCCAAAAAAAAAAAACTTACATGTAATCATAACTGTGACTTCGAATCCTAAAACAACACTGAATAACTCCAGGGAACATGGACTATTATCTCTAAAAAGGGACCACATAATGCTTCTATTTTGAACAAACTAAAAAGTGAAAAGCCGTGAGAATATTACAAGCAATTTTTTTCAAAATGATTCAAAAGCAATAATTTAAACATTCAAATTGATTGAAAGTGTGTTCAGTAGAGACACACGAAGTCTTCATTCTTCAAGCATAATCTACAAACAAATGACCTATGTAAAAACCTCCCTAACTATAAAAAGAATGGGATTGTCAAATTAGCAACTTGATTGTTGTCATGCTCCTTGCCCTTAGCAATATCTTTTAAACTAATCCAAGATTTTCTTCGCCTTTTGCTTGCTGTGCTCAGAGGTTTTCCTTCTACTTTTGCAGACAAGCTTGCAGTTTCAATTGCTTTCTTGGATGTGGAACTATTTCTCATCCTCTTCTTTCCTTCTGACAAGGTTGGTGTGCTTGAACACGACGGAGTTGGCAGACCGTCTACAAGGGCAACATCCTTCGCGGCAACTCGTGAAGCAAACACATCTATTTCATTAGCTTCATCCTTGCTTACAATGCCTTTCTCAAATTTGGAAGACTCGTGTGTGATGGGTCTCCTTGGTGTTAATTCTAAGGATGGTTTTTCTTTTGATGGACATATTCCTTTTAGATGTCCCTTTGGGGTCCCTTTCTTGAGATTCTTATGTAAACAGAAATTACACGTGTACACTATGTTGTTTTGACTGATGTTACCAGACTTGTGCCTATGCCTGACCTTTGATCTGCTCTTCTCAATTCGTACAGTTGAATTAAATCCAGGATGAAGGACGGTTTCACATCTGCAGAGCAGTAAAAAATTATGATCAAGGCTGATAAATAAATTTAAGAACCGAATCTATCTGCTTAAAGATGAAGTGAATTGAGCCTCTGATGATTTATATTCAAACAAATCCAACAAAAGCGATTAATGTTATTAGCCTTTTAAAAGTAACTTGCAAGATTTCCACGCTATTGGTAATCCAAGAAACATAAGAAATCAAGCAACAACCAAACATACATTACTCTCCAATAAACGTTAATAACATTAATAACAATAACCACTAATATCAGCACATTACTCAACAATCATTAGTAATGTAATTTGTTAGTATCACAGAATATAAGATTGCTTTATAGCTAAACAATGTAAAGGTAACTAGCTAATTGATTGAGAAACAATTGTTTGGCAAAACTAGCTATTGAACAAGCTGAAATTGTTAAAGCTTTAAATCCCTAGCAATTATTAACAATCATATTAAAGCTCTAGTCTAATTTTCTGATAAATTATAAAGTAGACATACCCTATCATATTCTACATTTCCTTGAGTGTTAGTTTCTAATAATACCACCAACAAGGGATAGCAATTAGCAAAGCATAGAGAATACAAAAACTGGAGCAAACCTTTGGCAAGTAGTTAAAGAAGAATCAGGCGGTACTCCCGCGGCCTCCGCTACCGTGGCCAAATGCTGGCCATAGAAGGCACCGAGAGACAGTATGGGAGTGTCATTAGTGGCCCACACTGCAAGCTTCTTCAAGTGGTCAACTCTCAAGTTCGACTTGATGTTTGAAGCTGGCTTTGTTTGTATTTTTCCGGTGGCTTCTTCCCTCAATGATATCGGATTATTCTGAGACCTAGACCCCAAATGGGAGGAATTCTTCGCCCCTCCTCTCTTGCCCATATTGAACGCTGTTCTGTTTATGGGGAATTTCGTCGAACACCTGGTATGCGCGTACACACTCACATATTATATTATAGTACTGATAAATAAAAAACATAAATAAAAGAAAGCATCGATGAATACAAAACCAGATCGGGAATGGGGAAACGGAGTGCTGGAGGATGGGGAAAGCTCTCGTTTCTGTACAGAAATTGAGGAAGAAGAAGGAAGAAAGATTCTCAGACGTCATTGGCACTGAGCCAAATTGGTTAATTAGGTTTGGGAGATAAAAGAAAGATTAATAGAAATTTGGGCCACTGAGCCCAATTGCATCTCTCAAGGCCCAATTAAACGGAAAAAAATAAAAAATAAAAATCACGGAGCATTGAGGAACACGTGTGCTAGTGTAATAGTGCCGGCGTGGACCCTTTTTCGTCTTGAACGTTCGTTCTTCTTCCTCCTCATGCCACCCACCCAGATCATCATTAGATTTGGCACTCCAACCATTATGTCACCCCACTTACGGAAACTCAGTTTTCGAAATATTTCGGAAATAAGGTTTCCGAAGCACTTTTTTACTCAAAAGTGTGGTTTTTTACTCAAAAGTGTGGTGTTAGATGTATTTTGAACTAAAAATCACGAATTAATTTCGGAATCTAAGATTCCGAAATAATTCGGAATTTGAAAATCCAAAAATTAGGGGTGTGAAATCTAATGGTTGGGGTGGCAAATCTAGCTCTCACCCACCCACCACAAACACTCAAACCAAGCAACGAATAGCACCTTGTCTTTCTCTATCCAATCTTCCCCAGAACACACACAATTGAACATTAGAAAAATCTTCTATTCTTCTCCAGGTTTTTTTCTTTATCCATTCTTTCTATTTTTCTATGCATGCCAATTTCTGTATATTTTATTTTTTCTTTGTTTATACTTATTTATTTATGCATTAGTTTTGATCCTAGATGTAACCGCTTGTGTCTCCAATCTGTTGTATTTTTTTACTTTGTTTTCACTCCTTAATTTTTGTCTTCCAGTTCACGTAGTGATTTCCTTGCTAATTTTGCTATTTGAGTAATTGAGTTACCTTATGATTGGTGTTTGGTGAAGAAATTTGAATGGTGGTTCTTGATTACAAATTAGGGATTTGAGTTTCTCATTGTTCTTTCAGCATTGATTGAATTCTAATTCTTAATCAGGTTGGTTTGATTGGGTTTGGCTAGGATCAAAATGGTTGAATCTGTTGCTGCAGCTTCCATTCTCAGTCACCGTCCTGTCTGTGAAGGATATTTGATGAGGGGTTTATCAATTAAAAGCAAATCTTCGACTAAAATTCGGTTCCCGGCGATAGAGTTTCTAGGTGGAAGAAGGATCAGCGTTTTTTCTCTACCTTGCAAAAAACCCAAAGCTCATAATAGCTTCTTGTTGCTCTCATCAATTAAGGCCTCAGCAGTGGAACTCACAAGAGAGGTGTATTCATACAGGGAAGATAAATTGCATAAAAAGAAGGATAACAATAATAATAGCAATATTGATAAAGGAGATGCACATGAGGTGTTTGATCCTAGGCCTTGGTTGTGGCCTCCAGTAAATAAAGCAGATAACCCATCACTTCATAACCCTTTGCTTAGACAACAAAGGATGGGATGTGGCTCGTTGGCTGCTATATTTGAACTTGAAGGGGTTCTCATTGAAGATAACCTTGATCTTGAGAACCAAGCTTGGCTGGTTCTATCTCAACAGGAAGGAAAATCCCCGCCCCCTGCTTTCATTCTTAAGAGAATCGAGGGCATGAAGAGCGAGCACGCTGTTTCCGAGGTGTTGTGCTGGTCCAGGGACCCTGCACAGGTAAGAAGATTGGCTTACAGAAAGGAACAAATCCACCAAGCTTTGCAGGGTGGGATGTATAGGCTTAGGCCTGGCTCCGAAGAGTTTACTAGTGTTTTGATGCACTATGGGATACCCATGGCATTGGTTTCCTCGCGCCCGAGAAAATCTGTTGAGTATGCCATGGGGGCAGTTGGTATTGAAAACAATTTCAGTGTGATTGTAGCAGCGGAGGATGTTTACAGGGGGAAGCCTGATCCAGAAATGTTCATGTACGCGGCCCAGCTTCTGAACTATATTCCTGAGAGGTGCATTGTGTTTGGAAACTCGAATCTAACCGTGGAGGCTGCACATGATGCGCGGATGAAGTGTGTGGCTGTTGCTAGCAAGCATCTTGTTTATGAGCTGGGGGCTGCAGACTTGGTTGTAAGGCGCCTGGATGAGCTTTCAGTGGTTGATTTGAAGAATCTAGCAGACATTGAATCAGCTGAATTTGGGGAGCATGAGGTGGAGATGGAGAAGGAAGAATTCTCTTAACACTTCATGTGTGGAGGATAGTTTCTGATAAAACCTATAAATGTACAGTTCCACTTGATCTCATTCTTGTCAATAATAGTTATATATCATCATCAGTCACTCGTGTGAATGAAATACAAAATTAATGGGCAAAAAAAGAAGATAGGGGTCTGCATTTAACACTTTCAACGTATTATGTACATCATGCATCACAGAATTTTCAAATTTGATTAGTTTATGCTTTCATCCATAGTTAATTATAGATTTTATTGTGACAGGAGTCCTTCCAGAACCAGCAAACAAAGGAGAGAGTTGTTACTGCGAGGAAGTAATAATCCGGGATGATCATATATGATACACGAAACTAGCAACAAATATTGTTTAAAAAAATGGAATAGCGTGTTTCCTCCTTTAGCCCTCTTCTCTTTTTGATGGAATTCCCTGTGTCATTCAAGAATTTTGTCAATGACAAATTTAACAATATAAAATTAATTTAAAAAATAAAGTAACATTCAATTCGCCTTCAATTTTAAAAATTAATTTTCTCAATTCGCCTAATAATGTCACAAGATTCAAGTTAGGAATATTCAAAAATTAAGACTTATAGGTTCTTTATAGGTTCTAAATATGATCTTTTTTGTACCGTGAACCAAAATGATATCATCTGAATAAAGATGAAGAAACTTTTATCATTTTTGTTGTTATTGTTAATGTGAATATAAAACAACTTTCTTACATTCACTTAGAAGATGAGGCACTTCTAATGAGGTCGGCACCTTCTAAACATAACTAATTTTAAAGCTCTAAATGTCCGTGTGATGTTACAGATAACATGGAAGACTATAAAGACGAGGTCAGGCGCACGGTTCCTACAACGGATGACCGTACACTTCCATCCCTCACATTCAGGGTATTGCTTATAGGGTTGATTTTATGTGTCACCCTTTCATTTCTAAACCAATTTTGTGACTACAAATTCAGCCATCTACGTGCTTCCTCTTCTTAGCTCAGATTATCTCTTGCCCGATTGAGATGTTTTTCAACCAAAAACACTCCAATTGGCTAAGATAGCGACGACGGAAGCACGTTGATGGTTGTGATTGTAGTAAAAAAATTGGTTTATAAATGAAAGGGCAACACATGAAATCAATCCTATAAGCAATACCCTGAATGTGAGGGATGGAAGTGCACGGTCATCCGCTATAGGAACCGTGCGCCTGACCTCATCTTTATAGTCTCTCATGTTATTTGTAACATCACACAAACATTTAGAGCTTTGAAATGAGTTATGTTTAGAAGGTATCAGCCTCCTTAGAAGGTACCAACCTCAGCTTTTAAATGAATGTAAGAAAGTTTGTTCCGGAGCAGGTGAATTCTCTGGTGAGCGCTCCAGAGATCCCACCTGTGAAGGCGATGGAGGAGGTGGTGGTACAGGAGGTGATGGAGGAGGAGAAGGCGATTGTACTCCTGTCGTTCGTACCGGAGAATCCAGGACCACACGATGAGGCCGCCGAGGCGGCGAAATCCGCTGTCGCATTGGTGAATGATGTTGCCTCCTGCGCCGAGTCTCCATCCAAACCAGAAACGATGTCGGAAAACCAATCACTAGTCACAGAATCAAAATCAGAAAACCAGAGAATTGCCTAATCCTAATCAGAGGTAACTTCATGCACAATCAATCCACGTGAATGGGAGTAGAAAGTTTACAGTCCCCACAGACGGCGCCAAATGTTCCGGGTAAGAACATTGAGAAAGGGTGTAATCCCTAGAGGTAAAGGGATTGAGCCAAGAGAGAATGAGAGTGAGAGAGAGTGCTGAATTTCGAGTGTTATTTCATCAAATGAGCCCAAAAGTCCCCTACACTTGATAACTACCTCCTATGGGTACTACCTATTGGGCCAATTGGGCCTCCGAGGTCAAGGCCCATCTGAAGGCCAGGGCCCCGCCTCAGGGCGGGATACATCACATTAACAATAACAACAACAATGATGAAAAGTTTCTTCCTCTTTATTCAGATGATATCATTATGGTTCACGGTACAAAAAATTATATTTTAGATGCTACAAGTTTTAATTTTTGAATATTTCAAACTTTTTTTTTAAAAAATGAATATTCCTAACTTGAATTCTTGCAAATTGTGAAACTAAACATGATAAATTGATAAATGTTCAACACTTACATTATGTCCTTCAAAATCAACCTCTAGCACACGTGCATAACAATATTGTTTCCTTTATATTCTAATGATCATAAACACTTGGATTCAAACAATATATGAATGAGTATTAATAACATGACAAAATGTTTACAAAAATGAGAGAGGTAAAGGGGTGTTGGTAAAGTTACCAAACATGTCAACATTGGATTCAGGTAATCATGTTCTTGAAAAGTTCATGAAAATTTGTTTCCTCCGATCCTTATTCAAATAAATATTTAACACACAGATTATATCCAAATCAAAATCAACGTCAAGAACACATGCATAACAATAATGATGATGCATATGACAAAATGTAACATTTTCCAAACACGAAAATTGTAATATTTCACAATTCAGATTGTATGAATGGTGCCATACTTATCAATGAAAATCAAAAGTACTTGATTTGTACTGGACGAGAGAGATAGATGAAGCTTTGTTTGTTAGTAAGCCAATATTGAAAGTAGGTCAGGTACCAATTATATAGAGAGTCTCACGCAAATACAGCAGAAACAAAAGCATCACCACTTGAAATAGCAACAACCAGTCAAGTCAAACGGCCCCGTCCCTCCCTGCGCATTATATTGTATACGTGTTAACTAACCTGATTAGAATATTTCAAGGTGGTTATTAATAAATACACTCACCTCCTCAAAGTTTGTCAAAATGACACTCCACCTCATTCTAATCTTAATTCTACAAGTTCAAAAAAAAATCTTAAATCTACACTTCACCTTACTTATCTCTAACAAGTTAATACCATCTAAAAAGTTGTTGAATATTGTTTTTAACTCAATTAATTATTTTAAATATTGAATAATAATTAAAATTACAAAATATATTTTGAACAAAAAAATATAAAAAAATTCAAATTAACATATGGTTGTTTAAAAAAAATTAACTTATGGTAAATTTATTTCTAAAATATATTAAACTTCATTTATTAGAAAAGCAAAAAAAAAATTATTGTTACCTAAATTAAGGACTAAATGTACGAAACTATCCTAAACTTTATAGCTTTTGTAACTAAATATTGTTAACTATTATTCAATTTTAATTAATCTTTAATTCCAATTATTTTTATTAGGTTCTTTTGTTAATGAGAGAGCTTCAACAATTGTTACTAATGGCGATAAATCAAAATTTACGTACTTTTCATTCTAGTGGGTTTAGGGACTTGATTAGACACTTCGAGGGAATTTTTCATTCTACATAATTTGCCGCAGATGCTATACTCGTTTGCATTTAAGGGCTGTAAACTGCCGGAAAAATAAATGTGCTCAGGATAATCAATTGAGACCAAAGAAAAAGATCAAGTAAATTAGGGCTAATATTTTTCATCTCTTGTGGCGACAAAGGACTAGTAGTTTTTTTTTTTTGACAGTCGATAAAGGACTAGTAGTTGATTTTTATCGTTACAATTAGTTATATTCCTATGATGGTGTTAATTAATGTTTTAAGTGTGTTTATTATATTTCATGAAAAAATACGTGGATTATGTTATTAAACGTCTAAAATAAATATATTTGATCACTTGAATTATTATTAAATAATTTAAAATAATTAATTAAGTTAAAATGAATATTCCGTTAGCATCTTTTAGATGATGTTAACTTATTAGAGAAAAGTGGGGTGGAGTCTAAATTTAAGATAAAAATGAAGTGTAGTGTCATATTGACAAACCTTGAGGAGGTAAGTGTATTTTACTCTTTTATTTTCTTTCTTCTACATAAAACAAGTGGTTATTCTTAACCAGAAATTTGTTATATTTATTTAATTATTTAATATTTATGTTAAAGTTAAAATTAATATTTGATTCAAATTTTAGTGTGTTAGCCGTTAGGGGCCTTTGCTCAATTATGTGCTTGATTGGAATCTTTTGAGGCTCGTAGTTCTTAGGTTACGGAGAATATTTGATTGGAACCTTGTGTGCGTTAACATTCTCTTTTGTTGATTTGAAAAAATGTGTATTTTCAATGAAAAATGTGTTGATTCGGGTTGAAAGTATATCACAAGGGATCCACATCTAATAAAAACAATAAATAATTATTTTTCGAAAGATTGATGCATATTTAATAGTGAGGGGTGTCTAAATGACTCATGATAAAGTTTGGGTTAAATAACTCATCATCCAATCACATTAGAGATAAATGAGTTAAAAATAAATTAATAAATAAAATATGAAAATTCCAACTCACCTATCTCCAATATAATTGGATGATAAATTATTTAACCTTTTATCATGACTCATTTACACAACCCTTAATAGTGCTAGAATTAGAACTTCATCGAAATGTGAAGTTATATATGTATGTACACATTTTAAACTTATCTTTTGGTCACCGATTGCCGACCCGCAAGGTTTCACCAAAATTTATGAGGAACATATCCACTTGTCAAGTTAAGATGGCACCATAGTTACATAAACCGAATCAGCAAACTGACGTGTCACTAGAATGACACGTGTCACAAACCGAGGCTACACCAACCGTACAATTTACATGTGTATATATTGGTCACAAAAAGAGCACCATATTTCAAACATATCCATACTAATCATTTTCTCTACTTTCTTGGCTACCCAATAGCCACTGCATTTCGTTTGTGGTAATTGATGATTAGTTGCAATCTGCTGAATTTTCTTTTTTTGTATTCTTATAGTAATGCATTGAATTTGAATCTATATATTCATTTTTCCAAAACAAGTTAGTGAAAAGATTGAATGACAAAAACTTGCCACTTGCATAATACAACATTAGATGTCATGGGCTCGTAAGCAACCAAATTTACATGTGTAGTAGCTCTCTCATAAGTCATGACAATTACTTGTACAATTCAATTGTCATATTTTTTAGTGGGGTTTTTGAACGCTGCTAATGTTTTGTGGCAGTTAAAATTTTCTGTTAAACAATATGTTGATTGAATGACCACTAGAAATTTTAAGTACACATATAATCACTCTTGGATTGAACTTGCTAGTTGCTTTTTCATATGGCTCAGGAATTTGACTATGCATATATCATATGAATATGTAAATAATTTTGTTTCAGTGGCGGCGTTATGGAACTTCATTACCTGAAATGGACTTCAGGATCCATGGTTTTGGGGAAGAAAGACTTAATCCGAAGGGATGGTGGTACAGGTTTTAACTTGTCTTCCCTGTGCACTAGCTCTGCTCATCATCAATTTTTGCATGAAGATAGAGCAGGAGGAGTAAGATGCAGAAGAGGGAAAAGATTTATAGTTGCAACAGGGCCTGCCATAGAGGCTCCTCAATATATCGCCACTGAACCATTGACAAAAGATGATCTTGTTAACTACTTTGTATCTGGTTGCAAACCCAAGGAAAAGTGGAGGTGACCTACATTCTACCCTCCTCAAAACCAACCGAGATCATAGATCATCTGTCCTCAAACAGTGTCTCATAATGAGACATCATTTGAAGTCATAATGAGACATCATTTGAAGACAGAAGATTTTCATCGGCATTCATATAACATGACATAAATGTTATCTACATGGTTTACCTAGCTTAAGTGTATGATCTTTGCAGAATAGGCACTGAGCATGAGAAATTTGGCTTTGAGTTTGAAACTCTGCGTCCAATCAAATACAAACAAATATCAGCTTTGCTCAATGGCATTGCAGCAAGGTTTGATTGGGATAAAATAATGGAAGGTTACAACATCATAGGGCTAAAAAATGTAGGTCCTTCTATCATAATACTTTTGGTATTCAATTTTTGTTTTCTATATCAAATTTTGTGCCTTGCGCACTGGGTTTTGAATTTGGAGTTATGTGTTACATTTTACATTATCTGAGAATTGTACTACAGGGCAAGCAAAGTATATCATTAGAGCCTGGTGGTCAAATTGAACTTAGTGGTATGCCACTCAAAACATTGCATCAAACTTATGATGAGATTAATTCACACCTCCTTCAGGTCAGTGTGCAATTTTCTGTGATATCTATGTAATGAATCCCAAAATATTTTATAATGTTTCATTTTGTTGTTGTTTGGTAGGTTAAAACTGTAGCAGAGGAAATGGGAATTGGATTTTTGGGATTAGGTTTTGAGCCTAAATGGAGACAGGAAGACATACCTCGAGTGCCAAAGGTAGAGTAAGATTCATCTGTATCAAACTTTTGAACATTATGAAATTATGCAAAATTTCACTTAAGAGCTTGTTGATTTGTTCTAAATTGTTTCTAGGTACGGTATAAAGTTCTGCAAAACTACTTCCATAAATTTGGCTTACCTAGAGTTGATGACTCCTTGTTAAGAACATGTTCTGTTCAGGTGAGATAATTAAATCTTACAATTCAAGGTTCTTTAACAAATGAATTTTCCCATTTGAAATATCTGTATTCCATGAAAAATAACAGATAAAAATTAACTATGGGTTTAGGTGAACCTGGACTTCAGTTCTGAATCAGACATGGTCAACAAAATGCGTGCCAGTATTGCTTTGCAGCCTGTGAGAAATTCTGTTCATCCAAAGTTGCTTAAAATTTCTTGGTTGTCGTATCTAACTTGTCTTACAATTATTGCAGTTAGCAGCAGCATTATTGGCAAACTCACCTTTCATGGAAGGAGTTCCAAATGGTTACCTCACCATAAGAAGGTATCCTGTTAAATTATCTGTCTGAAATTTTATTATATTATGCTGCACCTTAACTGCTTGCTTCTTTGCTTCTCTGGATTCAATTTTTTTGCATGTTTGAAACAGCCATACAGTGGATCAGGTTGACAAACGTCGCACTGGCATGCTACCCTTTGTTTTTTATGACACTTTTGGGTATGTTTTCTTTTTCTAATTCACTTTAATTTTATTGTTCTTTTTAATGTAAAACATTAATGTGAAGATATTAAGTGTTTTTCTTACAGGTTTGAGCAGTTTGTTGATTATGCTCTTGATGTGCCAATGATCTTTGTTTATCGAAAAAATAAGTATATCGATTGTGGTGGCATGTCATTCCGGGTTATCTTCTATTCTTATTTCTCAATGCATGTTTAGTTACACTGTAAATCACCTCAACATTTTGATGATTTGTGCAGCATGTTTGTTAATGCTTAGTTAATACATTATTGTATATGCAGGACTTCATGGCTGGTAAACTCCCTGCCATGCCAGGTCAAATGCCAACACTGAGTGACTGGGAAAATCATCTGACAACCATATTTCCTGAGGTGGAGACTTAGCATCATCACTAACAACAAATAAGGATTTTTAATATCTCTGAATTCTGTACACTATATATGTTGGCCAAGTATTAAACTTTGTGCAGGTCAGGCTCAAGAAATACATGGAAATGAGGGGTGCTGATGGTGGCCCTTTGAACATGTTATGTGCTCTGCCAGCTTTTTGGGTAATTCATTTACAAAAGAAGCATTTACTTGATTTACAAAAGAATTGCATTTAACTGACTTGTATAGTTTGCAGAAGAATCAAACATGCATTTATCATGTCTATATATTGTCCAATGATTTGAGTCTATAGCCTTGGATTCTCTCATGCTTAATCAACTTGAGCAATGTTGACTTGCAAGTTGCAATCAACCCCTAGTCCCCAACTATTATCTCAGTCTAACGTTGTTTTATTGTGGTTATGTTTTCCTATGTCAGGTAGGCCTACTATATGATGAAGTTTCACTTCATAATGTTCTAGATATGATTGCTGATTGGACCACTGAAGACAGACAATATTTGAGGAATAAGGTAATGAAAAATATCACAGCCAAACATTTATCATGTTGTGGAAAAATCAAAAGAAGGAAATTGTACTATTTGCCCCTTAACTAAGTGATCCATTTGTTCAGGTTCCTATGACTGGTTTGAGGACTCCATTTCAAGGTAGATTGCTGCAGGATGTTGCTGAAGATGTGTTGAAGTGGGCAAAGGTGTCTTTGATGTTGATGCTAATTGTTTTGCTCATTTTTTTATCTGGAAGTTTGGAACTAGATCAAGATTCAAGCATATACACTATTTTGCAGGATGGCTTGGACAGAAGACGCTTAAATGAATCCAATTTTCTTGATCCATTGATGGAAGTGGTTAGGACAGGTATCTAAGTTGGGGAGTTAATTTTAATTGTTCATCTTGCATTAAATATCAAAATGCTGCAAAATAGAAAGGACTTATGCACCTCTCTTACCTATATATCATATATATTATAATTATTATTTATTATGAGCAGGTCTGACACCAGCTGACAAGCTTTTGGAGATGTATAATAACAAGTGGAGCAGCAACATAGATTCTCTGTTCAGAGAGAACTGCTACTAAGCTGAATTTGATGCTTATTGCAAAGTGTTGTAAATATTTACATAACAATCTTCTACCAGAGTGTTTGTAATATATCTCTTGTGATAACGTCAACCATTTTATATACTAGCGCATAGTATTCCTCTCTCATTTGGTGTGCAACTATTCATACTATTCATGAAGTAGTAAACTAAGAAGAGTCAATGTCAAGAACATTAATGGAAGAGTTTGAAACTTTTCTCCATGTGTGTATTCAAGTAAATATAATAACCTCTTCCTTTTGTGTAAATTTTCTTCAATCCGTCCTCAATATGTGGCCCGACATTGAGGATGACACTTTTGGTTAATTGATATGTTAACTTATATAACATTTTCTCTTAAGGGCACATGTCGTCTAAGGTTTACAACAATTTTAAAATTTGAGCCTCCCATAAACTCAAGCCTAAAATTAATATTAGTTTTTTATAAAGTAGGGAGCATTATTTCGCCTAGAAAATTTTTTTGTTACCAATTTATTTTTAGAAACTGCGTAGCAATCATTTAAAGCTTAGCTAATAACATTACAATTCATGTACAAATATCATTTTTCTAACGCAAACAAGATGTTTAAGATGTTTAATGTGAATGTGAGTCCTGAATGGTCCCTAAGCTAGGGAACGTGTGGATTGGTGAGAAAGGTTCAGGGATCAATCCCCTAGCTAGGATATATATAGAGGGTGCAATTTATTTTTTCGATGTAAAAAAAAATTAATATGATGAGGGAGGTTCATGAATCAATTCCTAATTAGGTTATGAATCAATTCCTAATTAGGTTATAAAGAAAAACTAATATGAATGTGACATCTTTTAATTTTTGCCTATATATATATATTTTGATAGTTTCAATTTTTTTTTGCCCATATATGATTTCATCAAAAGGACATTTATCTACATTTTCATATAAAAATATCAATTTCATAAGATAACCTATAAAAATATCATTTTCATATTTGGGTATTTTCTTTTTAGTACCATAGAATTACTTTTAAATACACCTATAGGAATCTCAATTTTTTTAATTTTTCAAATACCCTTATATAAAAATATCAATTACTTATTTTATTCACTTTTAAATTATAAAAACAATAGGCCTTTTCACCCCGATTTCTTTATTCTCACCTCAATCATTCACCCAACCTCACTGACTTATTCACCCAACTTCCGTACTCTCCATCGCTTGCCTTATACCTTTGTAGAGCCACCAGAGCTTTCCTGACTATCGTAGTAAATTTTAGAGTTTATGTCTCAACGTACATCAGATTCATGCCAGATTATTAAATCAGTAATTAAACAAGGTCAAATTTTTGCTAAAAGTTTGCTGAATTATATTAATAGAGATGCTAATAGGGCAATTAATTTATTTTTTCTAAGTTTTCCTCTAAATGATATATGTTGGTCACTCTTCTGTTTCCCGTTTCTTTCGAACGCACAATCGAAAACCTTTTTTTGTACATTGGAAACATAAATTACACGCCCTAGGAATTGATTCTTTGGACCTTCTACTTCTAGACTCATATGTCATCTAGCTCTTACCACTTGAGCTATCATTCGAGGATATTGTTGGAAACTTTTGAATGAAATTATAACGTTTTAGAAATTTAAAAAATACCTCTAGACATTAAGAAACAATCAAAAAATAAATATTTTGATCAAAATAAACAACATTTTGATTATATTTGATTTTGTTTGATAATATATTATAATCAAACAATTTGTTTTTTTGGTCAAATCAAACAATATATTGAATCTGCAAAGTGCAAATACTCACCTTTGATTGGGTTAGGGTTTGGGCCTGGTTAGGGATGACTAATATTGGGGTGGGTATCTCTGATATTGAGCCCGAACCGCCCGATATGGAGATTACGAAACTGCCCTTTCACATATAAAGGTGAAGTTATAGTCTCTCACAGAAATGCACATCACACTGAGCTACTCACAATCTCGTAAACCCTCTCCGCCGTTGTGATTCACCTCTCCGCCGTCGTGATTCGCCTCTCCACCTCCGCGGTTACATTCTATCTCTCCACTTCCGTGCGATTCAGCGTCTGGTTATCCGCTTCAAACGATTCAACCGTCATCTCTTCTTGCTCAGGTAATGCGATTTACTCTTCTTTCATTCGCCTTTTCTTCTCGATTTCCACACACCTTAGGTCACGATTCATCACATTTAGAATTTTGGTTATTATCTCATGAGATGTAATGGCTTCTTCCTGTTGTTCGATCGATGATTCGAAAAATTGCTTAGGATATTGGTAATTGGTTATGGTACTGTATCACAGAATATGTGTGCTTTTTGTTTGAATCTTTTGATGGCTGATTAACAAGATAATATAGGAGTAATTCTCTGATATTTTCTACATCCAATAGATCCTATGTGAATTGAGTGACTCCCCTGTGAATAATTGTATGGTTGAATGTGCTGTGAATAATAGTCAACAGTCCCTGTATTTCCTAAATCTTCAACTGGAAAACTCTTTCCCACACTCTTTGAAAACCAGAATAATGTGATATATGTGAATTGTGATCAATATGAGCTTGTTTCCAATTTCCTTTTTAATTATTAGTTTTATAAGTTTCACTTATCAGTTTTGCTTCCTTTTTCTTCAGAATTGTGGTAGGTTTTGCATTTTTTCCTTTGTTTCCTGAGCAAATAACACTAATTTTTAACCACACACTATGACTTAGGGATGAGCTGGGTTGTGAAATGGAGGTTATGGATTTCTTAGTCTTAAACTAAATAATGAGAATTTCTTTTTACAAGCTGTTTTTATTATTTACACACCGCAATCTATTTAAAATTAAAAATTTCAGGGTGAAGTTAGGACATGTAAATTGGAATACAAATGGCGTGTTAAAAGCAGTCGCCTGAAATTATCAAATTACGGTGCCAATTTTTTTTGGACAATTATAACTTCACCAATTAGTAAGTGATTGATGACATAAAGTTAGTTGGTGAGCCCAATTTAAGCAGGTTTTGGGCTCTCAATTGTTATCCATCACTTTTATTTTTCTTTTCATCTGTTCTCCCTTTACTTCATTTCAGCTCAGCAGAAGAGAGAGAGTCTGCCAAGCGCTTGTGTTTAAAACCCCTCTCACAGACTCACACTCAGCCAAGCCATGGTAAACTTCACTTTCCTTTACTCTTATCTCAATTACATCTTTCATTCTTATTCTCTTATTATGTGTTTCAAATTTAGATTCAGAACATGGCAGGGAATAATCAAACCGAACCTTTAATCATTCGCTTCCAGAATAGAATTGAACGTCTTCTTTGATTAGGAGAACCACACTGTTATTTCCATTTTTCAAATGTTGAAATGATTCATCTCCAAAATCACATTATCTTGATCTATAATAATTTATCATTACATCAATGGTATGCATAATGGGTAGTGAGCGAGTACTGCTAAAAGTTATAATGTCTGACCCCAATGAATTTCTATTTCCTGGTTGTGATAGGTTCTTCTACAGCTAGATCCATTTCTCAATGAGCTCACCAGCTTGTTTGAGCGCAGCACTGAGAAGGGCTCTGTTTGGGTTACCCTTAAACGATGTGTGTATGTTAATGTTGGCTTCTTTCTCAGGGTTTTGGGCTTTAACTTCTGGCTTCCTAGAAACTGATTTTTTTGTTTGTTTGTGTGCCTCTTGTTGTTAGCATCCCTGAAATCCAAAGTGCAGAGGAATAAATTGGCCACTGCTGGTGAAGCAATTGAGTATAGATGCCTTATCCGTGCCACTGATGGGAAAAAGACCATTTCTACTTCAGTACGTATCTTTATTATTTTCACTTTCTTCTTTCAACTGTTAAATGAACCCGTGCAAATTTTGACTAGTGCACATTTATAAGATTCTAAGTATATGGCACATCGAATCTTAGTTCTCTATCTTAGCTGTGATGTTTAAGAGCCACTGATTTGAGTAGACTGATTTAACCTGAGGGGAACTAGTGAAAGTGAAAGAAATGAAAACTCGTTTCTTGGGTTTAATCATCTGTTCATTCTGTCACTCCTTAGGTTCTTTGTGCAACACTATGTTACTATCAAGAAGCAGGATACTCGTGTAATCAAGTGGCCTATGATGAATAAAAGTAACAGTTGAAAATATATCACTGCTGTATTCCTATCTTGTACATTTAAAAACATGCATTGAAGTTTGCTACTAAACATTTTACTATTAGATCTTTTGGTTTGTGCTTATGCTCTAGTGGTCACTCTATTACCAGCACTTCACTTGAATGTTCCCTGTCTGCCCCAGTTGATTTTGCATGTGGTTGAGGCCTAGAAAAGTATTTAGCATGGATCAGTAGAGTTCATTGATGCAAGTTTTCAAAGTTACTAATTAAGAAGAACAAGTATATTAGTTGAGTATTATTTTGCATTCAGTATCGTGAATACTATTTTATAGCATTTCAATACTTATTGTAGATCATCAATGCATGAAAATGAAAGGATGGTCTATGAATCAACTCTTTCATGTTGTTTGTCTTTGTCGTACTAATATCTTCCAATTATCTTAGCTTGCACAGGTTAAAAGTTGAGAATTATGTCTAAAGTGATGAATTCATGTCTGTAGCCTAAATTTTGTAGAAATTCTTTAAAGTGGGCGTTACTTGACACCCGATTTTCCCCATATCTTTTTGTCTATTTCTGCTTTCCACTTATGTTCATGTTCATATAATATTTTTCTACTTCTAAACATTGTTTATGGTTTTTCATTGGAAAGGTTGGACCAAAGGATCATCAGCGCTTTCAGGCTTCTTATGCAACTATATTAAAGGCCCACATGACTGCTCTAAAAAAGAGAGAAAGGAAGGACAAGAAGAAATCTGCAGAGGCTGATAAAAGAGAAGGGAGTTCAAAGAGGCCAAAGAAAGCCTTAAAAGTATGATTTTTCATCAGGAGGATGCTCCACACTGCTTTTTTGTCGGTTGCATTTTCAAATTCAAATTTAGAACTGAAGTGAAAGGGGATAAAAAAGAAGATAAGGATTTTGAGATAATTTTCGCATTTTAAAGCAAGATTAAGGGCATGTAATAGATATATGCTTTAGACTACTGTTCATACTTCATAGAGTTGGCAATCTGTGAAAATTTTCCTTCAGTTCACTTGGAGGTTATAAAGTGAATCTTTTAGGATAGATTTCTTTTCCCAATTTATATGTTGCATGATTAAATTCATTCTGAGTTATTCTTCTGCCCCCAGAAATCCTACTGATTCATGAGTTAAATGTGGTATATAAGCAAGTTAGCTATACTGAGTTATAGGGCAAAGTTGATTTAAATGTGCCTATATTTTGTTCCATGGTGAGTATTTGATATGTTTAGCAAAAGAAACATTAAGTACCAAAGTAAGTATTAGAAGCCTTCTATGTGCCCTAGGTGATGTTTGTTTTTATGAATGAATTTCCTTCTGCTAAGAGCCTTGATCACTTTGCATTTTGAACTTTCATTTTGTTTGACCTATAAATGGATTACAGCTCATACAATCTGATCTTCAATCTTCAAATCTTGAGAGTGAGATTTTCATTCTATGAATTTGAATATCTTGCTCTTCAGTTATAGAGGAGCGCTATTAATTATGCAACTTTGCTTTTTGGTTATTTGGGATTTGGCTTGCTTAGTGTTTAGCAATGGCTAAATGGATTTGATTGGAGTTTCCTGCATTGGTAGTTAACTAGTGTTAAAGAAGTTCGAGTCCTTCGTTTGTTTTAATCTTTTTTTAAATCACCTTTTCTACTTAGAAACTTAATTTTTTTCAACTTTAAAGATGTTTGTTTAAGATTTTTTTAATCATTATTTTGAAAGAATATGAAATCAATGAAAAAGTCATTATTTTGAAAAGTTACTCTGATTAGCTTATAGAAAAAAAAAGTTATTGTGATAGACTAGAGAAAACGAAAATTGAAACACAATGAGGAGTTATAAAATAAAAATATCCTTTAAAGAACATAATATGACAATTAATGTCGAAATCACATTTTAGACGAACACAAATCAACTAATGAATTTTATAAGAACTTCTAAATAATAATTTATTTTAGACCAATAAATTTTATTTTTATTAGGCAACGCCTAGGTGATGGTAAAAAAAATATTTGGTAAACTAGTTGTTGATCAAATTGAAACTGTAAAATGACATACTTTTATATATTATATATATATATATATATTTTTGAAAGTACTTATATATATATATATATATTAAAATGAGATAGAATGATAAAGATTATTTTCAATAAGCTTTTAACTACTTAGCTTATTAGAGCTTATCTACCAAAAAAACATTAAAAAAAGCTCTAATAAGTGCTTTTATTATTTTTCAAAAAAAAGTGCTTTTATTAAACACTTTAAAATAGTTTTTAAATAAGTCAAATAACTTTAACTTAACTGAAATATTTTAGGAAAGATTGACTTACAAGCTCACTCTAAATTGTGAAAGATAAAAGCAAATTATTATTCCACCAGGTGAGCCATATATTTCGGTGTGGGGTTGGAGTATTTAGTTTCGCCGTACAACTGTACAAGTACAAGCACAACTAGGAGTCCATTAGATTCGGCCCAACAAGAAGGAAGGAAGGTATAGAATAGATTACCGTAAATGGGGTGATTTTCAGAACCTGGGCTTCATTCACTCACTCACTCAGAGTTACTAATATAAAACCTAACCAAACCACCCAGCTTTTTGTTATCTTTCTCACGAAACTTTTTCAGTGCGATACGGAACAAGAACGAACCAACCTTCTAAATGAAACCACCAAGACTCACACACACACACACACACACACGACTTGACTTGACTTGTCATTTTTAATTCTCCAAAGGTAACTCAAATACTGCAACCTCTCTTCTCTGTTAGTCATTTATCATCATATTGCATTGTAATTTGCAACAATCATCATGAATTGGGCTTGTTAGTTGATTAGCGATGGGGAAGGGTAAACCTAGGTCTGTGGAGAAAGGTGTGGTAGGGCCAACTCCCAGTGTTGCATCCTCCGCTATACCAGCGGCTCCTGTGTATTACCCTACTCATGATGAATTCAAGGATCCATTAGACTTTATTTACAAGATTAGGCCTGAGGCTGAGCCTTATGGGATTTGTAGAATTGTGCCTCCTAAGGGTTGGAAACCCCCTTTTGCATTGGATCTGGACTCTTTCACTTTCCCTACCAAAACACAGGCCATCCACAAGCTGCAGTCGCGGCCTGCCGCCTCGGATTCCAAGACTTTTGATTTGGACTACTCTAGGTTTTTGAAGGATCATGGCGGCGGCGGCGGTAGGAAGTCGAGGAAAAGGGTTGTTTTCGAGGGGGAGGATTTGGACTTGTGTAAGCTTTTTAATGCGGTCAAAAGGTTCGGCGGGTATGATAAGGTTGTCGATGGGAAGAAATGGGGGGATGTTGCTAGGTTTGTCAGGTCTGGCGCGAAGGTTTCGGACTGTGCTAAACATGTGCTGTGTCAGTTGTATAGAGAGCATTTGTATGATTATGAGAATTTCTGTAAACTGATGAATCGAGGGACGGCTCGGAGTGGTAAGAAAGAAGTGAAGGAGGACTGCAAGAGTGATCATGGGGTACAGACTTCAGCGTTGTCTAAGAGGCATCATCACAAGAGTATAGGTGGCTCAGAAGTTAAGAATTGTAAAGTGAAAGAAGAAGAGCATGATCAGATTTGTGAGCAGTGCAAGAGTGGTTTGCATGGGGAGGTTATGCTCTTGTGCGATAGGTGTGATAAAGGATGGCATATTTATTGTCTTTCCCCGCCATTGAAGCAAATCCCTCCTGGAAACTGGTATTGTTTCAATTGCTTGAATTCTGATAGTGACAGCTTTGGTTTTGTACCTGGGAAGCATTATTCACTGGAAGCTTTTAGACGCATTGCTGAGCGGTCAACGAGGAGATGGTTTGGACAGGGACCTGTTTCAAGGGTGCAAATAGAGAAAAAGTTCTGGGAGATTGTAGAAGGATCGGTTGGTGAGGTTGAGGTTATGTATGGGAATGACTTGGATACATCTGTCTATGGGAGCGGTTTCCCGCGAGTAGCTGATCAGAAACCACAGTCTATTGATGAGAAGTTATGGCTAGACTACTCTACTAACCCATGGAACCTGAATAACTTGCCTAAGTTGAAAGGTTCAATGCTTCAAGCTGTTCATCACAATATTACTGGTGTTATGGTACCCTGGCTCTATATTGGGATGCTATTCTCATCCTTTTGCTGGCATTTTGAGGATCACTGCTTTTATTCGATGAATTATCTACACTGGTATGCTCTAATTTTATTTATTTCTGTTGTCCATATATATATATATATAATGTAATATGTACTATTTACCAACATCATCAATGCATCCATGTTTGTCCTTTTTAAAAATTAAAACCTTTTCACCCAGAAATTTTGTGCCTATTTGTTATTGAATGTAAGTAGGATGATTTAAGCAGATGCAGCATTGGAATCCCAGCAATATATGAAGTGAATGTGTTCAATTAATAGTAACATGATCGTCGTAAGAGTAATATTTGGTTGTATCAGCAACATTTAACTGTATTAAATGTGTTAGTTGTAGTGTTGTCAAATATCCGTCATGGGGTTTTTTGGCTTTCAGCCATAATCCGCCATCCTTGTTTGTCAAATATGCGGGGTTTTTGGCTCTCCTCCATTCGCCATTAACAACATTGGTTAGTTGGGATTTGGCTCCTCTGAAATGTTATTTATTTGCATATATTTGAATCTATATGTAATTATGTATATGTACATATACAGGAATTTTGCTAAATCTTACAATTATGTGATTCATGATTTACACCGGCTGTCCTGATTAAAAGGCAATAAGGCATACTGCCGATGTTGACTACCTTGCTTATCATTGCGCCATGTGTGGAACCTCAACTGCGATAATTTGCAATGTGTTTTATGATCTTGAATTTTTTGAATTTTTTTTGGAATCTAGAGCGCTCACTTCATTTTTTTTTTCTAGTTGTAACTTTGGTTTTTCTTTCTATTTTGTTCTAGGGGAGAGCCAAAGTGCTGGTACAGTGTTCCTGGTAGTCAAGCCAGTGCGTTTGAGAAGGTAGGTCTTGGGTTCTTGTTATATCTATACACCCTTACTTCTAAGTAAATTCCTTTTCTGAAATGTATGTGATTGACTTTTATTCTTTTGCTTCTTCCAATCCTACCCTTTTGGTGTTAAAGGTTTCCATCGGAATCATCCAAATTTATTTTATTATAGAACCCTGTTTATTTACCCATGCATCTTTGCTAGGCACACAGTAGTTGAGGAGGATACACCTGTGTCTGTGCATAAATAAAAAAGTAAAATAATTAAGATAGAAAGGCATTGTTATGAAATGGATTCTACTGCTTCATCAAGATCATTTTATTTTTAATTTAAAAGAGGAAAATAATGAAGGAATGGAAATCTAACATATTGTATCGTTTTCAGTGTAGAGAGATTTGTTTTAATAATTTCATCTAACATATTTTTGACAATGATATTGAAATTGCAATTAAACAACAAACCACACATCAATTGTGATTGTTAAATTTGGTGAGCTATATTACCAAAAACAATTTCTATCTAATGTGCCATGTAGTTATGCAAAATGTAAAGCTATTTCACCTAATCACCTTTATATGTTTTGAGAAAATGATTTTTTTCATTAGATGAATCTTTTATTGTTTCTGGAAATTATGAGGTCATCATAATTTTGTTTCGATTGAAGTTTTTGGTTGTACTACCTACATTTCTTTTTATGTGAATTTATTTTTTTATTACATGTTATTATGCATTATATCTCCCATTTTAAGATCCAGAATATGAAAAAAATTATTTATCTTTGAAACTCTATTTATTTGTATAGCTCTCATATGTGATGGTTTTCTAAATTGTCAGTTTTAAGGTTTGTTGATAATTGAAGTTCTTACCTGTGTTGACAAAAATTTGGTGATAACGTGACAATTCAATTTCCGTGCAGGTGATGAGAAGCAGTCTTCCTGACCTTTTCGATGCACAACCTGATCTTCTTTTTCAGCTTGTTACTATGTTAAACCCATCTGTGTTGCAAGAAAATGGAGTTCCTGTCTATAGCATACTTCAGGTTTCATATACCATTACCTAGCCTTATTATTGGTGAAATTTTTAATTTGCTATTGTAAATTTAGTATTTCATTTAAAAACTTGCAATTAGAAGATATATGCTGTTAGATTGTTGTAAATAGTATTAATGTATTATATGGAATATAAACAAGCACTCCCCAGTTTGTTGATGTTTATAATATGTTTGCTGGAATATTATAGGTTGTTATGGAAGTTATTTTATATTGAAATTGTTAGGATCCCACATTGACTAGGTATATGGCCAGAAGGTTAGAGTGAGAGTGCTTCCTATAATGCTTAGGCAATCCTCGCTTCTTGAGTTAGTTTTGGGGGCCCTAATTATAATAGAAATTACAATTAATTACAATTAAGAGTCTAAAATAGGTGCCATTTGTTTAATATTGAAGTTCATTTGTGCTCTGAAATTTTGGTAGCTCCTTTTTACTGTACATCTTATTTGCATGTTTTCTACGAAATCTATACGGCGTTGCTGCTTTTGCTTATCATTGTCTTCTATTTGTATTTAATATCTGGCCTTTTTCTTTTCATTGTTGATGTTCCCCAGGAGCCTGGAAATTTTGTTATTACCTTCCCTAGATCTTATCATGGTGGTTTCAATCTTGGTATGCCAGTTATATTTTTTCTTTATTCAAAATTGCCAGCTTAAATACAATCTGAAGTATGCCAATCTTTGTATGATAATTTGTTCGTATTCGCAGGTTTAAATTGTGCCGAGGCTGTCAATTTTGCTCCAGCTGACTGGATACCGCATGGTGCATTTGGAGCTGATCTCTATCAGAGGTATCACAAAACTGCTGTCTTGTCTCATGAGGAGCTTCTTTGTGTAGTAGCCCAGGTTTGCAGATGTTCTTACTAAAATCCATCGTTTATTTTATTTCTATTTCCAATTTTTTGTGAAGGAATTTTTTGGTTTCTCCATTTCCTTCACAATTTTGAGAACGTGGTATCATTTTTTGTATTATAATTGTGATGAATAAATATCGACTGGAACTGAAAATAACTAAACATACCAACGATCCCCTAGCCCTAATATTTGAGGTATGCAATTTGTGAGTCAAGTCTAGCTAACTAAACTACTGTTGACCTTAGTGTTTTCTGTTGGCCAAAGTCTTTTTTGTCTTGAACTGTAACATATTCCTCACACAATAGCTTTTTAGATTTTAAGTGAGAAACGCACATGTCCTACCTTGTATGTGAATGTAAGTGACAAGGATCGAACTGTAGACCACTTGGTCATAGAGACTTTAATACAATGTCATGAATCAACTATCCCAAAAGGTAAGTTGTTAAGTGATGGAACATAATGATTTTGTGTCATATTTTCTAACAGAAGAATAACAGTCATAAATTCTGCGAATAGTATTATACATGCTTTGTGCGTGAGCTTTTTGCTGTTTTTTTTTTGGGGGGGGGGGGCTTATGTATTCGTAAGCTGTAATGGGCTCCCAATTCAAGAAGGTCACATACTTTGCTCAAGCCCAGCATTGTCAAATAGCAGCGCTATAGCATAGTGCTCTGAGGACTCACCTCTATCTGCTATTTTCTGCTTCGAGGGCTTGATATAGCGGATTTTTGGCTTTCCGCGATTAACAACATTGCTCAAGCCATAAGGAAGCAGCAAAATCTGGACTTCTGTTTGCTGGAAAACATTCTTAGTTGTTAGTAGATTTACTTGTTAATCCTGTTTCTTGACTTCATTATTTCAAAGATTTATTATCCTCCTCCTTATAGTTCAAAAGAGTGCGCTAATACAAACAATATTATTAAAGTTTAGTTGTTGACTAGTCTTGATTTCTCTTACATGTTGATTTTCAATGGTTTCAGTATGGTGATGTTGATAGCAAAGTGTCTCCTTATTTGAAAAAGGAATTGTTGAGAATATCTGATAAAGAAAAATCTTGGAGAGCGAAACTTTGGAAAAATGGTATCATTAAATCTTCTCGCTTAGCTCCTCGTAAATGTCCCAAATATGTGGGAACTGAAGAGGTACGGTTTGTTTTCTAAACTATATGATATATAAAAAGTTAATTCGTTATTCTTTTCTAATCATATTTTCTGGTCTTTTATAGGATCCAGCGTGCATTATTTGCCAGCAATATCTGTATCTATCTGCTGTTGTGTGTAGTTGCAGGCCATCATCTTTTGTGTGTCTAGAGGTAAATGAAAGTGATTGAAGTATAAATGATGTATTTGATTGGCATCAGGCATTCATCTTCCACCATTATATCAACGTTAGGGTTATAGAGAAAAGTTAATGAGCATTGAGAATGTATTTATGTCCATTTATCGCTTCTTGCTTTAGAAATTGCAGTGTTAGCGGTCAATTCAAACTCAATACACCATCGAATTGAGAACCCGGCGTAATTGGTTTTGTTTTCTCCAGTGGCTCTTTTTCCTGTTAATCTAATCTTGTAATTATAGGGTTCAATCCCATCTATAAGAGGAAATATACTTTACAGTGGGATGCTGACAAAAGAAGTTTTAATTTTGGCTATTATAATGGTTGGAAGTCTTTTGGAAGATTCAGATATCTTGGATTCGAATATTCTTGGCCAGTTGTCCCCTCACAAGTTATTATTATTTTTTGACTGAATTTAAATCTCTCGTGCAGCACTGGGAACACCTTTGTGAGTGCAAAACTGTAAAACTTCGTCTTCTCTACCGTCACTCACTTGCAGAATTGTATGACTTGGCCTTTTCTATGGACAAATCTACTTCTGAGGACAAAGTGGAGTGTACAAGTGTTCGAAGGCAGTCTTCTTGTTTGAGCGCTTTGACAAAAAAGGTCAGACACATATTCATGTACAAATTTTATTTGATCCCTCAAATTTACCAAATTATTTTAAATTTTATTCGGGCATGTTTTGAAGGCGCAAAATATGGTTTGTTGATTTTTGAAGTTTGTTTTGAAATATTTTGCTTTATTTTTCTGTTTGGCTTAGGGGTTGAAAAGTGATTTTGATTAAAGCAAGCTACTCTATGTAATTTTTACGTTCAACTGGATGAAAATTAAAAGTAAATCACTTCGCTTAAAACCTATTTTACAAAATCAAGTTCATTCAAAACCACATTTGTCTAATGCTCACTCAAGCACACACTTGCTTATCTTTTTGTGCAATCATAAGATTAAATGCTGTCCTGCCTCTATATTTTACTGTGCTGCTCTCCATAGTGTTTGCTATTTTTTTATTGTACAAAATCATCTAACATAATGTTTGTGGTGCTCTCTTGGTTTTGCTAGGTTAAAGGCGGCTCCATTACATATGGTCAACGTGCTACAAAATGGCTTCAGCAATCTAGTACTATTCTTCAGAATGTATTTTTGACTGATGCATTTGTTATTGCACTAAAGAAAGCTGAACAATTTGTTTGGGCTGGTTCTGAGATGGATTCTGTGAGTTCCAGTTGTTGCTTTTGAATATACTCCTGCAAAAACATTCTGCACTGTTCTCAAGTCTCAACTAAGTTCTGCTTTGTCTTGGATATAGGTTAGGGATATGGTGAAGAAGTTGACTGAAGCAAAGAAATGGGCAGAAGGGATACGAGATTGTATGACAAAAATTGAGTTATGGTTGTCTTATCAGAACTCTAGCTTAAACCAAATTCAAAACCCAATTCAATTTGAATTTGTTGATGAGTTGCTTAGATTTAATCCTGTACCATGCAATGAGCCTCATTATCATAAATTGAAGGTGCTTTTTTAACAGATTGTTCGTGCCTTTGGTGGTTGCAATTGTACATGAATAGATTTTTTAATCAAATTATGTTGATACAGGAATACACAGAAGAAGCAAGGCTGCTAATTCAGGAGATTGATACTGCTTTGTCAATGTGTTCCAAAGTATTTTCTCGTATACTTTTCATATATCTTTCTCTCATAACTTTAGGACTTGTTTGTTAAAGCTTTTACAGATATTGTTTTAATGATTACTGTTTTAGAGAATTTTTTCTTCAGGCTTAGCGTATGAGAAAAAGTATTAAAACAGTTGTTTTGAGGTTGATGCCCCCCCCCCCCCCCCTCTCCCTGAAAACTTACAATGTTATTGTACATTTTCTATAACATACTTTTAATTAAAAAAGCTTTTTCTTTTTAAAAAGAACAAAGAAAAGGGCCTTTATATTGGTTGTGACTTGTGAACTTATCTATATCTGATGAAATTTTGATTCTTCTTTCTAGTCCATTCAATTTGATTAATGTTATTTATTCCAGATGTCTGAGTTGGAACTTTTATACTCCCGAGCATGTGGCTTACCCATCTACATGAAAGAGAGTAAGAAATTAGAAGAAAAAATTTCTTCAACTAAGGTAGATGCTACCACACATGATAGTGTGATGCCTATTTATATTTATGCACTTTTTTATTCTCTGTGTTGCTAATGTCTTTTCTTTCTTTGAGACCGATCAGGCATGGCTGGATATATTTAGAAAGTGCATCTCAGCCAAAGATCCTGCTGCATTGGAGGTTGATTTTCTTTACAAGTTAAAATCAGAGGTAATAAGAACTCCAGAAACAGTACCTTGGCTTTGTTAATTTTGCAAGGCTTGTTAAAATCACATGCAATAAATATTCTTCATACGCAGCATATTGTGCATTCAGTGACTTACATAGAAATTATAATATAAAATTCAATGGTTTTAACAGATTACGGATCTTCAAGTTCTACTCCCAGAGACAGATGAGCTGCAGAATCTCTTATGTCAAGCTGAATCTTGTAGTGCTCAGTGTCGTGATATGTTAGAAAGCCCCATGAATCTCAAGGTTTGCATTTGTATCATCTTAACCTTTTTTTCATTTTTGTGATGGTTAAAAGGCATAACTTTATTGACTAAGGAATCTGCAGAGTGTCGGTTTGCTGCTTAAGGATTGGGACAACTTTACAGTTGATGTACCAGAGTTGAAGCTTCTAAGGCATTACTACTCGGATGCTATTTCGTGGGTTTCCTGCTTTAATGATGTTTTGGGGAGGGCTCACGAGCAGGAAGACCAATGTAATGCGGTTGATGAATTGAAGAGAATTTTTGACGAAGGTTTATCTTTGAAAATTCAAGGTACTGTGGATTCTTGCAGCTTCATTATAGTTAAGAACTTGAGATATTTTGAAGGTCCATGCAATTGTTTATTTTCTTGTTAATTTACAGTGCCCCAAGTTTGATTTATATTTTGCAGTTGATGAGTTGCCATTGGTTGAGATTGAGCTGAAGAAGGCTTATTGCCGAGAAAAAGCTTTTAAGGTAAGTTATTATTCTTTCTAACGCTGTGTTTTTAATGTCTCCCGGTCTATTTTATTTATCTTTTATTGTTCGAAGATAAAGGTTTCTTGGTTGGTATACAGGGATAATCAACTTTGTTATATTATATTGTCAAACAGTTCATGCAACATTGAGAATTGATTAATTTTTTTAAATTGTTACAGGCACTTGATTCCAAGATGTCTCTGGAATTCATTCAGGAACTGTTGGATGAGGCCACAATGTAATTTTTAACGCATGTTCCTCAGCAAAACTAATATGTCATTAAATTTATATTTATTTCAAATCCTAGATTTTGTTATTGATTTTTCAGGCTAGAAATCAAGGGAGAGAAAGAGTTTGTCAATTTGTCTTCTGTGCTTGGTGTTGCCTTGCCTTGGGAGGAAAGGGCCAGAGAGATTCTTTCACATGAGGCTTCTATTTCTGACTTTGAGGACATGATCAGGTTCCATAATGCTTGAGATATTTGTTGTGTTTACCAACTTTAACAAGCTTATTTTGGCTGATGATAATTTATGTGGTTCTTGATGTTTTACAGAGCTTCAGAAAACATATTTGCTATGCTTCCTTCACTTAATTATGTTAAAGAAGCATTATCAGAAGCTAATATCTGGTTAAGAAGTTCAAAGCCATATTTAGTTTCTACTTGTGCGTCAAGTTCTTTGCGAACTGTTGAGGAATTGAAGGTTCATTTTTTGTCCTGTCAATTTAATGTTTTTACCTTTGCTGAAAATCTTTACACTGTTAATATGATAGTTTGATTATCTTCTTTTAGATGTTGGTTTCTCAATCAAAGCGTCTTAAAATATCTATGGAAGAAAGAAGGACACTTGAATTAGTTCTGAATAACTGCAAAATATGGGAGTATGAAGCATGTTCTCTTCTAGATGATGCTCGGCACCTCTTTGAGTTGGACAACACTGTACATGAAATAAGCAGTGACTTAATGTCTAGAGTGGAAGATTTGATTACAAGAATCCAATCTGCCATAGCATCCGGTGTATCACTTGGTTTTGACTTCAGTGATATTTCAAAACTTGAAGCATCTTGTTCTACACTGCGATGGTGCAAAAGAGCCCTATCTTTCTGCAATTATTCTCCTTCTTTAGAGGTTGCCACTTCTCTTTAGTCACAACTTATGCTTTCTAAGTATTGCATTTGCTCTACACTCATATCATATCTGTCTTTTTTTTTTCAATTACTTCTTTCCTTCTCCCTTATAAAATATATAGCGCATAATATTTTATTGTGATAAGATTATGCAACTGGCCTCTATTTGGTGCAAAGCACATATTTTGTTTATGGGTTTCCTTAATAGACATGTTGAGGAATTGATTGGGCTGCTTTTTCCATTTAATTTCTCGTTTTTTTCTTGAGTGCTTTCTTATTTTTATGTAGAAAGACTCCTTATCCTCTTCGTATTTTTTTCTTGTCATCTTATTGAATTTCTCGTGAAGAAAATTGAAAAGGTCCTTCTTAATACTTAAATGTGAGAGGTGCTTGCCAATTATGTAGGATGTTTTGGAGGTTGCAGAAGCTCTATCTGATTCCTCTGTTTCTGGTGCTTTGTTAAAAGTACTGGTTAATGGGGTTGAATGGCTTAGGAGAGCGACAGAGGGGATATCTCGACCTCGCAATTCAAGAAGATGCAAATTGACTGATGTTCAGGCTGTTCTTACAGATTATCAGGTACTAGATTCTGCAATTTTCCACATATATTAGATCTAAAATTATCAGGCTCTTCTCCTTTCATCCTTTTTTACCTCACCAGCATGTTTTTGACTTCTTATTTCACGTGTTTTGTTTTGTCCTCTGCCAAGTTATACTTTCCATATTGTAATTAAATGTCTTCATCTGGAGAAGATTAAGTGGTTGTTATCCTATCTTAATTAGTTTTAGTGTATGAAGTATGAACATGTTGAATAATTGAGGACAATTAGGGAACACATAGTACTTGATAAGAATGTTTTGGTACCTACTGCTTACATCTACAACTTATATCTGCAGACTATTAAGATGACTTTTGCAGAAGTGAACTATCAGCTTGAAGAAGCCATTGGAAAACATAAGTAAGTTTTTCTTTTTAGTTTTACATCTTCTATCCTTGTAAGGTCTTCACTCTTCGTTGATGTTTTCAACTGAACTCTTGAATAACTAGGTTTTGCACTTCTTTATTTCTTAAAATATATTATTGAGGCCATTCTCAAGTTGATTCTGTATCTTCTAAAACTGCTTTCTGAGCTACATTTAGTTTCCTGTCCTAGTTGTCTTTGTCTAGAATATATTGCTCATGTGCTGCAGTTTTGATTTAATGGATTTGGTCTTATGCTTTTCTAATTATTTGTATTTGAAATATTTAACATGCCTATGTAATGTATTTTAATTCTGCTTTAGGTTGTGGCAAGAGCAAGTGCATAATTTTTTTGGTTTAAGTTCTAGAGAACGAGCTTGGTCATCGATATTGCAGCTCAAGGTATATTGTTTAAGACACCTATGAGTTTTTATTGTTAAATATGAGTGCCGTGAATTAAGTACGTTTATCATTTTTTAGCATTATATGTGTATATAGTTAAATTATGGAAACTGTAAAAAAAAATCAGCATAGCAACTATCCCACTATGTGATAGCATTTTCTGGTTTACAACTTGTCCTTTTCATTTTACAACATTTTTTTTGTTTAAAAATTTCATTAACTTGTTTTTATTTAAATATATGTTGTTAGGATCAGATTTAAAAGGTGAAAGATCTCTGTTGCCATGAAGCCTGTACCTGCATGTTTTTTTATTTTAGTTGACACACCATATGATATATCACTGGCTCACTTGCATTAGCATAGCACTGACATTATTTGCTTATTCAGGAACTTGGAGATACGGTTGCCTTTAGTTGCTCTGAACTAGATTTGATATTATCTGAAGTTGAGATGGTGGAAAATTGGAAGAAAAGATGCATGGATAACATAGGATCTGTAGTCCAAAATGAGAAATCCCTTCTTCATGCGCTAGAGAAGGTTTTGATTTTAAAATATTTTCCTTTCTATGACCCCTTTGCATTTTACATATACTTAGGACCTTGGGTGATATTTTTCAGATAAAACAGACTCTAGATAGATCGTTGTTCATATATGACAACTCACAAGACTGGAAGGAACGAAATCTATGCTTCTACTGCTTCAATGATTCTGAAGATCAGGATTTTCTTAATTGTTCCACTTGTATGGACCGGTAAAGTACTTGTCATCTTGTTTCTAATAATGGCAGTTGCCTAGCTCTGAAAAGTAAATCAGACAATTACATTTGATCTTCACTTGAATGGATGGTTTTATTGGAGTTAATTTTGGTCATTGGTTGTTTTGCTGTAAAGAATAATAAAAAAATTGAATCCTACGCTTTGCTATTTTTGTTTCTGATTAAGTAAATAATTTTCAATCCTTTTTGGTTTCTGTTTGCGTTTTTTGTTTTCACTTTATAAAAAAAGGAAAAATATAAAAAAGTTAATCTTTCTGTTTCATAAGAAACTTTGAAAGCATGAAAACACATTGAAAACAAGATAGCATTTTTTAATTGAAAATGGAAACAGGGAACGAAACAATGAAAATGATAACCATACAGGTTATCTGAAATTTTTTATTGTTGTTTCTGTACATTTGTTTGGTAATTAAGAGCTGACCTTGGTCTGTGCTGTATATCTTTCATATGGACAGCTATCACTTGCGGTGCATTGAACTAACAGCGAAAGACGCAGGCCTTGGAAACTTTAAGTGCCCTTATTGTAAAAAATTGAAGAGTGAATCCCAATTTTCGAATGAAGGCTCCCTCCTGGTAGGTTATTGTGTCATTTAAACAGTACTGGACTAGTTTTGTTTTTCCTCAAATTTTTATATTTGCTCTACTTCTTTTGCTTTGTGCAGAGGTTTGGGAAGAAGC
The DNA here is from genome assembly GCF_012489685.1 of Lotus japonicus. Lineage (NCBI taxonomy): Eukaryota > Viridiplantae > Streptophyta > Magnoliopsida > Fabales > Fabaceae > Lotus > Lotus japonicus. The sequence goes on along the minus strand of NC_080042.1, from coordinate 93,048,909 downwards.
GTATTGAATTGAATGCTCTTGTTGAACTTCTATCTGATGCTGAACATTTTTGTCTGTGGTAATAAGATTCTCATCAAATCTTTATTTTGTGATTGACCTTAATTTTTTCCTGAAAGATTTATTTTGTCATCAAATGAGACTGAGACCTCACTCCAAAATACTGAGGATTTTCAATAGCTGAGGTGTTAGAGGTTCTGTGAAAATGCTGCAGTGGAGAATGTTTAAAATATTTATTTTATTAAAATATGAGGTGTAAATTACATATTAAATTAATAGAGCATTTTTCAACCAAAAAAATTAATAGAGCATTTTTCAACCAAAAAAATTAATAGAGCATTTTTCAACCAAAAAAATTAATAGAGCATTTGGTAAAAAAATGGAAATACTGCATATGAGAGGGTGGGATTGGGCTTGTGTTCTCAAAGAGTTGTGGGCTTCGTTTTCACTGTAGATTTGTGATTGTTTGTAAAATTGTAATTTTTTTTTTTGCATATTGTATTTGCAGGATTGGTGAAAGAGATGTTTTAAACCAGCTTGTTGAGAAAGCCCTTGCATGTAAATCTTGCTTGAGAGAAATAGTGAACCTTGCATCAGCTAATGTTGATGAAGATATTAGCGTCATCTCTGAAAAGTTGACCACTGCTTTAAAGGCATGTTATTATACTTTATCTTAATAGTCTGTTTTTCTATATAATTTCAATCATCAATGCAGAAAATATGTATATTCTCGGATATGCATTGTCTGTACCTGTATCCTCTATTGTTTCTTGTTACTATTGAAAATGATTATGTTCTCATTTCACTGGAGCACGTTGATGTTAAAATTCGGTTGGTTTTTCTTATTGAATTTTTTTTACAGGCTAGTGAAGTGGCTTGTGTCTATGATCAGCATGATAATTGTGCCCTGGAGCTAGCCTTAGCAAAAAACTTGTGGAAAATTCAAGTCAATAGGCTGTTAAATGGAGTACAGAAGCCAACTCTCCAAGGGATTCAGAAACATCTGAAAAAGGTATTTACTGTTGACTAGGTTCATGTTTTCCCGCCGGCATTGCATTGCAAGAACAGGATAGCCTCTCCCCTTATTTATTTCAAGTACTTAAGTTTCTCCTTTTATAATATTTATGGCCGATAAATGCAACTTTGAACTTGCTGAAATGTTTAAGTACTTGACAGGGACTGGCTATGAAAATATCACCTGAAGATTACTATATGCTGAAACTTACAAATGTGAATTGCTTGGGTTTGCAGTGGGTAGAACTTGCCAAAAAGGTTCTGAGAGTTCTTTGATACGTCGATGTCTTTTCTTTCTCTTGATCTTGTTTTCTGGTTTTTAATATTTATACATTGTGGACAGGTAGCGGTTGATTGTGGGGCACTCAGCCTAGATAAAGTTTTTGAGATTGTAGGGGAAGGTGAAAAGTTGCCGGTTGATGTAAATGAGGAACTCAAGGTAAGAGGTTATCTTCTCTGGCAGTGTTAAGTGGGTCTGACATTATTCTGACCAATCTGATTAGAGCCAAAGTCAAAAAAGGGTTTGGTTCGGTTTATTCAGTACAAGTGAGAAGAGAATGAATCTAAACTAGGTTGGGTACCGGTGTATGTATGAATGCCTTTTATTTTTAGTAGTTTTAAAAGTGGAATTTCCTTTAAAATGTGAAAATACCCAACTTGAACTGAAGTTTCTTAGTGAGTTTGAATTCACTTTTCTCTCCAACTCAACCCGATCCAATTACACTCCTAGAACTCATTTATGTAGCATTGAAATTTAGAGATTGCCACGTTCATCATGTTGGCATGATGCTAATTAAGTATTGGTCTTTGTTCACAACAGATGCTAAGAGTTCGATGCATGCTTTATTGCATTTGTCGAAAGCCCTTTGATCCCGGAAGGATGATTGCTTGTTATCAATGTAATGAGTGGTATCACTTTGACTGCATGAAATTACCGTGCACAAGCGAGGTCTACATTTGTCCTGCATGTAACCCGTCGTGTACAGGATTGCCAACTAACCATGACAGGTCAGTTTATTATATGCATCTCTATTTAGTTTTAGACTAGCTATTAAATGTTTTGGTTTTTGGAATGCATTTTGCTTTAGATTTACAACATATATTACCTTTTAGCAAGCATGTTTTGAATATTAGTTGAGTTATATCTTGTATTTCTACCATCTATGTGTTCATTTGTTTATTTTTTGGTATTTTTAAGTGATTATCTTTCTTTCTTTGCAGATTAACCAGTGGTAAATTTGAGGAGCCTAAAACTCCATCTCCCAGGCATACAAACCCAAGAAAGAAACAAAAAAGAGATGTGCATGCGACCAGGAATGAAGATAGTAGGAGCTTTAGGTATACTAGTGGGTTAGAATGTCTAAGGTGGCACAATCGAAAGCCTTTCAGAAGAGCAGTAAGGAAACGTGTTGAGCTTCAAAGTCTTTCTCTTCCCCCTTTCTATGCGCACAACAATAACTGTGCACAGTAGATGATAATTGGTCATTAAATTGATTAAATTGATTCTTATGGTGTCAGCTCTGTCGTTTTTAATCCATCTTAATGTAAAATTTTATTTCCATTCCGTGTCATTGTTATTTATATGCGTTCATCCCATTTGATTTTTTTTGGGATAAATATGTTGTGAATTAATGTAGAAAAGATTAGTTCTATACAGCTTAAAGTAGGTAGGACTTGATGGAAATTAGTTGATTTTATGGGTACATATTAGATAAAATAGTGGTAAAAAACTAAGAATTGTTCATCCATGTTAGTTATAAAGCATGCACACCTAATTCCGTCCTTTCGTGTAATTTTTTTGGGATAATTGATTTTTTAATCAAAAACTGGATGGAAATTACCGGAAAATCAAAATTGTTAGGTTAATAAATGGGTAAATAGTCAAGTACGTCCCTGAATGTGCCCACCGCCTTCAACTTCGTCCCTAAACTTTAAAAATGTCACCCGTGGTCCCTGGAAGTGGCAAATCTCCCTCATCAGCAATCCTTGGGTTAAAAAAATAGACGGACGTTAACGGAAGTGTGACATGGTCTTTTTTTTTTTTTGTAAAGGCTGAGCTTATGTGGCATTTGAATGTTACAAAAGTTTGAAACACTTCAATTTAGTCCTTGATTCGTGTATATGATGAATAACCCTAAAAATTGGGGGAAAATCCCAAATTCTCATACCAATGCTTTTATGAAGCTCACTCTCACCTAATCAGCAGAAGAGGAAATAGATGTGTTAAAACCAAAGCATCGCACCCAATCTGTTGGGGTTTTAGTGTTTGGTGAGAAAAGCTTCAAATCAGTGATGAAGGGGATTGATTTGGGAAGAAAGGTGGCTGAGCACGATTAAGGTCGTGGTGATGAAGGTGGCGGCGCGATTAGGTCAGGGAGAGGTGGTGGTCGCGCGGCGTGATCCGGGAGGATGGGAGATACGGTGGTGGTGGTGTGATATGGGAAGAGATGAGGCAGAGGTACTTGGTGAAAATGATTCAAGGCATTCCTAGCAGATCTCAAAATGTCAGAGTGGTTCACACATGACATCCTTCTCTTGATTTCACCATACCCTTTGAGCTGCTTGTTTTTCCTAGCAACCTTTTCCTAGAATTCATTTAATATCATGTTATAATTACATTTAAGTTTTACAATAGGCAAACATTTTATAGACAATTAACAATGCTGTAAAGCCAAAGGGGACACTCCCCTATCTGACATCAACATTTGGTTTGGCACACTGTTCTGAATTCTCCCCCAATCTCCGTTCTCAATTCTCATTAATAATCACCTATCTCCTGTTGTCATATTTCTATTTCATTTCCATTTTCAGCCATTTTTGTTCATATACTTCCACTTCCCCTGTCTCTCCATTCATCACTCCACATTTATTTTTATACAAAATAAAATAAATATATCTTTAGCATGCATGAATCACGTGGGAAAGGATGAGGATCGGTGGTATTTTTTTATAAATTATTTTAATACTAGTTTATTATATACTATACATATAATAAAATATTACGTAATAATATAATAAAGTAAGGGGAAATACTTATTGCGAGTTATCCATATATTCAATACAGATACACCTGTCCCTTTCTTTCATTTCATTTCATTTTTTTTTGAAATTTTTATTTTTATTTTTTGGTTCTTATTTTTTTGGGCCCAAGTGAAGTGTCACTCTTTGCTTCTCTTTCCTTTTCTTCTGCAGTGTTCAGTCAAAACCCTAGATTTTCAAATCTACCTTCAATGTGTGATCTTCTTTGAGCTTCTCAATTTCCTGCATTTTCCCTCAACAATTTTCTCAGTAAATGCATGGATGGGAGAGAAGCTATGGCATTCTCTGGTGGCTCTGCTCCGTATTACATTCATAGAGGAGGGGTTGGTGCCTCTGATCAAGGGACACAGAGTGGAGGCTTCCAACTCCAACCACCCTCTGGGTTCAGACCTTTGTCAAATGCACGGTCTGGTTCTGCATTTGCAGTAGACCATCAACCTCAACATGGCAGTTTTAGTCCTCATGGTGGTGGTGGTGGTGTTAGCATAGGTGGTTCTTCCTCTCCTGGTACTGGTACTGGTGGTGGTGGTGGTGGTGGTGGTGGTGGAGGAGTGTCTCCTTCAGGTGTGCCTGGGAAAAGGAAAAGAGGGAGGCCTCGGAAGTATGCTCCTGCTGATGGACAAGGACAGGTTTCTTTGAGACTCTCTCCGATGTCTGCTGCCACTGCTAACTCCTCCCCGGGTTCGACAACGCCTTCCCAGAAAGGCCGTCGAGGGCGCCCACCGGGAAGTGGAAGGAAGCAACAGCTAGCTGCATTAGGTATATTTATATCATATGAGAATCTTTGTCTATTATATTAGAATTTGAGATTTGGCTGCTATAAAGTACTAAATGGTTCATTTTAGTAGAAAAAAATGTGGAGTTATGATGACTGTTATTAAGTAGTTTTTGTCCACATTAATGTTGCCAACATGGTACCAAGATTACTCTATTGAAATTATTAAGTTGCTTACAAATTCATTTTTCGGGGATCAAATTGTATGTATTTGCTCTAATAAAATTGACGGATAAGATCATGATGAAATAAGTGTACATTTAAATGAACTAAGGTGTTGTTGAAATTGAGTTTTATGTTAAATTGGGATAAATAATAGATAACCATTTTAATTTCTGATTAGCATCCTGTGACTTCTAAATTTTCCATTTTGCTGTTGTATTATAGTGAAGGAAAGGAGTGGGTGGGTGTGCTTTCTTTTTCATACTATTTTTTTTTCCATTTGAAGATGCTTTATAGTTTAAACTGGTAATTTCCATTTCCAACTTTAGTTTAACCTTTATCTGTTTGAAGTTTTATCTATGTTTTGCCATTTTTGTGTTTTACATCAGTGGTCCAGGGTATTAGCATTTGGTTTCTCTTGATATGGTTACTTGTTAGTCATAATTTCATAAATCCTGCTTCAGAAATCCATAAATCAGTCATAATTGTACTACATAGATCTCCCGGACTCATATAAGACTGACTAAACTGAGGAAGTTATACAGAAACAAGTACCCATCATCATTGTTTCTGATGTTGATCTTTTGCATACATGCTGCATTACTTAATTATTTCGCAGTCCAGATTCAACTTTCTGGTCTAGACTCCCAAAAAAAATCATTTATTTTTGTATTTTATGGTATTGATGGTAACTCATGGCTGTATCATGGAAATCGCTATCTTGGTGTGTTTTGCCTTGAGGTGTGTGAACTTCTAACATTTTTTGTTTATATCTTCCTAGGTGAATGGATGAACAGTTCTGCAGGACTAGCTTTTTCACCTCATGTTATCACCATTGCAGCTGGGGAGGTAGTTATATACTTCCATCTAACCTTCTCTATAACCCTGAATATAATGGCATTGAGGCTGCATGCATCGAAACAGGAGATGATTGTTTGCTCATGTGGGGTTCTTTTACATTTTAATATTGCATTTGTATAGTGGTACCAGAGTCATTGTTGACAACTTTGACATCAATACCAGGAAAAAAAATTGATTTGCACCCTCCAGTTGCATCAAAAAAGCATCAGATGAAGGATCTTTTGGAACAAAGTGTGCTCCTCTGTTTTTGTTCAAGATATTGATATTTAAATGATAATTTGCCATTCATGACATGCAAGCCGCATGGATGATTAATATAATTGGAAATAACTGCAGGCACACATGGATGGAGTAGTCACGTAGATTGAGATTGCCAATGACATATAAGTTATAGAATGTTAACTCACACATAGACATGGTTTGAGCTGATAGCATGCAAAACTGATGATAATTGATGGAAGTATTTGATTTTAATTTCAGCTATGAAATACTTACCATAGTTTATTTATTCATATATTAAACCGTCTAGATTTTTAATTAATGTTGCACTTTACCTAAGAAGTTTCTTCAATGATGCATTTTCTTTGTTTCAGGACATTGTTGCAAAGCTGTTGTCATTTTCACAACAGAGACCAAGGGCTTTATGCATTTTGTCAGGATCTGGGACAGTTTCTTTAGTCACCCTGCGCCAGCCAGCTTCGACTAGTGTCGGTGTTACGTATGAGGTTAAATAACTAAACACTAGTTACCTCCACTACTAACAATTTTACCGTTTTAAGTATCAATTATCATCCTAATGTCTCCTCTCTATTCCTCTCAACATTATCAGTTTAGGGAGTAGATCACAACGGGTACTAAGTTAATTGACTTAGTTCTGTACCATTAAAGTATGTAAGGTTTGCTCCTATGACACAATAGTGAACATTTTTTTTTGCATTTTGCAGGGCCGATTTGAAATACTGTGCTTGTCTGGTTCTTATTTGGTTGCTGAAGATGGTGGACCTCACAATAGAACAGGTGGCATGAGTGTTTCCCTTTCAAGTCCTGAAGGCCATGTTATTGGTGGTGCTGTCGCTAGGCTTATTGCTGCAAGCTCTGTGCAGGTATGTTCTTAAATGCAATCTTGATGTCCTTATACTTCTGGTCTTTCTTATTCTTGTTTCATCTCATTCATGATCTTCTGCCAGAAGTATATAACTATTAAGTTAAACAACTCCAAGGTGATATTGTATTGGAGGTAGTGGAGACTCAAACCTTTCCCTCAAAACCAATAAGAAAATGAGAACTTGCTTGCTGCAGGTGGTAGTTTGCAGTTTTGTATATGGAAACTCTAAGCCAAAGACAACAAAGCAAGGGTCCACAACAAAAGATGAGGATGATTCAGAGCCTCAGAGTAGTGATAAGTTAGCTTCACCAGGCAGTGCTGCACCACCAAATCAAAACTACACAGCATCTGCAGCAGGCATTTGGCCTGCATCAAGGCCTCTAGATATGCAAAGTGCACACCAGCAACACACTGGTATTGACCTGATGCGTGGGTGAAAATTTATTATGGAACAGAAGAGGCATTGTGGGTTTGTGTATATACATTATATATATATTTATCTCGTTGTAAATTAACTGAATTTGTGAGCATTGTGACTCACCATTGGTAGGTGATAAGTTCGCACTAACCTATGCTGTAACAAATGGATCGTTTCAGGGGTAAGTAACAATCATGATTTATGCCAAAAAAAAATGTCTGGTGAATGGAATGCAAAAAAGTGAAGATTGAGTGGAGTGTGTTGTGTTGAGTGCTAATGGTACCTTGGATTCAAGGTAAATGAAACGCCCGTAATTGCAAGTGCACGGTTTTGTCGAGTGGTATATTATTCTCACAGTAACTGTTGTTGATTACCAGTTATCTACAAATTCAGATTATATAGACAGAGGCCATGCTCAACAATAGCTCCATAAAAAGTTATGTAGTACTTACCTTGTCATTAAGTAGGTAAACTAGGAGAACATTTGATTATCGTTACAAGTATTGTTAGTAATGGTAGATAAAAGTTGCCTGTAACGATTTTGCTACCCTCATCAAAAAAATGTAAAGAAAAACAGCAGTTTATATTATTGAAATTATCAAATAAATAAACAAAAGAATGCAGTCAAATTCAATCGTTGTGTGCTTCATCTAATCTGCTAACCCTCTCAAGCAGATTGTTCATTGTAATGGCAAATGCATCCTGAAACTTCTCGAGCTCAGAGTCATGATCCCCATATACTAATCCAGGCAATAGCTCATATATAATATACCTCCTCATGTTTTCCCTCTCTCTTGATGAAATATTGGCTAGCTTCTCCACCACATTGACATTCATTTTTGTAACCTCATTTTTGTCCATAAACACAGAGTACTTATCATGGTCATCAGGTAAATGCCATGGATATTGGTAGTAGGCTGTGAAAGGATCAAAAACAACTGGGATGCAACCTGATATCAGAGAATCAAAAACAGATTTTCTTGTTGGGCTGTCCCCTGGAGGCTGCAGACAGAACTCAGAGTCAACAAAAAGTTCTATAATTGACTCTGGTTCATAACACTTGGCAGAACTGCAATTCAGAAACTTGCATTTGCCATCACTAGTTGAAGTACATTGGTCAATTAACACTGACCTTATGTTGCCCTCTGCACCAGCTCGTGCCGCCCCAGCAAAACTGACAAGGTTTCTACGATTCGATTTAATGATCTTCAGTTGCCAAGCGATGATATCATTGTCTGAATGTGGGTGGAAATAAGATGGATGTGGAATTCCAATATCGTTCACATGCCATGGCTGGCGTTCAATCAAGAGCTTCATGGGATTTTGCATTTTGTCGAGCTCTAACAATCTAGTACCCCAAGGAGAGTTGCTAGTTCTCCTAAAATCCCATGAAATTTTACCCAACACAAACACATGATCCTTACCTGAATTCCTGTTCCATGATCTTTGTCTCTCAAGCCACTTCACTAGCTCCAAACCCAAACTGTCCTTCACATCATTTGAAACATTCTTGAAGTGCCATCGCAAGATATCCAAACCGCCATAGAATGGGACATAGAAGAGCTTTGCATCATTTTCATTGTAAACCCTGCATGGATGCTTCAACACCCTTGAATGAAATATGAGTTCAAGTGAGTACTGATGAGTTTGATACCACCCTTTACCAAGCTTGGATATTGGCTCACCCAAGCCCTTGTTACTGATATATCTGCAGAAATCCTGCCATGGAACCATGTCGCGGCATTGACCCACCAAGTCATTGTTAAACTTCGAGGGCAAATCATACACGTATATTCCTCGACCATCACAAGTTGCATAGTTTTTATCTGATTTCCAGGATCTATGAACCTGTAATTGCTCCTCAATGACCTTCACAGCATTTGCAGCCTCCTCATTTATATCGGTGTTAGCTACTCTACTCGTGACCGGGATACTTGGAAACTTACCCAACTCAGTTGCATTGCTCTCAATTCCAGGAGTAAAAGAATTGTTTTGGTTTGTGGAAATTGGGATTTCAATGGAGGGATGGGTGCCTGCAGAGAGACAATAGAGGCTACTGAGCTTCCTTGTAGAGAAACAAACATGAATGATATTTCCAGTTATAACGGTGGAGAAGGAAGACCACATGTAAATAAGGATTAGAATGAAGACTGTGGCAGAGATTCGGCTAACAAAGTTGTATAGAATAGTAAAGCCAAAATAAGAGTGTGTAGGTTCTGGTTTTCTTGATGATTTTGATTTTTTTCTGGATACAGACACGGCCATTTTCAATGTGAGAATTAAGACCCCTAACTTCTGGTTTTTCTAGTAGAGAATTTAATCATCATATTCTCACCAAATTATCATGCAAGCACGTATACTGAATTTCCTTTGATTAAATAACAATACACACGTCTATGTACATTGGAGGAAAATATGATGTGTTTGGTGAGTGATCGTGCTCCCAGATACAATATGTTCACAGGTTGTCATACAGTAGAGGTTGACATTCATGATGCAATTATTAATTAACATGAGTCCCAGAATCTATATTCAATTGCCACAAAATTAGTAACCATACATAAGATAAAAGCTAGCTGAATTTTTCTCAAGTCCAATTAATAAAAAATAAAAAATAAAATCAACGAAGGGATACAAAAAATTGTGAAGCACTTTGAATCATTTTAACCAAAATCAATCAGAAAAAATATTATACAGAGAATTGTTTTTAGGTATCTGACTTCTTGCGGTTTCCAAGGAACTGAACTAGAACATTGAGTTTAACAAATCAAAGAGCCCTATTTTAACTTGGCATAGTTTTATATAATCTATGATATGACCAAACATTAGAAATAAGAGGACTCTAGTATACAGATTTGCAGCTAAGTATAATCCCCATACAAATTAGAACTCCTCCCCCTACCCTGCTTGAGAATTTCTGGAAAGTTATACAAATGATAAAATACATAATAGAAACATCACTTAGATCATGTTTGAAAATTCTTCTGCAATTGATTCTAATGTCTAAATCAATCTAGAGATAGGCTTCTATGAGTAGTTTATTGATGCCAGAATTAATTCTTATGCAAGAGAAGCAGATCCAAACATGCTACTACATAAGAAGCAAGAATCCTATAACATGCTGTCAGTTCTTGCAGGCAGGCGACGGTAGAAGTTGATGGGTGCAGAAGGGAGCCGGTAGCGAAATCTTGGATGCCTCATGGCGTAGAACCCAGCTAAACCCGCCACTACTTGAAAAGGAGTAACATAAAGCACCAAAGCAGATAGGAGACAGAAGGTAATGAAGATAGCCGAAGCACGAGGGTCTCTCCAGCTCAACATTGCCTGAATCCTCTCCCCCTGACTTGCCAAATCCCCAACCACCGTTTGTATCCTCCCAGCTACGCTCCTCAACCGGTCATACCTCATTCTCACAAGGTCAGGGTTCCGGCTCGTCGGAAAAGTATCAAACTCCTCATCAAGCTCATCCGGGTGCACTGCTTCTGCCTGTGAGATTCTAGTGTTCATGTGAGGAGGGTATCTCGGCCGGTACCTGAAGTTCCACACACCAATCAAGAACAGGTAGAGAAAAAGTGTAGGAAGAATCAGTTCCGGGAAGCAAACTAGCATCAGGAACAGAAGATGAACAAGCACTGTGGTGACAGGATTTATCCACATGCAGATATCTCCCAACCACCTCATAACCGCAAACACACCAGAGAAAACTGTCATCAGCCTAAAGAAATTCGCCTTGCTCCGACGCATGCTCCAGAGGTGAGAGTCCACGTCAGACATGTACTCCACCACCTCCTTCCTAAGTGGCGGCTCTGCTCGGCCAAGCCTGGCCGCCACTATGTTGACCGCTTGGTGACGCAGCATGTCAAGCTGCGTCACTGAGAACGGTCTCACATAGTGCATTTTGGGAAGCAGTGGTCGTGAGTACTGGTAAAGCATGTTGGCAAATGAAGTGCATGAGAATCTTATTGCTAAGTGCAGTTCACCCATCTTCTTAACCCCGGTTGGATGAAGAACAAGTAGTGGATATGAGTGCGTGTAAATTCTACCTGTTTCAAGAGTTGAGATTCGTATTCTGACCTTCCCAATTTTCAAGTCTTTTGAAGTACCCTTTTCACTAATCTGGGAGTTGTCAAATACACCTATAGTGAGGACTGTGGATTGATCAAACACCTCCCAAGTGTATTGCTCATTGTATTTTGGATTCAAATTATCAACAATGGTCCTTGTTCTCACCCATTTGTGACCATATTTTGCTACACAGTAAGTGTCAGAAGTTCCTCTGCTATCCCTTGTTTTCATGGGGTGGAGTCCTATGGCATTCAGCACTCCAAGTTCTAAAACCCCGATTGGCGGCTTCCATAACTGTTTTGCTGTGGGGCGAAGATCGCTGCTGTAATGAGTAGACTCATCAAGAACATGATATCCTCCGTCTAGGCATAGCCGGAGCTGAATTCTGCTGGAGAATTTTTCTTTCTTCAACTGATCAACATCCACTGCAACTGGCTTTTCCAGGTTGAACCACCGCGAGTGAATGATTCTGTCATCAGCACGCCTCTCCACAGCGTTCAGTGGAATGATCACCCTCCCTGTGATCTCATCTTTTCCAGGACCAACCCGGTCTTCGACTGTAAGGACTAAATGATCATCAAAAGGTTCAGCAGCAACAAACAAAAGATCCTCATTCCACTGCGCGCTTAGAGTTCTGGCTGGAACTGTCTTTGTTTTCAGCACTTGGTTTCCTATCTGCACCTTCACATACACATCAGGGAAACGGTTTTTCTCTGTTGGAACCAGGTCCTGCGCCTCCACAACATTGACACGCACGTACCACAACCTTGGCGCGTGGTAGACCTTTGATCGGATCGCTGTGGAGGTAGCAGGGGAGCTGTCAACAGGTGTGGCTGCATCTGAATGCCAAGCATCAGAAAATGCCTCATCTGCTTGAGTTCCAAGCCACACAGCTAGCATCAGCTCACCTTTAACCTTCTCCCCCTTTTTATCAATGAGGCGGTACCACTCTGGCGCCAAAGGACTATCCGGTGGCACTCTCAGAGGAACCTCATTGATGTCAAACCTCACAATGCCTACAAAATCATCTTTGATGAGATCCTTGTCCTTGATCACAACTTCTAGTACAGATGCTTGCATCCGCTCTTTTGAAAATGCAAACACTTGATTCCACTCAGGATGCTGATTCTTATCAAAGTGTCTTGTGATACCTCTGTAGTTGCCTATTCTCACCTCAACAAATGGATCAAGACTCCCGGTAAGATCCATAGCAGGAAGCTCGCGAGCCTTAACAACCCTCACATACAGAAAATACATCCTTTCCACGAGATCATATGTGCTCGAAGTTTTGTCTTTATGAATAACTCGGCCCCCCACAACTCTTCCCCCTCCAAGAAACGGGCTTGTTTCTTTGAGTGCATAATCAACTGGCTGTGCTGAAGCAGCAGAGTGCATGCGTACTAGCTTCATAGGCTGTGGTTGATCAGATTTCATTTCATCAGCTTCATACTTTGTGACATAGTGAGTATCTGCAAAGGTAGGAGGGGGATGGTGTTGGTGTCGGTGTTCGTGTTGTTGATGGTTTGTGTTGGGGAGATGATTAAACGTGTGTCGTCTTGAGTCAGCTCTTTCATTAGATAAATTTGCTGGTGCATGAACATCTGCATTAGTTGAGCTGGGATTATCAGTAGGAGTTGGAATTGAGGATTTTATGGTTGGATTATCAGTGATGTAAACTTTAAGGCCAATCTCTCCTCTTACACGAGAGAAGATGCCGCGCTTTTCCAATGGAAAGTGCAGGACAACTGCATCAGAGTGAGGGACAAAGGATGTTCCTGTGAGGCTAACCTTGCCTAGAAATGAACTTGAGTTAGTTGCTCTGGAATGGCAGTGGACATAGGCCTCAAGAGTGAGGTAGTGAAGATTTGAAGGATCAGATATGTTGAAGTAGAAGCTCTCATTCCAAACAGGGTTAAGATCCCTTTCTTTGATGGTGGTACGGAACTTCTGGCCATCAAAGTAAAGTTCCACAAAGGCACTAGAAGAACCTTGTCCATCTTTAGGTAGTAGATTGTGAGCACTCACCACATCTACCCCTAACTTTAAGTTGATCATGATTAAATGTGGCTGTCAGGCTTCTGTTGCCAAAGAAGATTTTAGTGAGAAATGCAGGATAATTATAGATACCTGCAAAGAGAGGATTAAAAGTTATGAGAAACAGCTGAAATTTCTAATAATGAGACAAAACTGCTTATGTTAGTCACTGGACTATATGCATATTTTGTACTTATATACATCATAAAACATCAAAATATGTGCTAATCAGATTTAACCTCAGACTAATGAAACAAATTGACCAAATAAAGGAATTGTGCAGCTGCAAGTATATGTGTTAACAAAAAATTCTGTAGCATCTTCCATTAAAATTCATACAACTTCCGATTTCTACATTTGGACAATGAAATTTGATAAGAACACTGAGTAAAAGGAAATGATTTTTAGATTGTCCACCTAATATAGCTGGATATGTAACTGTTAACAAGTAGTCCTCAATGTCTAGACCATGCAAAAATCTGAAAACCTTTGAAACATATTCAAGGGACAAGCTGTTAGAGGGAATCCAATCAACCTACTAGCTCTTAATGCAGAAGATAGAGGCACTAACAAAAATTAGTGACAGGGTGTTAAACTGTTAATGTTCCTATTGATTCTATTTGCAATTCTGATTTTATCACTTCAAAAAAAATTATTTTAAGACAGATGCCTCAATCATATTGAAATATCTTCATCTAGTCCAACAGCAAACAAGAGTCCAGCTTAAGAAAAGGTAGCAAACACACATGAACAAGGTACAGACTACAGAACACACATTGGGGAACACACACACTGAATATTATGATGCATGATAGTGGTCACTATAGGCAGCAAGATCATGCAATAGCAAATGCTTCACAAAATAAAATCCAAAAATTATATTGCATGTGTCAAAAAATAAAAATAAAAACTCAGCAGCAAACATGAGTACTCACAGAAAGGAAGTTGCAGAACCAATACACTTGAACAAGATCACCTTCAATAGCTGAGTTGCAGGTTTAAGAAGATCTGTAATTTGGGGCGAATATTCATTCACCTCTTCATAAACTGGTGTCATGTGCAACAGTCCTCGTAGAAGTAGAAGTATTCATCTACACGCATTGAAAGAAATGAGCATGTGACAGTGAGATACTTTTTGAGCTCCAAGTTAGTGATCCATTAAATACGGCACACACACATGAGCTTTGTACAGCTGAATTTCACACACACATTAAAATATTGTGACTAATTAAACAAGATCACGCACGATAAGGGGAAATTGCTTTCTAGTGTTGCATTTGTTTAAAAGAAAGAAGAAGAAGACTACTTAGGAAACTTGCAGTTGCATGAAAAATTAAAAAATTGGAAAAGATGTTCAAAGGTCAAATCTCTATATTCTGAGTTCTAAAACTATATGAAGTTAGAAAACAGTGAAGCTGAAACATTCAAAAATAATTTAAAAGTGTGGCATTATTAATATCAGTGAATGAGTGCTACAAAAATGGTGCTGGTTCTAAAAGCACATAAGAGCTTACATATAACTCGCTATTGAAGAGGGTACGGAAGACCATGCTCAATTGCTCATGCTCAGAGTGGAAGAAGAAGACAAGTGGTGGAAGGAAGGAAGCATAGAAATAGAAATGCTTTGAGGGCCACAATGCCATTACTGACTGGTTTATATACAACAACTGAATGCATACAAGACAGACACTGTCTCCAATGCTCAGAGCAAAAGACAAAAAGCTCCCTGTGGTTCAGTCAGTTTCTCACTCGTCCTTTCCATTTAAATTCATCATACAATGTTAATGCTACCATGCTGAGGGAACTTGATTTGTTCTACGGTGAGTTTTTTACTCATTGTGATTTTCTATAGTGTATTCAATTAAATTTAATTTTTTTGAAAATATATAAATATTAATTTAGCATGAAACTATGAGTTGTAAAAGAAACATGTCATCATCCATCTTATCTCATCTAAAATCAACGGTTCTCTGATCGAGGAACAAGCTTAAGGCTCGGAGCTTCATCTAAGGTGCACGAGCATATCTTGACATGTTTGATAAATTGTGTTAGAAGATTCAACATTTTATCTCTCTTGTACCTCGTACTCATAATGATTTTCAACCTCAAACGCTCGGAATCTACAAAACCTAACCCGAAAAGGTGGGTTTGCATTGCACAAGGTACGTAAATTATCCACCATTCATTTCATGCTTCTCCTCATATGCTAACTTGCGTGTCTGAGTGTCATCATAAGTCCCTCCGACTAATGTGACTCAAATAGAGGAGCTCTCATCTAGCTCGGAGAATCACCCCTTACTATAGTACCATATCATTTCTCATTCACTCAACACTCTTCTGAGTGATTTTGCTAGGTTCAAGTGACAAGCTATCCATAATAATTTTATATTTTTCTCAATCAATGCTGAAACAATCCCAAAAAATTGAGCTAAGTTCATAACGAATTTAAGAAGTCATTGGTAAGTCCATCACGAAATGACTATGCTCTAGCCTTGGTATGGAGATAATGAATTGCGCCCTTTAGTAGCAGTATGGGGTTATTATCCTTTCAATTTGGGCATAGCATCATGGGTTGCATTGACTTTATAATGCCATATGCCTATAGTTATTTCAGCCTCGTATGGGCCTATTAATAAAATGGAATTGGAGGTTCTTTGAAACTTGTGTTTTCAAGATCTACATTATTATTTACTCAAAAATAAAATCTACATTATTATGGCCTTCTCTGCATTAGTTTTGTCATGGGTGTTCATTCTTAGAGTATAGTATGTGGCTTAATTCACACAACCATGTGAATACAATGGTTGTGAATTGTGATTAGTGAGAAGTCAGAAAATGAATGTGACTGGTACAAAGAATAAACCCTATCAAATGGGCTACGTATATTGATATATGTGTTTGTTTTTGTCCTGAATTCACAATTGGATTCTAAACATTTTGAAATAAAACAATTGAAACAAAGTGATTGTTTGGAAATAGATTAATTCTTTATGAAATGATCACCTTTTAAAAGTATTTCAAAATTTTAGGCTTAATTGCACTTTTCGTCCCTGATCTATATCATTTGTGCAATTTTGGTCCCATTTGTTTAAAAGGAGCAATTTTGGTACACTAAAGATTAATTTGTGGCAATTGAGTCCTTCCAGTCAATTCTTCATCAAATTACTAACGCTGTTAGCTGACCTGGACATATTAAGTGATGTGGAATTGCTATTTGCACCACAAAGGAAAAATTAAAAAAAAAACAAACTTTTCATCTATTTCATCGTCATCTTCATCAGCTAATCCCTACTCTCACCTGTTCCTCATGGTCATCTTCATCATTTCCATCCCCACCATCCCCATCATCTTACCACCACCACCATTCTCTTTGAAACCCCACTTCTTGTTCTTCTTCATAACCATTGGTTACTACCCATAAATCAACAAGCAAAACACATAAATAGAAAAACGAATCCCTCCCATTCCCTATCCATCAAAACCCAACCTGCATCATTAAACCCAGCTGCATCCATCAAAAATCACAGATCCAACACAGTCTGGGTTGATTAAACAAGAAAAACACCACTTCTAGAACACTAAAACTACAATTTTTTGATAGAAATCGAATGATAAAGATAACAATATGCCAATTTTTTGGATCGATTCATAAATGTAAAAGGCTTGTGTTTGAGGGTTTTGATAAGGGAGGAAGGCAGTAGAGGAAACCCAGTTGAGAAAGTAGATAAAAGAACCAAGCTTCAATCTTGATGAAGGTAGATCAAAGAACCAAACTTCAACCTTGAGAAAACCCAGTTGAAGGTGTCGCAGATAGTAGAAATCACGAATTCCAGCGGCGACGGAGATGGATTGTGGTGTTTGGGACGATTTGGGGTTTGGGGTTTCTGGAAAGAGTTGCAATTTTGGGTTTCTGGAAATATTATGGGTTTTGGAAATTTAAGGTTTCTATGTGGGTTGAAAGAAGAATAAGGTGAAGGTGGGAAGGAGGGATCGATGCTGATGAATGAAAATATGGATGGTTCTGATTCATCTCCTTCCATGGCAGATTTGGATGTTGGGTTGGTGGGGAAGTGTTTTCGGTGGGGTTGAAAAGGGAGTGATGAGTGGGAAGAAGAAGAAGAGAGTGTGGCGATGAGATGATTGAGTGGAGGTGGTGCGCTGGAGGAAGAAGAAGAAGAAGAAGAAGAAGAGAAGAAGGGGTGGTGGTGATGTCGAGAGATGAAGGAGGGTTGAAGAACTGCCGATTGTAATTTCCTTTTTTTTTTAATTTCCACCTTTCTTTCATAAAAAATATTCCACCTTTCTTTTAATTACGTGGAGGCTTATTTTGAATCCTAGTGGCAGTAGTGTCAGTGACACATCATTAATGAATGCCACATATGCCAATTTAGACGGAAAATTAACGGAAGGACCCAATTGTCACATCCTAATTTTTAGTGTACCAAAATTGCTCGTTTAAATAAAGGGGGCCAAAATTGCACAAGGGGTATAGATCAGGGACGAAAAGTGCAATTAAGCCAAAATTTTAATAAAAAAATATTTGATTGGTTTAAACCACACGTATTGTCGACCGAGACAATTTTATTCGAGCCAAATATCGAATATGATATTTATAGAAAGCAAAGTCCCCCTACTAAATAAGTGACTCACAATTAAATTTAGTCAAAGCTTCTTTAAGATTACATCAAAACTCTACAAATTTTTTACACATTAAGTACTAGTCTTACAGAAGAAAATCCTTGTTCCCAACAAACAAGACCAGAGTTATGATTAAAAAAGGTTGCTTATTCAATCTTTATACCATTTATCTCCAAGTTGTTTAGCTTGTTTGGTCTTTTATAAAACTTCAACAAGAGGGAGGAACATACAACACTGACAGAAGAAGCAGCCATTGCAACTCCAGCAATCCATGGGTGTAACCGAAATCTAATGAACGGGTAAAGGATTCCTGCGGCAATTGGGATAGCCAGCAGATTATAACCCATGGCCCAAATGTAGTTCAAACGGATACGAGAGAAAGTTTTCTTTGCCAGATCAATGGCAATTATTATATCCTCCAAGTTACTCCTCATTAGAACTATATCAGATGCCTCAATAGCTATGTCTGTGCCAGCACCAATTGCAATTCCAACATCAGCTGCCACCAGTGCTGGTGAGTCGTTGATTCCATCTCCCACCATTGCCACAGTGTAGCCAGAAGTCTGCATATCCATGAAGTTAAACATAAAAAGTTGATTAATTCAGGGTGACTGACACACACACAAGATGCCTTTGTGAATCTTATTCCATTTAATAAGTTATTAAGTACATGAATTTAATAATAAAAAGTTTTAAGCAATCATTGGGACCATGGTTTAGTATGTACCTGCAACTCTTTCACTTTAGTCGCTTTAGTCTGAGGTTGAGCCTCTGCAATGACAGTTTCAATACCAGCTTGTCTAGCAATGGAATTGGCAGTTCCCCAGTTATCACCTGTCACCATGATGCTCCTAATATTCATGGAGTTAAGGATAGAAACAACTTCTCTGGCATTTGGTTTCAGTGGGTCAGATACAGCCAAAACTCCAATGACATCTCCATCCAAGGATACTAAGATCCCAGTTTGAGCCAGGCTTTCAATTTTTTCTAGTTCTTCTTCAGCATCCACTAAAATGGCTATGTTATGGTCCAACATTAATTTTTTATTCCCAACCATTATTTCCTTGTTTCGAACAATGGCCTTCACTTCATGACCTGAAATAGAAACAAAGTCTCTTGCTTCTGGCCAGGGATGGTACTTTTCATCTTCTGTGATCTTCTTAGCATGCTCAACAATGGCCTTGCCTATTGGATGTTCACTGTTCACCTGATATACATAAACATTAGTCATTGATGTTATTTTAACATTCAAAGAGCTATGGTTAATAGAAGAAAGCTTGCCTCTGCTGCAGCAACAAGTTCATAGAAATCTTTAAGTGGCAAATTCTTGAAGAGTTTTGTAGTTACAACCACTGGTTTTCCAAGTGTGAGAGTTCCTGTCTTATCAAACACAATGCAATTCACCTACAAGATTGTTGATGTTAACTAGTGAACTTTCTATTGCTGATACTGAGAAGAAAAGAGAATACTGTCAATGACACTCACTGACCTTATGTGTACTCTCTAATGCTTGGCCTCCTTTGATCAACACACCTTGAGTTGCTCCAACTCCTGTACCAACCATGACAGCTGTAGGAGTAGCTAGGCCTAAAGCACAAGGGCAGGCTATGACCATGACTGAAATCCCAAACTCAAGTGCAAGCTCAAAGCTATTCATGGAGGATGGTATCCATGATTTTGGGTATCTATGTAACTTTCCAGCTAGAAACCAGGAAAACCATGTTGAAAGGGAAAGCACAATCACCTGTAGATAAAAGGCACTCATGAGGTGTTTGGATCAGTGTTGTCACAATTGATTTTGGATAAAGTTGATTTTGGAAAAATTGATTATAGTAAAGAGAGACTGAGAGAGTTGAACATGAAGTAATTTATGTTTGGGTACATACATTTATGAAAAAAGTGGTTTTTGCTAGGTAATGTTATGAAATTCAGTTGTAAAATCTAAGAATTGATTATGCTCAACACAAAAGCTACTCTCTCTACATTGTACCAGAATTGATTTTGGGGCTGAAATCAATTCTTCAAAATGTCTCTCAAACATCTACATTGTCATCCAACTCTATCAGGATTGATTCTTAAGTTCCCTGATGGTAATCAAACACAAACATAACTCCTCTTACTTAAATGGATAAGCATCTAGAGCAAAATCAGTAAAAATGAAGTAGTTAGTACTAGGCTTACCAAAGGAACAAAATATTTACAAATTCTGTCTGCAAGTTTCTGAACAGGAGCTTTCGCCATCTGGGCAGACTGGACAAGTCTAACAATCTGGGAGACGGCACTCTCTGACCCAACCCTTGTTACCTTAACATGCAAAACTCCATTCTCATTCAGAGTCCCTCCAATCACCATATCTCCTTCCCTCTTAGCCACAGGCCTTGCCTCTCCAGTTATCATGCTCTCATTTATGTGGCTCTTCCCCCAGATCACATAACCATCTGATGCTACTTTTGCACCAGGCACAATCTTAATCACATCATTATTCTGTATCAATCTGCTATCAATTTGTTGTTCACTAATCACAATTCCTCCACCATCTTCAATTAACAAGGTTGCTGTGTCAGGGGTCAAGTCCATGAGCTTTGCAATGGCTTGTGATGCCTTCCCTTTAGCCAACACTTCCAAATACTTCCCCAGTAAAATAAATGAAATAAGCATAGAACTTGTGTCAAAAAGATCATTCCCTTGGAAATGCCGAGAGAAAGAAGCTCTTATCACAACATAGAGTGAATAAAAGTAAGCTGCATTTGTTCCTAAGGCTATCAACACATCCATGGTTGATGAACCTCTGCGTAAAGCTTTATAAGATCCAATGTAGAATCTTCTGCCTATGATGAACTGCACCGGGGTAGAAAATTCCCACCTCAAAAGCAAACCAACATCCAGCATATTCACAACTTTGATATCCAAAATATTTCTAACTCCAGGAACACTCACAAGGACCATGCAATTCAAAAAAACAGGAATGCTGAAAGCCAAGCTCCATATCAATAACTTGAAGTATTGATCAATTTGCTCCTGTTTATGTGCTTCACTACTCCCATCATTTGGAAAAATCACAGCTGTAAAACATCCGGATCCTGTAGATTCTATGACTTGAATAAATGTTCTGGGCCCAATCATGTATGGTTTATAAGTTAAGGCAATTTTGTTAATGTTGGGATATGTGTCTATGGCTTCAACACCTGGAAGTACCAAGAGAGATTGTTCAATTGCACTCATGGATTCCTCATTTTTAATGCCATCGATTTTGAGTTCTATCTTGCTTATGTGTTCCCCTCTGCTTATTAGAACAGGTTTGAATCCAAGTTCTTGTATAGTTTCCATTAGTTGATTGTAGCTCACAATGTTGGGGTCATAATGAACTTCAGCTTCTTCAGTTGCCAAGGCCACTTGTGCTTTGTGCACGCCTTGAAGGATTTGAAGAGCTGATTCAATAGTGGAGGAGCAAGAAGTACATGTCATGCCACCTATGTGTATTCTACATATTTGTGAAGAGGTATCACTGGATTCTCCTTCTATGGGTTTGGCTTCAAAACCTGCATCTTCAATGGCCTCACATATTTTCTCTTCCTGCATGTAAAATACATGCTTTAATTAGTCAACAATTACACAAAGCAAAGCACCAACCAATCAAATATTATGTAGTGAATATTATTTTTACCCTCCAAATATGCAGGTAATTTTTTTTACTTGGTGAAAATGGAATGAGTGGCGTTTGTGAGGAAGTGGATCTTATTAATAACAAGTGTCATAGATAACCACAATCATTTCATTTAAACATTTACTTTTTTTTTATGTATATCGCTCTTCTCATTTCATTTAGAGATTAATTTCTATGCACCGACGGTGTAAAAAGTTTTACCCCATCATTCAATCACAACCTTCCATTTTCTATTTTAGATATTATTAAATTCAAAATTAATTGTGAGCTAACAAAATGGAGGAATGTGATTGAATTAAATTTTTTTATTATATCTCTCCTATCTTCACTTCTTTCTCACTTAAAAAAAAATGTTAATGGAGCTTTATTATATTTCTAGAGCCAAAAAGGAAAAAGGAAAAAATAAAAGAAAAAGTATATTCACCGCTACCTCAAGTGGAATACAATTATACAAAGCTGGGCAGCGTCAATTCATATAGTCGTTTTATTAATTAATTAACTCTTGAGGAAACAAAGCATCCATTAGTGCATTAACTTTAGGCCACCATTCATTATTTGCAAAAAGTAGCTTGTAAACAATCTTGAAAAGCCAAACAAGAAGCATGATCATCAAATCAAAGAACAATTAAATAGCAAGAAGAAATTAAATACTGAAATCATCAATTCAAATAATAAGTGTTGTATACTCACATTAACCATAGACGGGTAATAAAGAACCTGGGCTTTATAATTCAAGACATCAACAACTGCTTCTCGAATCCCTGGTAAGCGTTTGACAGCTTTCTCCACAGATCCAGCACAAGCAGAACATGTCATTCCCATAACGCACAAGACAAGTTTGGCTTCTGATCCTACCACTACCTTCTTGTTTGCTTCTTCCAGTGACGTCCATTTCGTCATGGATGGATAGTGTGCCTCAGGTGACAAGTTTCCACAACACTGTAACCACCCCCAACCCTCAAACTTTTTGCTAGTACCCATTTTGAACACTAACTAACAACTTTGCAAATTCTAATGATTCTTGTAGAATCGAATGAGAAAGGAAAAGGAAGGGGTGACGAGGAGATGAGGAATTGAGTAATGGAGTATTTAACAGTCATGTAATCATGATTCCTACATTATTCCTTATTTTATTATTGCTAATGGGCTTAAACTAATGCTATTATATATTCTTGATAAGGTTTTTTTATATGCAAATGTTAGATGTTAGTATACTAATCATTTTTATAGGGTTCAAACTTTGGACTATTCACTCTTCTAACCTCTTATATCTCCTAGCTCTTACTACTGGTGTTAACATTCAAAAACTATGTATTAAGCAAGTGAAAAGTTTTTACTGAAAAAGCGGCGATTAGTAATAACAAAATGGTTTTAGAGAAATGCCAAAACCTCCAAAGTGTATTCCCCGAATTTTCATGTTAAGTCCCTTTACTTCATACGTGGCCACTGTTGCATGCAATTAATGGTAATTTTTTTGTTTTTGTTTTTGTTTTTTTTTCTATTTTCCGAACTTATCCTTCTTTCAGCATACCAAAGGTTTAGTCAAGTTACTTTTAAGTTTTAATAATTGTTTTTCTCCTCAAATAGTTACTACCTTCGTTTTTGCTTTGCTCATTCGTGAAGATCAAACATTGAGTTTCCAATACAACTCACCAAGTATTCAATTTTTCTATTATTTTCTTTTTCTTTACTAATTGGTCAAGTTGGTAAACTAGTTACACTATATATTACTATATTAGTGTTCATAAAATTTAAATTTATCAAAATTTTATATTATTAAAAATATTAAATGATATTTTTTAAATCACCCAAAAATTACCTTCGATAAAATTGCTCTAGTTTAAGTAGTCCAATAATATTTTCATAAAGCTCTAGTAATGTCATGCGTATCCAATATTTACTTTGAGTAATAAGTTAACAAAAGGTTTCAAAAAAAAATAACAAAAAGTATTAAAATTATTTAATAAGTGTTAGTAAAATATTAATTAAATAAATTGTATTCATTTTTTTTGTGTGTTTTTACTGTTTGTTTTACAATAAATCGAAAATGAAATTTCCTCTCACAATTCTGACTGACATGTAGTAAATGTTAAAGTTCTTTTTAAATGAAAAAAAAAAACAAAATCCAACTAGGCTCATTAAAGGACGTGGCAGTGTCATATGGGCCTGTCAAAGCTTCGACATTGACCAAGGCGGCCAGAGGGATTAAAACCAAATATTAATGCCAAGGTTAGGGACCACTTTTCACACTTACGCCAACGAAGGACGAAAACCAAATATATGGTAAAGGTTAGGGACCCAAAACTTAATTAAACCTACTATATAAATAAAAATTTGATAGATTACGAAAATAACAAGCAACTATATGCAAAATTTTAGAGTTGTCAATACGGGCCAGCCCAGCCCATATGGGTCAGCCCGTATGGGTTGGGTTGAAAACGGATTGGATTGTGTCAACCGGGGTCTTAACGAGCCAAGAAAATATGAACCCAACCCGACTCGCTACGAGCTCGCGGGTTGGCGAGCTGGCTCGCTGGTCGAGTGAAATAAATATAAAAAATTGAGAAATTGGATTAGAAAATGTTTAAAATGTTATAAAAAAAATAATTTCAAAAAAATACTTATAGAAATTGGTATCAACTCATAAAAAAGAGGTTTATCAACGCAATCATTTTTATCTCACATTTGAAATATAGAAAAAGAATTTAGTTCACAGGATTTAAGAACACAACTGTCTCATTTAAAATGAGATAAATAATATAATAACAATAAATAAAATATAAAAATTGACTCAAATTAAAAGAAACGAAAATTTCCATTTTTCTACCAAAATTTAATCCATAAAACTAACATGGAATTAAATAAAAATAAAATAAAATTTTTAATAAAGAATAACTTTAACCCGATGGGTTGGCTCGCTTGACCCGCGGGTTGCTCGTCTAACCCGCGGGTTAAACGAGCCGGGTTGCACTAACCCAAGTTCTTTTCGAGCTGGAATTCAACGAACCCAACCCGGCTCATTTAGTCAACCCGTCGAGCTGGCCCGCGGGTTGGAACTCATATTGACAGCTCTACAAAATTTAATACATTCACACTTTTTTTAATTATCACAATAATACTTATTACAATATACAATTTAAAAAAAAAACTATATACAATTTAGATACATTCGTGATCACTTTATTTTTCTACTGCTTATCTAAAAAAACTTTATTTTTCTACAACCTAGTGCCTACACGCATAACATTTTTCTACTACCTACACGGCTACTCGCATAACATTAACTAAGAACAAAATGTACCAATCCCTGGACACCTAGCAGCATATTCACAGCTAAATGAAAACCCCTAATTGTCTTGTATCATACCACTGGATGACTCGATTCTTATGCCCCGTATATCAAGGTTTTCCAGCATCCTTGGTCTCTTGTAATATTTCAACAAAAGAGAACAGCAAACAACACTGACAGAAGAGGCAGCCATAGCAGCACCAGCAATCCAAGGTGGCAAACGGAACCCAGTAGAAGGGAAAAGAACTCCAGCAGCGATTGGGATGCCAAGCAAATTATAACCGAAAGCCCAAAAGTAATTCAGGTGTATACGTGAAAATGTTTTTCTTGAAAGATCAATGGCAGTTATCACATCCTCCAAGTTGCTCTTCATGAGGACAATATCAGCTGCCTCAATAGCAATGTCTGTGCCAGCACCTATTGCCATTCCCACATCCGCCGCCACAAGTGCCGGTGAATCGTTGATACCGTCCCCCACCATAGCAACCGTGTTCCCAGAAGCCTGAAAATGAAAAGAGGCATTCAATATGTTACAATACAATAAACAGCTAATATATTCCTCATTCAAAAGTTGAACAGCTAATACAATAAACAGTACCTGCAATTCTTTCACTTTCTCTGCTTTCTGCTCTGGTTTGGCCTCAGCAATAACACTTTCAATTCCAACTTCTCTCGCAATAGAATTAGCAGTTCCCCAGTTGTCCCCAGTCACCATGATGCTCTTAATATTCATGGACTTGAGAATAGAAATGACTTCTTGAGCACCTGGTTTCAGTGGATCAGATACTGCTAAAACCCCAGCAACTTCCCCATTTATAGATACTAAAATTCCCGTTTGAGCCATACTTTCTGCTTCAGCAAGCATATCTTCAGCAATACCAGGAATCTCAATATTGTTGTCAGCAAACAAGCTCTTGTTACCCACAATTATTTCCTTGTTCCGAACAGTTGCCTTTACTCCATGTCCAGTAACAGAAACAAAATGTTGTGCTTCCGGCCAAGAAGGGTTCTCTTCATCTCTGAATCTTTTGGCATACTCAACAATGGCCTTAGCCAGGGGATGCTCACTATTCACCTGAGGCAGCCGGTAACATTAATTGCAATTAGTTATGATTATAACATGCATATGCATCTATAGTCCAATAATTCTAAAATAGCTATGAAATTACTATATGCAAACAACTCCTATTTTCTAGAACTATTAGTGAGGCTTAAGCCTATTAGAAGGAGCTAAGAGAGATGCCTACCTCAGCTGCAGCCACAAGTTCATAGAATTCCCTGAGTACCAATTTTTTCAGCAGTTTTGTACTTACTATCACAGGTTTCCCAATAGTGAGAGTACCCGTCTTGTCAAAAACAATGCAGTTCACCTACAAGACAGTCATAAACAATTAAACATATTCAAGAGTCAATCCACATAAAACCAATAAAACATGGGGTTGTCTAACTATCGCGATAGGGTAATTAAACTCCATCTTTGATGGATCAGTTGTGTTTCAGATAAGTGTGTTAGGATTTAGGAATTTCACATGCTTTTATTTGAATTTTCATGAATAATTCTATTAGTACACCCAGGACGGGTTTATATCCCCATCAAGCATTCGTAGATAATTTGGAGATGCAGAAAAAATGTGGCCAATGACAAGATTCTTCATTATAACTAATAACTATCAGAAAAAATGTTTAAGATGAAAATGAACATATATTCGTATCCAACTATTTCCCTTCAGCCAGCACAAGTCAACAAACACCCCTACTTAAAGAACTAAGGAATCATACAAAAATGAATACGGTATAAACATGAGTACTCTTTTCCTAAACTGGAAACCATATTTGATGGGGGATTAGTTAGTATAAGTGACCTTGAAGCACCCCTTGATATCAATAGGTTTTCCTATGCTTATTTTTCTTCTCACCACTTCATTTTTGAATTACTGTTCAATTTTAAGCACACAAATATTGACAGAGCAAAACCAGGATTCAAGGGGCCAATCTAATGTCAAATTCTGACCTTATGTGCACTCTCTAATGCTTGCCCTCCTTTGATCAGTACACCCTGAGATGCACCAACTCCAGTGCCAACCATGACAGCAGTCGGTGTCGCTAAACCTAAAGCACAAGGGCAGGCTATGACCATGACAGAGATTCCAAACTGCAAAGCAAGCTCAAAGCTGTCCATGGAAGATGGTATCCAAGATTTGGGGTAAGCATGGAATCTTCCAGCCAAAAACCAGGCAAGCCAAGTTGTCAGTGAGATTAAGATAACCTGCAGAGAGACAGATCGATATTATCCCTTTAAATTGGTGCTTTATAAACAGAATGATCTTTTGTTTAAAACCACATGTATCCTCCGATGAGACAATTCTGTTCAAGTCGGGGTAGGACATATAATATAAACATAAGGATTTAGTAAAACATCAATTGCCCACATAAGAAAACCTCGAAAGAAATAAGAAACAGGTGAAAGAATTCATAACATGCAGTATATAATTACATACCAGAGGCACAAAGTATTTTGAAATGCGATCAGCAAACTTCTGCACAGGAGCCTTGGCCATTTGTGCCGACTCAACAAGCCGAACAATCTGTGAAAGAGCACTTTCCGATCCAACCCTTGTTGCCTTAATGTGCAACACTCCATTCTCATTCACAGTTCCTCCAATAACAGTGTCACCCTTCCTCTTTGCCACGGGACGCGCCTCTCCTGTTATCATACTCTCATTCACATGACTCTGCCCCCACATAACAAACCCATCTGAAGCTACCTTCGCACCAGGAACAACTCTAATCACATCATTCTTCTGAACCAACCTGCTATCAATTTCTTCCTCCCCAACAACATTCCCTTCACCATCCAGGGTCAGTAATACAGCGGTGTCCGGGGTCAAGTTCATGAGCTTGGCAATTGCATTTGATGTCTTCCCCTTGGCCAAAATCTCAAGATACTTCCCGAGAATAATGAACGAAATAAGCATCGCACTGGTCTCAAAGAAATCAGTACCCTCGAATTTTTTAGAGGTAGCAGCTCTCAGAACAGAGTAAACAGAGTAAAAGTAGGCTGCATTTGTTCCCAATGCAATCAAAACATCCATGTTGGCAGAGCCACGGCGCAACGCTTTGTAAGAACCGGAGTAAAATCTCCAGCCTAGAACAAACTGCACAGGTGTAGAAAGCACCCATCTCACAACCTCCCCCACAGTAAGCATATTCACAACCTTGGCATCCAAAACATGCTTAATTCCAGGGATATACATGAGCACCATGGAGGTTAGAAACACAGGAACAGTAAACACCAAACTCCACAAGAAAGATTTATAATACCGTTTAATCTCTTCCTTTCTATGAGCATCCCTTCTTCCTCCTTCTTCAGGGAAAATCCTGGCCTTCAAATTCCCGAAACCGGTTTCGTTAATCACATTGATGAAGTTCCTAGGTCCTGTCAGGTCTGATTTATACGAAACCGAGATTTTGCTCAATTCGAAATTGATGTCTACATCCAAAACCCCTGGGAGTGCTCTAAGAGAATCTTCAACGATTTTCATGGAATGTTGAGTGAGAGCTTCTTCACCTTCGATTAAGAGATCAATCTTGCTGAGATCTTCGCTCGAACTGATAAGCGCTGCTTCAAATCCAGTTTCTCCGACGGCTTCCAAGATCTGGTGGTAGCTGATGATGTTAGGGATGTAATGAACTTCAGCTTCTTCCGTCGCCAACGCAACTCGCGCCTTCACGACGCCGTTTACCGCTTCCAGAGCAGATTCAACGGTGGAGGAGCATGAAGTGCATGTCATTCCTTTGATCTGGATGCGGCAAACATGAACAGAATTCTTATCATTCATGGTGGAGTCCGTAAGCAGCATCGCTTCGAATCCAGCATCTTCAATTGCCTCACGAATCGCCTCTTCCTGCAAAAATTGAGAAAAAGTGAGAACAAACCCTAACAATTGCAGTTGATGAAAGAATTGAAGGAGTGTTTGTTTGGTGTTTACGTTGACGAAGGAGGGGTAGAAGAGGACACGTGCACGGTTGTTGAGGACGTCGACGACGGCTTCGAGGATTCCAGGGAGGCGTTTGATGGCTTTTTCGACGGATCCAGCGCAGGCGGAGCAGGTCATGCCGAGGACGGAGAAAAGGGCGGTGAGTTCAGAGCCCTCGACGGAGGAGGAGGCAGCGGCATCACCCTTGGGGTAGCGGGGCATGGAGGGGTAGTGAGGTTGCGGTGAGAGGTCATGCCATACCTTGTTTCGGATGCACGTTAAGGCAAGCAACTTCGCCATGGCGTTTTGCCGCCACCAACTGCGAGCGAGATTTTGAAATTCTGGTGGTGATGGTTTGTGTTTGAGTTTGAACTTTGAAGAGAAGGTAGAAAACGCTTTTAAAGAGGATTTAAATTTAAATGGGGATTTGTTTGTTTGTGGGATCTGGATTGTTCGATCTAACGGTGAGATATGGTTTTGACTTTAACAGATGTGAATGTGAACGTCAAGTGACAGTGGTTGTTTGGTGGGGCCTATACTTACTTGGGCTTAACGGAATACATGGTTTGCTTACACTCTAAATCAATTATTATTATTTTAAAACAAATGTATTCTAAATTTCTAATCCTATTTTTATTTTTATTTTGCTTTGGACCAAGGTCAAAGAATAATATGTACACAACCCTGCTTTGGCCAATGTTACGTAGAGAGGTTTTATATCACATGTCTTCCAGTCTTGGATATATGGTTTAATTTCTCAAATCACTTTTTTCATATCAATTTTTGTTTTAATGAAAATTAAGTTATCTTCACATCTTTTCACTCAATACTTTGAAAGAGATATATGAACATACAGAGATAAATAAGCAATATAATATGTATTTTTTGTGATAAAAATGATTAAGAGACATGGTGGAAATGAATGGTAGAGTGTGATTGTGAACATATTATAACTTTTTCAATAGCTTCTCTTGAAATTGTTTCTTCCTCTAATATGAAAATTTAATGAGTTTTCACTTTTCACATAGATACTCTATAGGATTTGCATTTCCAAATATTCACTTTTTGTTGGAGGTAACTGTAATTGTAAAAGAACTTATTTATGTCAAGTTTTATTATTTCACTATTAATCTAATTTTTATTTATTTCTTTAAACGCGTAAAAATCAATGCTGTTTTTTTATAAAGTGTTTATCTCCTTAAGACCTTTAAGCATGTGACTTTTTTGAATGTGACTTGATTGTGGGTGAGATACAGAATCCCAAGTAAAATTGTGTGGTGATTCATAAAAAGAAAAGAAAAATAGAATTGTGTGGTCGAACATCAATTAAAATTTTATATTGTCGGGGGACATGATAATTTGCTTTATTTTATTTGATGCTTTTAAGATTTCTTCCATCATGTTGACTAAACTTTTTTTTTATTTGCATTTTGAAATACTATATTACCTCACCTGACACATAGGATAGGACACGCCTCAGGTAATATGTTTGACATTTATAAAGTATAAGTCAGCACGACATGCACAGCACCTGAATACTACAATTGGATAATCCAAAAACACAATTTTCATATAAATTACTACATTATTAATAAAATAAGACGATTGCAAAGCTCGGGAAAAAGAGGGTAAATGTATGAAGACTTGTAAATGAACCTTCATACATTTCACAAGGTCTACGCAAGCAGAAATTTTGTTATGATGAAGTCATTATCTCTGACTGTCTTAGTGTTAATTTTGTTGTGTGAAAGGAAATTAGATTAAAGTCAAAAGTTGTCAATATCAGTGTTACAATCTGTTCGAACATATGATTGTTTTAGTAAAGAATACATGTGATATAAAACCAAAAAAACTGAAGTATATGGATTGGAAAGGGCGGCGAATCCTCCAATTTACTTGCGCTTTATGGAAGGTGTCGCGCGCACGAAGTGTTTGGTCAGTCAAGGTCTAAGATACGCTTTGTCTTCATGCTTCAGACTCTGCGTCTTGCGGGCATGTGGAACGGTCTCGTCCTAAGCTAGGCGACTCGACCTCCACAAGAAGGCACCAACATCCCAGGCGGGTCCACCTCTTAGGACTTAGACAGAATCCTAGCGAGTTGGACTAGTCTTGACTAAAGACTCATTAAACTGTTATAAGACTCATTTTGTAATAGAGTTAGGGTTAGGGTCATTGTCCCATTCATAATAAATTAGGTTCTCTCTTAAGTTTAACAATGACTGCACAAAACCCTAGATGTAGGATCTTCATGTTGATGCAAGAATAGTATCATTCTAAAACAACAATTTCATGCTCAATGTTAAAACATACAAAATTAGAACTAATAACTTGGTCTGTTGATCCAAAAACATAAAACCCCACATAACTTGAAAACACGGTACACATATGGCAGTTTGACGAGCAGAGGGGGAAATGCGGTCTGACCAAGATTTATAATACTATACACTGTCTCACTAGATCATTAGATTTGCCACCCCACTTACGGAAACTTAGTTTCCGAAATATTTCGGAAATAATGTTTCCGAAGCATTTTTCACTCAAAAGTGGGGTGTTACATGTATTTTGCACTACAAATCACGAATTAATTTCGGAATCTAAGATTCCGAAATAATTCGGAACTTGAAAATCTGAAAATAGGGGGTGTGAAATCTAATGGTTGGGGTGGCAAATTCAGCTCTCGTCTCACTAGTTTTCAAGGTTCACCAAACCATTATCAGGTAAACGACATTGGAACCAAAAGGGGGAAAACTTGGTCATTCCCAAATTTAATTTAGGGTTTTTCACTTTCATTCATAAATCAAAATATTACAGATCTGATCTGTTGCTGTACATCAACACTGTTCAGGTTCAAAACGAATTGAGTGGTTGTTGTGGCTGAATGGAGGATGGGGAAGGGGATCAAAAGACAAGGAGAGTGGTTTTCGTGACTGTAGGGACAACTTGTTTCGATGCTCTTGTGAGAGCAGTGGATTCTCATAATGTTAAACAAGACTTGTTTGCCAAAGGGTATACCCACCTTATCATCCAAATGGGTCGTGGATCCTATGTTCCTACCAAGGTATTTTCAAACCCTTCTCTTTTTACTTCTTTCTTTGTGAAATAGATTCTTACATTTGCAAATAAATTATGCATCTACTTTTCTCTTAGTATATATTCATAGATGTTGATAGAGAGAAATAGACACAGTTTCTAATGGGAGAGTATGATTTCATTCTTGTGCTGATATGGGATATGAAATTTTATGTGAAATTGTTACCTAAAAACATTTGCTAAATGACATTTCTGGACATAAATTGAGCCAAGTCTACCCAATTCTGCCCGAGTTAATGAAAAAACGATCCTGCATCCGAGTTAACTTGCTTTCGCTAAGAAGGAACATTTACTCGTCCAAGTCTAAGAGTTCACTCGCGAGTTTGACAACCATTCTCAGAAGAAGTGACAACTGTGGAAGCTTTCTTGAAGAAAGTTGACAGATAACAACAGAGCTTGTACCGTGTTGGTTTCTGAAAAAAGTTTAGTTGTGGTCATTGCGTTGATGATTGGATATTCGATACACATGAACACATCTATGTAGTAGCACGAGCTTATGCCTGATTAAAGCCAAATTGATGTTACTGTGCATCAAACTCGCCAACAACTTAACTATTAGATAAAGAAAGATTAATATTCGTGCAACTGAGTTCAGAAAAAGAGGAAGATATTAGCATCCAATGACCAATTGCAATGTATGGGATTCTAATATGGGGTTTATAAGGTGTTGGGCTCTCTAACTACAACAGCTAGCTTTGTGGTAGGCTTCTACCAAGGTTCTTCACAGAAGATAACTCAATAAGGAGAAATTTTAAATACACTTGGTTTGTTTGAATTTAAGAACATGATTAATTGCCATGATTTTATTCTATTTGTTGACAAATTATTGAGAAGTATCATTATCTATAGCAGATACTTTCTTTTTACTGAGTTTATTGTTATTGCATAATTTTAATGCAGTCTGAAGGAGATGGTTCATTGGCTGTAGACTACTTCACTTTTTCATCCAGTATTGCTGACCATCTCAGATCTGCTTCTCTTGTCATTAGCCACGCAGGTAGGAAAATTCAAGTGACTTTTGCTTTTGCTGTTTTTGTTACTAGGGGATTTCGGTATCGAACTCTAGCTATTCTGATTTTATGCAGGGTCAGGTAGCATATTTGAGACATTGCGGCTCGGCAAACCTTTACTTGTAGTTGTAAATGAAGATTTGATGGATAACCATCAAAGTGAGCTTGCAGAAGAACTTGCCAACAGAAAACATTTGTATTGTGCTAGTCCTCAAACAATTCTTCAAACTATTGCAGATATGGATTTAAATTCACTCCTCCCTTACTCTCCAGGTGATGCTACACCAGTGGCCAAGCATATAAACAGATTCCTGGGATTTCCTGATGATTGATTCATAAAGGTTTTTTTTTGTCAAATGTAGAGGGATGATAAGATTTTTTTTGGGTTTATGCTGTATTGGGATTATCTATAAGCAAATATATGATATAATAGTTTTGTTAGTATTTACCTCTTTGTAGTGGTTTTGCTGCATATTTGATTTTGATTTAGGAGCAATTTTTTTTTATAGAAAATTGCTATAAGAAATGTCAGGGATTACATTTAGATTGGTCTTTTTGTTGGGCTTTGCGGTAGTGTGATTTAGCCTTTTTGAGCTTTTAATTTGAATCATCCAACCACAAAAATAAGAGGAAGCATTTTTTGTTAGCCTATTCTTTGTGGACCAGAAACAAGAAAGCATTTTCTGTGAAATTGATACTTGATGAAAACATTCAACACTGGCAATTTTATTATGACATAGTACACCTATAACTTATTAAACACAATTGATTGTTCTAAAAGATAATCATTTATACATTAGAATTGAATTAATATACACTGTTAGTATATACACACATCTAATCTTCATTTTGATGTGAAAAGGTAATGAAATCTGTAATATCATTTTATTACGTGAAATAAAAGTAATAAGGATTTAATGTGTATGCATTGTCGGTGAGAAATTTCTATACACATACATCAATAATTGGTCAGCATGTCAGAAAATAAGCTTGTAATTTAGTTAAAATATAAAAAGAATGTAATAAATAAGCTTGTAATTTAATTAAAATAAAAAAGAATGTAACGTAGTTTGAATGTGACATTGAATAATTGGATGTCAGTGTATGTTCGTGTACATGTATAGACCCACCGAACACAATTTTTCACAATGAGATGATTCTCATAAAACACTCGTATTATGGTTCCGAACGCTACCGCAAACATAAGTATTGAAATAATATAATTTAATCCACATTGCATCAAAGTTAAACTTTAATAATATAATTTTAAATAGGTAAATATGTGCATCAAATTGGAGGCTTGCTGGTCTGATAGGATTAGTGGTATAATATCTCTAATTAAAGCTTCTCCTAATTTGAGGTGTCAATTGAAATTAACCTGGAAGCATAAAATAGATTTGTGGACACATATGCAAGGCAGATAAATGGATTGCAAACAAGGATCTATTCTTAGTCTCCTCAAATTTCCACCTCTCATAGCTCCAAAAATTAAGGATCTTTATTTGTTATTTCTCTCCACAATTTTCATTGAGTCTGCTGCTCCCATTTTCCATTATCTATTGCTCCCTTACCTTTCTTTCATTCACATTTCAAAGGGCGCTAGCTTCTTCCTCATTGCTGGCAAAATGGTACTTACTTTTCTCTCCATCTCTTCTTTTCCTTATGTCATTGGAAACTATTAACTAGTTAGTTAGTTATATATAATAGTTGTTGCTGTTTTGTGAAATGTCTTCTTCCTTCTGAAAAAACAGACAATCTATTTATGTTTTCTCCAAGTAACCTCTCCTTAATAATTCACATTTCATGAATTAAGATGGTTTTAGACGTATGAAAATGAAACTTAATGGTCATGTGTAGGAAAATGAACTACCATTCCATTATGAGCATCTCCTATTTAAATGACTCAAAAGATTATCCAATTTACTTTCTAGTTTGTTTTTAATGTTCTTTAGTTTCATATCAAGACAAAAGGACCTGTCGCGTCAATTCATGAAAGGTTAGAAGTTTAGAGAACTAAATAAAAATCCCAAATTCTCATTCTATTTCCTTTTAATAAAAGGCCAAAGTATCTCAAAATTGTGACAATGTGATGAAGAAATTAATTATGATGGGAAAGCGCATAAAACTATTTATAATTTGGCATAAATTAACCATTCCAAATAGTTAGCAACAGTGTCAGTTGTGTTTGCTTTTACGTTGACCCAACGTAAATGCCAACGGAAGCTTTGAACTTCTTTCACATTTGCACTTTAGGATTGTGCAATCACGAGTTCCATTAAGTCTGAATGCGTGTGAATGTGTTTTTGGGTATAAACTCAAACTCACACTTAAGGGATGAGCAAAAATACCTTTTAAACCCCGAAACTGATAAACCAAGAGTAAAAAAAAAGTGAAATGGGTGAGTTCGGGCGGGTTATCAGGTCTACGAGTGAAAATAAGCAGTTTGACATAGATATTAATGGACCAACGAGTGCGAGTTCATAAATTTCCTACCATCAATTTGTGAATCCACCCGATTTATTAATGGAACTCTACTAAATCATACTTAATTGTTGGGTAAAGTTACATGAATGATTTTACATTATATTTCAATCACATTTTTATGCAATAGCCCATTGTCCTTAATTTCTTGGGCACAACCCGATTGTCTCTTGCTTAAGCAATGCACATGTCCATTCAATTGCTCTGTGTTTACATTTAATTTATTTCAGAACAATAGGACCAGTATAGATTGAGTGGTGATGAATTATATTTATGTACCAAAATATATATAATATGAAAGTGTCGCACAAGACAAGAAATGATTTGTTAGTTTGATGAGAAAAAGTTGATGAACAGGCAAATGCAGCGTCCGGAATGGCTGTGCAAGATGAATGCAAACTGAAGTTCCAGGAGCTTAAAGCAAGAAGGGCCTACCGATTCATCGTATTCAAAATTGAGAAACAACAAGTCATGGTAGAGAAATTAGGGGAACCAACGGAAAACTATGATGATTTTCAGGCCAGTTTGCCAGCTGATGAGTGTCGTTATGCCGTCTATGATTTTGATTTCACCACTGAAGAGAATTGCCAGAAAAGCAAGATCTTCTTCATTGCATGGTACAAAATCACATACATTCATTTTAGCTTCTAGATTTGAACAAAATTGTTATGATTAGTGTGATGTGATGAATGATCATGCAGGTCACCAGACATTTCAAGGGTGAGGATGAAGATGGTGTATGCAAGTTCCAAGGATAGATTCAAGAGGGAACTCGACGGCATTCAATTCGAACTTCAAGCAACTGATCCAAGTGAGATGAGCTTGGACATTGTTAAAGCTCGAGCCTTCTAAACACCCCTCTTCCTGTGTCACCTCTACTTCACAGTTATCAATTAATTCCTAACTGTTCCACAACTTTGGGGGGACATAGTGCATGTTATTACTTTGTTTTGCCTGGATTCAATCAACACCTACTAATCCAAAATCGCCATGTATTATTATAATGCAAACATTCTTCCTTAAACTCAGTCATTGTTCAGTTTTCTGTTGATCTTGGTTAGTCTCAACACACCTGCATCAAGGCTGGTACGAAAATTAAGTAGCACCCATTATAGCTTACTACTTGGTTTTGCAGTTGGAAGAGTATGTTATGTAAAAGCACTTCTTATACTGATTAACATTGTTAATATGCAGATTGCAGAACCGTATTTACATTACTGAAACTGTTCATGCAAATATTCTAAATACCTAGCTAAGCCAATTATGTGCATGTTTGGATTTCCTTCACAAAATCAATTCTGATGTGAAACTTATGTGAGTAACTTGTGTGTCAAAATTGATTTTGGATAAATAAAAGCTGATCCAAAACATGTCATACATTCTATGTCAATTATAACCTTTTGTGACCCGCCTTGTTTATGGTATAACCCACTGTTTACACAGATGGCTTAGTTTGAAACCATTTTTTGTAGGTAAAAGGTCCTTGTAGCTTCATTAATGTAAATAAGGTAGTTTATAACAAGTTAAATAGTACAAAGTCTGATTTATCTGTAAAGAAAGTCTGATTTAGAGAATACTTTGCCTTAATGGGATTGGGCACTTTAAATGGTATCAAGTATAATGGTTAGCTATGACAGACCAACTTCATGATATATAACAAGAGCAATCAAATTAAAGTATTATTATTATTGTAACCAAAATATAAATTAGAAGTATTATTATGAAGCATTTAATAGACACTAATAACAGACGTTTTTATTCATTTATTGAGCTTTAGGCGTTACAACATACATATTATAGGAGCTTAGGAGGGCAAAAGGGTTTCTCATCTTCACATACTGTATCCTCTACCGGATTTCCGCTTGAACAGTTTTTGATTTAACCATAGTTATCCTTTATTGAGACAATCCTACTAGATATGGGTGTGGTAAATACTAAAGTTCCCCCGAAGAGTGTGTCTCCTAAGGATCAAACTTAGGGGTCCAAACAACCATTTTTAACCACTGCGACCGACACCCATTGAAATAGTTTATAACCAATGCCGGTGGCAAATTCTCTGGTACACAGGAATTTTTTTATGGGTATGATACATGAATAACATGACCCAATAGCATATTTACACCTGAAAATTTTCTTTTGTTCAGTAATTAAAGTAATAAACTTGTTGTAATTCTAAATCAACCCCAAAAAATTATTATAATTATTAGTTAACCCTTGACCAACCCACCAGTTTCTTCACCTCTTCACACCAGCAAGTCTAGATTTTTTTTATAAGCACATGCAAATCTATATAATCTGGAATCCGAATTACCTTTTAAGGAGAAAAGCTTTGAAGTAAATTACTTCAAGTTTGAAGTAAAACAATATAAAAATCCTATTTTCTTAATTTTTTTAATCAACATGGGCATTGAAGATTGCTTTGATGTGGTATGTGAATTGCAAACTCCAGTTCCAGAGATTCGAAGAAAACACTCAAATACCCAAGAACAAAACTTTCTACAAACTCAGGTTCCAAAACACCCTCAAATTGAAGAAAAACGCAAGATCGATGGCCTAGCAGCAAAGATTAACATTAAAAAAATTTATTTTTCAGTTTCTTTTCCAGAAAAAACTTGTAGCGGGAGAAAACGAAACTTCAGAATTTTTGGTTGGGAGTTCTATGTGGGGAAGAAGATGTTGGTGATGGTGATGGTGAATGATGATGAAGTTGTGTTAAACGTTCCCATAACAACCACCGTGACAAAGTAAAGGTAAGAAAAGGGGGAAGCTGGGGAAACCCTAATTAACACAAATTAGGGAAGCTTGCGAAGAACAGGGCATGTGAAGTTGATAGCAAATGGGGAACAAGATGCAAGTTCCATGGCAGCTTTCAATTTGAAACCCCAGATCTACCACCGGGCTTTGAGATCCATGGCCGAGAAGACTGGGCAGACATTAGGATTTCACAAAGTTTGAAATCCTCACTTCAATATTCATAAGTGGCAAGACCCTTTTTTGAAGTTTTGGGTGATAGAGACTTTACATGAAGCTTCTTTTTTGGGTTAGATTGAGTATGTTGGATTCTGGTAATGAGTATTTGAATAACATGAGGAACAAATATGAAGATGAAGAACACTTCAATCTGGTGATTGAAATAAAAGTGAGGTCATTACTGAGTTAACTAAATAAAATTGGGGTTATTTCATGATTAATGAAAAAATAAGGATATATTAGAACATAGGATAAAATCAGATTAGATGTCTTGATATTAGTGGTACACATCACTCCTGTACATACATTCATTTATAATTATGGGTACCGGAGCAAGCACCAATGCCGGTTATTAACTTATTATTTATTTAGCCGCTCTGTATTATTGTCAATTAATAAATCTGGTATTTTTTAAAGGACTTATCATTATTATGGCCATTAGAAATAAGTGGAAGAGTAGATCTTTAAAAAGTGAACCTAGCTACATATATCATTATATATATCTTACCTAATCTCCCGGATCTCTGAAGAGTGAAGACTTAAGTAAATAGCCCAAGACGAATAAAACAATTATGCTCAATATAATAGTACATCAAGGGAAACATTTGTCTGATACAATCTTCTTCTATTTAACAACTTCTGGATTACTTGTCTGCTACTTCTATACAACGAGATCTTGTCGCGCTTATCTAACACATACCTTATTGGTAATCATTTACATAAAAATAAAATGGAAGGGAGAAAAAAACAGACAAGTATTGAGAAAAATTACTTGTGTATATCTCTGCTTCAGTGTAGATTTGTTAGTTTTGAATACTATCTTAAGATAGAAGTGCAAGTTCTGCCCAAGCCAAAGATGATGACTTGAGATCCACGCTCACTGATGTGTCGATTCTGCTCTCCAGCATGCTACATAATTCTCGCATAGATGGACGCGCAGTTGCATCAGGATTGATACAAAGACTTACTACCTCGCATATCACTTTGAGGTCATCATGTTTAAAGTTTTTCAATTCAGGATCTACCAAATGTGACATTACTTCTGGCATTTCAAGATACTGCTTGGCCTGTAAAGAATCACACTCTATCAGGGTTGCCTGAATCTGTAAAAATATACTTCTAATCATCAAATTTTGTTAAGTTTCTTACCCAGTCCACTAAGTACCCTTTGTCCTTACAGTATGGAGGCCTCCCGCTGATTACCTCTAGTAGGAGTACCCCAAAAGCATGAACATTTCCTTGGATATCAAGATGGCGCGCCTCAAGGGAGTTTGGAAGAACACAAACAGCACCTTGGCTGCTAATTGAACCAGAATTCTTTTCTGATCTTTCAAGAATTGTCTTCCAACTTTCAAAATCAATCAACTGCAATTTAGGTTCATGACAATGAAAACTCAAGCAAGCTTTTGGGTTTCTAACAGAACACGCTGGTAATTGTTAAGTTTGAAGATTTGAACTAGTTAGTGTGCACACACCTTAGGGGAAAATTCGTCTGTAAGGTATACAGCATTAGAATTCAGCTCTGAGATAGTGAATGGAGGTTCAACTTCTGTGTGCAAATATCTGAGTCCGCGTGCAATGCCTATAGCAATATTCATACGCCGTGCCCAAGAGAACTGGCATCCTTCTTCATCTGCAGTCATAATTGCATGTTGAAGGAACTGAAACAGTTAAAATCTATACAATAGCTAGGGAAGTTAGTTGACTTACAACAATGTAGGTGCTCATGGAGTGTCCCATTTGAAGCATAATCAAAAACCAACATCCTTGTAAATGGAGTGCTCTCTCTACAATAGCCCAGTAACTTTCCAGTATTCTCATGGTTTAGCCTTGCCAATTCTGCCACCTGAATGAAATCAATAGCATAATAAATATTGGGAAAAAAACTTGGACAACTATTGTCTGTCGATTCTTGTGTGCGGTAGTTATTGGAATGTTTCCATTTACCTCTCTCTGAAAATAGAGTTCAAGGTACCCTGTCCATTGCTCCTCCCTAATGCAGAGAGAAATTACAGCAATCTCAGGTCCACCTTTCATGGTCCCCTTGTAGACCACACTGTCTGGTGAGGATCCTATTATGTTGCTGAAGTCTTCACATGCCACTTCAAGATCTTGTCTGCTATACCTTCTCACATCCTTTAACATCTCAGGGTCTGCATATAAATAAAGCCAAATATGTTAAAAGCGGCTCACAAACTATCTGATGTATATAGAAAGGATAATACAAAGAAACTTAACCTATATAAACTGTCATATGATCTTTCTGGCTTGCAGATTTTTTCCAAGGAATAATGATAGCTGATTTTTTGTTACACCTCTGGAAAGCAGCGAGAACAGCAACCAGAAAGAGAGAACCGACCATAGTTCCCATTACTATTTCTATAGCTAAAAGCCAAGAAGGTTTTGATGACCCATGATGCTTGGGCACATTTTCAGCAGGTTGGTGGTTTGGGTTCACCACTGGCTGACTCTTGGCAGGTGAAGCACCAGCTATAAAATAATAGTTCAGTGTTATTTAAAAAGTTAGGAAGGAGCAATTCAAGGTAGAGAGTGTCATCCAGTGTATACTGAATTCAACATAATTCACATTATTTGCAAATATTACATAGATTCATTCCCAAGTCCTAACACCAGGTTGGGTTTTAGTAAAGGAATATAAAGTGAATCCCAGTGAAAGCCACTTCACTATGAAGTCAAGACTGAGCTCATTTCGTTTTCTTCTGCATGATTCAAATTTTATGAGATGTCTATGAAGACACACATACCACATTGCATCGAAGGCCGCTGCAAATATTACATAAATTCATTCCCAAGTCCTAATACCTTAAATTTTGAATGCTAAAAAGGTTGTGTCACACATACCACATTGCATCGAAGGCCGCTGCTTGATGTCTTTGCTCTGCAGGCAGTTCCCTTGATAGCTTAAGCTGTTTGACAGTACATGTTTTCTAAATATGGTGGAAGAGCAGAATGCCAATTGACCAGGGAATCAGAAAAGTACCTTTCAAGATTCTCCAAGCATTTTGGTATGCTACCAACTAAGAAATTATATGAAAAGTCTGCTACTTTTAATTGAGACGAATTACAGAAGCCAGTTATATTCTCCTCTGATGCATTCCTGATGAAATTATCGAGACAGATTAACAAAATCCAAAGTTTGATAGGTGGAACTTGGCATTTTAAAGACTTAGTGCAGAGCCTAACTATATGCTTTTTAGCCATAGCGGTTTTGAATCTCCCTAATGCAACCCCCCTTTGCATACTGAATGGCTCCTATAAAGAATAGGAATCCTCAAAACCAAACCACAACAATTCAACTATAAAAATTACACTCACATCCCATTCTTATTTGAATCATAGTTCGAACTGCCGCCAGCAGGAACAGGTCCTTGAAGCTTATTCCTATCCAGCCAAAGCTCTTGAAGGTATCTCAAATTTCCAAGTTCCGGAGGCAGCGTACCAGTCAACCCATTGGACTGCAGGTTTCTACCACAATGCAAATAAAGTTGAATAAGTACGAGTGTCAATAATTTTCTCTACTCAGGAAGAGCATATTGAATTTCTTTTTACATGTTCACAAGCTGGGTCATATTTCCAATCTCTGGAGGAATCGGTCCCGTTAGCTGATTCATTCCCAAATCCAACACCTTGAGAGACTTCAACACACACAACTCCTTAGGTATTATTCCAATCAGATTGTTTCCATGCAAAATTCTACAAACATAAGAACCCGAAATTAGCATCAACCATGATACCCCACAACCAAGAAACATGAGAATCACAATGATTAAACCAAAGACTTTCAAGAAAGTGAACATACAGTTCTTGCAAATAGGTGATTTGCCCTAACTCTGGTGCAAGAAACCCCTTCAGTGATGAACCTGAGATGTTTCTACAAAGAAGAAACATGTACTAAGCTTAGAAATTCATGTCATCAATTCTTCATCCATACCATAACAGAGAAATAGTAAACACTACCAAAAAAGGAAAAAAGCACCAAATAGAAGGAGCAGTGGTATCTTACAGCTTGATGACATGATCTCTAGCCACAGTA
Organism: Lotus japonicus; assembly: GCF_012489685.1. Classification (NCBI taxonomy): domain Eukaryota; kingdom Viridiplantae; phylum Streptophyta; class Magnoliopsida; order Fabales; family Fabaceae; genus Lotus; species Lotus japonicus. Next base: position 93,006,266 of record NC_080042.1, on the reverse strand, counting down.
CAAGAAACCCCAAACCAGTCACAAGGATCTGATATGAGAGGATTCCAATTGTATAAAACGTGATCTGGGTCTTCATAGATGTCTTCTTTGAACCTTGTAAGTGCCAAACCTATCAACAAAAAAAGCAATGGAAATGGAATGTGTGAATCAATGGAAAGAAAAATCAAGAGAGAGTAGAAGAATCTGAATTTCACACAGGAAACAGAACACTGACCTTCATTTGAGGGTGCAATTTGCGACGCCACAAGAGAGAGCGTGGAAACCCAAACGAGAAACAACAATGAGCGTGGAACATGAGCTACAGCGAGTTCAGAGGTACTGAAAATTCGCATTGTCAGAGAGCAGGTTTTGCAGGAAAGAAAATCCAAAAGGAATGGAAGGTGGAAGAAAGTGAAATCACGAGAGAAAGAGGAATTTGAATGCAAACAAAAATTGTGAGGGTGACACTGACACTGGACTCTGTACGAGGAAAAGGCCCAGAAACAAGAGACTCAAAACTCAAAATTGATTCTGTTTAAGAGATTTTAGGCAAAGCAAGAAAGTGTCAAGAATTGATTCTGGTTAAGAGAACACACTGGAACTTAAACTGTTAAGTGTTAACTGTTAAGGAAGGACATTTTCATTTTTGGTGTTTATGACGTTAATCGACGCGCCTGCTCGAAGCGGAAACATCTACGTTATTGTGGGATTAACTCTCCCAACAGAGACTTCTCTATTTACAAGGCTCTCGACTTGAACACTTGAATTAAACATGTACTACTTGAATACATTATCTTTATTGATATGACATTTTTTTTTATTGGGTTAAAAATGGCGGTTTGTGTTATTAAAAAAAAGACTTTTGTTTTTCTTCTTTTCCATATTTTGCTTCATTAATTAATCAATTAATTAATTAGTACTTGATGAGGTAATTGGTGCCGGAGTAATTATGGTTTCTATTGCAAGTGAATTTGGTGAAAGAAGGAATTGACATCCCAACCATTTTGACAAAAAATGGTTCTATGTGTTAGTCAACAACTAATTTGTAGTTAAAAACCGAGCGATCATAATTAATTATAGGATTTTCAAACTCCAAGGGACTGCTCTTCTTCTACTAATGGTGACAAATTTCTCCCGCAAAATTATCATGCTTCATTGATTATTTTGTTTGTCTTTTTCACAAAGAGTTGATCTTTTGTAAGAGTTAAGAAAATTATTCTTAGTTTTATTAATTTAAACTAAAAGTTGTGATTATCATTATTATTATTATAAGAAAAATGTATTTGTGATTACAAATTTACAATACCAATGTAGTTTATTTTTACTGCAATTGTGACTAGGTGGTCTGAAAAGGAAAAACTCATATGTTTTTATCCTTGTATTATTGAAAATTATTAGTTTTAGTCTTCTTTTTTTTTTAACTTGTCGTATATTTTTGAAATAGTCATATTTTAATCTTTGGGGTGTTCAATATTCATTTTTAAAGTATAGGCCATCCTAAAAGATGAACACATGTCTATTTCAAAAATATAGAGATTGAAGTAAAAAAAAAAGATTAAAATCATTAATTTCAAACAATTCATGGACTAAAGTATATATCAATAAAAGAAAAATCAGTGGTAGACACTCATTAGAGGAGAAAGATACATTGAGACTTAACTATGTTATCCTTTTCGTTTTAGGGTCAAACTCTTCTATTTCTCATTCAAGAAGAAGTAGATGAAACTGTTCGTGTTACATCAAAATTGATTAAAGTGGAGGCCCTAGGGAGATCTTCCTCAATCCAACTGTGATCTTGAGTACTAAAAGCTAAACATGCAAGGAAATCAGCAACTCTGTTGCTTGACCTCTTGACATGTGAAACAGAAAAAGAAATGGATACCGTTTTTTTTTTGTACATCAGAAAGATAAATTGCGTCTGCCAGGAATCGATCTCTGGACCTTCCCTACCCAACTCATATGTTCCCCAACTCCTACCACTTGAACTATTCTACGGGGAAATGAACACCGCTTTTGACAGACATCCAGCATTACCTAATCGTCACAAATTACAAAATTTTAAAATAAAACAAACTCTGTAATTTATGGAGGTTTAAACCCACCACAAATTGTATGTGCGGTTGAGTCAAAAGTAGTGTCCACAAATTGTGACTTTTTAAGATGTTAATTTGATTTGTTATAATAATTTTTTATCACAAGATAAGTTATAATACATCAAAATTTACATGTACTAGCAAACTTGTATCCAAGCATCTGTAATTTTAAAGAGAAAATCCATAAATGCATTAACTTTTTCCATTTTTGAATTTTATTTTACTGTTGCAAACTTAAAAATCATTGTCAAGATACCACCCAAATAGACGAAATTTTGATTGTCTTTTTGTTCTTTCAAGACGTATGCGTAAGTTTTTATACAATTATTTTGTTTTCTTTTGCTTGTCTCTCGTCTTTTTACTTATGTCTCTGGTTGCTGACATTATTTGAAAAGATAATATGATGTCATTTGATTAAGCTTTAGCTAGGGAAAATTATAGTTTATTGAATACTGGTTTTGAATATTTTATTTACCGTGATTACTTGCTGGTTTGAATGTTTGATAATTTTGTTTTTTAAAACGACATGTAAAATCCGTTCAAACAAATTCTTTTCGAATTCATTGAAGTAATTTTGTTCGAGTCAGAACGACCATGATAAATAATAAAACTCTTTCCGCCAAATATTTAATACAATATAGACTTAATTAAATATGAAACATCTGCATATTTAAGCTAGAACAACCTAAAAGCGGTTTTATGAAAAAGGAAGGAATCGGTTCCAAAATTCTACATTTTACAGTTGTTCTCCATAAAAAGCAATAATATTTAAGCATGTGTGATGCGTATATTATAATTAAATCTCACCGATCATGAACATAATTAACAAACCCAACCCCACCTTTCCTTTTCTAGTTTGTGTTTTTTGAATATCAAGAGGCAAATAGCTAATAAAGATCGCCAGAATTTATTTGTTTAATTACTTTTATACATATTCACTCCACTGTCTTCATGCGTATGTCTGCTCAACTTGTTTAGTCATTTATTTGGTATTACGAATTAAATATTGAAAAGCAACATTGTCCATGACCAAAGGCAAAACTAATTAAATACGACAACTCTTCCATTTCTAATTGTTTCTTCCCTTCTTTTCGTTACTATGATTTGATGATTATGTTTTGAATTGTGTAAGCGTAAAGTCTCAAGGGGTAATTAACAAGAGACAAATGGACAAATATATTGTTTAAGCATGTAAGGCCTCTCTAACTATGCTTCCGAGCAAGACATTCAAGGTGTTGATAGGAGTATAATGTAAGGAAGCAAAACATAATGATTTTGATTCAAGATTGCACGGAAAAACAAGAAGAAAAAACATGATTGATATTTCACTACAACACGCCGATTCTACAGCATTCTCAATTTTTAAACACAAAAACAAAAGTAGATTCATAATTTCCCCAATATATATTGAAAAACAAAGCTTCAATAATTCTTCTAAACTGTAAGTGAGAATAATCAAAAAGAAAAAAATGAATTTATTTAAATTTATTGTGCGTTTCGGTGTCTGTCGTACAATATAACATTTCAATTGTAAAAATTATTTGCACGTTGATATATAAATACAAATTATTTTTTTTTGTTACAGGGCGAAGCCCCGAAACACAAATTAAACATGCTATCTATAAATACTTTACATTTTTAAGAGACCATGCATTTTACCTATTTTATTAGTAGGTGAACCATGTCTCTTGTCTGATCATATATATATATATTTTTGTCAAAAATCAAAAGTTTCAAATGTTTGGAAATAAGTTAGAGGTAATTATTAGGACTCTAAAGTCAACGAAACCTCTGTTTCTTTTACTTTTTCTCTCAAAATTCATGAGAAAGTGCTTTCGATCGATTACTTAGAAGAAAACTGATTTAATTTCTAAACATGATCTTAATCAGTTTTTAAGCTATCTAATTGATTAGGTATGAAGTATCCAAGATATGAAGCATGAAGGCAGGTTGGGACCGCGCAATTGTTTGAACTTTCACAATCTATGATGATGGTTTTAGTTTTTGCCTTTTGTAAAAGGTCTCTCCAAATTTATTCTGAGCCCCCAGTCTGCTTGGTTTGCATGAAGAGTGCCCATGAACTTTTATGGTAAGGACCACGGCATGTTTATCTTTATTCAAATTCACTCTCTTCTCTAAGATATATACATAGAGGAATTAATTTCTCTAGGTACCTTTTCTATTCCTTGTTAGGTTTTCACATTGAATATTGATATATTCCCTCTACTGTCTCATTGATGGCTTCTTTACCTTTATCATTAATTTTCCATGTCGTCTTTTTAAATTAAATTAAAATGCCCTGTGAAATTTCTGCGGAAATACAGAGATGGCAATGCTGCTCCTATCATTATAATCATTATTATGAGGCTCATAAATTTCATATCTTCCCTTAAATCGTGCAAAAAAACAATAAGTCAAGTGATGCAATGCGCCAATGCTTGTCATCCTATCTGATAGTTTTGCTGTAATATTGGAATTTTCCTTCTCTAAATTACCGTTTCTTTTAAAAAAATGTCCCTCCGGTCCTATTTATAAGCAACAAAAAAAAAATTCACATAGTTTAAGAAATGTAGTTAAACTAGGTAAAATGCATTAAATATGTCTTGAATCAAAATAAACTTCCAAAATTACCCTTTGTTATTAATGTTGGAAAGAGAGAGAATAATTAATGAGACACATTTTACAAGTTAGAATTAATAAGGGCATCATTGGAAAAAAATAATTAATATAGCTCAAACTTTCATTTGGTTCTTATAAAAAGGACCAAGATTTTTCTTCTCTTTCATGCTTATAAATAGGACCGGAGGGAGTAACAACAAAACAATTTACCAGTTAGTTGCAACTATCCGTCACAAAATCCTTGGTTTGATACGGAATTAGTGATGCTAAATTCACCTTGTGAGATGTGACGGTTTAACTTCCGTCACAAACCAGTGACAAGGAATCTGTGACTAACTTTCCCTTCGTCGCAAAATTTCCTAACGTCCTTTTGTCCCGTGCGGACAAGCTGATAAGGTTTTTGTGACGGATACGTATTCCGTCGCACCTTTACTGACAATAATGGTGAGAAGTATTTGTTCTCCGTCGCAAACTGTCGTGACAGATATTTTTCCCGTCGCAAATACGCATACAAGATTTTGTGACGGTCATCTCCGTCGCAAATACGCTAGTAAAGAATTTGTGACGGATTTAAATTCCGTCGCACATTTACTGACAGTATTTGTCCTCCGTCGCAAACATTAGTGACGAATTTATTATCCGTTCCCGTTGTAAGTACGCTAACAATGTTTTGTGACGTATTTTTCTTCCGTCGCAAACTCTCGTCACAAAGGATTTCTGTCGCTAATGCGCTTACAAGGTTTTGTGACGGATGTTATGTCCGTCGCAAATATCACTGTAAGGTTGTTGTGCCTGATTTCTTTTCCGTCGCAAATTTGCTGACAATGACTGTGAGATGTATTTGTCCTCCGTCGCAAACTTTGGTGACGAATTTATTATCCGTCGTAAATAAGCTTACAAGGTTTTGTGACGTATTTTTCCATCGCAAAAATGCTGATAAGGATTTTGTGACAGATTTTCCAAATAATCAAATTTCTCTTGGTATATTGTTTTTAAAGTGCTTTTTGTAAATAGTTTTTTATATATTATATTTAAAAACCCTAAATTACTCATGCTAAAATGTTTACTGTGTTATGTTATATTTATGAGGTAGTTATTTTTCACTTATTAAATTTACTTTCTTTCTATCCTTACTAACTTTAATAAATTTATATTACTACCCTTTTATGTTTTAAAAATCAGTAAATTGATATGATATATATATATATATATATATATTTTTTATTAAACTCATCTTTTATGTAGTTGTCATTGCCACCATTCATTGCCGACTCTACACATCCCCCTCCCCTATATAAATAAAGTAATGATAAATATAAAAATAATCATACAAGTATATATATCTTTTTTAATTATGTCATTTTATAATTTCAACATATTCAAGAGGTACATAGTTTTGCATGCCAAACAAACATTTCTCAATCAATTAGTTTTGTAGCTTTCGGTGACTTTCGATTAGCTTTTCGACTTTCAGATTGTGTTGTCAAACATGCCCTCTGCATGCACCAATTTTTTCTTGATAAATATGATATTTTAGTGGGTATTTTCATTATCAGTTTGTATTTATAATTTAATTTACAATGTTGTCTACTAGAATTTCTAAACGACATAATTTTGTTTATCAAATTTATTCAAGAAGAAGTAATCCGACAATTGATTGTACCCACAAGATTCAGTACATAAACTCTCTAGATGGTTGTCTCCTTAAACATTTAATTGAGAGTTCTTCTTAATATTATATATTTAATTATAAGAAGGATTTATGGAGAAATGCATATCTATTTGATGTAATTAATCTCGGTATCTATGAAATTAATCTTATGGATGAGATGCCACTGTGCAATCAAAAGAATTGTAGAGTGACACAGACGCACCCACAGACAGAGCAGCATCATTTTGGCTAGCAAAGTAGCTTGCTGCAATGATTTGCAGTTCCTAGTCTTTATCTCTCATACTTTTCCAAAATCACATTGCTGCAACTTAATTGTTTTATATTTTCAAAATGATAAAATATCACAGACAGCTAGAGACAATCATTTAGTTGATAAGGATAATAACATATGGTATATATTTCAGGCGTACATATAGCCTTCATTTTTCAATATAAATGTATATATATCTTAGTTTTGCGATTACGAGATCATACTTTATTCAGCATGTCACAAATTTCACAGGATTCACATTAAAAAAAGCTTAAAATATATTATTTTAACAATGAGATGAATAGTTAATGTTGATCCTTTAATTTAGTGCTACTTTCTTCCCACAAATTTCAAAACATGATGATCTTTGTATGTTTCTTCTCTCTTTGGATTGAATTGGAGAAACATTGGATTGAATTGAACCATATTTCAATTTAGAATCAGTAAAATAGATTTTTTTTTTAAGAGATTGTAAGATATGATTTTTCTTAACAAAATTTAATCATTCACCTAGTTGCTGAATATCCAATAGATGATCTATCCTATTTAGTTGGCTTGGGCCTCAGTTCTTTAATTAGTTCTTTTCGGCTTTGTAAAGCCTTGAATCCAAAAAAAAAAACAAGAAAGCTTGTTTGTTGTTTCAGACCCCAAAAGAATGTAAATCCAGCTGAAGGCCCATTTGACAAAAAATTATGCTGAAGGCCCATTTTAATATATAATAAAAATAGAAAAGTTAAAATAAAAGTTAAGACTAGCTAGTTTGACTCACTTCGGTTCCAACCCTTTAGTCCAATGCGTTAGATGAGTCGAGCCGAAAAAACATATATGTGAGCTTTTATTTTTCTATCTCCACCCCCAGAAAAAGTAAGTTAGCTCACGAGACAGAGCTTATTTGGTTGATGTTCTCAAGAATCATAGAAATAAACAAATAAAAAATGAACAAATTCTCAAGACAATTTCAAAAGATGACTAACTACCTTAGTTAATAACTTACACTCCTAAATGCTAAGCTAATATAAGATAAGCAAATGTGTGTATGTAGTTACTCAGTCTTTTTTTTCCAATAGGTATCTTCCCACCTCTCAACTCGCCTGATTAAATTGAGTTTGTTGCCATTAAAAATCCTGAGCCATGTTGGGTCAAATGGAGGAGGCAATGAGCAAGGAGCTTTTGTTGAAGGCTCCTGAACCATGGATTCCGCCATAAACTTCTTCTCCAACCCATTTCTCTCGCAAGCCATGGACTCTGCACACAGCTCCACAGCTCCTTCAGGTACTTTTGGCTCAAACTTGAGAAGCCTGGCATATTCATTTAGCAGATGGAACATGTAGTCATACACATAATCCATCTTCAGCTCTTCTTGAATGAAGTTGCTCGCGGCATTACCAATCTCCTGCACCTGTACGTTAATAGCATGTTCGGATTAACTTCTCTTTAATTTTCAAGAATCAATCATGGAATTGAGAAACTGCTCAGAGAAACTTCTCCCCATAATTGAAGGAGACATCAGCGCGCTCACTGACCTTTTGTTTATGATCATTGCCCCAAACAACAGCATGCTTGATGGACTTGCACTTGTTAGTGTCGCTTATTGGCCAGTAATGCTGCAATGGCTGTAGACTTCTGATGAAGAAATCATAGAAACGAGGCTTCACATATAGCGTAACGGAATCACAGGCTAGGATGTATTTCTCACTCACAGACCATGCGGATCCTTCTATATAAATCTTATATCTGATGGCAGGGGAAGCACAATTATATAGATATAAACATGTAGTTCTATGTTCATTAAATTAATTGAATTAATCTAAAAGAGAAAACTATGTTTGAAAACTCGTAAGATTTTCATGATGTAAGAGAAGTGATTTTGAAAGAAGTCAAGAACTTTAAATTAGGCATGAAATAGAAGTACCTATATGTGCATTGGTTTTCCAAGTTTGACTGATTGAATCCTTGTTGAGACTCTTGAATCCAATCCTACATAATGTTTAAACCAGGGGAGGAAAATATCATTGTTTTGTGGAGAGTTATACATATACATCATAACAGCAAATTTACAGTGAATTTCATCTGTAAACCATCTTTTTTACAATTGACATTTAATATATGTTATTTATAATATGTTCTTTATGTATTAAAATTAATTTATATATATAATATACCTGCATAAATAAACGAGCGTCCCAGTCCTGCGTAGGTGAAACATTACATTTGAGGAGATCTTGCCTGCCAAAATCAACAAAAGGGTTTCCTTTCCAGTAAGCATATGGTTCTCTGTTGTTCCATTTAATCCTTTTATTTCCCTTCTGGATTTCCTTCAGCAGATGTTCCCACGGCCTTATATTAATCTCCGCCCTAAAATCACAATTCGGACTATTAATCAATTGAATGAATTGATGAAGAATTTCATACAAATGCAACTCTAATGTGAAATGTGTGTGAGAAGAAAATATGCCCACATAAGGCTTCATGAGACAGGTGGGCTCCTTCGCCACTAGTGAGTACTAAAATAGGAATTTCAAAATTTCAAGGACTATATACAATTTTATTTAAACGAGGGACCAAATTCAGTGACAATATAATTAGAGGAACTAAAACAATATTTAACCCTTTAATTTATCATTAACACGGTTGCCAAGACAAATTTGCTGAATTCTTTTGATGTATGTCTCAAAAGAAATAGACTCATCGAAAGGCCACCAAATTCTTGTCCGGATACTCAAAATGGCAGAATGGGCAAGTAGCAATCTATCAATTATCAATCACCACTTGCTGATTCCAAAAGAAAAATAATGGTGGGGTATATAGGCTGGCCTCGTTGTATGATTCAGATTTACACACAGCCGCCGGGAACAGTAAAAGAATCTCAAGTCGCAGCTGGACTGACTCTGTCCATACAAGTGTGCCTATCACTAGTATTATTTTTTACAAGTTTTCATTATTCCATTCCACAATACAACTTGTCGATCTCTTTTACCACTTCTGGTTGATTCAATGTGAGTTCAAGGTTCACGCTCTAAACTCGTGTAGGGCCTTTATTATAGTGGGGCTACAATATGTCACGCGCATAATCACTCCTTCACAGGAAACATATGAGTAGAATGCTAGTAACACGCTCTTTTAGAACACGCTTCGACTCATTATGATTGGTTTATTTTTCTGCTGAAAATCAGTTCTCTAATTCTAATGTTTGAAATGAATTGAACTGTGTTTGGTAAAGATAAGGGGTTAGAGACGTACCACCCCCAGAAAGACCAATCAGGGAACACAATGTCCTCCGTCCAGCGATCACCGCAGTACCGAAACAAAGGTGGTGGGCCTGCGAAGCTGAACCAGCGGTAGAAACTTGTTCGGACCACAGGCTTGTCATCACAATCAAACATAAGCTCCAAATCTGGCACCTTCCCTGGATACCTTCTCAGAAGTTGCAGAATGCCCCAGATAGTGAAAACGTCACGTGTCTGTATAGATTTCTTGTACCTCTCCACGTATGCTCTTCCTCCTTTCACTACTAACCTGAAACCAAAATGTTCAGCGAAGAACACCGCAATAGAAAAAGAGAGATAGAGAGAAAATTGATTGAGGTGTAGTTACTGTTGGTGGTTTGTGAATAGAGACTGAACCTGAAGTGCGCAGTCTTCTTAGCTGCCTCCACCAGTTCCCTGCTTATCCCTGTGGCTTTCCACGTTTTCAGATCTTCGTGGATCCACCGGAGGTATTCCGGACATGCCGCTCTGTTTTCCTCGGTTTCCAATGATGTTGTCGGGTAACCGTTCCAGCATGTTTGGTTCCCCCTGCTGCTGCTACAATTGAGTGGTGTTCCGTGGAACGTGCTTTTCCAAGGTTTTTGAATTTCCCTGCTGCTTGATTCACTTTGCTTTGAAGAAACCTCTAAGGTTTCCTTGGAAACCGTGCTTTTGCTTGTGGCAATTGCAATTCGTTTAGTGTTATTAGTAGAAAGTGTAGACTGCAATAATGCATGAAAAGAGACAATTAATCAATTCAAACATTGACTGTGAAGAACACATATCATATCATATCATATCATGCTAGCTAACACGAAATTAAAGACAAGTAGTGAAGTACATAGGTGAAGATCATGAGTGTTAAGTAGGAGTAGGAGTGTAAATTAATGAATTGAACCAACCCGGAGGAAGAAGATGAAAACAGCGGTGAGGGTGAGAAGGAGGAGCAGAGAAGTGCGTAAAGAGGAGTTGCAGGGGCGATTTTGAGAAAAGAACGCCATAGAATGGGGGCAATAAACTGTTTGTTGAATCTTTGCATGGATCTAGCTATTTATGACTTGAAATGTCTATTAATTTCTAAGTTTAGATGAAGGGAGGGAGAGGTTCTGGTTGAATTGAGGAAGAGGAGCAATTTCATGGTGTGCAAGTGGAAGTGAAAGCGCTAGCTAGCTTTTTCAGTCTCAGGAGTCAGGACCCATTTGATTTATTTAATAATGTACAATTTGATCGCCCCCAAGAGCTTCCATTAGCGAAAGTGATTATTGATATATAAAATAAAGCTAACGCACATTGATTTGGAAATAGTGCCATGATGTTAGAGAGGTGAATAATAATAAGAGCGAGCATGTAAGGGTGGGAATGTGCTGACTCTCTCTTTCTGTGCTTGTGGCCCTCTTTCTTTGGCTTGTTGCTGAGTTAGTTGTTGGGACTTGGGTTTCATTGACCTAATGGATTTTGTTTTGTGATTTAAAATAAAATGTGCCAAAATATGTTTGCTAGATTTTTCAAAATTAGGAAAATACCAATTGAAGACTAATAATTGGAAATACTTCACATTCTTCTCATGGTGTACGGCTACGCTTCCCATGGGCACTTACATTCTGTATAGCATATGAATTTTTTCACAATTGAGAATTAGTAATTCTCATAAGCTCTTACCTTCTTAAGTCTTTGTGTTCTACTTCTAACAGTGACAAGTATTTCTCATGCAGGTTATTGGAATATTATCCAGAGATATTGACAATTGCGGACATGTAAGTATTAAGTATAACATTGCTTTATGTCCCAAATTTTCTGATTCTTTTTTCAATCAAGAATTTCATTTTCTTAGAGCATCTCCAATGCTAGTTCTTATTTCTAAGTTCTTAACACTATTCATGTGTGCCCGTATTGCCACATGTGCTTAAGCAACTCTATGCACATTTTGCTCCAACCATGAATTCTTAGTTCTTAGTTCTTAGCACTATTCAATTGGTCTCACAATATCATTATAGTAGTAATATTTTTTACTTTCATATAATTTTGATTTAAATTTAAATGCTAATTCAATATCTAAATTAAATGAATTGATGAATGAGAGAAAAAAAAATAACTTTTCATGCTAAGAACTCAAAAAGTAAAACATCTTATATAAGAACATAGTTCTTATTTTTAAGAACTAAGAACTCCACGTCATCTCCTCCAATGGTTAAGAACTCAGTTCTTAGTTCTTAACTCAAAAATAAGAACTAAGAACCTTGCATTGGAGATGCTGTTAGTTGCTTTGTTTGGTAAAGTTATTGGCTATACTAAATTGCTTATCTCATCTTGTCAAGTAGTTGTTTGTAGTTATGAGCGCAATGAAACAAAGCCCACTTAGTTTTGGGAATATAAAGAAATTGAAATTAAGTGCATAACCTTCTTGTTTCTTTTATGAGTTGCACTGTAGCACGGCCCAAGCTCCATATTCTTTACTGTGAAATAGCTAAACTAATCGACCAAAAAAAAAAAGCTAAACTAACAAAACATATTCCATGTTTACTTGAATTATGTTTTAGGTTTTTTTCTTGAGATAAAGTTATGAATTTATGATATATGTGTTTGGACCTAATTCGATGGTTGAACTTTGAACAATGAAAGTCATATTAGGAAATGGACATGGTTAAGAAGGCTGCATCTACCGTGAGTCAGTTTGTAACTGACGCACTAGGGCTGTCCAGAAGTTTGAAACCCGACCGAACCCGATTGGCCTGTTTCAAAAAAAGGCCTCCTCGGTTCAGGCGGGTCGGGTGGCGGGTTGGGGTTGGGGAAAAGCCGGCTCCCCATGGTTTGGTTCGGTCGGTTACGGTTTAGAGCCCAGTCCGACCGAACCCAATATAAAAAAAAAATCAACCAGCCCAAGTTTTTAAAGCCCAAACCCCAAAGCCCCAAACCCAAACCGGCCAAACCCTAATATCTCATTCTCTGGCCTCTGCCTCTTCACTTCATCTTCTTCTCCCCAAACCCAAACCCTACCTCCTCACCGCCGCCACCACCCTTCTCCTCTTCTCTTCTCCTCTTCTTCTTCTCTCCAAACCCAAACCCTACCTCCTCACCGCCGCCACCACCCTTCTCCTCTTCTCTTCTCCCCTTCTTCTTCTCTCCAAACCCTACCTCCTCACCGCCGCCACCACCTTTTTCCTATTCTCTTCTCCTCTTCTTCTTCTCTCCAAACCCTACCTCCTCACCGCCGCCACCACCCTTCTTCTCTTCTCTTCTCCTCTTCTTCTTCTCTCCAAACCTACCTCCTCACCGCCGCCACCACTCTTCTCCTATTCTCTTCTCCTCTTCTTCTTCTTCTCTCCAAACCCTACCTCCTCACCGCCGCCACCACCCTTCTCCTCATGACCTGCGCCGCCATCCTCTGTGCCGCCACCACCCTAGTCACTCCACCACTGCATCTGCATGACTTCTTGCCTTCTTCCTCCATGCTTCTCTGGTCCGAGATAGCCTGTTCATCTTCATTTTGCCTTAATCGATTCTGATATCGCAAGATGAAGTGAACATGCTATTTCGCATGAGAAAAGCAATTGAAAACTTGTTCTTGACTTCTTGGTAAGTTGGTAATGGTATATCAGGATCTGATCTGACATAATATGTTGTTCTTGGTTAATTTGTTTGATGAAATTGAATGAAATTACTCAAATTAGGGTTCTTTGCTCTTCATCTTTCTGTTCTCTGCAAAACCCGGTGGAACCGACCCGACCCGCTCGTTACCCGACCAACCCGAAACCGATCCAAACCGACACATCTCATGGTCGGTTACGGGCCCAGTTTTATGTCATGCGGGTTCGGTCGGTGGACCTTTTTGGGCCCGAAACCGACCGAACCCGACCGGTGGACAGCCCTATGACGCACGGTGATGCAGTTATTGTTTCTTACCTAAATTACAACAATATCCATTTTTTCTTTTCCCTTTCCTTTCTTCTCCTTTTCTCTCTCCACCTCTTCACTCCACTCACCTAGCAATTTCACTCATGCCGTTGAGGAATTCAAACCCAACAATTCAAAGTTTCTATCTTTTTAACAATCGCCCCATCACTGTTATTGTTCCTCAACGGCATAGCTTTGTACCTGGTTTTGTAGTGTGATGAATTTGGGGCTATGAGGTTTTGGATAAACAAGAGAAAGAAACCCTAAAACCCCAAATCAAGCACCACCATCATCACACTGAACTCCCTTCAACAGAATCTTCGTCGTCTCCGCTGTTGGTGAAGGATTGCATGCTCTCTGGCCCCTCTGCTCTGTGTTTGTTTTTTGTCGGATCACTAACCATGCAAGAAAGAAAGAGAAAAAGAGGGAGATATAGTGGTGGTGGAGATCCATCCATGGAAATCAACAAGAAAGAAGCGTTGCTGCAGAAAGTCGAAATTGAGAGAATAGAAATCGAAGTCGGTGATCAAAAGCAGAGGTCGAAGTTGTAGATCAAAAATCAAAAATCAAAAATTGGAGATCCAAAATTAGAGGTCAAAGTTCAGAGAAGAATAGACGAGAAAGATATATGGAAGAAACTAATCAATACTTAGTTCCTTGAAGTTAATTTCATTAATATAAACAGTGTGATTTTATGTTTTCAATTCTATGATTTTATGTTTTTTTCTCAAAAAATCGTTGGTTGGCTGGACATGAAGAACAGTGTATAACTCTTTGAAGTTCTTTTATTTGGGTTCTTGAATCTGGACATGAAGAAACTCAATTAAAAGGTCCAACCTTTGGATTTAGATGGAGAGGGAGGAATGGGAACAGTAAAACCAACGTATGTGGTGGTGACGGAAGCCGGCGATGTAGATGAGGAACTGGAACAGTACAACCGACAACTTAATGGGGGTAGACCGGTAATGGGTGTTTTAGTAAAACCGATAAATTATTTTTTTAATGTCAATTGATCTCATCCATGAATTAAAAAAACATTAAATCCAACGGTGGGAAATTAACAGTAGCACCGTGCGTCAGTTACAAACTGACTCACGGTAGATGAAACCAGTTAAGAAAGAGTTTTTAATGACCCACCACAACCTTCTCAATCATGCACTAGTCCAACACCTACACAACCATATTTGTTTTCCCTTGAAAACTCATTAATATTATGAAACTCAAAAGCACCATTATTTGCTTTCCCTAGAAAACTCACTAATCTCATGAAACCCAAACGCACCATTATTTGCTCCCACAACCTTATTAGTTACTTTTGTGTGTTTGTTGCCTCTTGTACATTTCTTAATTCGCGGAGTAATGACGTCGTCGTGAAAATCAAGTTGTGCTTTCCACGCTAATACCATCCACCTTTATGCGGAAACGGATACGGAAATGACGAGTTGAAAAGGAGGTGCAGCAGGGGCGGTCGGAAATCACGGCCACGAAATCCAGCAGCGCGTACGTCCCCATCCTCAAACGTAGGAAACCTCTTCTCCATTTAGAGTCAGAAATCAAGAAACCTATTTTTTTGTCGATTCAGAAAATAAAAATAAAAATAAGGGGACAAAAAAAATGATGTCAATTCATGAAACCTCTTTTATTTATTTTTTTACAGTCAGATAACCTTTTTAAAGAGGTTTTCTTTGACAACTTGATGTGTTTTTAAAGAAAACCTCTTTAAAAAACACAAGCAAGTTGTATTTCATCACATTAGAAAAACATGGCCAAATAATCTATGAAACTGAGCCCGGTTAATGAAAAAAAGCCTAAGAAAATGGCCCCATCCTTTGAAAACCAAGCCCAATATAAAGATAAGGGACAAAAACAAAATTGACCAATGAACAATAACATGGGATCTTCAATGGGAGGGTAGTTTTGACCAAAAAAATAAAAATGGGAAGGTTACTGATTTAGCAACTTCCGGTTAAATAAAAAAATGGTCCCATCCTTGATTCGTTTAATATATTTTCCATTTAAACAAAATTAAAAAATGTTTAATTTAAATCTATTAATAGTGTAAACATACATTTTTTGTCATCCTAGCTTATAAATAATAAGGGGTCAAAATAATATTATTTTATTACAAAAACATAAAGGAAAAAAAGGAAGGTCTCCTGACTTTCAAAATAAAAAATAAAAAAATGAAAATCAGAAAAATGTAGAAAGGTAACACCTAACTAACTATAGTTAAATTTGAAATATTGACTCTAACTAAACATGGTTAGGTTTAGCTATGGTTGATTAACATAACCTCAAATGGATAAGAGTTATGATTTCATTCACGTCACCACATCATTTTGACATTAATTTTTAAGTGGAGCCTACCTAAGAATCGTTTCTTGGAGAAAAAAATATAAACTTTAATGGAAAAGATGAAATCAACCACCAAATTATTATATTCAATTTATAATTAAGAAAACTCTAACTTGGATATAATTTTCGAGACTTGCTCTCACTCTTTTTTTTTTTTTGAAGTAAAATTTGAAATTTCGTTAAAACTAACTCTCACTCGCTTAATTAAAAAGATTTTATGGTAAGATGAAATGAAACCTTAAATGGATAAAAGCTATGCTTATAAAAAAAATAAAATAGATAACCACCTGATTTTCACTTTACTTTTTAAGGGGGGGGGGGGGGGAATGTATTAATTTTTATGATAAGACAAAATCATCTCCAAAATTAAGGATAAGTACGCTGGAATAAAATTAATGTATCTGAAATTGAAATGCTTTGTCACGACGACGCTATCCTGGTGAACAAGCTCCTCCATCGACGAGCTTGTGGAAGCAACGAGTGTTCGATTTCGAAGCTCTTCAATCCGCAAGCTCTTCACATCTTCAATCGTTGTTTGAATTTTCGGTTAGGTTTCTCTTTGATTATGATTTCGAGTTCCGTTTTTGAATCATGTTTATGAGTGTCCCTCGTTTTCCCTGATTTTTGCTATTGTTGGTTCTGTTCATCAATGGATTGGAATCACAGATAATTAATAACTATACGTGTTATATATGTACAATTGAATTGGATGATACTGAAAATATATAACAACCTAATTAATAGCTATACGTGTTATGTTTGTACAATTGATTGGATGATCCTGATTATCGACCATACTTATGGGGAGTCTTCTACAACTCCCTGTACTGTTGTTTCAACACATTATGAGCTGAGGAGCAGCACTGCTCCAAAAACCAATCTGAACCAACTAAGCAAGTGTTGAGGCCAAAAAAGGAACTACCCTGCAATCTTGTGAACAAAGATAAGAAGAAGAATTCTTGTAGTGAACTTCAAACTTCAAGGCAAGCGTGCTGCGTGCATGCGGTGTGCAATCACCATTCACCAAACACTATCAAATTAATTCAATTAAATACTTGACAACAAACTAACACCAGACATGCATGTATTCCGTAGCTAACTTGATAAAATAATTAAGCAAGGCAAATGAATAAGATCTTTAATTATTAGAAAGTAGTGCTGGTCTTATTGAATCAATCTCCTAATAATGATAATGAGTATCTACTCATGGAACATGTATATATACAAATGCTAGAAATATATAACAACCTAATTAATAACTATACATGTTATTTATGTACAATTGAATTGGATGATACTAGAAATCAATATCAATATCAATATATATTAGAAAAGAAGAACTCTCATCAGGCAGATTTAGTGACGTGTCACTCTCACGTTAATTCTTAGTGACGTGTCATTCTCACGTTAATTTTCATAAAAAAACTCCACGTGTCATTTTTAAGTTAATTCGCATAAAAAAATATATTTTTAAATTTTAGATTTGATTAGGATTTAGGTTGTTTATTTCTTGATTTTATCTTAATTTATTTTTGATTTATTTTTAGAGTATTAATTAATTTTTATGGTATTTTTATTGAATTTTCGGATTTTTAATTAATTCAAGATTTTATGAGTTTTTATTGTGATTTGCTAGATTTTAATAGTTTTTATCTATATTTATTTAGTACTTTTTTAAATTTTAGATTTGATTAGGATTTAGGTTGTTTATTTCATTATTTTATCTTAATTTATCTTATTATTTATTTTTAGAGTATTAATTAATTTTTATGGTATTTTTATTGAATTTTCGGATTTTTAATTAATTCAAGATTTTATGAGTTTTTATTGTGATTTGCTAGATTTTGATAGTTTTTATCTATATTTATTTAGTACCTTTTTAAATTTTAGATTTGATTAGGATTTAGGTTGTTTATTTCATGATTTTATCTTAATTTATCTTATTATTTATTTTTAGAGTATTAATTAATTTTTATGGTATTTTTATTGAATTTTCGGATTTTTAATTAATTCAAGATTTTATGAGTTTTTATTGTGATTTGCTAGATTTTTTTAGTTTTTATCTATCTTTATTTAGTACCTTTTTAAATTTTAGATTTGATTTAAAAGATTTGTCCTAATTATCTAATATTTACCTAGATTACTCCTTACTAAATTTATTTCATCATGATTTAAATAGATTATTAATATCTGATTTTTTTTTCATAAAATATTAAAATTTTAAAAGATTTGCCCTAATTATCTAAGATTTAACTAGATTAAATAAAAAACTAAAAATTCAATAAAAAAAACATTAAAAATTAATTAATAAAAACTACCAAATCCCAATAAAAACTCATAAAATCCTTAATTAAATAAAAATATGAAAATTCAATAAAAATAACCTAAAATTTAATTAATACTCTATAAATAAACTTTTTCTTCACCTAAAATTTATTTCCATAACAAATCTTGAAACCGATTTTTTAAAGTTAATTTTAAATCTGAGAAACTTTTTCATAAAATATTAAAATTTTAAAAAATTTGCCTTAATTATCTAAGATTTACCTAAATTGCTCCTTACTAATACTGCATCAGCCATCTCCTCCCCTACATGCCTCTACTGTGAACCGGTTGGCATGGAGGAAAAATGAGGAAGATCACTCGAGTATGCAACTTGCTTTATGTGGTGCTGATAATTGTGTAAGTTGATAATTGTGTAAGTGTTTAACATAAATGTTTATGCTTCGCTTCCTAAAGGTTATTTTTTGTTGCTGAATTTGATTGACCTAATTAGTAAGCACTATATTTGGTAGTGTTAGATTCAATTCCTAAAAGCCATGGCCTTTAATTTTCTCTTAATTTGTTCATTGTTCCCTATTTTGTGATAGTTTTGTTTAATTTCATATATGCTTTAGTATTTGTTGGTGGTTTCTGTGATGCTTCCATATCTCTTAAATAAACTAATGTTGTGATGCTTCATCTTATGCAACCATTATTCTGAATGTACTTAATCGGCCAATTGATAGCAGACTTACATGCTTTTATCCTTCCCATTGCAAGTTTATTTAATTGAATCATTGTCTTCCAGTTTTGGCTGCCAAAACTTCATCTACAATGTCAGCATCATGAAGGCAGAGAAACTCTTTCAGAAGAAGGGACGTCCAGCAAATTTGACCCAGGATCCCAGTTAAAGAAATGAGATTTAGGTAAGATACTTATTCATATGATTGCTTTCAATTCCAGATTTTGCTATTTTTCTTATTAATGAATAGCTTTTTTTTTGTTGTCAATTGTAAATCGCTTTTAGACATAGCTATAGTCTCTTTTATTTTGCTTTACTATCTCAATAGTGGAAGCTTTTTTTCAATTAGTACATGGGTTAAAATTCTAAATTTGCTTAACTAAAGCTCTGATTCTATTTGATTTTTTTCAGGCAGTTTCCTATTTGGCTCAAGAATGATTGGGGTTATGGTCCGGGAATTGCATCCTTATACCTGTCACATCCATGGGTATTAGTTGTACTCATAGCTGCATCTTTATAACTCATAAGTTACATTTAGTTTGGGTATTAGTTGTACTCATAGCTGCATCTTATTCATCGACATCTCATGGGTATTAGTTGTACTCACCCTTTTTTTGGTAATTCAATTGTTTTTCACTACCTAAACATTATTTCATTGTTCCTCTCAATCTGTTTTGTCCATCTCACATGTGCAATGTAAGCTCTTGCTTGGTTTGCAATTTGGTTTTGTATTTTTTTTTCTATAACAGATGCATCATCTTGCACAATTTAAGATCATTCTCAATGATGTAGAGTAAAAGAAAGACATTGATGCTCCCAACTACCAAAGAAGCATGACGATGATTGATGATATGTGATGGATTTGCAAGAAATGGAGCCTGAGTTCTACACCAAGAATAGTATAAAATGTGTTATTCTAAATACAGTTGGTGGCTACTATACCGCTCTAAAGGATCACACTTAGGGATGACACCCGCGCGGGACGGGGGCGGGGAGTGGCCCGCCATCCCCGTCCCCGCATCTCTCTTTTGTCCCCGTCCCCATCCCCATTTTCCACGGCGGGATAAATTTTCACCCCATCCCCAATCCCCACCTCCCCACGGGTCCCCATGGGGACCATTAACACATCATTAAAAATATAATAAAACTAAATTAAATATAAAAAATACACAAATTTCTTTCTGGACCACAAATGTATAGAAACCACGGATGAGAATAGAACATGTCAAATTCCATGAAAATGTATATTGAAGTTCAAATAACATTGATCAAAATTCATAACATTAAGTCTACAAATAAGAAAATTGACATATAAAATTCAACATTTAATCCAAAAAAATGTGAAGTCTATCATCCAAAATATCTCAAAAGTCAACGCCGAAAAAAGTCTAAACTCTGTAAAAATACAAATCATCCCGCAGTCAAGTCATCGCCAAAATGTTAAGTCTTCAAGTAACCATTAACCAAAGATTCTACAAAAAAAAAAAAACAAGCATAAATACATATAAACTTTCAAATATGAAATAATCTATAATCTCATAACAATAAATTTCTTTACCTCAATCAACATTTTAATCTTCATTGAATATGTGTTGTTCAAACTGAAATTTTGAAGTACCTAATCATACAAATATAGATTAATTAGCTTTGCAAAGAAACTTTTTTAATTGACTGTTTGCGGCGGTAATAGAAAAGGAAGAGGGATGGGACCAATGTGAAATAGGGTTATACTTATAGTGGTAAGAAATCTAGGGTTTTATAATTGACTGTTTGTATTCTTTTTTTTTACAACCGACTGATTGTATTCTTATTTTTAAACTTTTATATATAATTGGCTATTTTTTTTTTGAACTCTATATAATTGGCTATGATACTTTATATTTTTTATTACCTACTTGACTTTGATTACTAAAGGTATTATTAATTTTTTACATATATATACGGGGCGGGGTCCCCGCGGGGCGGGGAGGGTGATCCCCATCCCCATCCCCAAATTTGTTTCGGGGGGATTTTTGTCCCCATCCCCACCCCCACAGGGAAAAATTCCCCAGGATCGGGGCCCCAAACGGGGCAGTCCCCACGGGGATCCCCATATACAGGTGGAAATTGTCATCCCTAATCACACTTCTTGATAAATGGTTGCAAAAAAGAGCATGCAAAGATCAATGTTTGTTGTAACGATGTTTCAAGGTGTTGTCACCTATGTATAAGTAAATCATTCTCCTATTTTGACACGTGTTACACTGAAAATTTTAAAATCTTCTTTTTAACTTTAGAGATTTTTTATGCATATGTAACGTGAGATATTGTTTTATATAAAAAGTATCATTATATTTTTTTTAAACAATTATTATACTCTAAACTAATTGATTGATATTGTATTAAATTACAAATAAAATCAAATGAGATACCAACCGAATGCATTCAGTTATAAATGGAGAGGAGAAATTTCTGCACCAAAAATCTATTACCAAAACAAATCTATGTTGGCTAATTTAAAAATTTTAAATATGAGAAACTTTTTCATAAAATATTAAAATCTTTTTTTTAACTTTAGAGATTTCTTTATGTATATGTAACGTGAGATTTTGTTTTATATAAAAAGTATCATTATATTTTTTTAAACAATCATTATATTCTAAACTAATTGATTGATATTATGTTAAATTTCAAATAAAATCAAATGGGATACCAACTGAATGCATTCAGTTATAAATGGAGAGGAGAAATTTCTGCACCTAAAATTTATTACCAAAACAAATCTATGTTGGCTAATTTGAAATCTATGCAAAATTATTTTTGTCGGTTTAAGGTTCGTAAATTTTGTACAAAGTCTGATATATTGCTATTTTATGACTTCAAATAAATAAAATGATGTCATATTTTATGATTTATCTTTCACATCCCTAATTTGTGCTACTATCACATTCTTTTTTTCTCATCTGCTTTATTATAATTGTTCTTACATTCTTAGTATGTTAAATTTTTTATAATTTAAAATATTGATCGATATATCAAATACAATAGACACATTCTTTTTTTTTCCATGATTAATATGTGTTTATCAACTGCTTCATTATGATTTTTCTTACATTCTTAGTATCTTAAATTTTTTTATACTTTAAAATATGTTCGATGTATCAAATACAATAAACATATTCTCCGTGCAACACACGGGTAAAAAAAAACACTAGTATATAACAACTTAATTAATAACTATGCGTGTTATTTATGTACAATTGAATTGGATGATCCTGATTATCGATCATACTCATGGGAGTCTTATACATCTCCCTGTACTGTTGTTTCTTCTTCTTCTTTATCGAAACATTATGAGCTGAGGAGCATCACTACTCCGAAAACCAATCCAAACCAACTAAGGAAGTGCCAGGGCCAAAATGGGAACTACCCTACAATCTTTTGAACGAAGTTGTAGTCGTACGTCACCAGTGAAGCGTTGGCAACCTCAGCCAACTTGGGCAATCCATTACTGAGACCAACATAGTAAATGATCCATACAAGAATGGTTGAGACCACACAGCAAATAAAATCCATGGTTACAGACACCGTATTGAATATGCTCACCGGTGGCGGTGGCGATGGAGATAATGGAGCCTCCACGGCGACAGTGAGGGCGTCCACTCGAGCGGAGAAGTTGCAAGTGACCCAAAAAACAAAAACTTTGATGCCCTGCTTGAATCTGATATAGTTGGATAAACCCACATACTTGAGTGTCCAGGCTCCCACAACCAGAAACTTGAGTGCGGCAACAATCACCACGAAGTAGGCACCGAACTCTTTCTTATTCTTCATCAAAACATGCACGACGTCGGCCTGAAAAGAAGAGGTAATTAGAAGGCTCGCCAGTGCCTACCAGTATGGGTGGATGCGGACATCCATCTTCATCAAACGATCGAATGAAACTCCAAGACAATATCACCGAAACGATCGAACGAAACTCCAAGACAATATCACTGAAACGATCAAAAACAGAAGAGGATACAATACGTGATGTTGAAAATGAATAGTTGAATACAGTAATTTTATTTAATTTTTTTAAACAGAGTAATTTTATTTAATAACGACATGGTTGTTTAAAACTTTATGTCTATTAATTCTAGGCTTAATTGCAGTTTAGTCCCCCTAGTTTAGTGCTTTCTTGATTTTATTCCCCTAGTTATTTTTTTCTGCAATATCAGTGCCCTTAATTTTAACATTAAGCAGATTTGATCCACTGCTAATTTTAAAAATTGTTTAATGGAGAAGAGCTATTATTTCATTCACACCATATTGTTTACTTTTTCAAGTGAGGTTCACTTAAAAATTATTTATTGGATGACACTAGAAATATATAACAACCTAATTAATAACTATATGTGTTATGTTTGTACAATTGATTGGATGATCCTGATTATCGACCATACTTATGGGGAGTCTTCTACAACTCCCTGTACTGTTGTTTCTTCTTCTTCTTCTATATCAACACATTATGAGCTGAGGAGCAGCACTGCTCCGAAAACCAATCCGAACCAACTAAGCAAGTGTTGAGGCCAAAAAAGGAACTACCCTGCAATCTTGTGAACAAAGATTAGAAGCCAATCAGCCACTCAAATCAGGCTGCCAACATTTTAAAGGTTAAATGGTAGTTTTTTGGTAGCCAAACACGTCTTGCGTTGCTAGAACAATTTTGGAGGCTAAACTTCAAAATTCTTGTAGTGAACTTCAAACTTCAAAGCAAGCGTGTTGCGTGCATGCGCTGTGCAGTCACAATTCACCAAACACTATCAAATTAATTCAATTAAATACTTGACAACAAACTAACACCAGACATGCATGTATTCCGTAACTAACTTGATAAAATAATTAAGCAAGGCAAATGAATAAGATCTTTAATTATTAGAAAGTAGTACTGGTCTTATTGAATCAATCTCCTAATAATGATAATGAGTATCTATTCATGAAACATGTATATATACAAATGCTAGAAATATATAACAACCTAATTAATAACTATACATGTTATTTATGTACAGTTGAATTGGATGATACTAGAAATATATAACAACTTAATTAATAACTATGCGTGTTATTTATGTACAATTGAATTGGATGGTCCTGATTATCGATCATACTCATGGGAGTCTTATATATCTCCCTGTACTGTTGTTTCTTCTTCTTCTTTATCGAAACATTTTGAGCTGAGGAGCAACACTACTCCGAAAACTAATCCAAACCAACTAAGGAAGTGCCAGGGCCAAAAAGGGAACTACCCTACAATCTTTTGAACGAAGTTGTAGTCGTACGTCACCAGTGAAGCGTTGGCAACCTCAGCCAACTTGGGCAATCCATTGCTGAGACCAACATAGTAAATGCTCCATACAAGAATGGTTGAGACCACACAGCAAATAAAATTCATGGTTCCAGACACCGTATTGAATATGCTCACCGGGGGCGGTGGCGGTGGCGATGGAGATGATGGAGCCTCCACGACGACAGTGAGGGCGTCCACTCCAGCGGAGAAGTTGCAAATGACCCAGAAAACAACAACTTTGATGCCCTGCTTGAATCTGATGTAGTTGGATAAACCCACATACTTGAGTGTCCAGGCTCCCACCACCAGAAACTCGAGTGCGGCAACAATCACCACGAAGTAGGCACTCAACTCTTTCTTATTCTTCATCAAAACATGCACGACATCGGCCGGAAAAGAAGAGGTAATTAGAAGGCACGCCAGTGCCTACCAGTATGGGTGGATGCGGACATCCATCTTCATCAAACGATCGAATGAAACTCCAAGACAATATCACTGAAACGATCGAACGAAACTCCAAGACAATATCACCGGAACGATCGAAAACAGAAGAGGATACAATACGTGATGTTGTGAATGAATAGTTGAATACAGTAATTTTATTTAATTTTTTTAAACAGGGTAATTTTATTTAATAACGACACGGTTGTTTAGAACTTTATGTCTATTAATTCTAGGCTTAATTGCAGTTTAGTCCCCCTAGTTTAGTGCTTTCTTGATTTTATTCCCCTAGTTATTTTTTTGCAATATTAGTGCCCTTAATTTTAACATTAAGCAGATTTGATCCACTGTTAATTTTAAAAATTGTTTAATGGATAAGAGCTATTATTTCATTCACACCATATTGTTTACTTTTTCAAGTGAGGTCCACTTAAAAATTATTTATTGGATGACACTAGAAATATATAACAACCCAATTAATAACTATACGTGTTATATATGTACAATTGAATTGGATGATACTTAAAATATATAACAACCTAATTAATAGTTATACGTGTTATGTTTGTACAATTGATTGGATGATCATGATTATCGATCATACTTATGGGGAGTCTTCTACAACTCCCTGTACTGTTGTTTCTTCTTCTTCTTCTTCTTTATTAACATATTATGAGTTGAGGAGCAGCACTGCTCCGAAAACCAATCCGAACCAACTAAGCAAGTGTTGAGGCCAAAAAAGGAACTACCCTGCAATCTTGTGAACAAAGTTGTAGCCGCACGTCACCAGGGAGGTGTTGACAACCTCAGCCAACTTAGGCAATCCCATCCTAAGACCAGCATAGTAAATGCTGCATACAAGAATGATTGAGGCAACATACCAAATAAAATTCATGGTTCCAGACACCGTACTGAATATACTAACCAGTGGCGGTGGCGATGGAGATGATGGAGCCTCCACAGCGACAGAGAGAGCGTCAACTCCAGTGGAGAAGTTACAACTGGACCATAAAATGGAACCTCGATTGGATAAAAGTAATTTACGAGACTGGGGCCCCCTGTTGTTTTCACATTCTCATTCTTACCCCTACTCTTTCGATAAAAATATACATCCACACAGTTGTTGAAGCGTCAAAAGAATGGTTATTAAAAATGAAAAGAAATAACATGTACATTGCACGTGCATTACACGTGCATTGCACGAGCTACTTACTAGTTGATGATAAAAAAAAATTAGGGTTCTTGTATGTGGAGAGGAAGATGAAGATGAAGATGATTGAAGAAACTTAATCTCTCTCCTAATAAGCTTCTTCTCTGTTGGTCATTCTCCACATCACTCAAAAAGTGTCA
The DNA here is from genome assembly GCF_012489685.1 of Lotus japonicus. Lineage (NCBI taxonomy): Eukaryota > Viridiplantae > Streptophyta > Magnoliopsida > Fabales > Fabaceae > Lotus > Lotus japonicus. Next base: position 92,980,056 of record NC_080042.1, on the reverse strand, counting down.
AGCGGGAGAAAAACATTTAAAATTTAACAGAAGGACGAAGGGTGTTGACGGAGGATAACGTCTGGGACTGAGAATGCTATTAAAATTGTGTAGTAACTACTCTTGCACAACTCAAATTCGTAGGGATCAAAAGTGCTTTAAAGCCGACTTTAAATGATGAAAATATAACTATAGGAGAATGTATAGAAAAGTAAAGGGAAATTAAAGATAAAAGAAATATGTAATTTAAGTGATGTATTTAAAATAGCCCTAACACCCTATTTATATGATTAAATCTAAGCTGATCCCAGCAGTTGTGAACTACAAAGTCATGTTCCCTTACCACGATTATAATAAAATTTGTGACAATTTTCCACAAATTCTTATATGGTTTAATTCTTCTTACCGATGCTTTAGGAGTTTCTTTTGTTTAGATTTTTTGTTTTTGTTTTTAAACCTTGTAAAAAAAACCTAAGCATCTTAATGAAACTTATATTTTATACTTTTATCATAAATTTTTCACGTGTCATTGCCTAAACGTCTTTTTTCACTATTCGCCTTTAGCCACGGTCTTCTAAATTCAATAATATGTCCGGGAATGTTGGGGTTTACGGACCATTACTGAATCATATTGACTATTTATCGTCTGACCAAAAAGTGAATCAAGACAAATCAACTTACTTTTTTACAAACATGTGATGAGGTTGTAGAGAAGTCTCACATTGACTAAATATATAACATAATAAGTCTTTATAAATAGAAGAAAAATTCCCACTTCCAAGTGAAGTTTTGGCTAGAATTAGCTCCAAGGCAACCCGGGAGGAGCCGGATTTACAGACTTTAACCGCTTTAGCCCTTAGTTTTTAACATTCTAACCTTTATGTCGGTGCCCTTGTAGGTCGCATGCTATACCTTTAAGGGTATCTTGTAATAGAAGTAATTCTCCAACCTCAAAAGCAAAAATGGTCTTTGATAACGATCCATTAGAAGTTCAATAAAACTTAGAACTGTCTCTAGAAGGCAAATCCACAACAAAGTTAAAGGAACCTCTAGAGTTTAGAGTAGCGAAAAAGACAAAGCACTCTCACCTCTAAAGTAAAGAAATCTTATTTCCTTTTATATCAATTAAAAGATTTATTGAAAGATGTAATGTAAAAAAAATAAGTACATAAATTACACCAATAAAAGAACTGATCATTTGTATTATATATCTAGATACAACAAAGCGAAAGTACATATGTGCAAATAAATAAATAAAACTTCTCAGTTTTTTAGTTTATGCAGAACATTAATTATAGCCAAAGAACACCATTAGTGACGAAATAACACTTCTACATTACAAACTATCAGGATAGCATTTAGCATTTGGAAGAAAAAATTCAAGGCTTGGAGAAGGAAAAGAAAATACAAGAATTGTACTATTATGCACATTAATTTATTCATTTTAAAATGTGTTCCACTGCTTCCAATGTATCAAGTGGAAACTATTAGCACTTCTGGACACTCTTGAGGTTTCGTACAGTCATAACAAGCATTTGTCTTTCACCTTCTACCTCAGCAAATTTGAGGCTTATTTCTGAGTATCTCTCCTGCATCTCTTTAAGTTCGCTTTCCATTGAGTTGTTTCTTTCCTTCAGTGACGATAACTCGGTTAATATGTCAGTAAGATTGCTGTCTTCAGTATCCATTATGGAGGTTCCAGCTTCCTGCTCTGGCAAGTTCACATTACTGCCATGACCAGAAAAATAATTAACAACCATCACAAATTCAATGACTTGAATTCATAAATTACAAGAGTAACATAGACAAAATGAAGAGTCATCATCACCAGATTAGTACTAAACTACTAATTAGCAACAGTGAGCTCATTTGGATATGGGCCCCGTTTGGAAAAACAACTTAATTAAACACTTATGGTCATAAGCGCTTATGACATAAGCGCTTATTCATAAGCTATTTTTGAAAATTTATTGAAATAAATTAAAAATAAGCTGTATATAAGCATAAGCTGTTTTTCATAAGCTATCCTGAGTAGCTTATGAAAATAAGCTGAAAATAGCTTATGATATGTCATAAGCTGTTTGCATAAGCTCTCCCAAACACTGGCATAAGAGCTTATGCTGTCAGATAAGCTCAAATAAGCTCTTCCAAACTGGGCCTTATCTACTAGAAAATGCATTAAATAAGCTCCAATAAGCGTTTTTCGGTTTGCATCCAAACGCGTACAATGTCTTCTTAATGTCATGGGGAGAGAAAAAGACATAGAAGGAAAATAGACCGACCTATTGAGTAACAATGCAGCTCCTCTTTCTTCAGATCCACATGCACCATCTTCGAGATGCTCACCATTACTTATTTCTCTAGATATCTCATTTGTAACAGTAATTCTATCCTGAGCAACCTGTTTGAAGGGTAAGCCAAAACACATTTATTGCAGATATGTAATTCAATAGCTTCATAAATCAACAATTCAACAACGAATGTTCAATCAAGATTACATTTTCATGCAAGACTGGGAATGCTTTGTCCTAAACTTCACGAAAGATATAAATAAAACCTTTTATTTTGCCATAATGCACTGATACATTTTGATTGGTGTGCTGTTCACAATAATAGGCTTAGCTTAATTTATAACTTAGTATGAGTGTACCTTCTGCAAAGAAATACTCTGATTTAATTCCTCCACTTTGCTCTCCAGCTCCATAATTTTTGTCTGGAATTCCTTTTCCTTCTCCAGAAATGAAGTTGTTGAAGTTTCCAAAGCACTGTCTTTTGACTGTATCTTGCCCTGCCATAAACAATCCTTTTCATTAAAATGTTCACCTCAATTGCCACAGCTACAAGTAAATTACTTTTATCCTAAGTAAACAGAGAAGAGTGGAAAAACATGGATAGTAAATGAAATTACATGAAATAGTATTAGACAAAATAGCATTTGGGTATCAAGCATTTTCTCAATTGACCTATCTCTTCAGTTCAGACTATTGGCATTGGAAAAGTTACCTCAAGCGTTTTTATTTTCTCCCTCAGACTTGCCATTTCTTTTGAATGTTGAGGAGGACTTAAAGCAGGCTTTTTGTTCTTTGGAATGGTTTTAGTTCCATCACTAACTTGTGTGCGCCCATTACTATCCCTGAACCTCTTCTCAATGCTGATTAATGCATCGTCCTTCTTCTTTAGTTCACCCTTTAGCTGGAAAACTTGCTTTCTGAGTTTTTCTTTCTCAGCCTCATCCTCAAAAAGAGTGTGTTTCAAATCACTGTATTGAGCTTTAAGGGATTCCAACTCTGACTGCAAGAGTCCAGCCTCAACATCTTTTTCATCCTTAAGATGCTTCATCCGATTTAGCTCACTAAGTGAATCCTCTGCTTCCTTCTTCAATAATGCAATTGTACTCAAGAGTTCATTTCTTTCCACAGTTCCTCTTTGTAACAGTTCCTCAGATTCCTCAATTGTTTTCTTCATAAGTTCCAAGTCAGTTCTGAAATTTTCTTTTCCTTCAACTTCTTCACATAAGCGTGAAATCTCCACTCTAAGCTTTTCATTTTCTGCAGTTAGCATCCCTATCTCCTCAGACAAATCCCTACTAGCTTGTTCTCCATGTTCCTTCTGATTTTCAAGCTGCTTGGACTTGTCCTCAATTTCTAATAACATCTGTTGTATCTGAACTGTCATTGAATCTATTTGGTTGGAAAGCTCATTCAGTTTTACCTCATAATCAGCTTTAGTTGACTGGTGCTCTTCTCTAACTTTATTCAGCATTTCTTCCAGTACACTTTTCTGCGCACGCAGTTCACTTGCTTCTTTCATTGCTCTCATGGCAGCCTTCTCATTTTCATCAAATGTAGAGGTTAGTTGCATTGAGAGCCTTTGAAACTCCTCTTGAAGCCTCTCAGCAGTAGCAGCATTTTTTAGTCTGGTCTTTCGCAAAGCTTCCTCGGCTTGGATGGCTCTTTGCTCTTGCTCAACCTTGTCACGTGTGACAGCTTCAATATCAGCTGCAAACCCTTTTGCTTGTTTCTCCAGATCTTCCTCTAATCTTCTGATATGAGTTTGAAGCTCCTTAATGGTAGCGAGAGAATTTGAGAACTCATCTGACTGTTCCTTGAGTTGATTTTCCAGATTCGCAATGTGCGTTTCGATGCCATTCATGTCAACAGGAGATGAACATTCATAATGCATTTTCAACTGTTCCTGCATTTGGCTCTGCTCCAGCTTATGCGCAATGCCATGATTTTCCTGTTTCAATATCTCATAGTCCAGTGCAAGCTGCTCCATCTGCATCTCTAACTCCTCTTTGTCTCTGCGATACATTTCTATTTCACCATAGAGATCTATGATTTTCCTTTCAAGTAAGTGTGTTTCCTTGGCATCAGTGCGCTCCTTAACAAGCTCGTCAAATGTTTTCTGTTCTGGATCGTCATCTAGTTCACATTTAGAGAGGTTGGCCCCTAAAACTGCATTGTTTTCCTGATTTTTCTGCTCCAACATTTCATCAAGGTCCTGCACAGCAAGAACTAGTTCAGCATTTGATTCTTGCATCTTCTTTAACTGTAAGCGCAGGTTTGCGTTCAGATCCTTCTCATAATTCAATTCTTGTCTAATTTCATCAACATAAGTTCGAAGATCTCCGCTTTCCAATTGTGACCTGCTTCTCACTGTGGCCGCCTCGCCCTTGCGCTTGTGGAAAGACCTGAGATTGTCACATTCTATCCTGAGTGCATCCCTTTCCTCTTTCAAGATAATGACTTCCTTTGCGAGCTCCTGCCCTCTTTTGCTCTCCTTTACAATCTGCTTCCTGAGGGTCTGTAGTTCCAGGTCTGACACATCCACATGCCTTGCCAAAGCAGCAAATTCAGCCTTGACTCTCTCAATTTCTGAAGGAGGTTCCTGTTGGGACATTTTCTTTGGGAGTGAATCAGGAGAAACATTGGTTGAATCCCCTGTACTTAAACCATGATCTGACTCAGCTGACCAGCCCCAGTGTGATCTCTGATGTACATCATCATGCATTGATGTTGAGGCATTGACAGCTTGGTTTTGAGGTTCTGATGTTTGGCGAACAAACTGATTTGTTGTAGAGTGGATGTTTGTTTTTCCTATACCGATTTCGTGGGGACTATCAAGCCCAGAACTGTCATCAGAACTTGACAATGTAGTATCAGATCCACTAGATGTCCTATTGATGTTTGCTTTTGCAGAGACATCCTGTGAAAGAGGGAAATAGAAAATTTTGTAACTTCCATATATTTTAACTTCAAGAGCAGACTAATCAAAGAAATGGATAAATTATGCTCTTGGAAAGGACATTCCAGTTTAATTTATAAATGATGGAGTTTTTCAACTATGACAGCATGATTGTGGCTTGGATACAAATCAAACAACTCCTGCCCCTTCTTCCCAAGAAAATATGTGGGAAAAATTATTTTACATATTGGGACATTTAAAAAGTCAAGATAATTCCTGAGCACAAATGAGGGAAATCCTTACTTCAGAAGAATAACTTTTAATGCTTTCATCTATATGGCCATTGCTTAATCGGTTTCTTAAGCTCCTATCATCAGATTTTAGTTTGGCATCTTCACATTCATCTTCCTCTCTGAAAAAGTTATTGAACAAGAAAAGAAGCTCATCATCAAAAACTTTGAGCTGTGGGTTGTGGCAAACTCAATAACCTGAATTGGAAAAAATAAACATGGCAGTTCTTCCTTTTACCTCTGATCACTATTATCTTGGAGCCTCTGGATCAATACCTGTTTATTCAGCAACAAATCAAATTTAATGAGATCCACTTTGCTTTGACTTGTGTTTTACTCAAACTTTGGATAAGGTTTCCCTAAAATTTCAAGCAACTTTATATCTTTCCAGAAATCAATAATTAGAAATTGGAGAGAGAAGGTAAAAACTAACATGCAAAACAGCAGCATCACAATGAGAATTCCTGATGGGAAGAGAGAGACTTAGGGGCTTTGTAGCATCGACATAATCAGCAAAGTTAACAGAAACCTCCCCAATGCAGCTATTTTTTGATAACCCCTGCATAACATAACCAAAAAATCAGATCACAAACTGAAAAATGCAGCCACTTGACCAAAATAAACTTATTAACAGTTACTGATCCAGAGAGAAAATTCACACCGTTGAGACCAAAAACTTATAAATCTTGTCACTGATTTTCCCAGTTTTAGGGTCCTGAATAAATCTGACTGTTTCGTGTACCGGATTCTCCCATCTACAATGTCCATCTCGAACGGTAGCTTTCTCTAATCTCCTTGTTGGCTTTCCAATGTCCCCTGGAACTATAGACAGCACCAATGCATCCACCCCAGATTGTAACACCTGAAATTTCATCCCTCTCATCTTATCATACTAATTCATAACCGTGATCAAATTTTATTGAGCACCATAAAACCATCAAATTTTATCCAAAATTTTTTTTTCCAAATTTATATTTTAATTAAAATCAAGAAAAACAAATTGAAAAGGTTAACAATCAAAACCCCAATGGTTGCTATGTCATGTCAAAACCATGATCAATCAAATTATCAAAACACAGGAAATAATATATTTAAAAAAAAAAGAAACACATTTCCTGAGAACCCAAACAGAACTGATAAATTGAATTCATCTTTGACAATTTAACAAAGATATTCATAGAATTAGAAACATGAAAATGAAGAGAAGTTAATACCTTGGTGGCATGAAAATGCAGCTTGAAAACAACATTGACTCTGTTCTTGTCACTCCTCCATCTTGCAGAACGAAACATCTTCACTTCACACACGTCACTGATCGGAAACCCAGGTTCCGCCGGAGCTACCCATGGATAGTAACCACACAAAAAACTTCACCGCCAACCAAAACGCCAGAAAGAGTAGCGTTTCGGTGATCACCGCTTCAATAATGTAGAGAAGCAAAAGAGAGAGAGAGAGAGTAACGTGGAATGCAAACAAATCAGAACTCAGAACTCAGAACTCAGAACTCAGAACTCAGAACTCAGAACTCAGAACTCAGAAGTGTTGCTGTCTCTTTAAAAAGTTAAACAGAGTACTTGCATGCCTCGTGTGAACTATATATTGAAGTGGAAGCTGCTTCCATTTTAAAAATTAATTACAATAATTAACTTTATCTAACAAATTATAATTTGGTGAAATTTGCTTTTTAAGGTAAACAAGAAAATCATACATACATGGCTTTAGTTAAAGTATCACGTTCTTGTATTTTTATGGCTACTCGACAATGACGTATCTTCTTCTCCTTTTCATCACATAGCTATAGCTCATACCATTAATTTTTTCACTTTCTTCTTTTTATTGAAATGAAAATGAAGAGAACTCACTTGCCTATATTATATATTGAATTGAATATGGTGGTCCTCATCTTGATCAACATATAAAATTTGTAATTAGTGTTGATGTTTAAAAAAAGTGAGAAAATTACAAGAGGTTAGAGTAGTCCTTAGGAGAAGTAGTTTTGTTATGGCCTTGAAAGGGAAGTTAAAGGTAATAATTAAGCTATTTTTAGCTTTCTTCATAATTAACTATATATAATAACGCCTGCTGACTGCTTTAGCAAATGTTTGATGGAGTAAAGTAGAGAAGTACTGAGAAATTCAATAGAGACAAAAAGTAATAAATAGTTTAAGGGTCCACTAATTATATATATCTTGTAAAGATAGAATTAAGACCTGACATACATGCTGAGGTACACTGCAAGCACATCAAAAATTTAAGGTTTGCCTATGTGGCGCGCTAGCTCTACATTCATGTAATAATGTACATACTACTTCAATTACTTAAAGTCTGCTAAAAAAAGCAGATTAAATGATAGATACAGTTTAAAATTGAAAATTCAAATAGGTATAGTTAAAAGAAAATTGAAAATAACATGTATAGGAAGTCTAATCTGTTGCTACGATGTTTTCATATAACTACCACTCTACCAGCTACAATTATAATAGGATAGCTGAGCACCTTTTCAACATAATAATAAATGAAACTTATCAGAAACGTACATCAATGCTTTCCTATCCTATGTCAAGGTGAGAAATATCCAAGAACGAACATGTTTAAGCAGATAAATAAATAAATGCAAGTGTATTAATGTTAAATTGAAATTATTTGATGATGATAGTTACTTTCAATAAATTAATAAAATACTACAAGGAGTAATTGAATTTATTAGGTTGACGAACAGAGTAAAAAGGACGAAGGTAGTTTCTTTTTGGGTCCACAAATCTCTAAATCATATCAACCATGAATAATAATAATAATGAAGAAGTATATATATATGGAGCAACATATTCTGTGCACCAGTATATGTCACATGATTGTATTGTACTTAACCCTATATAGACTAAGAATAGTGAAATTAATTAATTCCCTTGTTTGAAAGACAAGAAAGAAGCGGAAGTGGGACGCAGATGGCGAATTAAGGGAAGCTTTCTTTCTTAGATACTTGGATTCATTGGATATATGGTGCTGGTGGGTGAGGTAGGACAGTTGCTTTCGTTGTGCTTTTAATTTACTTGGCTTTAAAGCTGGTAATGTGCAGGGTGTAAGGTGAGCTCGCTGGTTGCTGAATATTTGCTTTGTAAACGCTAATGTGATTTCACATATTTCGATAGAAGTTAAAATTTGACACGTTGAGTTTAACACATACTCAAAGAAACATAATTTTATCACATTAAGTTTAACGTAATTCTCGTTGAGTTCAACGAAAATCTAAACGCATCACTTAAATATAGTAGAGTATCAACTTCAAAGCGTGCGTATGCAGTCACTATTCATTCAACCGGAGCATCAGTTAAATATACTTCACAAACTAACTGCACCATACATATATACATGTATTCCCATGTCTCAGTCTACTTGATTCACACAATTCTGAACCAAATCCATATTTTAATTTAAATGCTTCAACTGCCGAACCAAACTACCAATATAAACTGTGGTCCATCCCTTATATCGACCCCAACCAATTGTACTGTAGTAGAACACAACAGAACAGATACCCCTCCTTCCCCCACTCTGGTTGGTGAGCACTTGGCCAACTGCAACTCTTCAATTTCTGAACACTGTAACTAAAATTGAGTTGTGTCTAAATTGTACACTCAATACTATTGTTTATTAAATCCTTTCATAGTTAGAATCCATCAAATAACAACTCATTCCTGGACCTCAAATGTTTGTCTCTTCTTCTCATGTTCCATGTGTGTGCAGTTTTTTGTTCCCCCACAAGCTGAACTCTGGCTGTGTACACATGAAATTATATGTATCAAAACAAGTTTACCTACTTCCCATTGTTTGTATGTGGCAATTGGCATTTAGTGATCTATTAATATTCATAGATACAAATCAGTTATAGTTAAATGGCTTAAATACTCTGTAGGTCCCTGAAATTGTACCCCGTATCAAAATAAGTCCCTGAAAAAAAAATTTCCGATTCTGGGTCCCTAGAAAAATTTGTTTGATCAAAATAAGTCCCTACGCCGGAGAAGACAGTGGTTGCCTCCTCATTGTTTCCACAAACCATGAAATAACATGTTTAAAACACTCCTAGACCTTCATATATCTGATCTGGGCGAAGAAATCGCAAGAAACAAAGCTAAAACGAAGAAACCGAGAAGCTCCATAAATTCCGGCGAGAAGAAATCAACTTGCGACTGGCATTTTCTCTTCAACTGTGACGACCCAGCCCACGAGACCACCACCACTGAGTTCCTGAGGACGAGACGAAGCCGGCCCAACACCCTGGTCGTAGCGCCGCCATGACCGCCGTCGTCAACCACCGTCTTCTCCGGCGTAGGGACTTATTCTGATTAAAAAAACAATTCCAGGGATCCGGAATCGGAAAAAAAAATTTCAGGGACTTATTTTGATACGAGGTACAATTTCAGGGACCCCTAGAGTATTTAAGCCTAGTTAAATCGAAATACTCTTGTACTATATTATCGTTATCATCTGTTGATTAAACCTAAATCACTAAGTGGCCATGAAAAAAGATTATGATCAAGATTAAAAGTGACTTGGTGGTTGGAAACTTATGTTAATAATCTTCATGAGACAAAAATGGGAACCATGATGTTGATTCTAGCTTATAATGATGTTATTTTGCATAGCATCATACTGGATAGTTGGTCCCATTGCAATTTTCAAGTGGGGTGAACCTTGATTCGCTTTGTTCATCATGATTTCCACTTTTGAACTTTAAAAGAAAATTCCACTGGTTTGCAATTGTAATGGTTGGTAGAGAAGTAACTCTTAATAGCATTTAACTCAATCAAATTAAAAAGGATAACTTTTTAGGCTTATTATTGTCTGCTGATCTTTAGAAAGAATCAACAAAGTAATTGAAGGGAAGTGCTTAATTAGGATATAGAGTATTATTTTTTGCTGTTTAATTTCCACCAAACTGCATAGCTACATAAGAGCTAACTGGACATGTGAACAAATTTTGACAATGATAAAGACTTTCCCAGATATGAATTTGAGCAAAATTGCAGAAAATCTGCCAAATTGGTTTAATAACTTCTTATTGTGTTCATGCCCTCTTCAATATTGGTACTTATGACTTAATTACAAATACAATTACATGGTTAGCTGCTTCAATTTAATTTCCAAGTTTTTTAAGTGTAATTAGTTTGATATCCAAGCTGCTTCCCCTGTTTTCCATCTATATTAACATGTAATGTACTCAATAGTTCAAATATTGCCACTTAATTTGCTAATCTTATATATGTAGATCAACTTGAAAACACAATGATAAAAGAAAAAAAAAAGTAATTGGCATATATAGGCATAGCTAACTTGGGTTATGGCATTATCAAGGAAACAAACAAATATCTACCCAATCATGGATCGGAAGTGGTCAACTGGCTAGCTCTGATTCTTTGATTTTATGATTTTATCATTGTGAATGATCTCGTGATTAATTTCGATATTGCAGCTTTATCTCTTTTCAGTAACGTGACTACAGTGACATATGAAACAATGTCTTTGCTTATGGATCAAGCTAGAGATGAAGTAGTTAATTGAGGGAAAATAGATAGCTTTTCTTCACTTTAATTTCTTTCAATTTGAGCTTGTGTGGTGTGTGCGCAAAAGACAGACATGAGAGACAAATATGAGACAGACACCTAAAAGTGTAATGTCTCACGTGATGAAAGAAACCCTACCCCTTTATCCTCTTTAATCTTTTTCTTTTCTTTCAATTTTTTTACTTGCACATTCTCTTTGATCTTTATAACTTATCACAAATTAAAAGATGACAAATATGAGACAGACGCAATAATTTTTTTTATTTCATCCTATAACCTTGTTTAAATTAGGAACAGTCATATCTTAATAAACACATTTTTTATATATTAGATTTGAACTTGAGACATTGCTTAAAGATAACTAATTATGTACGTCTTGACCAACTACCTGTGGATTCAAAAGAAAAATATTGGTACTAGATACATCAGGGAGATAAGTTTCAAATGGGATCATAAATAAAAAAGAGAATGATTAACCTATTGAAATAATTATGATGTTCATAACTTATGACTTAGTTATTTGCATTCTTCATTGATTCACCACATAATTAATTTACCTTTGTCACGATAACCATATAGTACCTAAGATTAACCATATTACTACATATGATTAACCATTCCTCTTCTGGCCATGGACTCACCTAGAATCCGCTTATTGGCTGCTCAATATTGTTCATTGGTTGGAGAAACAATGGGTACCCCATACACATCCAAGTTAATTTTAGAGTGAAAATAGGAATACAAGTATAAGTTAAAAATGAACACACATTAGATACCATTGCTATTTGTTGGTCTAATAAGAACAAACATTAGATACTAGTAAAAAAAAGACATTAAGCTTTAGCATCCGACCATGAGTGAAGTGGACAAGGCCCCAAAACATTTTCTTGTCTAAACAAGGCCCAAAATGTTTAACATCTTTAGTATCTGAGAAGGCTGATATTTTTATCCAAAATGTTGAAGCCAGGCCCATCTACAAATTTCTGCCTAAGATGAAAATAAGCGTACTACCGACTACCGAGGGCCCAGAATCTCGTCCTTTAAATTTTTTTTTTCTCCAACAGAAAACCTCGTCCTTTAAATTATACACGTTTATTTTTAAAAAGTACGTCCTTTTTAAAAACAAAAAAAAAAAATTAAAGATGTCATCATGATGTACATAAGGAATGTCATAAATTATTTAATGAAAGAGGGTGTAACTTACTTGACAAATAATTTGTTAATTAAGTAACAGGCTAAGACTACTTTTACATTCAAGCATTAATTTTTTTTTTTGTGAATTCTATCGTACTCGCAATTTTTTTTTTTGTGATACCCACATTAGGTAATTCATTAGACTAATGACATGTTGTAATTGAATTTATAATTCTCAATGTTATAATTCTAGTCCCAAATAGTATTCTCATTCATTAGGCAACTCAACTGTTCCCTGACGACCTTTGTTGACGTCCACCACGACCTTGCAGACCTTAACATTGAGTTTGAGTGACATGATTTCAACAAGAGAGAAGGTTAACACCACGTCATTAATCTTAAAGTACATTATTAAGAAAATACAATCGATAACTCATGTGATACATGAGTCTTTATTACTATGCTAACTCATTTAGGGTACCATACCTTAACTTGAAGTAAGGTACCAGCAAGCACCTAATTTTTTTTCCTAATACAATACCAGCACACAAAAAACTGTCCAATATTAATTCATACTACAAATTAAGCAAATTGCCATCACCTAAGGGATGCTACAAGCCTACAAGTTACTCTTTGAACCCCTAAAATGAAAATTCAATACTTAATAACTACATTCCTGGAGAGATATTTGACATTTACCACATCAGCGAGTAGAATTGAGGAAGAAGTGCTGAGCTAAGAAATTAATTAAGCCGATAAGTATATAAAAACATGATCATCCACAAAGGTATTGTGATGGGGCTCTTGTGGATGAGGGAAGGACCTGTCCTTAACCTTCTTCTGATTTGCAATATTGCTACTCCAATGTGAATGTGAATGTGAAACTGCAGTTTGAGAGCCTTTTGTGGAAGCTGCAAACTTTTTCTCAAGCCTTCGCCTTGTAACGTAATCTTCTGGAATGAAGACATCCATGGCCTAAAAGTGAAGGTGAATTGAAGGACTGAAGGTGAAGTTACACGGAAGAGCTTGAAGCCTTGAAGTATATATTTAAGAGCGTATTAATAACGGAGGCAAAACCAGGGGCGTTGGTCCCATGTTTTGGGTTAAACTGGTTGCTGCCTGCAAATCCAGTAGCTCCTAATTAGAGGAACTGTTTATTATGTCCTTGACAAAAAAAAAATATGGAAAAGTATTTTGGTAAAAAAGAAGAAATTTCTTTGATAACTGATTGATGCATATTGCAATAACGTTTAGTAAAAAATATTAAAACAAAAATAAAATAAAGTTCTTTTTTTTTGAACATGGAAAAAATAAAATAAAGTTCTTGATTGTGACCCAATTAACATAACAGTCATTTTGGTTTTCAATTGAAATTGATATATAGAATTTTAGAAGAAGAAATTTAAAACTCAGTTCGTACCTTCTTTTTCTTTAATTTCATTTTTCACTCACATTTTTCCTATATATCTCTAATTCTTTTATTACATTAATTATTATTTCTCTAAAAAATATCTTCTCTATTCACCACATGAATGTAAGTGAAATGACGGTGAACTCATCATTATCATTTACTAAATATTAATATAAAAAATATGTGAGAAAGTCGTCTCTACAATAAACAATTCTCTAGTTTGTAACTTTGTATCTAGCACCACAGTAGGGGGAAATCATATTCAAGTCATAAACAGAAAAACGTGTTAACCATTTTTAACCTACTTTTAAAGTTAACCAAACACACACTAACTCTCTGTTTGGTAGAGAAGAGAGAGATAGAGAAGAGAGAGTAGAAAAGAGAGAAGTTGAGTAGAGAGAAATAGGTGAAAAATAGAGTAGATTTAAAGAGGAGAGAGATAGAAAAGAGAGAGACTCCAAACATAGTGTAAATCAAGCCTTCACTCATCTCTCTTCAATTTGGAGAGACCAAAAAAGTGGTGGGACCCACCACTTTTTCTCCCCTCTATCTCCCTCCTCTCACCTACCAAACACACATACTTCCCCCTAACTCTCTCTTCTCTATCTCTCTCTATCTAAACCTCCCTCTACCAAACAAAGTGTAAATGTATGTTTTGTTTTGTTTTTTTGTCAATATATGTTTTGTTTTGTCTTTTGTTTTGTTTTAACAATAATTCTTCGTTGATAAAGGCCTGGCCCCAAAACAAATACAAGGTAATAGCATACTACATAGCCAAAAAAAAAACACCCTTCATAAGGCCTGCGGCCGCTATTACTTGGATAAAACAAAAAACTGACACACTAAACTTCAATGAAGACAAGCACAAGTAAAGCAAGATTCAAGCTATAGTTTGGAGGATCTCTATTCATGAATTCTTATTTAGGTTTTTAAAACTATTTTTGTGAATCTAAAGTATCACATAATGTGTGGATAATTTATAAGTGATTGATGTAGATTTCGTTTTAACATAAGAGCTCAAAAAGTAAAGTTATTCGCAAAAGCATCCGAACTTTATTTTTAAGAACAAAGAACTTCATCTGCCTTTTTCAATTGGAAAAATTTAAGAAGCGGTTCTTATCTTAAGAACCTAAAATAAAAGCCATCATTAAAAATGCTTTTAGAACAAATGATTTTCTCAAATTTAAACATGTGTCATTAACTTTATGGGGTTTTGTTTACTTACCGTTAAAGTAACATGCATCTTGTATTTCAATTTTAATATGGTTCTCATTCAATTGGCCAATAGTTTGATGTAGTAATTCAGCACTATGCATATGTCACATATGATATGTGTGGCCGTGGGTTATAAAAAAATGTTTTGTCAGTTTTTTGTCGTTTAATGTGCTAATATTTGGGTCCCACGTTTATCAGTTGCGAAGATACATCATCAAAGAAAAAAATATAGTAAATTAAATATTCATACATTCAAATTACATAACTAGTTGTTTAAAAATTAATTATTTTGACGTTTAAAACAGAAACAACCTTTAATCAGTTAATGAGATAATATATTCAAATCGCCACTGATACGAATCGATTGAGAGGCTAACATGTGTGATCCCAAACAATGAATGAAAATGGGAAAACTTGTGAAGCACACTAAGTAATTAAGACTTGAGTGTCAAACATGGTTTGAGTAAAGTCAGAATGATATATATGGTCTTAAAATCAAAGTTAAATAAAGCGAGCAAGCAGAGTTTCTTTCACACTAGTGTATCGCATGGAATATAACTTAAGTAAGATTTTTTTTTTTCTTTCTCAAAGCAGCAATAAACGTGACAAAATGTTAATGTAAGAACATGAATTAATGATATTCTCGTACTGTCTTGATAATAATTAATAAGGGAAAGAAGTTAATTAAGGCGTACCAGTAAATGGTGTGAAACATAACAAGCCACCCTATGATGCATGGGTACTCCAAAAATCACATTGTAACCGTACCGGGTACGTACCCGGTACGCCATGAGTACGCCGTGGGTACGTACCAGATACGCAGGGGCGGACCCACGTGTAGTTCAGGGGGTTCAGTTGAACCCCCTGAAAAAAAAAATTCCTACCTACCCCCCTATAGTAATTTTTTTTTGAACCCCCTGCAATTAAAAAATTGCACCCAAGTCCCAGCCTCACTCCTTCTCTCACGCACGCACTCATTCTCACTCTCGGTCTCTCTCTCACCACACTCACGAATCTTCTCCTCCTGTCGATTCACACGGTCACACCTCTTCTCCTTCTCTTGACCACCACCGATCCAGTCCACCACCACCCGCCGACGCACCACGCCACCGGCCACCAGCCCACCACAATCCTTCCCTGCTCACTACCTTCTCTCTCTCTCACGTTGTCACTCTCTGGTCTCTGGTTCTACTTCTCAAATCTCAAGCACAACACACACCAGTGACACCACGCCACCAGTCCACCACCACCGGCTGCCGACGCACACTGCACAACGCCACCACCCACTCTCTCTCTCTGTTGAAGCTTGAAGGTTGGTTGGAATTGAAAACCCCCAAATTGAAAAACCCCAAATTGAAAACCTAAACCCCAAATTGAAAACCCTAACTGCTATTATTTTGATTTTCTTTCCCTTTTGCTGAGTTTGAAAGTAGAGTATGTTGTCAATTGTTGAATTTGCTTAAATCAATTTGTCAATTGTTGAATTAGACAATTAGTCATTGTGCAAAAGGAGCACTACCAGGAGCTTTCGGTCATGGGATGATTAGATATTTAGATGATATTGTGTTTTACAATTTATTTGCCTTGTGATTCATGGCCCATGGTGCTTGGTCTGATTGGAGAAAGCGTGAGATTGCAGGTTGTGTTTTGGGATCTTTATTGCTGCATTTTGACAGCAAACAGCTAGAAGAAAGCTAAGTCTCTTGCTGTTAGTCTATGAGTTAAATGACAATGAGTTTCTCATTTGAGTTAAGGTGGAATAGGTATCAGGGAACTTCCTTCAGTGTTGCTTTGTTCTGTAAATGACACTGGGTTTGGAGTGCTATACCAACACTGGTTTTTGTCTACTAGTGTTGGTTTTCCTTGTCAATCTTTTGTAAATATTTCTTGTACTTTTTGGGTTAGAGTACTAGGAGTACTCTATTCTAATACTAATTTGCTTATCCAAAAAAAAAAACAATTTACATACACTGATACACTAGTTTGCTTAAAATGGGAGTAATTGGTTTGAGAATTGAGAGTAATTGGTTTGATTTACATGAGGGTAATTGGTTTGATTTCAATTTTACAAAACATTCCAGTTATTTTCAATTTTACATGAGAGTAATTGGTTTGATTTAAATGGTTTGATTTAGTAATTGGTTTGAGATTGGAATTTGAATGAAAATGTTTTCAAATTGCTCAAGTTTGTCATGAATGATTTGTATATAACTTCATGTATGAATCTAATTTAAGTCTACTCTATCTTGTGAAGGTCATGGATAAATTTTTAATAAAGAGAGCAAGGTCATCAAGTGAGCAATGTGGATCAAGCTTATTGTTCAACGATTTCAGAATATGAAATCGCGTAGAGGACAACTATGATTTGTATAATTTCTGATGTATAAACATATTACACTTGTTTTTAATTATATTTTTATCGATGTGTTCATGTGAAAAATTTGACCCCCCTGGCCGGGGGTCCTGGATCCGCCACTGCAGGTACGTACCCAAGTCCACCCAAAAAAAAAAAAACTGGGGTACGTTTTTGGGTACGCCACGGGTAGGTTTGGGTACGCCCATGGGTACTTCGGATAGTTTTTTTTTAAAAAAAAAATTGTTCAAAACTACCTTGTTTTTGTTCACTGATGATGGAGAAGGGAATGATGACACCATTATTGTTTGAGAGAGCTTTGATTTTGTACTGTTGGTTGTTGAACAATCTATCGTTTAATTGTTTTGTTGTGTTGAACAATCGTATTGTCTCTTTTGCACTATTTTAATTTGTGTTACTGTCTATGTTGAACAATCTTATGTTATGTCTCTTCAATGTTACTCAATCTTATGTTATGTTTCTTCAATCTTAAAATTATCTATGACGGTATGTGTTTGAAGATATATGTTAAGGTATTACATATTCTTTTGATGATTTTCATTAGGTTGTGATGGTTTTTATGTTGGTTTTTCATATAAGTATTGACCATTAGGAGATTTGATATTTTTAATTAATAATATTGTGGTAGAAAACATTTTATTTCTATTTATATATATATATATATTTATATAAATATATATAACTGGCGTACCCGTACCCTAGTTTTTCAAAAAATGCCGTACCCCGTACCCGTACCCGATACCGGTACCGTACCCGTATCCATGCAACATAGAAGCCACCTATAATATGGTGTGAATCATAAGCTACCTGGGTTAAATATTAATTCGTTAAATGCTATAATTGTAAATTAGGTATTCATATATGACAACGATAATGTAAATTGTTTTTTTTATTTATTTATTGGGAGGGACTAAGTCCGACTAAACACGACGCGACCTCGGGTAAACAATGTTGTAATAATTACTCAAGGAGTAATAATTACATAGTGTTCCAAAATGACAAATGTGTTGCATTGAATGGATTTGAATGAAGTCCCACATAGAAAGTGGAGTAACTATTCAAAGCATTTATATATCATTAAATGTCAACCATTCAACAAAGAGACAAAGAGAGGATATAGTGTCACATGTGCATGATTTGGTGGTCCCAAGCTTTTATGTCACTTGTTCCATTCACACCACCCCTCGCCGGTGTCGCCACCGTGGGCGTAGAGGCGCTAGTGGCGGCTTGTAGACGCGGTTGCCGTTTTCGTTTGTTTTTTGCTCGTTTTGAATTTGAACTTTGCGATTGTTGGGAACAGACATATCTGTTGGTAACAGACACAATATATGAAGGGTCGCAACCTTCTATATTGTTCTATTTTTTGCTTATAAATACAGTGCATGTTCAGAATTCAATACACAATCATATCCTCTGTTTTTTCCAGAAAACACTTCGCTGCATTTCGAGTTTTCATTAGTCTTGTGCAAACTCGAAGCAAGGCTGATTATCCTGGGTATTCTTGCATCCAAACTCTAAGACGAAATCAGAGAGTGCTTGAAACAAACTCTAAGACGAAATCAGAGAGTGCTTGAAATACTTTAAGGAAAGTGATTTCATCACGATCAAGCCTATTCAATTTCGTAACAAACAACACCCGTGAAATAAAAAAACAACAAGTCCCTACAACTAGGAAGTGGATCATCAAGAACATGAGTACCCAACTCGAGGGAGTGAGCCATATTAGCCAAACAATCTGTAACTTGATTCGCCTCACGCAGTGTATGGAGACACATGTAAATTGTTTTATACCACATACATTTAATCACATCTTTTAATTTTTTTTAAATATAAATATATTGATATAAAATGGTATGTAGATGACTAAACCAAGAAACAAGATCCAAAAACCTTGCCAAAAACAGGTTAATACAGAGGATAATATAAACAAATTTATTCAATCATCCACGGAAAAACACAACCTTCTAACCACAACAAAAACCACATTTCTCCAATTTTCATTTGAAATATTTTTAAATTCAATTTTAATCATGAAAAAATTGATACTATATTCTAATTTAAATGATTGTGTAAAAAATGACAGTGTTTCCTTAGAGTACCCTCACACTTGATGGGTGAATCTCTCATAGTGTGCTTAGTTACGGGCATGGATTCAACAATTGAATCCAAAATAACATATTTAAGAGATCTAAGTTCCTTTCAATCCACAAACACATTTTGATTAACATTGATTGTAGTTTTCATGTAAATCAAACATGCCCTTAAATCTTCAATGTCATTATGTCAATATATGTGAAAGATAGAATAGTGCCAATAATTTTCGTTTATTACTCCCTCCGGTCCTATTTATAAGCAAAAAAAAAAAATTCACATAGTTTAAGAAATGTAGTTAAACTAGATAAAATGCATTAAATTTGTCTTGAATCAAAATAAACTTCCAAAATTACCCTTTGTTATTAGTGTTGGAAAGTGAGAAAGAGAGAGAATAATTAATGAGACACATTTTACAAGTTAGAATTAATAAGGGCATCATTGGAAAAAAATAATTAATATAGCTCAAACTTTCATTTGGTTCTTATAAAAAGGACCAAGATTTTTCTTCTCTTTCATGCTTAGACCATGTACAATAGCATGTTTAATGCCATGTTGAAACATGTTGAAAGTTGTTGAACCCATGCAATGGTTGGTTGGATTTAGTTGAAAGAGGAGAGAGAGGGAGAAAATGTTGAAGATTTTCAACAAAAAAAAGGAGCCTGCGGTGTGCCACGTGGCGCAAGGCCAGTGGCCACCGCAGGCGCGTGGCCTGCACGCCCAGACAAGGCGCGTGACGCGCCTTGTCTGCAGGGGAGAGAGAGAAAAATTTTCAGGCCCTGCCACGTGGCTGCTTCTGGTTGGTCCGTCCGGATTTCGTTTTTCCTTATCTTTTGAACTCAATTATTTCATAAAAAAAAATATTTTCTGAAAAAAAAAATTATACCAAAATTCATGATTTTTTTTTCTCTATAAATAGAGACTTGGTTCGTTTGATTTGGACACAGAAAAAAAAACCAAGTTTTTTCACTCTCTTATTATCTCTCTCACCATCTTATTTATCTATCTATTAGCATTTGTATTGAAATGGATCCCAACAATCCCCATTTCAACACCCAGAATTCTTCAAACAACCCATTTTACAACCAAAACCACAACAACTATGAAGATCCAAATCAAATTTCTTACCAACATCCTCAAAATCCCACCAATTATCAAGTCCCACATCAATTGTTCAACCAACGTCCTCAAAATCCAAACTATTATCAAGTCCCCCATCAATTCTCCAACCAACGTCCTCGAAATCCAAACTATTATCCAGATCCGAATCAATATTCGTACCAACCTCCTCAAAACATACAAAATTTTAACCAGTCATCAATTGTTCCAAACTCTCATCCATCTTATGGATCTGTGAGATATTCATCTCAAACACCTCAGTCTAGTGGTTATATGCCAGTGGTTCCTGAAAATGTTCCGAGTGTTGATGTAGCGGAATTTCCGGAATTTTCAACACAAGTCAATCTTGGTGGCGGGTCAGCTGATAATGAAGTCAATGAAATCACTCCTAAGAGCAAAAAAGCCCATTTACCCGCATGGAACACTCCACAAAATCTAGTGCTAATTAGTGGGTGGATTAATTGCGGAACAAACAGTGTTGTCGGAAGAAACCAGAAAGGAGAAACATTTTGGAGAGATATCGCTGAGTATTGTAATGAGCATTGCTCATTCGATCCTCCGCGCGATTGGGTTGCCTGCCGAAACCGTTGGAATTATATGAACACAAGACTGGGTAAATGGATTGGCGCTTATGATAGCGCTAAGCGTGAGCATCGAAGCGGTTGGTCGGAGGATGATGTTATCGCAAGAGCGCAGGAATTATACGCAAGTGGGAAGATTGGTCAATTTACTTTGATGGAAGAATGGCGCGTTCTCCGTGATCAACCACGTTTTTGTAGTCAGGTAGGAGGAAATAGTGGCTCGAGAAGTAGTGGATCTAAGAGATCACACGACAGTGATGCAAGTGGCTCAAACTCTATAGGATCAATTCCTCGTCCAATGGGTAGGGAGGCAGCTAAAAAAAAGAGTAAAAAGAAAATTAGAGAAGATGCTGACGAGGTGGTGGACAAAGAGTGGGATTCTTATATCCATTTCAAGGAGAAAGAGCTTGAAAAATTGGAAAAGATAGCATTGGTGCAAGCAGAGACTAACGAATTGATGAAAGAGAAGACTAATGCGATGAAAGAGAAGACTAATGCTAAGAAAGTTAGTATGTATCTAAAGCTAACTTCGGAAGAGCATCTCAGTGACCGTAAGAAAGAGTTGTTAGAGCAGTTGTCCAAAGAGCTATTTGGAAATTAATTTCAAGCGAGTCTTTGTCTGTAATCGGTCAAACTTGTCAGTGGTGTGAAGTCTGTAGTGTTTGCTTTAATGTTTGCTTTAATGTTTGCTTTAATAATTTTCAAGTGGTGACAGCTATGTAATGTTTGCTTTAATGTATGGGTAACTGTGTTTGAATATGTGCCACTCAATTCGAATCTTGTCCTTTTCCGATAATTAACTCTGGTTGATAACTTATTTCAAATCCACCAGTGGTGTCAAGTCTGTAGTGTTTGCTTTAATAATTTGCCCGTGGTGTTAGGTCAGTAGTGTTTGGCTTTTATGATTCTCGGGTAACTGTGTTTGAATATGTGCCACTCAATTCGAATCTTGTCCTTTTCCGATAATTAACTCTGGTTGATAACTTATTTCAAATCCGGCACTCAACCACCATTCAATGTACCTACTTATATGGACTCATAGCTCCATTGATGTATCAATATCCCAAATCTCTTCCAATCTACTTCAAATTTCACAAAAAATGGATCCATCTGAGTGTCCTTTTGATCTTGCAGCATACATTCAAAATAGTCAAATTGAAGAAGCTTATGTACTCAACCGATTTAGAGAGCGTCGAAGAAAAATTCGAGAAGATGCTGCACCTCGTAGTAGAAAATATCTCGGTAGAGATCATACAGCGGCAAACCAGATGCTAATTGGCGACTACTTTGCCAATGAGCCTACATATGACGATGCAATGTTTCGTCGTCGGTACCGGATGCAAAAGCATCTTTTCCTTCGAATCGTTGATGACCTTTCAAGTAGTGATAACTACTTCACCCAACGCGTTGATGCAGCCAATAAACAAGGTATATCACCCTTAGCAAAATGTACCACAGCAATGCGAATGTTAGCATATGGTGTGGCAGCAGATGCGGTCGATGAGTACATCAAAATTGGAGGTACTACAGCATTGGAGTGTTTACGTAGATTCTGTAAAGGAATCATACGATTGTATGAGCAACAGTACCTGAGAGCACCAACCCAAGAAGACCTGCAAAGGATATTACATGCTAATGACATGCGGGGGTTCCCAGGCATGATCGGGAGTATTGACTGCATGCACTGGGAGTGGAAAAATTGTCCTAAAGCATGGGAAGGTCAATTTACTAGAGGGGATAAGGGAACCACAACAGTTATTCTTGAAGCAGTTGCAACTTATGACCTATGGATCTGGCATGCCTTTTTTGGATGTCCTGGAACGTTGAACGACATAAACGTTCTAGATCGGTCACCAGTGTTTGATGACGTGGAACAGGGAAAGACTCCAGCTGTGAATTTCGTTGTGAATCAACGTCCCTATAATATGGCATACTATCTAGCCGATGGTATCTATCCTTCTTATCCAACTTTCATCAAAACGATTAGACTTCCTCAAAGTGAACCCGATAAGTTATTTGCAAAAGTTCAGGAGGGATGTCGGAAGGACATCGAACGTGCATTTGGAGTTCTTCAAGCTCGTTTTCAAATCATCCGTGAACCAGCTCGCTTGTGGGACATAGATGACTTGAGTATCATTATGAGGTCATGCATCATATTACATAATATGATTGTCGAGGATGAACGAGATACATATGCTCAACGTTGGACCGATTTTGAGCAATCTGGGGAAGGTGGATCTAGTACACAGCAACCATACTCGACCGAGGTTTTACCCGCTTTTGCAAATCATGTGCGTGCTAGATCCGAGTTGCGTGATTCAAATGTTCATCATGAACTGCAAGCAGATCTAGTGAAGCACATCTGGGCAAAGTTTGGAATGTCTCAGGATTGAAGATGATTTGTATCGTACTATTTACGTTATTTGTGTGTTGTGTGCTTAGTTTTTCCTTGTCTTGCATTTTAAGATATTGTGTGCTTAGTTTGTTGTCTTGCATTTTATTTTAAGAAAATAAAATAAATTCTTGTATGCTTAGTTTGTTGTCTTGCGTTTTAAGTTAAGAAAAAAAAAATTATAGTCTATATTTTAAAAAAAAAGTCTATATTTAAAAAAAATAAAATCGTTAAGTGTTTATTGTTTTAATTTAATTTAAATCGATAATTGTAATTTTATGTAATTATAAAAACAAAAATATAAAACTAAATAAAAATGTGAAATAAAAAAGTGGTGGGGTAGGGTGAGTGGTGAGTGGTGGGGTAGGGTGTTGAGAGTTAAACAAAACCATTGGAGTGGGTAATTGTTGAAAGTTTGTTGAATTGGAGAGAGAAGATGATGTGGAGTGTTGGGAAGAGAAAAAGTGGGGTAGAAAAGGGTTAAACAAAACATTTTTTGTTTAACCATTGTGGATGGTCTAATAAATAGGACCGGAGGAAGCAGAAGTTAATGATTAACTCTTCTAAGATATTGAGTCTAGCGCACCCTTATTAGGCAAGTATCAGTATCAACAATAGTAGTATAGTACTGTCGAAACTCATTTAAGAGCATTTACTCCCACGCATTACTCTTACGCTTACCCTATATTTTTTTCTCACCATTTTCTATTTATTAATCTAATAAGTATAGGGGAAGAAAATGTATAAAGAGAATGTTAAAGTACAATTACACAAATAATTTTTTATCAGATGTTAATTTTTGTTTTTCCAATAATAAAAATTGCTTTTTCTAACCACTTGATCTAGAGTAAATAACATTAAAAGGGTTAATTCAAATGAATTACAGTGAATAACTAAAATAAAACAAGAAACCGATGTTTCTTTTTTTAATATTCTCTCCTCAACTTATGTTTTCCTGTCTCATCAATAAAATATTGTCATGTAATTTAAATATACCAAAAATACTCATGTAGCCAATCAACTCATGTTTTTAAGTAACATGTTCAAATGTCATTAGTCGAATTGTAAAATTAGACATGGTGATGGAATGGATGTGTTGATTTGTTTGTTCAGTGGTTGACAAGTTAGAGCTCGGTAAAGATTAGTTCACAAGTTCGAACATTGTGAAAATCATTTATCAATAGAAACTAAACTTCCACAAGGTTTCAAACATCTTTACTCGGGACAAAAGTAAAAAAACAAATGAAATAAATGAAATTTAAAATATTAGCAGTCAAATAAAAGGAAGAGCACAAAATGAGATGTGAAGGAAAACTAACAAAAAATGCTGTGCTTTAGCTGTAGTGAAAACAAATCAATGTAATAATAATTAATGTTTAGAAATCAGTTTCTTTCCTTTTGTGTCATTCTTCCTTATTCAATAAGCAGATTCATACATACCATAGGTACTATAAACATAACAAGGCGTGACGTGAATATCCGCACATATTGTTCTAGTCTAACGTGAAACTTCGCCACTTACCCAACGTTGTTCCTCAAGGACACCCTGTCACCACCACCACCACCTTGTTATTTCCAAATTCTTCCAACAAGGGAAACTTGATACTATCGTTGCTTTCTGGTTTGCTATATATTCAAAGCTTAACACTAAACAATCCTATTCAATTCATCAATACCTGCCAGAACCAGAATCAGAACCCAATTGCCACCCAAGTTTGTTGGTTGTTGCTTGCACTGTGTTTGTAGCCATGGGAGAAGAAGATTCCAACTTGAACAAAGTCGAATCACAGACAGAGTTCGTGGACTCTGTTTCTGAACAGGAACCCCAAGTAGAAGAAAAGGAATCAGAGAAACCAGAAGCTGTCACCCAAGAGGAACCTCATAAGGAGGTTCCTTCTCCAATCGTTCAAAGTAAATTTCAGAAACTCTCTTGTTTGTTAGCAAGCAAAAAAAACCTGATTCTTATGATTTTCTGAAACTCACTCTTCATAGTTATGATCTAGATAATTCATAATTTCATCTCTTACTTGTGTTCTGTTTTTAATCAAACTATGGTTTGATTTTGAAGTGTGTTATAAATTTCATTCACAGAATTAATATCTAAACTGATTGCACTGCGTATACTTTTTTTCATATCTGATCAGTTTTCATTACATATAGTTCTTTTATTATTTGGAACAAATTTCATGGCTTATGTTCACCCATCACAAAACAGAGGTTGAGGTTCCTCAGTCACTTTTCTGCTACCTTCTACAATTTTAATTTAGTCTTGTTTGAGTTTTTTTTTTTTGGCACATATTTTGGTTGACATATACTAAATGCTTTATGCATTGACATCAATTTCAAGATGTCTTTTGTACTGTTTGTCGCACAACGAATGGCAAGTAATCATTGCTTTAAAGGGAATCATGATTCGTTATTTCTTTTTGGTAGCATAGTAAAGTAGAAAATTGCTAAGAATTTAAGAAGCTAATTGAATTCTAGACAGGAAGGAACTCAGGATGTTCTACTGGATATGGTTTTGGAGTTGTTGTAGTGTGTAAATAATAAATTCAAAAGATTTGACAAGATATGAATTTGTGCTGAGGCAAGTGTAATATTTTTTGTTAGGCGTTTTGTGAATAAAACTGCTTTATGGAGCAACAGAGTGTATGTTTGTGAAAACTTATTTTAAGAGAAATACTATTTAATAGTTTTTTTAAATTAAAAAAGGGTCTGAACTCAGAAGCTACTAAAAATATATGTTCTGCTTCAAAATATATTCATCCAGCCACTAAGTTGGGCTTCCTGTTGTTTCAAGACTTCAAGTAGATTCTTTGTCCATTTGGCACAAAACTGATACACAAATTGACCTTCTAAACAACATAAGTGGATTTTCTATGGATGAATTTGGATGTTTATGTTACTTGTATTCATTCAACCGATTATGTTTTCATACAGATGTTGCTGATGATGATGCTAAAAAAGTTACAGGGGACTCAGTTGACAGAGGTTATTTTCTAAAAAATTAGTATAAAGTTATTGAGGGTTTAAGAGGTAAGTAACTTTTTTCACATTGTTCAACAGATGCTGCGCTTGCAAGAGTTGTAACAGAGAAAAGATTGGCTCTGATTAAAGCATGGGAAGAAAGTGAAAAGACAAAAGCAGAGAACAGGCAAGTGACCATTTGATAGTTTGTTAAATCTTGACTTTCTTAGTTTCTTATCTAGATCATTCATGTTCTAAGGCCTTCCCTAATATATGATGTAAGAATGAAACAGTTTTTGATATATCTAACATAACCCTGCTTATTGCTAACCAATTTTAAGATTAGGACTCTTTCGTCAGTTCATGAATTAGCCTACTGACCTACTGATTTTGTACAACTACTACTAAATAGTGACATTGTATGCCAAAGTAATCACACTTCTAGATTAGCATTATGGAAATTCATAAGACTCCTCTTCACTTTAGAATATGTTGGTTCAGCATTTTGACTTGTAGTTTGAAGTTATTTGGTTCCATTCATAATACAAAGCTTTGCAATTCTAAGACTCTATTTTACTTCATATATTTGACGTTTACTTCGTAAGTTCATTCATTTTGATGAGAGTTAAACGGCCATGCAGGGCATACAAGAAGCAATCTGCCGTTGGATTGTGGGAGGAAAGCAGGAAAGCTTCTATAGAGGCAGAACTCAAGAAAATTGAGGTGATTAACTAAATGGGTTTCTGCGTGTAGATGTCATGTTTTGTATCAGTAGCTACCATTTGTTGTTAGTAAAAGATTGAATCTTATTTGTGTTAGTTTAATTTTTTCATTGAACGATTTGTGCTTAATTGATGCATCTATGTGACTGATTTTTTTAACGGACAGTTATTTGACCCATTGGTTACTTGAAAAAAATATTTGTTTTAACAGGAAAACTTAGAAAGAAAGAAGGCTGAGTATGCTGAAAAAATGAAGAACAAAATAGCTGAAATTCACCAGGCAGCAGAGGAGAAAAGGGCAACCGTTGAGGCGAATAAAAAGGAAGAGTTTCTTGAGGTTGAAGAAACAGCTGCAAAGTTCCGTAGCCGTGGAGTCGCGCCAAAGAAGCTTTTTGCATGCTTTAGCGCCTAAGTGTTTTCAACCTCAGCTAAATAAAGGACGCATTGGACTGATTAAAGTGGTTTTACATTTAAAATGTGCTCCAGAGTGTTTGCTACATGTAATGTTTGAAATGAACCATTGGATTGGTCATTTGTTTCTTAAGCTATATGTTTTTTGCTTGATTGATATTCACACAAATAAGAATTCGTCAATTCCATTTCCCTTTGTTTTGGCCAATGCCAGTGTGCAAATATACTTAGTGGGAAGCTGTGGCTAAAGGGTTAAAAGGAACCTGTATGCACACAACTTTTGAAACTTGGAGAGGAAATGAGAGATATCGTATATCTATTGGGCTTCTCGGACACCATGGTAATGAATTTTGTAATTTCTGTAAACAACAAAGCTAAGAGAGTAGGAAAAAATTGAACGTAAATACAAAATTGAGGACACCACATAATATCAAACACCAATGAAACTGAATGATCACAACACAGGCATTTGGCACTAAAGGTGTAAATAGGTAAAACTTTAGGGAATGTAATATGCATTTTACACCATATATGTATATGAAATAATGAAAGTAGCAATAAATCACAACATCCCATAAGGCTGAGTCATAAAACCCCAAAAGAGGAACTATGCAGCCTTAACATATTAAAAAAGTATATAGAACATTGTTGCCATGAGCAGGACATATGAATGAGAATCTCCTCAATATTTACACACTCTGCTAAATGATCAAGTTTGCCAACTTGTTCCGCCATTTTCTGTCCTTGGTTAAACAATATGTATGAGTTTAGAAAACCCACCAGGAGATGGGTTACAAACACCTTTGCCTTTTTGCTTTAGAATCTTGTTTGTAGAAACTAGAAGGAATGCCTTGACTTTGCATTGTGCCTTCCACTCTTAAATATTATTTCCCCTCGCCTAATTGGGTACATAAAATACAAGAAGCAGTTTGCTCATACAGTAAAAACACATATCCATCTGAATACATGATATATTTTGCGACAATAAATGATCTTTGGGAATTCACTGACTTAGTTGCTATGGATCTTAAGTCAAGAATCTTTTAAGTTCTGAAAAAGCTCTGGAAGATGGGCATTAGTCAGCTTGGTCCTCTTGGTGATTTCATTCTTCTTCTTCTTAGGTTTAGGCTTGGAAGAAATGCCTTGCATTTGCGCTGCACTCCTTCTCTTTGCTGTGTTAGTAGCAGGCTTCATTCCGTTTTTTTGGAGATCCCTCTCAATATCAATCATATCACGAGGCAATTCAATCCCCCGGAAAAGCTGTTTTAGGTCATCATCCACCTTAATGGGAACTTTAGGATCATTAGGGTAGGCAATGTCTTCCTGGGAATCAAAGTTGGACAGCAGCCAAATCTCCCTTGCAGCTTTCAAAGCCTGGGAACCGAAAGCATTATAAGGTCTTATTACATGAGAAACCAATTATTTCACAAAATTTTAACTCTTCACCTCTTCAAAAACATTATCTCTCACCACAGCAAGTTAGATGCTTAAGATCAAATTTATCATATAGTTCTATTCTTCTTTGCATGTTTAATACAACATACCATAATAGTTGACGTTTATATGTATCATGTAAAACTCTAATCAGCAGAGTAAAAGAAATGACTCAAAAGAAGTAAATTTTGATAGTTCTATTCTACAAAATGGAATGCTACTCTAAAATGGTAAATATCTGGTACACAACCAAAATCCTTCAGTAATCACATTCAAAAGCCAGCTATCTTCCATAGTTATCACAGAATTCCAGATCCATTATTTGAGACAGTACCAGCAAAAGATTAAGCAGCATTCAGGGTATCCACCTTAAAGTGCAGATTTTGTAATAACTTAAAAAAATTATTTTCCACACTACCAGCTATTATGAAATCTTGATAACTAAGTTTGAGAAAAAGGGATAAAATGATCTTCTAAGATTTTATCTTCTTTCATAAGTATGGTGATGAGTGATTTTGGCAATCATGTTTCGCCCAGAAATTCATTACACAATGAGAATGAATAAAAACCTGAGACAAGAATAGTTGCTCAACAAGGCCAAATCCACAATAAAATTCCACTGACATTATTAAAAAATGAATGTCAAGAAATTTTCATAAACAAAACTAACTAATAAAAATAATTTACCTGCAAGTCCTCCAACACAGTTGGGTAAGAATCCTTTAGGTCAATAACAGCAATGCCCTCTGGAAACTTGCGTATCAGAAAGAGCAGCTCTTTTTTGTCCCTAAGATCATGCTTTGACTATACACACCAAAAGCAATGCCAAATGTCATAACCAAAATAGTAGTATCATTGAAGAGGTTGTTATTATCAAAGTGAACAAAATTGAACACATGAAGGTTTACATATATGCATGAACAAAAGCTACCTTGTAAGAGAATTTCTCCCCATCAAATTTGACTTTCGGGTTTTTCCTCATACTGTCAAAAACATCTTTGTTAGCTCTCATGTCCACATAGCATGCTTCATTTATTTGCTCCATTGTGAAAGCCTGTCGAGACTGTTAAGCAAAGACAAGCACAAGACACTAAATAAGTATCCATGGCAACATGAATGTATCCATCAACCTTAAAAGATGGCAGAGATTGGCTAAAAGAAGGTGCACATTAACCCGCATTCGAAATGATCATTCATTAACCACAAAATAGCTTACATACGGCTAACAGAAAAGCATATATTCATACAACTATACATCATGTATAAGGGTTACTATGAATTAAATTCTCCTAAGTCCTAACCAGTTATCTGATTCTTAAATTTAGCTACTATGAATTATAACCTAATGACTGTTACTGCTAAGAGCCCGTTTACGATACGAACTTATTGGAGCTTATCGAAGCTTATATACTACAAAATGAACTAAATAAGCTCGAAATGTCTCAAATGCTCAAATGTGTGAATACATTAAAAGTGTACCTCAAATAGGAGAGCAATAACACGCTTCATCTGAGCTCCAACGGGGGCTTTACGTATACTGTTAATATGCTGAAGTCTCTCAGTATCGTTGGAGAATTTGACAGGAACAGGAGCGGGTGGTGTTGGTGTCGGTGTTCTTCGGCCATTTTGTGTAGCAGAAGCCTTGGTAGATGCAATGCTGGTGAGGGTCGATTGACACTTCTCTTGCTGCCTTTTGAACCTGTCAAGCTTTTCTTGCAACGCCATCTGAGATGAGATCAAAACACACAATCGCAATCGCAGGTTTCAGTTTCAGATGCCAAATCAATGAAGCACACAACTATTAATCAAAATCGTGTTCCTCGATCCGAATTCGGAATCGATTCAACAAAAACCTAGCAAAGCAAAGAGGGGTGAGTGAATTTTGAATTGGGGAAAACAATCAAACAATTGAGAAATTGGAGTATTATTATCAATCGAAATCGAATATGTGATCGGAGGAAAGTAAATTGAAACTGAGAGATGAAGAGAAGAGATAAACCGTGACAGATTTCTGATTTCTGTCCTCCGAGAGAACAAGGCAGAAGCTGGAAGAGTTGCTCTGTGCTTTCCCCCTTTTACCAATCGGTATGCAATAACTTCAACTTGTATGCGCACGAAAATTATACAATTTTTTTGGTACAACTACAAAGAGAGAAATTATAGGGGCCCACTAGGGTGGACAACTTTTTTTTTTGTTCACCCATGGACTATCATTTACCACCGCCGAATCTTGGAATATAAGAATATTCTTTAGATTGATGGTCAAGATTGAATTTCTACTAAAAGGGTATAATTGTAATCTCACCATAATGACCTTTTGTTTCTGTTTTGAAGAATTCAGTCATAATCTCCATAGCCCCGAATCACCCATCACCCATTTTCTCCAAAAGTTAAAATCTTTACAAATAAATGAATGTTTCAGGCATGATTTTAGCTTCTAATCACAATCTCAAAAGTTGAACCTATGGGTCTTACATAGCAATCCTCGTGAATACAAGAAAAAGAGTTGAACTTGGAATCTCAATGAGTGTGTGTGCTTTTTCAAAAACTGAAAAAATTGTTCTATGATGTTGCAGATAGGAACACGCACCATGTTAACATCAAAAGTGTGGCATGCGAGATTTATAGGACTTGTTTGGTTTCTTCAAATTCGTGGATCCACAAAGTTGAAAAATCAAACCTTTTGAGTAAATCTTCACTAATATATCACGGTGACAACAATCAGTTCATTATTTTCAATTTCATATTAATTGTTGCAGCTTGACAGAGAAACAGACTAACTAAACCCAGAACCCAACCAACCAAAACCCCCATGAAATCAGTCCACTTTCTTCATAAGCACATTCGAAAGAATCGCTGATTCAAACGGCGCAAGAAGTTGCTGATGAAGGCAAGGTTTCTTCAGCGGTTGAAGAAACACCGACTCAGGAAGCCTCGATTGTGAGGCGGTGAAGGTAGATCCAGTTGTGGAACCGTCGATTCAGGCGATGTGGACACCGTTCACGAGACGGTGAAGGAAGAAGGAAGTTGTGGAGGAGAGGAGGATCCCGAATCTGGAGGATGGCGAATTTCAGATTCAGATGGGTTAGAGATTGGTTGGTGATGGTGAAAGGAGATAAGCCACAAAGGATTCAATTGATTTTGAGATTTTTTTAATATATATTTAATTATTCCAAAATTACCTAAAACACCTTGGTCCATGGGATGGACCAAAAAGAAAGTTACCCACCCTAGTGTGCACCGAAATTATAAATGATGTAATAATAGGGAGAAAAAGAAGAAGAAAAAAATAGTGAATTGAAACCAGAGAATGAGAAATAAAAATGTATATGTCCGTGACAATCTTTAATTATTCCAAAAAACAATTATCGATTATATTTCTCACTGTTCTATCTTTTATTTGGAAAATAAGACTTTAACTGCACCGTATCAAAAATATACTTTCTAATGTAATATACTACTTATCTCAAAAAAACCTAATTGTAATATACTGATGTAATAGTGATAAAAATTGAAGTGAAAGATATAATATACTAATATAATAGTAAAAGAATAGAAATATAGAAACAAAATGTGAATGAAAATTAGATTACAGAGAAAACTAATGTAAATATAGCAAAACTGCTTATATTCTGATCTCTTTAAGGTGGTGGTGGGAATGTTGTCAATGAAACATTTTTCATGCGAGTATAATGAGTTTTCGCGTTAGTGCAGAACTAGCTTATTCTCTTCTCTCGTAGTTAATGAAAGGTCTCTTATTTGACCTTGCAACAAAAACCCTTGATGTCGCATTTTGGTCATGCCAACTTCTAGGACTTGTAGCACTCATTGAACAATTGTCTTCTCTCCACTTGAGTATATTTTCTTGATTGTTTGGCCATACTTCTATTACAATTATCTTCATCATTTCTCGCTACCTTGAGGACTCCTACTTCCTTCAAAACATGGGAAATGTTTACCATAGTCCACGATGTGCGCTAATGATCACGTAGCGAACCCTAATAGACTGAGACAGGTCCAACACGACCCAAATCCTACTCTCTTATAATTGAGTGAGCATGTCTCGTTCAGTAAGTCATAGCTCTTTCTTATACTCCTTAGCCTTAATTGCATCAATAAAGGAGAATTAAAACATTTCCTTCATGTTACCTTTGTTTGCAATCTTAGTCTCCTCCTTCGTCATAGTAACATGGTCGACATTTCAGGGTGGTGACCTAATCCCTTCAATCTTAGGCGGGCATTTTTCAAGAGTTCTCAATTGGGCCCCTCCCTTTAAAATAGGGAATAAATACTCCCTCCGTTTTTTATCTTTTGAAGTTTTAGGACTTATGATTTATTTCAAATCTTTTGAAGTTTTAAGAATTCAAAGTTCAATTAATATATTTTTTCCACATATACCCTTATTGTAAACCACACCAAAACTTTTGACTTTTGGTTTTTCAAAACTTAATTATATATTGTTAGGTGCACTACCTTAATGTAACGGTGCAGTAATTAATGCAAAAGTTCTCATAATTGTTTTTGTTTATGTAAGACCTGGATTTACAGAGCAAGTTTAATTTCCGACTCACGCGTAGAATCAGTGTAAGTGTGACAGGAGTTTGCTGTTCGAGAAAGATTAATGAAGAAGAAAGTTCAGGAATTACTTGAGGAATGTTTTATAGTTGTTTTAGGAGTTGGTGCGAGTCGTCTGCACACCTGCCTTATGGCGAGAGTGTCCAGAATAGGCTAATTTCGCTCTTAAAGCAACGTTTAAGTGAGATTTCAAACCCTTGGAAAAATAAGAAGTTCTCTTTATTTTTCCTTCGACCAGTGTTTCATTTCGGAACCCAGGACTGTACGCACGATAGTATTCACTTCTCGGAAGTCTGACGATGCTAGTTTCTTTGCTTCAAAACCCTAAATTCAATCACTGAATGAAGACTTTTTCTATTCGGAGCTTTTAACGAAGTTTCCGTCCGCGTTGCCAGATTTGTTTCGATGTTTCCAATCTTTCTTCAGAACGAAGTTTTGTCGTCTGACCTTCACAACAAAAAGTAGTTTTTCGGGACAGATTAACTTACACCGCTTTTGGGATTTTGGAGATCGTTTTTCCCTAATTATAGAGGTTTGTTTTGAGTTCTGGAATTCTGTCGCCAGAATCTCTCTTAGAATTCATCGATGAACGTGCTGCAAAAATCGGAATCGCGAAATTTTCATTTTCCCGCGATTTCACCTTCCTATAAATAGTTGAAAAATCAAAATATCTTCACATTTTCCACCATAGAGGCCGCTGGTTTGAAGGGGAGAAGAGGAGAGGAGATTTTCGCCAAAACTCGACCGATCTTCGCGCAGTTCGTCTCTACTTCAAGGTATCGAGGTAACTAGCTTAATTCTTACATCTGATCGTTCTTTCTACCACGTTTCCTTAGCTATTTCTGTGCTCAAAGTTTCGAGTTTTTCGTAAAACTGTCCGATTTTCCTGATTTTTCTGTTGGGTTATCATCTATGCTTGCCCAACAAGCTAGAACACTCGCCGTTATTCGCCGATTTCGATCGAGTTGTCCAAGATCTGAAAAACTGTGTAAAAACCCTTTTTGCGCACATTTCGAAACTTTAATGTCGAAAAGTCGCAATCCGACTTCGTGCCTTTAGGATTAGTTGCTACAAATGTCGTTAGGAACATCGCTGTCAAATTTGTTTTCCGAAGTGTTAACTTTGAGTTGTTGAGCTTTTATTTTGGACCAAAACGCCCCTGAATAGCCGTATTTCGATCCGATCGTCCGAAAATTTTTCCGACAGTTTCTTTGCCTTAATTTTACCCTAAAACTACCTTGTAAACAGATTAGATCGAAGAAAAAGAGCCGGAGCTCTTTTCTCTTTATGGCCGAGAGCTTAGGCAAGGGGGGGAGTTTTTCGTTTTCGAAAACTTGTCTTTTCGTACCCGATTGTTGTATTCTGAAGCTTTAATGCTTTGTCTATCGTTAATGAGTTGTATTGTGATCAAGCTAATCGATTTTGTTTGGATTTCTGCTTTGTTTTCTCCGAGGTTCAGTTGAAGGAACTTTGGGTTTCTCAGAGCAATTGTGTGAAGGAAACTTAGACCACGAGACTATAGCAACTCGAGGTTAGGGCAACTTACATATTAGATAAGATTGCATGATAGGCGTCGATAAATTCGACTTATGCTTTACTTTGATATTGATTATGATGATGAATTAATGTTATGATGTTTTCCATAACTTATGGTATTGAGATGTTATTGAATTGTGCGTTTTGACGCGACTTCGGAGCGAAGAATCACTGAACTGATTCCTTTTGATCTTTCGGGTTGAATGAACAACCGTAGGCAAGTCCAAACTCAAGGTTTGAGACTTAGCTATCGTTTATATACTTAGACTTTCCCCGGGAATTTCTTTTGGTGGGTTTTTGGAAAACTTAGAATGAATAGAATTTCGGAAACTAGAGACTTTAGAGAACTTAGTATTCAAAGAATTAAACTCATAACCTGATTAATTAAATTCGAAACGTTTTCATTAACGAATGAACCATAGGGAACCTAAAGGGGAAAATGATTGCGAAAGACGGGGAAAAGTCGTCAAGTCTTGAAGTTATGGGAATTGGGGAAAGCCACTGAGGTGAGCTACGGTGATGATTGAAAGTCACCGAGTACTCTAGTACTCTTGTTGTTGGAGTTGTGTTGTATTGACCGACACTAAACTCTTGGGTTTTGAAATTGGGTTTTAAGCTAAACGCTTGTGATGTGAGGACGATTCGATGTTTGGCTAACCATATTGCATCATGCATCATTCGGTGAAGAACGAGAATGCTTCACCAATAGTGAAGAACGGGAATGCTTCACGAAGGTTGGGGAATTTCCTTCATCGAAGAACACAAAGATGTATCTTCGGCATAGCGGGCTGATCCGACTATGCATGGGTTTGTAAGCGACACCCGAGCGGAAATGGTTAAACACTAGGCCGGTGTTAGGACTGACTCGATGGTGCCCATCCCAAACAACTATCCGGATCATATTGAATTGCATTTCACGCATACATTCATCCTGACTGGAATTGTGTGCTGTTTGCATTACTGAATTATTGTTAGAGCCGATAACATGCTAGGAACATATTTATATATATATAATAACATATATATATATTCCCCAATCACATGTTGTTTGTATATCTACTCTATTCCGTGAGTTGACCCTAGCGCCTTGGCTTTGGTTTCATGTTTGTGTTTGGGCGGTCGGCCTGCTGCCAGACGTCGACGGCGGATTGGGTTTCGATGGTCTCTCCCTCGGGGGGGGGGATCAGGTTTGAGCTGGTTGACCGACATGCCCCCACCGCTTGGGTGATCTATCTTGTGGGTCATCGGGCGACGTACCGGGGAAGGGTCATGGAGGACCGGACTGACGAGCGTGGACGTCTGACGAAGGGAGTTTTACGACGCATGGAGCTGAGCTTCAACTTGCCGACTTCAGTTCGCTGTGGACTCGGACTCTGACTCCGACACCGACGTTGACATCTACTCGCCGAGCGACGAGGAGGAGGAGGAGCTTTGAGCGGTACTGGGAGGGTAGGTTTAGGCAGGCGTCATAATTTGTGTAGAGCTCTGATTCGTTTTGCTTTTGGGACAGGGTAGGTTCCCGACGCATGACTTTTTGTGTGGTCCTCTTACTGAGGGATCACAGTGAGTCAGTCGGACTGTAGGGGTTTTTGCTTAGGCCATTTTGAGGCCGACTTTCTCCTAGTGGATTGTAATTATGATTTTCTCACTCACACTTCTGGATCTGTATATATTTGCCTACGGGCACACTACTTTGGAGTCACTGCGAGTGCGCGTGACGTGGGAGTGCAGCTGAGTAGGGATGGCAGAGAAGCCCGAACCCATGGGCACCCGACCCGATTTCTTGGGTGAAAACCCGAGTTAAATGGGTTCGGGTTCGGGTTCGGGTTTTACCCGATCACTTTCGGGTTCGGGTTTGGGTTTGGCCAAACCCGCACCCGAACCCGGATCTGTATAAGTGAAACCTAAGTATTCTGCTTGTGCAGTACAATATATGCAGCATCTTGCATATTAATTTAACAGTAACATGACAATTACAATGTTACATTACATAATATAGCTCTCTTCACAGTCTTTTTCAGGTCGGGTTTCCGAGTTCAACTGTTTGTTTGAGGTTGTGTGCGGGTGTGGGTACGGGTCGGGTGAACCCGAAACCCAATGGGTTCGGGTGTGGGTTTAAGTTCACCACCCATTTCGGGTTCGGGTGCGAGTGTGGGTTTTTGATTTCGGGTTTGGGTTTGGGTTTGGCAAAACCCGCACCCTACCCGACCCATTGCCATCCCTACAGCTGAGGCTGTACATGTCTATATATGTTGTACATTGGTTAGTTTAGTTTGCTGGGTTATGTCTTTATTTTTCTATCGCTAGAATAAAAAGAAAAAAAAACCTGTTTTTCGCGTAAAGTTTATTTTTAGTTACTAAAGTGACACCTGGAAATCGGGGTGTTACATTTTATGCTCATTTTTGTTCAAAAGAGAAAAATCTTTGTATGCAATTACTTATCCTTAATCCAAGAGGCAAATGCTAAAACTTCAAAAGATAAAAAATGGAGGGATTAACATTTTAACCTGATCCGTACAGAGCAGGTCACACTATTGGTTAAGTCGAACCAGCCCAAACACTAATGTGATATTAACATCTCATGATCACCTAGATTTTTTAGAGTAGGAAGAATGAGAAAAATAGAGAAGTGAAATATATATAATGTGTGGTGTTGTGAGAAATGAACATAGATATTGGAAGAAAGAAAAATGTGAAATTGGATTGGATGAATTAAAAACTTATCAATAAGAATGTATTAAAGCCATGCTAGCTAGCTGCCTAGCTGCAGTGCTGCACCAAGAGCATTATCAACATTTCAGCATTTAATCATAGTAGTTGATCTCATGTTTTCTTCTATATAGACACGGAAATTATGATTCTGACTTGTACACATGTAACACATCAGACAAGAGGTGATGCGTTTCTCGGATGTGTAAGAAGATTTTTAAGGAAAAAACAGTAATATCAACTGAAAAAAGGGAGAAAAGTCATAGTGGGTTTGATACAATGGATCCATCGTTAATATCCAACCAATAAATTAAACTCTAGGAAGCGACAGGGGTTACCATCTTGTCTTATGTCCGTAGTTGGCCGACTTGGCCGCACTAATTAAACATTTGATAAAATCTTAAGGGTTAAATATGTTTTAGTCACGGTAAAATAAAGATGAATTAGATTTAGTCCCTTCTCCAACTATAATAAAATAGGTAAATTTAATTTTTAGTATGCAATGTATTATGGTTTAAATTGTCACTAACACATTTTGTGACGTTTTTTAAGGTCATCTATACTATATATAAAGGAAGAGTTTTTGCTACCTTGAGGGCAACTTTGAAATTTAATAATTCATTGTACACAACTCTCAAATTAAGCATGGACATTTGTGTAAATATATTACTTATTTTCGTTAGATTGGATCAGGGCCGTTGATTGCATCTCCAATGTTATTGGCTTTTGCCCTTCTTTCAAACGTTAATTTCTCTTCCTCTTCCACATTCAGCGGTTACAACTTCTCATCAACCTTTTGGACTTCAAAAATCTTCCACCATCCAAAAAATTTAATTCACATAGTATCTTCATCTTCCATCTTCTCAAGTTGCACCTTATCACCCACCTCTTGAGCTTCAACTATCTCCCTATAAAATCTCTTAACCAAGTTTTCCTCACTTCAAAGCACACACACAATAGAGAAATATCATTCTACCAGCCCTCTGCATCACCTGCGTCGATTTCGACATCAAGGTATGACCCGGTCACCTATGCTTTAGTCATTTGATTATTTCCAATTTTCTATCTCAATAATCTTCCTCACAACAAAACCATGTTTGCCATCAATTGCATTTTTTTGTCTTGGTTTATGTATTTCCTTTTTTAACTTCCTTACTTGCTGAATTACTATTTTTTCCCTTGGCATTTAACCATGCTTGCAAGCCCTACTCTCAACGAAGGAAGTTGTGGTTTACTTGATGATGTTCAATTTTAGGTATCACCTTAATGTTTGATAATTTTCTTTGTTCATTTCGTATATATAAGTATTAATGTCTTTCTTTTGTTTCCTTTATCTTTTGTCATAATCAAGTTTTAGTTTTACTTATTCCCCTTTTATAGCTTTTAATTTTCAATGGGGTGTATATACATGATGATGATGTGAAAAGTTGATGACATATAAAAAACTTGGAGGATGACTGATTCATGGGTTTATTTTTATACTTTCACTAAATTATCTACTTCAACCTAAAATTAGTAAATTTGTCTTTCAACTTTATTGTACTAAGGCCCAGTTTGGAAGAGCTTATTTGAGCTTATCTGACAGCATAAGCTCTTATGCCAGTGTTTGGGAGAGCTTATGCAAACAGCTTATGGTCTGCCATAAGCTATTTTCAGCTTATTTTCATAAGCTACTCAGGATAGCTTATGAAAAACAGCTTATGCTTATCCACAGCTTATTTTTAATTTATTTCAATAAATTTTTAAAAATAGCTTATGAATAAGCGCTTATGAATAAGCGCTTATGTCATAAGCGCTTATGACCATAAATGCTTAATTAAGCTGTTTATCCAAACGGGGCTTAAGTTCTCTCTTACACATGGGAATTGTCTGGCTTTTGGGTTTATTGTCTGGATGACAAATGTTGTGAGGAAATTATCTGTGAAAGTTGTATGTGTGTGTATTTCTAATCTCAAAATTCATATTTAATTTTGATTTTGCTGTTTGACTTATCCTTGCCCATTTTCAATTTAAAGGTTGATTTTGTGTCTGTTTGTAATTTCTTTTCTCATTATTTTGGATTTTACTAAATTCCTTTGGCATTAGAGTTGAAGATATAAATTTGTCCAAGTTGGGGCAGGGAGGAACCATACAATGGTTGTTACTGAGGGTGTAAACTCCCTGATGGAACAAAACATTGACAGTTTGGTTTCAATTTTGCAACTATTATCCAATAAAGCACTCAAAAGTAAAATCTTTAGCATGGGAAACAAAAATACAGGTGAATATGAAGAAAACACATTAATATACTTTATGGGTTATAGAAGTTAGAAAAATATAAACTTTAAATATTGGATTTAAATCTCAATTCAAAGGCCTAATAATAACACTGACATAAAGAATTTAAGTCACAAACTTTTGCACTTCTATAATTCCATTCACATACACATAAATCTTATAAAATTTAATTTTCTTTACAAGGTACTCCATTTTGTTTATAAATTAAAAAATATAAAATTCAAGAATAAATTAGTTTAAAAAATAACAATTTATTTGTTAGATAAAAATAAAATAAAATTGATTAAAATATTGTTAAAATTAGTCTTCAAACTTCACACACATATGCGTGCACACACATATATTTTAATAAAAAAAATTAGCATAAAAATAGTGTTTACATTGTATGAATTTATATCGTTTTTTACCTAGAAGTTATGTAGAAGTCGAAAATTTTAAAACATGAAAGATTGAGGTTATATCCCAATTCAAAGCTCTTAATGATGACCCAAAACTAAAGAATACAACCCATGG
This sequence comes from Lotus japonicus, assembly GCF_012489685.1. Taxonomy (NCBI): domain Eukaryota; kingdom Viridiplantae; phylum Streptophyta; class Magnoliopsida; order Fabales; family Fabaceae; genus Lotus; species Lotus japonicus. The sequence continues at coordinate 92,939,578 of NC_080042.1, read as the reverse complement.
GCCCAAAATCGTTAGGCTTCTACAATTCTACTTACATGTGCTTACTATTATATAGAACTTATAAAATCAAATTACTATTCTTAAAATGAACTTATTTTGAATTCGAAAATCAATTTATTTAGAGACTAACGATGTTATTTTTAAAATAAAAAATTGATAAAAACATTACTATTATCATATCAACTTTTAAGGGCATAATTTGTTTGGAAACAAACTAGAGAGTATTTAAGTGATGGTAAACATATACAAAGACTTCTTATGCAACACAGTGGTGAGACATTTTTAATCCAAACTCATAAAAAAGTAAGGACAAAAGCCATTTAAAAATTTACTGCGCTTATGCAAAATAAAAAAAATACATTCATCATTTGAAATAGAATGTAAATTTATGTTCCCTTATATCTAAAATTAATTTTGTTTTTTTTAATTCATAAAAAAATTTCTTTCTATAAAAGTAAAAAAAAAACACAAATTTAGAAAGAAAGAAAAATACACACAACAAAAATGAATAACCCCGTGCATCGCACGGGTAAAAGTACTAGTAAATGCATAAAACACCCTATAAAATTAAATATAGGGGTTAATTTCACATATTTCATTAAAATTAAAGACTGAAAATAATGAATTTTTTAAAGGGATCAAATCCAACCTACACGGCTAAAAACATCATTAACCCAAATCTTAGATAAGAATTCACCACTTGTAATTATCCACAGAGGTTTACTACTACTTTTTTTTCCCCTTTTCTATATCTCCTTAATCAACATGATTAATGACATCTTTTTTTATTATCTTTTAACAAAAATGGACAGCATACATGAATGCTACACTGATAATTATCCAAAGAGTTCCATTTCTATAATTTGCAGACACGAGACTAATCAAGAACATTAATTGGTAGGTATTTGTTAACAAATATCTCTTCATACACATTGCTTAAGGATCGACAAACCTTGTAGTATTATATACATAAAAAACTCAACTATCTACCGGTTTTAGTGTAACTTTTGTTCGTTAGAAATGATATTCATATATCAAGAAAAAACGACTGAAATGATTACTCACTTATCCAATCAAATTAATTCACACGGCATATATGGTAACCGTGCCCAAGATTTGTCTCAAACTGCCCCACATATATAACCATTTCTTGAGTTTTCTATGCTTCGTAGCAGTAGCACCGCTCTTATCCAAATTATGATAACAGCTAACATGTCTCTATATAATAGTAATACCATGGAGTACGTACTACATTAAATGGAGAAGGAACTGACCTCATTGCCACAAAGTCAGAAACAAATCTTTTGTCAAGGTCCAACAATGAATATATAAGTGGAAGTTGGAGAATGTTATCATCTAACAAAAAACAAAGTCTTTATATCCTTTGATTATTTGCACACGATATCCTGCCGATCGAATATATTAATTTCCAATCTAACCAAAAGTTTAATATTCGTTGTATTCGGTACTTCATATTCATAAAAAATGCTGTATAATAAGTTAATTACTCACCAGAATTATTTAACGGCGGGCTAATTGAATTATTGATAACAAAAAAAAAAACTATACAAATTATGATATACCTATCTTAATTAATATCTTTGATTCACATCTAGAATGTGGTTAAATATATCACCAATAACTTCAACAACTCCATAAAATAAAATTAATATCATATTTTCTATTTTAAATTTCAGAAAAAAATAGAAGAATATACTGAATTCGGAGCTACATAAGTGGTGAAGATTTGCTCCCTAAAGTGCTGATATATATATATATATATATATATATATATATATATATATATTATATTCAATAAATAGATTCAAGATATAGTTTGGCAAAAAGTTTTTAAAAGGTAAAAAAAAGTTATTTTCCCTCGTTCGTTTTAATATTAGTTAGGTTGATGTCCATTGAAAATTAAAATTGCACTTTCTCAAAAGAGAAAAAAGGACATATTAGCTAGAAGGAAAGCACAAGTCGTTTTAACTTTTTCAACAATAAAGTTATGATCGATCTCCGATCATAACATAGAAGAAGCTCCATATATTTTTAGAAGGCAAACAACCCTTCACAATTTCCTCCATTTTTTTATTACACAAACGGAAAAACACACTAAACAAACTCCAAGCTTATTGATCATCATCACAAGTGAAGAAGTTTTAACAAAAACTTCATATTTCTTCTAGGCCCAATGAAGGACCTATCTAGCTAGCTTCCAAATTATTCCATTTTCCCCCCTTTCAGTACCCCCTGGTATCATTTCCAGGCATCATAAGGGTCACATGAGGAGATCCCAGAGGACAGAACACAACTTTGTAGTTAGATCCAGCAGGGCAAGTGAAAGTGCTGGTGGGATCATCCTGAGGGTAGCTGTAAGAATCATGGCACCTGTCCTTGAAGAACCGTGAGAAATTAGTGGGCCCACAGGTTCCTTGTCCATTGGTACAACAAAACTCATTAGTCTTATACACGGTGCAAGGGTTGTTACATCCACCGGGGGCCCTCAGCTCATTGGGGCACTGTCCGTTGATATCGGCGGTGCAACTGATCTTGTGGCATCCACCGTTGAGGGGGAAGAAGTCCATGGGGATGTTGAATCCGTCAACGAGTGAGATGTCATAGAAATCTTGGTTCCCGTATTGGTTCAGAGCGAACTCTGCCAACGTGTTTGGTGGGACACCCCAGCCCTGGCAATTGAGCCCACCGGTGCAGTCTCCGGTCTGGCACCGGCCGCGGCCAGCACCGTCGAAGTTGCACCCGGTGCGGCCCCAGATACGGGCCATTGCAGTGCCTGCGTTGACCCCCAGGTTCCATGTCTGGCCGCGGTCGAGGCGGCGGCCTCCACCAGGGCTGGCAGCTGCCCACACAGTGTAGGGGCAGTTGTTGACGATCTCAAAGTTTGCTGCTCTGGTCAGTGTGACGAGAGAGGCGGTGAGCATAAGGAGGAGGGAGGATAGTGTGAGGTAACCCATTTCAAGTGATTTTAAATAAGAGGGGTGTGATGTTTGAATGGATGAAAAGAATGGTTGCTATATGGGGTTTATATAGTGTTAGTATTTTTAATTAGTATTAATGAGTAAAAGGATAAGAAACAGCCATCACGTTAGCGATTGTCGATATAAGATGCCAAGATGGCAGCTAGCTTGACTTTAATAATGAAAGTCCCCGGGCCCCGGCGGCCGCTTTTATAGCTCATATATATGATCATATCCGAGTGAAGATAATATCAGAGAAAAGTATAGAGTTTGGTATGGATTTACATTTACATCATTTACTTAAGATAGTTAAAGAGTTAGGTTGTCTAAACTCAATTGGTTGATTTAAGTTTGATAAAATTAGTCTTTGATTTTGTAAGTGAAGCTATTTTAGTTTCCTCTTTTTTTTTAAAGAAAAGTTATTTTAGTTTCTTGGATAAAAATGACGTTTTTAATATAATGTCATATTTATAATTATTAATCTGTTTTTTATCATCATTATCATCATTTTTCCGCTAGAAAATTAAAATCAAACTCGCTTATAAAATTATGGATAAGTTTGACCATTAGTCCTTAATTTTACGTAGGGTCAATAAAATTTAAATTAAAATAAATGGGTATAATTTTTTTCTTTCTTTTATAAATGTTCTTACTACTAATCCATTAAAATAATCACATATTTTATTACGTAAAAAATATTGAAAAAGTCATATGTATTTTTGGAACAGCTTTCCAAACATGCTATAAATGGTAGTGTTCAAAAAATAGGATTGGACTGAACAATTTAACTGGAAACTAACATGCTAACAAATTTGATTAGCTAAAAAAATCGGCAGATTTAAGAATCGAATCGGTCAAAACCGAACAAAAACCTGTATTGAAAATCATTGCGAACGAGTCTGATTTTCATTTGAGTTTTTGTTTGTTTGCTTTTTTGTTTTTCAATATAATTTTTTTTTCTCCACAACGTGCATCGTTCAGGGTTCAAATTATGTACGCTTAAAAAAGTCCAGTTATTTATCATAATTTTTTTGGCTAAGAGATGAAATTAATTAGTGTCAAAAACTTTAGAGAAATAAATTTTCCGTCCAGAATTCCATCCTAACTCGTTGTAAAAACAGATTTAGCAATAAATGTTACATGAACGCGGCTAATTACAATTACATTGTGGGGATATTTTTCCGATGTACTGAAAAAACATTGTAGGGATATGGCTATTTCGCCTATTTGGATTAAGATCCTCTCTTCTAATTCTTAAATCCTATTTTTTTCATGACAAATGAAATTACACTACCTCACTTAAAAATATATGGATAAGACACCCCACCTAAAATATATGGATAAGACATTTTTTTAATTGATAATATTTCACAATTTTATTAATGAGAGTGAGACACAAGTATAAAGTATCTTCAATTTGTTTTTTTTTCGTTTTCATATTAGTTATTATTCTCTCTCTTTCATGTCCCCTTGGAAAATAGTATGTTCACACACTTATGTTATAGTTTTCTATGAGATAAATAGGAAGCTAAGAGATAAATAAGTGATATTATGTAATATGTGTTACATGCTGAAAAGAGAAGAAAAATATAAAAATAAAAATTAATGAAAATGAGGTTGAAGAATTTTTTTTGAATATATAATAACCTTTATTTTCATATCAGTTCCAATTCCAAACAACCAATTACTGTTTTTCAGCCCTTTTGACTGCTTTCGTTTTCCATCATGGTAATTAGGCAGGGGAGAAGATCCTGGACTGAAAATGAGGATATGCTTGCTCAGTGTCATAAAGAAATTAAATGTAGTAGAGAGAGTAGGGCCTCACTAATAGAGGCGGCTGTGCCTGCTTAATTGGGTTTAAAATCCTACATTTGCGTTACCTTGGACATGTGGGAGACTAGAAGTATTTTCTCAATAAAATAGAGGCGGCTCTGTCAAGAGCTCCTCCATCAATATTATGATAGTGTCGCAGTCATGATGGACATTTCTCCTTCACCCTCTCACTCAGATCTCAGATTTTTCATATTTTTTAGTGTGTGTAGAAGAGTGATTTGTTGTCAAATTTTATATGTATACTTGAAAAAATTTGGGCATTTCTTTAAAAGAAGAATTTCTAATTTCTAATATACAATATTATTAAGAAAAGTTTTGATTCATTTCAAAAAGAAAAAAAAAAATTGATTGAAAAAATAGTTTAATCTCCGAAAAAAATACTAGGGGCATGCAGTTTATGACGGTTTAATTTAAACCGTCGGTATTTATGCTATTTCTTTTGTTTTTGTTTTTTTTTTTGAATTAATTTGGCTTTTAGAAATATTTGAAAGTAAAATTTTGTCTTGCACAATCCTTGCTTTTACAATCTTGTCCTCCATTGATGAGAAGACAAGCTTTGTTCCTCGCTTCCTCCACTTCTATCGATGCATTCTCTGAAGGATCACGCGCTTACCACTACGCCAAAACCAATTGGTGTTAGTGAGGGCGCAACGTTATTTCCTTATAGCGTAGCAGACAGCGCCCCGTTTCGAACGCTACCTAGCAGGCAGGATGCTGGCCCACCTGGACCCAACAATCCCCCCCCAGCACCTGGCAGCCAAACTAGCTGCACAACATGTCTTCCATGGGATTCGAATGTAAGGCCCTAAGTTCAATTTGGAACAATTTTATGGAAGTTTGAATAAAATTGAAGTTTTTGGCTATGTTTGATAGCTGGCAGATTAGAACTGTCAACTTGTGCGAATTTTTAGAGGGTCTTAACGACTTCATTTGGGAAAACTTCCTTCATGAGAGTTGTATCCCTTTAAGTCTAGAAAATTCTCCAAGTGCTTTCGTGTCGATCCGATATCTGTAGCTCCAGATATCCCCGTTTTAGTGAACGTAGTTCCGGCTGTACAGTGCCAGCGGGATTATTACATTGTTTTTCTTCTAAGTCCGAATTTAATTATGAATTTACCTTTGAGGGCTTAGGTTTTAGTAAGTTTCAGGTCTGATTAGGTAATTAGACTGGTGGGTTAAGGTTGGACTTGGGTCGGGCTTGTGGAAAAACAAAACCCTAGCCCACTTGTGGGTTGCATGTGATTTTAGCCAAGGGGGGAAACCCTATTCTTCCACAATCAGAAAACAGAGATACACTACAGCACCTTCACGTGAAAAACAAAGAGAGAACGTGTGAGAGAAGAGAAGGGAGCCGCCGCCCAAGCCACCACCATTGTCGCCGGTCACGCGCGCGAGCAAGGGAGAGAGCGCGAATAGAGAGAGTTTCGCGAAGGAGAAGGAAGGTGAAGGAGACTTGGACAGCAAGAGATTGTTCTTCCAAACTTCATTCTCTTCTCTTTTCAGATCAAGAATCAAGGTAAGGGCTGGTCCTAGGACTTGGGTAGTTTATTAGGGACTTGTTGCTATGTTTGTTTGTGAAGAATCTTGATTGTTGAGGGTTTGCATGAGGGTTTGGGTTGAAGGTTTGCTTGCTGTACTATTATCATATGAGACCTATGTGATTTGATTTTATTGCTGGAACATAGCTTAAAGCCTTGGGCTGAGATGGTTTATAGCTTAAACTAGAGGTGGAAGTTTCGCTGCCAGTTTCCTGTACTGGACAGCGGACTTCAGAGCCCCTTTTTACCTGTTTATGGTCATCAAATGAAAAAGTGATTAAAATGAAAGTTGTAGATTTTCGAAATATCTTTCCAGACATATAAAAATCATAATTTTTGGTTTAGTAATGTGATCTGGGGGTCGTGTTTAGTAACTGTCACACCTGCTGTCTTCCTGTTCCGGACAGTTAGCTTTAAGGCCTAATATCACCTAATTCTGGGACTCAAATGAACAAGTCTGTAACTAGAGAGTTGTAGATATTTAAAATAGCTTTCTAGAAAGGTATCATACGTGATTTTTGGTTGAAAGATGCATTCTGTGGCTCTATTTTTGTGAAAGTTGTTTCTGCTGTCAATATGTTGAAGTTGCGATGATATATTATGCATGAGTGAATGTTCTTGCGTTCCTTTACGTGGATTATATTTATTTTCTGAGTTAATGGTTCAAGGGTCGCTCACCTAGCCGTAATTCCCTTGTAACCCGTGAATGTTGTGTTGTGAAGGTTGTTGTATAAAGAGTATGATAAGACTCTAGGATTGATTTTAGAGACTTAACAAAGAGAACAGTGTAATAAACTCGCTTGCAAGTAAATGTGAATAATTGGACATAGGTCTGGTGAGGACTATGGACCATGAGAACGATGGTACCTTGCACGCGAGGGTGTTTTGTGGGTTGTACGGTGAGTCCCCACGTGATTGGCTGACTGCGGTCGCCTTGTGATTCTGTGGACGGACAGTGAGTCTGGCGGACGGTGAGTCCCCCCACATGATTGAGGGTTGTACGGTGAGTCCCCTCCGAGATTTGTTCATCTGCGGATGATCGTGATTATGGCCATGGAAGTTTTGGTGGGTTGTGTGAAGTGAGATTCCGTTAGTAACTGACTCTTTCCCATAAAAGACATATAATGTACTTATATTATATATGTTGTTGTTGATTTTGTCATTATCATTCTTTTGTTGGACCTGACCCTGCTTGTTTGCTATGTGTTTGTTTGGGGGGGTAGATGGTCGTGAAGATAATGACGATGACTCATTCTTGAGAGTTGATGCTACGTGACGTGCCAATACTGGAGGACGACTACACTTTAGAGGAAGAGGAAGAGGCTAAGGAATAGGGTTTGGGTTGAGAGTCTTTTGTTTTCTGTTGGGGTTGAGAGTTTCCGAAGTGTTGGTATCGAACAATTTTATTGCTTAAATTCGAATGAACAAGTTTTGATGTAATCTTTATTTTCATTCAGGCCTTTGTTTCGTACTCTTTACAGTTGGTTATTTAAAAAGTTTTACGAAGTTGGTTACTTCCGCGTGTTTTTGGAAAGGTTATGTTTCAAGAGTTTTTGTAAAATGAAAGGTTTGTCATTAATTGAAGATTAATAAGTGAATCGACGAAAACTCTTTACGAAAATTGGTTAATTAGTTACTGTGTAACACTCGAGAAATCGGGGCGTTACATCGAACACGAGATCTGGCTCTGATACCAATTGAAGGATCACGCGCTTACCACTACGCCAAAACCAATTGGTGTTAGTGAGGGCGCAACGTTATTTCCTTATAGCGTAGCAGACAGCGCCCCGTTTCGAACGCTACCTAGCAGACAGGATGCTGGCCCACCTGGACCCAACATTCTCCTCCGTCAACAAACGTTCTCTACTACTCTTTCATTAACGTGAATGTTTTTACCCTCGTAATCTGCTACGGAACCCTAGTTCTTCATTCTACTACGAAAATTTTCTCACAATTCACATTTATTAATAAGTACTAGAGAGATGAGTAGCTCACATGGTTGAGCTAAGAGTAACGAAATAATTTGTACTAATTTACTATTTCATTAATTAAAAAAACATTTTCCTAAATTCATAAATACTAAATTAATTAAATAATTCAATTTTAAAAAATATTTTAATGATTTATAAACACATTTTTTATTTAATGTTGATTGATTTGAATTGTTAAAAAGACTAGGAATTTAATGGATTTGACATTCAATTTGAATTCCGCCAAATAAGCAAATATGTTTTTATTTTAATTAAAATAAAAAATGAATGTAACTTTTCTCTTACATGGCAAACATTGATTGGATGTCAGTGTAACAGTGCATATCCATTAAACTCAAAGACTAAATGTGATTATTTTCTTTTCATCTTTCAAATTGTTTACAAATGATGGATAAAATCACTCCATTTAAGTTCTCATCATCATCAGTCTTGCTAAATGTATTATATTTGAGTTTAGACGATTAAAGTTCTGGAGTTCCCCTAATCTAGGCATCACTTATTGATGGTTTGATGCTATAGCTATAGTAATTTTTTTTTTGGTGAAAAGCTATAGTATTGATCTTCACAATCTTTTTGTTTAATGATGAAGATGCAAATATAATCCAACAATCTTGAATGGCCTACATATTAATGCAAACATGGGCTACATTTGTGCATTGTTGGGCCAAAAAAGGCCTCCACAAGTGTCATCACAATATTTTAAGGGCTCAACACTCAGGCCCAGGCCCAATAAAGAGTGTTAATGTCCATTTCCGTAACTCCACAATCCACATTACACAGCATGAAAAGTGCGACGCAAGCCGTTAAGTTGAATTTGTTTAGCTTCCAACACAAGCTGCACACTCAGACTCAGAGGCCGTTTAAAAACCCACTCACTCCACTTGCGTCGTCGTCGTTTCCAATTCCATACCAGTCTCTCTCTATTTCCTAACCGCATTTCCAGGTACCAGTTCATATTCATCTCATGCTCTACCATCTTCTACTTCCATTTTCTGTTTCTGGTTTCCATAACTGTATAATCGTCTTTCTCTGTCACTATCATCCAAAATCGCGTTACTAATTTTTGTATTATTCTGCGTTGTTTTGTGTTGAATGGATTCGATTCAGAAAAACGCCATGTTTGAGGTTAAAAGCGAGCTTGATGATTTCGAATTCGATTCACCTCGTCGAGATTTGCTTCAGTTACGTCTTTATTCGCCCAATTGTGTTAGCGACACTTCTCCTCTGGAAACAACCCCTGATGCAAGGTAAGCTACTCTACTCCATTTCCAGCTTAAGCACTAAGCAGTATAAGTGATTTCAAATCGATTCTATAATTGCTTACCAGTTTTTCCCAAATTTGGTAGCAGAATAAAAGCCCAAGTTAGACGCTCGTGTTGGACAGAGGAAGAGGTTTGTTGCTTGATATTAATTAACCCTCTCTTTCAAATATATGCTATGGATATTTTCCCTTTTAGTAGATGATGCATTTTTTTTCTATCTCATGTCATGTTTCTATTTTTGTTATGCTTTATTTGCATTCTTCTGTTAGCTTACAATGCGCTATGTTAATGCTCTCTAACTTTGAAATCTCGTGGCTCTGGCGAACAGGACAACCTTCTGATTGAGACAGTCAAGAAGCACGATGGAAGGAGCTGGAAGAAAATAGGTGAATGTGGCAAGCAATACCAGAATCAATTTGAACTAGTACTTTATATTTTATTTGTTTCTGGTGGCTCATGAACTAGTTACTAGTGTTATCCTCAACTGAAATGGATAATGTTAATGACATTGTTAATCATCTTTCAATTCATTCATGTAGATGTAGTTAGTTGTCACTCTTAAGCTAACCTGGTTACCCAAATTGTCCCTTGCAGCTACATATCTTCCAGGGCGCACCGACGTTCAATGCATGCATCGCTGGCAAAAGGTTTTAAATCCTGAGCTTGTAAAGGGACCATGGACAAAGGAGGTGCTGATTTTATACACATTGTTGTAATTTTAATTTTATCAATTTTTAGTTTGTTGAAATGCTGATTGCATTTAGGGTTATTCAATGTTTTAGGAGGACGATTGCCTCATTGAACTAGTCAGAAAGTATGGTTTGAAGAGATGGTCTGTTGTTGCAAAATTCTTACCAGGTCGTATTGGGAAGCAATGCCGAGAGAGGTAGGCAATCATAGACCTATGTGCCCTTATATTTTTGGCAGATTGGGTATCTTTATGTATAATGAGAATTGTCCCCCCTTCTTTTTTTTTTTTCCTTTTGATGTATGCTGCTTTACTATTCATCTGCACAAAGGCAACTTATGTATGCAATTTTACTGTTTATGAACAATTTTCTGTAGCCTTTGCTTTTGGATTTATATGCTTGATATCTAACTCTAGTTGAGTTTCCAAGATGATATTTCATTGATTTTCATCACACATATGTTAGATAACCTTATGTTTTGTATTGATGTTATTATTATATCATATTTGGCAGATTACTGTTTGTATATTCCTTATACAACCTGTTGCCAGAAAATGAACTTCTAGTTAATTAGATATCATTTCAGGTGGCACAATCACCATGATCCAGCTATAACGAAGGTTGCATGGACAGAGGAAGAGGAATCAGTACTTGCTTACTATCACCAAGTACACGGTGGTAAGTGGGCAGAAATTGCAAGGATTCTTCCTGGAAGGTACTTATCTGATTTTTCTACCTGCAATCTAACAATATGTGCTTTAATATGTTCCTGAGTTATGTATCTTATCCCTTGTGACTGTGCTTGCACTTCTCACCACACCTCTCACTTGAAAAGCAAAGTAGGCTAAGAAAAACAGAACAATAATATTGAAGATACTGATAAGATGACATGCATTTATGTAGAAGTCAGTATCTTTATGTTATCTAATGACCCTTTATAATTCTTTGTATCTTTTGGCTAAACCAGGACTTGCAATGCTATAAAAAATCACTGGAACTGCTCAATGAAGAAGAAAATGTATGCATCACCTAATGAAACAGTTTCTCTCAATCAGAGTCACTGGTTGGCACACAGTATTGATAACTCATCCACTAAATTGACTCTTCAAAGCACTTCTGGGGTGGAATTTTCCTCTCCAAAGAGCTATTTTAATGGGGAAACTCCTAAGGCCTCAAGACAAGGAGAAAGCAGATTGATTAATTTACCAACAGACTTGTCTTTGAATAATTTTCCGGATATGCTTGCTACAAATTTGTTTTGTTCCCCTCTTGCCACTACTGTTCATTATGAGGCATATGAATCTCCCAAGCGGCAAAAGGTTTATTCTTCAGATGCAGAGTTTACTGTTGTTGATGAATCTGACAGTCCTCAGTGTGAGAAGAAAGACCAAGTTGGAAGTGAAAGCCACAGCAAAATCAGCTCTATGCAAGATACAGGTTGCTCTTATGTTACCCCAAAATCTAAATTCAGTAATTACATGGGTAGCGTCAGCCCGGAATCTGTACTAAGGAGCTTAGCAATGAACTATGAGAACATTCCTTCTATTATAAGGAAAAGAACTCCTAGGAAAGCTTCCACTGCTGACTTAAGTGATAGTGCCAGAACTCTGCATCTGTAGTCTTGATGCAGAACGCCTAATTGGCTTTGATAATTTAGAACCTGAATCAGAGTTATTCAATTCCTTCATGTCATATAGAGTAGGTCATAGCTAAATCTCTCGAAGAAGTCATGGTTATCACTCAAGTTTTGAAGCAACAATTCTTTTTCAGAGTTATCCATTCCTTCATGTCATATAGGTCATAGACTCATAGCTAAATCTAGCGAAGAAGTCATGGTAATCACTTAGTAGTATGTGTCAAACTTGGAAGTTGGATCCAAACACGCATATGTAAATGTTCATAATTTTGGAGATAAAGAAAACATGGATATTAAATTAGTTTGTGCAAGGGTTCATTCAGAAGAATGTCACAACCAATTATCTTAAAAACTTACGTTAATATTAGGTAAAAGACCATTATAAAGAGGCTCTAATCGATCGTGATGATCTAATTGTCATCTTGGCAATGATTGCTAATGGAGAGGTATGAAGAATATTTGTTGATCCGAGCATCTTGACAGACTTTATAATCTATAAATGCTTTAAGAATATGGTGTTTTTAGATTGCGATTTATTTGTTTCTGAAGCAGATTTAGCCATTTTAAATAAATATTTGTATAAATTTTATCTTACATTGCATATTATGTAATTATTAAGGCCACATATCAAATTTGTTACCACTATCATCTTATAACATTGTCACCACCACTACCGCTATCGGCGTTGCCACTATGCACGACAATCAATTCCACCACCCCTTCACAATCACGGTCACTACCACCACCGCTACTGTCACAAGCCCAAAATTACCACCTTACGTTGCCACCACTTTCACCACTATTATCATCACCACTCTCCATCACCACCATTAGAACCCATTAGTTTGAAGTACCTCTTATATTTTCATTCAACTCCACCATCACCACCCGTCCACCCCTTACATACAAACATGCCTGTATCAATTTAAAATTATATGATACTTTAAATTTTTATCATATCTTATGGAGTTATGGTACTAGACTTAACACCATTAAAGTTTATACTATATAAATATAACTTACCAAATGGATTAGATGTACGGTGTATTTTTTATGTTTTATGTAGACAAATAGATAAGCAAGACATTTTGAATTAAAAAGCCTGAGTGAATCAAAAAGGATAAACAAAACATTGTTGGAAAGAAAGTGCGCGACGTGGGCCATGTCGTCATGAACAATGACAACACGTGTAAATGAAAAAGCGCATGGTAACGTTAAAAAATGAACAGGATAAAATAAAATAATTCCATAATAATAAAATGAATGAAAGGTGAGAACTGAGGAAGGAAGATTCTGGAAAAGTGGATGGATAGCGAAACCAACGGCAGAGCACCGCCACGTAACCAGTCACATCCTCTTCCCTCCACCTTTCTTCTAGCCCCTTCCTAGTTACTCTGCGGGCCCCACACACTTTCCTTTCCCTTTATTTTATTTTAATATTTTCCCTTTTCATTTCTCTTTCTTTCTTTCTCTAATTACCCACGGACGGCGGACGCTCCTTCTTACTCATTCATTCCTATCCTATTCTTCTCTCTTCTAATCTCTCCTGAAACTTCTAGAAACAACACCCACACACCACCTTTCTCCTCCTCCTAACCGGTGGTTTCCACCGCAACCGCTCCCCACTCCGTTTCTGGCTCTCGTTCTCAACAACAACCCAATCCCTCCATCCATCATCCCTATCAAGGTAAACACACAACAATCACAAAAGTTATTAATTCTTTTTCATTCAAATAGTACTTGTAGGATAGGATAATAACAACAAGGTTAGGACATATAGGTGTGGACACCACCACCGAAGCAGTTACTTATCCCTTTCAATTTGATTGCTAGAATCTAACTGTTTCCTTGCAAATTGAAACAGCTGTTTCGATCGATCGACTGGTTTTTGTTTTTATCAAGTTATTAATGTGAGAGAAACGGAACTAGGTTGAGTTTCAGATCTGGCAGCCAAGTCGATGACATCGGCTGAGCAGACCGGTGAATCAGCACCGGCGGACTCGCAAAGAGCCATTCCGACGCCGTTTCTGACGAAAACGTATCAGCTCGTGGATGATCCTTCCGTCGATGATCTAATATCGTGGAATAAAGACGGTAACAGTTTCATAGTTTGGCGACCAGCCGAATTCGCTAGAGATTTGCTACCTAAATATTTCAAACACAACAATTTCTCCAGTTTTGTTCGTCAACTCAACACCTATGTAATTATCTAACCTCTTTGCTTGACTTTTTCTATACTAAAATTTTGTTGGAAGCCAAACTGATCATAGTTTTGTGCTTGTTTGGTGTTTGCAGGGATTTCGGAAGGTTGTACCTGACCGTTGGGAATTCGCTAATGACGGTTTCCGGCGAGGCCAAAAGGACTTGCTACGTGACATACAACGACGGAAGATATCATCCGTGGCGGCGGCGACAACGGCAACAGCGAATGCAGTGACGGTGGCAGTGGCAGCACCGGCTCTAGCGGTGGTGTCCCCAGCGACTTCAGGCGATGAGCAGGTACTATCTTCAAATTCATCTGCTCTTGCTGCTGCATACAACAGTAATCCAGTACTACACCGCACTACTAGTTGCACCACTGCGCCGGAGCTCTTAGAAGAGAATGAAAGGCTTAGGAAAGAGAACATACTAATGAGTCAGGAGTTGAGTCAATTGAAGGGTCTGTGTAGTAATGTATTCGCTTTGATGAACAATTATGCTTCCGGTGTTAGCCGCCAACCGGAATCGTCATCCGCGGGGAGGGCGGTGTCTGCACCTGAGAAGACTTTGTTGGAGCTTATTCCTGCTAAGGATCTCACCATGCATGTAGCTGGCGGAGTTGGCGATGCTGCTGCTGGCACACCGTGTGAGAAGGAGGTTCCGAAGTTGTTTGGGGTTTCAATTGGGCTGAAACGACATAGGATAGAGTGTGAGGTTGAAGAAGAGAGAGAGGAAAGGAATCAAAATTCGCAAATGCAATCCTCCTCGCAGGAACCTGATGGTGGGTCTGATATGAAGTCTGGACAACCTGTTGATGGTGATGACTCGGCTGATCAGGAGCCTTGGTTGGAGCTTGGGAAATGATAATGCTCTCCTCCTTTATTGCTCATAGTTAAGTTAAATGGCAAAAAAGCATTGTTTGGTTGTTGTTTCGTGGCACACACATGTTTTGGATATGCTGCAACACATTACATTTCAATGACTTTCACCTTCACCTTAAACTGTAAAAAAGAGGTTATATGCTCAATTTTGATGAGGTAAATGTTCATTTGATTTAAATAGATAATCAAATGTGTCCCTTCCAATGGAGGGGGAATTGAGTTTGGTGCCCCACCCCTTAGGCTTTGCACCCCACTTTATTAAATACGGAATTTAAAGTTCCGTATCAATACGGAAAATAAAATTCCGTATCTGTTTTAGTATATAATGAGTGGTTGAAAATGTGACACGCATGCTTAAATACAGTACGGAATTTTAAGTTCCGTATTCAATAGGGAGAATACGGAATTTTAAATTCCGTATTTGATAAAGTGGGGTGCCAAGCCCCATAGGTGGGGTGCCAAACCCAACTCCCCAATGGAGGGCAAGTGACTTTAATTTCCATGTTATGGCATACAAGTTCCTGATGATAGTTCTCCCTTAGAGTATTAAGGTGTGAAAGTCGTGATTGCAAGAGCCGTGATTCATTTACACTTCCATTTCTCGCATTTGTGTTTTGTTATATCAGACTTAACGTAAACGTGATTTCATCTATTTCAAGACACTAAAAAAGAAACTAGAATTTGTCATTTTCAATTTAAAATGATTTTCGGCAAGTGGTTTGAAGTATTGAGGTTTTGGCATTGGCTTCAAGTTGATTCAAGTTGATCCATTTTGAATACACTTGATTTTTATATTGTATTCTACTATCTATTATCTTTTTTTTCCAAGAATATCACTTTATCATATCTATGATCTTTAATTTCTTTTTTCCCCTCTTAGCATCAACTTAATTATCAAATCTTGAGGAGAATGAATGAAGCTAATTCCAAAAGAAAGCTATTCTTCTGTCGACCGGCCGGTGGTTAGAGAAGGATTATCAGCACGTGCAAATTGAGTAAAATTGATTCAGAGATTGCGTGTTTTAGGAGAGCACTTTTGGCATAAAGTGACATGTAGATATCAAGATATGTGTCTGATTTGGGAAATTATTTCCAATTTGATTCATGTATTGTAAATTGTAATGCTTCCACCTTTGGACTAAGTTCAATCCTAAAAATCAAACGTGTTTATTGTTCACTTGAAAGAACCAAATTCAGATCTAAACCAAATATAAACGTGCTAATATTTCAAGATTTCTTACTATTCAACTCAATAAATTTCTCTTCATTAAGCAGCAGTTCATACACTTTAATACTTTATACTTTTTATGAGTTTTTGGTTAAAATCAAATCTATTTATGCAGTTTGGTTAATTCAAATATTGAATGATAATTTGTCAAATACCATTGGGCCCATGATGAACTTCAAGCAGAGTGTTGAGTACAAAAGATGTGGAACCAAGTTGAAGAAAAACAATGATATGATGGACCCAAAACAAGGGTAGAATATTGCAAAGTTGGGTATGCTTGGTAGCTTGGAAGGTGCCACATTTACCCACTACTTAATTGACTTGTGAAAGCGGTACCCAACAAATTTAATTTTCCACAAGCCTGCCTCAGCTATCATGATATTATTCCACACATAGCTTGTTTAAATTCCAACCCCTCTCTCTTCTTCATAACTCTATTCTCTATTCTACTATCATGACAACGTTGGAGATCAGCATGGTGTCAGTTGAAGGTCTCGGAAAATACTCCTCCTCCTATTTCATCACTCTCACCAACCTTTCCAACCACCTCGTCTACTCCTACGACGGTGGAGGAGCGGAGGAACACATGTTCCGAGTCCCAGTGGATCATACCTTCTTTTTCGACACACAACACTCGAGCTTACAACTTCATCTGTACAACAAGCGCCGAATATTGGGACCGACGCAACTGGGGTGGTGCATGATTCCGGCGTTAGACATTGGCTTCCTCAACCTCCGTGATTCCGCCGCAGTACGCTACCTCAGTTACCGGCTACGGGCCACAGACGGTTGTAGGAGCGACATCATCATCAACCTCTCCGTCAAGTTGCTGGGATCTCCGGACACGTGTCAGACTGTTATTGGAATACCAGTTACGGCGGTTCGTGGAGTTGACAAGAAACAACTAGCAGCGCGATGGTCATAGATGAGAGTCGGTGTGGGATCAAGTTCAGGGACGCAACTTGTAACTCTGATCTAATCCATACTTGTTGTCTGGCAACGTCGTCTAGTGACTAGTGACTAGCGGCTGGGGTGGGGCCACATGCAGTGCGGTGCGTAGAAGGTGTTGTCATTACTTTGTGTAATCTATGGGAAAAGTTTGTAGTGAATAGAGAAAGTAATGTGTGAGGTAATTGAATGGAAAATGAAGTGAAAATTGTGTCAACAATATTATGAATCATAGCTTGTGCACTAAATTACTTTACTTCTTTCAGTTCCCCCCTTAATGATCATCAATCATCAATGTCTTAAAGTCTTAAGATGATCATCAATCATCACACTTTAAATAATAACAGAGAAACAAAGAGAATGAAAATGTTATGTATAGAAGGACTTAAGAGTATAGCAGCACAACCCTCCTTAAACATATAATCGAGAGTCTCAAAGTCTTAAGATGATTAATATTATGATTATCAGCCGTACTAGCATGTGAGTGTATTTACTGAAACATTCCAATTGTATGTAACAAGTGATTTAATTTAAGAGTTTATAGCTAATCCATTAATTATATAACTTAAATGAAATGAAGTTCTTTTCTAGAAACTCAGTTTAAAAATTTAATTGCAGCCGATTTTTCATACATTAAACCTATATCCAGTTTCAGAGCACATCATTACAATTTCCAATTGACTAATTTAAGAAAACACGGTAGAAAAATGATAGAAAATTACTTTTTCACACCTCTCCACCTTCACCTAACGGAGAGATAAGAAAAGTAGAGAGAGAAAATTAAGAGTTATGACGTGTGGTATGATTGAAAAAAATGAGAAAGATAAGGAAGCTTGACTAATATTAAGAAAATGGACCTTTTTTTTTTTGGTCAAATAAGAAAATGGACCTAAGTTGAGGAAAATATGCGATGAAAATTGGAAAGTTCAAAACTAGTACTATCCTTCATTTTTCTCTCGTTTTTAATTTTCTCGTCAAGCGAACTCTCCTGTGAATTTCCCTCGTCACATAATCACAAACAAGTGTTAGAATAAACAGGAAATGATGGAAACATTTACTTAAAAAATTGGAAAGAGGAAGAAGCGCCGCAACAATATGGAAAATTAAACACCCCAATGCTTTCCTGGAAGCCGATGAATCAGTGTGTCTGGTATGGACAGCATTGATAGGGACCAGTTAGGCACTGCAACACACCTCCTCAGTTCCACCGTAATGTTCTTTGTTTTTTTTGGTCAACAACAGTTCCTCCAAAATCTCATATACGAGACATTATAGAATCAACCCTCATATACAACAATAATTAATGAAGACGAAATGAAATGAAATGAAAATGACAACCAAATTGCCTCTTGAGATAATTATAGCCCATATGCAATGAATAACACTGATATACACATCTAATTAGAACTTAGAAGCCACAATAATTACGAACAATGAAAACAACTACCCCTACACCATAACAGCACAGCAGCAGTAGCAATTGTGTACCTTTGTATGGATGTATATATTAACAAGCTGTGCCTATTATACTGTGAATCAAAAAGACTACAGATTCCTCAAAAAATACTACCCTGACATCTTCACACTTCCTCTTCACCGACGTTGCTACTCTTCAAGATGTTATACTTGCAGAGGGGGCACGTAGCATTAATATGCAGCCATTTATCCACACAGCCACAGTGAAAATGGTGACCACAAGGAAGTTCTCTTAGTTCAACCCCATCATCATAAGAAGAAAGGCAGATACAACATTCCTATAGTATACCATCAACAAAGAAAAACTTAAGATTATTAGTGTCACAGAGGATTAAGCCGATTTGTCAAACAACTTAGTTATTATATATCAGAATTATCTAGCACTCAAACCATTATGTCAATTTCCTTAGCGGTACAATGTGATACTGGAAATGACTAGATAAGAAAAAAACGGGTAGGAAGGCCAAGAACGCATACAACCAAAATATATACATATAGCATCCTTCATTGTAAGAGGGTGTTCTGAAGGTGAATAGGTAAATAAAAAGAGTATGCAACAAAGTCTGTATTTGAAACGAGACACAGATTTCCCATTCGGATACAGTGAAATGATATACAATAAGATACAGAGCAGCAAGACCACTTGAAGACTGAGAATAAGTTAAGCTCATACATAACCAAAGTTTACAACATACCGCATCCTCCTCGGCAAGAACATGTTCAATTGGTGAATCAGCCAGGCATTCGGTCATTATTCCTCCACCAGGTCCTTGAGCATTGCCAGTAGGTTTCTCATTACTTTCAATTCTTCGGAATTTAAATCTTGACAACTGCTCAATGTCTTCCTTGGATGCCCCTTCCTGCTTTTTTACCCATGGAGAGAGAGAGATTAATAAATTACAGTAAATATCTCCATTTAAACAGTCCTAGGATATACAACATTGTCATTATGACTAGTCGAACATAAACTCATTTGGATATTCACTTCACATTTATGCAGGCCAACAGCCAACTAGTTGCAAACAAGATTGATTTTAAAACGACCATAATTAGTGATACATTCACAATATACTACACACTCTAGGAAATAAAGTTATGAGGCAGAGTTTGCGATAGAACTGAATCAGAATATAGAAAGAAAACCGAATGTTTATGAAACTTCTATCTCTGGTTCCGAGAAGGGCTTGATACAAAATTGGTGCAGAATAACAGTTACACGTGAGAACAATCCCCATCTCAATTACACATTCTAACAATTAGCACCCCGCCAAAACAAAAGTCACGTTGTCTCAAGATGAAATTCAGTAACCTATCCTATCCCAACAACCACACCATCTCTCAGACTCCCACTCCTCCCAAAATCAATGCCCGCCATCCCCCCCCACCCCCCACTTGGTCATAGAATCCATCCTTGGCCAAAAATATATTCCAAATTACAATAACTGGATTTTCTCTCCAAATCATGTCTCTAATTTTAGAGTAAAATAATATAAAATGTTATACTATGCCTTGCTTTCAACCCTTAAATAAGAGGAACAAAAGTTCATAAACAGTCTCTGAGGTTTTACCACATGTGGAGAATTTAGACGTCACACTTGTCTAATCTCTCTACTTACATGTTCTACAAATACAAGGATTCCTCTATCAATCTTTTCCACATATTATTTAACAGTTCTGAAATGGTTAAACTTGCATAGTCACTTAACAGATAATTAATTCTTAGTAAATTCCAAACCAAATTCACACAGAATATAGTAATTCCAATTAGAGCTTCTCAGACAGTAGATTAATACAGCTATAAAATCTTAAAAACGAGAACGCATCGTGAAAGACTGATCCAACATACCTGGTCTGCAACTGCATAAAGAATTGCAATGATACATGGAAGACAACAGCAGACGGCGATACCAATGATACACGCCAGTGCAACACAGAAAACAACAAAGACTACATCAAAACCCAGGAAGATTATACATAGCCTGCGAAGCATGTAAACTGGGTCAAAAAGTATTGAGCTAAAATAAGAGTTGAATAGCCAAAAGATGAGTGAATCACAAATGAATTGTTTATTAAAATAAATGTCAACAATCAGAAGGAGAGAGATTGAGAGAGGGCAAACCAGTAAAGCTGAGGAGAATCTTGGGCTAAATCTTGACCACCAGCGGATACCCAGTAGAATCCAATAATCCACCAAATAAATGAAAACATGGTATTGGCTGATTCCAAATGTTTTGCAACACTGAGGAGAAAAATAACAAACATGAGATAGATAATGAAAAATCAACACTGACAACTACATTCATTAGATAATAGATGGTGCCGTTTCCATGTATAACAATAATTGCTCTCATGCTTGCCAGTAATACAAAGCTACTATTGGCATATTGGTTCTTCCCAAACACTGTTTTATATGCACAAAATAAGAAAGTAACTCTCTCATTCAAGCTAGAAGGTTAATGCATATCAGCCTATCAGGTAAAAATAACTTCAATAATTAAAGCTGTTCCCACTTCCCACTAGATAATGTTGTAACACATAATGTATATTCATGAATCACGTCAAATGATAGACCATATAAATGAAAACATTCTAATAGTTTAGCCAATTACTTTTTATAGACCTATCTCTATCTATTGGATTATCTTCTATCTAGTCTATCCTCTTACCAGTGATGTATTTAAACCTGGCATTTGTTAATCTTAAAAAAATGCATTCTTTTGGAGAAAGCAGTGCATTATCGAATTCACAAGATGAGTCCATTTGGGTGATAGGATTGAGACTATAGCTCATAAATTAAATTGAGTTCAAATTATTGTTCAAATTTAGTAAAAAAAGAAAAAACATAAACAAACAAATTCAAAATAAAAGGAAAGTTCATAATCTTCAAGCAGAGAGTTGTATAAGAGTAGAAGAAGATAGAAATGTTTGCCATAATGCACAAACAAAAATGTTTGGTGAAGAGTATAGATTATGGAAGAACAAGAACATATTCAATAATGCATCTAATTCTTTCCTTGCTATATTCTAAAAAACAAATTGGTCCAAGGAGGAATTGTTATACACTATTACACTCAAAAGTGATTCTTACAAACTTACATCTATGCTTTGAAAAATCGAATAAGAATAAGTCCTCTCACAGAAAATTAGCTAATTATCACATAACAATCCCTGTAATCTCTTGATAAGAGTGAAAATCAAAACCTTAATATATATTGAAATGTCATGAAAATTTTATTGTTTCTTAATCTGAATTAAACCCAACAAAGTTAAGAAATTCACCTAGTACGCTCTTCATCGAATTGCGCAAACGATACATAGCCAGAAGCAGAACGAGAACCCACCCTTGAAGCAGAACTCAAATTCGCACTGCTGGTGCTAACCCCAGGCACCCCGTTGTGTAGGTTCCGCCTCCGCCTCCTAAACTCGACACAGACACAAACCATATGAATAACGCATTGCAAAGCATAACCCGCAATCCACAGCCTCAGAGGCATATCCGGCGCTTCAGTTCGGCTGAGAACACACACGGCGGTGGAAGCCACGACGAAGGCGAAGTTCCAAACGAGGTCGAGTATGACAACCGGCTTCGAATACGCCCAATCGCTCTGCCTCTCCTCCAACTGCTCCGCTGCGGCCTCGCGAACCATCACCGAGGGCTCGCGCATCATTCCCTGGCCACTCGCCTGGCGGATGAACCGCGCCGCTTGCATGAGCCTCTGCCTCCGAGCGAATCGACGGTCGGAGTTGATTTCGGCGGAGGAGCCGGCGGAATTTGATAGCAGCGGCGCCGTGTTGAGGATGTCTTCGGAGGAACGCGTCGGCGTGGCACTGGCCATGATGAGATTGGGAAACTGAGTCGGCGAGTTGATTGTTGACGACTCGGTTTTGAATTTTGATAGCTAGCTATCTGAATTGTGAAACAAGGGGTTTGGGAATTGGAGGAAAAAAAAGAAATGAGAATGGTGAAATTGAAATATTGAATTGAGCACAGTGCTTTATCTCTGTTTATTTATATAAATATTTGGGTGCCGCCTTTTGTCCGGTTTTTGGTCGGATTAATCAAAGCCCATATTTTAGTAAATAAGGTTTATTGATATCTTATTTCATGAATGTAGGATGTCTTTCTTATAGTGGTTCATTATTTGGGTTGGGCTCCTTAGCTTTGGAGCCACACATGGAGATGGAGTAGAGAGGTGGGGAGGTATATGTCTACCATGGTGTTAAGGATTTTGTGTTGAAGAGAAAATTCAAGTTGTGCTAGATAACACGTGAGAATGTTGCTCATAACATATTTAGGGGAAAAAAAAAAACCAACATCGATCTGAATTTTTCTCTCTACTATGAGAGCTTTTCTCCGCCCCGTCGGAGTATCTTCTCTGCTTAGTCGGAGTCTACGGTCAACTACACACCCTACCCTCTCACTCAACCCTACCCCCTCAACCACTTCCCTCTCACCCTAGCTTACTCATATCCATCCCCCGCCTACCTCATCATCTTCAACCACTAAAAAGCTACCCCTCCCACCTTCTTTCCCTCTCCGTGACACCCCCTGGCAATGGACACTGATCCAGAAGGAGCCTCTGTCATCCTCGATTTTGACTCTCCTGAAACCCACCACTTTGCTGAAAATGCCCTAGTGGGGCGTATCCTCACCGATAGAAACATCAACCGCATAGCTGTCAAAGGCCTCATGGACACTGCGTGGAACCAGCTAAAGGGCTGGGAAATTACGGACCTAGGACCAAATCTTTTCCTCTTCCGCTTCAAGGACAAGGAGGACACCGCCAAGGTGCTACAGGACTCCCCATGGACGGTTATGGGCAACTTTCTAAGCCTCCAACAATGGCGTCATGACGTCTCCATACAGGAGCTGAGTTTTGACCTTGTCCTCTTCTGGATACAATTACATGGTCTCCCCCTCGAGACCTTCTCAACAAGGAATGCAGCTAGGATAACTGAACTGGCTGGTCAAGTAGTAGAAGTGGAAAACCCATGGGTACAGGAAACCTCAATAGACCTTTTATTAGAGCCCGCGTACTTCTCAACACCCAAAAGCCTCTCCTCACGGGAGTGTGGATTCCACGACCATCTCTGCCGAGGACCTGGGTTTCCATCCGTTACGAAAAACTCCAGGATTTTTGCTATACCCGCGGTTGCTTTGGTCATGACCACCGGAGATGCAAGAAAGAGAAGCTCATGGCAATCCCCGATCCAACCAAGCCGCGCTTTGGCCCAAAATTAAGTACCCAGCCCCCAAGACCTTTGGGATTCATGGCCACCGGAACCACCTCAGAGAACTCGGCCTCACCGGGACATGGGAACTTGCATGACGAGGATCTGGGGAGCAAAGGGCCCACACATACAACACAACCAACAAACCTTGTACAGAGGGGACAAGTTAGTCCGATGTTTACTCCCAACCATCACCCAATGCCAGGTCTGACTCACCAACTCACAGAGGCCCCACAACTGGATCCCACAGAGTTGACTCCCGCAACAGGCCCCACTGACGAAGCAAAAAGGAACCCTAGCGCCTCACACTCTGTGGAGGCGGGTTACCTTACCCCTCAACTGGGCCAAAAAAACTTATTCTCCCAATCCACACATAGCCCAAATCTCCAGCCCACCAACATAAACTTCCCTTATCTCGTGGTTTGTACTGGAATGGGCCTCAGGAGAGCTGACCAACTACAACTACAGAATGAAAATCAAGAGGGCCAACTCCCTTCTACCCCACCTCATGCTTTGAGCTCATCCCCAAAACATCATACTCCCACCACGACCCAACCCCACTGGAGGAACCCCCACAAAACCACCCCAAAAAACCCAACCCCATCAAGCTACTTCGCCGAGTTCCCTCCAGACGAAGAAGGAGAACACCAAAGAAACTCACGGGCACTGACAAATGGACATGAAAACCAATTAAGCATCTCACTCCAGGAAATCCTCAATCTGAAGAGGGAGAGGAACCTACAAATCACTAAGGAGAAGGACAACACCGAGGCAATTGCAAAAAGGAAGAAAAAAGAATCTCAAGATGCAATGGAGGAGGCGGAATACCCCAAAGAACATTCCTCTCAAAGTTTTGTTACCATGGCTGGGGTGGCGGGCATTAATCTGCCCCCAACGTATCAATGAGGCTGATCAGCTGGAACTGTCGCGGAGTGGGGGCCTCCACGACAGCCAGGGAGTTGAAGGAGATCAACTCAAAACAAAAACCCTCCATCTTGTTCCTCATGGAGACGCGGGCACGGAGGAACAAGATTGAACGCCTGAAATTTGCCCTACACTTCTCAAACTTTTTCTGTGTAGATCCCATTGGAACTGCTGGTGGTCTTGCTCTGTTCTGGAACAAAGAATGTACTGTTGAAATTCTTGACTCAAACCAAAATTATATCCATGTTATGATTACTGAGAAGGAAAAGGTCATTGGAGCAGAATACACTTTCATCTATGGCGAACCCCTTCGCCAACGACGCCAAGCTCTCTGGGATTCCATCTCCCGCCTCAAACCTCTAGCCCAAGGACCATGGTGCTGCCTAGGCGACTTTAATGAGACCCTCTACCAGCATGAGAAAGATGGCCTCCACCCACAATCACAGCAAAGCCTCAACCGTTTCAGGAGTTTTGTGGATTCCAATGCCCTCGCTAACATAGACATTAAGGGATGTAAATACACATGGCTAAGCAACCCAAGGGAAGGGTTCGTGACCAGGGAAAAGCTCGATAGAGTTCTCAGCAACTGGAGCTGGAGAAGCCTCTACCCCCATGCCCTCGTTGTAGCCCTTCCTGTTGTTTCATCTGATCACTCACCCCTAATTCTTGATCCGGTCCCAAAACACCGAAGCGGACGCCAATTCAAATATGAGGCCTTCTGGAATGAACATAAAGATTGTAGCAAAGTGGTAGAGGATGCATGGAATACCACTCCTCAGGGAGAAAATGACTGGGAGACCCTACAAAACAAAGTCAAAAGTTGCCAAATAGGACTCACTAAATGGCAGAAGGTCACCTTCTCTAGAGCAGACAAAGAAATTGAGAAATTGAAAGCAAGACTATCTTCTATGCACAATGAAGACCACCACAAGATTGACTGGAATGAAATGGCCCAATTCAAGGCCCAAATTAGGCAGCTGTGGCGCCAAGAAGAACTCTTTTGGAGCACAAGATCCCGGCTACAGTGGGCTCAATGGGGAGACCGCAACACCCACTTCTTCCACGCAACTACTATACAGAGGAGGGGCCGGAACAGAATCCACAGACTAAAAGATGGAACTGGAAGTTGGGTTGAAGGCCAGGAAGGAGTTATGGAGAATATCACTGACCACTTTCAGCTTATCTTCAAGAGCGAACAAGTAACACAAATTCAGGAATGCCTTTCCTGCGTCCCAAAGCTCATTCCCACTGACCTGAACAACAAACTTATGGAGACTGTGACTGATGAAGAAATAAAGGTGGTTGCGCATAGCATGGACAGTCTTAAGGCGCCTGGGCCCGATGGTCTAAACGGCCTCTTCTTCAAAACCCATTGGAACGTTGTTGGACCTGAGGTATGTAGTGTTGTACACTCTTTCTTTAACACCAGTACCCTCTCACCTTGTATCAATGAGACACTAGTTGCACTTGTTCCAAAGATCCCCTCTCTTGAAATGGCCAACCAATATAGACCCATTAGCTGCTGTAATTATTTATATAAAATCATCAGTAAGGTTATTGTTGCAAGGCTAAAGGGTGAGTTAAATGATATTATTACTCCCAACCAAAGTGCATTCATTAAAGACAGATTAATACAGGATAACATCCTCATAGCACATGAGATTTTTCATGCCTTGCAACACCGGGGAAGAGAACACAAAGATCACCTTGCAATTAAGCTGGATATGAGTAAGGCTTATGATCGTGTTGAATGGGAGTTCTTGGAGAAAGCTCTGCTTGCTTACGGTTTCTGTGGCCCTTGGGTTTCCTTAGTGATGAATCTCGTGCGGGGAGTCTCCTACAAATATAAGGTAAATGGTTACCTCAGCCGTAAGTACATTCCGCAAAGAGGATTGCGGCAAGGGGATCCTCTTTCCCCTTATCTCTTTGTACTTGTTATGGATGTCCTCTCTCACATGATCCTCCAAGCAAAAAATCAAGGACATATTCAAGGCATTAAACTGAGTCCAAGTACTCCTTGCATCACTCACCTGTTCTTTGCGGATGATTCGCTTGTTTTTGCAAAAGCAACTCAGCAGGAAGCTTATCACTTTGTCCAACTCCTAAATACTTTCTCTAGTGCCTCGAGTCAGCGAATCAACACTTCAAAGTCTGGCATGTCCACCAGTAAACATATACCTACCCTCCTCAAGACTCAAATGACAAACATCTTCCAAATACCCACTTGGGAGGAACCTGGTCATTACCTAGGCCTCCCTGCAGTCTGGGGCAGATCTAAAACAAGAGCTTTAGCATGGATAAAGGAACGGATGAAGGAAAAAATAGCGGGCTGGAAAGAAGTATTATTGAACCAAGCGGGGAAGGAAGTTTTGATAAAATCGGTTATCCAATCAATCCCGACCTATGCAATGGCAGTCACCCCTTTCCCCAAAGGCTTTTGCAAGGAATTAGACTCACTAGTTGCCAGGTTCTGGTGGAGCAACAATAAGAAATCCAGGGGCATCCACTTGAAAGATTGGCACTCCCTCACATGCTCAAAGAAAGAGGGGGGCATGGGCTTCAGAGAGTTCCACTTACAAAACCTTGCTCACATGACCAAACAAGCCTGGAGGATCCATAATACCCCTCACACTCTAGTAGCCCAAGTCATGAAGGCTCTCTACTTCCCAGACTCAAGCTTCCTGGATGCCACCCCCAAACCCGGAGACTCTTGGATGTGGAGGGCTAATCAAAGGCAGGAACTTCTTGACAGACAACGCAACCTGGGCTGTAGGGGATGGAGCTACCATAAACTTATGGGAGGACAAATGGCTTGCCTCCGGTGACTCACTCAATCAATGGGGAAACGGAAGACACCAAAAGCTCCAATCTTTGCTCTTACCGCGAGGTGGTGGCTGGAACCTGCCTCTCCTTAGAGCGACCCTGCCACCCTTTGCCCAAAACCTTGCTCTGCAAACGCCTATCTCCATCACTGTTGGACCTGACATCTTGGTATGGCCTTTCACCACTGATGGAGCTTACTCAGTGAAAACGGGATACTATGCAGCTAAACAGGGGAAGAAAAATCCACCGACCCACCACAGCTCGTCGCACTCCATACCAGAAGCGATGTGAAATACGATATGGAACGCTGAGATCCCTCCAAAGATAAAACACTTCATGTGGAGGGGAATCCACAATGCCCTCCCCATCAAAGAAAATCTCCATCGGAAGAAGTTAAGTGTTGACCCCCTTTGCCCGGTCTGTAAAAAAAGCTCAGAGACACTGGAGCACACCTTCTTACTTTGTGACTGGACCAAACCCGTATGGTTTGGATCCCAATTGCAATGGAGTCCCTCCCCTGAGAAGGTTACCAGATTTGATACATGGCTTAAGGATGGCTTTGAAACTTTCAAGAAAGACCCGACCACGCTGCAACAGAACATTGCTCTCGTGTGCTTGATACTATGGTCAATATGGAAGGGCCGGAGCGCAAAGGTCTTTGAGGATCACTCCCCGTCTCCCATCTTCACTTTAAACCAAGCACTAGGACTCTGGCATGAGAACCACCTCTACTCAAACAACCAAGGATTGGGAAGTCAATATGGCCATGCAACAGTGAACGCCACGAGCAGGGGAGATATGAAGTGGAGGAAACCCCCCAGGGATTGTGTCAAAGCAAATGTGGATGCGGCCTGGAAAAAAGGGAGCTCTAGGACTGGCCTAGCATGTGTTATCAGAGATCACAATGGGGAAATCTTACTAGGCTCAGCGACAATAACTCTTGCCCCCTCCCCGCTTGTTGCTGAAGGCCTTGCTCTCCGAGAAGCAATGTTACTGATGACTAATCTCGATTGCAAAAAAGCTTGCCTTGAATCTGATAGCAAAACACTTATTGAGGCTTGTCGGGGTGTGAAGGAAAGTGGGTCTCTGAAGACCATTGTGACTGATATAAAAAGGCTAAGCTTCCAATTTGATGAGTGCAACTTCCAATGGACGAAGCGACAAGGGAACGTGGTTGCACATGAGGTAGCAAAACTCATTTATGATGATATGTTGCCCCCACTCTGGTCCTCAAACCCACCTCCCATGTCAAAGCTGCACTCCAACGGGACACAAACGAGGCCAATACATAGTCTAGTCATAACAGGATCCACAAATCGAAGCACTCTTGCCACGAATCTACTTTTATATCCCATCCCACCTTTACGTACTAGCAGGGCCTTTTTCCTAGGACTAGATTGGAGTCAGCGTACCCAGTGCCTATAGCACATCTATGTACCTAGGTATGAGCAATATGTTTAATTTCCCTTGCTGTACTTGGGCCCGAGGCCAATTACTTTTTCAATGAAATTTGAATCCATTGACCAAAAAAAAAACATATTTAGGGAGTTTTTTTACCGATGACGATGTCATCATACTTGTTGCAGGTGTTGTTGACGACAAGTGTGAAGTGTCTCTCTTTGTTGAGCACGAAGTGGAAAACATACCTAGTGCTCTGGTCGATTTTCGTTCCACAAGCCATGATGGTAATTCTATTGAAGTGGCTCCACATAAGAAGGTCGCACGTGCAACATCTACGGCGGAAACTGGCGTAGATAGTTAGGGTTCATCTCCATCCAAAAAGGTTGTCTTAGCTTCATGAAGAAGTTGCTTAAAGCTCTATCCAAGAAGGCAGATGAGATCCCATCCATTAAGGTTGTAGAGGCTCCATCCAAGAAAGCAGTTGAGGCTCCATCCAAGAAGACTTCAAGTTTATGGGATATTGTGCAACCTATAAAAAGGACAAAGGAGCGGGTCGTTGTGGAGGTCATATTTAGGGATGAATCTTTTGGCGAGATTAATTTTAGTGACACTGAGGATGAAAAAGAGTTATAGGTCATGATGATAGTCTTGAATTCAATAAGGTTGAAGCCCTGTTGAATGAGAATTTAAAGAAAATGAATGGTGTTGGGAGAGGCCAAGAGGGTGTTTTGTCCAAAACCCCTTTTCAAAAATGCATTATAATACTTCCTACTTGCTTTTCACTTTTAAAACTTGGACTTTCGTAAGTAAAAATTTTAGCTTAAAAAAATTGAAGTATCGATCGTGCAAAGAAAATAAATTTTTGAATGTTTATATTCTGAAATATAAAAAATATACCTTTTAAATGTGAGAAAATTTTGAGAAGGGTTTGTCATCGACAACGAGTTGCATAATAAAAAATAATGTTATTCAATGAAAATCAAACCCCATTTTAAGTGTGTTACATTGTAAATGGAAAGCCGAGTCATGATTTAAGAACACTAAAAATCATTGAAAAATATTGAGAGAAAATTGGAGAGGGGATGAATACTATGTCTGCAAATAATAATTTAAGAGTTTAAACATTTTCTATCTAAAGAGTTTGCAAAAGTGTGTTCATTTTAACAGAGTAATTTTAGAATTAAAATAAAATAAAGTGCATTATTATTATTATTATTATTATTATTATTATTATTATTATTATTATTATTATTTTCTCAAGATATTAATTTTTTTTTGAAAGTTCTCAAGATATTCTTATAGTCTCAGCCTTTGGCCCAATAAATCAATCAATGACAGAATTAAAAAGGCTGGATAGATTTGAACAAAAAAAAAAGATTGGATAGCAATTTTCTTTCATGAGTTTCGAAGGGCTGTGACAGAAACGGAAAAGACCAAGAAATAAAAGATACAACCGCTAAAATGGCTTCGCCCGGGTTCGAACCGGAGACCTTCAGTGTGTTAGACTGACGTGATAACCAACTACACCACGAAACCGATTTGTTGATAGGATTCTATGTTATTTTATTAATAACTAAATTATAAATGAGGTAAACACTATCTAAAGCAACCTTCTAAAATCATGTAGAGTAATATTAATATCTATTAAAATAATGAATTGAATAAATCATTTATTTTTATACTGTCTTCCTTATCTTTTTAATAAATACTGACAGAACAAAAATATTTATCAAGTGAACAGAATATTATTGTTAATTAGAGGTGTTTCTTCTTTTACTAATGTATTAGTTATTAATGAAGAGAACATAAAAAGTGAGAAATGTTGATCTCAATCTTGGATAAATGCTTACATATTTTGCTACTTAACTACATCTTCAAAGAAAAAGTATTTCCAAATAGGCTTCAGGCAAAAGATACTTCACATACAAATCTCAGGTCAAATCATAATTTTTAACATTTGGAAGTGGTATTCACTATGCACTGCTCATAAAATTCTAAAGCTACCACTAAGGAAAATTCAACTTGGAAATTAAGGTATGAAGATAAATACAACAACAGGTTAGCAAGATCAGAGACATGCTTTGCTAGTGAAGCTTAATTTGTCAGAAACTATAACCAACAGGCAAACCAAGCTTGTCTAAACGACCAGAACCAGGATAGTCTTTGCTAGTGAAGCTTGCGCGCAATGCAGCTATCCTTTGTGTGGCCAATTTAGATGAACTAGACCTCTCATATCGCGGTGCTCTTTGTTTTGGAGCACTAAGAGATCTTAACTTAGCCTTTGAAGACTCAGTGTAAGCCATGTAACTTGGATAGGAATCAGCAGTATAGCCACTTAGATTACTTCTTGAGCCATCACTCTTGGTAGGAGTAATTAAAGGACTTTTTTTCAAGCTACCGTCTTGGTACGAAGAGGCCACGGATAATGAGTTCTCTTCAACCTCATTCATTTTCAGGGGGCTGCTGCGAGAACCAACTTCACAAGAAGATGTTGAGTCCTTTGTTGTGGTGGTCAAGTTCTGACTGTAATGATCGGGAAGCAAAGCTTGGCTGGCGGAATAGAAGAGGTTTCTCCGTTTAGATCTGATGTGCGGTTTTCCGGAATCTATGTCAAGAATCCTGAAACTTGTTTCATCATCCATGCTACAAGTTCTCATCCATGACTTACGGTGAGTCCATGATTGTTCATCTACCCGATTATCTGATCTAGTCCCGCCGCATTTCTCTTGATTGCCATTGATTCGGCCACATGATTTGGAGATGTTTCTCTGCAATTGATGAAATTAATTTTTCCATAAATTGACAAATTGGATTTGCTATGCAATGAGTGAGTTTAACCTTGTTGGAAGGAGTGGTTAGAAAATAGTAAAATACCTTGAGTGCAGGTGACTGACTGTATTTCACACTCTCGGAACTGATCGGGCTTTCAAATTTCTCAGGTGTTACTGGACCCTGTGAATGGAAGTTATTTGGGATTTAATTATCGTAAAGAGCAATGTATTTTCAGCATAAGCAATATGATTCCGTGCTCGTTTTATAAAATTGGTAGGTTTTTGTCAAGAACCAATTATCCCACAAACTTAAAGTGTTAGATAATGAGCATATGAATGTTTAATATTATATCTCTAATACGCCCCTTTACGCAAAAGTCCACTTAGGCTTGAAGCGTGGATCATTAAGTCATACAGGACCATGTCATGAACCAATTATCCCAAAAGTTTAAGTTGCTAGGTAAAGGGACACATGACACTCTCCACATTTAAATTATTAGGAGTTGCTTTTAAGTGGAAAAAGTGTTATTGGAAAGATTAAAAGTGAATCTAAACATGTGACAAATTAAATATGTTCAGCCACGTGATATCATTAACTTAAAAGAGGATGAATAGCAACAATCTTTGTAGTTATATTAATATATGACACTACTTCAACTGTTACTACATGTATGCCCAAAAGCATTTGCATTTTGATTGATGAAATAGGGCACATCCACTTTAAAAGCATGAAACCTCACTAGCTAGAACAAAAAGTTGCCATCCTTCACAGCAATGGAAGGGGCAATTGCAATACTTACATGGAGGGGGCCTGTGAATGACTTTGCTATATGAAACGAGGCCTGATCTAGAATTTGGCCCCGAGCAGTGCGGGCTCGGGTCTGTGCACGTAAGAGTGCTTGCACTCTTTGCACCCACTCTTTCGTGCGCTTCCTCTCAATGTGACCTCTCACCAATGCCTGTAGCTTCACCAATCCTTTCAACGCTCGCAGTGCCTTCCTTGCCTAAATTTGAACATCATAAAGCAGATGAGCAGAATTAGTCACTTGATTTCAACAAGATAGAATTCAGAGTTGTAATAGGACACCCTATAAGATCTTAAGTAAATAAACTAATACTAGCTAGCTAAATGCCCATAACGTTTAATGCTTCTTTGATAATTATTTAGTAGATATAAGGATAAGATTAATAAACCTTAACTCATGCTTATGATATGCTTATATGAGTTATGATATATACACACCTCTCCATTTCTTTTCCGCCTTCATTTCTATCTATTTCTCTGTTCTCTATCAATCAAATCACCTATCGCATCTTTACTTTCTCTCTCATTTCTTCATGTCTCTCTATTCCTAACAGTGGAGCTAGCGAATAATTAGTCTCATATCGGATAGGGTAGCTTGGTTAACACCAGAATTAAAAAAAAAAGATACACTACCAACTTGTGCCGACATTTATGCAATGTTTGGACAAGACTCCATAGATTAATCAGCATTATTGAAGTATGGTTGCACACGTTGAGACATTATACTAATATTAGTAGGAATTAATTAATTTTTCAACTAACCTAACTAATGTGTTATAAAATAAAAAAGCATGGACCAAAGAAAAAGATGGTGAGTTGAAAAAGTCATACAAGTCGACTTTAAAAGAAACACACGTTGATCTTACAGACAAGGGGGCAGAGCAAAGTTTAGATTGTATGTGTCCCCACAAAACCCCAAGAGACCAGAGGTCATAGCAGAGAAAAAGCAGATGAATTTTCAAATCAACCGGCTTCACAGTAGATTTGGTCAGAGGATACGGTAAAGTGTAATCAATTGCTCATACAGCACAAGTACTGCAGAACACAGGGACCTAATAAGGGATAGAATCCATCTTGCAATGCCTAAATTAATTTCAGAAAGCTCACATATTTTGTTTCTTCTAGCTTCACAATTAATTATCATACCAACAAAGGCCCAGCATAGCATAATGGTTAAATAGTTGGTATCCTTAAGTATTAGTCCAGGGTTCGATATCTAGACGGTGTGTATAGAGAAGTGTTTGGTCACCACTCACCAAGGTCTACTCACTTAACTTAATGTGATGCAATAAGATAAATGAATGAGGTTCTTAAAAAAACTAGTGGTAGTGTGGTACTACTTGTGAATAGTGAAAAGGGGTGAAAAAAGAAGTGTGACACATTTAATTGTGAAAACGCCAACACAGAGAGAGTAAAGGAGGGAAGAAAGCGATGACAACGCATTAAGGGCAAGCACCTCGTTCCACGTTCACGGCTGTCACCACAGAAAAACAGTTCTTGTAATTAAATGTTTGATTGATCGGTGAAATAAAGGGAAATGGCAATTGCCATAATTTGCAGCGGTACTTGATGAGTTCCAACTTTGCAAAACGACATACGAGAAAATGGAACCACTTTCCCAAAAAACACACACCGTCTCACATCACAAACAGAGCATTGTCCCTGTTTTCGCTTTCAACATCTTCCACGGTTTTTCTTTTGCCTTATTAGACTCAAACCTTGTTTCACCACACACAATTCAATAAAAAGTAAATAAATAAAAAACTAAAATAGATAGCTATATTAGTCGCGAAGTCTCATATTAATTAGAGATATGATTAAATAACATGTTATATATCATCAACTCTATGTTAGTTATATTTTGGAAAGTATAAGAGAATGATGAAAATGAATGAAATTAGAGATACGAACCAAACAGCCTCGAAACGCGGCTTGAATCTTAACGGCTGCCCACTCTTCGCGAGGAGTGACTCCGGAAGCGGCGGTTCCGGTGAGTCTGGTGGCTTCTGCCATGGAAGCGGTGGCGGTTGCGAGAGCCAGCTCAGCTAAGACGTGTTTGTTGCCGCCTTGGACGGGTGCTGTTACGGGGTGGTTGTCTTTTTCTCTGTAGGACTTGACGAGGCTCCATCGGCGTTTCTCTTTGGGTGGTTTATTTGGAGATGGTGATGATGAGTCTGGTGTTCTCATACCGAGAAGACCGCGAAACCACTTTGAAGCCTTCCCCATTGATTAACTTGTAGTGCTAAAAACCATGGGATTTTGAAGATGTGCGGTGGTGATAGTGGAATAGTGGTGGTGGTAGATATTGTACGGTGAAGGTGATGAGACCTTGGAAGGAGGAGAAGAGAGTGAGAAACTTCTAAGTTTTGTGAAAGAGAGAGAAGTATGAAAGGGTGGCTTTTTGTGTAAGCAAGCATAGCAAAGTGCTGAAATGACACGGACCAGGAACTCATTGTAAATCGTGAAAGCAACTAGTTTAGTTTAATAGGTGGTGTTGCATTTTGATGTTCATTTTCTAAAACCATTTGATTTCAACCAGATGAGACATGTGAAAATTTCACATCAGAAAATCTTAATCCCTCTCATTTAACATTTAACATTTAACATGGATACTAAAAGTATAAATTTCAACTTATCGATCAAATTATAAATTATAATGTTGAAAATAGCGAGTTAATGAGATTAATTTCTATGCACTGAAAGTAAAAAAGTTTTACACAATCATTCAATCACATTCCTTAATTTTACTAGCTTATACTTAATTTTAAATTTAATAATATTTAAATTAAAAAATAGATAATTATAATTAAATAAATGTGTAAAACTTTTTTTTAACAGCAAACTATCATTTATTAATCAAGGAAAAAAGTACGGAGAACAAACTCTCCCATATAAGTGAAACTTTTACCGTGTCAGTTCATAAAATTAATCTCATTATTAATTACTAACTTCTTTTTAAAAAGAATGGCTGTATTTTGCTTGCTTAACGAATATGCAACACTTTTTCAATAAACTTTCTAAAATTAAAATAAGGTAAATGCTATTTCTTTTGATACTTTATACTGTAAATTTTTTAAATAAAAAAAAAAAATAGTCCACACTCAAATGTTTATACGCACGTTGATCTTACTCATTTAGATAGCTAAATAATAGGTAGAGATCAAAGAAGTTTGTAAGATGTTTTTTCTTTATCTTAAT
The DNA here is from genome assembly GCF_012489685.1 of Lotus japonicus. Lineage (NCBI taxonomy): Eukaryota > Viridiplantae > Streptophyta > Magnoliopsida > Fabales > Fabaceae > Lotus > Lotus japonicus. The sequence continues at coordinate 92,903,765 of NC_080042.1, read as the reverse complement.
ATATATCGACTCTCTCGTAAGAATACAAGCTTGAAAATATCAAATATTTTAAGGTGAAGTGTGTCTTTATGGAAATTTAAGATACAATCATAAGAAATTGTCAATCTTCTATTTTTATCTCAAACATTCATCAGTCTTTTGATAAATTTATGAGGTTTGATTAGGATCAACATTATAGTGAAGATTTTGGTCAATTATCTACTTCTCTTCTTGTAAGCTTCTTAATTGTCCTTTAGGTTTTTTCCAACCATTCTTAATGTAGTATTATATTATTTATTAATTATTCATATGGTCGTTAATGGTGTAATAATTCAGTAAATAATTGGGTATAACGAACTTTTCGTAACTCTTGTATTACTTGCGTGAATGACTGAGCTTTCTATAGTTCGGTTGGGCAATTAGAGACTTACAGAATGGTTGAGTTAAATGTCGTTTACTCGACATGTACATGTTGACATCGCATCAATAGTTTAGAATTTAAATCTCTGCCGAGAGAGGACGGAGGAAAAACACTTCATTTTACACTTCTTGATTTTTTTAAACAACGCTAATTTTAATTTAAATATTACATTTTTTTTACAATAAGGGAGTTTATGAAAAATTTATGAGGTTTGATTAGGATCAACATTATAGTGAAGATTTTGGTCAATTATCTACTTCTCTTCTTGTAAGCTTCTTAATTGTCCTTTAGGTTTTTTCCAACCATTCTTAATGTAGTATTATATTATTTATTAATTATTCATATGGTCGTTAATGGTGTAATAATTCAGTAAATAATTGGGTATAACGAACTTTTCGTAACTCTTGTATTACTTGCGTGAATGACTGAGCTTTCTATAGTTCGGTTGGGCAATTAGTCTATTTTTATGCCATACACTTCAAATGCCCTAATTTTAATTAAAATTTCCTATTATTATTTGACTCCTATACATATTTTTTGTGAATATTCACTTATTTAATAATTTAGCTCTCTTTTATGCTTCGTAGTTCGTAGGACAAAAAGTAAGAAGGGAAAAAATATAATTGAGAGTGTGTGATGAAAGATAGTAGTTATTTTTTTATTTTTGGTATAACTGTAACATATTAGTTAGTTAGATGAGGGTGAATAAGTTGAAGGTGTACTATTTTCGTTCGTTGGAAGAAAAAGGGTGAATTTTCAAAAGAGAGTGGCCCATACAGGTCTCGAACCTGTGACCTTCGCGTTATTAGCACGACGCTCTAACCAGCTGAGCTAATAGGCCAGATGCTTATGGACTTTCAATTTGTATTATTTACATACATTTATGTCTCTGTATATGAATTTTCCACTTCACTCAAGGATGTTTTTCTTTTCTTTTTTTTTTCATGTTAGAAGACTAGACAAGGTTGCAAATTGCAACGTACAAGGTCTCATTTCCAAGCTAAGAGGACACTTAACGGGGAAAATCAACTAACTAGCTTTCAAGTTCAGTATCTCATGTTGTATTAAACCAGAAAACCCTTAGTTTCAGAAGAAAAAAAAACAAAAATTATAATAAATATTCCAGGTAACGATGAAACTGATTTCTCTCGACTTGCAATTTGGTAATGGAGATGCTAAACTTAATAAACTTTATCATCTTAATCATAATTTATCTAATCTACAATTTATGAAAAACCATCCACTCCCTACAATGCCCAACATTCAACCACCACAACCAGCAAATCGCCAATAACAGGGGTGGATGAATCCATGTGGAACATAATTCATAATATTTATTTTGAAAACTTGGGTAACAACATCACACCAGGAGTGCAAATTGAAGCATAAGGTTTAACAAGGTAAAAACAATGATTGTACATGAACAATGGACTTCTAAACAACCTAAATCCGAACCAGCAAATTGAAGCAACTGTTGCCTCTGTTTATTTTTATTTCATATTTTATCCTGTGCGATGGTGAATTGAACAATACATACTTCCCAATCTGTAATAATTTGGACATTGGAATTGGAACCACCAGGGACTACTCAGGAAATTAGGAGTCAACGAAAGAATGGCAAAGCCCACGTGTTCTTTGCTCACGACCTATCACCCGACCATTTGGTTGTTGATCTTTGATGATCAATGACAAATGACAACCAAGCTAGTCAAAGAAACTGATTAAGATCTTCGTATACAATAATAAAAGATGTTATTTACACTATTTAATTTAAAATTGGATACAAGTTCTGTCCTAAACAGAAGTACATTCTTTCAGATGTACTTTTTTCTTCCTCTTGTGAGGAAAGTCATTGACCATGGTGGTCCAAATTGTGCATGTGAATGGAGTTTGATGTTACATATAATGACAATCAAGCAGAACAGGGGAACTTCTGACTGTTTTAGTGTTCGAGGACAGGGATTAAAATACAGAGACAAGACCAACATTTTAATGACAATCCTCATCCATAAAATGTAACCTATTCTGCTATTCAGAGATCAGTAGCCAGCCCTCAGAAAAGGAGCACTCTTGGGTCAACAAGACTTCAGTTACCTTATATCCAGTTGCATCAGGAATTAAATACTTTCAGTGACTCTAGTCACAATAACTCACTAGTATGTTTATTTGCTATTTGGCCACCCAATTTGTTGGCTTGTACTTTTGATTTCTCTAATTACCTGTATTAACTATCATATTTTGAGAAGCAACTGCACGTTTAAGGGACGTGAACCGCATTACAAGTTTCTGAACTTCTCTTAACTGACTCTGCTGTTACTCTGTTCAGAACGAACAGCATTCTCTGTATTAGCTCTTCAAATGATGGGCGTTGTTCAGGATCGCTGCTCATATTTAACACAAGTAAGCTTTCAGTTTGAGGTAGAAGATGATTTCTACCATAATAAAGTTGAAGGGATGAATACATATAGAAGCACCTTCGCCAGCAATCATTGATGATTGATGCTACATGGGGGTCAAGCCCCTCCGGCAGGTCCAGTCTTCTATCCATAAAGCCCACTACTCCAACAACCTTTCAAATGAAATACAGTGGTCACCGAAATGTGCATGTTTGGATCAGTGTTTGTCACAATTGATTTTGATGAAATTGATTATAGTAAAAGTGAGTGATTTATGTTGGATAATGTCGTGAAATTCAATTTGTAAAATCTCACAATCGATTATATTTAACGCATAAGCTACTCTCTCAAAGCTTCTACCAAAATTGATTTCGGATATGAAATTAATTCTCCAAAATGATTCTCAAACATCAATATTTTCATCCAGAATTGAATTTAGGGTTTTGCAACGGGAAAGAAAATATTCTCTAAATATCTCATTAGTCTTCCTGTCTAGGAAGAAAAATACTACTTACACACACTTCTATACATATTTTCTCACATTACTTTGGCTAATAAACTATTAAACATATTTGACTAACAATACACATGATCACTTAACCACCTAACTAGTTGTAGTTAATTGCAATTCCAACCATGGTTAAGTAGAGGTAAATTATTGGTTAAATAGGTATGAGGTTTGATAATGGGTTAATCAAAGTAATGTGAGGTGATGCATGTGAAAATATACTGACTAGCATTATTAGCTTGAGTTCTCTGTGCAGTAGACTAGAAAGCAAAGACAGGTATCTGTTGTGTGCACTCAGGAATGTATCTTAGAGAGAGAGAGAGAGAGAGAGAGAAACCTGTAAGGAATTCAAATTTTCCCAAGGAATAGATTGAGTCATAAGTTCCCAGAGAACGACACCGTAACTATACACATCCGACCTGTATTTAAAAACATGAGAAGTCATTACATCAGAAGAATCAAACGGCATTACCTATTTAACATGATCGGCACCACTTGGAAGTGAAAATTAACTTCCAAAGTGATACCTTGAAACTGGACAAGGTAAGACAGTAACAGCAGCACAACAACAACGATTGAAAAAACTCAGTAGGCAGATAGAAGTTTCTCATCAAGGACAGTTTAAGCAGGTTGAACTATTTCTCAAGACCATTACGACAAGTTAACAAATAGTAACAAAAGAGGAACATTTTGAAAAATTTTAGAGAACATCCTCAAAATTTTAAAATCTCTTCCATTTTTCAGAAAATTTCATGCAAGTCTCAGCTCCAAGGAATTACTTCTCATTTGACGGTTCATTGCGAAGGATTTCAGGTGCCATCCACTGTGGCTGCATTTCAACAGCAAAACAGGCTTGTAAGCAAGAGAGAGCAACGCAATGACTAGAAAACAAAATAAAGATTTGACTGTTACTAGGTGTGTAAGTCAGGTATTTTGTATATGAAAAGTGAAAAGTTGAGGGTTGTCATTACTGTGCCTCTCCCAGATTTGGTAGTCAATAAAGTTGTGTCCTTCAACCTTGACAGGCCAAAGTCTCCAACCTGAGGAGAAAAACCAACATTCATTTATCACCTGACAGATATTCACTCTTACAGTGACTACTGAATGCATTTTCAAGCAATCATTACCTTGACAGTCCAGTTTTTATCAACAAGCAGGTTAGATGACTTTAGGTCTCTATGCACAATTGGCGGATTTCTGTGATGAAGATAATTCATTCCTCTAGCCTGCAATAAACAACAATGTGATTTATAACATTGCTACCATGAAGATTCAGCAAGCGACCAGCTTGCTCTTCACAAATGTAGGGAGACAGAGAGAGAGAGAGAGAGAGGAAACACACAATATCAAGAGCCATCCTTAGACGCCTTCTGATGTCTAATGTCTGATTGCTCTTGTGAAGAGTTTTGAAAAGACTTCCCCTACCATGCAAAATGAAATCAACTTAAGATGACTCCTTATAATTTGCTTACAAAAATACATAAATAAATGGGGACTTTATACACACAGTGGGGTGAGAGATTCATCTGCAATAATACACAGATCAGTTATCTATTAACACATTAAAAATGTAATAGATGCATGGCATTCTATGGTATATCTAAACTAAGTGTAGTTCAGAACTGTTAATATATCAAGCTCTCAGATGAAGTTGTCCTAAATCCTACCTAGGTAACAGCTCTGTCACAATGGCAAGCCTTTCTAGTGAATATACTGCTCCCATGAAAAGCAATACATTAGGATGTCTCAATCTCTTCATTATATCAATCTGAGTTACAACAAAAAAGTTAGTGCCCGGCAGCTTTCTATCTAAACCAAGAAAATAAAATTGAGATACCTCTTTTTTGTAGTCTTGTAAAGTCTCCTCTGTGTATCCATTCCCGAAGTAAACCTTGATGGCAACATCCTGATGAAAAGAAAATAAGTTTTAGGGAAGATGGCAAGTAAATACTCCTACTATCACAACTGAAGAATATGTTAAATTCATACCGATCCATTCCAAATTCCATGATAAACAACAGCATAAGAACCTGCAACATAAAGTAACACATGCTGAAGTCATGAAACATAAGTTGAAATAATAATATGCAGAACATCAGAACCATTTCAAGTTCTACCATAAGAAAGACACAGATAAGATCAAACTACCATCCAAATATTTTCTTTGACCTCCTCAAGTTCTTGAAGCAATATTTCCTCTACTTGTTTACAATAACTTGTCATCCACTACCCACCAGACAATGATTTTTTCATTTAAGAGCGAGTTGACTGCTACTTAAACAAAGGTATTATTAATTTCCATATATAATGTAACACTTTCATCCGCTGAACTTCATCCTAGCATACTTACAAATAGATGTTTTAGCATTTCAACTCTTCAACATAAACGAATGATAAAACGCACACAAAAATCAATTACCTTGTCCAATTTCATCTCTTAAGTGAAGGTCTTCCCAATGGATTTCACAGTCTACAACAGAATCATTATCCCCTTTGCTCGATGAACTCTCATGACTACCTACACTCTCCCTAGAACTTGGTAATTGCAATCTGCCTTGCTGCTTTTGCACTTCATCTTCTATCGCCATATGTGTAGCTTCTGGCTCCAATTTCTTAGGATCAAATTGACGGTGTAATCTTAACAACGGGTCTTGGGGAACAAGAGAACCAAGACATTCATAACATTCCCTTGAGAAAGGTTTAGCAGAACTAACTTCGAAAACACTGGAAGTTCTACGTGCATAAACGTTTGTATGTGCTGTCTTCATAGAAAATAAAGAATCACATTTATGGAGATTTTCTTCTCTATCAACTCCATTAGCAACATCCTGGTGTGAAGTTAATGCCGCGGAACCTCCAGATGAATGATTTCCATTATTCACTCCATCACTTTCTGGATTATCAACTCTGCAATTAGTTTTAACACTTTGAGTATCCTTCCCCCATTTTCCAGTTCCTCCAATTTGAAGCTTAGCCATGAATCTAGCTGCCTGAAGAGATTTAACCATATTAATGATCACATCTTAGCTGGAAAAAGGACATACCCACGAATTTTAAAATATATAGTAGGTACTAAAGGTCAAACCAACTCAGAATCCCAAATTCACATTGACTTCAAGTCTTCAAGCATATGCCCAGTTTCCACTAGCATAGTTTTAAATGGCAAGATGAACAAAAGAATTGCATTTAGTTTGGTATCTAAGCTTTGAAACAACCCCATAGCCCCACCTAGTGGGAAAAGATTTTGGTTTTTGTTGTTTGTATTGTTGTCATTGTATATATCATTCATCGCAGTCTTATGAGTTTTGATAGCTCAACTCTTGTAGGGGATTAGAGTGATTAATAAAATGTAAAATAGAAGGTTTATTTACAATTTTAGATGCTCGGCCGAATTCAGTAGTAGACTCATCTTTCTCAGAGGCCTCTCGGATAGTTGCATTTTGCTCCTTATGGTGATGTCTGGAATGAAGTTTCGTTTCCTGAAATTCAAAACTGGGGGTAAAAACTCTTGAAATGTTACTCAAACTTAAATAGCCTCTCAAATACATCTTCAAGCTGAGCAGAGACATACATATATGCTGCACTTCTCTAGTTTTTCATCATTTGCATCTGTTGAAGTATTCCTGGAAACTGTATCATCCATATGCCGGTTTGGAAGAATTTTTGATGCCTGGGAGAAAAAAAAACCAGGTTATGATATAATTTCTGCAAATGACCAGAAAAATCCAAATAGAAAAGAGTTAAGAAGAAAAAATAAAGGTAAAGAGAACTAATAATGACATTTGTTAGTACCAGATTGGAAACAGATGATGCAATCTGTGGCATTGGTGCAATCAACGGCCGCAGAGGCCATTGATTCCCTTTTGAGTTTAACTTCTGAACTCCAGGTTGGCCACTGGCACCAGATTGGCAAGTTCTTTGAAATTCAGAATCTATAGTGTTAAATTTAGCTGCTTCACTTGAAACAGAGATAACACCAACAAGCACACCATCCTCGTAAAGAGGAGCCTTTGTTACCATTACCATAAAGACTTCACCACACTTTTTCTTGTAAGGAAACTTCCCAGACCATGTCTCTCCAGTGGTGATTAACCTTTCTAGAATTTTTTGTAAAGGTGCATAATATTCCTCAGTAATTAGGAACTTAGTTACTCTTTTTCCAATGATTTCGTAGTCTTTCCATCCATACAGAGTTTCCGCAGAGTGATTCCTGAAATGAAAAAAATTAGAAGAAAAAAAAAGAACTTGTAGAGTTAATTACTGGAAATTGGAAAGAAAAAAAAATCTCAATGGAGATAGGATTTGATTGCCAGTAAATAAGAAAGAGCAGGGCAGATACAATTCTTACAAATATGTTAAAGCCAAATTTCGACCAACTTCTAAGAGTTTAAAGTTTCAGATGGGACGCTTCTTTCACATGATGCCAAAACCTCTATTATCAAATGGAAGTAAACTTGTAATCTATTCAAGCTTCAACCTATGTGGCTTTTGCGTGAGGAGGACTTGGAACTAGTTTGGATAAACTTTTCAACAATCACTTATACAAAAGGATATGATCTTGCAATGAGTATATATAAATGCATAAGTTGAAATAAACTTCTGCACCTCAACCTTTTCATAAACTTCCTCATCTAAGCACCTAAAAATTATAAGGGCTTTCTTCTAAGTTAGGAAACAAATACTTGTTTCAGTTGAGAATCCCATAAGCTACAAGTTAACCCAAATTAGGCCCTTGAGATTGTTACTTTAGCTCTCTGCTAGCTAAACACTTCTTAGTAGTTTTCCTCCCCTTCTATAGGCTGTTTATGATTTTCATCCTTAGTTCCTTACAGTGAGAAGATTGAGCAGGTTGTACAAAAAAATCAGCTACTATGAGTTCTGCATTGAGCCGTTAAATCCTATTTGCTTCCCAAATATATTATCCATGTATTTGGGTGTTTGAGTGATCCACATTAGTTAAACTTGATCAACACTTGTTAAAACAAACAACAACGGAAGCAAATCAACAAATGACAAAATCAATGTGAACTCCGAAATCCCAACAGAGTGCCTAATTTGAACACCTAATCCTTTTGATAAGGAAGACTTACACACAAGGTCCTTTAATCGAAGGGCACCGTTCTCAGCACGGATTGTTTAAATATCTTGTGAAATGGTTTAGGAAGCTAGCCTTATTCGAATTCGATCCCCATACAATACAATGATGCTCTAATCAAACTTGAAACTAGCTTGTCTCAGTGAACATGTATCAAACACCTCTCTTACAATGGAAACGCATCCTATTCAGCTATTCCCCTTCCCTTCCCTACAGCTACCGCGTAACTGTTTCATTGAAATCTGCACAATCCTTACCATTCTAAGAGAAATATTACCAGAAAACGAATATGATTATGATTATGACTATTACGCAGGTAGGTTGCATGGTTGGTTACTTACCAGTATACGATCTCGCCGGAGGAAACACTGTGGACATGAACGGCGTGGCCCATGCATTTGAGCACGCTAGCGTAGGGAGTTTGAGAGAAGAAGAAACCGGAAAGGAAACTGGCGGTGGTTGAACTTGAATCGGCGTGATCCCTGGCAGTGAAGTTGGGTTTGTTGTTGTTCTGGTGCAGTAGCAGCTCATCGAACTGGTCCCTGAGTTTGGTTTGTTGCTCCTCCAGGCTCCGGCACCGATCCGCCAGAACTTGGCAGGCGATGCTACTGTTCTGTCTCCCGTCGCCGCCCATTGAAGTCGCGTCGCCGCCGGAGCCTCCCTCTGCAATGTAATGTAATGTAATGCAATGCGCGTGACAAAGTAGTTATTTATTGTTTGCTATTTTATTGTTTTTTTGGCAACTGTTAAGTTTGGGCCTATAGGCGGTTTGACACGCGTCTGGTGCCGGCCGGGGAAGCAATCCCTTGCATACAGGTAATGCCTTGCCGGAAGAAACAACCAATAGCCTCTCTTCTCTTGAATGGAAGGAAACCTTCATTTGATGGATTTCACAGTTGAAAGTAAGTTAACTCCTCTTGAAACTTGAAATTGCTAAAAGAGGAATTAACATTTAACAAGCAACGGATGCAAGTGGATCAAGTTCAAGTTAGGTTGCTTATGCTCAACTAAATATATTCAATTATTTTATTTGCATCTTACGCATTACCGAAAAGGGATTGTTTAATGTCTACGCCTGTGGCAAGCATTAAAATCCTTGGCAATACAGATCAACGATATTATCCATGTAACCGACTTAAAACGCATCCTTATCTAATGTTATGTTAATTCAGCGGAGCTAATGTCTTGTCATGTCACACTGTCATCATTTACTAGTAGTACGTCCGGTCTTATTTATAATTATAAATAAAAGTATAAAAAATTACCTCATAGTTTAAGATAAAAGTTCAAATATACTTGAATACAATAAATTTATTATATATTAATGTTAAACTTCATTTTCAAAAAAAATATGTTAAACTTCCACAATTACTTTTGTCACATTATATGTAAGTGACATATAAAAGTGTAATTAGTCTTGATGAGTAGGATGAAAAGTATATAATTAATGTGTACTAGTTCAAAATTATTAAAGGCAATAATATCAACAAATAGTTAATATAGCACATTTTAATTTGATTCTTATAAAACGACTTAAATAAACACCTCATTTAATTATTATAAATAGAACTGAAAGTAGTTAATTTAACTGCTTTTTTTTTTGCATAACTGTTAGTAATAGACATATTTAGAATTCGAATTAAATAATTCAGCTGATATGTCTCGTATGTTAAAAAGATATTTGTACTTTATTCAATTAATGATTATTTTTTTTTCTAGCTTATGCATCTAAATTTAAATGGTTTAAAAAAATCTTTTTTTCTCTTAAAAAAAGGTATGATTCTCTAATACCATAATGTTTATGTGGCAATTTTTTTATCTAGCTACTGGTCAATATAGGTTTTCACAATAATTTTGTATGTTTGTTTTGGTCTCTAGAAAATTTCTTCATATCGACTTTAGACATTCTCTCTTTCATTTTTTTAAAGTAAAATACATATTGATGATGAAAATGTAAAGGAAATACAACTTATCTTAAAATAACTCGACAATGATCAAAGTTGGACACAACCTAACCCAAAGAGAGTAGCAACGCAACCCACCCAACAAAACACCATATATAAAACAAAACCCTCCAAAACCAAGAGACAGGGCCCAAAGCACCAAGAACAAAAAAAAAAAACCCTCAACAACCCTCAATCTCTCTTTCATACTCATCTCTCAGTTGAGAAATTCACATTTTCATAAAAAAAAAACTCATAAATTCATCTCAAAACAAACAACAAAAAACCCTTCATCTTCCCCTCACTCCCTTCCAGTCATGCTTCCACCCAACACCACCATCACCACAAAAACCTCCGCTCAAAACCACTAGCACCACCACCACAAAAACCCTGAAAGCCAACACAACACCTTCTTCAAAACTACCACTTGCACCACCATGTAACCGTTCATTCTATATGACATGATATAATTGAATGTTAGACGGTGTAATTAAACCCTAATTTATATAACTAAAGTTTCACATTTTTCAATGAATTAAATTGCTTTGATAATTTTGAGTTTAGTAGGATCACTATAGGCCAAAACTCTCTCTAGCAAGTGTTTAATATACTGCAATCACATGAACTCTGTTCTTACATGAACATGGAGGTTCTAGGATTTGTGCAACCATTGTTGAGCTTAAGAGAAAACTCGTCTTATTGAATGACGACTTAACCTTTTATAGTGAGCTAACCTTAAATCTATTAAAAATTTGGGCCTCATCTTGCCTATTAGTCCTTTAAGTGAACTGAACCTAACTCAAAGTTTCAGCCTATGTTCTAAGGAATCGATACGCCTAGGTCGATGACCCCTCCTAGTGGAGGTTGAGCCTCCCCGCTAAGGACAAGACTAGTCCACATGCCCACAAACACCGAGTCCTTTACATAATGAAGTGCGTCTTTGACATTAAGAGTCGATCCGAATAAAATGTTGATCCTTCTCGTGCAAGTCGAGTCGTCAGCTTGGGGCAACACCAGTTCAGACTCAAACTTGAGACATTTACTCAACTTTATCCATATGAAAAATGAGGAATGTATCTATAAGCTAGAATAACCCCATATAAATTGATATTTACATTTGGTTTGGTGGTAAGTATCACATATTATGTTCTTAACACCTTCTAATATTTTTATCTGAAAAGAACTTTTTTTACTCTCAAGGTATTAACATAATTCTTTTAAAGTACTTATTACTATTAATTCAGGCTTCTATATTTTAATTTACACTCAAAAATTATTTGTCATGACAACAAAAGTAAAAGAGTTTAATTTTGATGCACCGACGGTGTAAAGTTGTTTTTACACCGTCAACCAATCAGATTTCAAGGTTGTGACATGTCAATTAAAGAAATTAAATGAAAAGAGAGATTTTCTCACATCCTTGAAATCTGATTGGTTGACGTTGTAAAAAAACTTTACACCGTCAGTGCATCAAACTTTTTCTCAAAGTAAAATTAGCAGAAAATAAAGTAAAATGAATTCTTTTAATCTCCACCTCCGCCTCACACCGTTCTCGTTTCGCTGTCTCCAAGTCCAAGGGGCGCTACAAATCCGCTCACAAGTGTTCGACGTGCGACGGCGATCACCCAAAGCACGCGCAACCCTGAGTGAGCTCAGCTTCTTCGAGCATGCCGCCATCAAGGCATAAGCCCTTCATTTCCGTTCCTCTGTTGCTGTTCATCAACACCATTCAGCAGCAGCATTGCAGGTCATGCTCGTCCTCTTCACCTACCTTCGGAAATAACCGCTTCTTACGGTTCGCTTCACTTTCCCCTTCGTCCAAAGATCCGGGTTCAGCCTCATGCTTCATACCCGAACCCGAACCCGAACCCGATATAAATTTTTTCCCCAACTTTTTTTTTTCTTAGAAAATGCATGCTGGCACCCGTGATCGTGGGCCCCTTCTCCCAAACCTAAAAAAAAAACCGCCAAACCGCCACTATTCTGTTTCTTCAAGTAGAAAAGCAGTGACTGTGAGCAATTTGAAAACTGTAACCACCAAAAATGGCACTGCATTCCTGCAACAACCCGATCATACTCATCGTTTATTGCTTTCTTACGCTTCATGCTGTCGCCGGAGTTCAAATCATCTCCAAATCAAAGCTTGAGAAATGCGAGAAGAACTCCGATTCCGACGACACTCTCAATTGCTCTACCAAAATCGTTGTCAACATGGCTGTTCCCAGTGGCTCGGTAAGTCATTTTACTGTCATGTTATGCTTTGCTATGGATTTTTGTATATTGAATTCAATTTGTGCCGGCGCAGAGTGGAGGAGAGGCTTCGATCATTGCAGAATTGGTGGAGGTTGAGGAAAATTCCACCACCAAAATGCAGACATTGCGGATTCCACCTGTCATAACGGTTAACAAAACTTCTGCTTATGCATTGTACGAGTTAACATACATACGAGTATGATCATCATCTCTTCTTTAACTTTCAACTACTTATTTCCCACAGCATCTATCTATTGCCTCTGTAGTTGTTGGATTATGTGATAAAGTAAACAATAATTTTGGAATCTATCATTTTATTATGGCTTTGGAGATCTCTATTTGCAAAGAAAACGGTTGTAATTTGGTTTCTTATGTAAGAGTTTATGTGTGTTCTTATCAGGATGTTCCTTATAAACCTGAGGAGAATTATGTTAAGACACGAAAATGCGAGCCAGATGCTGGTGCCAATGTTGTCAAGATATGCGAGAGGCGAGCCATCTTTTATTACTATTTTATTTTTTTTAACTAGAGGATAGCTAGAGTCTAAAATGATTTTGATTACAGTGCTTAGTTTCTGGTACTTACTTGTATTGCAGACTGCGGGATGAAGATGGTCATATCATTGAGAATACCCAGGTGATCTTTTCTACCATGTTGATTTGCTGAAAAAAGAAGAAGAAAATTCCCCTTTATTACCCTCCACTTCTGACTGACATTTATTTTCTTTGTTTCCATCTCCAATTTAGCCAATATGTTGTCCTTGCGGGCCTCAGCGGCGGACGCCTTCATCATGTGGAAACTTTTGTAAGTGCTTTGCTGTTGCCTGTTGTCAGCATTCTTAACTTCTCAGGAAACACCGATCTAACAATACTGGCAAAATTGTTTAACTAGTTGACAAATTGACAAAAGGGAAGGCCAACACTGCACATTGTGTGCGCTTTCCAGGTGATTGGTAAGCGTCCATCCTTCTCATTCCAACTGTGATTGATTGGTTATAGAGTACTTTTGTCTTGTTTTAATTTTTTTAAAGTGACTACATTGTTTTGACACCAGTTACAACTTAAGTTTCCTTCTCTCTTTCTCTATCTAAATCAATTCAGGTTTCATGTTTTTGGAATTGGGCGGCGAACATTGGGTTTTAGTGTTCGAATACAGGTCAAAAGTGGAACTAAAATTTCGGTATGTAATTATTGGTTTCCTTATGCAATCACTTTAGATTTAAATTTGTCATTCATCTTTTTCTGTAGCTTCTATATTTTGCCTTGTGATACTGGGTTTTTTATCACTTGGAATAAATTTAGGATCAGCAACACTAATTTAATATTTTATTTATTTATATTTGAATGCTTAAAAGATGTATGTGCATGTATGCACATACAGCACAACATATTTCTTTTACTTTTCTATTACATTTTTATCTAATACAGAATTTTGTCCACTCATAATTTTGCCGGCAGGAAGTGGTTGTGGGTCCTGAAAACAGAACAGTGACAGCTGATGATAAATTTTTGAGGGTTAATCTTCTTGGAGATTTTGTTGGGTATACGAATATACCATCTTTTGAGGATTTCTATCTTGTTGTTCCAAGGCAGGTATGCTTGCTTTACTGCTTTCACCAAAGTATACCTCTTGGCTTTTGTTGTCAAAGTAAAAATTTATCTTTCCGTTTGGCCTATGTTGCTAAAAAAGCATGTGGTAGTAAAAGAAAATTGAGGTTGAATTAGGTTAAGGAAATTTGTTAATTTGGTATGTTATTAAAACAATTTTAAGGCACTGGTTAGTTTTATAAATACCAGAGGAGATGATCATGTTAAATGCATTGATTGAATAGATTATTACACATTTATTTATCAATTTTGAGAGGTCATTGAATATGGATAGAGTTGAAAACTAGGTTATGCCTGTTGTTTTTAAGTTTGAGTACAATTGTGCTTCCTTGTGTACATTGTATTGATGGCACAAGAATATCATTTAGTGCATGTTTCAGTCAATAGTGTGCAAGATATAGTTTGAAGGGAATGATATTTAATCTAGGGCATTATGAATCTCCTTAGCATTCTAGATTATGTGAAAGGGCCTTCTTCTCTCCATGATCATTTTGTATGTTGGGCAAGCTCGAAGGTTTCGTGATGCATTCTTTCTGAAATTGTTAAGTTGTTAAGTGTTAACATTGTAACTATACGGTTAGGAACGCATTATGTTTATTTACTTTCTAGTGGTTATTCAATGAAGAATACTTGCAGAAAGAAATAATATTGCATGAATATAATTATAAATTTATAAGGAGGTTGATATATAGCAAGTCTGATGCATGCCTTGCTCCCTATAGTCTCAACTCTCAACAATCTTCTCTAGTCTACTCCCTAGGCCAGTCACTTTATTTATGGCTATGACCTTCTCCCCATTTTAATTCAGATCAAACACATTAATTCCGGCATTACTAGTGTAGTTAAAGAAGAAAACAGCTATGGAGAACTTTTACATATTTTTGGCATTATTCACAACTTTTAGAAGCTTAAACCAAATATTTGCAAATTTTTCTTGTGACAGAGTGGCCCTGGTCAACCACAGGATCTGGGTAAAAACATTTCTATGTGGATGTTGCTTGAGAGAGTGAGATTTACCTTAGATGGTATTGAATGTAACAAAATCGGTGTCAGTTATGAAGCTTTCAGTCGACAACCAAACTTTTGCTCTTCACCCTTTTGGTCTTGCTTGCATAATCAGTTGTGGAACTTTCGGGAGGTTGGTACTTCAACTAGATTTCTTTTTGACTCATTTCCCTATCTTGCTATTTTGCTGTATATATATGTATATTTTTCTTTTACAGCTATGTGTTTTCGGTATGTGGAATATTTCTTTAGTGGTTTACTTTTTTTATATCCTGTATGGGAACCACTTTGACCCAAAAGCTTAATTTGTTAAACAAAGATCACTGGATGACTTTGAATAACTCACGGTCTCGAACACCTGACAGGGTGTGCTCAAAGACATGAAATGCAATGACTTTAATACATATATTATGTATATTTGCATGGAAAAACAGAAAGTTTCCTTATTTCAAATGGTATTGTTTATTTGGACCAAAATTTTATATGCAGATTTTCTTATAGTTGTTGAAATTTGAAAGAAGCTTTATTTTCCTTAACAGGCTGACCTGAATCGAATGAGTAGGAATCAGGTGGCACTCTATGGTTTGGAAGGAAGGTTTGAAAGGATAAACCAGCATCCAGTTATGTCAAAATAACTATATATTTTATTTAATATGGTGTCTTCTTTGAGAAATGATTTTTAACTTGATTTGTCTGCAGAATGCTGGGAGTTTTTCTTTCTCCATAGGAATTACAGAGGTTCTTAATACAAATCTTGTAATGGAATTAAGTGCTGATGATATAGAGTATGTTTATCAAAGGTATTATTGTTTCATTTGTACTGATGTTATTCAGAAACATCGGCATCCCTTATAAATATGTATGTTGGGAATGGATCTGTCATGGCTATGATCATCACCATACTTGTTTTTAGTCACTGTATCTATCACTAATGACAAAAACCTTTGTTATTAATAATTTATAATATTTCCTTGTAAAAGTAGATGTGCAAGATTGTTTGTTACCTTGAATGAGATTGTAGGCTGATAAAAATTGTTTTCAGATGTTGAACACTGGTCATTCACTTAAATGGAAAAGGACATAATTGCTTGTTTGGTTTGAGAAAATATTTTTTTATTTTTATTTCCTGTTTTCATTAGTAGTAACAAAAAGGCTATCACCCTGGTTTTGTTCACTTTATTTCATTATTTTCATTTCGTTTCCTGTTCACCTAACTGAAGTTTTCTTTGAAAGACAAAAAAGTGAAAATAATGTGACTTGTTTTAATCATTTGTCCAAACAGAAAATAAAAACAGAACGTGTTTTCTCAAAGTGACCACACCCTATAATATGATGTTAGATTATTCTGTAATGCAGCGGGTTTTGTTTTTAATGGCACTTGGAATAACTTTCGATTTGCTAGTGTCCATCAGAATTGTCTTTATAGTCAAACTTTACAAATTTTGTTTGACATGGTTTCCTTTTCTCTAGGAGCCCAGGAAAGATTTTAAGTGTTAGTGTCCCTACATTTGAAGCTCTAACTCAATTTGGAGTTGCTACAATCACAACTAAGAATACTGGTGAGGTGGAAGCATCATATGGTTTAACGGTATTCTTCTTCTCAACCTTTCCCTCAAAGTTCTTCACATTCTTAGGATATTAAGTTCTATGTTGGACATTATGGCATCTATTTTTGTTATGCAGTGCTACTTTCACTGGGATAATGTATTTGATTTGATATTTTCTATTCAATGTCTGATATGCATTATATTAAGGACTAAATGTGTTAATGGAGCTCTGGTTTATGTCTTTGCTTATTAGATCTGTTAGGAAACTAGGCATTGCTATTAAAATTTTAGAACGAACTCTCTGACCTGTAATCATAGTTTATATAAGGGCCTTGTTCAAATTATACGGAAGAAATGTATGGATATTATTTGCGGTGCTTATAATATATAAAAGACAATACTTATTTAGAGTCTTAAGATTGCATTGTAGTATTGTGTTCAATATAGGAAATTGGGGCATACAATCATTTAATAAAAGAATTAAAATTTGTTATAAATAATGACTGTTTATGCAGAAGAAATAATTACAATAATTTTTAGGCTAACAAAAAATTGCTGAATTAGCATGGTAACTAACAGTTGATCACTATGTCACCTCTTCCTTGCACACCAAAAAAGTTCAGGAACAAAACATCTGTTTGGTTAAATTATCTCGTCAGTTAGTTAAATTGACTGCATGACATGACAAGGAAAATAACAGATGCATGATTGAGATACTTATGTTTTATTAAGGTAACAAAATTTTGTTCATATACTTGAAGCTTGTGTGACTAATTTTCTAAAGGGTCCAACAAGTTGTAATTTTATTGTCTTGTCTTGCAGTTTGATTGCTCCAAAAATATCACTCTGATGGAGGTAATGATGCTGAAACATATGTTAAACTTTAGCATTTTTTTTCTTTTTGACTCTTCCAGTTTTATAATCTCATTTGTCTTCTACTAATACTATCATTCTTTAAACATGGTTCAGGAGCAATTTTTAATAATGAAACCAAATGAGATTACAACCCGATCATTCAAAATCTACCCAAACACTGATCAAGCTTCAAAATATTTCTGTGTAGGTAAAGTTGCAGTTTAGGATTAATACATTGTTACCTGTTAAAAGGAAAATATTTATGTTTGCATTTTGTCTTTCTTTTCAATTTTTTTTTTGTCTTTCAAATGAAGCCATATTGAAGGACTCTGATTACGGTGAAGTTGATAGAGCTGAGTGTCAATTTACTACTACATCAACTGTTCTCGACAATGGAACACAGGTTCGTTCTTTCTAAAGTACCAGAATTTTTATTTTTGTTCTCCTATGAGGTCTTTATTCTCCTATGATATGAAAACAATGGTACCATTTGATCCATGTCACTGATTCCATCTTATGGTAGAAAACAGCTTTTATTATTGTATTCTCCTATAACATGAACTTATTCAAAGCAGTATAATCTGTTACGCCTTAAAAGCTATGAGTATAACTGATCATATTATGAGAAAAAGTTTCTAAAATAAGGATGGAACTTGCTGTAATTCCTAGACGTGGCTTACTTCTAGCTAGAAAATCAATTTGGTTTTACCTGAAAGGAATATGAATCTTCTAGTGTAAATATAATCCTGATGAGACTATTGACAAGTATAAAGCTAGATTAGGAGCAAAATGTCTCACCTAAAAGGAAAATGTTGATTATGTTGATACTTTTTAACATCTTCACTTTCCACCACTCATCAGTCCACCATCCTCCTTAAATCCCTACTAACATATACCATCCATATAACTTGAGTCTCGGTTCAGTCTCCAGATATGAAATTCATCTCCTTTCCTCTCCTCTCTTCTTCTAATGCTAGTTATAGTTGATGTGACGATGACGACATAATCATAAAGTCATATGATTATGTGGATTCCTAAATCATCTATTACTGCAGGGGATGCCTTTTCAACCACCAGAGACCAGTATAAATGGTTTCTTTGATTCAATTGAAAGCATATGGAATAAACTGTGGACAAGCTTTATAGAATTTATCACAGGAAAAGCGTGCAGGTATCATTACACAGATTATGCAATTTCAATTGTAGAATATACTTCAAAACAAGGTTTCTTTTGATTTTTGGATCATTTTACGTGAAAATGGAATTGATTCACATTTAGAGTTGCTTTAATCTAAGGCAGAAATATGCACTTAAATTTTAGTTGTCAAATCCATTATTAAACTCTCTAGTCAGAAACTGAAGGAAACAAAATAGTTGGTCTGCTTATATGAAATCATTGATTTATTGGGGTATGGATCAAATCTCTTCGTCATTTTCATCATGTTTTCTAAAGATGCAATGGTGAGTTTTTTTTCTGTGCTGTGGTCGTTTTCTTAGTGATTTAAGTCTTTTATTATAAACTATTGGAAGATCTGTAACTATGTATTGTCTTACTTGACCATAACCTTTGTTTATCATTGATTATCTAATCAATTCCTTCCCGATCCTTCGGTTTGGGTGGGTGAACAGACAAAAATGCTCTGGTTTTTTTGACTTCAAGTGCCACATACAGTATGTATGCCTGACTTGGGTTATGATGTTTGGCTTATTTTTGGCAATTTTTCCCACAGGTATGACTTCTATAAGTGTAATATTATAGTACTATTTTTAAATTCAGCAGAAACACATTAACGCATACTGTTCTTTTAATTGCAGTGCTTGTGTTATTATGGCTTTTGCACCAGAAAGGTCTATTTGATCCTCTTTATGACTGGTGGGAGGACATCTTTGGTGATCATGAACAGTTCATCATGGATCAACGTAAGTTCGAAATTGACAAGGGACACAGACATATTCGGGACGGCAAACATCATAGACAAGAACGTGGGAACCCTAACCATGGTGCTCAACTTAAGCGAAAGACCAGTTATGATCACAAGCACAAGCATTCTAAAAGGAACTCTGATTATTTTGATCATTTACACCATGTTCCGAAAGAAATCCACAAGCATCAACATAAAAAGAATATGGATATTGGGCAGCATATTCATCACAATCCTGCACATCACAAACGCAGCAAGGAACAGAACACTTCAAAGGGACTAGTTAGACTGACGAAGCTGAAGCATGATAAAGCAAGGCAAAAAGATTATGACAGACACGAACAAGTTCCGCTGTATGAGCCAGAAGCTGAGTAGAGAATGTTTTAGATCAACTTTATACATTCTTCATGGAACCGTAGTTAGATTTGTCCCTTTTCTTTCTTTCTTTTCTAATAGTCTTCACTCTCCCTTTCTGTTACAGTAGGGGAGTACAAGAATTGAGGAAGGTAAGTTATCTAAAGTTGGATGTAGAATGTAACATTGTTTTGATGTGAAAGGTACTTTTATAGTAAAGATATAATCTGACACATTTACATCTCTTGTTACAAAGTAAAAAAAACCTTCATTTCTCCTCCCCCTCACTGTCATTTTGTAAGGTTAAGGCATTATGGTTACTTCTCTGGTAAAAGCACAATATTTGAGTGACTTCAAAAAAAAAATTGAGACTGTTATGGTTACTTCTCTGGCTTCCATAATATGTATGTTGCATTGTGCGTCTTGAAAATGCCAATGACTGAGAAGATGTGTAGTCTATATTTCTACCACGACTCTTTCTTGCTGAGTTTTGGTTTCTAATTTGTAATGGTGTATTCTGGTTCCTGCTTCATTTGATCTTTTTCTGTGATCTGAACGTGGAAGCCGTTTGGAAATTGTAAGCCAGGAGTTCGAACAATATTCCCTCCTTTGATGGGTTGCCACCTAAAATATTCGGACGTTAAAGCAGGTACGTTGTGTTTCAATTTCAATTTAAATTCAAGCACAGATGCACACACGCATAGCATTGGCATTTAATGATCTTACCTGTGCTTTGTTACCAAGCAATGAAGAAAAACAGCCATCTGAACCTTGGTGAAGTCTGTTCCAACACAAAATCTCATGCCTCCTCCAAAAGCCATGAAATGTTTGCTGGCACCGTTTACTTCCCCTCCCTGTAGGAATTATTTTTCAGCTCACTAAATTGTAAAAGAAGAGATGATGGTAGGCTAGAATTAAGTCACTTGAATATACTACATTAATTTCTTAGATTCTTTGAAAACAGGTATGAAATGACGGGAAGCTTGGTAAAGAAAATGACAAAATATTAGACGCACCTCCCACCTCCATGGGTTGAAGGCAAGAGGATCCTGATATTTCGCCGGATTCAAGTGTACAGCTGGGGGACACACCATCACTGCCCAACCTGCTGGTATGGTATAACCTGCACTTATTAATTAAGTATTGTTGTCAAATACAGTGTGCTTTTCCATTGCTCAAATCACAAGGTATGAGTTTGTATAATTAATGTTTGAGCCCATCAAATTAATTTTATTGTATAAATTAAATTTTCCAATAGTCCAATAATTGGTGTGAATCACATAGCTAACAACACCTCTTTTTGTCATGTAATGTGAGTGATTTTTATCTAATCAGCAACCAAACGTACCCTTAAAATTAATGTCTCTTAGTGCCTTCCGGAAGATTCCTGGAACTATATTTGCGAGTCTCACGGTTTCAGCTATGACCTGCAAATGGTCATGGACTTTTAATTAAGATTAACCCAGAAATGGTAGGAATTCTTTTAAATTAATCCAGAAATTTAACCAAACCTGAAATGTTAATGTCATTGATTTGTATTCTTGCCACGTGACTCCGGAATTAGGGTCTTCACGTCTTTTGAGAATGGCTTCATGTTCTTCCTAAAAGTGCACAATACCGAGGGACTTTTATTTAGTGGAAGTCAAAATGGAGGACGTGTTGAAAGCCATAAAAATAGTTCCAAGATTTGGATTTATTTGAAATAAAATACTACATTATTTTGACGTACTTGTAGTTGCTTGAGCACCAAGGGATGGTCAGAGAGTAATTTCATGGCATAAGTCAGCGCCAGAGAAGTGGTTTCAAAGCTTGCAAAAAGCAGCACAAACATGAGGTCCAGAGCGATCGCTTCAGTGAGGACTGTTCCTTCTTTCTTAAGCTCTTCAATCACATAGTCAAAGAAATCCTTCTGCTCTTTCCTAGGCATTTCCCGTCTTTCCTGTAACATGTTCTTCAGCATCGCCATTGCCCTTTTCCTACCCTGAGAAAAGAAATCACAACAAATGGTGTTTTGTCAAAACAATTTTGTGCACCAAAAGAAACTACTTTGTGCTATTCAAAAGAGCCATACTATGTTCAATGAATCTGAATCAACCACAGCCAGGGGGATTGTAGTTTTGATTATTCCTCTAGTATTAAATCTTTTTTTCTTTCTTTTTTGGTCGGCCTAAATTTTTAAGTCCAAGTTTGGAAATTCTTCTACAGTTGATTGATTCTATTAGACAATGACAAAATAAATTTATGGTGGAAACTTATGTGAGTAGCTTGGGTGTCAATTTATTATGAGGAAACGGAAGCAAACATGGTGTCATGGTGTAATATGTTGCTTCATTATGGCGAAAATTCTAAAGAAAGAACTCACAAATCATAAAGATTAGTGTTAGTGGACAATGGATTTACCTGGAGACATTTGTGATAAGCTGTTCCTGGAACGTCCAGAGGAAACGAGATTAGTCCTTGTATAAATGCAACGAAGCTGTCCCTTAAATTTTCTGATGACTTGGTTGAATCATAACTGATAAGTTTCTTTGCAGTCAAGTCAAATATCATCTGCATGGAAATATACATAGGAAACCATGGTTCATACGTGCAATGGAAGAAGGAGGCAAGGAGTGAACAGGGTTTGAACTTTGAAATAAAAACAAGATAGTTAGTTATAATCTTACCTCTGCTGTTGCTTCCTTTAACTCAACACTGTCCTGACACGACCACTCCTGTAATGTTCTGCTCGTTGACTGTTCAACCTCTGAGAGCATCTTTTTAAGGCTTTCAGGACCAAACAGATTGAGCACCAAGTTCTTAAGGTACTTGTACATAAACCCATGTAAGGATCCCACGTTTTGTTTCCCAAAGATCTCTGTGAATGTATCTGGGTACCAGCTCTGGAACGTTTGTCCCTCCTGTTGAAAGATGAAGTGATTAAGATCCGGGTCTGTGGACACTACAACTGGTCTTCCAACCAAATTGGTCTTGAAGATTGGTCCATACCTGAAAGAAGACAAAAATGAATGATGATAACAAATAATGAAAACTTGCATTTGTAGACTGATTGAACTATCCTGAATGCATGTTTGTAGACTGACTGAACTATCCTGAATTCTAAAGTTCAAAATCAATTATGGGTAGCTTCTAGGTGTCAGAATTGATTCGGAAGAAAAATAAGTTGACCCAAACATGTTATTAGTGTATGTTTGGATTCCAAAGTTCAAAATCAATTTAATAAACTTATATGAGTAGCTTCTCACTGTAGTTGAGTATTAGAAAAGAGAAGTTCATCAAAGATGCTATTATACCTTTTCATTCTCTGCTTGACGAAAGGAGGAATATCAGAAGAAGTGTTGGGGGAGAAGAACTGAAGGCTCTCACCCAGAAGTGGCAAACCCATTGAACCTGGTGGTAGTTTTCCTTTGCAACTTGGATTTCTCCATCTATAAACCCAGTGTGTAATGCCAATGATAACCAATGCTCCAAGACACAGTGCCCACATTTTCCTCTTTAAAATGAAAGGAATGGCTTAAGTAGAGAAAACTATATAGGTGCTGAAGCAGGTAGTGACAGAAATCAAAGGAAGGGACAGGTTCAGTGTGCCAGAGAGGAAAAATGGCTTAAAGTGGGGTAGGAGGGAAGAATGAGGCAGAAAGGAGTAGACAGTGCTGGCATGTATCTCAGAATCCCAGAAGATGTTCTTAAATAGGCAAGTCATTTCTTAAAAACAGTTGAAGAAAATAATATTATTAATTTTGGGGTTCCTTTAGTTATTCGTGAAGTTGATTGTTTAAAAGAGCTGTCCTAGTAGTTGGAGATAGATTAGAATAATTGAAATTATATCTGCCTGTCTATAAATCACTTATTATTGTCATGTATGATGTGTAGTTCAAGAGCATTGCTTGATATGAATCTCACTGGATGCTTCCTCTTCCCACGTCTTCTTGAAGGAAACTATAAATTATTTTTTTCTTCTTCATTATCCTGATTGAGGTAAAAAGTCCACACAATACCAAACTGAAGAAGCACGAGGCAGTTTTTTAGGAGATTTTGCGGGTATTTGCCTAGATTTGATGAGTTAGATGAGGTTCAATAGAATCTGTCTGACCTCAAATAAATTTTCCAAGGTCCTCTTAGATCATTAAATGCCCAAGTCCTAAACTACTTGTAATGCATTGTCAACTTGAAATCTTTCCAATATCTATGCTAAATTCTCAACCTGTTTTATGTTGATACATACATATATACTTTTTGGTTCCTGCATTTTATGCGGAGCAAGATCTTTTGATAGATCTTTTTCATCTGACACCAGATGGATAATCTTATGATCCTAACTAAAATGTCTTAAATCTCAAGATAAACGTCATGAGTGACTCTTATTGCCCATTGGAGGATTCTCGAGCTAGAAGTGCATGCAACTATATGTGGCTTATGTTTGTTTATTTGTGACAAAATAAACAGCAGCTAGTACTAATTAATCTAGCTAGGTCAAAAGACTTGACAAAACCTAATATAGCTATTTCATCTTGTAGATGAGTTTTACTTATTGAGCACCACCCATTTGCCCATTGAGCCACGTACTTGGCCACATTGCAGCAATTACCATGATATAGGTAGGTCAATGTGAATTATAACCACCATTTTCCTTTTTAATTATCTTAAATTTGAATTAGATGTCACCTGAATACTGGCTAGTTAAGTTCTGTAGATAACAAAAGCAAGTGATAGTATGAGCAGACACAGTGTACAAATTATCTAGTCAATCACATAGGGCTTTGAAGTTGTGGTTGCAGCTGGGTTGCGAAATTACGAACAAAGCGAGTGAATGCGGCTGCAATTGCAGTCACGATACTGAGACAGATTACAAAATCCGTTACATGGTGTCCATAATTGTGATTGCTGACAGCAATTTAAAACCCTCACAGATATGTAGCATAAGGTTTTGTGATTTTGAGTTGGGAACTACCAAGATATCCAAGCTGACCTCACTGCTAGGATAGTACATAGTGTAATGCACTGGCGAGGTATTTGAATGCTCTATTAGTTATTTCCTTGGACACACTTGTTAACTAAAATCCCTGATGTAATAGATGCTTGCACATTTTATTTTATTTAGAATTTTACATGTACCTACTAACAAACAAGATACCATTTAATATGATATCACTGACAACTCAATTACATACCAAAACTAAAAAATCGAATCATCTAATTATCATTGATACATTGCCCTTTTCTTTTTTTAGTGGTATTTAAATAGTAAGTCCATACCTAGCTATAATTTGATCACTTCAAATATTAAAATGGGTTGATCGGGTAGTCTTCAAGAGGATGACATAAATTGCTTAACAACTTTAAAATAACATGAAAAGCTACTGTTCAGGAGGAACGTCAAAATGACAGATCAAACAACCCCATTTTTAATCCTTATTCACAACTTATTTTATCATTTTTAGTATAGTTCAGAGGTTATTCAGTCATGTAAAGGTTTCTTTTATTCTCTTCTCAATCTCTCACGATTTCCTCCCCTTTATTATTAGCAAGTGTATGTTTTTCTAATCACATAGGAAATTCTAATGTTTTGTGGGAAATGGATGGAGTTAGGGGTTGGGTCCGACATGTTTGAATGCAAAATGCACAAAATCTTGTGGTGGGTACCCATATGCAGTTGGTCCATTTCATAGAGATATCCTTCTCCATATTCTCTATTGCTGAATATAGTTGACTCAGGATTTGATGATGCAGGGTTTATCAATATGTTTAAAGGAATATAATAATTCAAAAAAAGTATTCACTAGGCTTGATCCAAATGGATATATTGTGTTTTGGACATGAGTATAACATGGATAGACTTTCATCTAAGAAGATTTTCAAGTGAGCATTAACATCGACTCATACGAGTGCTAATAGATTTTTAAATATAATTATCAAAATTATGGTATACATAATCTACTTCTCATAGACGTTCAAAAAAAAATCTACTTCCCAACTTTTACTACTCTCTACCTTAAGTTTAGTTGTATCAAACTTTTTCTCTAGTTTTATATTGTGTATTCAGACATTTCTACCAAAAAAAGTAGAATATCCAAATTTCTACTATGTAAAATACATTGTAGAAATTTCTACCAAAAAAAAAAGTAAAAGCTATAGAAGAAAATGTAGAATGTCCAAATTTCTACTATGTAAAATACATTGTACAAAGAAATAATTGATTGCGTCTAATTACAGATTGTGTCGCTTGAAAATGGTGTAAAGCTACTCCTTCCCAACTATTTTTATGTAAGCATCTCTTCATGGGCGACAATCCTCTCAACTTGGTCTTTTTTTCCCCAAAACACTTAAATTATCACTTTGATTTCCGGGAACTTGTGTGGAACATTACTTTATTTAGAAACCTGTGACATCATTTGGTTCCTTTGTAATAAAAACAGCAACAACATATACTTCGGTCGATGAATATCATAAATTTACTGCAAGAATAGGTTTGAAATGATCTAATTAAATTCAAACTCTAGTAAATGAACTAATTTACTAATATAAAGGTTGGAGAAATGAAGCGTAAGGGATCATGATTCAAACATTGGTTAAGAAACTAATTTACTAACATTACTAACAACTAGTATTTAAAAAAAAAAAACATCATATGGTTTAGATTCCATTTCAAGTGTCCAATTGGAACATTTGAATATGAGTCATAATTAATCGCAAGGGCGTCTAAAGACTTCCCACGATTTTAATTTTTTTACCAATTATATGAATTTTACATTTTTTTCTGTAAGCATATGAATTTTACATGAAACACTTTGTTTATTCTTAATCTGACCTACAAATTTTTGTAGATTTACTATTACAACTCCTAGTATGACCCCTCCAAATATTTGTAGATTTCAGTAAAGATTTTCGTTTTTTACATAAAAAAATTCATATAAAGTATGTCTAATATTATTGATTATTGATTATAGATTATTATTGTTTTATATATTCCGACGAGTAATGATATATACACACCTCATATTTTAAACACTCAATTTTCACCTTTTTTTTATTTCTATCTCTCTCATCTTATCATCTATCACATCTCATATTTTCTCTCTCTTACTTTTTCTTTTCTCCCTATCTCTTTCATCATTCCACCTCTCCACCTTAAAAGAGAGGTGTGGATGAAACATTACCCATAACAATTACCAAAAGTTTCGAGCTTACCGGCTTGTCGCTCAAGACTAGTGCAAACTGCAAACAAGGACCTTCTGAAGTGAAATACGGACAAGTATTAAATATTAAATAAAGAAAACTTGATGTTGTCGTTGTTGTAATTCGCTTTTAGCTCCTTAAGAAACTGTGACTTGATTGATGGTTACACGTTAATTAAGCTGAAGCTAGGCTTGAACTGCATATGATGTTGCTATTTATCTTTTTTTTTTTCTACATCGGAAAATAGTTGCTATTTATCTATATGATTAAAGGTTTGATTAATTTGATAAGTTTGGTTAAAAATAGAATGACTTCAAATGAGAAAAAATTATTTTTCATCACACTTTGCTCAAATAGTAAGTCCCGAACCTTTTTTTTTATGGAAAGTACTTCATTCATATAATTAAAGAGAATACATCCGCTAATAAATGGAAATGATAGGGCCTACATCCAATACATCATTTTTTTTAAAAACAACTAAACTTGAGGGAACATTCTCCGCTCAGATGGTGTCAAGGGAACTAGAAGCCAACTTTGAAACAAAATGAGTTGTCTTGTTGCCCAACCTTTTAACAAAAGATAAAGTAAAGAAATCAAAATAAGACACTAAAATACTAGAGTCACATAATACTGAACTGAATTAAAGGGAGCTCAACGGAACGTCTCCGCCAAGAGAGGAGAAGAAGCATGAACCAGTGAACCACAGCCGACAACCAAAGAAAGACTTTCACCATCCCGTGCCTAAGCCAAACCAACCTCGTTAGAGTCCCTTAGGCAGTGTCAAAGTTCACTTTGACGACGTTCAACGAGGGTGGAACCACCTTACCTATGTACGTGACCACCCTCCCAGCAGTAGTAGCCTGCGACATCTATAGCGAGTTTGAAAATGACCTGCATGAGTAGCTTTTAATTTGTTTTCAAAAAATAACTACAAGAAAAAATAAGGTGATTCAAACATACTAATGAATTTTTTTTATATCTTTTACATTAAGGTTTTAACACATGGCCCTAAGTAAAGTTTAGATTGAATGATCCTAATTTTATATGGACTAATGACATTCAAAATAAGTGAGTTAAGAATTTCATATTTATTTATTTATCTTAAATATTATTGGTACACTTAGTACTATGATAATATTTTTTTTTCGTACATAGGACTATGGTAACTCAACAACTCATTAACACAAATATTCAACTAAAAATAAAGTTCTTTTTTTTGTTTACGATATCTCGATTTAATAATTAGATTAAAATGTGTTAAAATGTTCATTTACTTTTTATTTTCTCCTTTTTTAATTTTATGAACATTTACAGTTTTTTTTAATAACAATTTGCTTCTAGGCCAACGGTTTTTTTTTTTTTAAGGATGGACTAAGCAAATGTATCAACCCAACAAAATAATAGATCCGCTTAAGGGCTAGTAGCTCTACTTGGATTATTTTCTTTTGGTCCATCAGCCGAATCAACACAGAACTTGTAGAGAAAAAAATTAAGGGATGATAGTTAGGACTTAGGATCTAAATAGTACTATTTGACCAAAAATTTTTTTAGTAAATACCAATTAAATAACGAGATTAATGGATATGCACTGTCATTGTAAAGAAGTTTTACACTAACGTCCAATCACATTATGCCACATAAGACTAAGTAGTTACAAATCTTTTTAATTTTAATTAGTAAATTAATAAATCGCTGATGTGGCGGAAATCAATTGGGTGCATGTGTAAAACAAGTTTACACTGTCGGTGCATCTCCTATTTTCTCTTAAATAACACGCATAGAACTTTTAACACTTGCATTTATCTCACATGGAAAAATTATGAGTTTTATTTACATACACTTATAGTATAAATGAATGTTTTTTATGAAGAAAACTTCGGATGAATTTTACTCGTTTATAATATTTCTACACAATCACAGTTCAAAGATGTAAGAGAGATGATTTTTACAATCACATTCAAAAGACGTGAGAGAGATATTTCTTATTTAATCTTATTAAAATATTCTATAAATTAGATAATGATATGATAAATTTCTCAAACATGATACTATAAGTGAGGATGAAAGTACGTCTAACTGCCCACATAAATCATAAATCATAGATCTATAACCTAATCCATATTAGGTATAACCAACTTAATAAATAAACAAGTTAGAGATTTTTTCAAAAATCTATTTAGATAAAAACACTAGGTTCAAAGTCTCAAACCATTCGTGTTTGTTTGGCTAGAGATTGGGATGTCGTCTGTATTCATGTCTGGCGTGAGGCGAACCAAGTTGCTGATTGCCTTGCAAGTGTTTCTCATGGCTTGGGTTTGGGGTTGCACTGCTTTGAGTCTCCTCCTCCTAGTTGCTTGAACCTCTTGTTGTTTGATCGGATGAGAGTCACTCTCCCTCGCTCTATCTTAGTATAGTTTCCTTTCGTTTTTGGGCTTAGCCCTCCTTGTAAAAAAAAAAAGTCTCAAACCATTAAAAAAGTCTTTTAATAATTATCTAATTTTATTTTATGAACAATAATATTTTTATTATGATATGTTATCATGAAATATAATTGAAAAAAAAAATTAGGGAAGGGAGATTGCAAAGTGGAAATTGGGATTTGGGACTATAACTTGTTGGGAGTGTCCAAGTATAGAATATTTGGAAGTCCAGTAGAAGTAGGGCTTTACTTGTTGGAAGAGTCCAGTTTCAGTTTCTGTTCAATCCAACCCAACCAACCAACCAACCAACCGTCCTTCGTTCGTGTATTCTTTTTCTCTACGCAAACCCAGAAAACAAACAAAGCTAAATATCTCTTTCTCTCTTCAACCCCAAAACAAAACTACACATCCCTTGTTGTTCTTCTCCCTGAAAATATCTCTGAATTGATTTTGTATTCGATACAACACAATTCAATTGAATTCCGATGTCAATGGCGATGCCTAATCAGGAAGCAATTGACACCTTCATCAACATCACCGGCTTATCTCAACCAATCGCACTCCAGAAGCTCCAGGTTCTCTTTTCTCGATCAATTCATCTCTTTACTATTTCAATTGCAAGCGATAGATGTATGGATGATTATTCAACTGATTAATACCTAATACCCTAGGTTTTTCTTTCCTTAATTGCTTAGTTACTCCACTTCACCCACGCATTTATCTTGCTTATCGCTTCTTCATTGTCTTCTAATTTCATGCTTCTCTTTCCCAACCCTAATCAACGGGTTCGATTATAATATAAATCTTGTCTTTGCTTATATAGGATGTACTCCTATTTTTTAGGAAAAAAGTATCTAAGGGTTAGATTGTATTATGACCTTAGATTAGATGATGTACCTACTACCATTGACCTCATATTGTTACACATGAGGTTGCTTAGAATTTTAGACATGTGAGATCCCCTCATATTTTCAATGCTGCGTGCGATTTTAACATCGAAATTGTCTGCACATTATTACTATCTCATAAAAGTTGTATATGGTGTCTGGTGGTTGATTTAATGTTGTTTCTTGTCAGGAGCATGGGGGTAATCTTAATGAAGCTGTCAATGCGCATTTTAGTGAAGGAGACAGAGGTTTATCTACCAGGTATACTAGATCAGTGAGCTTGTGAAATCTAATTAGGTTGTTAGTTTGTGATTGTGTGATCTTGATATCTTGATTCGTTCGTTCGTGTCCAGTGTGCATAATACCTCTGCTGTTGCTGCTGCTCTGCAAGATGATTTCATGGATATAGATGATGAGCTTCATGCTGATGAACTTCGCGGACCTCTGCCTCTTTTATCTTCTGCTAGAACTAATCCCTTTTCTCTTCTCGATCCAACACTTGGGAGAAGTATATTTGATTCTCATCTTGATCCAACAACCCAAGCACCGTTTGTTACCCTTCCGAGAGAGGTGAGAGAGATTCCTATAGAGGTTAAGGATGGCAGTCAATCTGCACCTCAAGGTAGCCATGATCCGAGTCCAACTATCGAAGATGTCACTGGAAGTGTTCAAGCAAATGGTCCCGATATTCAGGGGATTATCAGACTTGATGATGAAGATGATGACGACACACTAACTACCCGGACTGCACATCAGGATGAGCAACACAATATCTTGGGTGATACTTCACGTGACCAAAGTGCTATGCCCAGTGCTCCTAGGTTTGAGAATTTGCCAGATTATAGCAATGACATAGAAGAAGAAATGATCCGCGCAGCAATTGAGGCTTCTAGACGGGAAGCTTCTAGCCTTGGCAGACAAACTGTATGTTTATTTTTTTATGGATTCTCATGCTCTGGTATTCTGAATGATGGTCTTGCCTTAGTATTTATATCTCACCTGGTGTAGGATTTAAGTGAAGCGGGGCCTCAGTCAATGCAATCAGATTTGGAAGATCCTGAGCTTGCCCATGCAGTTTCACTGTCTCTGAAGGCACGTTAATATTTATTTAGTTATTCATTTTTCTTATTCCTTTATGTTACTGTGCCTTGAACCTGTCGTTTTAAATGCATTCTCACCAGGACAGATGGTGCTTCCACTTTGTTTTTCACTAATAATGGAAATTTTGAACCTTAACCCCTTTTAACATTAAATGAATCCAGACAGCTGAGCAAGAGAAAGCATTGCGCAAGCAAGGAGGGGAGGATGGGGATGTTGGAGCATCAACAGGGCCATCTAAGTCATCTGAAGTTGAACTACAGGAAATGACATCAAATGAAAGGTATATTCTCTTTAAGCTTGTTTTTGTTCTTGCGCTCTACTACATGGTCTGTATAGGATACTGCATTTTTCCCTTTTGGTGGTTGAATCTGAAAGGGACAATATGGTTATTCTAGACTGCAGACAGGAAGCTCATCCTTCCAAGATGAAGGTGAAGACTTAGAAGAGCAACCTCTGGTTAGGAACAGGTCTAGGCGAACAACTTTGGGCTCGTCAAGGTCAGCCAATAATGATGAAGTCATTGAGGCCAGTACACCACCAGCAGCTGTTCAGCAGGATGACAGCAATCTTCCTCAGCAAAATGACGATTCCTTCCCCACTGATGAGGTGATTAGTCCTTCAGTTAATCAGTTTTCATAAAGAAATTATGTTTCTGGTTTGCCACTGCATCTCAGTGTTCATTCCTCCTATTTCCATGTCGTACTTAAATGAAATTGCAGTGGGGTGGCATTTCTTCTGAGGAGCATGATGAAGCAGTTATGCTTGAGGCAGCAATGTTTGGTGGAATCCCCGAAGGGCGTCAGTATCCCTATGCTTTTGCACCACATGAGTTCATGCAGAACAGGGGTATTTATCCTCGGCCAATGCCTCGTCCACCTTCGCCATCATTGACAGCTCAGCGTTTAATAAGGGAACAACAGGTATGGTCGGAAATGTGGATTGTAGGTTGTAGGAGATGGCCTTACCTAACAGCTGCTATTGTTTCTTATATTTATTTAATGCAGGATGATGAATATCTTGCATCACTACAAGCAGATAGAGAAAAAGAATTGAAAGCCATCGAAGAAGCCGAGGCTGCTCGTGAAGAAGAAAAGCGGAGAGAGGAAGAAGCTCGCAGGAAATTACAGGAAGAGCAGGTAATGCATTTGTAACTAATTGCATTGTTTTCAAATTTTACTTGCTTTGAGCTGACAGTGCCTTTTTTATCCAATTTTATTTATATAAGTAGAGACGATACGGTAACGACAGACAGTTGCCATACATTTCAATTTTATTTTATATTCCATTCTCATGCATTTCTTGGAGGGTAGGAGAGCAGCTATTACTAAGTAAACAGTTGTTACAGGTTTCCGGGGATGGGTTCCACTAACACACACCCCCGGATATTTTTTCATGCTTCCAATGTCTTGCTTTTTTTCTTGATTTGTATCCTTATTATGTACGTATGTACTTCCTTTTGCAGAACCTAACTGAATCTTTGCTTTCCTCAAAAGAGAACTATTAGCATGTTTGGTCGTTCTTCTAATTCTCTCATAAAGTCATAATCATTTCTCTCATCACAAAAGCTACTTATAGTAGCTTCTCCCTATGTGGAAGCCTACTCAGTTTTCAAATACACACTATGTCCAAGTACATTGTAATCTTACATTTTGTGTAATAATTCTGTGTCAGGAATTGGAAACACAGTTGGCAGCAAAAGAAGCTTCCCTACCATCCGAACCATCCTCTACTGATGAGAATGCTGTTACCTTGCTAGTAAGAATGCCAGATGGTAGCCGCCGCGGACGCCGATTCCTTAGATCTGATAAGCTACAGGTAGAGAAGGACCTGATAGAAATTGTGTTTACCTCTTGTTTCGTGAATATTTCTGCTAAACTTGACTCTGGGATTTTTCAGTCTCTTTTCGACTTCATAGATATTGCTAGGGTGGTGAAACCTGGAAGTTACAGACTGGTGAGTAGACCTCGTTGGATTTCAGTTTTTCTAATAATTCCTACCCTTGGCATATATTCTCATTGACATTGCGATCACTCGTTTGTTATTGGGACAGGTGAGACCTTATCCTAGGCGTGCTTTTGGTAATGAAGAAAGTGCATCGATACTGGAAGAGCTTGGCCTAACCAACAAGCAAGAAGCCTTGTTTTTGGAGTTAGTCTAATGCCCTGAAGCATATTTCTGGAAAACCATTAATTGAAGCTTTTAGTTATTAAATTATGGATCCTTACACATGATGATATGGAATTTCCACCTGGTTTGTGTTGTTTGGGTAAAGATATTTATAAGGGTTAAAAACTATAATCGTCCCTGAACTTTGAGCGAGTTTTGAAAACCGTCCCTCGCCGGAAAATTATCTGAGAACCATCCTCAGACTTTCAAAAACAAATTTGACCCGTCCCTCCTGCAGTCTTAGGTCCGGCAACCGCTTACGTGTCTGTCCACATCAGTTAATGAGGGTCCTACGTGTATTTTTTTTAAATAATAAATATTTCTTAAAAAAAACATCATCATTTATTTCAAAATAATCTCTTCATCGTGAATATAGCAGTGGTACAGAAATCATTATCTTCTTCATTATTATGTGAAATTTTTATGTTTGCCACTGATCTGTGAAATTTTTTTATAGGTTTCATGAATTACCGGAACAAGGATTTATTTTTTCTTTCAGAATTCTATTAATTTTCAATTTTTTTCCACGCAATTTCAATGGTGTTCTTTTTCACCAACCTGAACGATTTATTCTGGGTGTTATTGGATGAAAGAGCATGTTTTGTTTCATGGGTTTTGTTGATTTGAATCATCATCACAATCATCATTTGTCACCACCTGCACATGCGTCTAGCTAGCTTGCCATGTTTTGATGGAGAATCTGCGTGTGTGAATGAAGATGGAGAAGTACCCGAGAGATCTGCTTCACAAATTCCCGGTGTCAAGTGGTGGCAGTGAGAAAATTGATAACAGAACGCAGACACAGATACAGATTCAACAACCCCAAAACCTCAACCGTTGCATAACCATAGAGAGCCACCATCCCAAACCTCCTCAGATCAGACAAGCAAAAAACTCAACTCTAGAAGAAGAAGAAGAAGAAGGTAGTTCAGATCTGAAACCAAACTCGGTTGCTCCTCCACCGTTGTTCACATCTGAAGTCAAATCTCCCTCTTTTTCTTCAAACCCAGCCAAATCCCCCTCTTTCTCTTCAAACCCAGCCAAACCCCCTAACCCCCTTCTTTCTAGGTCGGCGTTTTGAGGTTTGTTGGTGGTGGAGGCGCGGTATGGGCTAGGGTTGGGGGTGGCGGCGCGGTGTGGTTGCGGCGGCGGTGCGATGTGGTTAGGGTTGGGGGTGGTGGCGTGTTTGGGGGATGTTGGAGGAAATGAAGACATGATGAAGAAGAAGAAGAAGATGATGGGGACTCAGGGATAATTTGGAGATTTAGGTTTATATTAGGGTTAAATGATTAATTAGTAATAATAATTAGGAAATATAAATTATTCAAAAATAAAATAAAATCCACGTCAGATCTCATTAATTGACGTGGAAGGACAAGTCAGCGTTGGCCGGAGACAAGGCTGCCGGAGGGACGGGTCAAATTTGTTTTTGAAAGTTTGAGGATGGTTCTCAGATAATTTTCCGGCGAGGGACGGTTTTCAAAACTCGCTCAAAGTTCAGGGACAGTTATAGTTTTTAACCCTATTTATAATGCACCCGCCAGTCTAGGATTACAACAAAATGATTTTAAGGTTCGTGATTTTATTTTATTCTAAGATATTTTATTGAGAATCACCCTTCGTAAGCTACACAAGTGAGACATACATGAAGAAGAATAACGTGTTGAAGGGGAGGGGGAGGGTGAGGGTGTCCGAGGTTGAAGGTTGTTGGATACCTTCCAAAGCTCAGACTCGGCAGCGTACCAGCGGCTACCCTAGCAGTGTAGCTTCCACTTGCAAGCCAAGAACCCACATGTTTAATGAAAAAGATTTTTAAAATGCATGCTTAACTATCCAAAGTAATTATTTAAGGGTAATATAAGATTAAAGGGGACACTTGTCCCCACTTTTGCAGACTTTAATTTTAAAAAATAATTAAGCAAAGTCTTGGGTTCGAGTTTTGTGCATAAGAATCGCTTAGGCGTTCCTTAATTTTCTTTACTTTGTTGTTAACTTTCCGAAGAAAAAAAAAGGAAACTCTAAACTAAGGTTTTACTTTATATAATTACGGTTTTGATTCGTCCACACTCAATTTTTTTTCTTTTATTTCTATTTTTTTTCTTCTCATCTCTCTTATTTTCCTATCTTATTGTTTATCATATCTCTAATTTTTCCATTTTCTCTTTTAAGTGTAAGTGAGATTAAAGTGTTAACTACTTATTAATATAACCGGTGCAGAATTAGTGAATTACTTAAGAGATTATCTCCATCCTCTGACTAGTCTAACGGATTGGAAGCTTCTCTTTCTTTGTTCTTCCATCAAGAGACTTTCATATTTAGGAGAAAACAATATGAGGCAAAGACAATCCCGTTCAAGCTAACATTGTTAATTTGTTTTATTTCAATCCAATTTTGGCTTGAAATTTAAACGCCCTGCTAAATATAGGAGTTCAATTAGCAATAAGTCGGATATTCATTCTTTAACAAACTGAAATGTTAATCTTCAAAAGGAATCCCATGACCAACAAATTCTTGTTATAAAAGAAAAAGACTACGTTTCAAAAAAAAAAGACTACAACAAATTCAGTTTTTTTTTTTAACTTAAACAAACTTAGTTGAAAGTTAATACTTAAAATGGATAAAAAGAAACAACAAGGACAAAGACAATTTTAAAAAGAAACGCAGTTTGTAAATTTTACGAGTTTTCATGCATGTTTTAAAAGTCGAATTAGTTTTTAAACCAAACATATATTATATCACTGATTTGTAACAAAAAATATATTATATCACTGAATTTTTTTTTGGTACATCGGAATGTTAAACGACAAAAGAAAGACTACAAAGCTAACAGATCCCGAGCTAAGATGGGATCAAGCTGAGGAGGGGGGTCTTCTAATCGAATAAAGTCACACTGCTGAGACAGGCCTAAACCGGCTAAGTAATCCGCCACTTCATTGGCACTGCGGGA
Organism: Lotus japonicus; assembly: GCF_012489685.1. NCBI lineage: Eukaryota > Viridiplantae > Streptophyta > Magnoliopsida > Fabales > Fabaceae > Lotus > Lotus japonicus. The sequence continues at coordinate 92,867,183 of NC_080042.1, read as the reverse complement.
AGCATGCTGGAGCTGAACACTCCACGGACGCTGAAGGAGCTGATTAATCTCCAGAAAGTCTGATGCTAAGGCATGGAATTGATCATAATAATATTGACTTTCAAAATGTAAAAATAATAATGTATTAAATCATAAATTAGTATAGATTATAAAAAATAAGGGTCCATCTAATGTGCACCTGCAAAAAACTGGTGTAATTTTACACTAGCAAATTCCATTAACTGCCGTCAGATTTGAACTACCTATTAAAATAATTAAAAAATTGTAATTTAAAGTAAATGACAGTAGTGCCCCTTTTTATCTATAGGACTCTTTTTTTTTTTTTCCATATCTATAGAGGATTCAGTCCTTAAAAGTTAAAACATAATCAATTTTCTTTTAATCATATTTTTGAATCTCATAACCCATTTCATTGTTTTCAATTGATCAACGCCATTCAAACATCTGAAAAACCTTCGAAGCCAAGAGAATGAGGAAATAAACCACAAAACAACAACCACGAAGAACCAAACTTCAGATCTGAAACAGAACAAGCCACACCAGCACTCCTGCTAATCAATTCGTGTGTTAATCCTAAACCTATTAAAAAAATTGACGGTTTTTTTATGGGGTGGGTCTTCAATCAAGTAGTTCTGTCGTTAATGATTTTTCTGGGTTTGTATTTGTTTATCCTATGGTGGTGGTGTTGGTTGGCGTCAGCGTCGGCGTGGACAAGTTGCAGAGGCTGTGGTGGTGTTGGTTGGCATCGACGTCGGTGTCGGCGTTGGCTTACAAAGTTAGTGACATGGTGGTGGTGTTGGTTGGCGTCGAGTTGCAGAGGCTATGATGGTTTGCCGCCAAGGTATTGTAGGGCTGGCGATGAGAAACTGTGTGTGGTGTTGGTCGGTGTCGGCGTCGAGTTGTAGAGGCTTTCTATAATTTTTTTTTCTTTTTTTTCCATCTAAATTTAGTTGGGGTAAAACTGTCATTTACTTCAAAATTAATTAAATGAGAATTATTAATATGAAAAATAAGAACTAACAGAATGTAACGGCACTGGACGGAAATTGCTAGTGTAAAATTACACTAGTTTTTTTCAGGTGTATATTAGAGGTTGCCAAAAAATAAAGGTAAGTTACATTTTGATAAAAATATTACAAATAATTGATGTGGAAGTCATTCGATCAAAGATTGATTATTTTCTATTTTCCGATGTAGCAAAAAAAAAGATTGATTGTCTTCCTCTTGAAACCAAAAAAAAAAATCAAACCATTGATTTTCAAGATCTATCTGACAAAAAGTTTTTTTTTTCTTAACGAAATATGACAAAAAGTTATCAAGTAGTAAGACCACTAATGTCTTTCAAAAAGAAGACCAATAATGTAATATTGAAATAAAGTCATTTTTACATAATTCTCTATAATTAAGAAAATAGTTAAAATTTTCTAATTTAACCTTATTTAAAAATTTATAAACTCAATAAAATTATCTGTCAATGTTGATTATCTTTACACTGCCTTAGAGATTGTCCGCACTCAAGAGAAATTTGGATGAGAGCAGGGGCTCTCGCTTGGCCAGGATTCCAGGTGAGTGGATGCACGGATTGGGTGTCTCGGCATGCACAAGGGACGAATGGAATCAAATTCATCGCTTGCTTGTGGGGTGCTTGGAAGTGGCGCAATAATATGATTTTTGAAGACTCTCCGTGGCCAGTTCATGAGGCGTGGCGTCGTATTTGTCATGAGCATGATGAAATCATGAGATTCACAGAGGAAGATCAAATAGAAGATGATCAAACTATGATGTCCACTATGTGGACTCCGCCTGGGGAAGGAACTGTGAATTTGTGCCTTGACGGAAGCTTTAGCAGGGAGAGGATTTGCATGGGCTCGGGCGGGTTGGCTCGTGATTCCCAGGGTCGGTGGCTCGCCGGGTTTTTCAGCCACATGGGCGGAGGAAACGCGCTGCTGGCGGAGGCAATGGCGCTGAAGATCGGGCTACAGATCGCGTGGGATAAAGGGTGGAGAAAGGTACAGTGTACCGTGGATTGTGGCACGTTGGTTCATGCACTGAATGATGACGGTTCACAAGCGGCTGAATATTTATTCCAAAAGGGTTTATTCGATCCAATCGTACCACGTAATCTGTTAAAAAAGGGTGTTCTAGCTTGCCAAACCCATGTTGTTCTCTTTTTTCTTCCCTTTTCTTTCTTCCGATTCTATTAGCTGAGATCTTGGTTCATGCACTGAATGATGTTGACAGTCGTATTTTCTTGCCCATTCTTGATGATATTTTGGAATTAATGGCTAGGAATTGGTATGTTTCCCTAAGTACTATCAGCAGAGAGTGTAACCAGCCCGCGGATTGGCTAGCTAGGAAGGGAGCCTCGTCACCAAACGTTGATCTTTGCATCCTTGAAGTTCCTTCCCCGGAAGTTGAGATCCTCTTATTGAGAGATCGTTTAGCTTTGTCGCAATTTAGTTGTTTTGTTAGTTTTCCGATGTATAAAAAAAAAAAAAATTTACAGACTTATAATAAGAAATAAAAAGAGTATAAGGGTCTCAGTTTTTTTCAAACAAGGGTCTAAGTTTTTTTTTTTTGAAAGTAAGGGTCCAAGTTGATCAATTCAATTTAACATTTAAATAAAATTTATTTATTTATTTTATCACTATATTTATTAAATTAGAAAAAGATAAGGTTTCAATAGCTTACGTGTAATCTAGTCAACACGCTGTGGACCAATTTAACGCATGCCCCACACACAGAAATTCCTCATGACAGTAAATGGAAAGAGAGCATAGCTCTGACTTGTAGCATAAAAAATGCAAAAAAACATTTAATGCATGCATGACCAATAAATTTCACTTGAACTCATTAAACATTTAGTCAAAATTTCAATATTTAAGTAGTATGTTTGGAGAAATATTTGTTAAGTGAGTTATACTTCATCTGTTTTAATATAAGTGTTCACTTAAAAAAGATGCACACATATTAAGAATAATAATTAATTTATTAATTTTGTAAAATATAATTTTTAAAGTGTATTATTATCTCTCTTCATTTATTCTTTTTATAGGGTATTTTATGGAAAAATATCAATTAAGGCTTCATTGAAATTCTAAGTTGACAGTTATTATGAAACAAATATTTTCTTTCTAAATGATCAATTAGTATTTTGTAATGAATGAAGTTCAAACTTAATGGAATCCCCAACCCTCAAGAGCGGTCATCTCATGACTGTCAGTTGTAGAGACACACTATTAACGCCAGAAACTTATACATATACTATTAATTTTAATTTTAATTTTTTTTTGAAATTAATAATTAATAACAATTAATAAGAAACATGTAACTTTTTCTTTCCTATCCACATCACATCCAGTCATTCCATTTATTATTCTGAGTCATCACATACACATAGGATTTATCCACTGAAAATTAAAATATTATTTTTTCCTATATATATACTCCATCCTAATCCAAACCATGTGCTGGTTTTCACTGTATGCAAACAAACAATTCAACAGTCTCACAGCGTCGACAACTCTGACGCCGCGTTGTAGAACCCAACCACCCACCACCACAAAAACCCTCTTCTCTTCGTCCACCAATCGCGTTTCCGATCTTCCGTTTCATGGTCATGGGCATCGTCTTCTCTCGCCGACATGCTCACCAAGTCTCGCCGTCGTTTGGTGAATTGCCGGAGAGCTGCGTCGCTCTGATCCTCGGGTACGCCGATCCTCCTCAGATCTGCCAGCTCGCGACCTTGAACCGCGCCTTCCGTGCCGCTTCCTCTGCCGATTTTGTCTGGGAATCCAAGCTCCCCGCCAATTACCGTGCGATTGTCAGGAAAATCTTCACCGATTTTCCCTCCGATTCGAGCAAGAGAGACACTTACGCTGCCCTTTGCCGCCTCAATACTCTTGATGGAGGCACCAAGGTAATTGATTAATGGTTTGGTTAATTGATTATTTGATATAGAAATCACTTTTTGGAGGAAGAATTAATGTTTGATTATATGGGGTATTTTTGTTGCAGAAAGCTTGGTTGGATAAAAGCACGGGGAAGATTTGTATGTGCTTATCATTCAAGGGACTGTCCATAACCGGGATTGATGATCGGAGATATTGGAAGGATATCCACACTGAAGAGTCCAGGTGGGTCAGCTTCTTCACATCCATTTTCTCGATAATTTTTTTTGGTAGGATTAGATATGATTTTGATCCCTAAAAATAATAATAATATTTTAATTCTTATTTAAGTATTATGTATTTGTAAATTGGAGTCACGTTTTTTTAAATAAAAGTAATTAGATTAAAATGAACATGTTTTGAATTTCTTAGTGATTTAAAACAATGAAATTTAAACAGGGTTAAAATTTAAACATTTGGTCTCATGATGATTTTTGTTTTCACATTAGTTTCATGAATGTGGGGCAACTAAAGTAGAGAGTAGAGGCTGGAAAATATTGGAATTTGAATTTATTGCCGTTGCGTTTTCCTTAAACATGTCGTCATTGCTTTATAACCGTTTGATCCTTGTCAATCAATTTAGATTTAAAGAGACTAATTATACATATGAAATCTGATTATTGAAAACCGTCGTTGATTAGATGACTACAAAGTTGTGAATGTAGTTTATGTGATCGCATGAAAGCCGAATCCAAGAAATGTAGTGACAGAAAAATGCCGAGTGGGGTAAATAAAAGAACTATGGGTGGGAATTGGCCGACTTAACCTACATTAGCCTTAGTCGTACCAGGCCTAATTAGTAAATAAATAAAATCATTAAAAGCTTATTTAGTTAAGAAGACTTGGTAGAGAATTTATAGATCTACCAATCTAACCCTAGCAAAGAAAAGCAAAATATTTAATAATAGAAACTTCTAGAGAAATCTCATTTTCTGGTAGTATTTCCAAACGAAGTCCATACACTTAAATGACAAACTAATTCCCTGGGCCTAGATGAATCCAACATGTGGCATAAGTTTTAGGCACAGAAAATATAATCGAAATTATGAATTACTATTGGAATTATTTAAATGACTAAATATTAGAACCCAACATGAGCCATTCGGCCTTAGTGTAGCTCGTTTGGGCCTTAGGTGTGGAACATTGTAAGTAGCCCCAGATTCAGTTGTATCAGGCATTTAGGCCATTAAGTAAGTAGTTTAACAAATCAACTTTTTAAGTAAATATACCTGACATAAATTATTTAATTTATTATTGCAATATTCTAATTTAGATTTTCATTATAATATATTGAAATTATATACTTAATAGACTTGTTTACTATTAAACATGACTTTTAAATAGGCTCTCAAGCCAATCTAGTCTTGAAAATGTCCTACATCGCCCAACATGTAGCCTATAAGTTTGTTGGCTCTTTAACTGATAAATTTATTTTCGTATATTTTAGTTTGTTTGTCTATAAATCTGGTGTATTTACTAGGTTTGTTACTTTACTTAAGAGTTTTATTATGAAATAGGCTATCAAGCCAACTGGGTTTTTCGAGAAGACTATTCCTTAAAAATATCCTTTGGTAGATCATGTGCAAGACTTGGGCATTAATTTTTTGAATTGATTTTGGTAAAATTGATTTGCTTATGGATAGAATTGATTTTGGTAAAACTAATTTGGTAAAATTGATATATAATTAGATATATTTATGAAAAAAATTGATTTTGTCAGAATAATGTTACGAAATTCCGTCGTGTAATCTCATAATTGGTTATGTCAAATGTAAAAGTAAGGATTTGTAACTTCATTCATAATTGATTTTGGACGTAGAATCCATCGTGAACTAAAACATACCAAACATATATTGAAAGTGAAAAATGCAAACATGGAACCAAACATGCATACATGCCCAAAGCATCATTAGAGTGTGAATATATCAAACATATATTTTAGTCTATTTCAGTTTTTGGTTTCTTTTTCTTCTAGTTTTGTTTAAAATAATAAAGCCTTAAATTCATACAAGTCAAGTATGTATGATTGTCAAAATAAGTAGTCTCTTTTAATGGAGCTTTGGAGTTGAAATTGAATTATCTTGAATGTCAACAGATTCGGCACTGTCGCATACCTCCAGCAAACCTGGTGGTTTCAAGTGGATGGGGAAGTTGAGTTTCCATTTCCAGCAGGGACATACAGCTTATTCTTCAGACTTCATCTAGGGCGAGCCTCCAAAGGGAGGTTTGGTCGGCGGCTGTGCAACACTGAGCATGTTCATGGCTGGGACAAAAAGCCTGCACGGTTCGAGATTTGGACTTCAGATGACCAATATGTTACATCCGAGTGCTTTCTGAAAGAACCCGGCAAATGGTGTTTTTACCATGCCGGCGATTTCACGGTTCTGGATGGTGGTGATGCATCAACAAAAATCAAATTCTCTATGACTCAGATTGATTGCACTCACACTAAAGGTGGTCTGTGTATAGATTCTGTGTTTGTATACCCAAGTGAATTCAGAAAGGTTAAGGCATTTTTAAATTGCTCCTAACCATTTCATGTAGGAATAGTGCATGTTTGGAAATTTTTGGACAATTCATTTAATAGTTAGAATCAATTCTGAGAAGAAGCTTATATTAGTAGCTTCTGAGTCTCAAAATTGATTCTAAGAAAATAGAAGTTGATCCAAACATGATAAAAGAGTGTACATTGTGTCGAATATGGACAAATAGAACTTAGAGCGAGTGGAATCAGGAAGGTTGGAGGAGGAACTGAGAATCGAGTTTTTATATGGTTCTTTAGGATTGAATTTTGTAGAAGCAAGGAGCTGGATGAACTTGTGCAATTTGACTAATTTCTTCGTTAATTATTTTATAAAGAATCTTTCTATTCATATCTTTGTATGGTACATTAGCAGCAGTTTTCCTCAGTGGATTTTGTCATTTATGCTCTAGATTGTGCACTAGAAATTGATATGTGCAATTTATAATTTTAGCTGTGCATTCACGCAAAGATAAGGAATGAATTTTTTTTTTGGATAGGCCAAAGAATTGCATTGAAAGGGGGAGATAAGGAATGAATGACATGGAATAATGAAATGCATATATCAGATTTTATATTTTGTATTGAATTAAATCATATTAATTTTTTTAGTTAGTTCTTTTTTTTTTGGTCAAAGGATGGTGTGTATTGAAAAGGCAGCCCAAAAAGGGAAAGGGCCCCAAAAGCGAAGAACACAAGGTTCCATTACAAATATTGAGCTGTTGAAGCAGGTAAGGAAGCCCATTTGTGACTCGCACAACTACACAGTTACAAGGAACTGTAAAAGAAACTACAATCTGCCAAATAGTGCAGAGGTAAACCGCCAACACTACTGCTCTACAAGAGACTGACAACATAATAAAGACAAGCATAAAGTTAAAGCTTCATCAAGACACAGCGAACAGCTCTAGCTAAAGCTGTTAGGTAGCCCATTAAGTGGGAATTGGGTGAGCCTCAGCAATAAGGATCCTCCAGAGAGCAGCCGGTGGTCTTAAGATCCAGCTGTGAGGGAGCCTATTCCCCTGGTGCATGGCTGCAACTTCATGAGCAGCTGGGTTGCCTGATCTGTGTGTCCAGGTGAAGCTACACTGACTGAAGCTTGACTTCAGAGAATGGATGTCCTGTATTATGTTCCATATTGCTCCTGATTCCTTTTCTTTTCTGCAGGCTTTGATTACCTTCAAGTTATCAGACTCGAAAATTACTTTATCCCAATGGAGGTTGTGTGCAATGATCATGGATTCACGCACAGCGAGCGCTTCTGCAATCAGAGGAGAACGTGCAGTTGTGGTTTTTGCAAAACCTGCCAGGATTTGTCCAGAGGAGTCGCGAGCAAGACCTGCAATAGAATTGGTTGGGGAAGTCTTGATCCAGGTCGCATCAGTGTTGAATTTCAGGGTCTCAGTGTTTGGCTTTCTCCACCTTGCAGCTTGCTGAGGTCCTCTCGGGTTGGGGGGAGAATGGCCCAAACCATTGGGATCTCCTTTGATCAAACCACACTCCCCAGCTAGAGCTTGAGCTCTAATCAGCGTGCCTGTGGGATCTGGGAGCTTGCCTTCAAACACAGTGATGTTTCTTGTCTTCCATATCTCCCATAGAAGGCAGCCAAGTGATGAGCATTCTTGCACAAAATTCTCTTCCCTAAGTCTGAGGCATTCAATTTTACTGAGGAGCCAAGAGTCAAACCTGGAAGCATCAGAGGTGTTCCACTGGAATTGGGATCCAAACCAGACTAGCCTGGTCCAATTGCAGTGGAAGATTGCATGCTCGACCGTTTCTGGAGCAGCGAAGCAGATCGGGCACAAGGGGGAGTTTAAAACTCGCCTTTTGTGGAGATTATTCAATAAAAATGATTTTTTTTCTGCTAAAAGGCTTAAAGGAAAACAAAAAAGATCCACAACAAACTAACTTAAAAGAAAAACACTACATGGCAACAATGATCTGTACAAAAACAAAAAAGAAAGCCCACAACCAACTGAATTTCTCTGCAAAATAATATGAAAGCTAACGGGCTTGGAAAATGCAAGATATTCCAAACACTGGCAAATGCTTTTATGACCAAAAGTAAATCGCAAAAAGCTTTACCCCCTTAATCCATGAATGATTCTAATACGAGGCCAGACCTACTTCTCACATCCCAATTGAATGATAATGATGGAAGGGATGGTTAAAGACTAAAGTGTTTTATTTCCTCCCTTAACCAACATCCACCAGATTACCACCTCCGGTCAGCCACCATCACCCTTCCCTGTTTTGTCCAGCCGCCACTGTTTTTCAATTCTAGTTTACTCCAACCACCACCACCGTTTGCTTCACCACTCTTGATGCTCCACCTGCACCACCACTTTGTCTATGTTGTTTCCTATTTGCTACAACTGTAGCTAGGTATTAGATGATAAATTGGCGGGTAAACCCACTTAACCTGCTATGCATACGGGGTGGGCGGAATGACTCAACTCACAAACTCATCCAAGCGACCCACTTAATCCCTAACCCTTTGAGCCAGTGATGGGGTAGGGAGGGCCAACCTGCGAGCCATCGGCTGACGACTTTGTGACCGTTGGTACTTGGTAAAACCGTGTTTTCTTGATAGGAACTGTTAACCGATTTTTAACTTTAATGTAATTTCAATTTTTCTTGTCAACTTTGACTCTTTCTTTAACATCAAAACATTGGAATTTGGTATTAGTCCCTTTCTTTATTTTGACTTCTAAGTAAAATAAATGACTTAATAAACATTTTATTTAGCTTTTGGAGTGTTTATTGTGGAAATTTGTTATAATTTTCCAAAATATAAAAATCACTTTAATATCATTTCTATAACATAAAATACACTCAAAATAATAAGGCTACACAAATTTCATTATAAAAAAATTGTGCAATTTCTTTTGAGATGAAAGTGTTATCAAAGGGAGTGTAACGATTGGGGAAGTACTACATTATGCATTTTATTGAAAATAACAAACACATTCTTTAAATAGAAAACAACAAACACATGAATTTTATTGGAAAAAAGAAAAACCAGCGACAAATAATGCTAACCTTATGTAACATGTGTTACCACCCCTCGTCTGTGAAATACGACCTATAAGTCTATAACTTACAAGAAAAACAAGAAACAAGGTCCAAATTACATGTCGCTGGTATAGACAATTAAATTAGTTTTTTTCTAAATCACTCGAAGTAATTATGATATAAAATCCCTGTAGTTTAAGCGATTTAGTAATATTTTAATCTATGTTTTAGAAAATTCTAGCTCATATTTACGTGGGATAATTTAGATATAACTTGATTAAGTTATTACTCTAATGTGATGGTTTTGATGCAAACAATTAAGGATTTACTTATTATATGCACTAACAGTGTACAATGTAAAAAGTTTTAAGCAGTTATTCAATTAAAATTTAATAATTTATCATGTCATAATTAATTAAATTTGAAGTTAAAATTATTTAAATGAAAAATGAAGATATTTGATTAAATGTATGTGTAAAACTTTTTATAATGTCAGTTCATATAAATTAAATCAACAAATAATTAAAATATTCGAATAGTTTATTTACAAGAGTCATTCAAAAAAAAAAAGAGCCAAACTCTTATCCATATTCCCAACCTAGCAGTCTATGTCCATTAAGTTAACTATTTAAATATTTAATCATACACATAAAATAAAAACATGATACATGCATCTTGAGTCTTGAGTTGGGCTCATCGATCATTGATCAATCATCTTGTTTATAGTACATTTTATAATCGTTATTATATCATGCAATGCGCATCTTGCGGTGTGCATTTGGACACTGCATGGATTAGTTTAGATTATGACGTTAAAGAATCTGGATTATTAATTAATCATATAGTATAAATTAAACACGAGGGGGTCGACATTGAAGGAATGTTAAACTTAATGATTTTATGGCTAAGAATTCCGTTTAGTTGGTTGACTTCAATTAAACTTTGAGGGAGGCCTTTGGCTTTTATGGCTGACCAATTCTAACCTTGTACTGGGCGGCTAGAAAGTATACATATGATCAGGAGAATTGTTTATAACTTATAAGCTGATTCAATCTAAGAGAAATTAAATAAATTGACCTAAACATTGAAAATGTGAAATTTTTGTCTGATTGAATCAAATTTTAGATTTGATTTTGAAATTAGATGCAATTAATCGATTAATCTATTTTTTCAAGTTAAATAGATAAATATAGAGATAAGAAATGTTGAGAAGCAACCTCTCTCAACATAAGTACAGTAACCTAGCTTGTGAAACACTTGACAAGACTCAACCCATATAGTAAAAACCTCTCAAAAAACCTCTCAAAATCTTCTAAAGAACTCTATAAACCTCACACGCACATAGTAAAACCACAAGCGACTACTCCTCTAGAGAGATCTCCATAAAAGTCGATAAAACGGTCGTAAATTCAACTGATGGAACCTATTAAACCGCTCGACACCGGTAAACAGAGACTCACAAACAAATGGTTCAAAAGCCTCAACAAATAAAACCCAACAAGGCTATGGCTGTTGGTCTGACACGGGCGCGTCAATGTATAAGACACTTGGGCTGATCACTTTGTATATCTAATGGGCCGGGCAACCCATGGTTCGTTCGGACCGAAACCCAAGTTATATAAAACAGGAACCACCCAAGCGGTGGGAGGCTATCATTTTCACGCATTTTTCATCTTGTTCGTTCCTTATCGCTCTCAATTGCTTAGCCCTTGCTTGATTTTTCATTGGTCTATTTTACATTCCTTTCGTTCTAAATCGATTAGCCTGAGAGGATAGTTCCATACCGGAACATTGGCGCCCACCGTGGGGCCGAAGGATACTTTCCTAGGCTTCAGTTTTCACCGCGATGGTGACTCGATCCGGGGCGAACGGAGAGAGGAATCATGTTCAACAAAATGATGTTCCTCCCGATGCTCTTCAACGGATCATGGATGATCTCAATGAACTTCGTCAACATAATCAACAATTACAAAATCAACTCACTGATCTCAATCAGACTCAGGGTTTACGAGAGGGCGATCGAAGAATGGCTGAGACGGTGGTGGACTTTCAACCTTTTACAGAAGAAATAGCGAATACCGCCGTCCCAGATAATTTGAAGACGTTGAAGCTTGATTCTTATTATGGTGATTCAGACCCAAAAGATCATTTAGTGTATTTCAACACGAAAATGGTCATTGTAGGCGCATCAGATGCTTTGAAGTGCAAAATGTTGCCATCAACTTTTAAAAAATCAGCGATGATTTGGTTTACCACTCTACCGTCAAGGTCAATTGTCAATTTTACTGAATTATCTACAAAGTTCTTGTCCCAGTTTTCTACCAGTCGTGCACAAAAAGTAACTCCGGCGACATTATTTAATGTTCGTCAAGGACCAAATGAAACTTTGCAGTCTTACATGGGGCGTTTCAATCAACTATCTGTTCATTTGGAGGATAAAATGCCAGAAATTTGCATTGCAGCTTTTGAATTGGGCTTGAAGCCGGGTGGGTTGAACAGTAATTTGAGTAGAAAGCCTGTGGAGACAATGGTGAATTTGCGCGAAAGGGTACAAGGGTACATCAGGGAGGAGCAGAGTGATCGGATCAAGAACAACCGCCCGAATGCAGCGGTTCCAGGGCAAAAACAGCAGTTTGAGACGAAGAAGGGAGCGGTTGCAGATCAATATTCGAAGGGATGGACCGAGAGTAGCAGCTCAGGGTATAATAATCGTAACCGTTATGACGGTCGATTTGCTAACCGTTCTAATTTCAAAAATCGTGCTCAACCGTATGGAGTGCGTGGGCCAGGACATTCGATGATGTGGACTCGGAATCAAAATGACCGTGCAGTACCTTTGGCGGTTAATTTGACTGAAGCTTTGCACACGTGTTTGGAGGCGAATGTTATTCGTTTTCCACGGCAGCCAAAGCCGTCAACGGGTTACGTGGATAAGAAGAAGTGGTGCGAGTATCATAGGATTTCAGGGCATAATACTGATGATTGTTTTACTTTGAAGAAGGAGATTGACAAATTGATAAAGGCTGGGTATATGAAGCAGCTTGAAGGACGAAGCAATTCAGATGAAGCAGGAACTTCAATAAGACGAACTGAAGATGGAAAAGAGATTGAGGGCGATGGTCAGGATAGACAGTCAGATGGAAAAGCAAAGGGGCGAATTCATTCTATTTTTGGTGGATTTCGTGGCGGAGGGATGACTAATTCAGCTCGTAAAAGGTACGTTCACTCCATTAATGCTGTTTACTCTAATGATTGGGGAAGTTGGGCAACCAATCAACCCGATATAACGTTTACTGTGCGAGATTTTGAGGGAATACAACCTCACGAAGACGATCCAATTGTTGTAATGCTGAGGATTGCTGATTATGAAATTGAGAGGGTACTTCTGGATCAAGGAAGCTCGGCAGATTTGATTTATGGTGACGCTTTTGAAAAGTTAGGGCTAAATGAATCTGATTTGTTGCCTTATGATGGTTCTTTAGTGGGTTTTTCTGGAGAAAAAGTATTTGTTCGAGGATATGTGGAATTGAAAACTGTCTTTGGAGAAGGGAAGAATGCGGAGGCATTTGCTATTAAGTTTTTAGTAGTAAAATGTACTTCACCGTACAATGTACTTATTGGGAGGCCATCACTAAACAGATTGGGGGCGATTATTTCCACAAGACATTTAACGGCGAAGTATCCATTGAGCAGAGGAGGAGTTGGAATTTTAAAGGCTGATCAAATGGTTGCTCGTAAGTGTTATTCAGAAAGCTTCAAGCAGTATGGGCACATGGGCAAGAAGGCGGTGAAAGAGGGGCATCGGGTCTATGAGGTGGATTTAGAACAGTCAGAAATCATTTTGGATCCTCGAGAGGGATTTAGTGAGCACAAGATGAAATCAGAAGAGGAAACTAAGGCGATCCAGATTGGGGAGCGAAACTTGAAAGTTGGTGTCAATTTGACTACAAGTCAGGAAAGCAGGTTAGTGAAGTTATTGTCCGAGAATATGGATTTGTTTGCATGGAGTGCAAAGGATTTACCAGGAATTGATCCGGAATTTATATGTCACAAATTGGCTTTAAATCCCGGGGCGAAACCTATTGTTCAGTTTAAAAGAAAGATGGGCGAAGAAAAGGCAGAGGCTGTGAAGGTGGAAACAAATAAGTTACTCGAAGCTGGATTTATTAGGGAGGTAAAGTATCCAACATGGTTGGCGAATGTTGTTATGGTGAAGAAGGCTAATGGAAAGTGGCGAATGTGCACGGATTATACAGATTTGAACAAACATTGTCCTAAGGATTCTTATCCTTTACCAAATATTGATAAGCTTGTTGATAGGGCATCAGGGTTCGGAATGCTTAGCCTCATGGATGCATATTCAGGGTATCACCAGATAAGAATGTACCAGCCCGATGAGGAGAAGACAGCTTTTATGACAAATCAGGCGAACTATTGTTATCAGACTATGCCGTTTGGGTTGAAGAATGCGGGAGCAACATATCAAAGGTTGATGGATAAGGTGTTTGACAAGCAGGTGGGGCGGAACATGGAGATTTATGTAGACGACATGGTGGTCAAGTCAGAGGAAATGATGGCACATTGTTCTGATCTCGAAGAAGCTTTTGGCGAATTAAGAAAGCATAACATGAGACTTAATCCAGAAAAGTGTTCGTTTGGAATTCAAAGTGGAAAGTTTTTGGGTTTCATGATCACCAGGAGAGGAATTGAGGCGAATCCTGATAAGTGCAAGGCGATACTTGATATGCAGAGTCCAGCTTTAGTTAAAGATGTGCAGAAATTAACAGGAAGAATAGCGGCTTTGTCCAGGTTTCTTCCGTGTTCTGGGGAAAAGTCAGCACCATTTTTTCAATGCTTAAGGAAGAACAAAACTTTTCATTGGACTGAAGAATGTGAGAAGGCGTTCCAAAGTTTGAAGGATCATTTATCCAGGCCACCAATTTTAGCCAAACCAGTTCCAGGTATTCCATTATCAATGTTTATTTCCATTTCTGATAATGCAGTTAGTTCAGTTTTGTTGCAAGAAAGTAAAGATGATATGAGGATCATATATTTTGTGAGTCATGCTCTTCAAGGAGCTGAAATTAGATACCAAAAAATTGAAAAGGCTGCATTAGCTCTAATCATATCCGCCAGGAAATTAAGACCTTATTTCCAAGGCTTTCCAATTGTGGTAAAAACAGATTTGCCACTTCGCCAAGTTTTGCAAAAGCCTGATCTGGCTGGACGAATGGTTTCCTGGGCTGTTGAATTGTCAGAGTTTGAAATCACTTTTGACAGGAAATGTCTGGTTAAAGCACAGGTATTGGTGGATTTTGTTAATGAAATGTCTTCCAGTGAGAAAAATATGGAAGTTGGCGAATGGAGTTTGTCTGTAGATGGCTCGTCTAATGTCAAGGGAAGTGGAGCTGGAATAATCTTAGAAGGGCCAGGTGGCGTGACAGTTGAGCAGTCACTCAATTTTGACTTTAAAGCAAGCAATAATCAGGCAGAGTATGAAGCTATAATTGCAGGTTTGAAGTTGGCGATCGAGATGGGGGTCAAGAGCATAATGATTAAGACAGATTCTCAGATAGTTTCCAGGCAAATCCAGGGTGAATATCAGGCGAGGGACGCACAGCTGGCTAAGTATTTATTGAAAGCTCAGGGATTGATAAAGCAGATTGGCACAGTGCAGGTCAATTATGTCCCGCGGGAGGAGAATACAAGGGCGGATATTTTATCAAAGTTAGCAAGCACCAAGAAGCCGGGAAACAATAAGTCAGTTATCCAGGAAGTCTTAAGTAGCCCAAGTATTGAAGAAGATGAGACAATGATGGTGTTAACTTTAGCGGATTCAGATTGGATAGGGCGTATCAAGAAGTGTTTGGAGGCAGAAGGTTCTGATGTGCTGACATTTTCTAAGGATCAAATTCGCGAGGCAAGTCATTACACATTGTTAGGCGGTCAATTGTACAGAAGAGGGATTGGAATACCTTTATTGAGATGTGTTCCCAAGGATGAGGTGGAAAGAATCATGTTTGAGGTTCACGAAGGTGTGTGCGCAAGTCATGTTGGGGGAAGATCTTTGGCGGCGAAAGTGCTCAGAGCAGGGTTCTATTGGCCAACTTTACGAGGGGATTGTATGGAGTATGTAAAGAAGTGTGGTAAGTGTCAAATTTATGCAGATTTACATAAGGCGCCGCCTGAGACTCTTAGCTCAATGAGTTCATCGTGGCCATTTGCAATGTGGGGAGTAGATATTCTGGGACCGTTCACTCCAGCAGGTTCTCAAATCAGATTTATTTTGGTGGCGGTGGACTATTTTACTAAGTGGATTGAAGCGGAATCAATGGCGAAAATAACAGCAGAAAAAGTCAAAAAGTTTTATTGGAGAAAATTGGTTTGCAGATTTGGCGTTCCGGCAACTATCGTCTCAGACAATGGAACACAGTTTACAAGCAGGAGTGTGAAGGATTTTTGTGCAGGAATGGGAATTGAGATGCGTTTCGCCTCAGTTGAGCACCCTCAGACAAATGGACAAGTGGAGTCAGCGAATAAAGTCATTCTCAATGGAATTAGAAAGCGTCTAGGCGAAGCTAAGGGATTATGGGCTGAAGAGTTAATCACGGTCATTTGGGCGTACAATACTACTCCTCAATCAACTACTGGCGAATCGCCTTTTAAGTTGACTTATGGGGTATATGCTATGATACCAGCAGAATTGCAGGATGTAACTTTCAGGGTGGCGACTTATAGTGAAGAGCAGAATGACAAGAATAGATTGGTTGATCTCAATTTAGCAGAGGAAACGCAAGCAGAAGTTCGTTTAAGGCAGGCAATGGTAAAACAGAGGTCGGAAAGGCGATACAATTCTAGAGTGGTTCCGAGGCAAATGAAAGTTGGTGATTTGGTTTTGCGCAGGAAGGCGAAGGGGCCTGATGATTCGAAGTTATCGCCTAATTGGGAAGGACCTTACAGGATTCTGCGAGAGCTTGGTCAAGGGGCGTATCATTTGGAGGAGTTATCTGGGCGAAGGGTCCCAAGGGCTTGGAACGCACAGCATCTCCGTTACTATTACAGTTGAAGTGCAGGGTGGTTCGTTTAGTCTGTTTGGTTTTGTACAGTTTGTTTCAGTGAATGTTTGTCCAAGACTATGTTTTGTTGTTTCAGTTTGTGTGTGTTGAAGTCTACGTTTGTTGGTTGTATTGTTTAAGACTATGTTTGTTGTGTAAGACTAAATTCGATGCACTCTTTTCTCTACCCCAGGCGGGAGAGTTTTTAACGAGGCATCAATTATTAATGAATAACAGGTATGCACTCTTTTCTCTACCCCAGGCGGGAGAGTTTTTAACGAGGCATAACCTTTTTAAAATGATCAAGGGCTTATCATTTTACTTATTTCTTTTACCCATAGCGGAAACTTATCAACTAAGGTCTATCAATTGGGCGACGTCAGACAATTGAGAAAAAAGTAAGTCTCTTAAAACAAGAGCATTCGGCCACGAATTCATAAGCACAGTCTTAAATTGGATTTAAGCTTGTCCAAACTAAGCACAAGTCTCCACGCGAGCATACTAATGAAATCAAATATGTTGACTTTGATTTCCATGAGTAACTATGTCAAAAATGAAAAATTTGACTAAGTTATGTTCACAAAGGCCTTATGATTCCAAAGTAGTTGGTTAAGTTTAAACTTTACGACATTTAAAGAGATTCATTCAAGGGTATTTTACCATGTACAGTAAAATGAGAGGGTAACGTCTTCAGCTAAATGACGAGGGCGGACAGATTTCGGTGAAAGGTTAGTAAATGTCATTTGTGTTAAGTTATATGTTTAAGTTATGTGATAACTGGAATAACTAAGTAAAGTTATGCTGATATTTTTAAGTTGTATGGTAACTTAGATGACTTAGTAATGATATGTTTAGTTATAGAATTAGTTACTGTGATAGTTGTTTGGGTGTGAAAAGGATAATGTTATTTCTGAAGTCATGAAGTTTTAGGTTTTTGGCGAAACAATTAGAATATGAAGTATTCATATAATGCTGAAGGAAAATTCATTACGATATGGGAAAAGTTCGGTACATGAGAGCAAGGAAAACAAATAAACGAAGATTAAAGAGACCGGAGGTCTTTTACATAATTTTCTAAAAAGAAAAAAGGGAATGAGACTTGTTGCTAATGGTTTTCTCCCTCTCCTTCTTTGCGGTTGACATTTTCTTCTTCATTCTTGTCTTCTTCTTCTTCTTCTTCTTCTTCTCCTTTCCCATCCGCGTTATCCGGGCTGATCAGTTTTCCATCTATGGTACGAGCATAAGGGTTTGCACCCTCCAAGTTGATCGCCAGGTCAGGATTGAGAAAGGAGATTTGATTTAGTGCTTTGGCGAAGCCAGCCTCAAATTGATCCAAAACAGAACATTGCAATTCAGCAATTTCTGTTTTCATTTTAGAATTCTCATCCAGGGTTTGGTTATGAACAGTAGTTATTTGGGCG
Organism: Lotus japonicus; assembly: GCF_012489685.1. Taxonomy (NCBI): domain Eukaryota; kingdom Viridiplantae; phylum Streptophyta; class Magnoliopsida; order Fabales; family Fabaceae; genus Lotus; species Lotus japonicus. The sequence goes on along the minus strand of NC_080042.1, from coordinate 92,849,221 downwards.
AGGTCAGCTTTCACTTTGTCATTTTCCTCAGTTAATGTCTGAACAGAAGCTTTGTGATTTTCAGCAGTCTTCTTCGCATCCTCAATCTCTACAGCCAAATCAGCAGCCTTTTTCTCATTCGCTTTGTTGGATTTATCTAACAACTTCAACGTTGCTTTCAACTTCCCAATTTCTTTTTCTTTTTCTTCGACAAGTTTGGCATTGGTGAGGCCATCGAATCCATTAGATTCTAGGTCAATCATCTTGGCGACTGCAGCAATTTCTAAGCCTTTGGTCATCATAGCTTGGCAGGCCTCTTTTAAACCCATCTTCCTCATCTTCTCACGGTCAGCTTCAAAAACCAAGTTTGTCTCCACCAGAGAGTTGAAATATATCTTTGAATCCCAAAGTGAAGTTACTTCAGTGGAGGTCAGTTCTTCAAACTCCTTCAGCAAGTTCTTCCAGCAAATAGGCGGAGCGCTTGATGAGCAGCCTTTATTCGTCCCTGGCGAATCATTTCTGTTCATAAATTGCTCTAAGGAAGTCTGGTTCGAAGCTTTGTTCTTCTGAGAGGCAGGTTCTTCAGTCTTTTTCTTTTTCTTGGCGGGGCGACCAACTTCTGTGCCAGAATGGCTGGTGTCTTGGTCGGCAACAGACTTTGAAGGATTCCTTTTTTCACGGGCGGCCTGTTGTTCACGGCGAAAGCGGAGGAGATCTTCTTCAGTAAGGCGAGCCATTTTACCTGCAGTAGTATAGTGGTGTTAGAATATGAGAAGATTTTAATATAAAGTGGAAAGGTAAAATGCATAATGAGATGCCTTACCAATGTATTTACCCACTTCATTCTTAGAAAGGGCGGCCATAAAATCTGCAAGGTTCAATCCTAAGCCAGATAAAAGTTGGCAATCTACTAATTCTGATTCAGTCAAGGCATCCTCGGAAATTTTGATGATGCCTTCATATTGGTTCGTCCAGTAGAACGGAAATCGGGGACTCCCGTCATCAAAGTAAAAAATATCTTTACAGGGTTCTGATTCACGGAGTTTGAAAAATTTTCCTTTGAAGTGTTTATAGTGACTTTTGAATAAAGTGAATAGTCCTAAACCCCTAGCAGTAGCAAGCGAAACGTATTCACCTCTAACGTTTCGCCCACATGTCTCAAAAAAGTAGAAAAACTTATTACTGGTGGGTTCGATTTTTAGAGTTAGGCATAAAATTTCAAAGGCTTTTAAATACGCCCAAGCATTGCCATGAAGTTGGGTAGGAGCTACATTCAGAAGGGTTAAAACGGAACAGGTGAAGTCAGAGAAAGGCAGAGTATACTTCAAATCGGAAAATAAGTTTTCAAAGAGATAGGTAAAGTTTCGCCCCTGATTATCTGGTCCCCCAAAACAACACGGCTCATCAGGGGCGCAGGGAATTATGTCCAAATGTGCATCTAGGCCATCTTTCCTAAAGTTGTATTTAGTGACTAAATCTATAATAGCTTTTGGAGTAGAGTATTTAGAGAATTGTTTTTTGATTTTACTAGCCACCCATAGGGAATCGGCAATAGGTGGAACACTAGGGGTAGGAGCTTCTTTACGGGAACGTTTGGAAACCATTTTCAGAGTATCCTGAAAGTAAAAGGTTTAGAAGTGTAAGACGGAGATGGAATAGAGTATGAGTTTTAGTTTAAAATGCAAGTTTTATGCAGTGTTTTCTGGGTAGAGAAAGAGTTATGGGGTTAAAGGTAGGAACTTTCATGCACAAATTCATGTGAAAGTATAAAATAAAGAAGAAGAAAGAAGAGGATTGTTACCTGAGAAAAAGGTGGAAACTTGGAAGATTGCTGGGATGGTCGATGCCAAGTGCAGGAAGCACAGAAATGGGTTTGGCAGAGAAGAAGTAAAGTGTTGGATTTCTTCTGGGGAGAGTATGGGTAGTAAGGAAATGCAAGTGAATGACAAGGGAAGTAAAATGTGAGGCTTTATATAGAGAAGGAAGGAGGGGTGAAGGGATGAGATGAAAAGGTGAATTGATTAGCAGGCGAGTGGACGCGTGCTTCCATGTAGACACTCAAGGGTCAGGTTTGACGTTAGACTAAAGGGACACGTTAGTCAAGAATTTGAATTTGAACGGTTGTGATTCCTTGTAAAAGTCAAGTGGAAAGGACGTTTCAGTCCGGAAGACACGACGTTTCAAGGACAATTGGAACGGGCACGACTTTCTGAGGTTGAATTTATTTCGTGTGCTTTTAATTATATTTATTTCTCATGATGGTAATTATGGCAGTGGGATTTAAAGACGCATGATAATGCTGCGGTTCAAGTTCCCAAAATTTTGTGGATATCTGTTGGTGTAATTATAGCAGGAAAAACAATGATGACTCTTGCCACAGAAAAGGCGTAGGAAGTGATAGGTGCAGAGATTTGACAGGCTCGATTCAACACGCAAGAAAAAGAGAAGAGGAAAGAGATAGTCTGATGTGCTTATTGTTTTTCGCTTCTATTTAAATGTACATGTGTTATGATTTACACGCCTATTTCAATTATATTATGAATGCATTAATGATTGTGGGCTGATTAAAGACACTTTCGTCTTATTCTAAGCCTTAGTGTCTTGTGGGCTTGTGGTCTGACACGGGCGCGTCAATGTATAAGACACTTGGGCTGATCACTTTGTATATCTAATGGGCCGGGCAACCCATGGTTCGTTCGGACCGAAACCCAAGTTATATAAAACAGGAACCACCCAAGCGGTGGGAGGCTATCATTTTCACGCATTTTTCATCTTGTTCGTTCCTTATCGCTCTCAATTGCTTAGCCCTTGCTTGATTTTTCATTGGTCTATTTTACATTCCTTTCGTTCTAAATCGATTAGCCTGAGAGGATAGTTCCATACCGGAACAGCTGTGACTTAAAAACAAAAGAAAAAACTAATAGACAACAAAGCAAGCATAGCTCCAAAATGCCTCCAGACTTGTAGTAGTGGCCCAAAAGAAGATCACTCATCTGAATCATGCAGAAGCCAAGACGCTGAAGCTGGAAGGCAACCGTAGCAACAACAAATGACCTTCACAGAGATCCAAGAAACGACGACCAACCGCTACACAGGGACCTGCTTCTACCACACCCCACCAGCTTCCAACAAAGTGATGATATACGTAAACTATGGTGGGTGTTTGGTCAGACCGCCACAAAGTGGAAAAAAAAACACATTTTATCCACAAACATAGATATCTGAGGTGTTTGCCACTCTAGAGCGGTTTATCAGTTATTTTTGTTATTATGGTGACAGACTAACTTCGGCTTAGGATATAGTTAGATCCAACGTTGACGATTTATTCTCATGTTCACACATAAGAACTCATTTCTCATAAGATACATCCCCTAAAAACATATATAGTTAACCCTAAATTAGTAGTAGTAGATTTTATTTACTCTACTCTATTATTGCGTAGATATGGACCAATAAAACAAAGAACCAAATCAATAAGATACAAAGAAAATCAAATATCATATATCCTCTTGAAACATTAAAATTTTAAGCACGTGGGTCTCTCTTGTGTAATCTTCATCTAACCTATTTTTAACAAATGTGATTATGTGAGGCTCAGGACTCACACTCATATTTACGACCCTCCTCTGTAAAAAAAAAATGTACAGAAAACGTTATCCCCAAAATCGTCTCAAAATAATCATAATAGCAACGAGCCGTCCCCTTGTTTTCTTAAATTTATTTGGCGAACGATTCGTCCCTCTGCGCAATATTCCAACCTTACCCTTTTTTTTTTTTCCACCCAACCGTACTCAGTACTCATTGGTGGATACTATTTGTGACAAAATAATTTATTGGGAGAACCAACATTGTATTCTTATATATTTTAAAAATATAAATTTTGGATGAGAGCCTTAGGATGTATCTTAGTCCAAGACGAACAATCGTCAGGCTCAAAAAATACTTAAAAGTTTACACATTTCTCTATTTCATTAGTTGCAGAGACTCAATCCTGCAACCTATCACATACGAGATTATGCCGTTTTTCACTCTATAAATTTCATTTAGTTGAAATGCTAAATGACGGTGGTATTTTTATTTGTAGACCTTGAAATAGTATCAATGAAATTAATTATTTGTAAACCTAAATAATTTGTATTGATTTAATCATTATTTGTAGATCGACCTAAATATATTATTAATAGGCTTAATTGCACTTTTCGTCCCTGATGTTTGGTCTTTGTGCAATTTTGGTCCCCTTTGTTCTAATTGCGCGATTTGAGTCCCCTTAATATTAATTTGTGACAATTGGGTCCTTCCCTTAGTTCTCTGTCTAAATTGATCTATGTGGCGTTTATTAATGATGTGTCACTGGTACTACTGTCACTAGGATTCCACATAATTAAAAAATTATAAATATATAAAAGAATAAAAGAAATGGCATCAGTAAAATCTTTACGTGATATTATCATCTTCTTCATCTTCACACACATCCCCATCAACAAAAAGAAAGGCCATAACCTCATCATGTTCTTCAACTTCAACCAAAAACCCAGAAACACAATCAATCGAATAAACACTTCTCATGGCACACCAAACCCAGCCCTATATCATCTTCAAAACCTTACAGCAAAACCCCAAACCCCCATAAGATTTCCCCCAAAACCCAAACCCAAAACAACAACAGTAAGAAATCCAACCAGATCTACAACGCGAAGAAGAAAAGATGAAAAAAAATTGAAGCTTTCTTAAACCGAGATAACCTCTCCTCTACACCCACAATCATCAGCCACAACACCAAATCCATCACTTCAACACCTTGTTCTTTCCGAAGCAAATCTTGCAGATGCAAAATTTAATGATGGGGAGATTAACAGAGGAAAAAGTTTTCAACTCCAATCTCTTCAACTTAGATGTCTGGGTTCAAAGCTATGACCATCAACTAGTTCTGAGTCTCAATCTAGGTTCAAATGTCTTCTTCTTTCTTCCTCCCACTCTTCCCTCTGTTTCAATCTTTGGCAAGAAGATGGACATCATCGATGAAGATTAGCGGCACAGGAAATGAAGATCAGCAGCGGCAGAGACGAAAGATGAGTTGATGAAGACGTGGGAGGAGCTTGGAATGATGAACAGAGATGGGACAGTGAATTGATGATGAACGGTGAAGAGGTGGGAGGAGATTGGAATTATGGGTTTTTGTTTAAAAGTTTACTGAATTAATTAAGTAATAAAAACTAATGGACCTAATCTTTTGACGGTCAATTGAATAGTGGTGCAATTAGTTTTTTGTTATTTAATTAAATAATTACATAGTGGTGCAATTAGTACAAAGAGGGGGTGCAACTAGAAGAAAAGATGGTGCGATAGGTGAGGGGGTGTGAATAGTAGTGCCAAATAGACTAACGCCGTTTATTTTTAACGGTCAATTGACGGTATGACCAAAATTGCACGTTCACAAAATAAAGGGGACCCAAATCGCGCAATTAGAATAAAGGGGACCAAAATTGCACAAAGGTCAAAGGGGATGGCAATTTTGCCCAAACCCATGGGTATCCGCCCGAACCCGATCCGATTTAACGGGCAAAATTCGAGTTGACTGGATTTGGGTTTGGGTTTGGGTTTTGCCCGTTACTGTAGCCATTTATGGGTTTGGGTTTGGTAATAGTTAAATCCGTGCCCATACCCGTCCAAACCCGAACCCAAAGATACCCGAAACATAAAATTACAAAAAAACCCTCATACATATATATATTTATAAACTTTGTTCTTAATGATTGATGATTATTTGTACTTTTGTATGTTTGAGAAAGTAAACTCTAAACTATTGTTGTCTCACTTTTGTGATAGATGAAGATGATGAATAGTATTTATTTTTTCTTTCTTTCAAGTAGGTTCAGGATCGGGTTGCTATTTTACGTAACTAATGGGTTTGGGTTTGGGTTTCGGGTAAATCCGAAACCCAATGGATTTGGGCATGGATTTCATTTTATCGCCCATGAGGGTTTGTGTTTGGGTTTGGGTTTGGGTTCTAGGATTTGGGTTTAGGTTTGGTAATTGTAAAACTCGTGCCCGATCCTACCCGTTGCCATCCCTAGGTCAAACATTAGGGATGAAAAGTGCAATTAAGCCTTATTAATAATACTAATAATTTAGGACAATATTCTAGCTATAATTTGATTTTTTAAATATTCTTGCAACCAACAAGTAATCATGAGATCAATCCCCTAAAAGACTCAGACATCATCAAACTATAATTTGCAGTGATTGCTAACCAAAGCAAATGATTTGAATTAAGAAAACCAAAATCCATACAAGTCAGACATAAAAAATACTACTTTCATGTTGAAAAAAAATAGTGGAGCTTTTCTAGGTTTCTGCAAATCTCAGCGCAGACCTACATTAATTTATAATATTTTTTGATGGACTTTAGTTATATTATACCACATCATTTAATCATTTATGGTTCATTATATGGTTCGCGGAATTAGTATATGGTTCACGAAGCCGGCAAGGACCACTGTCTGTTGAGAATCTGTTGAAGAGCCAACAATTTTCCAGCCGCTTTGTACACTATTAATTTTTAATACTCTTGTAATTTAATTGTCTTATAAGTATAAGGCATTAATTTAATCAACTACCGCACAATTGAATTTTGAGAAAGAAAATAAAGGTCGATCTTAATATTTGCGGAAAAAAATTTGAAAAAAAATCAACGCTAGGAAGTTTCAAGGATCTGCCACATGTCTCACGGCCAAAATTTGTGAAGGGTGGAAAATTATATAGTTAAGTACAACTTTAGGTCGTGTGAAGAAAGAGAGAGGAAGATTTTGGGAAGACAACTAAATGGTGATTGAATAACAATGGTTCTTTGCAACTTGAGGGGCGGATTGGATGAGCAAAGCACAACGGCGTTAGTTAGGTGATAGCCTCTTTAGGTCCTTTATCTTATGGTGGTTGCTACTCTGAGTTAGCAATAATATTATATAGGATATCAATCACCTGTTGACAATATAATTGGTTATGCTAAGCAGGTGTTTTAGAGAATTTATGTAAATAGTTTATAAACTATTTATATAAAAATTGAACCAACGAGGCAAAGGAGGGTAAGTCGGATCAAGCTTCTCCGCGAACAGGGGAGATGATGGTCCGAGCTTTGGATGGGACTGGAGCTACAGTGGATGGGAAGGACACTGGAGGTGCTTGTAAGGACTCTGATGTTTAAGTCAGTAGAGGAAGAATAACGACAAGTGAGAATGTAAAGAGAAAACTTGAGAACTTACCTTTGGTACTGGATGGAGGTTGGTATCTATAATGGTGGTGTGGTAGATTGGGCTTGAGGGGTGGCAGTGGTTGCACGCTTGTGGAGCGTTGTATCCATGCCGTGAGGCTACGATCCTACGAGGGTAAGGTGGCAGGCCTAGCATGCTCAACGCATGTTGCGGGTCAACCGCGACGCTGCAAGTTTGCTTTGTCGGGGGGTGGTTGGCGAGAGGTCGCTTTCGTGACGTCAAAATGCCACTAACACTCCTAAGCCCAGCATGCTTCTCGTTGTGATATGGCCAACCGGTTTTTTCGTGCTTAGACCTCGGGCGGGAACCGACCAGTTAAGGGTATATTTCAACCGAGAAGGTTCCATAACAAAAACTTTTTTGTACTTGTTTTCTATAAGTTATTCAAATTAACTTATGAATAAATACTTATGCATATTTATGCATATTTTGAACTCATTTCTCCGAATTAGCATATGAATAAGAGCTTATTGTCAATTCCATGCCTTCCTCTCTCGCATTTTCATGACAATAACTTTTCTCTTTTTAATAATAAACAATTGAAGCAGTACTACACATGAGCTAGATAAAGGAATAATTAGATGTTTTTACTTTTATAAAAGTTGATAATCGAACTCTCAACTACTTATTTAAGAGATAAAGTGCTGAGTCATTAAAAATTAAAATTATACATATATTTTATTAGTTTGTTAAATAAACACATGATGAGCACACATATGAAAAACATTCTAGATGTGGAATTTGAGTTTGTATTTTCAAAGTCACCTGAAAGAGTCGTTGTCAAGCAACCGACACAAGTCTTTGATTTGTTTAGTTTCAATTAATTAGAACAACGCGCAATCCCACTGGCCACCAACCTCTTATCTGTAGACGGCACGAATCAATCTCCTTTTCTCCAAACACGGTCTTATTTCATATCAACATTCCCCTCTGTTTTTGCCACATTCTCAATCACCTTTATATGTCCATATACTTGAGCAAAATAGAAACCAACTACATTCATTAAACAATAAACCGTGTGAATGAGAACAATGAATAAAACATGTGAGGAATATGCGTTTGTAGAATGCCTCTTCTTCTCACTCTCTAATCGTCTTTATCTCCTTAATTTTTCTTAAGCACAACTATTAACAGAACAGTTAAGAATAATTTCTTCGCTTGCAAGTGCTCTCACTGGTAAACTAATGACCCCAATGTGCACATCATTCTCACAGTTATACATTACATCTTGTCGTTAAAATTTACTTTAAAAAATTGAATTAACAAACTTCCACATATCATTCAATTTACATGACTCAGGTTCCCTAAAGTCACCAATCTCCTACATTCATGCATACACAAAATTTGTGTTAATCATACACTTAAATTTTTATACCAAGATCAAGAGTATATATAATGAAAGATATAATGAAAATGTTAACCCTCTTAAAATTAATTCAATAAGCAAAGAACCAATTTGATCCTTTGAATCATCGATCTAAAATCTAGCTAAAAGAATAATTTTCCCGCGGTCATGAATCATCAAACTAATGAATCTGAACATTGTTTTGCAGCTTCATCTTCATCTTCATCTCCTCCTTCTTCACCAGAATCCAATGAAGTGAGTTCCTTAGCTCTCTGAGCTTGACCTTCCCAGTTGGTCCGAGCCAAAACCACCAACATGGTCACCATACACGCCGCCTGAGCCGCCAACAAACCCAGCCACAAGCCTTTGAAATCAAACCCAACAAAGAAACTCAACCACACCGCCACCGGCATTCCGACGAAGTAGAAGCAACACAAGTTCACATTAGCCCCCAGCTTCGGCCTCGCCGTCCCCCTCAAAACGCCGCAAACCGTGGTCTGAGGACAGTTTCCGAGCTCACAGAGTCCAATAATCGGCAACACCATTGAAGTCAGAGCAATTATCTGAGGATCCATTGTGAACATTGAAGCCCACACATTCCTCACAGAAAACGCAAAGAACAATGCTGAAAATCCCAACACGAAACTGAAACAGAGGCCTATTAGCGCTGCGAGCTTCGCTCTGTGAGGATTCTCAGCTCCGAGTTCGTTTCCAACTCTTGTGGAAACAGCAAAACTCAACGAAGATGGGAAAATATAGATCAATGCAGTGGTTTGAATCAGAACCCCCATTGAGGCAACGGTTGCATGAGGATTTATCAACAAACCGCAGAGTAAAATCATGATTTCATACCACCACCATTCGAGGCAAACCGAAATGCAGCTCGGAATCGCTAGATTCAAAAGCGCTTTCCAACCTTTGAAGCAAGCAGAGGAGATTCCAGTCCATGTTTTCTTGTGAATCCCAGAAACCCAGATGTAGATAATCAAGGAGATAACCAGATTGAAATTTGTCCAAACAGCGCCTAAAGCAATGCCTCTGATTCCGAGGTGAAGAACCGAGACGAGGAGGTAGTTGATGGGGATGTGAAGGAGGATTGAGAGAACTGCACAGTATGTTAATGGCAGAGTAACTGATTGGCTTCGAAGGTAGATTCGCAGAGGGTGGAGCAGCGATTGCGCGACGAGATCCGGTAGAGAGTAGAGAATGTAGGATTGAGCTTCGGTGGCGATGTCTTCTTGCTGGCCGCATAGGAGTAAGATTTTCTTCATGTTGAGCCATGAGAATGCGATGAAGATTGAAGTTAGGAGGAGGAGAATCACTGTCCTCTGCATCGTTAGGCCGAGGAGTTTGAATCTCCTCGCCCCGAATGCTTGCCCACATATCGGCTCCATTCCCATGGCGAGGCCTGAGAGAATGGAGTAGCCGGTGATGTTGGCGAATCCAATTGCGAGTGAGCCGCCCGCAAGAGCAAGCTCGCCCGCCCGACCGAGGAAGAGCATGGAAATGATAGACCGAGAGTAAAGTAATAGGCCGGTTAAGACCATAGGCCATGCAATGTTTACTATGCATTTTGCTTCATTGAGGGCCAGAGAATAAGAATAAGAATAATGGGTCTTTTCTTGTTGTTGGGATTTTGTTGGGGATTTGGGGATCAAAAGGGTGAACATGTCAGGCTCTTCCTGTGTTTTGGTTGTGGATACATGATGATGATTTGGATTCCCTTCATTGCTTTCACACAAACTAGAGGTAGATGATAATTGGCACATGGTTGGGACAGTTTCTCTTGCATACAGACAGGGGGGACAGAAGAGAGAAAGAGAGTGGGGGTGTTTTTGTGTAGACTCTTTTGGGAATTTTGCACTTTGGTAGAGGGGTTTAAAAAGGGAAGATTTGTGCTATAATAATATTTGAGATTCTTGGAAGTATCTGAAAAATGGAGCAATAGCCAATAATATCAAGGATGGCCAGTAATATGAGGATATATAGAGTTGACAGAGTAGTATTGGCATTGGCAAGCACCAACTCAAATCAAAGGCAACAGCATGCTTTGCTTTCAAATTTTCAAGCAGCTTTTTATGACCGACAACTACAGTTGGTGCCTGCAAAACAAAACGCACTTGGCCTTAGACGTAGTAGTAGTAAACTAGTAATAGTAACATAACTTTGTCATTGTGTGAGAATGTTTCAACCATATTTAAATTGTCAATAGCGTAATAATCAGATAAATGAGTTAGAAAAGCATTAAATAACTGTTTAACTCCTGTATTAAGCTGTGATCCGTTGAATTATGTAATCTTAAATTGGTTTAAATTAAATTTATGGACTTGTCCACATAACATGAAGAACGTGTGGGTTTGGTGTATCCGGAGTAAGAGGCAGAATTGTGTTTAGAACTTTAGATTAACAGTTTTCACTTTAAAGGGGAGGACCCTTTCTGAAAATGGCAGCTTGACTTACTGTTCTTAAGTTGAGTATGGGAGGTTTTATGGTCAAAACTCATGTGAAATCAAAGCCATGTCGGCATTAATTACCAGGTTTTATATTCACTTTGCTTTGAATCCAAGCAAGGTATACTTGAGTTTTGAAAATTCCAGCTATTTTGTCCCCAAATTGACCTACTCCAAATGTTATGTGTAACTATGATATCAATTGTGTTAAAGTATACATTTTATTTACTTATTTGAAAAATTAAGAAGAAATTAATTTGATTTATTTTTTGTCCAATGTCAATCAATAACTTGGGTTAATAATTTATTTTCAATCATGATACATGAAGTACCTTACGTGTTAGAACACGCACGCACTTCTCCTCAGACTATATCATAAAAAGTGAAAAGTCAAGTAGCAAACTATAAATGTTCAATGGTAATTTGTGGTGGTTTTAAACCGCGCTACAAATACAAATGTACATTTGGCAGCCAAGTGTCCATGATTTATGATTTATTTTATTCTATAGTAAAAGGATGTTTGGTCAAAGTAATAGAAGGGCGGTGTGAATGACATGGCAATAGCTACCAACCAACGTGTACGACTCTTCTTTGTCACCAACATTGTCTTCCTCTATCTAGCGTGTCATGCGCACGGACACAGCAAAAAAACCAAGGGCTAATTCAATGTTTACTGTTGTGTCAGTTTCTAAAGGAGGCCAATTAACCAATTGTAATTCGTTAGTTGATTCTGGTTCTTCCTCTGTCTTATTCACTAATCCTCGTGTGTGTTGTAGTCAATTCCCTTGTTTTGATTATTACACCTAGTCACTCTTATGTGAAGCAGGCTAATTTGCTTTTGATCAATATCCTTTTACTACCTAGTGGGATCGATGGAGAGGTGTATGGAATAAAAAAATAGGAAAAGAATGTGGTGGGCAATATTATAACATACAATGTGATAAAAACATGAAAGAATTAAGATATAATTAAAAAGAAAGAAAACGTGAAAAGTGATTGAAAGAGAAAAATAATTACTTACTATACAAAAAATAAGATTCCTTTCCTTAATTCAGGTGCTTAATGATATGGCTTACGCGTAGTAGCTGATACTACTACTAGTGTGTTGTGTTCCATCTGCACTAATTTGCAAAAGGTAATGTGAACATATGGAAATGGAATGTCAAAAAAGTGGACACAGCCCTCAATTTCATTTCTGCTGACAATAATTACTTTAAATGAATCAAATTTCAAGTCAATTAATATTGGAAAATACGCGCCTTATTGTATACGTTAAAGAGCTCCATGAACTTCCAGAAGAATGCAAGTAAGTATCATGGTGGTTGACGGACTCAAACTATCAATATCAGAAAGACTTATAATTAACTTTAGTACATGATTAGTCTACATTCTACTTTGTGAAGATTTTGTTCTTCAAGGGTTAGCACTCGTGACTTTTGGGACACAATAAAGCCAATTACTATGTGGCCTCTTAATGTGTAGTAGGAAGGAGAATGAACAACCTACTCTCACTGCATGTATATATGCTCAACGGAGCTAGCCGTCAATTAAACCGGGACCATAGGTGTAATTAATAAATCTTGAAATTGGAATAATGAGAAAGGAATCCTGTTGAAAAAATAATCAAGTCCCACATGAACAAGTTAAGGGGCTACAATAGTTTATAATTTTTGGACCACATAACACACTCACATTAAGCCCACCATACATATACCTATAAATTAGAGGAGAATTTCAGACCTAAGCTTCCAAGTCTTAAATTTTTATTTGATTGTCTTCACAAAGACTACTTCGGAATGTTGCGAGATCTCAGAATAATATAATATTCTCCAATTTCCAACCTCCATCAACATTCATCCTCTTCTTTAAGATTTGAATCTTATATTTCATTACAAATCATATATCATATTTGAATCCTCTAAGATTTGATTAAGATGAATGTTGAGGAAGGTTGGTGTTGGTGGAAGAGGATTTGGGGGTTTCGGTGGTGGTGTTGGGTGAGGTGGGGGGGGGGGGGGGGGGTTGATGGTGGTGGTGCTGGGTGGAGTTCAATGGTGTTGGATTTCTAATTGTGAAGGCTGGGTTGAGAGGAAAAAGATGAAGATTGACGAAAGAGAAGAAAGAAGATGAATATTGAGTTTAGTTTTATTTTGAGTTAGTAGATGAAGTTCATTTAGATATATTATTGAAAGAAAATAAAGAAAAAGAAATAAAAAAATTACCTATAATAGCAAGTCAAAAGGTTGTTGTTAACTTTACACAACAACAACAAGAAAAGTGCTTGTTAGAGGCCCCTTAAAATGAGAACTTCATTTAATTTTGCAATGTCTTGTAAAGTACAAATTTGAAGCTAGTATTCATCTCAAGCTTATCTAAAGAAATCAATTCAACTATTTTGACTACTTGCATGTAGTTCTTGTAATTCATCATGGTTTTTATTTGAAATTTGAAAATAAATTATAAACTATACTAATAATGGATATAAATAATGTTGCTTTCACACCCCTCTTTCGATTAGAAAAAAGTGGAATAATGAGATAGATAGGAAGAAAATAAAAAGTAAATGACATAAAATATGAGATGTGATAGATGATATGATGAGAGAAATATAAATAAAAATGGATGGAAATTAGATGTATACAAATGAGGGGTGAACGTATCAATATTAGTAATACTTGGCAAGTTAAGTGTGATAGGTGATGTGTCCCCGAACGTTAGCTTAAGTGATAAGAGTTAGGGGACATAAGGGTTTGGGAGGGTGAAGGGTCTAGGTTCGAACCCTGAGAATGACTAATTTACTAACATTACTAACAACTAACATTTGCCTACAAAAAGAAATGTGATATAGATGTGATAGGATTGAAAGATATGATAAATGATGTGATGATAGTAAAAGAGGAAAGAGTAAGAAGAAAAAATTAGTGAAAATGAGATGGGAGAGAAAGGTAAGTGTAAATATATCATAACTCCATACTTGATGTGTATTCATAATTGAAGTAAATTTCATATTTTGCTCAATTAAGTTCACGTGGAATATGAAGTTCCAAAAAAAAATCACGTGGAATATGCACTCCCCCCCCCCCATCTTCTAGGGTTGGTACTTGGGAGGAGATTACGATCTTTTTTTTCAGATTGTTGCCTCCCCTTAACTTGCACTCTATTAAAAAAGGCCCAAATCTAATGGGCCGCCACGATGATCCAATCTTGTTAACAATTAAATTCCTAAATTAAAAACAAAAATGATCCATTGTCTAGCAAACCTTATTGTGAATTTTCCTCTTGTAACAAAAAAAAAAAACTGTTTTTTTTTTTATTTTGATAAGCAAACTTTACTGTGAGTCTGCGACTAGAAGTTAATTGGAGCCTTTTCTAAATTCAATTTGATGAATAGAAAATCAATTCTTCCAAAGTAAGTTAATTCGGCTCTTTTGACAAAAAAAAAATAATAATTCGGCTCATCCGAGCTATCTTACCATAAATTTTAGTTATAATTTTCTTTACCTTATTATAAAATTATTTATTAATCCCTTAGTTTATGTTTTCAAACATAAATGTTTATTTTTTGCACCAAAAAAAAATGTTTATTTTTTTACAAGAGGAAGAATAATCATAAAAGTTTGTTTCTCCTTTTAATTTTATTTTAATTTCAGCTTTAGTTCACACACGAGTACTCATTTTCAAAACAAAACAAAAAAACACACAAGTACTCAACAAGATGTTGAATTATTCAAATCCACAAAATTTAAACAAACGTACCTACTTAAGAAAATAACAGAACCTACTTAACAAAGCAACAAACTAAGCTGTACCAAAAAAAGCAACAAACTAAGCAAAACAGAAAAAAGATAAATAGTTTCAACCTATACAGTTGTTACTAGCATAAAAACAAACTTAAAAAAACTAACTAATCTAACTTTCAGGATCTGGTTTCTGATCATCAGATTTCACGAACTTCTTCCAATAAGGATGATTCTCCCACACCACCGCCATTTCTTCAATAGGAACTCCCTTGGTCTCCGGCAGGAACTTATAGATGAACACGCTCATCACAACAACAAAGACCGCAAAGAAGATGAACAGTCCAAATTTCATGTGACAAAGCATGGCAGTGAAAATTTGAGCAATGGCAAAGGTGAAGATCATGTTAACAGAGACATTAATACTCTGAGCAGCAGAACGCACTTCAAGTGGGAAAATCTCACTAGGTACAAGCCACCCTAATGGACCCCATGACCATGCAAACCCAGCAACATAGACGCATATACCTACCACAACAAGTACAGCATACCATTGGGGGAGGTCACCAGGGTTGCCACTCACTCCAAACTTCACTGCAATTGCTATGGTTATCACAATCTGCATTCAATCATGTTATGAACAAAACTTATATAAGTAACAAAAAAACAAATTCAATGCATTTTAATTGTGACAAATACATTTTCTAAATAGAGGTTAATTAATTGAAGTACTACCTGACAAATAAACATTTGAGCACCTCCTTCTAAGAAGAGAGTGCGTCTTCCAAACTTATCAACCGTCCCAATTGAAACAAGAGTGGCGACCGCGTTACATCCTCCGGTGATCAAGGCAGACATGAGGGAAGCAGTGGCTCCAAAACCAATAGTTTTAAACAAAACAGGAGCATAGAACGTGATCACATTCATCCCAGTGAGTTGTTGAAAGAAGGGAATGGCTATGGCCATTGTTAACTGAGGCCTGTACTTCCTCTCCAACAAAGACCTCCAAGGGTGTTTCACGCCTTTGGAGGCCTCACTAGCCGCCACCAGATCCTCAAACTCATCATCAACGTCAGGGGTTCCGCGAATCTTGATCAGTTCTTCCTTGGCCTTCGCGTCTTGACCGCGCTCGATCAGTGAATTTGGGGAGTCTGGAAGGAAGATTGCTCCGATGATTATCATTATTGCAGGGACCGCCGCTAAACCCAAACTGTAGCGCCAGCCTTCGCCATTCTTCATTTTGGCGAAAAAGTAGTTGAGGAGGTTCGCCACAAAGATTCCTATGGTGATTGCCAGTTGGAACATCATGTTAAGAGCTCCTCTGTACTTGTAGGGAGCAACCTCGGACACATAGATTGGAACTGACTATAAACAATGAAAAACAAGCATAGGAAAAAAATGTGACATCAATTTAAATAACAAAAAAAATTTCACGGGCTAATAACATAAAATTTCTGAATCCGGTCACTAATAAAATTGATAGATTTATACCTGATTTGCGCATCCGATTCCAAAACCAAGAAATACGCGGCCAATGATGAGCATCCAGACATCTTGAGCGAAGAAATTGAAGGCTGCGCCGATGAGAAAAAGCACACCGCCAGAAATCATGGTGAGACGCCTTCCGAAGAGGCGAGTTATGGCGGAGGCTCCAATAGAGGCCACAAGAGCGGCCAGGTACAGAGAGGAAGTGAAGAGGGTTAGTATCTGGCTGTCGAATTTGCAGTATTGGTTATCAGAAGGCTTTATGTTGTGCTCCTTTTCATAGACTTCAGGGAAGAATTTCTTCAGAAATGGATCCATGGAGGTAACTCCACCTATAAAATACACAAATTAAGTATCATTTTGTTATAGAACTCATTACATATTGAACTGAATGTTTGAGTATACGGTAAAAAAATCATGGTAAAAAAATATGTAACAATAAAGATGTATGTACCGGAGATGCCGAGATCATAACCAAAAATTAAGCCTCCGAATGCAGCAACGATACAAGTTGTGATTACTCTCCCGGTAAGTTTACCGGGATAATTTTTTCCCTTCCCTATGTAAGCCCCTGCCATTTTTGCTCTCGATGAAGAAACAGATGGTGAGATGGTGATATTTATAAGTGAAGTGAAAGAGGTTAGTTATCCACTTATCCTATCCATTTTCAAATCCCACCATATTAGAAACGGTATTTCTTCAGATTCAAGTATTGTTTTTTTCAACGAAAATATCATATCTCTTTGTTGTTTTTTTTATTAGTAAAAAAATTATCTCTAAATCTAAATCTAAATGATATAGTTTGAGAGTTAAGAAAACTCAGGTGTCAACAATTTAGAGCTACAAGACTTCTAAGATCCACGTGTCCAACCTTCACACACCTTTATTTTAAGAAATTTGTTAATTATGTTATACAAAAAAAAATTACTAAAATGCTATACAATTAACCATTTCAGATAAAATGCTAAAATGGAAAATAAATACTAAAAATAACCACAAACTATTTCACATGCATCTTCATTTCTCATGCACCTACAATTTAGGAATTTGTTGATTAGGCTATAGAGTCTAAGATAAGAATTCACCACTAGAAAAAAAATACCATTTCAGAAAAATTACTAAAGTAAAAAACAAAAACTAGAAAAAAAAACACAAATACACAAGCGGCTAAATCAAGTCCAAATCCACTTCCCATGTAACCCAAAAAAAAAAAATCAAGACTCAAGTGATAAATTTCAATGATTTTTAAAAAAAAGTAAAATAATAACAAGTCAATCCTGCTACTCTAAAAATACTGATTCCTTAAATACATCAATCAATAAACACGTCCAGATTCACAATTTTATATTTGCAATTTGAATAATTAAATACCTCCATAGAGAAAACAAAATATCTCATTTCAAATTAATTGATGAAAAAACAGATTTATTATGTTTAAGAGGAGATACAAAACACACATGCCATTGATGCAATGGGCAAGTATACTGTTTGGAGAATTTTTACTTTCACGGGCTATGTTTCTCTGGCCTCTTTAAAGAGCACAGGGACAAAGACAAAGACAGTTTAGGAAATAAAGGAAAAGATGTACGAGTGTGTTAACCAATGTATTGAGTTATAGCTTCACGCCGAGTTGGGAATTTTTCTTATTTTTTTTTTGGTTCATCGGAATGTGAAACGACAAAAGAAAGACTACAAAGCTAACAGATCCCGAGCTAAGATGGGATCAAGCTGAGGAGGGGGGTCCTCTAATCGAAGAAAGTCACACTGCTGAGACAGACCTAAACCGGCTAAGCAATCCGCCACTTCATTGGCACTGCGGGAAGCATGCTGGAGCTGAACACTCCACGGACGCTGAAGGAGCTGCTTAATCTCCAGAAAGTCTGATGCTAAGGCATGGAAGTGAAACACATCATCCCGAATCACCTCAACAATCTCCAGGCAATCAACTTCACACACAACACTACGAATTCCAGTGTCCCATAAGAGAGAGAGACCCATCCTCAAAGCTGTCACTTCTGCCACAAGCGAGTCACCACCATTACACCCTGCCATGAAGCCCACAATCCACCTGCCTTCCGGATTACGAACTGCACCGCCCATACCCATCTTCTGCGTCGTGGGAGTAAAAGCTCCGTCGGTGTTGAGCTTAAGTGAGCCCTGAGGAGGAACTTGCCACCGGGAAACACCACTCCCAATATTCACAAAATCCACATTATTACACAAGAAGGCTTCATAATCCTTGCACTCCTGCCGGATCCACCTAACAGCAACCTCCACTGTCCAATCATTGTCACCAAGCACTGCTATGTTCCTCCAACGCCAAATACCCCATAGAGCTGCAACAAATAACCTACCATGCTCGCCACAGGCTTGGGAGCGGACCCATTCCATAGTCGAACCAGCCAGAAAACGAGGCCAAGTCCACGCACTTAGCCTCAACCACACCTCTTTCGCATACGCACAATCCCGCAAACAGTGCTGGGCATCTTCCACTGGGTGGGAGCAACGAGGACAGCTAGGAGAAGCAACCAAGTGGCATCTAAACCGATGATGATTGACCTGGATGGCGTCATGAAGCAGGAGCCAAATGAAGACCCGGATTTTCTCTGGAGCTTTAAGTTTCCATATCCAAGACCAAGTATCCACAACAACAGGAGGAAGGTCACGCGAGCACAGCCAAGCATAACCTTCTGAAGCTGTGTAAAAACCCTTCCGACTCGGCTGCCAAACCCAATGATCCTCAACATTAGCTATGATCCGGGGTTCAACACCTAGAATCTGATGCTTGAAGACCTCAGGCATGTCTGTATACAGGCGAGACAGATTCCAGTGGCCATTACTAATCAAATCCACTAGCTGGAAATCAACATCCGAGATGTGAAGAAAAGGGACCTTACGGGCCAAAACACTAGAGCCACACCAATCTCCGAACCAGAACGAGGTCGAACCATTACCAACTTTGAAAGTGAAGCCATCCCGCAGGACATCCCTAGCCTTCAAAATGCCCTTCCACATGGATGATGAAGTAGGGTTAACAGGAGCCTCAAGTATAGATCTATCCTTCAAGTACTTGTGGGCCAAGACATTTACCCACAATTTCTCAGATTTTTGAACAAATTCCCAGACAAGTTTCCCCAAGAGAGATGTATTCGCATGCTCAATATCACGAATACCTATACCACCATACGGTTTTGGCAAGGTAAGGGTTTCCCACTTCAATCGGTGCCACCCTCGATCACCCGTAGCATTAGACCAGATGAAGCGACGAGAAATCTTATTCAAACAACTCGTTGTTCTTCGAGGAAGCCACACCACCTGAGCCGTATACGTTGGGATGGAAGCAAGCACTGATTTAGTCAAGCATATTCTCCCCGCCGTGTTCAATAATCGACTCTTCCAGGCAGCCAACCGACGAGCAACCTGGTCCAGTAAGTGATTAAACTGTGCATGAGAGGCCCTTCCACCAGCCAAAGGAAAGCCAAGGTAACGTCCAAGGTCACGAACGAAGCCAATGGGGCAGACATCAACAAAGCTATTGCGTACAGCAGCAGTAACACCTCTAGAACAAAGAGCCTTCGACTTGAGGTTGTTCACTCGGAGCCCAGAAGCATCCCCAAACTGCTCAAGAATAGTAGCCACCAACTGCACTTGACATCGCTTAGCTTTGCAAAATAACAACACATCATCTGCAAAAAATAAGTGAGACAATGGGGGGCCCCCTCTAGACAAAGTTATTGGAAGCCAAACCTTCTCAGACACCGCATTCTGAATATGAACAGAAAGTTTCTCCATGCACATCACGAACAAATAAGGAGACATGGGGTCTCCTTGACGCAAGCCTCTCTTAGGATTGAACCATGGAAGCCTGGCTCCATTCCATAAAAGCGCAAGTTTGGAAGATGACACACAGCTCATAATAAGCCTCACAATAGAGTCTGGAAACCCAAAGTCTCTGAGCGTACCCTCAAGAAAATTCCAAGACAACTTGTCATAAGCCTTCTCCAAGTCAATTTTAAAGGCCATAGAGCCATTCTTAGCCTTGGAGGAGTTGAGGAAATGAATCACCTCATGAGCTAGAATTGCATTATCAGTTGTACCACGACCTGGAATGAAGCTTGATTGTAAAGGCCCAATGAATTGGTCCAAATAGGGGCGGACCCGACCAACAAGCACTTTGGTAATGATTTTATACACCATATTACAAAGACTTATGGGTCGGAGATCCTTCATCTGGATAGGCACTTCTATTTTAGGAATTAACACAATGAGTGTCTCAGCGAGAGAAGGATCAATGGAGCCCAAAGTAAAAGCATTACTGACCACCCGCCAAATGTCCTCTCCTACAATATCCCAATACTTTTTAAAAAAGATTGGTTGGAAGCCATCAGGTCCTGGAGCTTTGAACGACTTCATGGACCACAACGCTCGTCTAACCTCCTCAAGAGTCACGGGCTCCAACAAGTCAGCTCTGCAATCATCTGGTATCTGAGGAAGATTATTCACCTGAAACTGCTCCTGCACATCCCCTTCCGCAGCACTAAAGAGATCAATAAAGTACCCCTGGGCCTCCCCTCTAAGCACATCCTCATCAGAACTCCAACTATTATCCCTTAGCCGTAGCTTGTGGATTTTATTTTTCTTCCGCCTCATAATGGTTTGAGTATGGAAGAAAGTTGTATTCCTATCTCCCAACTTGACCCATTGCTCACGAGACTTCTGAAACCAAAGAATTTCCTCCTGGCGTAGGATCTCTCTATATTCCTGTTGCAACTGATTCTCTAGCAGCACCATACTCGGCCTGATCTCAATGTCCAGATCACGTTGGACTCCCTTCAAACGTCCCTCCACATGCCTCTTTCGTTGAAAGACATTTCCAAACACAGTTTTATTGAAAGTGTTGGAGTCCTGCTGGACACGAGCTAGTTTTCCAAGAACCTCTTCTCCCGTGCTTCTCCACGCGTTTTCCACTACACCTCGATACGCCTCATGCTCGACCCACCCTGCCATGAATCGGAAAGGTCGTTCATTAGGGCAAGGAATAGCACTCGTGCATCTGAGGAGGAGAGGATTGTGGTCTGAATGCATTCTAGTCAGGATATCAACATAGGCTTCAGGAAAGGTATGCCTTCATTCATGGTCAGCAACTGCTCTATCTAGGCGTTTAGAAACCTTAAGAGTCCCACGCTCCTTCCTATGCCAGGTAAAGGAGCCTCCTTTTACTCCAAGATCAATCAAGTGGCAAGCTTCCAGTGCATCTGCAAAACGAAGGGCCCTACTAGCGAGAAAGGCCCCTCCCCTGACCTCCAATGGGTAGAGAATCTCATTGAAGTCACCCACCACCATCCAAGGCTTCACAACCGTCGACCGGAGCTGAGCCAAGTGGCCCCAAAGCTCCTCTCGAAGATTCGGCGTAGGACTTGCATAAATGGCCGAGCAAGTCCAAGAGAAAGCACCAAGCACAACATCAAATGTCACAGCCTGGTGAAAGGACTCCAAAGGCATCACCTTGAAGGGGGAGCTCTGGTGGCAAAGGACCCAGATCCCTCCACTATGCCCAGTAGCTTCGACGATGCACCCTGGAAGAAAGCCTTGAGCCTTCCAAAATCTTTGGGTCCTCTGGAACTGGCAATGCGTTTCCACTAGAACAATAATATCCGGCTTATGACGCCTGATATACTCTTTCAAAGCTAACTTAGCGTTGGCGCTAGTAGCTCCTCTGACATTCCACATAAAAAGAGAGAAATCTTCGAACCCTATCATGGTAAACAAAAAAGAAGAGATAAGTTACCACTCAGACAATCCTTGTGGACGAACCAGGGGATAGACTTCTTTCCCTTTCCCTACACACCGGGGCCTCTACTGCATCCTGTTTCTCGTTAGAGGGTCCCTCGCTCTGCCGCAAGGGAGTGTCAGGAGGTCTACCAAGGTCATGTGTAACCCCTGGGGCTTTTACACTCCCAAGTTTTCCTCTCACAGTATCTCCTGCCACGCTCAATTTCGTCATCACATCTACTTTCCCCCCAAAAATTGGGTCCTCCAGCACAGCTGCCAGGGTGGCTGTGCCCTTCTTGAGAATTGTGAAGCTTTTGCCATCTCCACGTGCATTATTAGCCTTATCACGTGCCATAACCTTCAGATTGTGAACATTCTGTGGGCCATCAGTGTTGGGTCCACTCCTTTTATGGTTAGTCAACCCACCTTCGTTTTGCTGTCGCACTTCCCCTGGAGTACTTCTTGCTTGGGTGCTACCAGCTAGTGGGGCAACAACAATGATTGGCTCATTAAGGCTGTTTCCGACATTATCTCCATAAGGAATAATCCCTTCATCAATAGAAACCGTTACCTGAGGCAGTAATTCCTTATTAACCCCTTCGATTTGCGCGTTATTGCCAGAATCTCCTAGCATTCCGTTCACAGTCAAATCCTCAGAATCCTTGTGGGCCCTTTCTTCTCCCATTATGGCATCAGCAACAATTATTTCCTGGTTTTCCTCCACATTGACAAGCGCATTAAACCGCGAGCCGGAAGTCTCGTTTGGCTTCGAAGCATAGCGGAACTGCCCACCTTTGGCCGCCGCCGGTCGCTGCACCCTCCTTGTTGGCCGCTTGGCGATCATCCATTCACCAAATGGTTGACTTTCCTCCGGTACCGGCGTCTTCTTTAGATTGGCTGCAGATTGAGAGCTGCCTTCCCCAGAGGGAGTAATCACCAAGGGACAAATCTCTAGGCGATGGCCAAACCTCCCACAATGGAAGCAAATTTGATTTAATCCCTCATACTCCACTTTGTATGTAACATCATGAAATTCAAATTCATGCAAAGCCCGGAGATCCACCTCCACACAAATCCATGCAAAGCTCCCTCGCCCTGTACCTCCTTGCAAAAGCCCGCCTTCTTGATCACTCGTCAACGAGTGCACATCAATCTTTACCATTCTCCCCAACGACTCGCCAATCCTCCAAAGGAAGGTCTTGCCATAATATTCCACAGGAAAGTCCGGTATGCGGACCCAAACTGCCACCTTTCCGAGGTCATCATCGGCGGGAATGAATTCTGGTTTCCATTGCTGGACCACTAAATAATGACCCATAATAATCCATGGTCCTCCATCAAAAACATGCTGAAAGTCCA
The DNA here is from genome assembly GCF_012489685.1 of Lotus japonicus. Lineage (NCBI taxonomy): Eukaryota > Viridiplantae > Streptophyta > Magnoliopsida > Fabales > Fabaceae > Lotus > Lotus japonicus. The sequence goes on along the minus strand of NC_080042.1, from coordinate 92,825,826 downwards.
TAGAATTACTCAGCCGTACCACAAAATAACCATGGTTTAGATCAATAACTTCCAAATGTCCAGTTGGTTGCCAAAGGTGCACTAGCTTTGCCCTCATGAAGCTGAACCCCACCGTCTTTCCTAGGAGCTTGACAATGACAGCCAACTTCCAAGGCCTTCGCGCCTCCCGCACCTCCTGTTTAGTGACAGTAATGACTGGGCATAACGGGTCAAACTCCCTAGTCTCATTCCCAGGTTCCGTGCCCTCCTCGTCTTCTTCCTCCTCCATGTCAGAGCCAGCAAAATCCAGCGGTTCCTCCTCATCCAGATCAGCACATCGCCCATTGATTCCAGAACAGATATCACGATAGGAGATAGGTTTCCTTGCTATTATTGGCTGTGTGTTTACTGGGCCAGAGCGCTTCGCTTTGAAGGTACTCCGGCGGAGAAGATCAGCCTCCTCCGGGGACGGGCCGCCAGCATCTCCCACAGCGTTGGAAACGGTGGAAACCCTAGCAGCCATTATATTTCTAAACACGGAGTTGAGATTGGATTGTTTATCATGAAAAACTATCGGGAATTTTTCTTATTAATTTGTTACTTCTCCATTCCAAAACTATTGCAGTTTAAGAGTTCAATAATTTATATTATAATTTGACTGAAACACCTTATTTAATATGAAAATCATTGGTCAACTAATTGGTGAAAATTGCGATTGATGGAAATAAGAGGTAATACTTGGGAGATATAATATTAAATGAGGGCAATAAAGAAGAGAATGATATAAAATGCTTTGAATATGTAAAACAAAAATAGTTTTAAAACAAAGTAAAATAAACTAAAATTACAATAGTTTTGGGACGGAGGAAATTGTTGATTATTTATGTATAGATCCTCTTTCTCTATATGTTTAATGGTGTGAGGAAGTACAATTTATTTCGTTTCATAGCTTGAGAGTGAATAGGGGATGAAGAATGCTCAACCTAGATTATTGATCAAACACTCTTTTCTTTTTTCTTTTTTCTTTATTTTCATTTTGCTCACAAAAACAATGCATCTTTCGATGGATTCTTCAAACAACTGCCGGTGGTGAGGGAATTTGAGCGGTTATGATGGTATTGATTGGAAAATCATTGACAACATTCTCTCTAAAAAGAACAAATTGAAATTACTATGTAAAAGTAATTTTCATGGGTAAAACATTGAGATATGAAAAAGCAGCGAAATTCAATGTAACATTTGCGAAGTGGTCTTTGCCATCAATTTTCTACTAAGTTTTAATATTTAGTTTTAGGGAGAGAGGTTACTAAGTATTTTTTTCATAATTTCTAAGGAGTAAATATATATGACAGTCAACATATATAAGTCATGAGAATTAGTAAATATTATTCTATATATTTAAATTATTAGATAAAGAGCACACACATAAAAAAATGATAGAGTGAAGAATGATGTTTTAAGGCAAAATGTTGAGCGTTTTTCTATTTTTAATTGTTGGCTCAATAAACAAATTTATGATCAAATTTTAGGTTCTTCCAAAGTCCAAACTAACTTGGATAGAGGTCATATTAGTTCATGTGTTTGTAAAAACGTTTGATTTTGGTTTTCCAGTCAAAAAACCGCCAGTAATTGTATTATAAACCGTTAGTAATTGTAAACAAAACCGCCACTAATCATAATTTTTTTGGTTAAGGGACCAAAATCAAACACTTTTACAAACACAAGACTAATATGATCCTTAACACAACTAACTTTCTTAATTTTTCAAAAAAAAACTGACTTTCTTATATATATAAAAAAGTATTTATGAAGTTGTTATATAAATAAATAATATAGAATATCTAGCCGTGCCTCTCACATTTCCATACAAGCATATATGTATATATTTACCAACCACACTTTGAATAAGTCCAACCAGAAGTTGTAAATTCAAATCAATATCAATAAGAAAAATATTTACCAATCACATAGATGTTTCATGTTTCTTTGCAAAGATGTTTCCCGTTAGATAGTTGTCCTTTTAGGCTTTAGCCCTCCTCTTGTAACAACAACAAAAAATTAAAAATTTTGTAACATAAATCGGTAATATTCATTTTTTTATAAGTCTTAGTTTTGAAATTCAAAATTTAAATTTCACCTCCATCTACCGAGTGGCATATTTCAATTTCACATTTTTGTTATTCATCCTGGAAATGCTGGCTGAATGCTGTACAAAGTAATAAATTTTAATATCTTTTTTATCATAAAATTTGAATTGCACTACCATTCAAATTTAGCTGTTTTTTTTAACTCAAATTTAGCTATTTAAAATTCATTATAAATTTATTCTCACACATGGAAGAGTGCACCTCAAAACTGATGTCTCATTCTTTGCAGGTTAAATCATATTTAAAAGAAAAGGACAAAATGTGAGTTTATCAAAGATTCAAAGGCACTTCTAAATTTTTATGCTTTATTTTGTACTGAAATTTTTAGTGCAAATTGTTTTCAAATATCCTAGTTATTTGTTATGTAATTTTGTTCATTGTACTTCTACGTTAATTAAGATGTTAATTAAGATGTTGCTCATTTCACTTTTGTAAGCTATTACAATTTTGATGAAGTTTGTTACATGTTATATTTATTTTGCAACTCGATGGAGTTAAAATAAATCACAAGGACCATATAAAACATCATTATTTTAACCAAAAAAAAACATCATTATTTTAAATTTAACTTTATTTTTTCATTTTCCTTATTATTCATTCGTGTACTAGTATAAGAGGGGAGGAGTTTTCCAAGGCGCAAAAAAAAAGTATAAGAGAGGAGAGGAAGATAATGGGAGTAGCAAGAAAACTCACGCCAAAATGGAAAAAACAAACAAATCTAGAAGTTCAAATAAAATGCAAATAACACGATCAATGGCCACCCAGCACAACAAAAGAATGAGGCCAAGACCATACACTATCCCCTCGAAACTCATCCACCATACATGACGAAGCCCAATAAGATCCAAGGCTAAACACACACCAGGTCCACTAGAAAGCTACTCACCAAACCCACCCTCAACAAAATTACATAATTGATAGGCAAGGATTTGTTTTCCATTCAAACAAAGATTTCTGAAAGTCTCACACCTTTGCCTTAACCCAATTTTACCTTAATCGGCCAAGAGTGTGTCACAATAAGAGCATTGTTCAACTCTTCATCCTTAAATATGATAACATTCCTTAGAATCACAAAACTGCAACCATCCACAACACCAATTCCCCCAATCTCTAAGATTTATTCCTACCAAGATGGGTATTGAGAGAAATGCACCTTTGAAGATGATGGTAGAGCAATTTAGACGCCTAACGCCACAAAAAAGATTACTCTATCTATTCATACATGTACAAATACATAGGATCTTTGAGTTCTCCACTTATCCTATCCATTTTTTAAATCCCGCCATATTAGAAAATGATATTTCTTCAGTTAAGATTCAAGTATTTTCCTGTGACAAACAGCAATATCCTCTATTTTTTAATTTTTTTTACCTTAAACCCAGTCAGCAATACTTTTTTCTTTTTGAAATTTCGGTCAACAATACATGGAAGAATATGGATAAGGAACTAACAATCCGGGAAATGCTTTCAAAACTTGGATAACAAGTTTTTTTTAAGTTGGAAATGTACTCTTTTTCAATCAGGATAAATGGATAAAAAAAATTAAAGTAATCTTAGGTTAGTTATGTGGCATACGCACATCAAAGTAAATGGATAATCTTACTTTGTTTTCTGTTGCTAAAGTTTCTCCAAGTATATATGCAACGTGCCAAACGCTCTACTTATAGCATGTGTGGATAAAGTAACCACAACTCTATCTATTATTTGGTTTTTGTTTTTTTAAAGCATTATTTGGAGGACTAAGAATATTCCATGCATTAGCTTCTCACTTATTTAATATTATATAGTTTGAGAATTAAGTTTATCCTATGTGGCAAATCCAAGAGCGGCAAAAGGTCTGAGGAATCTCACCATCCAATTAGGACGGTGTAGTTAACAATTCTCTTCATGCTAGTTGTGGATGTGTGGTTCGTAACGCAGATGGGAGCTGGTTAAAAGGTTTTAGCTGGAATTTTGGTACCTTTGCTTCAGCTAATGTTTTCCTAACGGAATTAATGGCGGTGAAGACATCAGTTGAAGCCATGAGTTTGGACTTAGCTCGCGTGATTGTTGAGTCGGATTCCTTGGACATCGTTGATTTACTTCTCTCTGACCTTGGCTCTCACTGTTACAAGCATGTTGCTTCAGACATTCTTCACCTGCAGCGTGAGCATGGGGCTCTAGTCTTCCAACATGCTCAGCGGGAATGCAATTCACTTGCGGATTACATTGCTAAGTTTGGTTTGTTTCTTCCCTATGGGGAGCACTGTTTGATCACCCTTTTGAGGAGTGTTCTTCTTTTCTCTTGTTAGATGTTCTCAATTCAAACTCACGCACCATCATTTCAGGATTTTGTTTAATGGGTCATTTAAATGTGTTAAATTAGAGAGTCAGCACCCTCTAACAACCGTAATAATATAGTTTTACTTTTATCTCTTATTGTAGCCTAGTCATCAACTATAAATAGAGAGTCAGCGCCCGTAATCACACTTTATATGAACGCACCCATGATTGAGTGGTAGAACCCCTTTTGCATGGGACTTCCCATCTATTGGAGCAGTGGCAGAGCTTTATACTTTATAGGGACGGGGAGGAGCATTCGCTCCCCCAACTTTTTTGGAAAAACCTTTTGAAACATTATATATAATGAAAGTGCAAAGATGTACATCAGTCTCTTGTTGGCCTAGTGGTTAGGTGATCTTCACTCACTTTACCTCTGTGCACTTCTTTTGTTTTCTTTGTGATTTATTTGGGTGGGGAATTGAGTTACATAGAATTACATCTCATGAGCAGCTTTAGATAGAATTTGGGCAAGAACACAAACAACAAAGTGAACGCTGCACTAAGGAGGAAACAAGCTCAGAGGATCCAACCCCCAAAAAAATTCCCCCAAGCTCTGCCACTGCATTGGAGCACTGAATTCTACCAGTCGTCATTACACGCTGGAGTATAATGTCCCCAAGGGTTAGTTCAAGTGGTAAGAGCTAGGGGACATAAGGGTTGGGGAGGGGAAGGTCCAGGGTTCAAATCCTGGAAGAGAAATTTGAAGGGATTTTCTAACTTACTAACAATTAACCACTAACATTTGTCTATCAAAAATAAAAACGCTGGAGTATAATTTTCATGGACTAGTCTCTAAGTCTCCTCTCATGCCATATAACAACGCCCAATGATACACTATGTTCATAAAATATCTCCCCTCCCCTCATGAACCAAATAAAAATAAGTTCCTCCCCTCCCCTCCTATGAACCAAACGTAATAAGTATTAAAATTTCTCCCCTCTCTTTCCTTCCCCTCCCCTCCCTTCCCTTCTCCTCCATTAAAATCCCCCTCCCCACCCACCTTTGAAACAAACAGTTTGTTATAGGATCCCATCTATTCAACACATATACAGAGAGTTATACAAATAATTTGAACATGGTGAAACATGAAATAGTTTCTACATGAGATCATTCTGACCCAATTTTTAATGTAAAACTACTTTATGTACACTGACATTTAATCTTTCTATGCTCACATAATTGAACTAATTTTTTATTTTAATTACATGAAAAGGTTTACTTTATGATTGATGTGACGAAAAATAATTTGTTGTTTGCATAAATAAATTTTATATTGATAATGCATTTTTTTGTCATCACTTTTTGTTTTGCCATATTCTCTCATAAAAATTGCTTCTCGTTAACTTTTTTTTCGTCCTTCTTGCATTTTATTTTCTTTCCCAACCAGACATAACCATAGTGTTGCCAATATGTGTTGAGTTTGTGCATGCTAGTTTAAGAATTTCTCTCACATTCAATTGTAAATGAAATAAGTGACAATTGGATCAGTGGCACGAAACAAATGCATGTTATTAGAAATTAGAATAGTCAATGACATGTGGGAAAATAGAAACAGACAACAATTCTGGTTGCTCGTACGCCGTAACAGTGTGAACTGTGAAGGACATGAATCCGCCTCGTTGGCCGAATTTGCCATGGAAATTTCGTATACTTACGCCACTTGTGCATTGATAGAATTTAAAAAGAAAAGGTTTGACCGCATAGAGAGAACCACTTCAATACCAAAGAATTCAGACATCTTTTACTTTTTGCTTGAAGCTGCTTCTCTTGAAATGAACCATGTCATTTATTGGGATGTTACCGAAAACGAAAAGTAACATGGTGATGGTGATGTATATAGTAATTTTCACTTTATAGGTACCAAGGCAACTAAGTATAGAGTGAATGGTTATATTCAGTTGCGGAGGCAGGATTCTAATCCTGGGGTGACCAAGATTAAAGTGTATAAATTTTTTAAGAAAATCTAAATTTTCATATGTATAATTTGTGCAACAAATCATATATATATTTAACATTTTTATAAGAAGAAAAAATATAGAAGAAGAATGAGTAAAACAAATACTAACTGACATATAAACATTACTAGATTGGAAATAAAATGTCAAAATAAATTAGAAAAAATGGTAGCATCATCTCAAAAATAGTAGTAAAAGAAAGAGTAAGAGGTTAGTTATCAAGCATGATAATTTTTTTGGATGGTGCAGTGCCATATTATTTTTTCCCCCAATATTAGTATAAAGAATAAGAATATGGGGGTGACGATGACATGACCATGTGTCCATGTCACCCCTTGCATCTGCCACTGGTTATATTGGTTGTTGATATTGTTGGAGTTGTTAGTAAATTTGTTTATGTTATATGGTTTTTGATTGTGTAAATGATATGAACTAACTTGATTGACATTTCATTTAATTTTGAGGATTAACTTGACTGGTATTTTAAACAATAAAAAATGATATAAGGTATTTTACAAGTTCATGGGCAAACCTGCCGATGTCCATCCAATATTTAAACAATTTGTCAATTCACTCAATAACTATATAGAGTAATTAATGAGGGGAGCTCAAATTAGCCACAACCTAAACTTTTGTCAGTTGGAATATCAACACCTCCTAACTTTAGGTAAAAGATCCATCAACAATAGAGTACGTAGTAGAGGATCTAGTAATTTACCCGTTAATATTTTTATATGATAAAATTTCATTCAAGTATCAAACTCATTCACACTTAGAGAAACAGTAAAACAGAATAGGAGAAATAAAAGATTGATCAAAGATGTGATAGTAAAAAACAATAAATTATGAAAAACAAGTGGAAATGAGATAGAAAAATAAGGTGTGATTGAATTAAAATGAGTTATTATATACAAACACGTGCTTGGTGACATTAAAATAGTAGGAATTTTATTTAAAAAATAGAGTAAAGTACACTCTCCCCCCTCAAGGTTTGTTAGAATTACACTCCACCTCATTCTTATCTAAAATCTACACTCCACCCCATTTTATATAGAGGCAAATTTAGTGACGAAAAATATTCTTCATTAATAATTAGTTATTATTTAATTTGTTAATCAATAATTTTAAAAAATATTTTTAATATATTCCAATAAATTTAAAATGGAAAACATCACAGTCCTCCCCATTCTCTCAATCGCGTTCTTCCTCCTTAAATTCACAATGTAAATTTTGCAATAGCACACCTGACCGGTTTACAAACCATATCTCGAACATAATGAAACATGCTTGTGTTTTCATATTTGATATTAATTCAATTTTAATCAAAATAATCTATTTATACCTCCAATTTTCAAAATTGGATTGTAGACCCAAAAAGTAACACAAATAGGTGAAGAAAATAGGGAAACAAAATTAAGAAATATGAAGTGGATCGGAGGTTATTAGAACCCAACGATGCGGTGGAGCACCGTTTTTAACAAAATCCAACAACATCTTAAACCAACAGAGCGTTCACTCACAACTTAAAGAGGTGAAGTTCACAATAAGTAGTTGAACAAGTGGCTTTGAGGATGTGCGATTCACGTTCTGGGGTTCAAGTCGCAACAAAACTTTGAGGCATGGTGGTGCCATGTGGTTTCACATTCTGGGACGGTGGTCGCCATGTTAAAGAGAGCAAAGGCTTGGTGGTGACCGTTTGTGGTGAGAAATATGATTTGGAGATAGATGAACAGACAGAGTTGATAGTTTTTTTAAATTTAATTCAGTAAATATGCATTAAATTTATTTAAATTTTCACTAATTAGTAATTATTTTTTATTAGTGACGAATTTGTTTTCGTCACTAAATTTTGCCTTTATAAAAGATGGGGTGGAGTGTAGATTTAAAAAAAAAATGGGGTGGAGTGTCATTCTTGCAAACCTTGAGAGGGGTGAGTGTATTTTACTCTAAAAGATAAGGTGATGATGAAACTATAACTAAAAGTAGCTATTGGGGCTTTATAGTTTCGCAGTATGGGCCGGGCCTACTATCTAACATAGTAGTATAGCCAGTGTCTCATGCGTGTCATGTAGCTACCAAGAATTGCGTTATTTAAACCACAGAAACTAACATGCAGCTACTAATTATGAATTGGCCTTTCCCTGCTAACTTCATCATTGATTATCATTATCCTATTCCTATTCCATTGAGAGTGAGTACCAACCTACTTAGTAATACAGCACACACAGGCGCCACCATTTTACTTACTCCGTTACCCCGCGAAATTCCCACGCTCGTTTTCTCATACCGACATTAACTACATCTAAACAGTCTCATAAATGATAAATCTAGTACTATAAATTAATGTGGATATTAACTCTTTTATATCACCATACACATGCATAACACATTCTCACAAATTAATTAAATTTCCTCAACTAAAGTCCCAATTACATATGGCTTCATCAACATCTTCTAAGAGGCACCCGGTGTACCATGGAATCCGTTGCCGCGGAGGGAAATGGGTGTCCGAGATTCGTGAGCCGCGAAAGGCGTCGCGAATATGGCTGGGAACGTTCCCCACGGCGGAGATGGCGGCGGCTGCCTATGATGTGGCGGCGTTGGCATTGAAAGGTCACGACAATGCTGTTCTCAACCTCCCTGGCCTGATGGGAATGTATCAGATGCCTGTGACTAACTCTCCTGCTGACATCCGCAGCGCCGCCACCGCGGCAGCGGAACTTATGAAGAATGGTGGCGTTGAAGAAGAAGAAGAAGAAGGTTCCGGCCACGATGTATCGATGAATGTGATGAGTGAGGCTGCTGCTGGTTCAAGTTCGTTATGGTTTGAGAGTGATTTCATGGATGAGGAAGCGATATTCAGGATGCCGAGCTTGCTGGTGGACATGGCTGGCGGAATGCTTCTGTCACCGCCCAGAATGAGCCCACAACACTCGCCGGAGAGGCAAGCTGGAGAAACTCTGTGGAGCTATTTTTGATCCGTAATTAGGTGTGTTCATTTACTTAGTTTATGCAGATTAATTACATAATTAAATTTAAATTAAGAAAATGTGGCTTTCTTCTGAACATTCAATTCTATAATTATGTCCTACTATTCTACTAAATGTGTGTATCAGTATTAATTTCAATGCTACAGTGAGTTCGATCGAGTTCTTCCTAGAAGAAGTAATTGGTATCAGAATTTGTTTTTGTACGTTTTACAATTTTTAAAGCGTTTAATTTATAAGCTTTTATATCAAGCGTACGAGTCCTATGAATTCAAGTGCATTCACTATATCTATATGACTATATCGTAGGGATAATTTTTTTTTTTCATGTCCGCTATGAAATTAATCTCCTTGTATATTTCTCCAAATTTTTCTTTTCATATGTTTAAGTAGCTCAATTATGTAAAAATTTATCAACTGTGATTAGACATTGTTGGGTGATAAGATATAACTATATCCCCATAGTGATTTTCGCCGCGGGCTCAAACATATATATTTATTACAAGGGTGAGAATATATATATTTTATACGAAATAAAAAAAAAATCAGTTGTACTTGATGCATTCTACAAATTACTGATTACATGAATAACTAATTTCAAAAAAAAGTTTACATGAATAACTTTTATCAAATAATTAAAATAATATTATAAATAATTATTAAATATTTTTATTTTATTTTTATATATATTTTGTCACTAATTTCTAGAATTTGAAAAAAAAATATATTAATGTTATATCATTCTTAAAAATAATTTTGCAGAACCAAATGTAATCCTACCTCAAAAGATAAGAACTCAATCAATTTATTTTAGGTTGTCTAAATGACCCATAAGAAAATTTGAGTTAAATAACTCATCATCCAATCACATTTGAGATAAGTGATGATTAGATGATAGGTTATTTAACTCGAACTTATCTTCAATGTGATTGGATAATGCTCTTTTGTTGCTTGTATAAAAAAAAATTGTGATTGGATGATGGATTATTTAACTCAAACTTTCTCATGGATCATTTAGACAACCTCATTTATTTGCGTTGTATTTTTAATATATTGTTTAGATACCCGTGTACTTCACTGATTGCAGTAGTTTTTTTATATTACCCCCTCTGTTCCTATTTAACTGTCAACTTTGAAGAAATTTTTTTGTTTCTATTTAACTGTCCACTTAGCATTTCAATAGAGCATTAAATGATGTTTTTACAACAAATGTCCTTGTCAGCACAATAAATGAGGAGAGATAACACATACTTTAAAGGGTAAAATAGAAAAATAATCCTCACTTTTTCTAACAATCAAAAAAATTAAACAAACCCTTAATATGTGTGTCTCCACTCAAAGTAGTCAGTTAAATAGGAACGGGGAGAGTATTAGTTATCTCTGCATAAATAAACGTTCATTTATTACTTAATTTCAAAGCTGTAAAAAATTTAAATTAATCCAAGACAGGGCATGATAATGAGAGAGCGCCTTGATAGAGTAATGGGAAACTGGAACTGGAGAAGCTCCTTCCCCCACGATATTGCCTCTGCACTCCCCAGCATCTCCTCAGATCATTCCATAATTATGCTCTAGTGCTGCCCCCAAGCCTCCAGTGGGAAATCGTTTCGTTATGAAGCATTCTGGGAAGAGGAGGAAGAATGTGGCCAAATTATCCAAGCTAGTTGGGCCCCAGCTCAAGGAGGTGAATACCCATGGACCAAACTGGTGCAAAACTTCAAGAGAAATTAAAAAGGGTAGATACTGAAATATTTGCTCTGAAGAAAAGACTCAACCAAATCCAACTTGTTGACCACTCTCAAATAGACTGGGATGAAATAAAAGGAATCAAAGCCAGAATTGCAGCGCTATGGGAACAGGAGGAAATATTATGGGGGCAGCGGTCTCGCATCAAATGGTTGAAATGGGGGGATAAGAACACACACTTCTTTCATGCCTCTACACTTCACAGAAGAGGTAGAAACAGAATCCATAGGCTAAAGCTAGACTCAGGGGAGTGGATTGAAGGACAAAGGAACTTGAACAAAGAAGCACTTAGGTATTTCCATAATGTTTTTAATTCTGAGGGCAGCCATAATTCTGAGGGATGTCTCAACAAAATCCCTTGCATCGTTTCAGAGGACCTCAAGAACCTTTTACTCATTCCAGTGACTAAAGCTGAAATCAAGGCAACAATTTTCAACCTGGGTAAAAACAAAGCTCCTGGCCCTGACGGCTACAATGGCCTCTTTTTCCATAAGAATTGGCTTACGATCAAAGAGGAAATTTGCTCAGCTGTGAACTCCTTCTTCCAAGAGGGGATTATCGCTGATGCCATGATTGAAACCCTCATCGTCTTGGTCCCAAAAATTACTCACCCATAATCATTAGGGCAGTATAGGCCCATTAGCTGTACAAACTTCATCAGCAAAGTCCTCTCCAGGATCATGGTTACCCGGTTGAAACCTCACATGCCCTCCATGATATCACCCTTTCAAAATGCGTTTGTAGGGGGAAGGTTGATACAGGACAACCTTGCTATTGTACAGGAGATGTTCCACACCTTGAAGAGGAGGAGAAGGAAGGCGGACAATGTTATCATCAAACTGGATATGAGTAAGGCGTACGATCGAGTTGAATGGAGTTTCCTAGAACGCACTCTACTTGCCTATGGGTTCCCTAACCGATGGGTCCAACTGGTTATGACCCTCGTGAAAGGCGTGTCTTATCGGATCAAGTTGAACGGCTACATAGGGAAGGCTTTCACACCACAACGGGGCCTAAGGCAGGGGGATCCTCTATCCCCCTACCTCTTCATCCTTCTAGCTGATGTCCTCTCCCATGTGCTATCGAAAGCTCAAGAAGAAAGACAGATTGTGGGCATGAAAGCTGCTCCGAATGCCCCGGGTCTCACCCACATGTTCTTCGCCGACGATTCCTTTCTTTTTGCTACGGCAAAAGAGGAGGAAATATTCCAGATCCAAAGAATTCTGCAAGCGTATTGTATGGTCTCAGGTCAAAGAATTAACATTTCTAAATCTGGTCTTATCGCAGGTATAGACATTCCCTCCCAAAAGAAGACTCTTCTAGCAAACATCTTCCATGTCAATCTTTGGGATACCCCTGGCAAATACCTCGGCCTCCCCGCTGAGTGGGGCGACCCAAAGTCCTCTGCACTTCTATGGATTCAGGAGAAGGTGATAGCCAAGGTAGAGGGTTGGAGGGGAAAGCTCCTTAATCAAGCCGGCAAGGAAGTGCTCATCAAGGCCGTACTCCAAGCTATTCCAAGCTACGCTATGGCAATCCTTAAGATACCGATTGGCTTCTGTAAAAAGCTCTGCGTAAAAATTGCTCAATTTTTGTGGAAGCCAAACCATAAGGAGAGAGGAATCCATTGGAGAAAATGGGAAGTCCTCACCCAAAGTAAACCAGAAGGTGGGCTCGGATTTAAAGACTTTGAGCTTCTCAACATAGCCTTGCTTGCCAAACAAGCCTGGAGGATTACTCAACAACCTCAATCTCTCTGGGCTCGAGTGATGAAAGGGATCTACTTCCCTAATGGAGATTTTTGTAATGCAGCTAAAGGGAGAAATGCTTCGTGGGTATGGATGAGCCTGCTGCACGGTAGAAACCACATTAGTGAGAACAGTCAATGGATGGTGAGTAATGGTCAGAATATCAATATTATAAAGGACAGGTGGCTGAGCTCAGGGGAAAAACTAACTGACATTTAAGTCTTAGGTGACACAAAAGTGGCCTCTCTCATGGATCAAACCACAAAATCGTGGAAGATGGAGCAAGTTAACACCACCCTGCCACATAACAAAGCTCTACAAGTCCTACAAACTCCCATTAGCTGGACCTCCGAGAAGGACTGCTTGATCTGGCTATTAACAAAAGATGGGGAATATTCTGTGAAATCAGGATACAAGCAGGCCCATGCCATGGCTAGAGCCTCTCAGCATCCCCCTCCTCCTCTGCACATATTCAATCCAAAACCTGGCACCTCTTGTGGCAAGCCAGGGTTCCTACCAAGGTCAAAATGTTCTGCTGGAAACTTTGCCATAATGCAGTGGCTGTTAAAGACAATTTGGCCCACCGTCACCTCAGTCCAGACCCCCTTTGTCCAGTGTGCCAAGTGGAAGAGGAAACTACAATCCACACTTTCTTGGAGTGCAGCTAGGCCAGAGCTGTTTGGTTTGGTTCTCCGTTTCACCTTGCCCCTGCGATCCAAGCTAATATTTCCTTCTCTGAGTGGTTCCAAGATCTCTTCCTTCGCCTTGATCAGGATCCATACCCTTCCCATGCCACCATGCAAATTTCACTGGTAGAGCAAATTCTTTGGCACATATGGAAGACTAGAAATAACGCTTGTTTTCAGAACAAAAAGCCAGACCCTGCGTGGACAATTGGTGAGGCCTTGCGTGCCCTTGGAGAAAATGTGAAGGAGTGTCTCCCCCTGCTCTGAGTACCTCACAAGAACAGCCAAGAGAGCCAGCGCGTGGAAGGAACCAGATCCCTAAACATTGGTGCAAACCTCCCCCAAACTTTGTGAAATGCAATGTAGATGCTGTCTTCTCCAACTCCATAGCACAATGAGCTACTGGACTTATTGTTAGGGATTGTGGTGGCCTTCTTATCACTGTTAGGGCAAGTAGAATCCATACTACCTCCCCTCTGGTAGCGGAAGCTTTGGCCTTCCGATAAGCTATCTCCTTTATGGCTAACACAGGGTATCCCAAAGTGGTCATAGAATCAGATTGCTCAGAGCTGGTCAAGGCCTGCAAAGGGGAAATTAAAGTAGGCACCATCAAAGGCATCGTGGAAGACATAATAGAGATAAGACTGAGGTTCCAGTATTGTGCCTTTACCTAGACTCCAAGAAAAGGTAATCTTGTAGCCCATCTGGCTGCAAAAAGCTGCCTGGAAGGCAACCTTGGGCGGAATTGGTCCGGGTGCCCTCCCATGGTGATCTGCAACGCTCTACAGAAGGACATGGCGCACATCTAGATCTAGTTCTGGATCTCACCAGCCTCAATTATTGCTTTCTACCTCTTGTGTAGTTGTGATACTAGTTTTCTATTTCTCCTTTCCCTGCGTCTTTTGTCCCCTTTGTGGTTTTGGGACTTTAGTGCATGTAGGGAGTGGGGTCTAGGTACTTGAACTTCTGTCTTGGACTCTCTCGTCTCCACCTTGTTTGTTGTTGTATTGTCCTGGGATAGTTTGGCCCCAAGCACGCCCCTTATCTCTGCTATATCTGTTTTTGGCTTGTGCAATATTGGGTGCCGGGTTTTTGGGCTTCTACGCCTCTGTAGGCTCTCTATCTGAGCCTTTGTGCTCTGGATTGTAATATGTAGATATAATTTTTTGTAATATAATGCAGTTCACATTGACAAAAAAAAATGAATGGAAGAAAAAGAGAGGAGAGAAAAGAGTGGAAGCGAAACAATTTACACTGTTTGATTTCCTTAAGAAATGTGGAGGAAAAATGAATTTCAGTGGCTTCCAATTCCATCCGAGAAATATTTTGCTTTCCAATGTGCGCGCGTGGAAAACAAATAGTACGTGCTTAATGATGAAAATATGTTTAGTGTCTTTTTCATCATCAGCTCTGCAAAGTGCAAATAAGAGGCTCGCATAATGAATTTTGGAGATTATCATAATTTAGGATCACATAACATCTAGAGATGGCAGGAAAACTCAAACATGCGGGGCTCAACCCGAATCCGACCCGAAATTGTGGGTGAAACCCGATTTCTTTGGGTTTGGGTTTCACCCAAATTTTAAAACATGTTTGGGTTTGGGTGTGGGTGTGGGATTGATTAAACTCGCACCCAAACCCAAATCCGAAGTATTATGCATGTAATTACCAACCCTTATATATATACTATTAAAGCTACTAAGTAGAGTTTTTTTTAAAGTTACTAAGTAGGCTTATGTTCATGAACTATATTTTTTCTTTTGTATTGGAATGATAATGAGGTTTAATCAGCTTATGTTCATGTTGTTCTCTTATATACATGTTGTTTCCGGGTTGATATTTTTGATTTTTTGTCGGTTCGGTGCTCACATTGGGTTTTGGGTTTGGTTTCGGGTTACCCGAAACCCAGGAGTTTGGGTTTGGATTTAACTTTTGCACCCATATTGAATTTGGGTTTGGGTGTTAAGTTTGAGTTTGGGTGTTGAAATGACCAAACCCTCACCCACGGGGCCTATTGCCAACCCTAAGAACATCTAAATTTCTGTTTAAACTTTTTTTTAGGGAATAATGGATTTTGGAGATTATTATTATCAATTATCACGTAGACACTGCAATATACTACTTCCTCAAAAGTTAAAACGTACTTATTGGGTTAAATATATTAATCTAAAATGATTCATATAAAAAAAATGTATAAAAAATGTATAGTTTTTAGTCCCTAAAAATTTGTTTAATTAGAAATAGTCATTATTATAACGTCATAACATATTTTTTATTCAAACACCAACCTACGTGATAATCATAATCACATATAGATGACCACGTGTAATTTTCACATCAGTTTTAGTCCTTTCAAAATTTTCTTCCATCAAATTTATTCATTTCAAAATTATATTTTTATCAAATTTAAGTCTTTCAAATTCTCTTTTATCAAATTTAGTTTTTACAACAACTCAAGTAGGTGCAAAGGGTAGCTCGTTGTAAGACAAGGTGGCGGTTTGTGGTTGTTCCGACGATGGTGGTTGTGCATGAGGTTAGAACAACGAGGAACAACGATCGCAAGATAAGAGTGAATGTATGGCTGTGTGGTTGGGGACAACCCTCTTCATTCAACATAGTGTCGGCTAGACCAACGCAATTCGTTGTATCATTGGATTTGGGCCTCTTGCTTAGCGTCTGCTTAAGCTGACACAAGAGGTTAGTAATGAAATAAAGTCGGTATCTATGGGTTGTAGATCAAGTGGACTTAATTGATGATATGCCTTTTTAAATTATAAAAAATTTCCTTTGACGCTTTGTGTAGGTTGAGTCATAGTATGGAATCTGTTATCGTGGAGAAAAATAATTGTCATACAACCATTTTAATTGTTTTTTATTATTAAATCTTTTTAAATGTTACGTAATTTCAACTGTTAAATTTATTTAATCAACATATTTAATAATCGGAGTAGTACTGAAAAGTAGCAGACTTGAGCTGTCTAGGAAGCCATGATAATTGATAAGATGAATTGATGATAGTGACCCTTATTATTTTGTTCACTATAACAAAGTAACAAACGAACAAAAAATAACAATGAGGAAAGAATAAAAACACGTTTTAATTACCTTCCCTATAGAGTTTGAGCCTGACTCAGTAGTGGGAGACGCCTTAGCCAGTGTCAACAAGTGCTTGTTGCTAATTCGGAGGAATAATAAAATCAAGTTTTTATACATGGATCATTACAAAAATGATTTGTGACTCACGCTACAGCAGTTACATATACATGCACTATGTCTTTGTGATTGTTTTAGACTATCACAAAATACGGTAGGTTTTTTTTTTGGTAATGGTAAAAGACACCTGTAAAATGCATGTTTGGATGTCATAAAGTGACATACAAATCAGTGTTGTGAATTACAAATATATTACATACACCTCTTAAATATACATTTATTTCTTCTCTAATTTTTTCTAACTTTCTCATTTTAGGCATGTACACGGTATTGGCTTCGGTGGTACACTTAAAAACTGTACCACCGTGGTTCAGTTTATTCACAACCATTGGATATATTAATTTTAAATTGACAGGTTGAGATTAAAGTTAGTAGAAATTTGAATTTACTAAAATATCTTTGTCATCAACAAACCCTCCTCTCTCTTCTGGGCTCTCTCTCCTTGCGCGTCTCTTTCTCTCTCTTATGTGTTGATCTTCTCACTCAACCTTAGTAACACTTAATCTGGTAATTTGCCTAAAAAACACTCAAACTGAATGCCAAACTAAAACAAAAAATTGAAACTTTTGCTCAGTTCAGTGCTTTTTTTGGATCTGATTCTTGGGACTCATGGAAGAGGATCTGGGTAGGGGAGGTTTGAGGTGCTTGAAGATGTGGAGAATCAATATATTCAAAGGGTATGCAACTATTTTCTTATCTTTCTTGAAATATGGAGTCAAATTGACATACCCATTTTTTCAAATCCCCTTCTTTTGCTTTATTCATGTTAAAAATCCAATCTTTTTTTCCTTTTTCTCTCATGAAACAGGGTGACCAAGCTTCAATCATTGGGGTGCAATAGATTTTATGAAGGAGTTGGAGCAGTTGGTTCAATCCCTTGAATCACAGAAAAGGATGAGAAAAAATAAAGAGGGTTGTTCTTCTTCATCTATGTTTTCTAAGCCACCATCAGATTCATCTCCATCACCTGGTTTTGGAATGAGGTCATCATCATCCACATAAGTCAGAAGGATAAGCTGTTGAGAAAAAGAAGCAGATTTTCTCAGATTTGCTAGCACAGTGCAGAGAACCAGTGAAGAAGATGAGGATAATATTGTCCAAGGAATAAATAAATTGAGGGTATTATTGTCACTACATCTAAAATTTTATGTGTAGCACCGTGAGTCAGTTTTTAACTGACCCACCAAAGACGTAGTCCATGTACACCCCTTTAGCGGGCTATTAAATATTTAATTTGTGAAACAAATACATCAACCAACCATCGCGTCTACATCCAAATTTACGGGGATCAATAAAAATGGTAAAAAAGTAACTTCTCACTTTTTGACAGTCAATAAAGGTAGACACAGTCCAACGATCTATAAAGCATTTTAGAATCAAAAAGAAATTCATCCACCTTTGGTTGAACTATAATGTGTGAACCACCAATAGTGCAGAGACCATTCAAACACAACATTATTCTCTTTTTTTCTACTTATTATCATATCACATCATAGTTTGGTTCATTACTCATGTTATTATCTAAGAAAAGTGAACAATTATAGTACTAGTACTTGAGTGAGTGGTGAAAACCGTGGCCTTTCCCCTTTACGCTGGCCCACTGGGAGACAACTCAACCGTTTCTATATCCGTGTCTTCATCGCGGTCCAGCCAAAGCTATATAAACTCCACACACACTCACTTCCTCACTTAAATCAATACCATTCAGCAATCAATCACCTGAAAGAAACCAACAAGATCATCGAATTCCCCCATTCCAAACAGTAGTAATCTTCAATTCTCAATTGGATCATGAGCCTTTTCAATTCAACATTCGACGAGTTCAACTACGGCTACCAGTCGCCAGAAACAAGCTCCTACACCACCACCACCACCCGCAGCGAAGAGGAAGTGGTATTGGCATCGGCGCGGCCAAAGAAGCGAGCTGGGCGGCGAGTATTCAAGGAGACCAGGCACCCTGTATATAGAGGAGTGCGGCAGAGAAACTCCAACAAGTGGGTTTGCGAGATGCGAGTTCCTAACGACACTAAGAGGATCTGGCTCGGGACATTCCCGACACCCGAAATGGCGGCGAGGGCGCACGACGTCGCCGCGCTTGCTCTCCGAGGGCAATCAGCTTGCCTTAATTTTGCCGACTCCGCGTGGCTGCTCACGGTGCCGGCGTCAACCGATGCGGATGAGATAAGGAGGGCTGCGGTGGCGGCGGCTGAGTCATTCGCGCCTGGGAATGAGGTGATGGAAGATGCGAATCAAACTCTACAGCAGCAGCAACAAGAACAAGAACAGGGGATGATGTACGGGGAAGAAGAGGTTGCGGCGGCGGTGCCGGAATTTGAAGACTTTCATGATTTGCTTATGAGCATTGCGAATGGTCCATTGCTGTCTCCTCCACCTCCTGCAAGAGATGGTAGGGACTGGAATGACGTGGAGATGTTTGATGATGGAGTGTCACTGTGGAACTTTTGACCAATTTGGCACGTGGATGCCCTATATGTGAGTTATTGATTTTGAGATGCTGAAGTGTCTTTGGGATATTTTTTATGAAGGCCTTTTCAAAAAGTCTTTGATTATTTTCTAGCCCAAAATTAGTAGTTCTAGCTGTGTGCTTATCTTCCCATATTAGGAATGGAAGAAGTTATGTTTTGGACTTATCCTTAGCTCTATGAGTTAGCTTCTTAATTTTATGTACAAGTTGATATTTTTCTATTAAGATAAAGAGGGCCAGAAAATTGGTTATCGCCTCATTTTATTTTATTCTTAGATTATTTTAGCTTTTTCCTTAATAGTTCATAGTTGTTCCTCCTTGATAGAGATTTCTTCCTATCATTACGTTAGTGTAACAGTGCTAAGATTTCTTCTTATCACAAGTGTTGCAGCTTTTAATGTTATTTTAATTTTAAAAACAATGTATTTTAATTATTGGCCCCAATTGTTCAATATTATGTTATGTTATGACCCTAATTATATTTAAACTAATTCATTATGGTCCTTTATTTCCTCTACACCACCTTTCTCCCGGCAACTTACACGCTCTTTGCCCACAATCACCACCACCACTTCTTTTGCGAAGATGACAATGCCACCGACGATATCAATCTTTAGATCTTCCGTATTCCTACTCAGATCGTATTGTCACAATAAAAACCTAAAAAAAAAACTCAAAAAGAAACCAAAAAGCAACATACGACAATAACCTCCAGATCTTCCGTATTCTAACTCGAATTGTATCACTACGATAAAAAACTAAAAGAAAACTCAAAAGGAAATAAAAAAAACACTAAAATGAGTAAATTTTTGGAAAACGTGGAAAGGAACTAGGATGCTGCGATATAGGCGTTACCCGTCGCTGCAACCAAGGCTTGCTACACCGGTGGCTTACGTCCGTTGGGGTTTCTTCTGTACAACACTCACTTTCCAACGTTGTCTCATTTATTGGTTGAAATTCATTTTCATCTCACTAAATTGCGTGTCACATAAATTTTAACAAGTAAATGAGGCGTCGCTGAGTAGCATATTTCAGAAAAAAAAATAGACAAGAAAATTGTCATTTTTTTTTGTTGTTGTTGAAATTAGTGTCTTTTTGGATCTGAGAAAGGAGGTAACCGACAAATTTGGTTAGGTTACCTTGGTCGTATTGGGCCGGACTTTCTTTGAGATTATTATGATGGGCTTTAACAAACATAACATGTGGCTCTCGTCGGCGCCGATTCGACACAATCAGCAAAGCACGTGCTCGTCAATGTCCATAACTCCATGTGAATTCTGTAGTTCCCTGGGCAACTGTAAACCCTAATCGTTACCACCATCGTATCGAACGGCCCCAATTGAAAGTGTGTTCCCCACCCGATCCAACGGATCCATTTGATTTGACGCATTTAATTTTGAGAAAAATTATTTCGAAAATTTTGGTATTTTATTGATTTTCAGAAAAGGAAGAGGAGTGAGAATTTTCTCTTTTCTTCCATTCCATCGAATTCTCACTGTCTTCTTCAAATTCTCGATTTCCTCTGTAACTGGTGGCAATAGTAATTACCTGCTACAGAAACCCTAATTCCCAAACACGATGATGAGAGGTTCGAAGCGTATGGCCGTGTCGGAACCCAACCACTCCGATACCACGGAAACCGCCGCCGTAAGTAACACTCGCTCGCTCGCACCTTTCTCATTCTCAACTTTCATCCCGTATTGAATTTGATTCGATTTTATTTCTCTGCTTTTAGCTTCAATTTTCCCCCAATTTTTACAGGAGAGAATTTTCCAGCTAGTTTCAAACCATTCAAGTATTTTGTTTTTTTGGCACTTAATTTTTGTTACTGTAGCTGGTAGAGTGGGTTCTGAATAATATGCTTGATTGAAATTTTCATTCTATAAGATTCTCTGTATATGCAATTCAATGGTTGTTGGCAGTAGATTCAAGAGTAATTGCTCTTGTAAGTGGAAAAATAGTAGATAGGTTAAATGGGTATTTCAATCGTGCTTACTTTGTGCTATTTAAGTATTGCCTTTATGTGAAGCTAATTATACCTCGATTTATAAATAATGCAGTTCCGGAATAAAAGAGTAATGGAAGGATCTCTGTTTGATGCCCATAGGGCTGAACCGTCCCAACAACCAACGGTTTCAACACCGCCTTTGGATATGAAACGGGCAGAGTCATCACAGCAGCATGTGAGAGCTTTAAATACCCAGTTTGCAAGGTTCAGTCAACACAATTTTGCTTTTACTTTATTTCCTCACTTCAATTGTTCTGTCAACAAAAACATGATTTCGTCATGATAATTGGAGGATTCATTCTCTTGCTCTATTATTTGGGTTAAGCTTATTCAATATTCATTAGTGGTTGATGTACATCATAATGTCTTTGATATGTATAGTCTTAAAGTGTTTTGTGTTTCTGTGGTCATGAAAGTTGTGTTGGTTATATTACATCACCTTTCTCATTTTTATTCTGCATGTCTTCTACACAGCTGGATTCAAACACAACTAAAGAATCATCCTGATGAGCTCTGGGAAGATGGTGTAAGAGATTACCTCGATCATGCTTCAAGCATTATGGTAATTCTTCATGTTGTTTAATGCTCTGAAGACAAGTATAGCTTGTATTTCTAATTTACTCTGTTTAACTATATGTAGCAAAATATGTTAATGAAGGTTATATTTACAAGCTGCTCTCATGTCAGTATTGTTGTTTCCTGTACACTAACAGACACCTGCATATGTGAAAACAATGACGTTCAACTTGAAAAGTAACAATCCATGTTTATAATAATATCATTTCTGTATGTTTTCCCAAGAGTTGGAGTCTTTTTATTATCTACATATTGGGTATCATATGAAAACTTTCACCTGTTCCCACTCCTTCAGTTTATTGGTCGGATAGCATCTAAGGCTATACTCGAGTATCTTTTTCTAGTTACTCGATTCCTTGAGTTAGTAGTATTAGCTTGTATGTATGCCCATTTTTTCTGTAAGAATAATGTTGCTGCTTAAGCATGCGAAGTAATGGTGCAAGTCATGCATAGTTGAAAAATTGACCTTGTATAGGGTGTATATTGTTTCAGGAGAAATTTAGTGATGTGGTCAGCTGGCTCAAAGCAAATGCAACCAAGGCAGAAATTTTGGCTCCTGATGGTGGTACTTCTTTTGCTGGGAAAAAGTTCTTTCCTGAAGCAACAAACAAAGAAAATAAAACTTTTGGAGAAAAAACTGGGTCTACTCCTTTTAGTACCGCAACAACTTTTGCTGGGCAAAAGTACTTGCCTGAGGTATCAAACAAAGAAAATAAAATTTTTGGAGAAAATACTGGATTTACTCCTGTTAGTACAGCTACAACTTTTGCTGGGAAGAGCTTCTCGCCTGAGGTATCAAACAAAGAAAATAAAGCTTTTGGAGAAAAAACTGGATTTAGTCCTGTTAGTACAGCTACAACTTTTGCTGGGAAGATCTTCTCACCTGAGGTATCAAACAAAGAAAATAAAGCTTTTGGAGAAAAAACTGGATTTAGTCCTGTTAGTACAGCTACAACTTTTGCTGGGAAGAGCTTCTCGCCTGAGGTATCAAACAAAGAAAATAAATCTTTTGGTGAAAAAACTGGGTCTCCTCCTGTTAGTACAACTACAACTTTTGCTAGTTCTTGGACCCCTGGATTATTTTCAAACAGTCAAAACGTTTTTGCATTTGGTAAGTCTCTTCTGATTTTTTGTAGAAAGTATCCAATATGAACATGATATCTCCTCACATTGAAAATAACTCTAGAATGGGGTCACATTTGTGGTACATTAACTATTTAGTGCTTGAATGCATGCCACTCCAGGGGTGAAATAAGTCTCTTAGTAATACTCGTTTAAATTCAAAAGCATAAAATGTTGATCAATACAGGATATATATATATATATATATATATATATATATATATATATTTTGCAATTTAGATGACAGATATCCATGTCATAGTCATGGAACTTATGTCAAGCTGGTTTAGGAATCCAACAATAAATTGTGGCTGTGGAAAGATTTAGCTATTTTTCTGATCTGTTATGTGTCCCATTTTTTTTTAAGCAAAGCTAGTTCTCTATCTCTTGCACATTTCTCTCATGTTATTAATGGAACTTCACATTGCATTATGCATACGAGTTTGTAAAATAAAAAACTTTTGACAATAGCAATGAAGGTTAGCACTTAGTAAATTTAAAATTACATTCATAATAGTCTTTCCTGCCATCTATTTTATCCAGTTCAACTTTATACCAAAAGTTATGTCACTTTTATGATTGGCTGCTAATTTTCTGTCTTTTGGTTTTAGGAAATCAAAGTTCAGCTCCATCTAACCATGGCGCTTCAGATGATGTAGATGGTGGTGAGGACTCCTAGCTTTAAACCTTTCACTTTAGCCATCATTCAGTCATTATAAGCTTTTTCATTTAATTCATTGCATATGCGTATTATCCTATCCTTCTCATTACTTTGTATTTGAATTTGTTGATTGTGCCTTTTCTGATGCAAGAAGGTTCTTAGAAATGTTTATTTATGGTTTAGTGTTGAAATTGTTCTTTTTTAAATGATTATAAATGAAGGTTGCTTACTTTTCTTAGGGTTGGTAATAAAACATTCTTGATTTGGTCTCAGATAATGACGAGGAGCAGCCTAGCAGCCCATCAGTGAAGAAGTCTGAAGAGAAAGGTGTAGTAGTTGTACATGAAGCGAAGTGCAAGCTTTATGTGAAGGTATGTTCTTTTTAAAATCATACAACATTCAAGTGTAAAATTTATGCTGACTCGTATGTCACCATAATTTTGGAGCAGCATATTTATTTTTTTCCTCTTGTTTGAAACCAACTTGAACTTGTTATGCTCGTTCCAATGATTTTATTGTCTCTTACCCTTGGCATGTCCAGTCAAGTGATCCAGCAGATAATGATGCCTGGAAAGATAAAGGAATGGGCCAACTGTCTATTAAATGCAAAGAGGGTGTGAGCAAGGCTACCCGAGAGTCCAAACCTACAATTGTTGTTCGAAATGAGGTTCGTTCGTTTATATTTTTCTTAGTGTTTTATGCTATTGTCTTTTGAGGGAATTCTCGTTAACGTGATCACTAGTTATTTTATCAAGAATTTTATGTACTGTTGCATTTTCTGTTTCTGTTAACTGCTGGCAGGTAGGGAAAATTCTTCTCAATGCCTTGTTGTATCCAGGAATCAAGACAAATCTACAGAAGAACTCCGTTGTTGCCATATTTCATACTTCGGTAAGACACTGGAGGATTGCATGTTTTTCTAAATACTTCAGATAACTTGTGTGCAGACACTGGAAAAAAGGTTCAATATAGCTAAAACATACAAAGACCGTATTGAAAGAGTTAAAAAGTCTTCAAATGTTTAGACTAGCTTGCCATGCCTGATGCTGCTTTACCATGTTATTTGAATAGCTTAGCTTAGCTTCCCTTCATTTCCATTCTTCTGTATTCAACCTCAATTTTTTATTTCATTATGATTGAATATGAATATCTAACAAAAAATTGAATGTCAAATTTTATAGGGTAATCCTGATGGAAGTGGTGGAGATAATGATAGTGTTGTTGCACGAACATTTTTGATCCGGATGAAAACAGAAGATGATCGAAACAAACTGGCTTCAACTATTCAAGAATATGCTCCAACATCTTGAGAGTACAAGAGTCATGATTATTGTGCCCCCTTGAGCCTTTAAATGTAAACGGATATTGGATAGGATTCCAATTTTTCCTTTCCAAAAAATTCGTATTTTTTTAGTTGCCATTTTTCAGATGTGTTGCCAAACCTTTGTCTTTAGAGGTTGTTGCTTATGTATCGTAAGAGAAGAATGTGGTTGGCTTTTGGACTTTGGTCGGCTAAAGTCCTTTTTTGCTATGGATAAATGCAATTGTCGTCTAAGTGTGGTGCAATCTTGCCTTGAACTTGCTATTCTATTTTTTCACGCCATAAAATGAGGTGAAGAAGAATTATGTTATTTGTTCTAAGGTCAGAGCATCCAAAATTTCGTTTAAATCCAAAGTAGTTTTGAGTTTAAAAATTAGTCATTGTTGAACAAAAGTTAAGTTAATTAAAAGTAAGTTTACTCTGATCCAAACCTAAGTTTGTTGTAGAAGAAAGAGACTTGGTTTTCCATTCAACTAATTTATGTTTAGAAGCTAAACTACAACAATACCCATGATCTATTATTATTTCATTACTTTCTCCGGTTTATGTGATGTTCAATTTAGTATTCTTATCTTGAGAAGTAAGAGTCATTATACATGCATATAGTGACGATTAATACTTTAACCACCACAAATATTTGTAGAAGTTAAAAATCACCGCTAACCTGTATGTCGACTCAAACCATCACTTGCATTTCTAAAAATGTAATTCTGCTTTATTCTATTCTACAAATACTCCTTTTTATAAACAAAATTAATAATAATTTACAATATCATTTGCGATTATTTCTATTCATTCAAACTCAAATTAACAAAACTGTACAAAATTTAAGTTTAGTTCACTTGATTGTATCACATTTTAAAATGGGGTTTCTTAACTTACGTGAAAGGGAATTTGTGAAGGAGTAAGATATCAGATGACACCATTTTTGAATGGACAAAATAACCAGCTCAATTATTTGTAAGATAACTCAAACCTCTGGGCATAAGTGTAAATTGAGTTAAAGTTTTAGAAAGAAAAAAAAACATAGGGTCTATTTGATAACTGTTTTTAAAAACAGTTTTCTGTTTTAAAAAATTAAAAAACAATAAAATTTATTTGAATAAAATATGTTTTCTAATATTGTTTTTAAAAACAGTTTCCATATTTCTGTTTTTAAAACAGATTTTAGAGAACAACAAAAAGTTGTTTTTATTTTCTGTTTTTTTACTTTTGATAAAAAACACGAAGAACACTTTTTTCATTAATGGTAAAATTGTAATTTTAACAAACTTTTACTTTTAAAAACACGTATCACGTTTTTTTTTTCACTTGACCTTCTCCTCCTTCATAAACCTCAACAACGACCATTTGCCCTCGAAATCCCTCTCATGTTCCACGCTGTCTCACCGACAGTGAAGTAACTGTCTTCGCTGCCAAAAACGTTCTCAGAGAAGGGTTTATCCACAGTGGCCTTCCTGGAAGAACTCATTTGCTGCTGGCGTGTGGTGAACCGGGGCTGAGAGCGGTTGAGGTTGGAAATTGAGGTTTTCTTGGAGGAAGGGGAAACAGGGGGATAATCTAGCTTCAGATGATGGGATAAGCTGCTAATAATGTACGTAACGCAAGCTAAAGTTGTATAGTTATTTTGATAGAAACAGGAACTTGGTTAAATTATATATGGTACTTCACATGGTATGTTTGTTTAAATTTGTCATGCATTTTGGCTGATCTGTGGTAAATTTCCCAAAAGTCTTGTCACTGGTGACTTTGTTTGATAATTTTCTGCCCCTCTCCCCTCTCCCCACCGAAAGAAATATCACAAATCATGGTGTACAATCAACAATCCCCCCTCCTCCTCTCATATTTATTCTTTCCTTGCTTTAAACTACAATTAAACAATCTTTTTCAGTGTGCTGATTTTTGCATGTCAACTAAACTAATATTTTGTTAGTGATAATGAACAGACAGCTAACATTGAATACTACTCCCTCCATTCCTATTTAACTATTTATTTTGAAGAATTTTTTTTGTTCCTATTTTTAACTGTCCACTTAACATTTTAAGAGAACA
Organism: Lotus japonicus; assembly: GCF_012489685.1. NCBI lineage: Eukaryota > Viridiplantae > Streptophyta > Magnoliopsida > Fabales > Fabaceae > Lotus > Lotus japonicus. The sequence continues at coordinate 92,798,818 of NC_080042.1, read as the reverse complement.
TTAAATGATGTTTTTATAACAAATGTCATTATCAGTACAATAAACGAGGAGAGATAACACATACATTAAAGGGTAAAATAGAAAAATAATCCTCACTTTATCTAAAAATCAACAAAATTAATCGCACTCTTAATATGTGTGTCTTCACTTAAAGTGGATAGTTAAATAGGAACGGAGGGAGTAATAAAGAAAAACCTATGCATGGCTAGAAGTGTCTTGATCCTCCAATTCTATGCCTTCCTGAGCAAGCCTTTTGTCCTTGTACACATACCACTTAGCACAAACCAAGAACACCACCAAATTCAAACCACTCAAAACCGCCAAGAGCCAATAGAAGTAATCGAGCTTCCCTTGGTTAAGGTTATCCGCAAGCCACGCATTACGGTGGCCCGTCAACTTGTGCACCAATGTCACCAACAGGGAGCTGACGAAAAACCCCAATGATAGTGTGCTAAGAAACAAACCCGTGCTCATGGTTTTCATCCCTTTTGGACATTCCCTAAGGAAGAAGTCCAACTGTCCTATGTAAGTAAACGCCTCCCCTGATCCCACAAAGAAGAATTGTGGGACCAGCCAGAACACGCTCATCGGAAGCACCGAGTCAGGGTTGTCCACCAAGCCATGTGCACGTGCCACATGCAACCGCTTTACTTCTGTCAATGCTGCAGCCATCATGGCTAGGATTGAGAACACCAGGCCAACCCCAATGCGTTGCAGTGGGGTTAGCCCTTGTGGGTTCTTCAACAATTTTTTTGCAATAGGAACGATGATGCGGTCGTAAATAGGGACAGTTAGGAGGATGCTTCCAACGAAGAATAATGTTAGGGATCCTGCTGGGATTTGGAATGATTTTCCAATGTGGCGGTCGAGTGTGGTTGCTTGTGAGACTGAGAAAGTAGTCATTTGGGCGTAGACTGTCCAGAACATGATGGTTGTGGCCCATATGGGTAGCATTCTTTGTACTAGTTTCACTTCTTCGACGTCTGTTAAGGTTGATAGATACCACTTCCTCTCTGTTGCTGTTTTGACATCTATCTTTGGGTCCTTTATTGCTGCCTTGTCCAAAAATCTGCCCCAACAAAATTCATCAAAACATGCAATAAGTTAATTATTGAAAGAAATTACCACCCAAACATAAAAAATTATGCACATAATGTAGGAATGACATGTTTGGGGATTATTCTACAATTACAATTTACTCTAATACCAAAGTCAATGATCAAGTTGTCATTCCATGTATTATGTTGATTATAGTATGTTTAAAGTACCTTCTTTATTTTTCTCATGATCAATCCAAATAGTAAAAACAACTCAAAAAAATCTTAGATGATTTACACAAGCTTCATGTTTTATTAGTTTTGACAGAAAGCATTGCATTTATCAAATGATTGTGTGTGTGAGTGTGTGCATATGTAAGAGATCAGATTCATAAGAATATATCACGGGTGATATATATTGTTGGGAGTAGATATGAAGCACAAACCACGAAATCATGTTCCTGAGAGAGACAGATAAATTAAAGTGACAAGAGAGTAAGTAGTACATGCATGCAACATGCATATGTATCCTTTTCTTTTATTTGGAAAGTGACTGTCTAGGAAACTTGAAACCATTAAACTGAATCAAACTGAAGCTAAGGTGGTAACACTAACACCCGTGATATGTCTAAAAACCAGCTTTAAAACAAAAAAGGACCATATATGAGATCAGATATTGGGGATAACAGTTAGCTAGTCCACGAGATTCTGAGAAGAAATTAATTAGAGGCACTTTACTTTACTCCCATCCAACAAGAAATGGAACCTGTTAGTTAGTTTGTACTATTGCTTAGGCATCTACTCACAAGTGAATTGAAGGCCGGAAAAATTAAAGAAATAACTTGAAGTAAGGGAAATCGAAACGATAATAGCTGAATCTCGATGAATCATGATAGTAATATCACTCTGTTATTCAAAGTTTGAACTACGAATTTTTTATTCAAAGATTTTAAGGTGTCTTATCCTTAAACAGGAATCAAGTCACATGTTTTTTTATTCTTCTAATTGAAAAATAATGTATATGAGCAGGAAAAATATAGCAACTCAAAAAATATTATAATTTAAGAAAAATAAAAAGTATGCAAAATCCAGAAAGGTGGTGTATGAGAAACAAAAGTTCCATGAACCGGATGCAATAATTTGTTTGCACATTTCTATTTTCTAATGGGTCCACATCCTCCTACCATTAGGTTGTGTTTCTAATATGCATCACGATTCATGTCTAAAGTGCTACCAAACATGCATCAAATAAGATAAATTAAACCCCCAATTATGGATAAAGGACAGATTAAATCTTCTTACGAAATCAGTGAGAACCTTTTTATGTAAAAGAAAAAGAGTAATTCAGCTATAAACTCATTTGTCTTGTATGGAAAAACCTAAAAAATTAACATAGGTAATTAAAAGAAATGAGTAAAAATGACATAATTGTCATCTGGTGTAGTGAATATAATAGATAATGTGATAGAAAATTATGCAGAAGATAGGAAAAAAAAAGTAAAAATAATATTCAAGATAAAATGAGTTTTTTTTTATAAGTAGAAGATAAAATTGGTACTTATTCACCCTGTGAACCCTAAGCTTATATGACGAATAAAGTACTAAGATCAGGTTGAACATTACAATTTTCTAATAAGTTTATCGATAGTCTTTTGGGGTGATCTTATTAGTTGATTCATTTTTTTCAATCAGGTTATCACACTGTAATATCTTTGGAGGGACACAACTCACTCAGACGTTAAGATTGTGTGTTTGAAAGGCTTCAAAATAAGCTCTTCTTTAAGTTTGAACTACTAATTTATGTTTGGCATATTTAGCTGATAAGCTAGGTGATGAGCTAGCTGAAAGCTGAAAAGCTAGCTGAAAGCTTATAAGCTAGCTGATAGCTGAAAGTTGATAAGCTAGCTGAAAGCTGATAGCTGAAAGCTGAAAAACTACGTGATTGAAACAAAAGTGTTTGGTAAAACTAGTTGTTAAACAAGCTGAAATTGTAAAAGGACATAAAAGGACATACTTGTATAATTATTTTTATATTTAACATTACTTTATTTTCACATTAATACCTATATGATATTAATATTAAAATTATTATCACTTTAAATATTTTTATTAGCTCAAGTTATTTATCATCTTAAAAATATAATATTGATTTTTACTTATTTTTATTAATATAATATTTTTAATACTTATGGTGCGCAGCGGTGTGACGAGAACTGCATACGTAAGTGTGATGAGAAAATACGTTTAGTGTTTTTATAAATATATAAGGGTAATGGTGGAATTTTAATAAAATAATAAGGATAAAAATGAGAATAAATTTAATAAGCTATAAGCTTTAAGCTATAAGCTACCTGAGATAGCTTATAGCTTAAAGCTTAAAGCTACTGAAATAAGCTCATTCATCAAACACTTTTGAAGAGCTTTTAAGCTAGTCAAATAAGCTATAAACTAGCTGAAATGACATGCCAAACATAGCTGTCTCTGAGAAAAATGTTTTTTCTTCCTAGACTAAAAAAACAGATTAAACTATTCCATAAAAAGTTTATCAAAAAATAATAAAGTATATAAAAAAAAGTATGTCGGATTGTGTAAGAACTTTTACCTGAACTGTTTGCTATGTGGCAACATCTGCTTCTTCTTCCTGAGCGTTTCATCGTCAATATCATGAACGTTGTACAGCAACGACGGATCAGACGGAAGTTCCAACCTCCTCTTCCTCCACGCCGCCACATACACCACTGCAATCTGCGTCAGCGGACTCCCCACCAGTTTCTTGAACCGGTACCTCCTCGTCCCCGCCAAGAACACCGCAAGGAACACCAAAATCGTGGTGGCACAAATCCCATAACCCCAATCTCTTCCTAAATGATCCTGAATGTACACGAGAATCGTCACCGCCGCCAGTGACCCTATGCTTATGAAGAAGAAGAACCAGTTGAAGAACATCACCATCTGTTTCTTTTCACCTTCGTCCGTCTCATCGAATTGGTCAGACCCGAATCCCGAGACGCTCGATTTCACTCCACCGGTGCCGAGGGCTATGGTGTAGAGAGCTAAATAGAGCACCATTAGTTGTGCGGTGTTTGCAGGCTCGCAAGATTCTGAACTTTCCTCTTTGCATCGCGGAGGATGAAGGCCCGGGATTATGGTTGAAATCGTCAAGATCGTTACACCCTATTGAAGGAGATCGATAAAACAAACAAGCTTAGATTTATTCAGATTAACTAAGAAATCAAAGGTTGCAGTAGTATCTTACCGCTGCTTGAATGGCTGCAAAAATGGCTGAAGTGAGGTATCTGTTGAACAGTATAGAAAATGTTAAGAACAGAGCATCTTAGTAAAAAAAGAGCAAAGTTGAAGAAAAAACTACAAACCTGCCGATGAAAGTGTCTGCTAGAAACCCACCGAATAAACAGAGCATGAAAGATGTTCCCATGAAGTTGGTGACAACGTTGGCAGAGGAAGCATTTCCCATATGCATGGTGCCGGTGAGGTATGTCACCAAATTGACGGCGATACCCAGAGTTGTTAACCTCTCACATCCTTCTATCCCTGATAGATCACAAGAGAAAACAGACCAAATCTGAATAACACTTTATGTATGTATGTGTGCTTTTTTCTTATCTAATAAAATAATAATAATAGAGTTAAATAATGAAAAAAAGGGAAAAATTGGAGACCTAAGATCATGGCAGCGGAAGTCCAACCACCAGTTTTGGATCTCTCTGCTGGACGACCCTTGTAGTCCCAAGCATCTTGGATGGTTTGGCCCTGTGTTTGAGGAAGAGTGCTCATTTTGGATGTGAGTGGTGAAGTGAAAATTTTGGTACCAAGAGAGGGATTGGGCAAGTGTGGCATAACGGGAGCTTAAGGTTTAGTGGCCTTTTATAATCATAGGAAAGTTCCAATCATAGGAAAGTTCCAATATCTATATCTATTATTTATATTGAAGTTTGGTAATTTTGAGGGCAAAATGGAATTATGGGACATTATAGGACAAATCATAATTAGTTTTTAAGTTATAGAATGGATAAACTTTCCAATATCTCTAATTTTTAATGAATTTATTATAGGACAAATCATAATATGTATATTGCAATCTGTTTATATGTTAATGTGCTTAATTCGTTTGTGAATGTATCTTAATGCAGTTGGAATGAATTAGTCAAAAGTTAATCCATATACATGGCTCTATTTCTCTTTTTTATAAATACGAATAAATTAGCACAGTAAAAACACACACAAAAAAACCTAATTAATTACCAAAATATTTTTTCCTCTTTTTAATACGAATAAATAATATGTATATAAATATAATCAACTAGAAAACATATGCAATACAAAAAAATAAGAATACCCCGTGCAACGCATACTTGTATTCAATAATGAAAATGATCAGAGGACATTAGTGTAGACACCCTACAAGCACTCCAATTCAAAAAGAAAGACAAATTTACAATTAGAAAAAATAGTAATGACATTTTCACACCTCTACCTTGTGGAGAGCGATAGAAAGAGAAGAAAGAGAATTGAGAGTTATAAATATAATATATGATAGAGCTGTCAATACGGGCCAGCCCGGCCCATATGGGTCAGCCCGTATGGGTTGGGTTGAAAACGGGTTGGGTTGTGTCAACCCGGGGCCTTAACGAGCCAGGAAAATATGAACCCAACCCGGCTCGCTACGAGCTCGCGGGTTGGCGGGCTGGCTCGCGGGTTAGGTGAAAAAAAAATATAAAAAATAGATAAATTGGTAACATTTGAAATATAGTAAAGTAAGAAAGAGGTTTATCAACCCATTAATTTGTATGTCACATTTGAAATATAGTAAAGTAACTTTTTGGTTACAAAATATAGTAAAATAATTTAGTTGATAAGATTTAAAAACACAATTATTTTACTATCACATTTAAAATAAGATAAATAATAGAATAACAATAAATAAAACACAAAAAATTGTCTCAAATTTAAAGAAATGAAAATTTCCATTTTTCTATCTAAAAGTAATCCATTAAACTAACCTTAAATTAAAGACAAATAAAATAATTTTTTTAATAAAAAATAACTCTAACCCGATGGGTTGGCTCGCTTGACCCGCGGGTTGGCCCGTTTAACCCGCGGGTTAAACGAGCCGGGTTGCACTAACCCAAGTTTTTTTCGAGCTGGAATTTAACCAACCCAACCCGGCTCATTTAGCCAACCCGTCGAGCTGGCTCGCGGGTTGGAACCCATATTGACAGCTCTAATATATGATATGTGACGTGATAGGAAAAGAGATAGAAAGACAATAAAAGTGAAAATGAGATGGTAAAAAAAGTGAAGTGTGATGATTTACTTAATGCGTCAACGTAAGTAGTGGGGCTAAATCTTTAAAAGAAATAGAAATTTTATAAAAATTAATAAAATTAAATACAATTCTTAATACGTGTGCAAGTATATTTTATTTGGTCAAAGGTTTTTTTACTGTGAATGGTGAAAGTTATTTTTGGTCAAAGGTTCGTTCTGGATAGTATTCATAAAGACGTAAAATCTCAATTCCTAAGCATCCAATTCGTCGGCCCAAATACATATACAACTAAGTTTGAGACTTGGGATATGTGAAACCCAATACAATTAAATTCGCAGTATATAGGAGTACTTTAATTCCTTTGACAATTTTTTTTCCCTTTGACCCCAAAAGGAATACTTTAATTCCAAAATCATTTTTTACACAATTAATTCTACTTTTAGTTCTTTATTTTTGGACAATGTTCCTTTGTTTTATGCAACTGTTTTTTGTTTTATGAAGTTTAGGACCACATTGGAGTCGGTCCATTATAGGTTGGGCTTTGTATGCATGGGTTGCATATATTTTGCATTGCTATTTTTTTTCTTGAGGCTGACTTCATACAAATTTTCAAAACAAAATGACATTTTTTGACTTTACCTTATTTTTGAATGAAATTTCAAATTTACACTTTATCCCACCTCTTTCAATGTTACAACGGAATATCAGAATCTAACACAAAACTCAAATAATAGAGATAGGATTACATACAACATTTATAAAATGATATTTTCCATCTAGCCTATAAGAAAATAAATACAAGGAAAGAAAAATTTCACTTCCTATGTATTAAATGCGTCACTAATTTCATCACTATTCACCACAAATTTTAATCCATCACATAATTCCATCACAAAATTACAGTTTTTTTAGTAGGTGAGACCATGGAAATTGCTAAAAGCTAAGGTGAAATTGGATTACATTACTATTCATTGAATCTAGGCTCTCAAACTCTAGCCTCCATGTTGGTTCTACTTCAAGGAGATCAATGAGTTGAATCTAAGGTTGTGCTGTATCTAACGCTTCCTAGAATTTTTTCAAACTATCAAGATCTTTGATGCTGAATTGCTGGTCCAAATACTGCTTCACACATTGTATCTCAGACAAATTGTCTCCTTTTAACACAACATTATCAACATAAACCAAAAGAATAGTTAAATGTCAACCTGTATGCTTCACAAATAGAGAATGGTCAGAAGATAAGTGTGAAGCCCAGGGTAATCAATGCAAAAGTATTAAAAATCCACATCCTGCTGGCCTGTTTTAAGTTTTAACCCAGAGTGATTTTTGCGATTTTCACACTTGATTGGGTTTAGTGGACTGAAAACCAAGTGGAATAGTCATGTACCTTAAATGACAAGTATGAAACATAAGAGAAATCAGAAACAAGTGTCCACAACACATAGATATATACAAAATGAAAACTAATATAGCATCAATCAAACTGTAATCACTATTCACTATAGCAACCAAAAGTATAACACACAACATAAATAAATCAATTAATAGTCACTGCCAACTAAAGAATATTGGTGTACTTAGAATGAAATATATGATACATCTGCAAAAGAAGAGGAACGGAGACACTGATGTAGAGTACATAATTGATTTAATCCAAATAGGCTCGCAGTAAAACTGAAAGGGATTCCAATACGATCTTTATAAATGGATCACCGACCCAATCATGTGTCTGAAAACATTCAATGAATTGGTGAACCGTCTTGGCAACAAGTATGCATTGCCTTGTGTTTGCTCGACTGTTGTCTCAAATTCCTGTCCCACCAATCTCATATTGCTAAAAAAAATACGAGTGAGTCAGTTACGAACTCATGTAGTCATTTTTACTGGACATAAAATTTCATTAGTGGGACAAAGAATGAGTTACTGTTATGAAACAGAAGATCTCAATCCAAAAACAGTGTTTGTAAACAAGGCTTACTTAATGGTCAAGTAATGAGTAATACATAAACATGTTTTTGCATTTCAAGATAGTAATAGCATGTATTCTTAATTATCATCTATTTACTCTGGAAACTATAGATGAAGTGTTCCTACATGCATACCAAATGTCCAAATGGCATGCAAATTTGAAAAGCATTTGTATGCTGGATTGTGTAATAATGTTTAAGCAAAAATGTTACTAAATAGGAGCTGAATTTAATATTTCTTTTTTGAAGAATACTATTAAATTCTCAGTAGTTACAATTCAGTTGAAAATATTACCTAAAGCAATTACATGTTTAATTTGATGAGTACATGTATATCTTTTTGCTGTGTCAGGTGGTCCAAGATTGCTTCCAAGTTACCAGGAAGAACAGACAATGAGATTAAGAATCACTGGAACACCGACATCAAGAAGAAACTCCTTAAGATTGGTATTGACCCAATTACACATGAACCACTCACTAAACAAGCTGCATCCAAGGACAGTTCAATTTCAACCCCTGCAGAGCCATTTCCACCACAACCTCAGATCAAGGAAACTGAAGGGGTTCTCAACAACTCAGGAGAATTCTAACTCATCATCCCCAGATGAAAGCTCTTCTGGAGAAGAATCACTTTTGCTGGATAGCATTTGCAGTGATGACTCACTAATTAATAGCTTGTGGCCAGATGAAACTCCATTGGTGGAAGCATTATGGGACACTACTGAACCTATAGCATTAGCACATGATAATACTAAAATTGACATGGGTTTGATTCCATCTTGGGAGGATAATTGTGCTTGGCTATTTGACTGTGAGGACTATGGTATTCATGATTTTGGGTTTGACTCTTTTAATGAGGTAGATTCTTGTGCATTGCAAACTATGGACATGAAAGAAGAGGAGAATTAGCATGCAGTGCATCTTGTGAATTGAAATTTGTCTTTAAATATCAGGGGAAGATGTCAAATCTGTACATGTGACAAAAATATGCCATGACCTCAAATTTTAGTTCTTGGTGTTGAATTTTATCTTAGGTAGCATTCTACAAGGAACCTATTTGGTTGCAGACAAAAAATAACTTATTAGAGCTTATTTAGTGCTTTTCCTAGTAGATAAGCTGCAATAAGTGCATCTGTATCCAAACAGGATGAAAATGTTCTTGGAAGGTGGACCTTCCTCTTACGAGGTTCCATGCCAACCAAATCACAAAAGTGATTGCAAACCAAAACAAAATCATCATCAAATTAGGCCACACTACATGCTTTCTTTCTAAGATGCTGTAATTTCATGTGTACAGTAAGGACAAATCAAGTGGGGAATTGAAGGGGTTCTCAACAACTCAGAGGAGAATTCTAACTCATCATCCCCAGATGAACGTTCTTCTGGAGAAGAATCACTTTTGCTGGATAACATTTGCAGTGATGACTCACTAATCAATAGCTTATGGCTAGATGAAAACTCCATTGGTGGAAACTACTGAACCTATAGCATTAGCACATGAGTGTTAACGTTCATTGGTCAACTGCCGCAACTGGTCTTGATCGATCCAACCCGGTATAATATGATATGTCCAATCAAATCAATCGCTCTTTTGTCTATTAATCACTTTCTTTCTATAGTTCTGGATGAGGAGTGGGAGTGAAGGAGAAGGCGAAGCTGCACCTTAGGGAGCTGGACAAAACAAGCTTGTGGAGGTATTTAGTAGGCTGAATTGCACTATTCACTAACATCTACTAAGCATAGAGATTCTAGACAAAACACTGGAATTGATCTAAAAATCAAATCTGCGAAACAAATGATAGAGGAATATACAACTACAGCAAACATATGAATCAATTTAACTCAATCAACTACAGCAAGACAATGAATGTGTAATATGATAACCATTATAAAAGAGACAGTAAAAAAAAAGCTACAAAGAAAAACACAACAGTATAATAAGATAGAATTTGAAAAGTTAAGAATAGGTTATCATCACTAACCTCAGAATCAATAAGAACAAATTGCATTGCAAAGGAATTAGTTGGATCATTGATTGGACTCATTTCCCAACATCGAGTGGCTCTTACTCATTTCCCAAAACTATTTCTACTTAATTAAAGTTTATGGTATCGCTGGAGCATATGAACACTTTCCACCATTAAGTAGCAGGCCATCATCCATAGCTATTTTAGCTAGCACATTCAAAAGAGCATCTTCAATTTCAATCTTACCTTTCATGATGTCGTCGCCAGTTTCACCAAGTGCTTTATGTAGCTCAGAATCATTGAGATTACAGCTCCTCAATACGTTTTCAATGACCGTCCTTATCTCATTGTGCCTTTCAACACGAAATAAAGCTGGAATAAGAGCAAGTACAGAGAACATATGAGAAGCAAAACCATAATGTACCATCTCCATGTACATATTATATGCCTTATCAACATTAAGACGCGTAGAGTGTTCAACAATAAATAAATTGTAAACTGCTCCATCTGGCTTATAATTCCATTGAAGTACTGTGTTGAAAACACTGGCTGCTTCGTTCTTTAAACCCCTCATCCAGAAACTTTTGGCAAGCTCTATCATACTCTTAAATTCATTATTACTGCAGTTCTCTATCAGAGTATCATATATGAAAGCTGGCGGTCTAGTACACCAACCATAAAACAACCCCAGAAGGGACTTCTTAGCAGCACTTGTTCTAGCTTTCTTATCAAGCCCATTCATAAGTACATAATCGAGAAAAGATGTTCGCAAATGACCCCCCTCGTAGCGACTCATTTTACTCATTTCATCAGTCAATATAAGAGCCTTACACACTTCACCTTCAGCACAATAATCATTGATCACACTAGTATAAGTAACCTCATCCGACAGGCTTTCCATAAGTGATGAAGACAATCTATCACAACACCCCCAGATATAGGGCCTTTCATCCTGCTCCACCTTCAAACCATACGCCTTCCCCAGCTCCTTGAGTTTGCAAAATCCGGAAATAACAATGTTATAACTAACGGCATCAGGGGACAAGTCCATCTCAGCCATGCCCCTCAAAATCCCGAGAGCCTCCTCAACCCTCCCCAAAGAGCAATACCCATGAATAAGGGCGTTGTAAGTAACAAGAGACGGTGAAAACCCAGTAACAGAATCAGACAATAAACCCTTGTGTATCATTTCATCATGCAAGATAAAAGCCATACTGAAATCACCTTCAAGACAATAAGCGTTGATCAAACAATGATAAGTAAGCTGACCTGGCAACACACCCCCGCGCAGCATCTCTTGGAAGAGATCAAAAGCTTGAGACAGTCTTCGCTGCGGGCACAGGGCCTGTATAAGCGACGAAAATGTGATGGCATCAGGCAAGATGCCCTTCTCAACCATCTCAGTCTTCATTTCAATGGCCTTTTCCAGCTCCTTGTCTTCGCAAAACTTAGTAATTAGAGTGTTATAACTTTCAGCATCAGGTGACAAACCTCTCTCAGCCATGCCCCTGAAAATCCTTACAGCCTCCTCAACCCTGTCCTCAATGCAATATGCACGAACAAGGTGGTTGTATATAGCAACCGAGGGTGAAAAGCCACTAGCAATCATTTGACTCAAAAGCTTATAAGCGTCATCTACCTGCCATTTGTTGCAGTGGTTTATAATCAGAGACTTGTAAGTGGTCTCATGAGGGGCCAAACCCCTCCGATGCATCTCCTCAACCAGCGGCTCAGAATCTTCCCACCTGTGTTGCCGGGACAAAACCTCAAGAACAGCATTGAATGAAACCAAATTTGGGTCCACACCCTTGTCGACCATGTCCCTCAAAACCCGTAAGGCCTGATCAACCGACCCAACACGGCAATACGCAAGAACAAGGTCGTTGTAGGTAGCAACCGAAGGCAAAAAACCACTAAAAATCATGTCACACATAACCTTATGAACCTTATATACCTGGTATTTGGTGAACAAATGAATGAGAGACGTGTAAGTAGTCTCATCAGGGGCCAAACCCTTCCGATTCATCTCCTGAAGCACCTCTTCAGCCTCTGTTATCCTCCCTTCCGCGCAGAATCTCTGAATAGCTGCATTGAAAGAAACCGAATTTGGCTTCTGAGTGGTTGTTGCTTTCCACAACCCTGCTTCCCCCGCCTTGTTTGATTCTGTTTGTAAGTTTCCAGCGCCGGCGAAGCCGCGGATCATGACGGTGCCGTTTGGGACCATCATCTGGCGGCGTAAGGTTTTGAGGACGGTGCGGCTGAGTAGGAGATTCATTGGGTTGGAAATTGAGGTTTCGTTCGCAATTGAGTGCATTTACAATTATATATCGAGACGAGAGAGAAAACGGGCCAAGCCCACAGGGAGCAAATAAACAAGAAGATCTAAGCTTAGATATTCTCTACAGAGAAAGTTGAAAGAAAAGGTGTTGGTCCAGTTTAAAAATAGCCACTGGATATATTGATTTAAAATTGAACAGCTGAGATTGAGATTGAGTGAGATTCAAATGTTAATTTACTAAATTATCCCATACAGTACTTTACTCTTCTTACCTCTGATTCCAGCACCGCCACTGGTCCTTGCTCTTTTCTTTCATGTTCGCAAACACCAGGGGATTGTCATGAACCTTCATTCTTACATGGCTTGCCTTGTGCTTGTGGACGAGTTATGGTCACTGATTCATAGGGAGTGGGAGGTGCAGAGAAAGAGAGGTAACAGAGGCTGAAGCGGATGCGCTGGCAAAAATGGGGCTGAGTGATCGGATTTCTTGTAAGCATTGGCCTTCTTCTCGCAGGGAATTTTTTGAGGGTTTCTTGGGCATTTTGAAGCCGTGTTGCAGAGAAAGAGAGGTGGATGGTTTTGGGAGAAGGGAGAGAAGCACCGCACGCCCTCTATGGATCTAAACACTGAGTCGTTGATCTTCATTTTGATTTGGCTAAAAAGCATTTTTGGCCCCTGATGTTTCAAGTTTGTGCAAATTCTGCCCCCATCTATTTTTTACGATGTTTCTACCCCTCATGTTTTCAAACAGTGCACCATCTACCCCTGCGATGCACTGTTTAAAAACATGAGGGGTAGACGATGCACTGTTTGAAAACATGAGGGGTAGAAACATCGACAAAACTAGAGTAGGGGTAGAATTTGCACAAACTTAAAATATCAAGGGCCAAAAGTGCTTTTTAGCCTTTTGATTTTTGTAATTCGCGACTAACAATGGCACAAGGGAGAGAAGCACTGTTGCAGAAAGAAAGAGAGATGAAGTTTTAAAGATAAAGATAAAAGATTAAAAAAAAAATAGGTTGCTGAGGTAAAGTTTAGAAGAAAAAAGTAAAATAAAATAAAGGAATTTGGGCCTTTGTGGCGCACGATGAAAGAAAAAATTAACACGTGTAGCTCCACTCATGATAATTATCTATTAACTTTCATTTTTATTTGAAAAAAAAAATAGAGAAATTGGTTAATGATTTTAATTTTAAATCTATCAATTATATATCATCTCATTTTCACTCCTATATCCAAACAAAGCTTAATGAAGAGAGAATAAGAAAGAGAGTGTTGTTAGCATATTTCTTTGTAATGAAGGAGAATAAAAGATGGTATTAGTTTCAACTTTATCCAAGTATATTATTTTTAATGTGTTAAGACTCTCTCGGACATCCCTATGCTACACGCTATCTTTGAATTTTCAAAGTAAAGTTTAAGTTTAAATCAAATTATATCACATACCGTATTGCGTATTCGTACTCATACCACGTAGATAAACTTAGGCTTAATCTTGTTCAGGCTCCACAAAAATCTTGGCTCCGCCACTGGGCAGCTGTTTTCTGCTTTTTCTTTTTTGTTGTTTTGTTGTTTAGATTTCCAAGTTACCAAAAAAATCTGGACAACCAAGGGGTTGGGGATGGGTGAACACTGCTGCTCTGTGTTTCTTCCCCATCTGGCACTGTCACTTCTACGCCACCGATAAGGACCGATCCAGGGAGAACCAAAGGAAAGAGAACCAAGGCCTGCAGAGAAACGAGCTGAAGCCATACTTGCCATGATTTAATCACCTCTGGCGACAACAATGAAAGGCGTCACCAGAGAAGATGATAACTGTGTGGAGAAGAAAAGCCAATGTTTTTAAGAGAGAGATTATGTTCTAATCACTTATGTTTTTTTTTTTAACGACTAATCACTTATGTTTAAAATAATAAGTTTTGAAATAAAAATAAAACATAAATAGTATTACCTGCTATAGACAGTCAAATTTGTGGGTGCAAAATTGGACTACTTTTTTAGTAGTCCATATTAGGCGTCGCCCTCTTTCTTCTACAACGAACTTAAGTTTGGATTAGAGTAAATTACTTTGAAAACACCCCATTTAAACAGTTTTCTTCTTGAAAAACAATTTTAAAAAATGGAATCAAACACCTCTCCTAAAGTTTGGATGATGTGCGACTACGACCCTAATATTTTAAAGGCTAAAAAGCACTTTTGGCCCCTGATGTTTCAAGTTTGTGCAAATTCTGCCCCTACTCTATTTTTGTCGATGTTTCTACCCTTCATGTTTTCAAACAGTGCATCGTCTACCCCTCATGTTTTCAAACAGTGCATCGTCGTAGACGATGCACTGTTTGAAAACATGAGGGGTAGAAACATCGACAAAAATAGATAGGGGCAGAATTTGCACAAACTTAAAACATCAGAGGCCAAAAATGCTTTTTATCCTATTTAAAAATGGACTTGGTTTTCATGCAACAAATTTATGTTTAGAAGCTAAACTACTACATCAATACCCATGACCTATTATTATTTCATTACTTTCTCCCGTTTATGTAATGTTCAATTTAGTATTTTTTATCTTGAGAAGTATGAGTCATTATACATGAACATACTATGTATAGGAACGGTCAATACTTTTTAAGCACCGCAAATATTTGTGGAAGTTAAAAATCACTGCAAACATGTACTCCGTTCGGTTCTTTTTATAAGAAAAACTTGGACAAAATTACACAAACTAAGGAAACTAATATTTTTTATAAAATTAACTATTATGCTTAATTTCAATGATGTTTTTTCCTTTTTACAAGAACAATCATGTTAATTATCATAAATGTTGATCATACATATTGTTTGCTTGCAATTTTCCTCCCTATTTTTGTATTGGGAATAGGTCCTTTTGCATTGGTATTGATTATTTGACTTAATTTTATAAGAGTGTTTCTTATAAAAAGGACTAAGAAAAATCTCCAAAGTGTTTCTTATAAAAAGGACAGGAGGGAGTATGTTGACTCAAACCATCATTTATCATTTTTGAAAAAGTAATTCTGTTTTTCTCTATTCAACCAATACTCCTTTTATAAAAAAACTTAATTTAGAATATCATTTACGAATATATATATATATATATGTATATATATATATCATTCAAACTCAATATAACAACACTGTACAAAATTGAAGTTTAGTTCACTTAATTCTATCATATTTTAAAATATATAAACCTTTAGTTGTTTTTTTTTGAATAAACCTTTAGTTGTTTTTCCTATGTGTTTTTGTCATGTTTATAAGCCCACAAAGACATTTGAATGATACGCCTGGGTAAGGGAGCCCATATTTTAAAAGACAACTCATTTCATAATTTTTTTTGGTAATTCCCATTTCATAATGAAAACATCATCAAAAGTTGGTTATTTTTGTATAGTATTAGTATTAAATTTGTCCTCATTTTAGATTATCTTATAAGTTATTCTTTAACTTATTTTTTAAATTTTCCTCAGTACTCGGTAGTAGAGAGAAACCAATTAATGTTTCATTTCTTAAAAAAAAAATGTTGGGTTGTATAAATGACACATGATAAAGTTTAGGTTAAATAACTCTTCATTTTGTAAAAAAAAAAAAAAAAGTTAAATAACTCATCATTCAACCACATTCGAGATAAATGAGCTATTAATACATAAAATATAGAAATTTCAACTTACTTATCTCCAATGTGATTGAATGATGAGTTATTTAACCCAAACTTTATCATGGATCATTTAGACAACCATTTTTTGTTACATAGGAATAAATATCTACTACTTATTTAGAATAAAATATATATTATATACCGTGACGGATCCAGAAATTTGATGCAGTGGGGATAATATATACATATAAATTTGTAAAAATAAAATAACATATACTATTAGAAGTGAGAACATTTTTTACTAAAAGAGGCACAAGTGATGACACTTTTTACCAAAGGGACCATCAAAAACCACATTTTTTACTACTCAAGTGAGGGCATTTAGAAATGTGAGACTCAAGTGAGGGCATTTAGCAATGTGTGAAAATAAGTGAGAGCATTTTTTATCAAAGAAGTCATAAAAAACCACATACTTTTACTACTTAATTTTTTTTTTTCTAATGTTTTTTCCAAATTTAAGTGAGGGCACTTGCCCTCATACCTATGCACCTAAATCCGTCCCTGATTATATAGTTAATTGAAAAATATCAAAAAATAGTTAATTAATGTTTTATAAAATTTGAGAAGAGTTTTATTAAAAGAACTAAGTCATGCATTAAATTTATTTTTAATAAAATGGATCGGAACTAGTATATAATTATCACTTCTTAAGCTACAATTCAGCTGTAACTGAACCATTAAACATCTAACCAGCGCCTTTACAGGTTGAATCGATTTTTACAACATTGTTTCATTCACAAAAACCTATAGTTTGATTCAACTTTCAAATAATTAAGTAGTTTCAAAAAAGTTAAAAATAAGTGCAAAAAAGGGTATATGGGTCCACATGTGAGAAATCCTCTCCAATTAGGCAATATTTCTCATAATTGTATAACTTTCTGGCATTTATCCATCCCCCATTAGGATGGCTAAGCTGTAGTTTACATTTTCCAGCTCACTTATTTAACCTGCATTTTTATTTCTATCTGCTTTCAAACTGAGCTAGATGACCGAGTTGTAATATGTCAGGAAAAAAGAGTGTTGTAATCATAAATGGGGAGAACTGAGTTGTTAAATGTTTGTTTCTACTTGCTGACAAAAAAATTATTTGTTTCTGCTAAATGTTTGGTATGTGTCTTTGCCAATTGTCAGAGTAATAGACAGAGACAGGGTAATGAGGTGAACAGAAGTCTTCTTCCAAATGGAAATAATTACCATAAAAAGAAGATATGCTTTCCCATCTGCAAATGGCATGGTAGGGATGTATGCTATGCTCAATACAAGAGTACAAGGACTTACAACAATGATTTCAGAAATTCATCAAGTATGATATGATGTATATCCATCGTTTCAATCGCACCAATCACACGAAACAAAACAGAGGAAGCACTGTATTCAGTTGAGTAATGCTGTTTACACAATTTTTGGTACTTAAGTTCGTATTGATGAAAGAAAGGGTGGCGACTATGGTGTCACCCATAAAAGGGGGTGTACCGGTGTCCCCTACAAAAAAAACTTTCAGAAAAAGAGGAACATTGTATGTATACCAATTTAGACCATAGATATATTCATTAAATATTTAAACGGTTTAGATTAAATTTGTCTATTTACTAAAGTGCCCTGCCATTCATAAAAAAAAAAACCTTCTTCTTCTTGGTTTTGATTGGCCTCATCCAAATCCTTCTTCCTGGTGGAGAGCTTGTGTTGTGCCGGCAACCCAACTTCTCCGACCTCTCAGCCATCTTCAAACCCCATCCTCTCTCTGAAACCTCTAAAACAGCCAAAATCCCACGAACTCACCAGCCACGCCACCACAGTCCCTTTCTTCCTCCACCTCAAACATCACTATCTTCTTCCCTCTCACCACCACCAAATCTGCCATACCCGAACCACCATGACACCACCCTCAGCCACCACCAAACTAATTCCTTCTTCCTCCTACTAGATCGATCTTCATCTTCTCCATCTCTGGGTTACTCTTTGTTCATCACATTAAGCTCGCGTCTCCGTCAAACTGATATGGGTTGAACACAAAGAATCCAGATCTGGGTTCGATCTGCGAAAATGAAGAGATTCGATCCGTGAAGAAGACATTTCCTCACCGTTTTGGCCTTGTCCCGAGCCGCCGCCGCTGGAAACCGCATCGCCATGGGTTTTTTTCTGACCTCAGCCGCCGCGTCGCATTTCAGAGGCACCCTCCATCGCCGTGCCCCCCCTCCCGATAAGGGTTTTGGGGTTTTAGTTCTAAGTTTTTCTTTATGGATTTTGGGGTTTGAATTTTCCAATTTCTTTCTGGACTTTGGGGTTTCAATGTATTTCATGTTATTTATTCTGGTTTTTGCTTAATGGAGCAAGTACATTCATGGATATAAAATTTGATTTGTAAAATTTGTCTATTGAGAACCAAGGAAACTTTGGATCTGAAGTAAAATGGAAGGTTGAGTGGTATTGGTTCACGGTGATGCTAAGTTTGGGTTCACAGTGGTTATAGGGGAGGAAGATGATATTTCTATGCAGAAGCTGGTGGCGTGGTTTGGGGTCACTGTGAAGAAGACAAAAAAAATTGCAGAATGCTCAAGGGGTATATTTGTAATCTCATATAAAAAAATTTGGGGGACACCGTGTCCCCATTTTTATGGGTGATACCATACCATAGCCTTCACGGAAAGAAAGAGAGCATAGAGAAAATGAGTAAAGAGGTGGAAAATATGGTATATTTTGTAAGTTATTTAGTGATAGATGAAAAATAAAAGAAAAAGAATGAGGTGAGGGAGAGAAGAAAAATTTTGTTCAAAGACATTTTTATTTACGATAACTATATTTGTGGGGATCACAAAAGCAACTAATGGAGATTTAGCAACCCCTAAACAATAAAAAATAAATTGGTTTGCGTCAATTTCCTCACAAATTGCAAAGATCAGAAAAAGTGCTCTCCGCACCCACTTTCAAGCTCTCTTATTATAGTAAAGAGAGAATGGTGAAGGGCAGTTCAAGCGGTAAGAATTAGAGATATAAGGGTTGGGTAAGATGAATGGTAAAGGTTCCAGGGTTCGAACCCTGAGAATGATTAATTTACTAACATTACTAACAATTAACATTTGCATATAAAAAAAATAGTAAAGAAAAAACTAAACACATGCGTCTTCTAATCTCTCACTTACATAACTCTCTCTTCTCTTTCTTTCTTTCTCATTTCTTCCTCTAACAAACATGTCTTGCACTTTTTTTATTCGAGAAAACTATTTTTTTGTTTGAGAAAACTTTGAGTAGAAAGTGATCAAAGAGAGAAATAGAGGAGAGTGGCTCAACCCAAACTAGTTTGGTTGCAATAATTTTAGGATAATGGTAGAGTGCACAAGGAAGTAGGCACGATGGGAGCACGATGAAGCTTCTGACGGTTTAAAACCGCCAGAAATGTGTAACGCTTGCGATATTTTCTGGCACCGCATATTAGTGACGGTTTTCAACCACCATAATTGTGTAAAGTTTGTGTTTTTTCCTGGCACCGCAATTTAGTGGCGGTTTTAAACCGCTATTGAATGCTGCTCGTGCACCATCCTATCGTGCTAAATAACACTGCTCATAATTTTATAAAGAAAGATAACTTAAGTGGGACCACATACTTTTAGTGGTCTTCTAAATTTTGGGAAGAAACCACTCCTCCTCTTTCTTTTTTCTTTTTTCATTGTCCTACCTTTTTAATGGAGTGTGATAAAAATGTATGAAGTTGTTTTTTTTTTCTTCTTCTTTTGGAGAAAAATGTCTTTAACTTAAAAAGTTTTTCTTTTCTTTTCTTATTTATCCATTATATTACATAACTTATCAACTCTACTCTGTCTCTCCTTTTTTTTTATCCATTTTTTTTTCTCTTCTTTCATCCTCTCTTAAGCCAATTAAAAAACTAGAGGAGACAGACAATGAGCAAACAAAATAATAGAAAGACAAAACACAATTTCTAACAATTTTTTTTTATTGAAAATAGAAAATAATTCTCCCAATTGTAAAAACAATAATCATTTAATTTTTTACAAGAAAATTACTTTAATTATTTATATATCTTTTATTTATTTATAGGTAATGGCATTTGCAAACATTATTTTCTTTTCCTTTTACCTATCTCTTTAACCAAAAAAAATTATAAAATTATCTAACTTTTTTTTTCAATTTTCTTCTTTATTCTCAATTTCTTTTCCAACTAAACAAGACACTCTAAAATTTATAAAATTATCTAACTTTTTTTTCAATTTTCTTCTTTATTCTCAATTTCTTTTCCAACTAAACAAGACACTCTTTCTGATGTACTAAAAAAGACTAAATCAAACACACATATGAAATGCGACCATATTTTTTATTAGAAATAAATGAGAGTTTAATGAATATGTACTATTATGGCCCGTTTGGTACGTCGTATTAGGCATGATAGTATAAGCTTATACAGTACATTATGGACTTATCCATTGTTTGGTGTTCACATTATATTATATAAGGTTATATATCAATCACCTCTTATACATTAAAATGATTTATTATTTAATCCACCGTATAGATCATGAATAAGGCATGATAATAGTGTAATGTATAAACCCCTTGAATATATTTAATCAACCGCCACTACAACCACCCTCGACCACTGCCGCCACCAATACCATCACCACTACCACCACCACCACGCTCCACCACTGCCACCACCGTTGATATCGCCATCGTTATCCCCATTACTACCACTACCACCGTCGTCGCCACTACCGCCACCGCTGCCTCCACCGCCGCGATCCGCCACTACCACCATCATTGTTACAGTCCTACCACCACCAGCACCGCGCTCCACCATTGCCAACATCGTTGATACCGTCATACCACCAATGTCGCCTTCCCACCCTCCACCACCACCGTCGCCGCCACCACAACCATCGCTGCACCACAAGTACCACCATTGTTGATACTGTCATACCACCACTGTCGTCGCCCCCACCCTACACTTCCACTACCGCCACCACTTTCCACCGCCACCACCCCTACCACCATCGCCGCTACCGCCACTACTAGCACCACATCGCTGCCATCATCTTCAATTATACTACTACCAATATCACCACTGTCGCCACCGAATTATACAGTGTATGATCAAACGTTGTATAATATTAAAATTTTATTAGGTGTTATTCCTATTAGACATAATACAATTATGTCTTATACTATCAGGCCTTGTACTATACATTGTACCAAACAGATCCTTAGTGTAAAATAATTTTACACTGATACTTAATCACAATATGACATGGAAAAAAATAATAACTTTAAATATTAAATTTGATAAAATAAATTTATATTTTTTAATGTGGTGAAATTCAATAAAATAACTGCCTTGTTTGCAACAAAAAATTATAGTTAAAATTATATATGGAACACAGATGTGTCAGATGAGTTAGACCAAGTGCAATGGTGGTGTTGAGATGAGAGTTGAGGGTAGTTGAGAGGGTTTAGTGGTGTTGAGAGTTGTGTTGAAGATGAGGTGGAGGAGAGAAGGTGTTGAGAGGGGAGTTGTCGGTGCCACGTGGCGCCCTGCGTGTGGTCACGCCAGGCGCGTGCACCACACGCACCGACAGGGCGCGTGGCTGCTTCAGAGACGCGGAGAGAGAAAGGGGGTAAGCTGCAGCTAAGACACGTGGCGCGTTCTGGTTCGTTGACCGAATTTTTATTTTTTTAATCTTTTGAACTCAATTATTTCATTGAAAAAAAAATTGGAATTTTTTTAAGCAAAATTCATGATTTTTTTCCTCTATAAATAGAGACTTGGTTCGTTTGATTTGGACACAGCAAAAAAAAATCAAGTTTTTCACTATTTTTATTATCTTTCTATTAGCCTTTGTTTTGAAATGTATCCCAATAATCACAATTTCAACACCCAGAATTCTTCTAAAAGCTACCAAAATCTCAACAATTATCAAGATCCAAATCAATTTTCCAACTATCAAAATTCCAACAATTATTAAGATCCAATTTTCCAACTACCCAGAATTCTTTGTGTTGTGTGCTTAGTTTGTTGTCTTACATTTTAAGTTAAGAAAATAAAATAAATTATTGTATGCTTAGTTTGTTGTCTTGCATTTTAAGTTATGGAAATAAAATAAATTATTGTCTATATTTTTTTAAAAAAAATTAATTGTTATGTGTTTATTGTTTTAATTTAATTTAAATCGATAATTGTAATTTAATGTAAATCATAAAAACAAAAATATAAAATTAAATAAAAATATGAAATAAAAAAGTGCTGGGGTAGGGTGGTTGTGTTGAATGAAAAACTATTGGAGTTGGTAAAAATTAAATGAGTGTTGAATTAGAAAGAGAAAATAATGTGGAGTGTTAGAAAGAAAAAAATGGTGTTGAAGGAGTTAAACCATTGCACTTGGTTTTATAATTGACGCTGATGACGTGATAGATACGGGGTGATAATTACCATGGCATTGGCACGGTGGAATCATCATATTACATTACTACAAGTCTACAACTGCATATTAGTTTTCCAAACCTGCTTCTCTTTTTTTTTGGCCAAGGTAGTATCATTTGCTAAGATTGCATACGTGGGCATATCTTGCAGCAGAGTATCGCAGGCCATTTCAGCAGATTTTGCAGCTTTAATATTATCACTAATAATTAATACATTTTCACAATGTTTTAATGCAATTTTCAAGAGTGAATGTAAAATATTGTACATTTTTATAAACTAATAATTTATTTATTTTTTTGACGGGAAAAGATTACAAAGCTAAAAGAACGCTAGCAACTAGCAAGTAACGGGTATATAGGTTATCTAGCGAGGAGTCCAAGGAGTAATGTTTCATCCACACCTCTCTTTTGAGGTGGAGAGGTGAAATTGTGAGAGAAATAGGAAGAAAAGAAAAAGTAAAAGAGAGAAAATATGAGATGTGATAGATGATAAGATGAGAGAGATAAAAATAAAAAAAGGTGAAAATTGAGTGTTTAAAAAATGAGGTGTGTATATATCATTACTCGGAGTCCAAACATGTGATCACATACCGCAAAGAAGCACCAAGACCAGCGAAACAACCATGATGGAGATAATCGCTGCTATAACCGCGGCTAATGTTTTAAGATGGGAAGTGGTTCACGGAATTGCTACCAAGATTTTAATTGTGTAGCGATTAAAAATTGCTACCCAACAACAACGCTCAGTTTAACACCCCCACTTATACTTATTGTTGGACGTAATCGCTATCTAATGTCTTTTTTGTCATAGTGAGATTATACACTAACGTACATAATTATCTAAAAAAATACCTTAAAATTATGGACTGAGGAAGTATGAGAAATACTTTAATGGTACTCTAATCAACTACTAATAGTGTTTTAAAACTCAGATCGGACATACTAGTTAAAGTATAGGACTAAATTGATTATTTATCCATTTTTAATATCATGATTTGCTTAACCAAGTACCGGTGGAAATCATATATGTATCAGTTGGGATGACAATGGGTAGGATCTGGGTAGGGTAGTATAGTACTCATCCCGTACTTGCGTTTTCAAAAGTTACCCGTATCCGTCCTCATACCTGCGTAAGTAACAATTTGAATGTCCATCATCGTATTCTCTGGGCACCTATATACGTGTACTCCTTAACAAAAATACAATTTTTATTCTCCAACAGAAAGTAATATAACTTAAAATAAAGAAAATTAATTAAAAATACAAAAGACTATCCATAGTAAAATCATTCATTTTTTAAAAAATAAGTTAGAAAGTTATAACTTCAATTACGTTTGTTAGTATATATACTTCAAAGTATATAATAATATAATAATAATAATTATTATTATTAAAGTGTGTGCGGGTATGAGGCGGGTTGTGTACTATAGTACCCATACCCACACTCGAACCAACTACTTTTTGCAGTAAATTACTCATATTCAATCTCATACTTATTTAGCAGATTTGTATTATATCTAGTGTGAGCATTTTTAGAGAGAATCCAATCGGTCCGAGACCCATCATCATCCAATATATGTAGGAGTTAGGACCGTTTAATTTTATTTTAACATAATACAAATCAAATGTGTTCGTTACTGTTCGTCTACATCAAATTCGTGAACATTTTCTTTTGATATTCATGCATGAGAATCATCAATCATGACAATGAAGAAAACAAAATGAAGCATGTTGTATTAAAACTTAAAAGTTTAAAACTTAAAAGGTGTGGCAACATTTTCATGTTCCGATTTGACGCAGACAGCTCCATGGAAACTTGATACTCAAATATATTTCAGTGTTGCTCTAGTCACGTGCCTTTTTATTTTTTTCCTTTTATATTACAGAAGGGACATATGGAGTCAGAGACCTCACAATTCACATGTGCGAGTACATTTTTTTGGGTACAATGTGCGAGTACATCTGAACCATAATATTATGATTTGTGATCATATTAAATAATTTATACAATAAAACTTTGATGAGAAAATGATGGAAAATAGTGTTAATGCAAGTATGTATCTTTTTAAAAGGTTTATTTGTTTAAAATGATTAGTTGTTGGAGTATAATCATACAAGTGTGAATAAATAGAAGTCACACTTTTTATAAAAAAGTAAAAGTTAAGTAATTTATATAAATGAAATGACTCAATTACTCTTTTTTTGTTTGTTTGAAAAGACTCAATTACTCGTCACTTTAAAGTTCTGTTGTAAAAGTATGTGAATGCATGTTTAAATCACCATGATATATATACACACCTCATTTTTTTAAACACTTTATTTTCACATCTTTTTATTTCTATCTATCTCCTCTTATCATCTATCATATCTCATACTTTCTATCTCATACTTTTTATTTTATTCATATCTCTCCTCATTCAACCTATCTCCACCTCAAAGAGAAATGTGAATAAAACATTATTCCTAAATCACTTAGGGTCATAATTTCTTAGCACAATGTGGCAAGACCTTGACCCATCTCGTTACAAGTCCAATAACAATTCAAAAATCTAATATGATATTATAGTCTAAAGCTTAACCACAGATCTTTTTTTTTTACATAGGAAAATTAAACAACGAAACTAAGGTTCCTCCATGTCTCCAGACAGGAGAGGCAACACCACCCTAGGGGGAAGAACTCAGTAGCTGGACACTGCAGAGACGCACTCAAACCCGCTAGACAATCCGCCGGTGCATTACCCTCTCGAGGAACATGAACGATCGAAACCTCCCAAGCCCTTGAGAGCATCAATTGAATTTCCAACAACGCACTCCCATATCTATGGAACTTATCCTTCCCTAACGCATGAACCAATTTGAGACAATCCACTCCACAACTCACCTTCTTCCAATTCTTATTCCAACTGAACCTTAATCCTATGAGGAGCGCTTGGATTTATGCAAACAGAGAATCGCCACCACTTGCACCAGCATAAAACCCGCCTAGCCATACTCCGGCCTCATCTCGAACTAAACCTCCCACTCCCATTCGGTTGTGATCCACACTATACGCGCCATCCACCATTAACGAAATTGCACCATGTGACGATCTCCGCCACTTAGCCCTGAGTTGTTAACAGATCATGCAATGCCTGACCTGCCAACCATGAAGCCAGTGGCGGAGCCAACAATTTGATCTCACCGGGGCCAATAACAAAAATAGAACAACAGAGAAGAAGAAACAATTGTGGGTTTTCGACAATACAAAGGCTTTTTTTTTTATAAGAGATTTGCAAAATCTTGGGTGTGGCCATGGCACAAGCAGGCCACCCCCTGCTTCCGCCCCTACATGAAGCATAATCATTCATATCCTGAATTATTGCCTCATACACAAACTGAACCGTCCACAATCCCTCACCCAGAACAGCTTAATTGCGCCATCTACATAGACGCCAAATGGGCTCTATAAACAAAAAAAAATGGGCACAATATTAACAAAATAAACCCTATAAGGCCAATAGACTCAACGAAGAAAAGAGCACAAGTCTGAACTCTGAACACATGAGGACATATATATGAATATGAGGCTTTGCCCGAGTTCAGTTGAAAATGGTTTGATCAATTCTCTACAAATTCTAATTAACTTTGAAATTAACCCAATTTTCTTTAAATTAAAAAACCAAAGATGTGATGGATTATTGATTAAGTTGTCTGTTACGGGTTTGACAAAACAGCATTCATCACCAAACCTTTATCTCTCATGCACGCGCTTGCTTACGCAAGTGATAACTGGAAGGTGAGAAAGAGTCAAGTTACAAGATTGGATTTGTATCTGTGTCTGTGAATGTGAACTAGCTAGGGAGTGGTGTAGTTCACATACGAATGCGTTCAACTTTTGCTGTGACTGTGACAACAAGTGAATGGAGCTTTCTCAATATTCGTGTGTAGCGCCCGTGTGAATCACCGCCATCCAAATCCAATTACCTCATCACTCTTCACCAATTTCTTTGAAATCTACCAAATCCTCAACTCAGTCAATGTTAGTAGTTGTTACTATGTTCTTTTTTCGCCATTAAATCATTCGGAAGCATATTTATTCACAAAAAATATTTTAAGAACAACGCATAGCTGATCAAATTTCATATTATCTCTATAACCTCAAATGTAATTATTACTATCTAGCAGTTGAAATCAAAATTAATGTGCTAATATATAATATTTATTACTATTGTTATGCAATTTAATAAAAATATACTATCGGTCTTTTAAAATTATTTTATATATCAATTTTTATGATATATTTAATATTATTTTAAACGTAAGATTTTAAATTCAATTTTTAATATAAAAAATAACCATAATAATTAAAAAATGACTTTATCAGCATACATCTTAATGGTAAAAATGTTACAATTGACTTTTATTAATCATTGTATTATCATTAAAAACTATTAAATATCAAATTAATACAATATTTATTTTCGAAAAAAGTCACAATTAACTTTTATTAATTATTATAATGTCATTAATAACTATTTAGTGCGATATTAATACATTATTTATTTTAAAAATATTAAATTACTAAAAAATCTGAAAAAATAAATATAACACCATCTACCTATGAATTAATATTGCATTTAATATTTAATTTTTGTTTCCTAAATTCTTAACTATAAATAATGAAAGAAGGACAAGTCTCTCTCCATCTTCGCGTTTCTCTCTTGTCCTCACTCATCTCCTCTTTAGGCGGCAGGTTATTTCCTTCTCCGCTTCCACACTCCGTCGCACAACGCAGACACTCTTCCCCCTTCAACTCGTGGTTCCCCCCTCACCAGTTCCCGCTAGCCGCGTCTCTCGACTCTTGCGCCGCATTCACTCAAGTGAGTTCACACCACTCTTTCTTTCACCACCATCTCACCGGTTTTCTACGATTAATCGATTTCTCTGTTTTTTCCTTCTTGTAAAGCCTTTAATAGCTGCTATTTGCTGTATGTATTAAATTACTAAAAAATCAGAAGAAATAAATATAACACCATCTACCTACTAATTAATACTTCATTCAATATTTAATTTTTGTTTCCTGAATCCTTAACTATAAATAATGAAAAAAAATGTAAGTAATTTCTAAATAAATGACAGATAGATATGTGAAAGATAAAGAAAAAAAAACAACTACAATTATTTTATGATACTAAGAAATGGGAGGACTAACACACCTTTTCTAATCCATTTCTCCAACACACTTGATGTAATTGATTGTCTTTTTTGAGAGTGTGTTTAAAAGAGCTTATTCAACACACTTGATGTAATTAATTTTCTATTTTAGAGTGTGTTCAAAAAAGGTGCATTAAATTTGTTTTGATAAAAAAAGAAAAAGGTGTATTAATAACAATTTGGCATGATATTGAAGGGTAATGCCCTGAAAAAGGTTTGAGTGCAGTAACGTAATAATAACGCAAAGTGAAGGGCAATATAGCTGACCTAGAGACCTGAACCCAAAAAGCATACATACCTTTTTTCTGGGCCCCGGTCTTCCACAAGTCTCTCTCCATCTTCGCGTTTCTCTCTCGTCCTCCCTCCACTCCTCTTCAGGCGGCGGTCTATTTCCTTCTCCGCCGCACTCTCCGCCGCACACTCTTCCACTTCATCTCGCGGTTTCCCACTCACCCGTTCCCGCTAGCCGCGTCTCTCGATTCTCGCGCCGCATTCACTCAAGTAAGTTCACACCACTCTTCCTTTCACCACCATCACCACCGGTTTTCCACGATCAATCGATTTCTTTGCTCTTTCCTTCCTAAAACGCCTTCAATCGCTGCTATTTGCTTTACGAGAACGATTTTAGCAATGTGCATGCTCTTTTCCTCTGCATGTTGCATGATCCTGCTTTTTCTGGCAATGTAGCTTCACTTTTCACTCATTTCCAATCAATTTCTCAGATTCTATTGCTTAATCCATCACATTTTACATTTAATCTTTCTCAATCACGATTACCGAACCGATATTCGTAATATCAACCATTTCCCCTTTCTTGAATGACATTCACATACTGTGATTCTTTTCAGGTTATCGAGTGATATAGTTTCGCCCCTGCTACCAACGTGCTTATCACTGCGCCGAATCACTTGTGAGTATTTAGCTTATACTCTACGCTTACGTTACTATTTTTGTATAGCTTTTCTTTTTCACTCAGAACAATTATTTTATCCGAAAATAACTATGTAAACATGGTCAATTTGGGGTTTTTTGTGTCTTTGACTGGTCATGGACATGGTGTGGGACAGGAAATTCGGCGTGTCCTGCACCCATGATATGATTTTCGAATATGGGTGACGTTTTAGGAAAAAATTCTGTCAATAATTTTTTTAATATTTGATATCAATGTTTAATTTGATGATACCTAGTTGTTGGGTAGACAAGGATGCGTGTTTCTTTTCTTTTCCAAATTTTGCTTTTGTAGAAGTTCAAGTACATCTTGGTTATGGATAGCAAGAAGGTTATGTGACCCAAATACAAGCTAGTTCATGCTAAACTGCTTCTAATTGTTCAATTTGTTACTAGTACTACAACCTGAAACAAATTGCGACTTCATCCTTTCCAAAATTGTATCCTTTTTTATGTATTTATTGCTTCTTAATGTAATTTATGGAATTTGGATAACATAGGGTTAGGATGTTATGGAAAGTATTTATCTTCTGGTATAGATTTTGATTGCGTGCGTGCGTTTTCTTGTATTTCTAAATGATTTATCCTCCTTTACCTAGTCATAGGTTTTAGAGATTTTTTCCTACGGGTGCTCAGTGTCCATATCCATTCAAACTAGACTAAGCTAGAAAACATACAAAGTTTGGATTGGACAGCTTGGGTTTGCATAATCATTCTTGAAGTTATTTTGTTTACATTTTTATTAATACTTTGGAAATTAATAGGCTGCTTGAAGTTTTCTGCTCATTGCAAGCTTACCGAGCTCCATGGATGAAAGGTTACCAAGCTCCATGGATGATAATGACAAGTTTCACGAGCACAACATGCCGTCTGGTGTCATAACGGCAATAAAGTTTGATGTTTTAACTGGGGAAGATATAGTTAAGTATATTCTTGATGTTATATCTATTTCAGCTTTCTTATTATTTTGTGCATTTCAGTTCATGGTTACTTTTAGCTGTGGAATTTGTTGATATGCATGTACTTACTGTTTAACACGTAAACACAGCATGGAAGGTGGGTTGAAAGAATTTTTTTGTTTGGTTGTATCACATTGGATGTTGATTGGTTTTACCTCTTCGGATTGCCATGCGATTTATTAAAACCACATATAGGATATTGATTGGTTTTACCTCTGCAGCGTACGATCTCTGCTTTGGAGATTGAGGCAGCCGGGCAGGTCGTCTGTTCTGATCTCGGACTTCCTAATTCGTCTGAAGTTTGCACCACATGTGGTACCAATGATAAAAAGCTTTGTGAAGGTATGGATGGACATCCTATATGGAAAATATGTTTAGGGATTGTGTTATGATTAACTGAAATCTACAAGAAAAGGCGCTGAAAGAATAATATTTAATTTCAGGTCATTTTGGAGCAATCAAATTTCCTTTTTCTATTGTGCATCCATATTTTATATCAGAGGCTGCCGAAATCTTGAACAAGATTTGCCCTGCATGTAAATCTATTCGATGTGATTTACTGATCAAGGTCAGGATCATTTACTTATACCAATTTTTGTTATGATGCAGATATATTTTTTGTCCACGGCCTTGTAAACAATTTTATACTATCTAGCCCTATGGTGCATACTCTTTACATGCATGAAAACCTTAGTTACTAGAATGGTGTGCAATGATCTTCTCTATTTATGTTGTATACAACTCTTGCTTTTGTCAGTGGTTCAAATGTTAAGATATTATTGTGGAATGCTAAGATTTACTCATGAAAAATTTGGATGCATAAGTTCTCTCACATACTGATTTCTTTCCCATTTAGAGATGGAGTTACATGGAACATCTAAATTACTATCTTCCCTTATCTCATGGAATTGTTTAGTTTATTTAATGCACAACTCACGTTCTTATGTTTTTGAAACATGGCGGGGGGACTAAATTTTTATGATAAGCTATGAAGAACAAGCAGTTCTACTTCTTGAGATGCTATAGTGTCAGATAGTTTTCCTCATATGGCACATTCTAGGAACTCCTCATTATGAGTGCATGACACTTGAATGACACGACTCTTAATGAAAAATTCTTTTTAATTTTAAAGAACTTAAAACGGTCAACTTAAATTATCATAAATGTGAGAAACTAAAAATTGTTACAATAGGTCACCATAACACTTCATTTGGGAACATCTTCCGATGTTTGTACCTCATACATTGTATATAATATAAGGGGTGTATCACGCACGATAGAAGGAAGAGAGTAGAAAGAGTTGTTCTGCAAGCTTTCAGTAAACTTAGAATGATTCATTACATTTGTGAATTTAATACAAGAGAGTGTTCATAGTATAAGCTCATGTTTTTACTAACTGAACTGTTAGTAACCACTAACATAGTCTCTAACAAACAGATCACTAACAAAATTGGCACTAGAATTGGAAGCTGATGCTAAACCAGTAGTAATTCCAGACAAGGTGCTGCCTTGGAGGTATAAATTTGAAGCTGGGAAGCACTTCCGGGAGGGGTTGATACCATCGAAAGAAATGTTTGCAGAGGATGCTACGTGGGAAGAAGAAACTCTGTTGAAAAGTCAGTTTCCATATTTCAGCCTTGATTGAGTACAAGGCTAATTCTGCAAGTGGAAGAAATGATAGAAACCTTTGACTGAATGATGTGAAGGGGTAAGGTGGGGATCTGTTATTAGGGCCAAGCCGAAGTGAGTCACCCATATGGAAAAGGTATATTCACGGAGGGGGTTTAGGAAATGAGGGAGTGCGCTTTCTTTTAAATTTGGTTTTCTCTTGTTTGGCTCCCCTAACACCTTCCACATATTACCCAACTTTAGTTATTTGAGATTCTAAAGTTTACCTGTGTTTTTTGCTTCCAGCTTTCCAAGATAACCTTCCTATTGTTTGTAATTTTCCATTCATGTCTGTTTGTGGTTGTTATGTGGGTTGATCTGTTTGTATTTGCATCTTTATATGTTATCTGCTTCCTATTAATATTTCAATTTTCTTCGTACAGGGTGTTAAATTTCTTTCGGTAGACAAGAAGCTCAATGATTGCAAATATTGTTCTGTAAGTTTGTGTGTCTTCTATGATTCGCTCCAAATTAAGTTTTTTTTTCTTCTGTTCTAAGACAGTTTGTTCATCAAACAGGGAATTAGTATGGGTCGTTACCCAACAATGAAATTCAGAGTTTCCTACAATAATCTCTCCAGAAGTCCCGAAATTATTTCTGAAATAAATGATACAGCCTCAAA
Organism: Lotus japonicus; assembly: GCF_012489685.1. Taxonomy (NCBI): domain Eukaryota; kingdom Viridiplantae; phylum Streptophyta; class Magnoliopsida; order Fabales; family Fabaceae; genus Lotus; species Lotus japonicus. The sequence continues at coordinate 92,766,796 of NC_080042.1, read as the reverse complement.
GAAAAAGACTTTGGGGCAAAGACTGGCCGCTGACTATTGGGATTTTATTCCTAACGGCTCTGAAGAAGAGGAAAGTCTTGTCAATAGAAGGTTATCACTTTCTCAGGTAGCACTGTCCACTTTAATATGCTTGTTGCTGTTCTGAATCATTTTCCTTTGGATACTTTGAATGTGCACTTTATTATATAATGTTAGTAAACTTAAAGAATGGGGTTATATGATGTTTTCTTTGATGAACATGCTGCTTCAAAGCTTAAATTTGTGCCAGAAAAATGTATACAAATTGATTTACATATCAAGCAGACAAGAAAGACTCGTATAACTGAATCTTGAATGGGGTTTGATTGCAAACAAATACATTCATCATTGACTATTGACTCATATTGAGATTTGAATCCGTAAGTGTTAAGTTAGTTCGTTTGCATTAATTACTTTATTGTGACCTGCACATCAAGAAGTACTTTTTATGTGTTTTTGGAGAAACTGGAAGATGTTTGCTTATATAAGCTTTCCATTTCTTCCAATTAGAAAACATTCCCCACTTTCAAGCTCCATTAATTTACATGATAGATATTCTAATTTTTTGTTTGAGTCGTTTTCATTATATGGTAATGCTTTTTACTGGTGCTGTGCTGTTGAAAATTTTCTATCTTCCTTTTTGGTTTTTAGGTTCATCATTTGTTAAGTGATGTTGATCCTGACTTTATTGAGAAATATGTTCCAAGAAAGAGTTTGCTTGATCTCAATTACTTCCCTGTGACACCAAATGGTCATCGTGTGACAGAGTTCTCTCATCGACCTTCCAATGGACCGAAATTGAGTTTTGTAAGTATTTTTCTTTTTTCTCCTTTCTTGCAGTCTTTGATATTTATAAACTGTCACAGAGTCACATACATCCCCATTTTTAATGTGGTCCTATATCTGGTTGAATACTTTTAGGATGACAGGACCAGGGCTTGCAAGAAATTGGTTGATTTCAGAGGTCCAGCCGTTGAGTTAAGCTCTCATGTCATCAATTCCCTAAGTCTCTCTAAGGCAGGCTACTCTGAATTTTTTCTTTTATATTCTTGCCACGCCAAAATTCTCGCATTTTGCTTATTAGTTTATATTTTAAAGTGCAGCTAAATCCTGACAAAACACCAAGTAATATGTTTACTGAACTCCAGCAAAGAAAGGTTGGAGAAAATGCTTGCAACTCTTCTGGTTTAAGATGGATGAAAGATGTTGTTCTGGGAAAACGCAATGATTGTTCATTCCGCACTGTAGTTGTTGGTGATCCAGACCTTGCACTCAGTGAAATTGGTGTACCTTGTCAAATTGCAGAAAGTTTGCAAGTTTCTGTGTATGTGAACAGGGAGAATAAGAAAAATTTGCTTGACTGTTGTGAGCTACGCCTGTTAGAGAAGGGACATTTTAAAGTTTGCAGAAAGGGCAGGCCAGTTGTATTGTATAAAAAGAAAGATCTACAGATTGGAGACTTACTTTATAGGCCTCTTACCGATGGGGATAAAGTGTTGATAAATAGGCCTCCTTCCATACATCAACATTCCATGATTTCTCTCTCAGTTAGGGTCCTTCCTATATCTTCTGTGGTATCAATTAACCCTCTTTGTTGTTCGCCACTGCGTGGGGATTTTGATGGTGATTGCCTACATGGATATATTCCACAATCAGTTGCTGCAAGAGTTGAACTTAATGAACTGGTTGCTTTAGATAGGCAATTGATTAATGGGCAAAGTGGTCGGAATCTGCTTTCACTTTCTCAGGATAGTTTAACTGCTGCATATATGTTGATGGAAGATGGGGTCCTTTTGAATCTTTATGAGATTCAACAGCTGCAAATGTTGTGCGATAAAAAGTTGACACCACCACCGTCAATTATAAAAGCTCCTTCAAGAAATAACTCATTGTGGAGTGGAAAGCAATTATTCAGCATGCTCTTGCCTTCTAATTTTGACTACTCTTTTCCTCCAAATGGCGTTTCTGTTAGTGATGGGGAACTTACATCTTCTTTTGAGTCTTCTGGATGGTTACGTGATTCCGAGTGCAACATTTTCCAGAGACTTGTGGAACGTTTTCAAGATAAGACATTAAACCTTTTGTATGATGCTCAAAAAGTTCTTTGTGAGTGGTTGTCTATGACAGGGTTTAGTGTTTCACTCTCGGACCTGTACCTTTCTTCTGACTCATGTGCACGAGAGAACATGATGGAGGAAATCTCCTATGGCTTACAAGAAGCAGAGCAGGCATGCGATTTCAATCAGTTATTGGTGGATCATTACTGTGATTTTCTTTCAGGAAGTCTTCAGGATAGTGACAATGTTGCGTCCATTGATATGGATAGTCTGAATTATGAAAAGCACATATCTGCTGCTCTCAGTGAAGTGTCGGTTGATGCTTTTAGACACATGTTTCGCAATATTCAAAGTTTAGTTGATAAATATGCAAGTAAGGGCAATGCATTCCTTACTATGTTTAAGGCTGGAAGCAAAGGTAATTTACTGAAATTAGTGCAACATTCCATGTGCCTCGGACTGCAGCATTCTCTGGTTCGCTTGTCATATAGAATGCCCCGTGAACTCTCATGTGCTGCTTGGAATAGTGAAAAAGGACTTAATTCAATGCCGATGTTTTCTAATACTCTTAAATCTATCCAGTGTTACATTCCTCATGCTGTGGTTGAAAGCTCTTTCTTGACTGGGTTGAATCCACTTGAATGTTTTGCTCATTCAGTGGCAAATCGTGATAGCTCTTTCAGTGACAATGCGGACCTTCCTGGAACATTGACACGTAGACTTATGTTCTTCATGCGTGATTTGTATCAGGCATATGATGGAACAGTGAGAAATTTATATGGTAATCAACTTATTCAGTTTTCTTATGATACTGATAAGGACTCGTCTTGTGATAGCGGTTTCCAAGAGGGTACTGTTGGTGGTGAACCTGTTGGAGCACTTTCTGCATGTGCTATTTCTGAAGCTGCATACAGCGCTTTGGGTCAACCAATTAGTCTGCTTGAAACATCTCCTTTACTGAATTTAAAAAATGTTCTGGAGTGTGGTTCCAGGAAAAAAAGTGGTGACCAGACAGTGTCTTTATTTTTGTCGGACAAACTTGGTAAACAGAGGTACGGGTTTGAGTATGCAGCCCTAGAAGTGAAGAATTATTTGGAAAGAGTGATGTTCTCAGACATTGTTTCTACTGTCATGATAATGTTCACTCCACAGTCTTCCAGCCTGGAAATTTTCAATCCTTGGGTTTGCCATTTTCATTTAGACAAGGAAATTGTAGCAAGAAGAAAGTTAACAGTGCATTCTGTCATTGAGTCTCTTTACCGGCGATATGAATCCCTAACTAAGGAATCAAAAGTCACTTTTCCCAATTTGAAAATATCAAGCAAGTAAGTTTCTTATGTTCTGGTGCTTCAAACAATGTTTTTAATGTTACTTGAGGAAATATTCACTGTTTGTGAAGGATGTAATAAAATGAAATCTTTACATCATTCTGATTCTTTCCACTGTCGCCTATCCTTGAGTTCTTTATTTAATTTGTTGTGCCTGCAGAGCAAAGGATCTATTGCATATATGCAATAAACTACATATAGGCATGTTGTTCCTGCACATGACTATATCACACTTCTAGAATATTTTTGTTGCTTTTATTATGCTTAACAGCTTAAGCCAATGCTTGATTTGGTGTTTTTACTTTATTCCGTACACTCAACAATAGTACTTGTATCCCTAGCCACTTTTCATGCAAACCTTGATACTCCCAATTGTTTTGACACAGCCCCTAAATTTAACTGAACTTCTCTGGCTTGGATAAAATTTGATACAATAATAAAGATAAATTTTCAAATATTATAAAGGAAGAGAACAGAGACAGAACATTAGAAATGAAGGTAGGCAAGTAGGAGATAATGTAAAATCATGATAAATTATTATGCACCTATATACTCATTATTTCAATTACCATGAGGCCATTACGGAGGTGTTTGGAGATTTCCTTGATTCAGAAATAGTCAATAAAATTGCAAGTGAACTTTTTAATACTGGCAAGATAATTTTCGATTTTGATCAAGAAAACCAAAGACCAACGTTGACTGAATATACTATTATATTGGGGAAACCTGTTCTGACTATTGTAGTATTTTCAATCACCCTTGGTCTTTGTTTTTTCTTGATCAAAATCAAAACTTATGATTATAGTGCCAGTATTAAAAACAAAACTTATTACATATTTGAAGGAGTTTGTGAACTTTCTGAAGGCATAACCATATGTGGCATTAGTAGAATGACCAAAGCAATTATTTTTATTGTAGTTGATTATGTTTTGTCATTTTGCATTAGCGCTGCTCCTGCCACACTTTGCAATTAGTGGGACTTCTGACATTTCAAGGAGTGTGCTCCAACTGTATATAATGAATAAAGAATCTTTTTTTTTTCACGCACACTCACATCTATGTCTAAGTACCTATTAAATTGTCAAGGATCCCAGATGGTAGCCATGATATCTTTGTTTATAGTTGTTTGTGCCTTGTATACAAGTTAATGAGGAGTCCTTTCCCTCCTAACCCTTTATAATCGTATTCTCTGTCTTTATGAGCTTCATATTTTATAAAAAATAATATTAACAGTTTATACTATCTTAACTTTCTGCATCCATTCTCATTCGTTTGGTATTTTACCATGAAATAGCAGGAAGTGCTCTAAGGAAGGTGGATATGCTTCTTTAAATAAAGAAAAGGAGGATGTAGATTGCATCTCTGTCACAATTGTTGAAAGCTCTAGGAGTTCTGCAAAACTGGAGGCTGTTCGGGACTTGATGATACCTTTCCTTCTTGGAACAGTTATAAAAGGTAGATAGTAATGCGAGCTGAATATCCATTTTTAGTTTCATATGGTGATTTGTATGTGAACTTTTTTAAAGTACCTTGATGAGCAGATATATGGCAGGGACATTTTCAACTTTTGTTTCTGTTATGATTATGTTTTTCCTGCGTATATATGTCTGTTGAACTCTTCTGTATGGTCATAACTCATAACTTTTATGATTCCATATTTGTTACAAAGTTTAACTGGCTATTATATAAGTTAGTTGGAGTTAAAAGGTTTTTTTTCTCTTTTTTTTCCTTGCTGCATAATGGAGTTTTAGTTGAAACTTGTAAGAACAAGGAAGATATGTCCTGGCCAGGTCACCGAAAGTTGGTCAAAATTATCACTTTTGAGATACAAATTCAGTTTTCGTAACTAGTTCACTGCTGTATCTGGCAAAAAACACGAGTACGTATTGCTGGTATTTACAGTCTTTAACATGAATTCCTGGAATGTTCTTTAGGATTTCTGGAGATCAAGAAGGTTGATATTCTCTGGAGTAATCGGTCAAAAGTATCAAATTCTTATGCTGGTTCTTCTGGTGAATTATACTTGAGGGTTACTATGTCCAGCGATGGTGACAGTGGAAGATTCTGGGGTGTACTGATTAATCATTGTCACAGAATAATGCCAATGATTGACTGGACACGAAGTCATCCCGATAACATCCATCATTTCTGCTCCGCCTATGGAATCGATGCAGGGCGGCAATATTTTCTCCACGTATGATTTGATAAATTCCCCTCCTTTTTATTAGGTTCCAACTGAAATTTCTGGAAATGTGTATTTAATGTGCTGGCATATGGTTTTACATGTAGAGTTTGGCATCTGCAACAACTGAAACTGGCAAGTCAATCCTTCCTAAGCATCTGCATCTTGTTGCCAATAGTCTGTCAGCTAGTGGAGAGTTTGTGGGATTGAACGCTAAAGGCATCGGGCGACAAAGAAAGCATGCATCCGTATCATCACCCTTTGTGCAAGCATGCTTTTCTGTCAGTTTTCACATTTTGATTGCAGTCAAATGGTTCATGGTTTATCACGTAATGGGATTTGATTTGAAATTCTGGAATCTTATTGCAGAATCCAGGTACTTCGTTTATAAAAGCTGCTAAGTCTGGAGTCTTGGATGATCTTCAGGGATGCCTAGATGCATTGGCTTGGGGAAAGTGTATGTCCATGGGAACAAGTGGACAGTTTGATATCATGCACTCAGAGAAGGTGAAGTTATTGGTTTTCTTGCTGCAATTCATGTTTTAATTGATAATGAATGTGTTTCCATTATCAAATGACCTTAGAATGTGCAAAGCAGTTGTGCAATACATTCTAATACCGTAAAAAACCTGCAGTTTATTTCCTTTTGAAAATTGATATACTTTTGACTGAAGTTCTCAAAAAGTTGCAGCATCCTTCTTGTGCTTATCATAGGCTTTCGTGTTAACCGTTTCCCTTTTCAAGTGTGTACCCATTTGTATTGCATTTAATGATCTTCAAACTAATTTTTAATTGTAACCTGTTGTTCTCCAATTTTCTTATATGTCCGTACACTTCAATTTGGTGTTTCTAGTAAACTTCACTATGGTTATCTTCTCTTTTGCATCAAAGTAAGTGTTAGAGCTGAATATATTTTATCTGTGTTTGTGCCGGAGAAGGATTCCCTTAAAAGAGCTTGACGGTTATGGAACAAAGTTATCTCATACCTTGCAAGCTCTCCATGTAATCCTTTGTCATTCAAAATAGTCTAACATTTTCTTCTATCAGGTAGAAGAGTTTCCTGAGTCTGCAGATGTGTACAGCCTGCTAATAGCCAACTTTGACCAGCTGAATGATAAGGTTGATATCCCTCATTATCACAACCGCTCATCAAACAAATGTGATTCTGAGTTTAGCCGTAAAAATGGCGGTTATGCCCTGAAAGAGTATAAACAGTCGAAAAGCTTTATAAGAAATTTTGTGACTGTAAATGATATTCAGAAACTGGCTTTTGAATCAAGGTCCATATTGAGCAGGTAAGATAATCAACATATTACTTTTTCTTGCTTTAATATGTTTTGTGTACTAGTGGCATAAAGAACTGCATAATTCATTTTGTGAGATTTAAAATCCTACTTGGGGTGTGCACTAATATAAAATAGCACAATTGGAAAGTGTAGATTTACTGTGCCCGCCAGGGTGGTTTGATACAGTTGCTTCCGTGAAAGTTTTTTCTGCTGCATAATAGTTTATCATGTTATCTCCTGTCTTTTTTCATTTTTGTAAAATCACAGAGTAGTTTTTTTGTTGAGGGTAATGAGTTCATACTGTCTTGCCTTCTGGGCAATTTTTTAAGCAGTGTGCCTCTTGTTTGGAATATTAATCAAACTTATTTACAGATATGAAACCATCCTTGTGACATCCTAACAGCTTGAACTTTTAAAAGAATTGGTCCTTGTCGGAATTAATTTTCTGCACAGCTGTATCACTTTGTTTTGCATCAAATACAACAACAAACTACTAGATTTTCCGAGACTCTGCCATCATTTTATCTTAGTTTTTTGCAGAGGGAATAGTATTTAACATAAATAATTGATTGAGGGAGTGCTAAGTAATAGATTTTAGGTTGGGAGAGGAATGAAAAGATACTTCAAATGGTCATAAATTTGTTCGTCCAGTTACTCAAAGTCTCAAACATATAAATGTATATTGAACTTGTTTAAATGCTCGGAGAAGGGTTTATGGTTTTTTAATAGCATGCATTCATTGATAGGTACTTAGGGAGACTGTCAGGCAGTTCCATTTGTTTGTTGTCTCCATCAAGGTTGTATCCTTTATAGGTCCAACTCGGATAAATTTAGGGGCAGGGTGCGCAGTAATTTTACAGTTGAATATTTTAGGAAGTTTTTTTTTACTCCATTTTCTTCCTGTTTAAGGAGCCTGGACGCCTGGACCTTTTAGATAAAGGTTTAATTTTCTTCCTGTTTGACACAATTGTGTTTGGTTGTCTTGATTGGTTCCCTTACCAAGATCAATTTTCAACATTGTATATTGTCTATGTAGGTATTCAATTGATCAGGTAATAAGCGATCATGATAAGATCACAATGCTGCGGGTTTTGCATTTTCATCCTCGTAAAAATGAGAAGCTTGGCTGTGGACCAGCGGACATAAAGGTATGTGTGCTTGTCTGAAGGTGATTTGGGTGTGTGGTCAGAATTTATTGTGTTTTGTTACTGCTGATGTATATAACGGTAACTTTTATGAATTTGGGGCACTTAGAATTTCAAACTTCGATGAAATTTTCTGTATGTTATCTGAAGAAAATTATTATCTCTGCTTACTGTTTAACAATCTATACATGATTGAACTTGATGTATTTAGTGGCCCCTCTGACCACCATTATTGAGTCAGTCCCTCTCCCCTCCCCTGCGTTCAAAAGGCTTTTACATTCTAAATCATTCCCTCTTTACTGCTATATTCTGCGGCTGTGGTTCTATTAGCTAAACAAACTTTTAGAGTTCCATGTGTTGTTGATATCTTGTGGGTATGATGCCTAACACAGCAAGATATTTATCAACTTTTTCATATTTTATTTTCAATTCTTTAAACCTTATCACCTGATACTTTTAAATAGAAGATTATCCAATATTTTTCATTTGTCTCCATGGAAACAGGGTTCAGGAATAGTCTGATATGATATATAGTAAACATAAATGTAGCCTATATGTATACACAAGGTTCTTATCATGATTCTACAGGCCTCTGGCAATTAATAGCCTATGGGAGATTCAAATAAGAGATAATTTTAAATGAATAGGAGAAAATAGAGAAAATTACAGCTAAAACTATTTAACTTCCTTAATTACAGTAAATCACAATAATGACTGATTTCAACATCCCCTCAAGTTGGTGCATCAATATTACACATTCCCAACTAGACAAGAGAATCCCCAAGAACTCTACTAGATACTACTTTGGTGAGAATATCTGCTAGATGGTGTTCGGACCTTAAAAATGGGAAGGCAATAATTTAATTTGAGCTTTGAGTTTCTCTTTAATAAAACGTCTGTCAACTTCTACATGCTTTTTTTCTGTCATGTTCATGTTGCACAAGGTTGAGTAGGGATAGAAATAGGTGTGGCCGATCAGGGCTTTGTAAGACTTTTTTATGTCATATGCCATGTTAGGACTAGTACTAGAGGATAAGTAAATAATCTCTCCAATAAGCTTTTGGTACATCCCTCGTTAGTCCTAGCTGCACTTGAACATAAAAAAATACTTGATTTTATTCCATCGGAGTGCCAAGCACCTGTATCACAACTCGAGTGGATTTTCTTTGAGATGTGAAGATGCATGTTTTGACACAAGGATATATTTTAAGTTTCCAGCACATTTTTTTTAACTAGACATACTGTCATAGTCATTTCTGATCACGATTATGTTATCAACATATAATCAATGCAGTAATTTTACCTTGTCTTTGCTGAAGCAAGAGTGTGTCTCCTAAATTGCTTTGTTTATAGCCTAGCGAGATTATATTCAAATATGTTCTATTATGATGGATATCGTTATAATAGAAATAAAATCTGATCTTATTCTAATCTATCATGATATCTTAGCCTAATCTATCATAACAGAACATATCTGAATATATCTCAACATAGCAAAAGTTCGTCATGGACTTGGTAAATTTTCCAAACCAAGCTCTTGGGAACTGACTTAACCTATAGAGTGCCTTATTCAATTTACACAGTGTAGAATTCTTTGGAGTATTGACGTACGCCAAGAGGAAAGTTTTACTAGTTAAATACATTGTCTAATAGTTATGTTTTTATGCTTGTGGTTGCCCATGCCTTTTTTCTTTATTATTCACAGGTTGGATGGCATCCTGTACATAAGGATAGCCGCTGCTTCCATATAATACGAAGTGATGAAAGTGTTGAAGATTTTTCATACCGCAAATGCATTCTTCGTGCTCTTGAGATTGTTGATCCGGGCAAGTTCAGGATCCAGAAGAAAAAGTGGCTGGGACAAGATGACATTGTTGAACTAAAAAAGAGTCAGAAGACAAATCATTAGTAGAGAGGCACAGTTGTTTTTTGTGTGAGTTGAGAGTTGTCATTGGCATTACTCTAGCTAAATGGTGAACAATCTGGAGCCATCTTGTGTTGTGTATTATTCAATGTTAGAGGTAGTACAGAAGATGAAAGGGGATAGTAGTACATTTTCATTCTTATTAACTTTTCTCTTTTTATCATAAAGATGGAGGGGGTGCTTACCCTTAGCTTCTTTTTGCTACTTCCACTAATACTTTATTTGCCTCCGATTACGTCAGGCAAAGAAAGATCTAGTGGAAGTAGCAACGAGGAGCTTGTCAAGACTTATACCCCATACCAGATGTATTGAATATGTAAGCTGTTAAATGTAATATCTGTTTAGGTTGTGTCGTTCAATTGTGATGGTTGTCCCCAGTATCTGTCTCTCAAAGCCGCATAAATTGAATACTAATAACTTCTTTTTATCATGCATTTCACTTGAAATTTACCGTGGGATCGTTGATTTGCATTTTGCATACTTGCTGATAAATTTTTATGATAATTTTACCTTACAATCCATTTTTGATCTTAGTTACTTAATACATGTCATGATATTATAATATTTTTCAGTTTATAGAGCCAATTACACCTAGTGGTTGTTTTTTTCATAGGCAAATATTAGTTGTTAATAATGTTCAGAACCCTAACTCTTACCATTTGAGCTAACCTTCGGAGACACACCTGGTGGTTGTGTTGTTATTTATAATCCTTATTGATTACATTTACGGTTGTGTTGTTATTTATAATCCTTATTGATTACATTTACAGTCACTTTCCTCTTAGATAAAAGGTGTGAAAATTTAATTGCATATTTATTATTGTATGATATTTTTTTGTTAGATTGCAAAATTATTTAATCGAAAGTTGTGATTCAACATATAGATGGATGATTAAACCTATGAGAGTTATTCAAGGTCACATTTTTTTTCCATCTAAATTTGCATTAGCAATGTTTGTAACGAAGGTGTCATGGGGCTCCTCATGTCATTCTTTTTCTTTTCCAACCCTAGTCCGAAGTCGGATTTACTTGGTCAATGGTCACCCAAATTAAACCTTTAGAATATTGCGAACGAATGAGTGGAAAACTTTTTTTTATTATATCGGAAAGATAAATTGCACTCATCTGTGATTGATCTCTGGACTTCCCCCACCCAATCCATATGTTCACTAGCTCTTACCACTTGAAATATCATTCGAGGACAGTAGGGAATATTGTTTAGGTATTATCAATGAAAATATTTAAATTGTTTGTGGTTGCAAATATTTAAATTGTTTAAAGTATATATTAATTGTTGTAGTATAATATAATAAATACATGTACTTTTATTTGGTATTTTTTCATATGTCTGTTAGTAACTCGATTAATATTATTCAATAATAAACATGTACTTTCATTATGTTTCCTTAAATAATGGCGTTAACAAGTCACATGTTTGAATTTTCATTCCCCCATCTCTTTACACAAAATAATTCAATACTGATTTTCAGATACCTTCACATTACCTCCACCTTTAATCAACTCATTTTGTTATGTATCTTTTTATTCCTATTAATTATACCATATTTGGGGCCTATTTGGTTTCTGTTATCATTTGCTATTATTTCATTGTTTTTGTTTTCAAATATATGTATAGGAATAAGGAAATAATGAAAACAACTTTTTACTGTTTTCGCTGCTTCTTTGTACAAAACTTTGAAAACATGAAAACTTTGAAAAAATGGAATGATGTTTCTATTTCCATTTTAGGTTTCTAGTTTTAATTAAAAAACTACCCCCTTGTTTTCATTTTGTCTCTTATTTTCAGACTTTTTTTTCGAGAAAAAGTAAAATAATGGAAGGTTGTTTTCACGGTACAAAACTTTGAAAACAGAAAATAAGGTAGAAATAATGTGACAATTTTTTTTATAATTCAAACTAGAATAGAAATGCTCTTAACTTTTCTCTCTTCTCTCATTAGGCCCTAAAGGGTTGTCCATTCATATTTTAAGAAAACATTCATAACAACCGAATGGATGAGGTGTTAATCATCTCCAAATCCAATTAATGTCAAAAAGCCCTTCATGGGAAAAAACTTTCCATTCGAGGAGTTGTGGCCTTGTGGGTCTAATTCCATCTAACTATGGTCTGGTGTAATTTCGACTGAAATAAATTTATGGACAAAATTCCAGCACAAATTTATTAATAATAAATGCCCCGTAAATTTTTCATGACTATTTTTATTCTAAACCTTAAATCTATTTTTTTTCATAGAATAATGGTGTGATCTACCTCAAAGATCAAATAAGTAAAAAATACCACATGGAACCATTGATTGATTTAAATGGTAGGTGATTGAGTATTGTGGATAAACAAGACCGATATAAATAAGAACGTTCCCGATTCGAACACGATTTTATCTTACACAAAAAAGAAAAGAAAAATAATGACCATTTAATTATAAGGTCGTGAAGTGCTGTCCCCAAAATGCAAACTGCCAGAGGAAGAAAAGATATGTTTGTTGCAGCTGTGTATAGCTTAAGAAGTGGTACTATGTCAGTGTATGCATTAGAGGCTGTAATAAATGCAGCGACCTAAATTTTGGAGGGTTAGCAACCATGTCCTTGAAGACATCGTATTAATGAATTTTCCATATATCATTAAATGAATCTAAACAACTTTGAATAGAAGTTGTTGAATCTCATTAACGATCTTTTCCCTGAAAAGTACCATAATTCAACTATCATTAGGCGCGTCGTTAGAGGAATAATTTCCTCTTTCAGAAATGCTGTTAGCTAGGTAGGAACCAAGTCCAACGAAACGCAAGAACTAAGTAGATGGCACTATAATATATTGATTTTTTAGTAGAAATCAAGGGAGGCAATATATATTTTTTGTTGATTTTGAGATCAAATAGTTAACGAAATTCTTATGAATTGAGATGAATAAGTTTATACATTAAATTAAATGTATATATGAGTATATCAAAACACATAGGCTATATTTGGCATGTTTAGCTGATAAGCTAGCTGAAAGCTTATAAGCTAGCTGATAGCTGAAAGCTGATAAGCTAGCTGAAAGTTGAAAAGCTACATGATTGAAACAAAAGTGTTTGATAGAACTAGCTTTTAAACAAGCTGAAATTGTAAAATGACATAAAAAGACATACTTGTATAATTATTTTTATATTACATTACTTTATTTTCACATTAATACCAATATGATATTAATATTAAAATTATTATCACTTTAAATATTTTTATTAGCTACAGTTATATATCATCTTAAAAATATAAAATTTATTTTTATTAATATAATATTTATAATACTTGTGGTGCGCAGCGGTGTGGCGGGAATGGTGGCGGAAACTGCATACGTAAGTGTGAGGGGAAAATAAGTTTAGTGTTTTTATAAATATATAAGGGTAAGGGTAGAATTTTAATAAAATAATAAGGATAAAAATGAGAATAAATTTAATAAGCTATAAGCTTTAAGCTATAAGCTACCTGAGATAGCTTATAGCTTAAAGCTTTAAGGTACTAAAATAAGCTCCTTCACCAAACACTTTTGAAGAGCTTTTAAGCTAGTCAAATAAGCTTTAAGCTAGTCAAATAAGCTATAAGCTAGCTGAAATGGCATGCCAAACATAGCCATACTGTATGTATTAGTCTCATCTCATGATTTTTAGGATTTCTCCTTTTTTTTTTTTGAAAAACTACTAAAACACTATACTGTTTGTGGCGTAGCTAAAACATTAGTGACGGTTTTACATTCCGTCGCTATACTGCTTGTCATATTAGCTCTTATTCCATCACTGTTTGCGATGGATCGAGCGACGGTTCTAGAATCCGTTGCTATATTGTTTGACATATTAGCTCTTATTCCATCACAGTTTGCGACGGATTAGTCCGTCGCTAACTAGCTAGCCTTTCTATTATTATTCCGTCGCTAACTTCGTCGCTGGTTTAGCGAGGAAATTATACATCACTTGAGTAAAATACACTCACCTCCCTCAAGATTTGCAAGAATGACACTCCACCCCATTCTTTTTAAAAATCTACACTCCACCCCATTTTTTATAAAGGCAAAATTTAGTGATGAAAACAAATTCGCCACTACTAAAAACTAATTACTAATTAGTAAAAATTTAAATAAATTTAATGCATATACACTATCATACATTAATTTATGAAAATAATTTTACTGAATTAAATTTAAAAAAACCATCCACTCTGTCTGTTAAGTCCACGCCTCATCTATCTCCAAATCATATTTCTCACCACAAACGGCCACCACCAAGCCTTTACTCCCTTTAACACGGCTCCACTGTCCCACAATGTGAAACTACATGGCACCACCATGCCTCAAAGTTTTGTTGCCACCTGAACCCCAGAACGTGAATCGCACATTCCTAAAGCCACTTGTTCAACTACTTCTTGTGAATTTCACCCCTTTAAGTTGTGAGCGAACGCTCGGTTGGTGGATTTCACCCCTAAAGATATTGTTGGATTTTGTTAAAACGATGCTCCACCGCCTCGTTGGGCTCTAATAACCTCAGATCCACTTCATATTTTCATAATTTTGTTTCTCTATTTTCTTCACTCATTTATGTTGCTTTTTTGGCCTACAACCCAATTTTGAAAATTAGAGGTATAAAGAGATTATTTTGATTAAAATTGAATTATCACCAAATATGAAAACACAAGCATGTTTCACTATGTTCGAGATATGGTTTGTAAATCGGGCAGGTGTGCTATTGCATAATTTGCATTGTGAATTTACGGAGGAAAAACGCGATTGAGAGAATGGGGAGGATTGTGATGTTTTCATTTTTAAATTTATTGGATTATATTGAATTTTTTTTTTGAAATTATTGATTAATAATTTAAATAATAACTAATTATTAATGAAGAATATTTTTCGTCACTAAATTTGCCTCTATATAAAATGGGGTGGGATGTAGATTTTAGATAAGAATGGGGTGGAGTGTAATTCTAACAAATCTTAAGGGGGGTGAGTGTACTTTACTCCTGCTTTTATTTGAATTCACCATCCTTAGAGAGGGATTCTTCCGTCGCTAATTTGTGACTAGTGACGAAATTTGATTTTGTGAATTTTTTTTTCCCTCTACAATAAGTAGTTAATAACCATCAAATCTAATTTAAAACCTGCTATTGGTTTAAAGTTTCACCTTCGTATTTAAGATCTTGTTCATCAAAATACATAATTTGATTAAAATTTTCAAAACATAATTAAAAACATTAATTTCAAATACATAAATATTCATTTAAATTCATGAAAGTAAGGTGTAATCGGATCAGGTTGATTTGAATTTAAGGTGTTTAAATGTGAACTTATTTAACATGATTGATTCAGATTTTCTAATTTTTGCTTCTAGACCCAAGTCAAACCAACTTGATCTCAATTAGATATTTAGATTAGTTCGGTTTCGGTGGTCGAATTCAGAATAAAAAACAACTAAAATTTATTTTTGGCAGTTATTAGATGCAATTATCCCAACCCAACTGTTTTCCATCCACTCTAATAACCATCCAAATATTAACAATTGAATATGTCACTCCAAAACCTTAGTGCAATAAATCAGGCGAAGAAAGGGAGTAAACATATCACAAAGTCTGCGTTTTCTTGAATCACTGTGGGCCACAGTTCCACATGTACAACATTAAACACAGCAGCATTACTTTTGGTTCCTGCGATAAATGCAGTAAGTAATCTTTACGTCAGTCAAAGTTTTTGCCGACGAGATCGTTGGTTTTCCCACTTTATATATGGAAGCATAAGGGGTTGGTTTCAGGTCAGAGTAGAACATTAAACCAGATAACAAAGTCATTCCATTGGCAACTTCAAGTGCCTGACAATGTCTGCTGTAATGACTGTTTGGTGGTTGCAGCAGTTGGTTCTGCTTTCTCTTGCTGGGATTCTCTTCTCTCCTGAACTTTGTGCTTCACAGAATGGTACTAATGTTATACTTTCATTTCTCTCTGTTTTGCTCAGTAACTTGTTGCACTTTGGTTCATAAGATTGTAGGGTGAAACTGAAACAGGTACCACATTGTTTAGTGTGTCGGTCTGGATGGAATTTCATTGGATAATAATTAGTACTAATATTATAATGTGACGATAATACACATTGTTCAGTATGGTCTAATTGAGTTTAGAGGCATTATGCTCATAGCAAAGGACACTGCTTTACTTTGAGTAAATGGCTTAATTAGAAGAAACCCTTTTTAGGCTTTAGCATGTTACTTACATCAAGGTAGATGAAGTTCATCATGTGATTAGATTGCAGGCTAAAGTTTTAGTTTTATCTGAAATTAAGTAACTTACAAGTTTTCCGGTGAATTGTCTGATATTGGCCTAAAATGACTTGTGAGATGAAATATTACTATAATGTGATTAGTTTAGTTTGTCTGTGGAAACTGAAAGACACAACTTTCACTTCAGACTAGAAAAATAGAAAGGAACATCGGTAACTACCATATATTCATGTGTGCTTGTTTTTAACTAGCATACATTTTTGAGAAATTCTTTTCAAATCTCTGTGAGATGAGATGTGTAACTTGAGGATGAGAGGTGCTGAGCTTGAATGTTTATTTTGATTTGCATGATTGCATCCATTTCCAATTGAATTCTATTTTTTTTTTTAACTTCAGCTAGAGTAGCAGAGAGATAGAAAAAAGACAAATAGAATCATGTGAAATCATATATCACATCATTGCATCTCTGTGAGAAAAAGAAAGATCCTCTGGTATATTCAAAAAGTTTTAATTAGTGATTGATGCATGCAACCACTTTTTAAACATCTGCAACCACAAAAATTAGCTCATATTCATCAGAAAAAGCAGGGGAAGTCATCTTCATGTGGGTCTAAGTCCAACTATTTGAAACCTTACCAATCATTAGATGTTTCAACAACATATTCCCTATCTTTGACATCTGATCAGATTATCATTAATTTCTCATAAAACAAACAAGATTACAAGATACTTTAATCAGCCTATAACACATTGTAGGACTAGCAAGATGAATTAAAAAAACATCATAAAATTGAATGGATTCTGAGATTGCCCTGTGTTTTTGTTGTTGATTTATTCATTGAATCACTGTATACATGCAGCTGGGAAATACAGTTTCATGCAGGATGCAACTTCAGCTTCAAGAATCTCCTACTATGACTACATTGTGATTGGCGGCGGCACCGCGGGGTGCCCGTTAGCCGCCACCTTGTCCCAGAATTACAGTGTTTTGCTCCTGGAACGTGGCGGTTCCCCTTATGGGAATCCCAACATCACAAACTTAGCTCAATTCGGCGTTGCCCTCACCGACACGTCACCAACCTCTCCCTCTCAGCGCTTTGTCTCCACAGACGGCGTCATCAACTCTAGAGCTCGTGTCCTCGGCGGTGGAAGCTGTTTAAACGCCGGTTTCTACACTCGTGCTAGCCCGCATTATGCCAGGTAAGCAAAAGTGCATGTTTGAAAATCCTTCTACAATTAATTCTAAAGTCAAAATTATGCGCGTATGTCTATTGCTTGCGCGACATAAAATTTCTGGATTCGTCACTGCTGTTTAGGGAGGCTGGTTGGGATGGAAAGTTAGTGAATGAGTCCTACCAATGGGTGGAGCGAGTGGTGGCGTTTGAGCCTCCAATGCGGCAGTGGCAATCAGCTGTTAGGGATGGATTGTTGGAAATTGGGGTGAAGCCTTACAATGGCTTCACTTATGATCATATTACTGGGACTAAAGTTGGAGGCACCATCTTTGACAACCAAGGTCACAGGCACACTGCTGCTGATCTTTTGCAATATGCTAACCCTAGTGGAATTACTCTGCTATTTCATGCCACTGTGCACAAGATCTTGTTCAGGCATAGAGGTATAGTTCTGGTCTAATTCTTCATCATATTCAAGCATGCAGACCAATTGTTCGAAGAAAAGCCCCTGTTAATGACTTGTGAATGGTGAAATTAATTGAGCAGGTGGATCAAGGCAAGCAGCTCATGGAGTGATATTCAGGGATGGAACTGGAGCAGAACACAGGGCATATCTGAATCAAGGGCCCAAGGGCGAGATAATTGTGTCATCCGGTGCACTTGGCAGCCCACAACTTCTGATGTTGAGTGGAATTGGAGCAGCACATCACCTTCAGGAACACAACATTAGTGTGGTGTTGGACCAGCCATTGGTTGGACAGGGTATGTCTGATAACCCAATGAACGCCATCTTTGTCCCCTCTCCGATCCCGGTAGAGATTTCCCTCATTCAGGTTGTCGGCATCACCGCCTTTGGCAGCTACATTGAAGCCGCCAGTGGTGAATACTTCTCTGGTCCTCCTCCAAGAAATGACTACGGAATGTTTTCCCCTAAGGTACCACATTCACACTACTCTACTTGTTACACTTCACATTCATTCATCTTTTCATAAATTGTTTCGTCCGGACTATGTAAATTCTGGTTGACTGGTTCACAAGTTAAAAGAGTTTTTCTGCATATTCAATTTTAGGAACATATTGTAAATAACATTATCCAATGTTAGTAATAAAAACATGTTTCATGGGTGGATTGTGGACCACTTTTTAACATGGTACTCTCACACTGGTCAATTTGTCAACGATCAAAATCTTGCTTCAGATATGATGTCTCAAATTCAATTTCCTGTTCACAATTCATGAATGCAGATTGGTCAATTCTCCAAGTTGCCTCCAAAGCAAAGGACACCAGAAGCGATGGCGAAAGCAATAGAGTTGATGGGGAGCCTTGAAGAGGCAGCATTCAGAGGCGGGTTCATTCTGGAGAAAATCATGGGTCCCATTTCAACAGGTCACTTGGAGCTTCGAAACCGCGATCCAAATGAGAACCCGTCGGTGACCTTCAACTACTTCCAGGATCCCAGAGACTTGGAGAGATGTGTGCAGGGCCTTAGCACCATCGAGAAAATCATTGAATCCAAGGCTTTCTCTCCCTTTAAGTACAACACCATGCCAGTGTCTATGTTGCTTAACATCACTGCGAATTCTCCTGTTAACTTGTTGCCCAAACACGCGAATTCTTCAATGTCTCTGGAGCAGTTCTGCAAAGACACCGTGATGACCATATGGCACTACCACGGTGGCTGCCAAGTTGGTAGAGTTGTTGATACTGATTACAAAGTTCTTGGTGTAGATGCACTGCGTGTTATTGATGGTTCTACCTTTAATTATTCTCCCGGAACTAATCCTCAAGCCACTGTTATGATGCTTGGAAGGTATCATATTCATATCATATGCTTCTTCTTCATTTCTCAATCCCTCTTTAAATAGTTGCTGTATATAGATAATTCAGTGGTGCTTACTTTTTATTTTCTTAATATGGTGCAGGTACATGGGAGTCAAAATATTGAGGGAGAGACTTGCTGCTGAAGAAAGCTAGTAATGTTAGGAGTTGTGTAGTAATTATTAGTTTCTCTCTGTTTGAGGTTCATGAAATGGTGTGATCAGATTAGAGAGAACTTAGTCTATATTTCAGATTTTACTTATATGTTACTTCACATTGAAATTAATGAGGAATGTCTTGGTATCAAGAGAAGAGAAGAAAATGAAATACATTATTCTCATTGAATGAGTTGAAGAGTGAAGATTCAACACTTTATACACTAATAGATCAGAAGTTCAGAACTGATCCAACTAATTAGCTAAAACAGAAAAGTAATAAGCTAAAACATTAAATAACTAAAAACATAAATAACAGAACTAGCTAACTAAGTGAATGAAGGTAGTTACATTCTATATGCTAGTATCTTCCCTCAAGTTGGACTATGAAGATCATATAATCCTAACTTGGACAGAAAAGTATGAAAGGAGGTAGAATGAAGAGGCTCAGTGAAAGCATTGACCAATTGAGCAGAGGATGGCACAGGAAGCAAATAGATAAGACCTGATTGAATCTTCTCTCGAGCAACATGGAAATCGATCTCAATATGCTTGCTACATTCATGAAATGTTGTATTATGAGCCAGCATAAATGGCTGATTTATTATCACAGTAAATGGACGTCGGCTTCATGAGAGGAGCATGGAGATCAGTTAATAGATAATTAGATATGCAATTCATTGGATTTCACATGTAAGACTTGATAAAGCCCTATATTCAGCCTCTGAAGAAGAACGAGAAACAATAAGTTTTTTTTAGCCTTCAAAGAAACCAGGGAAGAGCCAACAGAAACACAATATTCGGAGAGAGATTTTCGACTGTCAATGCAATATGCTCAGTCTGAATCAGCAAATCCAGAGACATGTAGATCAAATGCGGCTGATCAGAAAATTCCCTTAGCAGGAGATGACTTTAACACAAAAGAGAAGCTTCAAAATGAGCTTTGCGAGGGTCAGAGATGAACTGACTCAGTTGTTGCACAACATAAATTATGTGAGACCTTGTGGTAGTCAAATAAAGAAGCCTCACAATTAACCCTCTATAAGCTTATGGATTACAATGAGCTGGACCTTGATCAGCATGTAACTTGGAGGAAGGTGTGCAGGGAGTTGAAACAAGCTTTGCAGCCAATTGACCTGAATCTTCCAATAGCTCTAGGGTATATTTCCTTTGATTATGAAAAATGTTAATCTTAGTTCGTGCAATTTCAAGCCCCAAAAAATACCTCAAGGAACGAAGGTCCTGGATTTTAAGTTTAGCATCTAAGAAGCTATTCACTGATTGTATTTCAACCATATCATTGCCAGTCAAAACTGCAATTTCTCTGGTACAACCAGGACACTCAATAACACATGATCATCTGACTAGTGGTGGTAAGTTCTGGTCACATAGGTTTGTATTCTATTATGTAGTTGAATAACAGTGTCTCTATCATTCAAAGATTATGCAATGCATATACTTGTTGGTCGTAAATGCTCTCTATTATAAAGCTACCTGATAGAAGCTTAGCTTTTATTTCAGTTTTGAAAAATGCAAAACCACCCTGTCCACCCACAGTAGAGGGTTTGGACTTTGGATACATTAATAATGCAGGTAGTTCTCTGCCATCATCCTCAAGATGTTGGTTTTTGCAAATCAACAAAAAAGGTCAGCATTGTGTTACTTTTACAGTATTGCTCTCTGAGAGACTAAATCTACCTTATTAGCCTGCCTTATTAAGTTCCAGTCATATTACATCATCATGCTTTCGTAAAGTATAAGAAACTGGATTTAGTCAAAATTGCTCTGTATTTAGGCTTAATTGCACTTTTCGTCCCTAATGTATAGGGCTTGTGCAATTTTGGTCCCCTGTGTTTAAAACGAGCAATTTTGGTACACCAAAGATTAAGACGTGACAATTGGGTCCTTCCGTTAGTTCTCCGTCAAATCCTTAACATCATTTGTCTATGTGGAGCTCATTAACGACGTGGATCTGACTGTGTGCGCCACTATGATGCCATGTAATTAATTAAAATAAATAAATTTAATTAATTTAAAAAAACTCATAGATAAATAAAAACCATTGCCCATATTCATATTCCCTTTCATCATCTCAGCTTCATCTTCATCTTTCCATCTGAAGAACCCAAAAACTACACACCACCCAAACCAATTTCAGAAATTAATTCAACCCAAAACCAACAACAGGAACATCAACATCAACATCAACCTCAAAGCCCTCCCCCTTTCCCTCCCACGCTCATCAACCCGAAACCCCTTAACCTCCCCTTTCATCCCTTTTCTCTGACCCACCATTATCACCCCCTTCATCAAAGCAACAGTACATGTCATCAAACCCATGAAAAAATCAAAGCTCTCTGAGAGCTTGAACCTTGATGAAAACTCAGTTGAGGGAGGTAAATCGAAGAACCAAGCTTCATCCTTGGGAAAACCCAATTGAGGAGGGCAGATCGAAGAATAGGAATGCGGTGGAGAGAAGTTGCGGATGGTAGAAAACATGGATTTAGCGGCGACGGAGATGGGTTGTGGCGTTTGGGACGGCGACGACGAAGTGGTGCGAGTTGCTGAGCGCCGGTGGGGACGAAGGTCGGGGGGTAACTACGGTACTCACAGGCACGATGGTGGTCAAAGCTGCCGTTTGATCCTGGTTCCGGACGGGTGCTGGTTGGTGCTGGTTGTACGAAAGAGAGTGGTGGTGTTGGTGAAGAACAACAGACAAATATGTTAGGGTTAGTGGTGGTGAAGAAGAGGAATAGGAATTTTTTTTGTTTTTGGTTATATAATATATTTATTTTTTTTGGACAGTACGTAATATTTTTTTTTACAGAATAGTGATTTTATTTTATCAATGATGTATTATTTTTATTTTATTTCAATTCTTTTACTTTATAATTTTATTCAAGGGTGGTGCGGATAGCAATTCCATGCCATTCAAGGGTGGTGTGGATGTTCACGTAGGCTAACAGAGTTAAGGAAACTAACAGAAGGACTTAATTATCACGTTTTAATTTTTGGTGTACCAAAATTGCTCGTTTTAAACATAGGGGACCAAAATTGCACAAGCGCTATATATCAGGGATGAAAAGTGCAATTAAGCCCTGTATTTATTAGTGTTCTTCATTTTTAATTGCTTTTGCTTTTTTTTTTTTTGGGTCAAACCTTTGCTTTTTTAAAGATTCAGAATCTGGCATTTCACACAAAGGGCCGGATGGCTAGAGGAATGGATTTAAATTGATTTTTGGGCCTTTGAATTGCATCCTGTACGGTATGATAGCCCAAATACAAAAGTAATTTATATTTCTGATGTAACTAAAAAATATATTTTTATTTACTATTATTTAAATTAAATAAATATTTAATTTCAACTATTTTATTAAAATTGAAAAGTATAAACTAATCAGATAATTATCTTAGTTAATTATGAAAATTTAAAATTTTTGGGAAGGACAAATTTATTGTAGTTAGCATGCAGACAAAGGACAAATTTACTGTAGATAGCATGCAGACTAGGACAAATCAGGTTTCATTTTAATTTTGTTAATTTAGCCTGTATATTTTGTTAAATTAGTTTAGTCGTTTCATTTTGCTAATGGATATGTTGTTAAAACTATTTTACATTGATAACCAATAACAATATAACATATAGGAGAATTTGTTACATTTGCTGTAAATTTTAATTAAAATAAGATTATATTTAATGATTTGGTGGAATATAATTGGATGTCTAACAAACTTTAATTTATTTCATTTATTAGAATTAACCCATTTAAACTGGAGAGTACATATACACTTTAAATGGAAGATTAATATAATTTATTTTGAATTTTTTAAAATTAAAATAGTGATAAAATGACATATATAATAAAATGTTATTTCTTGTTTCTCATTCTAAAATATGTGAATATACAGCAGCCAAGACCTCAAAATGTAACAGTGTGGTCCTGTGAACTCGTGGGGATATTTTAAAACAACATATGCGTCTCGTGGGCGTCTCGTGCAGAGCGAGGGAGGTGAGGGAAAAATATAACTAGTTTATTATGATTATTAGTGAATGAGTTTTGTTTTTTGCCAACGTGAAGCGCGAGGCTGCCAAAATAAAGTGGACTAATTGAAATTACATGGTCAAATATATGTTACTAATGTTAAAGGGTGTAGTATATATAGCCAAATAAAAATGCTAATTAGTGTCAGACTCTGTCGACGCTAATTAGGCAAAAGTTCGTGCTACAAGATTAGCGCTGTGACTCAATTAAATAGCTTGAAGCTATTATTTCAGCGTCAATCATATCATCGTATAGACAAAAACTAAACCGATGCTACACGCTTGTTAAGATGATTGGCGTGTTAGGCGACTCTAATTTAGCCATTTCTTCTTGTAGTGAGACTCTTACCTTAGGAATTTGGATGACCAACTTGTCAATATCCATTTTATATATTTTTCCGATTAAATATTTAAATTTGCCTACAAAATGATCTAAAAGATGACAAAGTTGCACACATAGTCAGCAACAATTGCGTGGGAAGATCATTTAAAGTCAAGTCACGACTCACAAGTGTACAGAATCCCCCATTGCGTACTCATGTGTTACGAATTTGAGGGTAAGTTTCTATATCCTAATAATATTGTCTTAATTCCCTGATGAGTTTGAATAAGAGATTAATGTCTATGCACCGACGGTGTAAAAAGTTTTACATCATCATTCAATCACAACCTTCAATTTTTCTATTTTAGATATTATTAAATTTAAAATTAATTATGAGCTAACAAAATGGAGGGATGTGATTGAATGATGGTGTAAAACTTATTTTGTCACCTGTTTGTAGTACTCTAGTGGTTACTCCAAGCTATATAGCTCGCACCCAAGTCAAAGTGAAATCACGCAATCCTCACTATGTCTATAAGTGCTTAATTTAATGGCTACTTATAAATTTGATTTGAAGACAAGAAGCCACGAATCTATACCTGATACCTCTCTTACGAAAGCATTCATCTAAGACTTGGATGGAGTGTCAAGACAAGCATCAATCAAATAGTATCAATGTCTCAATATGAAATACAAATACGTACCAAAGAGATGTTGAGTTTTTAATTATTTGTACCTACGATTTTTTAAGTTTTACCAACCATTTCTTAATGCAAGTTTGTTCTTTTGTTTTTAAAAGAAAAGAGATTATAACGGATTCTACCGTTGTAGCTAGTACGCCATAAATAAACATAACTTGGGAAACATAGAACATGATCGAGTTCGCAAACGGCACATGGATAAAAGTTGCATATCGCCAGGGTGTCAACTATCATCCAATGATCCAATCCTAATTATTGTTATTAAAAAAAGTAACTTAATTTTGTCGCTGTATGTGGCCTGTGTGTCCCTTCAACACACCTAGTGCATGTAGTGGCATGTTAAATTTTTTTTTGAAAGTGTGGCAGGTTAAATTTAAAATAGTTGAGATTCACTTTTTGAGTTTCTTTCTCTGTTGTTTGACATCTACTCATATGCATTTCTTTGATTAACATGACAATGCATATATGTCCCTATGCTCCCAAATCTTGGTAAGTGATGGATCACGAGCAAAAAGTGAGGTTATTTTTTTGACAAGAGTTATGATATATACATATCTTCACTCATTTTCCACCTTCATTTTTTATTATTTTTTTTTCTCTGTCAATCAAATTACATCTCTCTTTCTCCACCTCTCAACACCTAAAAAATGAGATGTGAAGATATAATTAATTCGTTTGTATTTGTCGCTGAAGCACGCACACGAAGTTTGCATTTTTGGCACCCTTGATTAGTTGATATTTATACTATACGTAAATTAAATGAAATTAAATGAATTGCTTCCCATCCATCCTAGTTGTCAGTTGCAACTGATCATCATCGCTATATATACACACACACTCACCAACACTTCCACGTGACCCTTCTTTCTCTCTTCCGTTGGAGCAAGAAGAGAGGTTCGATTTTCTGGTTTTGATTTGGATCCGATAACCAGAAATGGCAAAGAATGTGGGGATTCTCGCTCTTGACATCTACTTCCCTCCCACATGCGTCCAGCAGGTGCGATTCACAACAACAACAACATCACTTTCTTCTCATTCTGTTAATTGCTTCATTTGCTTGTTTTCTGTTTCAAGTTTAATTTGCTACCTCACTGGAATTTTGTTTCAAGTTATGTGTTTCTGTTACATGATCCAAGATTCCGGAACAATGAAATTGTTACAAGATGCTTAAGTTAAGCTAACTAGTTAATTGGCGTGTAGTTTGGTGTTTGATAGGACTAGAATAACTTACTTTTAAGCATGTAACCAGTAATGTAATGTGCTGGAAATGGAATTTAATCAAATCAAGTCACGATCTCCATATATTGCATGTTAAATCAATTTTGGTGGAAAGTGACACTGGAGCCTCAGTGATTTGTTTTCATTTTCACTTTTTTGTAAGATAATAGCCAATAATCAGAAGTAGGAAAACAGATCCATGAAACTAATTAACACTTGACAACAACACATGTTCCATGTTTGGTGTGACTAGAGGAGGAGGTAAGAGAAAGTATTGAACCGTATTCCTGTGCTGCATCATTATGTGGTTCTTTCCTTTGATGCAATGTGTTTCGTTTTATTTTATTTTATTTACTATCTAACTGTAAATTTAAGTTACTTTAGCCTCTTTTAATGAAGGTTTTTCATTTTCTTTATATTTGCTTATATGCAGGAAGCTTTGGAGGCTCATGATGGTGCCAGTAAAGGGAAATATACCATTGGACTTGGACAAGATTGCATGTCGTTCTGTACCGATGTAGAAGATGTCATCTCAATGAGGTATGTACTTTGGTTTTGATTGTCTCTGCTTTTGTATTTTGGTGGTGTGGACTATTTGTTTGAATGCCAGTGGGTTTGGTTTGGTGTTATTCCTGCTTGTAGTTACTATCCCTGCTACTAGTTATCCTTGTCATCTATTGTTTGGACTATCGTAGTAATACGAGATTTTGTACATTCTGAAGTATGTTTGACAACTTACAAGCTTTACATAATGGTTTGGTGGACCCTCATTAGGGAACATGTAAATTGTTGATCTGGTAAATACAGCCCTGAACAATTTAAAACCATGTCAAGGTGTTTGGATATTTGCATTATGTACAACAAAAATTGTCACTTTCAGGTTGAAATAAATCTTTCTATCTCCTTGGATCTTTTAGTATCGATATAGTTCATGTTTGGAAACCAAACTTGTTTCCACATTGAATCAGAATTGATTTGATTGAAGCTGTAGAGGAGAAGCTACTCCTACTAGCTTTTACTGCGAAGAATCAATTTTGAGTGGATGTAAAGCTGGTCAAAAATGCTAGTTGTTGTATTGTTTTGCCTGTCTTATGTAAACTACACGTACAATTTACAACCAGCTTAAAATATATTACACTAAGGTTGCTTCTTTCTGTGGGTTTTACATTCAATAGGACTTCAAAGGTGAAGCTTTATCTTCAATCTTATAACCAACCATTTCATAGTTTCATCTCTTGACGATTAATTATTGCATCTGCAGTTTGACAGTGGTTAATTCCCTTCTTGAGAAGTATGAGATTGATCCGAAACAAATTGGTCGGCTGGAAGTAGGCAGCGAGACTGTAATAGACAAAAGCAAATCCATCAAGACATTCCTGATGCAGATCTTTGAGGTATCCTTCAGTGTCTAACCACTTGGATATTGGATATATGGTTCTCCTTGCTAAAATAGACTAACTTTCCAAATCATCTGATTAAAGTGTAGATATCTCTTTCAAAAAAAAAAAGTGTAGATATCAATTTAAGTGCCTATTTACTTTATGATTCAACCTTAGTTTCAAGTATTTAATCCGGGATTGGAAGCTCTGAAGCATTCAATCTTGGGGTTGTCAAACAGAGCAAGCTGCTAAAATGGCTTATACTTATAGCTAGCTGTTCTCTTTTTGTCCTGATTCCGAAATCAGAACAGATACTGACCAGTGACCATCTTCTTGGAAAGCCATTAAAATTTCACTGTCTTATATATTACAGGAAGTCGTTAATGTTAATAATCGGATTGGGTTGTTCTGTTATATTACAATTTTCCATATCAAGCAATTTATTTCTGCAGCTATCTAACAAAATACTCGTTTATTTGTCTGAAACAAACAGAAATATGGAAACACTGACATTGAGGGTGTTGATTCCACTAATGCATGCTATGGAGGAACTGCTGCTTTATTCAACTGTGTTAATTGGGTGGAAAGCAATTCATGGGATGGACGCTATGGACTTGTTGTCTGCACTGATAGTGCAGTAAGATAATTTCCTAGTCATGCACATTATCTTTGTAATGGATGATTTGGGGGGGGGGGGTTCAATTTCAAGCATTTGGATTTGATATTTCCTTTCTCAGGTCTATGCTGAAGGACCTGCTCGACCTACTGGAGGAGCTGCTGCAATTGCCATGCTAATAGGTCCTGATGCTCCAATGTCTTTTGAAAGCAAATTGAGGGGAAGTCATATGTCTCATGCTTATGATTTTTACAAACCTAATCTTGCTAGTGAATACCCGGTAAGCTTTTCAGTTCCTTTTAATTTCTGTCTGAACATTTGACTTTTGGAATCATATAATTTGAAAAGTAACTTCCAATTCTTTTACCATGTGATGATCATATAGTCCTTGCAACTTTAATTTGATCTGAACATACTACGAAGGATAGTATTTGTTGTTCTCGTCAGTTCTTTACTTTTAAACATAATCGCCTGCTGATAGCATCTAAGGATGCCAACGACAATAAATTCACATATTTTTCATGTTGTAGGTTGTCGACGGAAAGCTTTCACAAACTTGTTACCTCATGGCTCTTGATACTTGCTATAAGCATTTCAATCACAAGTATGTTTTACTTTAATCTTAATTCTCATGAACATATTTATCTATAACATTGACTAGGGTTATGAAAATTGGGCCAATAATTATGGAAACGGGTTAAAGATAAACTGGTAGAATGATTCAGATCAAATAACCCAATAAACATATGTTCTTACTCAGTACTTCGCTGCCTTGATGCAAATTGAGTTGGACCTGACCTGGCCACTATTGACAATTTCTTTTTCTCAACTAAATTACTCTTAAAATTCTTAAATGATTTGGTAAACTAGTAATCTGATTTGGCTATAATTATGTCTAGACAAGGTGATTATTCTAACATTAGGCTATAGATATTCTAAATGGGGCATTTACAAATGGGAAAGAGCTTACTGCACTACTAAAGGAATTTAAGCCAAATGAGAAACTGCGCTTGCTGATCTGATAAGCATTCTGCCTGGTAGTAGAAAAGTGCCATTTTAATGAATAAATCTAATAATATAATGATAGAAAATATGCTTAATGTTATATAGCCAGTGAATGACACCGATGAAAAATTATATGATGTTCTAATTTACTTTTCCTTATTCTGTCACATTACCTTATCTCCCTATGTATCTTTATATATGGACTTTGATTAGTTGAATCAAAGTTTGTGGATGTTTCGTAAATAATAATTCAAGCCATATAGCATTACTCATAATAATATTAAATCTCAAAGTAGAATGTAATAGCACATTTTTCAAAAGTATTATTCAAATTCTCAATATGTATACATCCTTGTTTATCTTTTCATATTTGTATTAAGTAGACCAGTCTTGTATTCAAAACATTAATAATAACTAACTAACCAAGTACCTGAATGTATTTGCTTTTGCAGATATGAGAAACTCCATGGAAAACAATTTTCTATTTCTGATGCTGAATACTTTGTATTTCACTCTCCGTATAACAAGGTAGTTTAGACATATGGATTTAGTATTTAATATCCCAATTAACACTTAATCATGCTCCGCGTGACATATTCCCCATATATCTGTATCACATTGATATGTCAACCTTTAGTCTGTCCTGTTTTTTTGTATATTACTCTTAACACTTCTAGCTTCTGCAGCTTGTACAGAAAAGTTTTGCTCGGTTGGTGTTCAGTGACTTCTTGAGGAATCCTAGGTCTTCTTCATTTCTCCATCATCTGAAAAACTTGTTTAATTTTTATTCAATTAATACACGGGTGTTCTAAAATTAATTATGACTGCAGCGCTGTGGATGAGGTTGCAAAAGAAAAGCTAGGACCATTTGCAACTTTATCTGATAACGAGAGCTACCAAAGCCGGGATCTTGAAAAGGTTTGAGAGCCTATAAAAGTAACATTACTGATTATTTGTACTTTTACCTTTGGATAGTTTATAAATTTCACAGTTCAATAAAATTCTATTAAAATTGACAGTTTTGAAACTTTTTGCTGATGATGTGTGATACATCCAGCTGATTGTCAAGTACTTGAACTAGTTAATAAGTTAGTTGGTTAAGTCTGTTAGCCTGTTATCTTTTGTGTCAGTTTTGTATTAACATTTGTTAATTATTTTAGTCAATTCAGATTGCACATGAGTCACAAACTCCATGTACATATAAACCAATCTTCATTCTCTGCAATACTCTGATTTCTGAGTTCCAATGACACATTTTCTTTTTTTTATTTGTAGGCATCCCAGCAAGTTGCAAAACCTCTATATGATGAGAAGGTACAACCAACTACTTTGATACCAAAACAAGTTGGCAACATGTACACTGCGTCTCTCTATGCAGCCTTTGCATCCCTTATTCATAACAAGCATAGCACATTGGTAAATATTCTGATCACTATCTATGACAAATATAAGCATCCTCATAACAATGCTTTGTGCTCTCTAATAATTTCATTTTGCAATTTTCAGGCAGGAAAAAGGGTGATATTATTCTCATATGGAAGTGGCTTAACTTCAACAATGTTTTCTTTGCAATTTAGCGAAGGTCAACATCCATTTAGCTTGTCAAACATTGCCCGAGTGATGGATGTTGCTGGAAAATTGAAATCAAGACATGAGGTATTGATCTTTAAACGTCTAGTCAAATATTGAAGTATTTCAGATGTGCTTTTCAGGTTTAATTTTAAATTGAACATAATTACCAAAAAAAATATTAGATCGTATCTCTCTTTGGTATTCAGAATGAACCTGTTTGACATGTATTTGACTCACATCGGTACACCTTGTAATCTCTATAGATTCAGTCCAAGAGACTAATGAAGAACTGATTCATTCTTCTCCAAAATCACTTTTCATCTTCTAATAGGTATACAATTGAAGATTTTGATGAGTACATAATTTTTTGTAATGCAGTTTCCTCCAGAGAAGTTTGTCGAAATCCTGAAGCTAATGGAGCATAGGTATGGTGCCAAGGAGTTTGTGACAAGCAAGGATATTAGCCTTTTATCTCCAGGCACATTCTATCTCACCGAAGTTGATTCCATGTACCGGAGATTCTATGAAGAGAAAACTAAAGAAAGCAGTTTGACTCCTGCAGTCAACGGTTTGACGGTCAATGGTCACTGATTCTTACCAATATACAGCAAGCAATAAATGGAAGTCAACCTCGCTTAGAATGAAGAAGGGTATTCTAGTTTGCATTAGTGTTGTTCTGTAGTGGCAAGTATTGTAAGTTCAATTATTTCATTTTACCATTGAAATCTAAATTCTAGCTTTTGTTGTTATACTTTTTGCATTTAGTTACTTAAAATAGCCTTTAAAAAACGATAGAAAAAATATATGATTAAGATGTCTATCCACTTAATGTGATCTTAGAGTTTTGAGAGAATCAGTATCATAACTGCCGGTTGTGGAATACCTTACTGGAAGATACTTGGTAAAAAAAAACAAAATTGCATGAAACTAAATAATAATATAGTAAATCAAGTTCTCCCATGAACATCATATATAAGTGCAGGCAAGAATGCACTATTTATAAGGGTCACAACTAATTATTCATTTGGTAGTCAATACAAATATAACATTCGACCAAAATAAGAGATCTGCACCAATACATATGAATGGAGAATGACATCCATGGTCAGATCCCAGAAATTGAATTCAGCAGTAGGTATAAAAATGAAAAAAGTAACTTAACAATAGAATTGTTCAAGCTACAACCTTGTGATTTGGGTCGAACACATACTTGATGAGGGAATCCTTGATGGACAAGAGCTGAGGGAATTCCTTCTTCAATTTCGACGCATCAAGCTCATTGTTGCTTCTGGGAGCAACAATTACCTTAGCTTGTTCTTCAAGAGTGAAATTCTTATATGTAAAATTCGGATCCACATAGTCCCTATACATTTCCAAAATCTCATTGTGAGAGACCACACCAGGGCTAGTGAAATTCCAGATACCAGTGAGATTCCTCTTGGCCATCTCGATGGAGATGGGAATAAGCTCATCCAATATGGTCATCGAATTGGGGATGTTGACAACCTTTTCATACCTAGTGATCTTGGTGATGAAATTGCGAGGGTTGGTTAAATCAGAGGAGATTGGCATCCTCACTCGCAAGGTACACACATTCTCGTAGTTCTTCAATAGATCCTCTACCTGTCACACACAACAATAAATTAGTATAACAAGTATATGCTTGGATTGTTACTAATTGATTTGGTTAAAGAGTGCATTGATCTTGGTTAAAATTGATTTGATTAAAATTAATTATGAAAAAAAATGTGAAAAAAAAGAATTCAATTTCAAAATCCCATAATTATGTTCAACAAAATACTCTTTGCACCTTGTACCATAATTGATTTTGAGACTATAATCAATTCGTCGAGATCATTCCAAAACAATTGTATATTATTATTCAAAAGTGATTTTACTATGTAATCAAAATGTTTAATTGTACATTTAGTCCCTATAATTTTTTAAATATGTGATTTTAATCCATATAATTTCAATTGCTCCAAGTAAGTCATCTACTTTTAAAATTGAATAAATTTAATTTTAAGTATTAACTCGTCGTCATCAGATAATTAATGAAAAAAGTTGACTTTGATCACAATTATTTTTTTGCTCATTAAAATTACTTATCTCATTTTCACATAAAATTTGAAAGTGGTGAGTTGAAACTAAAAAGATTAAAATCACGCATTCTCAAAAATATAAGGACCAAATTGTAAGTAATTTTATAAAAAAAAGTGATTTTATCATGTGAGAATTGATTCAGTTTCTAAAAAACACACACTAAATTCAATAAAAAAAAAAACACACACTAATGAAATGATATGAACCATGGCCTTGGTCTTGGAGTAGAAGGAACCAATGAAATTGGGAGTGTCTTCCTCCTTGAAACCGACGCCGGAGCCGAGAGGGTGAGAAGAATCATACTCAAAGATGCAGCCGGTGGCGTAGTTGATGAGGATCAACCCTCTCTGGCGGCACACGTCAGCCAACGTGAGAGTTCCGACCACGTTGGTTCGAATGGTCTCAACCTTGTGACTCTCGCACCAGTCCACGTTGGGTCTACCCGTCACTCCCGCCGCGTTGAACACGTGGGTTGGACTCACCGCCGCTATGTCCGCCTCCAGCGACGGCCGGTTCTCCAGCCTCCCGTCACCGTAGGCGTATGGGATGCCTTGCTGATCGCAGAGCTTGCCCAATAAACCGCCAATCCAACCGGTTCGACCGTAGATCAGAAACTTGAGCTGATTCTGATTCTGATCACCATTGTTAGCTTCTGAACCCATTTTTTTCACTCTACAACGTTAATCTTATGATTTGGTTCCTCTCATATGCTTCTCTACGCACGCATATATAGGAAGTTGACAATAGCATTGCACATGTTATCTTTTTTTTTTTGGACATTAATCAATGGTGCATAGCTTGCACGATTCTAATTAAATTTAATAAAACTAGATGTTATTCCTTTTTTACTGATAAAATATCCAAATGAACCCCATAAATTATTATCATAATTAATTTTTTTTAATGTTGGTGCCATGAAACGTGTATTTGTCGGTTCATATTTTATTGTCAATGAAAAGGCCATGATGCCTACGAAACAGGAAGGAAGAAGGGAAAGGAAATCAAACAGTCGTGCTCACATGCTTCTGCAACCATTGTGCGATGAAGAGTCTTCTCAATCAATAACAATCTCGTTTTCAAAGAGATTGGGATTTCTTATCAGGAAGGACACATGCAAAATTAAACAACTTTTCTTATAATGTTATTTTTTAGTATTATTTTCTGATAAAATTAATCAGTTGTACATTTTAACTAAACATAAAATTGTTCCCCTAAAAAATGTGTCAAGAATAAAGTCGGACAAAAGGTTTATTGCTTTGCCTCAAAAATTCAGATGAACGTGTTTATAAAGGTACAAGGGTTTCTTTATATAATTAGGATAATGTAGAGGATTGTGAGATTACAATTATGTGGAGAGGATATTATGTGATTACATTTATGTGCAGAGAGAGAATTAGAAAGGCCTACTAATGAGAATCTAGACAGCGATTCCAACGATTAGGTAACTTGTTGCTCGCGTATCTCTTTTTGTGTAGGGCCAAAGCTCTTTGGACTGTCGTAATAACTTTCATTTGATACGTCACATGATACCACATTTCTTTTTTTTGTGGATGTGAGTGTGAGACCCTAACAAGAATCGCATTTGCGTAGGATTCGCCAATTTCCCAATTTCCCAAGTGGTTTGTTCGTTTGAAAATTTTTCAACCAACAGCTTTTGGATTCAAAATCAACCCAAAGCAAAGTATAAGCAAAACTGCAGTGTCTTCAGATATTTTGAGATTTTTGAAGCACATACAAAGGCTAGCTCTTGTTAGGTGGTCCACTATGCTCCATGATTCACAGAAGTAGGATACAATAGCAAAAAAAAATTAACATCTAAGGTACAATCAAAGCCTTTTTGCTCCAATTAAATATAAAAAAGATCCTAAATAACTTGTGAACAAGCTGTAAAAGCTGACTGCGCTATTATTGACTGAGTACAAATTTGGTTGGCGATGGATCCACTATAAACTTGATAAATAAAAAGCTAAAACTAGTAGCTTTTATTCACTGTATGTGATTCTGTACACACACAAAAAAATGCAAGCAAACACACAGTGAGTTTGAGAACTCAAATAAAATGGATGAAAATGTTCAGAATCAGATGGTGAGGTTTTCTTTGACTTTTATAAATGTCCCCTTTATGCTTCCTCCAACATCAGGGAATGTCTCACAGCCAGGAAGAGTTTTCACCTTGCCCTTTGAATCAACTTCAAGAGGGTATTTCAAGAGATGGCCTTTCATTTCAGTAACTTCATCAGCTACATACTGTCTCCAGTTATGCTCACTCAATGACCTGATACGCCTTACACATTCAAGGCTCTCTGGTCGATGGAAACATTCTTCCACAGCACCTATATGTTCGCTCCACAATGACATTCTATAACCATGCACCTGAGCTCATACACACACAAAACACAATTCTCCTAGTTAGAGATGAAATCCAATTGATTCATTCAATTATGATAGCAGGTGAAAACAAACTTATATGTAAACCACCACCACATTGAAACATTAAGAGCTAATTAAGAGTTAAGACCCTTTCTTGTGAAGTTTAGAAATTACAATACATGCACAAAATTTAAAAACCTTCATTTTTTCTGTTTTTCATTTCACATTACGCAGAACATCATTGTTTATGGTCAGCAACTCAGCAATATATGCATGATAAGTTAACTCCAAACCAATAAATTACGATTGATCACTTGTGTTATTCATTCTAAGTTTCAGCAAAATCTAACATGCTTTTTCTCTGATTTTTTTTACTAGTAAAAAGGTACTGAAGTTTAAAAATCTTGCCTGGCCACGAGGTTTAGATAGCTTGCTTGCCCAAGTATGTTTAGGCTGATATGCTCCCATTGCAATCTCAGTGTCTCTGGTGCCTTCCATGGATCGCTGGTTTATGTTTGCAGAACCCATTAACACATACTCATCATCCACTACCATTCCCTTTGAATGAACATAAATCATGAATCTCCGGTTCTTTTGAGCGAGTGCCTAAGTTACCAATGTACAAACAAAAAAGATAAACTTACTTGATCAGGAGGAATATGTTGATTGATTGACTTTGAAATAAACAAACAGCAGAAGATTAATTTTATGCTATTATTTAGGAAAATAACAGTCTTATTGACTGATAAGATAGAGCTGTTTCAGCTTCTATTTTTTAGGCTTTCATCTAGTAGTTGTTATGTTTTTGAATTTGAATTTTATGTTGGTGATTCTGCTGTATAAAACCAGTTGCTATGCTGCTGAATAAAAATATGCTTTATGCTCCCAATTCTCTGCTATCGTTCTTCTCTTCTACCCCTACTATATTTTTAAAATAACCGACAAATTGGCATCAGAGCCCTCTTCTTGAGGGACCTGTAAAATGGATGCTGGATCAAGCTTCTCACATGTTGCTACTCCTGTCTTTGATGGGGAAAGCTATGACCTTTGGGCTGTGAGAATGGAGTCCTACCTAGATGCTTTAGATCTGTGGGAAGCCGTGGAAGAGGATTATGAAATACTTCCGCTGCCGAATAATCCTACCATGGCTCAGATCAAAAGTCACAAGGAGAGAAAAACAAGAAAGGCAAAGGCAAAAGCTTGTCTTTTTGCTGGCGTTTCAAAAACGATCTTCCCCAGAGTCATGACACTCAAAACTCCCAAAGAAATTTGGGACTACCTGAAGGAAGAATATGCAGGAGATGAGAGGATTCGAAGCATGCAGGTGTTGAACTTGATGAGGGAATTTGAGTTACAAAGAATGAAGGAGTCAGAGACAATTAAAGAGTACTCAGACAAATTGCTCACCATTGCCAACAAGGTAAGGTTGTTGGGCACTGAATTTCCTGATTCCAGGATTGTACAAAAAATCCTTGTAACTGTCACTGAGAAATATGAAGCTTCTATAGCAAGCATGGAGAACACAAAGGATCTTTCGCAGATCACTTTGGCAGAGGTGTTACATGCACTCCAAGCACAAGAGCAAAGAAGGCTTATGAGGCAAGAAGGAACTACAGAGGGTGCCTTACAAGCCAAACTGCAAAACAACAACGGTGGAAGAAACAAGAAGAAGAAGCAGAACAATTTTAACAAGCCTGGAGGTTCTAACAAGTACCACCAGAAAAACAATACTCAGGTTTCTCCACCTTGTCCTCACTGCAAAAAGACAAATCATCAACCAAAATGGTGCTGGTGGAGGCCAGATGCAAAATGTCTCAAGTGTGGCCAGCAAGGACACATGGAAAAGGTATGCAAGTCTCATCAACAACAAGGAGAAGTCAAGGTTGCTGAGGATCAACAAGAAGAGGAACAATTGTTTGCAGCAACATGCTTTGCTGCCAAAAGCTCCACCAAATGGCTCATAGACAGCGGTTGCTCAAACCACATGACTTTTGACCTTGAACTCTTCAAAGAGTTTAAAGAAAAAAATTCTAAAGTCAAAATTGGTAATGGAGCTTATCTTGAAGGAAAAGGAAAAGGAACAGTGGCAATTCAAAGCCATACAAGTCTGAAATTAATTTCAGATGTTTTATATGTTCCTGAAATTGATCAAAACCTTTTGAGTGTTGCTCAGTTGCTGGAAAATAGCTATAAGGTGCTGTTTGAAGACTTGCACTGCCAGATCAAAGATCCAGAATGCAAAGAAGTGTGCAAAGTTCAAATGAAAGACAAAAGGTTTGTCTTGGATCTCATGAACCTAGAACATGCTGCAGTGCACAAAGAAGTTAGCAACAGTACAATACTTTGACATAAGAGATTGGGTCATTTCCATCATGACGCTCTAATATTCATGAAGAAGAACAATCTTGCAAAAGGCTTACCGGAATTAGAAGAAGATCTTCCAACATGTGCTGCCTGTCAATATGGAAAGCAGTCAAGACTCCCATTTCCACAAAGTACGGCATGGAGGGCTTCACAAAAGTTACAATTAGTTCACACAGATGTTGGAGGACCCATAAACACACCATCATTGAATGGCAGTAAGTATTATATTGTTTTCATTGATGATAACACAAGGATGTGCTGGACTTATTTTATGAAGCTTAAATCTGAAGTTGCTGACATCTTTTGGAAGTTCAAAGCTTGGGTTGAAACTCAGAGCAAGTGCAAATTGCAGATGATCAGATCTGATAATGGATCTGAATATACCTCAGGAAAATTTAACAAGTTTTGTGAAGATGCAGGCATAGAACACCAGCTGACAGCACCTTACTCCCCCCAGCAGAATGGTGTTGCAGAAAGAAAGAATAGGACAATTATGGAGATGGCTAGATGCTTACTTCATGACAAAGGGCTACCAAAGAAATTCTGGGCAGAAGCTGCAAATACTACTGTATTTTTGCAAAACAGGCTGCCAACAAAAGCTTTACAAAGAAGAACACCGTTTGAAGCATGGTATGGTTACAAACCTGAATTGCTTAATTTGAAGACATTTGGCTGCTTGTGTTTCTCTCACATTCCTCATGTAAAGAGAGACAAACTAGACAAGAAAGCAGAATCTGGGATTTTTGTAGGCTATAGCTTAACTTCAAAGGCCTACAGGATCTATTTTCCACATCAGAATAAAATAATTGTTAGTAGGGATGTTAAATTCATGGAGTCAGATAGCTGGAGTTGGGAAGATGAAAATAAATCTGAATTCCAGGAGGAGAATGAAGATGTGGATGATGAACCAGTCAGAGGAACAAGATTACTTTCTGAAGTTTATCAAAGGTGCAATCTTGCTGTCATGGAGCCTGCTGGATATGAAGAAGCTGCAACTGATCAAAAGTGGATAAATGCAATGATGGAGGAGCTGAAAATGATTGAAAAAAATCAGACATGGGAGTTGATGGACAGACCAAATCATAAGAAAGCCATTGGAGTCAAGTGGGTTTATAGAACCAAGCTTAATCCTGATGGTTCTGTGAACAAGCATAAGGCAAGACTTGTTGTCAAGGGTTATGCCCAAATGTTTGGGGTGGATTTCTCTGAAACATTTGCCCCAGTTGCAAGGTTGGATACAATAAGGTTGCTGCTTGCACTTGCTGCACAAAATGATTGGATTGTACACCAATTGGATGTCAAATCAGCCTTTTTGAATGGATACTTGGAGGAAGAAATTTTTGTTGAACAACCAGAAGGATTTGTTCTTCAAGGACAAGAAGATAAGGTTTATCGATTAAAGAAGGCATTGTATGGCTTAAAACAAGCACCAAGGTCTTGGTACAGCAGAATTGATACACATTTAGAAAGCTTAGGCTTCGTGAAAAGTCTAAGTGAGTCTACCTTATATGTTAAAAAGGTGGATGAAGATATACTTGTGTTATCTCTATATGTTGATGATCTATTTGTTACAGGAAGTAGCAAGAAGATGATTGACAAGTTTAAAAAAGAAATGGAAGATGTCTTTGAAATGACCGATCTTGGAAAGATGACATTCTTTCTTGGTATGCAAGTGCAGCAAAAGCAACATGAAATATTTGTGTGTCAGGAAAAGTATGCAAAGGAAGTCCTCAAGAAGTTCAACATGGAAGAGTGCCATCCAACAGCTACTCCAATGAATCAAAAGGAGAAGTTTTGCAAAGAAGATGGAGCTGAAGAGATTGATGAAAAGCTGTACAGAAGCTTAATAGGATGCTTGATGTATTTAACAAGTACCAGGCCAGATATCATGCATTCAGTAAGTTTGCTATCAAGGTACATGCATTGTCCAAGTGAAATTCATTTTCAAGCAGCAAAAAGAATTCTTAGATATGTTAGAGGAACCACTGATTATGGAATAAGATACAGGCAAGTAAAAAGCTTCAGCTTTCATGGTTATTCTGATAGTGATTGGGCAGGATGTGTTGATGACATGAGAAGCACCTCTGGTTATTGTTTTACTCTTGGTTCTGGAGTTTTTTCATGGTGTTCTAAAAAGCAAGAAATTATAGCTCAGTCTACAGCGGAAGCCGAGTATGTAGCTGTTGCTGCTGCTGTGAATCAAACTCTTTGGATTAGGAAAATCATGGCAGATTTGCATATGGAACAACATGGTAGCACTCAGATTTTGGTGGACAATCAGGCTGCAATTGCAATATCCAATGATCCAGTGTTTCATGGAAAAACAAAGCACTTCAAGATAAAGCTTTATTTTCTAAGAGAGGTTCAAAGGGAAGGAGAAGTGAAGCTAATCTACTGCAAGACAGAAAATCAAGTAGCTGATATCCTAACCAAGGCACTTCCAAAATCCAGATTTGAGTTCTTGAGGCAAAAGCTTGGAGTTTGCAGTTCCAAAGTCAAGGAGGAGTGTTGATTGATTGACTTTGAAATAAACAAACAGCAGAAGATTAATTTTATGCTATTATTTAGGAAAATAACAGTCTTATTGACTGATAAGATAGAGCTGTTTCAGCTTCTATTTTTTAGGCTTTCATCTAGTAGTTGTTATGTTTTTGAATTTGAATGTTATGTTGGTGATTCTGCTGTATAAAACCAGTTGCTATGCTGCTGAATAAAAATATGCTTTATGCTCCCAATTCTCTGCTATCGTTCTTCTCTTCTACTCATACTATATTTTTAAAATAACCAACAGAATAAAACATAGGGAGTGCGAAAAAACACAATGTTTACTCAAGAAAGTTAAAAAGAACCTGAGGAGTCTTTTGTCCAGTAGGATTTGCAGCACTTGCAATGTTTCCATTATCAGGGAGCTCACGATTACCAAGGCAAAAGAAATTCAAGTAGTCTTGTGGTTCGTACTCATTATCAAGCCCAGCCTCCTGTAAGGCCTTGTAAATCGTTTCATACATCATTTCCATTGTTTTGAACTGCCAAAATCAACATTTGCAGGTGAGGTTCATACTATTTTAAGGATGGATATAATACTCTTAAGTGCAAATTTTAAACAAAAACTCCATAGAAGCTTTTTCCTTTTAAATTATGAACATGATACAATCGACTTGAGATACGGGCAGCATGCATAATATAAGGAGCATTTCCAGCAATGCAAAGCTATACTTATGCAGTTATGCTTTCGAGGTGATTCAATAATAAGCACAAAAAACTCAGGAGTTTCTTCTGGCATGGGATCAATATTTGAACAGAAATCTTCATAATACATAAGTCTATCATCTAGCCAGTAAAGAATTTGGTGGTTTATCACATATGGAATCCATTTCAAGTGATATTTGGTAAAGGAAGCCTACCTGCCAAAAGAGAATCCTCTGAGTAGATGCACCTGTGGGTACACCTTCAGGCCACATAGGAATGACTACGTAAAC
Source organism: Lotus japonicus (assembly GCF_012489685.1). Lineage (NCBI taxonomy): Eukaryota > Viridiplantae > Streptophyta > Magnoliopsida > Fabales > Fabaceae > Lotus > Lotus japonicus. The sequence continues at coordinate 92,726,280 of NC_080042.1, read as the reverse complement.
AGAAAATCTCTCTTTTTGTTTAATTTTGTTGGCAATTTTAAGCGCAATTTCCATTGGAATTAAGTTGTTTGCACCTGTCAATAAAGGAAATAAATAAATCATTATGAAAAGGATACCTTTTGCAACTTATACTAAAACAGCTGTTTATTGAAATGTTTTAAACGGGAGCTTTTCTTTTTCCCTTATACTTTCAGTTTTCTGCTTCCCAATTGTTTCATAGTCTAAAAAAGCACTGCCTAGTGCCTACAGCACTTGCTTGATTACTAACAATGTCAATGATTGCTGTAATAGCTGTAACATTAAAACATAAAGCCAAAACATTAACCACATAATTAGAAACTTAGGTACAAAATTGACTTGGGTTTTATGCCCTCCTAAAATTGTCATCAAGCTTGACAAACTTCCCAAGTTGAATTAGAACAAAACCGGTTCCCATGACATGCCAATATGTATAATTATGGATCCACTTCATTGTCTATTAAAAAGAAGTTTTTGTAACATTTTTGCTGGTATTGAATAGTGATAACTTCACAATATTCACTTATCTCACTCTTATTCTTTTTGTTATGCTTAAGAAAGTTCTTTTAACTTTGGTTTTGTAGCTCAATACTCACCGAGGTCTTTGAAAGTATCCCAATTATATGATGAGCCAAGAAAGTATTGATTCTCAATATAGATGAACTTTTGCGCGGATCGGATTGCCTTCACATATGCAGAATGTATGCTCATGTCTATCATTACATTCTTTCCAGAAACCAAGTTCTGTTCAATGAAGTAAGAAAGACGTTGTTAGCTCTCTCCTTTGCAGTAACAAGCTAATTTTTCAGAAGAGGAACAAGTTACTTTACCCTTTTTATAGCATCTTTTGGTTCCTTAGGAAATCCTTTCACAGAATTGGAATCGATTGAACGGAAGACCTTCAATTAGATGAATGTAGTAAATAGTCAGAAACATCATTGATATTGAAAAAGATTCTCAGAAGGAGCAAGAATTATTATTTCTTGTACAGTCAATGATACCTGAACATGCCAAGTCTCTGGGTTATTTTCTTTCTGGCTGGGAAATTCATCAATGCCAACAATGTCAGGGATTCTATCAATTTTTAGTAATGAATCATCTTGTGAACTTTTTATCTTTTGAAGTTTATGCATTTTTAATGCCCTTAACCAACGCTCCTCAAAATTGGTGAGGATGTCATATGCAGCCGGACCATCAACTTGGGAGTGCAAATCATGCCATGGTTCTCTTGGACAACCAGTAACAGGCCCCTGTTTAGTATACAAATAAAGCAATTACAATGTAGAGGTCAACATTGTGAATTTTGAACTTGATTCTGTATTTGTAACCACAAAACTCTTATGTGCCTTTTGAAAAAGAAAAGGTGGCCCTTTCCCTTAAGAATGCAGATGATACTAATGAAAATAGAAAAATATGATTCCTAGCCCTGTTCCCCCAACATATACACTCAATATGAATATCCTCAAATATAAATTGGAAAGAAAAAATGGACGACTTACCTCAAAGTTAGGATTATGAAAGTCATCTTTGTGTGTTGTCTGCAAAGTCCTAAAGAGAGAATGTTTTGGCGTATCATATCGGCCCGCGCATAAGTCAAGACCTCCGATGAAAGCTACAATCTTCCTTTTATTCTGACCTGCATCAGCATCAACAATGACTGTCTTCTGATGATGGGTATAGATTGTTCCAGCTTCCTAACAATTAAGCAAAACACTACCTTTATTAAATACAAAATACTAAGAAGGTTACATGGAGTAAAAATATCTATAGCTGAACAACTACATTACTAAAACAAAATCATGAATAATCAATTTCTAACTGACCGGTTGTCTGACCCAGCTATGTCCTTTAGTACCAGCTCGTGGGCAAAGAAGCACTCGTACTGAAGAATGCTTGAAGAAGCGGCGAGTGTCCTCGTCATGAGTATCCATAACTCCAACCTACATATCACAGGAATTCGATGACAGAAGAAGTAAGCAGCTTAATACAGATTAATGTCTGGTTCAAGAAGTAACCCAAGTACAGTAGACATGCCTTCCTGAATATGAAACAGACACATCAAAAGAAAACCAAAATATGGAACTGCAACAAAGCAGGACTCAAATGACTTATGGTTATAATAAGGTTTTTAGACTATGCTTTAGATTCCTTCAAAAGGAGAAATTAACAAGAATCAACAAACCTATTTTCAATTATCAGAATGAAAACTCAAACTCCTTTAAAACAGCCATGTTCATGCTGGTTGAATTATTATTTGAATTTAATTAGTTTTTATGGATTCAAAATAATCAATTATTTAGACTATGCTTTCAATTATTAAAATATGAATTATGAAAAATAGTATTCAATTATAACACTTGAGCAATAGATACAAATTGTAATGGGGTTTCTGTAGTGAAAGACTCTTGATGTGATGGGATTTGGTACTTGTTTAGAGGTGCTACTCTTCTCTTCTGACAGAAATAAGAGGGCTGTTTATGTTGCCTTCTTTAACTCTTTGGACCACTTTCTTTCACTTCAAGAACACAAAAGATGGACCCATCCTTGATCTAGGTATGTCATTAGATCAATGCATACAGGATAAAAGTAACATCCTTGGAAACCTTAAGCAGCTCAGTGCACAAAATTCCTTGAAACCTGATATTGCATCTAATAGTTCTACTTGAATCTAAAGAATAGGAATGCGTCTGTGATATTTTATATTTCCTAAGCAAGAAATGAATTTCTAGCTAAAGAAATTCCGCTGTGAGATATACATGTATAAACTAAGCAAAATCAGCAAGACATGACAAGGAAATAGAGTTACAACAAAACAAAAATGTTATCCCACAACAAGGAAATAGAGTTAGAATACTAAATATGAGAATAGTAAGGTGATTTGAAGTTCATTACCGTTTTATACCCAAGCATGCTTCCAGAAGTAGGATCATCCCACACAAGGAGCAGCACTCTCACACCTTCCTGTGACTTGACTTTAAGAAGGTCACCTAAAGTTCGAGCATTTTCGCCACTACCATCCCGAATGAGACTAACATTGTAGTACACAGACCAACCCACAATATACACTAATCTACGTGCCTGGCTTATTGCATCAAAGATGTCACGCCAACAACTTCTATGCTTATAACTCACATCTCCATCAACCTTCAAACTAGGAAGGCAACCTTCATCAACATGAGCATCTTGATAGAGAGTAACTTCGCCGCCTTTTCTAAGGGGAAAGTATGTATTAGGGACACCTTGAAGATCATGACCAGCACCTACTCCATGACTATAAAGGGCCACCTTATCAACAGGAGTGTACTGAATGGTTAAACTCAACACTGCCCCAGCCTTACAGGGTTTCCCACTAGCATTAAGGATAGGGAAAAGACCCTCTATTTTGGTACCACTATATAACTGTTCCACTGGAATCCCCACAGCACCAATAAGCTGTGAGCCCACATAATCATTGTCCTTCACAACAAAGTGAACTTCAGCAGCAAAATGTGCAACTGGGACATTGAAATGCTGCATCCAAACAGGGTTGGCATTGTTTCTGATGATAAAAGTTCTAGCAACCACAGGACCCCCCACAGACACGGTGACATATGGATCACTGGTTCCAGAACCTTCAATTTTGCTTCCAAGCTTCCCAGGTAACATGGAAAACATGTCCCCTATTTTCTTGTGAAACATGTCCATGTTGGGGAGGTTTTTGGCCTCATGGATCCAAATGTCCAAGTTGCCATGTAAGCGCAGAATCCTTAAGGAACTCGAAGTGGTTGGAAATGGAACATCTTGTTGACCAAGTGGATGGTGTGAGCCTCCAAAGGAAGGAGTTTCATCATAAACCAAATGAGCCATGTAAGAACAAAAAACAACTCTGCTTTTAGAATGTTCTTGACACTATGAACTATAGTATGAACCTTTTGAAAGATTAATGGATTAATGGTGCTAGTAACAGCTCTAAAGAATGGAATCTGGGAGTGGATCATGATCTTAAACATTTTATAGAGAAGGAGAGAAAAGAGTGGGAGTTGAAAATGGGGTTGACGGGGTAGTTGTCAAATTGGGGTGTTTGATTTGGTCTAGGATCGTGGGCTGCTTCTTCCTCCTATTGGATATTGACACTTGCTTCCAGAACAAAGAAAAGTCAAGAAAGCAATGTTGTTGAAAAGGACGATTATGGCTATGCACGCCACTGGATTATATATAGAAAACAGTTGAGTGTTTAAAAATTGGCAAGTGGGAATAGAATAGAAATAGTTTGCTAAATGGTGATAGTTGAAGAAGTCATGTGATGCGATGAGTTCTGATAGGGTAAAGGTTAGCTGATACAAATTAAATTATTCAGACTAAGTGATAAAAGTTTTTTTCTCGTTGTTTGTACTGTTTTTTGCTAAACCTTTACGATTCAATCATAGTAATGCAGATACGGGTTTATCGTCCTCAGAGATTGTGTGAGCATCAGTTCCACCAGTTAAATATTGATATGAGCGGATAAAAGGATGATTGTTTTTGTGGTTTTTGAATATAAAAGAAAACAGTAAAAGAAGATTTACTGAGGTAACAAAGAAGAAAAGATATTTAGAATGCAGTCACCTAATCCTCTAATTGCTTTCAACTCAAACACTTTTGTAATGGTTCATGTCATTTATGATGTCGAGAGCTATCCACCCAACTATCTCTAGCCTAGGTGAATCTATCAGTTGAAATTCCTAGACGTAATTCCTTACCATCTAGAAAATCCAAAATGAATAATATAGTTCGAGTTATCTCTCAAAGACATTCTCAATGACCAATTCATCCTAAGACAAGGCACCCTAGGTTTGCAAATATCCGTTGTCACTCCGGAAACTCCTGTTAGAACTCAGAACCCCACCTGTCACGTGGAAATCCACTATTGCTCCTACCCAAGATATTCTCATTCTAGGACAACTAGTTCACTGAGTGGTTTCTCTCTTAAACCGGACCCACAATTATCTCCCGATCTCATGCTAGTCCATAGAAATCTAACACAAACAATCAATACTTGAAGCGAAGAAAGTAAAACTTTAACACACAAATTGTGACCTAAGACATAGGCGGTCTACTTTCACTGAACTAAGCATGCACTAATTCATATCAACCTCTCGATCTATTTATGAATTAGTGAAGCTCTTTTGATTATCAATTGATTGGTTAGAAGCATGAAGTACAAAGAGAAACACCATACATGAAAGATTTCCACTTACATCAATGAACAAACTTAGAACAATCAAAGAGTCAAGTTATACAATCTAAATACACAAATAGGAAACAAAAACTACAAGAGAAAGGGAAGAAAGAACTGAAACCCAAGAGGAGACGATGTAACCACGACCATGGAAGCTTTCCATGGCTTCCGGGAGGTTGTCACCGTCCTCCCATGGCTGTCATCACCATCTTGAAGCTCCAATCCATCTAATCCTAGCCCAAAGACCCCTCCTCCATGAAGCCCAGCTCCCTTGCTCTGTTATGGTGCCAAAATTGGGAGAAAATCGAAGAGAATGGGAGAGATCGGACAAAAATCGAGTTTCTACCCTTTAATAAGTGTTTAGGGCGGTCACAGGGTGCTGGGTGCGCATCAGAGGCCGTCGGGCGCCCTGCTTCCTTCAGCATTGGGTTTCTTCAGCTACTTGGGCGCTCAGCGCCCCTTTTTGGGTGCTCAGCGCTCTGCAACTTTGATTCTTCATGAATTTCTTCCCTGCATCAAAAGTCCAAGTTAAGCTCATGAAATATATAATATTTATACTATTTCTAAGTTAAAACTAAGTACTTACTAAATCAATTACTTTGGGGATAAAATGATAAAAAAATGCAAGCATATAAGTCAAATAAGTGTTTAAAATGATATTCAAATATACGTAAAATGAGCACTTATCACTAGGGCAGTTAGTAGTTTGTTTTATTAATAGCTGCTAGGTTGCTAGATATCCACTTATCTGCTACATGTAGTTTAGAATCACATTTGGTGTACACAGATTCAAAATCAGATAAGTATTTATCTATCACCTAAAAGAAAATGTTACCTGAAAAGCTAAATTAACTGCCTAGTTTTGATACAAATATCCCAACAGAATAGTGTCAAGATGAAGATGGGATGGGAGAGAGATGAAATTCATTCTCAAGCTTTGGGCAGATGCAGGGAGACTAATCATGCAGGAATATAAACATGGAATGGTGCTTATGTAGTGATATTGCTAATTACAAAGATCAAGTCTCTTTTACACTATACTTTTCTTTACCAAAAATGTAACTATTTTTTATGTTGGGGGATGATTTAATTAGTTGCATATAGTTTAAACACCTTGATAAGTTAATTCAATTTAGATCACATATTCCTCTCAGTGATTCCTTTAGATCCTTGGATGGTGTTTATAGTCTTCCAATTGGAAAAATGGAATTGCTTCTCTGTTTTGAGAAAGAACAAGTTTAGCATTGTGTTCTTAGATAAGATCATAAGAGCATGTTGTGAGTGATATACACTCACTTGTGATGTGTTTTGATGCTTTTATTATATATCTTTCCTCTGCAGAAATGAGCATTTGGAACATCTTCCTATGTAGAAATGTTATATCCTCAATCTAACATTTTTTTTGAGTTAGAACAGTTAGCTAAATCAAAATTTTCTTTCGACTCATTTTTACCGGTAGAGGCATATTCAACTATATCATCAATTCTATGCTTGATCAATAAATTGACAATAGCTTAACTTCACTTTTATTATAATCAATTTTGATATCGAGAAGTTTTTCAAAGAATCTATTCGTATAATTAATTTTAGAAACAGAAAATTTTTCAAACATGCAGCCTCGGCCTAGGTGAATCACGACATATTCTTGTAGGATTTGGATTGTCCCCGGCCACTCCAGCTACCCAACCCCTTTAAACACTAACGAATTTTAATCATTAAGTTATTTTTTTAGTTTGAATAACCTTGGCCATTGATTTCAGAAATCAATGGTTCAAAGTCTGCAGGCGGGTTGCTGCACACATTTATGCTGGAAAGGATCCAAGTTCTTGAAATATAGGACAAAAGAAAATATAGTAAAAATAAATCGTCAATCTTTCAAACTTCTGTATAATAATAGTAATAGTTCTTCAGCCGGTCAGAAACGTAACAAACAATTTACAAAGACAGTTAAAAACCACACACCTAAACAGAAAAGTTTGCATAGGTTAATAGCATGTTTTGTTCCGCGATGAAATACTCTAGAATCATTTCTGGTTAGAAGCTACAAGTCTCAGCTTCTGAATAAAGGTGCGTTGAATTATGTGGGAATCGTGAAACCAAACATGCGCTATATTCCACAAATTTACATCCAGCTCCTGTTCAAGCTATGATCTACTATCTCCTGCATCTGACTGGAATCCTTAGTGGGACTACATTCTATCACCATAAAGCATGTCCATGTAAGTTGTATTGCTATCAAGGATAGGATCCATTAATATATATAGTTAGGGACAAATTATATGTACTACCTCTTGCGTTTGGACTTCAAAGAGGTAACCGATTGAGAGTTGCTGTGCCAGTTGCGTTTCCTTTGGTTGATGAACCAATTATTAATCTGCTTCAGCTGCAAACCCGTCTCCTCCACAAGTTTTGCCTTGTCATCTTCCTGATACCATAACAGAGAGACAAGCTTATTCAGTCACATGTTATTAGTGTCATGAATTAAGGAAAATTATTTGTCTCTATTCACATAGGAGACACCAGGAGTGAAAAATGAAAAGAAATATTATATGTGATATAAGACAAGTGTCAAATAACCACTTAATCCCAAAAGCTTAAGCTGTTGGGTAAGGGTCACTTTAATGGTTTTATATTATATTCTAACACGTCCCCTCACGCAAGAGCCCTTTGGGCTTGAAGCGTGGATAAATGCACAGGCCCGCCTACCATGTGCTTAATTAAATCTCACTTTTAATTAGAAAGTGAGGGGAGCAAGGATCGAACTCTAGACCTCTCGGCCATAGAGGCTCTGATACCATGTCAAATAACCACTTAATCCCAAAAGCTTAAACTGTTAGGTAAGGGTCACTTTAATGGTTTTATATTATATTCTAACAACAAGGAACATTTTTCCATAAGCTAATCTTAACGACTTATAAAAAAACTCAAGAGTTAAATAGGTAGGTTATATAAACTATTCTAATAAGTTTACTTACAATTTGAATAAGTAATTATGCTATAAGATAAGGAACTGTTTGGATAAAGGTCAAAACACTTATTTGAGTTTATAGTGTTCTTTCTAGTACATAAAGAACCCGTTTGGGTGCAAACAGAATAGCACTTACAAGAGCTTATTTAGTGTTTTTTATAGTAAATTAAACTCCAATAAGTCAGTATCCAAACAGGCTTAAACTCCAATAAGTGTTATTTGGTCTATATCCAAACGGTTACAGGCTTAAATAAACCCATTTGGATACAAATCAAAGGACATTTTATAGAGTTCATCAGAGCTTATTTAGTGTTTTTTTTTTTCTAGTAGATAACCACCAATAAGCTCATATTGAACGGGATCTTAATATTGGTGAAGAAGCTGTTCACTTACTGTTGGGTAAGGCCACTTTGCATGTTGCTGCCACCAGTTCTTTAAAACTGTAGTTGTGTCACCAGGTAATTTCCCAGCTCTTCTTTTCCTTAATATTTCCTCCCTTACATCTTCAATTCTGGATTTAAAACCCTGCAGAAATCAAATCTGGTTGGTGATTCAAAGGACAAACATTCACTGGCACCTGCAAGAACAGCTAGAAGATATTGATTATAAGAATAAGATTAATGACCTGTTTCAGCTCAATCTTTAGTTCCTGACGAACTCTTTCCATCAGTGACCTTTCAGATTCTGTAGGAAGTAAGGGACCAAATCCCATCATGTCATGCCCTTCAGTGCTAGATTGATCTAAAGAAAAATCCATCTGCAAATCATCTTCATCATCTGACATTGTGGCACCAGTTCCTTCTCCCAAACTGACTCCTGAAATGTAAATACTGAACCAGCTTAAATTTGAGAATATTTGAAGAAAAAAACAACTGATAATGTGAGATTTTGTGCCAAACAAGTGAACAACATTGACTAAGAGCATCTATTCTGATTGTTATAACTTATAATCCATAATTAACCGGTAGAATGTTAAGGGTGAAATTTTGAGCACCAACATTGTGTCAGGAAAAGGTTAGCTATGTAAGCTTTGAGGTAAGAATCACCTAGTTTATGTATATTAACTATTAACCTCATTTGTTTAGCTTCACTTTGTAGTTCCTCATTGAAAAGAATTATGACAGAAAAAATTTCAGTTACAATTAAAATACCAACAGTAAAATGCGAAGATATATATCCAGGCCTAACCAGTTTATCATTTAAAATTATAGAAGATATAGTTAGCAAACCTAGTTAATTATGGTCTCTGACCCCTTTTGTTGGTGGATCCATGATGGAATGGGGTCACAAAATTATGCAGAAATGTTCGATACATCTTAATCATACATAAAGGACCGCACAAAGTTTTAGTTTCCATTGTCAATAACCATCAATGATGCACATTATCAGCCATCTTTTTTCAATCATACTTCACAAACTCCATTGACCAGCCATTTTCTCCTAAAGTGGGGTAACTTTGAAGACGTCCAAAAGGGACAGTTGAATAACGCCTCAGTCCCACTTGCAGTCATTATTATGTGTTTTTCATATCATTATAAATGATGAGATGCATATATAATTTGATAAGAAAAGCTAACACAGAAACAACCAAAAATAAGTAGACATGCCTGGTTAAATTAGAATTTTCACGATAAAATTGATATATTCACTCACATTCTCTTCTATCTCCCTTCTACCCATTTTTTTCTTATAGCTCTTCTTTTCCAAATCATATCATTCATCATGTATTTCACTTATCTCTCTTCTATTTTTATATTTGACTAGGTGGAGGAGTAATTGAGGTGGATGAGATTTATTTTCCTAAAATATATTTATTAGATTTTTTAACATTGAAAGAAATCAAAGATCTCATATATTTTTCATTTATCAATTATTTACTGTAAAACACATTTATCACCATTCTTAAGAAATGCATACACCCCTTACAACTAACATCAACCCATATACAAATATACTTAGACGTGTATTAATCTTTCCTTAAAAAATAATATGGTCTTTAATTTAGAGGGATATGTTAAATGTTGTTAATAAATTATTAACAGGATCAACTTGTCTTTTTTATCAATTCTAAAATTCATGAACAAAAAAGTTTTTTCCCAAATTAAATGTGTGTTTAAATTTATGTTGAATTTCTTGTGGACTCAACGTACAAAATAGATTGTAAGATAGTGCAATATATTCATTCACATGCTAATGCATATGCAAGTATGTCCAGTAATAGGATTATGATAAATAACTTTTATCATCCCGATAGACAATGCTTGTTTATCAGGGCTAGAAAAGGCAAGCTCATGACAAATCAAAATATTGGAATCAGTGGCAGGACAAATCAGATTGAAAGGCTGATTCGGATAAGCCTAAAATTTTGGGATTAGCTTTTCCATGGCAGGGAAAACATGAGAGGACAGCCAATCAACCCTACAAATGTCCCTCTTAATTACTGTATCTAATTCTAACAGACAATCATTGCTATCTCTCGTGCTTTGTCTAATTTCCATTTGTTCCACTTTTTGATAATGTGGATATGCAACTAAAATTAACACACGCATGTGACAAATTAGACTGAAAACTGCATCCTTGGGAACAATAAATTTGGGTTACTGCATTAGTTGTTGGCGTTGCCATGGAGGAAGGGAGTATCATTCCCTACCAAACCAACCCTTCCCGGTGCTATTTAATTTATGTATACTCTTCCACATGATGGACACTTACAGACCCTACTATACCCCACTTCCTTCATTTGTCTCAATCCACCAAAATAATGAAAAGAAAATCTGTATATACACACACACTATAATCATATCATATAGCTTCTTCCCTTGCTCCCAAATCGCATCAAACACAAGAAACAAAGAGAAAAGAAAATCTGTATATACACACACACTATCATCATATCATATAGCTTCTTCCCTTGCTCCCAAATCGCATCAAACACAAGAAACAAAGAAAAAAGGCATACAAATTAAATAAGGGATAATTATTATAGAGAAATTAGTTTTTTTTTTCCCTTAACTAATGTATCTCACATCACCTATGCCATGAAACTAATCTCTCAATTCTGAGACAATGCAATATGAGACTAGTGAAGAAATTTTTTCTTTTCACAATAATTGGGAATCGAACCGAAACCAATTGCATAAAGAATGAACTGTTGAGCCATCATGTCAACGCGCCTAATTACAGCGAAAAGCAGTATGAATACCTAAAAATAAATTATTATTTTTTAAATTAATATAAATGATATGATATTTTTCAGTAAATATATAATAGCATGTTCATCACTTCAAATCAAATGAAAGCATAAAAACAAAAAGAACATTGGAAAAAATTGGTTTGTGAATGAAACTTGTGATTGAGTAAAATTTGAGACAGAAAAAGCAGAGGTTGTAATGAATTGTACCTGTGAGAGCCTGCAAGGTGTTTTCAATATCACGGCAAGCCATGACAGCCTCGACGGCATGAACTCTGACATGCTGCTGAAGCTGATCTTTGAAGGTACACAGAACAATCAAATACTGTGCCTGCAACAGTATTCAACATGGATCCATCAAATAAACCGATTGACGAAGCTAAATATGAGAAAATGAAAATTGTTCAATTTGTTACCAACCAGGAAGTTATCAAGTTCTTGGCGATCATGCGGAGGAAGAGAGTGAGTGTGTTGAGAGACAATCGAGCGGAGAAGATGGTGAGATTGAGATAACTGCGCATCAATTAGTGGAAGCTGGTCGATCGGAGTGGCGACTCGGAGACACGCGACGTGTGCTGCGAGAAGCTGTTCGTAGAGAGGGTGAGTGGCGATTTCAGCCTTGAGTTGGCGGTGGTGGTGGTCGCCGGAAGCTGAAACATCACCGGTGAAACCACCGCCCATCATTCCGAGGTTGGGTTCTTGCATCTCCCCAATTGAATTAACAAAAGTGGTGTGTGTGTGTGTGTGTGTGTGTGTGTGGTAAATAAATAATAAAGGCAAAAGAGGTTGAAGAAAGCAGAAAAATCAGAATTGAGGTTGAGGACCACACTATGTTTGAGAGAGAGAGGAGGGAAGTTGGTTGTAATGGTATTATGGGGATCTGTTTCTGAAATGCAAGTTAGCTTTTGAGTGCAGCGCGTTTGATGGAAACAAAGATTTTACATGCGCAGAGAAAGAGGGAGAAACAAAGGCATTAAAGACAACAGGGTGAATTTATATGAAAGAAACTATGGTATGATATGATATGCGTGTGAGAGAGAGAGAGAGAGAGAGGTGCGGAATCATTAGTATGAAAGGGGATGGAAGCGAAGCGATGTCAGAAAACACAAGATAAAGCTGCTGCTGCTGCTTCTGCTTCTGCTTCTGTGAACTGAACTGATCATGACAAATCCATTTCTTTCTTATTACTCACAGTTTTGTTTTGGGGTAAGGTTGGTTAGGTACTTGATTTGATTGGCTACGCTAATTTGGGGTTTATCATCTAATAACGCAAATAATAAACTCTAATTTCATAACCAGAGTGTTTTGTTAAAGTAATATATATTTGATTTTTTAAGTAAGGTTTTTGGTTTAAGTTTAGTGCATTTAAAAAAAAAAGGAGTTTAAGTTTAGTGATAGAAAAAAAATTTCCATCGAAAAAATTAGTTTCACTGTGATGTGGATATTCTGACTCGAACATAATTATCTCTAAAAGATGATACTTCTAAACTCTATAAGCACCAAAAATACTTAATTTCACTGCAAGTGGTCTAAGTTACCCATACGGATTATGTAACCTTGTCTTAGTGGATGAAAATTTATAAAATGTTATGTAAAAAAATTAAAACTTGTTTATCTTAAATATCATTTATAAGTAAATAACTTTTATGATTAACTTAGAAAACTACGTTTATATCATGATAATTATGAATTGTTAATAAAAAGATTCAACTTGTCAAAAATATTTTCGGAAGCCACAGAACCATGGAAGAAGAAGGAAGAAGTCGGCAACGACTTCCCCTTCGCGACAACAACATGGCATACAAGACCCCCGTCACATTTTGCGCCCTCAAGTCCCACTTCAACACCTCTTCATGGTTCAGACAACAAGGATTTTTGGTATCTTCAAACATCATCAATGCTATAGGCACAAATAAAAAAATGGCACCTTATAACTATATCATTTCTGTCATCTAGAGCTCGTACCTTGCTCCCAAAACCTCATCGGAGCCATCGTTCTTCGGCCAAACTCCTCCTTGTAGGAGCACTCAAGGGTGAGTATGGGAATAGAGAAGTGCAAAAGGCCACACAACTGGTTCTCTGTCCGATACGTGTGTAAGAAAATCAATATGTCTGGTATCTTTATGGGATTCTTTATGTTAGGTTTAGGGTTTGTAATAGTTCCTTTGTCTCCGAAAACTTGATTTGGGAAATTCTCCTTCCATGAAAACAATCGATGATTGACGACAATGGCACTTCAAGGCAAATCGACGGAATGGAAGGAATCGGGAAACTTGTCCAGCTTCGTCTCGATCGGTAATCTGTCACATGAAGTCATTGGCTCCGATCTCATGGACCACTTCACTCAACATGGTGCACTCGACAACGACAAGATACTCTTTTTCTACGAAACCTGGTGGGCAACGTCCACATCACGGTGGAGCTAACTATCTCAGTGAAGGTTTTTTCCATCCACAATACTCAAACCTGAGATATTTGTTTAAGAGAAATCAAACATGTATCATTTAAACCAACCATATGTTAATTTCAAGCCACTTGTATGAACAACTTATTTTAAAGAAATGTGATAATGAAAAAAGAATAAACAAATTACTGGTTGGTTACTAATGGAATATTTTCTCACACATTACATCTGCGATTCCACATATTGTGTGTAATGACTTTTAATAAAACATATTCACACCCCAAATTATCCATGTAAATTCTTAAATATCTTATTTTCAATTAAGTCCATGATGTAAAGTAACAAATATTACATTTCAAAAAAAAAGTAACAAATATTAATAGCAGCAACTTGAGGAAAATCATTTATTTAGAGAGATCGTCATTCTATTTTAAATAGGCACTACTTAAGAAGGAAAAAAAAAGGCTTAGTATCAAAAATGTATGCATTTAACCAAGTGGGGGGAGGATAAACTTGATAACCACCAAATTCAACCATCGTCGGTTGTACCAACAAAAAGAAAAACAAACAGATATTGGTGACAAGAATTGATTAATGTTTTAAATTAATAAATAATGATTTAGATATACGCAACGAGTAGGTTGAACCTAATATACAGAGGAAATTAAAAAAGAAAGGAAACCTCATCTGAAACAAACGGAGTGCTCCACTCATGAAAAGAAGATAGAGATATGATATTGCCATATTTGTCACCAACCAACCTTCTTCATTTAAGTTTAATTTTGTTAGTTGCGTTGCTCATAAAGTCGGCTGAAGGTTGAGCTATCATTTTTCCTTCTCACAGTCACTGCTGGTGGTGCTATGCTTTTCATCTTCCCTTAGTTCCGTGCATGCTAGCCTTTTCTCTTTATTTTTCTCTATAAGAAGAAGTTTAGATATATTCCGGTGCTGTAGAGGGTTGAAATCAAATAAAAGGGGAATGTATCTGCAATGCAAGCTACCCGTTTGTTATATTGAAAAAAACAACTCACTCACTCACCACCAAACTTTAATTAAAATAGGTTTTGCAGCAAGAGAGATAAGTCTTTTAAAACTCGAACTAGTCATTTACTCGTTTAGATACATGATTAATGGATCACTGATCGGATTAATAAATTGCTGGTTGAACCGGTTAGCATGATTATTATTTGAAACCATATTTATAATAACATAGCATGTGCTCTGATGGTTGTAACGTTTGCCCTTCATTCAAGATTCAAAATCTATAGAGTGCATTTTTTAGTGTTGTATTTTCTTTTGGATTTTGACCATTTTTTACTGAATTCAAAATAGTTTCCCCTCAAATTAATTCTTTGACAAAGTTTGATTACGTTCAAAGTTAAATTTCCCGCCTAATTTGTGAATAAAAAAATTTGAAATTGAAATCGGTTTGATCAAGTCGAAGTCCGGTTCAACCATCGGTTTAAAGTTGATTCATCCAGAGTTTGACCGGATCAAGTGCAGAATCAATTGGAACCTCTGACAAACCGACCATAGATTTGATTTCTAGTCTGACCGATCAGCTCGGTCCGAGTTTTAAAACACTTAGAAGAGATATATTTTGAGAAAAAACTTTTATGAGTAGTTTTTTAAAACCAAGCCATACCAAATGGTCCAATCGAGAACAGGTCTAGTCGCTAGTCTATTTGAAGGAAAAATTGATGAAAACCGATCAAATCAGGTCAAAACTAATGCTACTGCACTGATTTACTCTGGATAGAGGATCTAAACTGAAAATATGTTGCCAAAAAAACTATTTTCTATTTTAATCAAACTTGGGTTTTCTATGTCATAATCAAGTTTTGTTAACCAATATTTCAGCCAAACACAATAACACTCATTTCAATGCTATATATAGCTTGGTTATGTTTACGGAAACCGAAAAACATAGCTTAAACAAATATGCTCAAATTCATTTTTTAAACTTTCTTTTATCAAACTTCAATAACTGTAACCCAAATTGATTCTAAATCAACGTTTACTAAACAAACTATTTAAAGTCATATAGCAAAAATGTTCTTTTAGTCAGAACAAAGACATGATTGCAAGAGAAACAGGCAGAGGCGGCTATGGTTATGGTGGCTGGCACAGTGGTTGAATCCTGAAAGGGAAAAGCTATAAAAGACATAAAGCAATCGGAAAGAGTAATATAATAATCTGAAATGAATATTCTCTCTACTTTGTCCTTGTGTGAAGAGTATGTGTTGCGTTGAAAACAAGTAAGCATTTTATCCAAAATCTTGGAATAATTAAAGCAGTATCTTGCAATTTTTTTCTGGTTAAAATATATTTTTGCAAATCAAGCTGATAAGGTATGTTCGCCTTTAGAACCACAAACATGTGTGTTAGCCAACAGTGAAAGAACGCAGACCCAAATATATACATAAATGAGATAATAATAACGTGCATAATGTATGATTAAACCATCTACTTAACTTTTTGTATATGCTAGAATTCCCCTACATTTTGTACCTATTTTCCATTTGTAAAAATACAAGTTTACAGTAACTTCCAATAATAAGCTAATCCTCCTCAATCATAAGAGGCTGAAATATAGAAAGACACTCATGTACTTTATGATAGTTTGTGAACTTTGGTAGTCGCTTCTATAATCTTACATATAAAGTAACTCATGTAAATTTTGTAATCAGTTTTCGTGATCAAATGAATCAAGTCTCCAAAATAAATTAAAGAAATACTTATTTTAACACATAAATTTTGTAAGCCTTTTAAGCTTATTCAATATCTTTATCAAGTAAGCTTATGAACAAACACTAATATTTAATTAATTAAGTTGTTTACCTAGACTCAGTACAAGCCAGAGACTGATCCGACCCGATTCGCCTAGTCGCATAGATATATAAAAGGATAAAACAGAGGGGAATGTGAAATGGGAAGAAAAAAAAGTTGTGGTGGTCGTCTATGGAGGTAACAGCTGGACCTGCGTCACCATCGCAGCTAGGAGTCCTGTCATCTTCCATCATAATTCATTACTAGAGTACACGATAAAACAGGATTCACAAAAGTGGTCCCCCATTTGTGAAATCTCCCCATAGTTAATGTACTAAGGAAAAAAGATACAACAAATTAATCTAATTACAATCCAAAACTGTGCTGAACTAAAGACAACAAATATATAAAGTACTGAGGAAAAAGGTGGAACAATTGAAACTAGAAACCAAACCCATAATGCCAATCTGGGATCACCCGTCACTTTCATCTTACCCTGATCACGACAAATTAACAAACACCAATTCTCCTCCTACCATTGTTGTTTGGTTTCTTATTATACAAGATTATGCTATTTCAAATATTTACTTTTTATCTTACTATATTTTATTCTCACTAAATTAGGTAGTCAAGTACGTTGGATATAGGTATGATACACTTACTATAACAATTATGCACTTATATCCCTAAATAATTTCAAATTTAATCATTGAATTACGTATATTATTGGGAAAATGAGCAAAGTTGGGCTTAATACTCGGTGAAACCAATGTTATTATGTCAATGTTGGGCTTAATACTCCCTGTTCAAAAGTGTTGGGCAATCAATGAACATAAAACGGGGAGTTTGAGGGTTGAGGGGTCACAACACGAGTTACAAAAAGACCTGGCACTGTGGTTCATTATATACTTCCAATATTTACATGAGAAACTTAGCCTAAACATCATATACATGACCTGGGGAATAAGGTTGCTGTAATGGGATACAAATTGTCAAGGCCATGCATTTTATAAAGTGCAAGCTTCTAAAACAACTGCTTGTGAAATTCACATCAATGTACACTTTTCTTTGGACTTCCCATCAGGCTTGGATGATGAGGATGAAGATGAAGAAGTCCTTCCAGAGTTTCTTGGCACCTGAAAATAGCATTTATTAGGAAATTCTTAGAACTTCAACTTTCAAATATCATCAACACTGCAGTATCTATGGTGCTGTGTCAACTTCATTTATGGTTTTTACTGTACCATTGCATGTGTTTGATTATACGTTTCTTCTTTCAATCTAAATTTTGATTTTGAGTTCAAAGTTTTTTATTTTAACCTTTTTTATGAAAAATGTTTCTCTCTAACCCAGTTGGAGTGTTAGTGGCAGTTTTATGGGTGTTTCACTTTGGGACATTTGTGAAAAAAAACTTGTAAATCATCCTGTAAATTACTTCCCTGCTATAGATCTCTTCACCAGAGCCATTTTAAACCTCGTTAAAATAATTTTGAACATAAACCAGTTCTGGAGCTGGTGGGAAACTAGTTCAGAAATGCTTGGTGAAAATGAAACTGTTTGGGGACAATAAACTAGTTCAGATTTCGTCCATTTCAGTTTTCTATACTGAACCAAACCATGCCCACCCTTACGATGAGCCAAAGGTACCAGATACCAGGGATATGTAGGTATCCAAAGTGGTGCAGAAAAAGAGATAAAAAGTCTGCAAATTAGGTGAAGATAAAATAGCAAAGCAATATTTACCTGAGGACCTGTGACTAGTCTGGAGCTACCAGTAACGGATGGTTGCTGTGAATTATGACGTGGAGGCTGCTGCTCGAACTCCTGTTGTTGCAAGGCTATTGCTAATTGCAGGTCGGAACTGCAACAATTAAAGAAAAGATCCATTTTTACCAGTCAAGTTAAAGTTGAAACAGGAAAAACTATATTTTTCATATTTGGGAAAGCTTTTCTTCGGTGATTCTTTTTCCCCAAAAGCTCTCACGAAGCAGCAAAAAGTTGACCTTTTTTCTCCAAAATAAGATGACTAATATAATACTGAATGCTTATCTACTGGATAAAAATCATTTTTTAGGGTTAGGGCCATAGGGGACGGGAGAAAGAGGGGGGGGGGGGGGGGGGTAAATACTATGCACTAATTGCAAGTTCAGAACCTTACTTGACATCTAAGCCTGCCTGTGATGCACTTTCTATGCTGGCAAGATAGTCCTGAAACATGAAAGGTTATCTTTGTCAATTAAAAATTGGTTGGTAATATTAGATATTCCCTTTATAAAAAATATACATACAGCAGTGCTGGTCATGGCATTGTTCTCATCCCAGTTGTTATTTTCATGGCTTTCTACCTTGAATTCCTTGAAATTACTGGTCATAAATAATGTATCGCCATTGACCTGAAAGACAAAACACATTTAAAACTTACTTCATCAATTTAACATTACAACACTAGTGAGTTTTTTAAAGAGCATGTCCATTTGATAGGTACCCACATCCCTTAGGTTAGTTAGTTAGGAGCAGTTGGAGGGGATATTATAAATAAGAGGGAGTTGAGTGGGATTAGCATCCTTTGGATCATTAGGGATTAGGATTTAGGAGAGTGGCTGAGACTCTTGAATTACTCAGCAACAGTGTACTTTTCAGTATTGAATAATAACAGTTTTCTATCTTCTTCTTGGCTGATACTATGATCGTTATTGAAATAAAAATTGATAAGATATACGTAAAAAAACAGTATATAAAGATTCATTCACGCAGAATTCACTAACATCCAAGACACAGCCCGTATGCCCTGTCCATGAGCATACAAACGTTTAGCTTTCATGATGTTTAATTGAGGATATCTACATCCATATAATAAACTCGCACCAGTACCAAGTACCAACATAGAAAGAACAAAGAAGAAAACAACAATTTAAGATGAGAAGGGTGAAAAAGATCTAGAGTAATTGAGGTTCACCTCGTTCAGTTTTTCCCAAACCAGATCAGGCTGATTTATGTAACCTTGATCAGTAGCTAGAAGGTAAAGCTCGCCCTCAAACTGCGAAGAACAGAGAAAATAGTCTTAGGATTGCAAAGAAAGACTGCAAAACAGAACCCAACAAATTTTTCTTGGTGATAAACAGGTGCTAGGGCAGTTGATCTCAGTGATTGAAATGGCCAAAGAAATGAGCCTTCGCGCCTTTTACTGACCTTAAACATGGTGCTGAAATGATTGTTTCGGAAAAAAACACATAGCTCACGCTCTTTAAGACCATCTTGTAAACAGAAAAGCCTGCAAAAGCATTTATAATTACAATGTGTAAAAAGAAGTTCAGGAGAAATATATTGATCAGAGAACACAGTTCAAGTTATTTACACAAACAATAGGAGAGGTCAACATACCCATAAAAAGTCAACTGGCTGGCATTATTCCTCAAGAAACTCTTGATCAATTCCCCTAAAGCCAATAAAAAAGGACAGGTGTCTTTTACTAAAAGCAATAATGCGAAGTTATCTAGGAAAATTATATTCCGATTTAAAATCAGTACATTTATTTAATAGATAGCACCACTGACCTTGTTCTGGAGTTAATCCATCCTTAGCTTTTAGATCAGGGACAGCTAAGGTGTTTTTGTCAGCCTGTTCTGCAAGCACCATCTCACCTTCATAAACAGGTTCACGATCCTCAAAATTTCTAGTTCTTGTATCCAATACACATTCCTCTCCTTCATACATGGGCTCACTCTCACCAATAGTTGAAGGCAATTCTCCAGAAGCATCCTTGTGGTGAAATTCGACACCAGTAGAATCTGTATTTGCACAGCTTGGGGATAAGCATGATATCCCCGTTGCACCAAATACTTGAGATTCAACTGCAACTTCATGATCTGTAGTTGTATGAGAGGGTTGATCATGATTTTTTTCACCCCCTCCAGAGACATCTGCACAGCTCTCAAACAAAGACACAGAGGCTTTTTCAGGAGAAAGGATAGCTGCACTCTCATTCTGAACCAATGCATCAATACTATTCTTCTCAACTGAATCCTTCTGTCCATTAGATTCTTCCAGGCCCATATAAGCTGATTGATGAAAGCCACTTATGGCATCATTCTTTAAGGATGAATTATCTGTTTCCCCTAGTGTAGATGCAGAAGATGCATGTTCATTACAGTCTTTACCAGAAGCAGCGCAATCATCAGATATGGACGGTTCTGACTCATGAGAGCTATTGTCTTCAGCACCTGCACTCTTCCCTAACTTATCTTCAGAATCCACAGTTTTAACCTGCTTGTTACACATATCTTCATCCATACTGGCAGAGACTGCTCCTCCATCACCATTTACATGACCTACAACAGGATCACTTATTGAAGCTTTACAATCAACCTCAGACAGTTTCAAGGCTCTCAAAAACTCTGCCTCTTCTTCAATATCACCTTTTCTTGGTAACTGATCAGAAACAGAATGAGGAGAATCATCAAAGGACCTGGTTTTTGAAAGACTAGGAGAAGGAACTCCAAGAGCAGCAGTGGTTGCAGCCACAAAATCAACACAATCTTCTTCGAGATTACTCTTAGGTTGGATTCCAATGTTTTCTGTGTCAAGGGAAACAAGCTCTCCAGTAAGAGCATTGTAGGACTTTGATCCAATTGCATTAGCAGTATCATAATCCTGGTTCACAATCACATGAATATTTAAATGTCAAATAAACACATCATAGAAACAAATTCCACATGGTTCCGGAAAAACAAAGAAAATATTATTTTGACATGCATTCAGAGGGTTATCCAAGAAGGAACACTGAACAATTTAAGATTTACACTATACAATGAAAGGCGCAACTATTGATCAAAGCCTAGAAACCACTAGAGCCAGCATAAATAGAAGCTAGTCAAGTTTAAGATGTGGCACACAGAGGTCACTATTAAACAAACCATATACTAAAGTTTAAAAAACAAATAATAAAATAAAAAACCAAGTCATAAAAGATAAAGCTGCAGAATTCCCCTGTCGTCCTTCCAACCTTTTCACTGGATTTGCTTTCTGTTTGTCACAGTACCCATTAGTCCCCATTTCTCTTCCACTTTTCCACCACAAACAATCATATTCACCTATAAAATACAAAGTCTTGGCGAGAAAATTTAACCTTTCAAGTGCAAGTGCTTTTGAGATGATTTTTGGAATTAGGGTTAGCGCTGAAAGGAATGAGAAGTGTAGCCACCCCCTTTGAAGGTTTTTCTTATTTGAGCTCTTTGCAGTATACCCAATGCCCAAAATTTTAAAGAATTTGTTTCAGTGCATGTTAGCTTTAGGCAAAATTAATTTAGGACTTGGAATATAGATTTGGGGATTTATGGTTAACCATGATTAGTAGAGCTCTGAATAAATTTCTAAAACTAAATATCTGTTGGCGCTCAGATCTGTCTGCTACTAGCTCATTTAATTCTCCTATAGCTGTTGGGAGAACCTTTGTTGGTTACTCATGGTTGTGAGCGGTTGACAATCAATGCGGCATGTTTTAAATATAATTATAGTTGTTATTATGATTTACCTTTCCATATTAGAAATTTTTTATTCAATTAAAAATTGGGGAAACAAGCTTTAATATTTATTTTCATCATTGTTGATTTGTTGAATTTTTCTAAAGTTAAGGATTTTATTTTAATAAAATTATGAATTGGAAAATGAGAGATGTTGAACCTGACAAATATGATATTGGGAACGTTATTCTTGAAGAGCTTTTATAAGAGTTGAAAATTGTATTCTTGGAAGAATTTTTATATGAATTGATGATGCTTTTTGAGAAATTGTAATTTGGGGATCCATATGTTAGAACCTTGTAGCCGTTACTCACTTACTTGGCCAAGGTAACGTCATAGGTACACCACCAACTTAAATGATTCTAGGTGACGTGGGTTATCCGTTAGATGGAGTATGCCGGTGCAATGAGAGGCTATCAACAAGATGCAACCTCCCCCATTGAGAAAATTTGATACAATTCTGGGTGGAGAGAGTTATTTGTTAGATGAAGTCACCCCCTATGGCATAGATTGCTCTCAAGAGTAGAGGGCTATCAGCCGAAGCAACCACCTCTGGTGACATGGTATATGGATATGATAATGATATACAAGAGGAAAAGGGATATCTGGTAGATGGAAGGAACTGCCCCTAGGGTACAGTTCACTCCTAGGAGGAGAGACTGTCAATAAGAAGAAGTCACCTCAAATTTTGGATTTTAAAATTTTAGATTCCGCACACTTTGCAATTGACATGTTATTTTGCTATTATTTATTTAACTTGCCATATTTCTTTGAAATGGAACTTTGATAAATATATTTTATACTCATTCTTTATGGAGATTACTTGAGATTATACTTAAAACTTTGACATGCTTTATCGCAGAGTTACAAAGTAGTGACTATTTGTGTGCGTAGATGTTTCCCCTTCTAATTCATGAGGGTTGTTAAGACCTCACCAGGGCTTTATACCCATTACCTTATTTTGATTAGCATTATATGATTATTTGACTTGCCCTAGCGTGCTAAATTCAGAATAGTAATATTAAAATGTATGCATCACAATAGTATGAAATGACTAAAAATGGGGGTGTGGTATAGTTTTACAGATGTCCGAGAAATTACCAAGCCAAAATTCTGGATTTCACTGAAAGTGAATGAACATTTTTAGACTAGCACTGATGAGTGAAAACATATGGCATCTCATTTCACATAGTAGGAGTACAATTCTATCATAAATACACTAAAATTAATTTACATAAGTACATAACCTATTAATATCCCTAGATATTGCCATACACACACATACACGCCTCTGTCCTGCACCCAAATTCCTGCCAAAATAATTACCAAGAAGTTTCCAATTTATGGAGTGAACACTTTTTTTTGAAGTTACCAGTTCCTAATAACCATAGGGTTGCACCATGGGTCATTAAAGATAACACAATAAAATTGTCGAGGTCATACAACAACATAGAACTAATTAATTTGTATTTAGGGTAAACAAAATACCTGCGGGTCAACTATCCAGCCATGATACAAAGGAATGTCCAGCAGATCAAATATGGCACACTCTCGAGTGAATTCAAAATCAGCTATTCTGCAATTCATGTGTAATTTTAATCAGAATTTCAAACCAATGGATGTATATAATTGCAGGGAAAATATAAGGAAAACTGACCTCCTAAACTTTACATTTACATCAATGCCAGTCGCAAGCCTAGGGAGCAAATCAATCGCATCCGCAATGTTCTGTTGTTGATTTTCAACATAGCCTTCATCTTTGTTCTACAAGAAGATCATAAGAAAAATATTCAAATCAACTCACATCACAAAAGAGTGAACCCCACCAATGAAAGCAAAACACAACTCTTACATTGACATTACTATTCGAGTCAATCAACCGTTCAGCAACTAATGAAAGCAATTTCTCCTGTGAGACTTCAGGAATATCTGGACTCAAATTCAAGTTGTTTCTTAGCAGCAGAACATTACCTGCCGCAATGCAATACATAAACAGTATTACACAACCAAAAAATAAATCAAATATTGCTAGTAACCCTTAAAATGCATACATAACATTAAGCTTCAAAATATCATCTAAGGGAGCATCAATCAATAATAGTAACTAGCAGAGAAATTGATTAAGATAGAGCCAATAGGAAAACCGAGAGACTTCAAGGTAACAAGCAATTGTTCAAAAAAAGCGCTTGGAATTGAATAAATGCGAGCAATCAATTGAATAATCAACATGCTAGGAAATCCTAATTAAGCGTGAGGAGTGAATACAGAGATGAAACCCTAGCGAGGAGGATGAGGGGGAAATGCACTAACAGATAGCGAGGAGAGGGCAGGGGCCATTGTCGTTTTGGAGAACGATCGGAGTGGTGCGTCCAAGAAACTGAACCGTCTTGGTTTTGTGGAGGCAGTCTTTGAGTGGTTGCTGATGCGGCGGTTCCTGGCCCTGATCCCTAGACGGAGACTCAGACGACGACGACGACGCCATTCACGTTGGTTTTGGTTGTGGTTGGTCTCAACTTTCACGATAGAGATTAAAGAAAGGTACGAACGCGATACAATTGGCTTTTTCTAGCAATTGCGTGTGAGCGAGCCAATTAGGAAAAACCAAAGACTCTGCGGCTATATATATATATATGTTAGCGAGAAATGGAGTAGGACTAGTGAAGTTTCCTTCTTCTTTGTTTGCTCCGCTTAACTAAAGTCAAAAGGACTCTTATTATTTCAACTTTTCACTCGTTCGTGTGGAATTATTATTTTCATTTTCAATTCGTTTTAGGGTTTATTAGACTAGGGTTTCCATCGCGACGATGATGACTAATTTTTTTGTCGTGGCTGCTTACATTAAGTGGTAAATACCTAGTCATGAAATGTGTTTTATTCCGATGAGCAAAGATTGAATATTTAGTTTCATGATTAAGAAATCAGGTGAGGAACTATCATGTATGGCCTCTCGGTTGAATAATCCTTTTATCCAATTAAAATAAGTTAAAGTTAGAGTGCAAAGATATTTGTATAATTATTAATAGAATTAAGCGGTAAGAAACTCGGTAAAAAGTTTTTTTCATTACCAAGAGTTATAAATTGAACTTCCAACTGCACACTTAGCGACGAAATACTGAACAACTATCCTTGAAATCAAATCTAACATGCAGAGATAGATTAAACTCCCTTGCATTTCTCTATCCAAATATTATTACATTTTATTATGGGCAAAAAGGGGGGAATATGAGAAATTAAAGTTTTTTTTAATTCCCCAAGAATATAGAAGTGTTGTTTTTCAAACTATAACCATTGTCTTTTACTTTTCCGATGTACAAAAAAACTATAACCACAATAGGTGCTAATTTTTTAATGAATTTAAATGTTCACATTTTTTTAACATAAGAGAGTGAGAATCACCTTAAATGAATTCATATTTTTAGGATTCTTGTTAAAATTTATAGATTTTCTTATTGTATTTGTTGAATTTGCAAAATGCATCAAAGAAAAGGGTGTTTGCTATGATACCACAACATTTAGTTGGGGTATGATACGAGACGTGACGTGGACCAATAACATTTAAATGTGTGTTTCTTCTTTTTCCCATATATGTTTTAAAATGAAACAAAAATTCAAATATACTGTCAGATGTCGGTTTCCTATTGGTACACGTCAAATCGCATTAGTCGTGTACCATACAATGAGGGTATGGTAGAATTCACCAGAAAAGTGGTATATAAGATATATTAATATGTTGTGACAAAAATAAAGGAATAAAGAGGAAAAAAAGGGTGTATTATTATTGTTATGATGTACACTGGACAATGAGTCATTAAAAGATTGGAAAAAGATTGGGTGCAAATTTTTTTTTTCTTTATATGATGACAACTAAAATCAAATAAGAAATACAAACTACAAAAATGTGTAAACAACCTACTTTTTTTTTTGGTCGAATGTAAACAACCTACTCGAATCAGTTTTCTTTAATCATTAAGGACCTGTATTTTTTTTTATCTGTAGGCTTTGTTTTCCTTTTTTATGGCCATACGATTCGTATAGCCTTAAAAGGCTGAGACAGTAATATCACAAAGCCCAAGATATCATTGGTTTCTTTGGTCTTGTTATTTTCTGTGTTCATAAGGTCATACCTTTGAAACACGGGAGCCCGACTCAACTACTAGAGCACTTTTTAGATATATATAAAATTAAAATCCTATTTACCAAAAGAAGGGTTATAGCTTGTGAAGTAACACTACCAAAATTAGAAAATAACATGGGCTTGAATAATGATTAGAGAGATTATAATGTCTTTTGATTTTGTTTTTTTTTTTCTAGAACAAGTCATACATGGAGAGTAGAGTGCAAATTTTCTTGCCCCAATGTATGAAGGGTAAAAGTTTGAGTATAACAAAGAATAAAACTTAGGTACAACTTCATACGTGCGGTGTTTACTGTTCTCTAATTATAACAAAACACATGTTTTTTTTGAAAATAACAAGACACATTTTAAAACATTAAAAAAATGGAGGAATTTGTTAGGAGTAGTAAATACTAAGAAAGTGAGTAAATGAATTTTCTATTGAGCATCAGGACAACTAGCTAGTATGTGTGCTATGTACTGTATATAAGTGTTTTATTCCTTAATAAATATATATACATACATTGATGAGTTTTTTAACATATATCCAGTTAGATTTTACCATTTTATTACAATTGTTAGGGTTTTTTTATTTGATAATAATTTGCGAAGTAGTTGTCATCTCAATTGATTGATAACATCTCCCTCTAGTTATGTGGTCTAAGCTTATTAGCAGGTAATTAATCTAAATTCTTACCTAATTCTCAAGAGTCAAATATTGAAAGAGAGATATACCTTATTTATATGCGATTTAGAATTGACCCTTACGAGTTCTAACCTTAACTAGTGCGATAACCTGTGTGCTGCACGGAATTTTATGTTGAAATTTTTTAATAGAAAAATTTTATTTTATATATATGTAATTTTTAAATTATAAATAAGTCAATCGTGCATAAATCAACCGTATAATAATATATGAAGAGAAAAATGAAATAAATAAATTAAATTGTGTTGTATACATCAAACATTTCCGAAAACTTCCTTAAACACTACATTTACAGTACTGGTATGTTGTTTGCCGACTCATCCATAATACAAAGTTTAAGACCCTTTCTTGAGCGTACTCTAGAGAGAGTTACATATAACTGACCATGAGTGAAGATAGCCTCAGAAGGAAGAGCCCAACCTAAGATAGTGTTTGTCATTGACTTTTGTTTATGGTCATCGCAAAGCATACTGCAATTGGAACCTATCTTCTTTTGAAATTAATTGGAAATTTGGAATCAGAAGAAACCAAATCCATTCTTGAAATATGCAATTTGTCATTAGTATTTACTCCCGTGATAACAGTTGCACCAATAACACGTTCACCAAGTTCATCCACAATTAACCTGGTTCCATTGCATAAACCTGTTACTTGGTCTATATTTCTTAAAAGCATGATTGGAGTACCAACTTTCAAAAATAGTTTGTGGTTTGGTATACTTGAACTTTTAGTGTCGTTCAAATTTTTTGTGGTAAACCACTCACCTCGGATTTCAGAATCCTCATCAAACCCCAAGGTAGAGTCGAAGCTCAGATATTAATGTTCTGATACAACTATCATGCCAAGTATGTAAGTGTTTATCATTTCAAGTTTCAACAGCCTCCAGTGTAGGGAATATTGCTTTATCTTGAAAGAATTGCGGATCTTGAAATCAACATCTGCGATTCGTAGTTCTGCAGTTGAGAAGGAAGATTAACTTATGATTCTTAACTGTATCGAAAATAACTAATGTTGTTCACACACTTTGCATAATTATCACGAGCAACGTGATTTTCTAAACTTTTGAATTTCATTTAAATTATATCCAAGCAATAATTATATTATTATAGCAACATTTCAAATCTTAATAATATAACTTGACAACATACATACCTAGATTATGAAATGTTTTTCTATATATGGTGTATGCCTTTTTATAAGAGAAGCCAGCATGCGTCCCAAACATCATTAGGTTTTTGAGATTGAATTCATCATTAACATTCTTACAAAGAGTTCCCGCATTTGTTCTCTGGAAGCTAAATCAGAGACTTCTTTAAATGCATCTATATATTCTTTTATCATCTGTTAGCAACCCTAATTGATCGCGTGCTTCTTTAAAAGTATCATATGTTATTCTCTTCATTGTTCTGATACTTCTATATGATGTACAACCCTTTTGCATAGTTAGTAGGATTCTCATGTAATATAACTCCTCGATGCCTAGAGGGATATACCGTAGTCTGCCAATCTTAAAACATCTCTTTCATGGCTTCCAGATTCTATCTTTTTTAAGATAAAAAAATTACTGGGAAATTAAGCATATGTTAGATTTCGCCCGTCCCGATATTTCTCATTAACTGCATACCAAGCCATAAAAATTATGGATTTTGCACCACTCTTTTCAAGAACATCTCCAACGTCTTCATCATCATTATGGTATACTAAATATCCATTTGGAAGATGAAAATTTATTTTTTCACCGACGGCCATCGTTTGTGAGTGGTAAAGTCAAATGTTATCCAAGATGCCTCACACGGAGAAAGATAACGACAATCATAATATTGCTTTACCTCGTTCACTGGCGCTTTCGCTTGGGCATCGTTGTCCTTATTTAAAATTTCAAGCATTGCTCGGTCTGCGCCTTTGTTGATATATTTGAACAAATATTTTATAGCATTGGACTTGTTACAACACTCCACATTAATGTGAGCTTGATACCTCAAGAAGCTCTGCAGATATGACTTTGTCAATGTCGTCCCTAGTAAATAGCCCGTGCAATGCATGAGTGTTTTTAAAATTTTAATATATTTAATTATTTTTAGTATTTTTAGTGTTTTTAAAATTTTAGTATTTTTGGTACACCGGAAAGAATATATTTAGTACAAAGAATATGCCTAAATTCTTGATTTTGAATCACTACTTGAAAATATCTCACCATAGCACATGCACTAAGTATTCAAGTTAGTATAACTCTTGATTTCTATATCCATATGATTGAGTCAATGGGTTTCAAAAATATAGAATAGAATAATTTAATTTTTTTAATTAGTCACAATTTAGTTCATAATTTCAAAAATTAAAGATAATATTAATTACTCTTTTTTTGAAAGTAAATATAATATTAAAGATATTCTAAAATATTTTTGAATATATAGAAACTTAGTTAAAATAAAGTTTAACTATTTTCCTCCTGTAACAAAAAAAAAGAATAACGTTTAACTATAATATACGTATACACACTTTTATTTAATTTAATTTTCACCTACTTTTTGTCTCTATCTCTTTCTTATTTTTCTATCACTATCATGTGTTATATCTTTGTTTCTCACTATTCTATTTTTATCTCTCTTTTGGGCATAGTTGTATTAGGTGGGTGTAAAGAAAAAGTATTGATCAATATTTATTAAATCACATAGCCTGCGAAAATTAGACTGATATATACATAATAAAATGTAGCGAGCAATATAAATAAAAAACATGGTTTAATATTAGAGTTAATCAATACTAAAATTGTCTCTAGACTTCATGAGGGTAGCTTCGTTATTAGAGTTAAAATGAGGAAGATACCAAGAAGAAATAATTATGAAAAAAGTTTCCTCAAAATTCATATCAATGTGCTACCAAACATTTATATGTTTTTTTTTCTTCTTTGATAATCTGCATCAAATTAATAAAAATACTTCATATGAGAATGAAATTCAGAAACCACGGTTTAAGGATTGGACTGCTGAGAATTAGGCTTAAATTAAGAAACTCAATGTTTGAGAGAAGCCTGATGCATAATCTTATTTGTACAAATAAAAGAAGGTTACAATGTGATATTATAACTTCTTGGTGCTTTTCCTGGATGGTTCTCATAAGCAAATTCATAAATCAAAGAGTGAAACCATACCAAATAGAGGAGCATTCAGTCCTTCAGATTCAAACCAATGAATTGAAATGGCATCGTTATATAACCAAATCTTTATTTGATCGTAGTTTAGAAAAATAAGTAAAAACTGCATAACAATATGAGAATAATGCTTAACTGACTATCTTTTGAATGAAAAATAAATAGGGTTAAAAACTATAACCGTCCCTGAACTTTGAGCGAGATTTGAAAACCGTCCCTCGCCGGAAAATTATCTGAAAACCATCCTCAGACTTTCAAAAACAAATTGGACCCGTCCCTCCGACCACCATAGCTCCGGCGAGCTGCTTATGTGGCCTTCCACGTCAGTTAATGAGCCTATGTGTAATTTTTTTATTATTTAAAATTAAAAAAAAATTAATTAGGAATTAATCTAATTAAAAATTCCTATTTAAAACTACTCATTTCCTATTCATTTAAAAAATTAAAATTTCGAAATTAAAAATTAAATCTTTTTTTATGATTTCTTCATCTTCTTCCTCAGCTCTCTCTCTCTCTCTCCCTCTTCCTTCTTCTTCCTTCTTCCTCACCACCATCCTAATCTCTCTTTTTCCCGGCCACCACCGTACCACCACACCACTTCTTCTTCTTCTTCTTCTTCTTCTTCTTCTTCTTCTTCTTCTTCTTCTTCTTCTTCTTCTTCTTCTTCTTCTTCTTCTTCTTGCTGCTCTCCTCACCCCCTTTTCATTCCCTTCCAGAAAAAAAACCCTAAATCCCATTTCATCTTCTGAATCAAACCTTAAATTCCTTCCCAAACAAATCGAACCCTAAATCCTTTCCCAAACGGCCAGATCTAAATGATTAAACTTTAATTTTCCATTTGCATGTTGTTGTTGCTGTGTTAGTTTCTTCTTCTTCTCTTTTTTTTTTCTGGTTTGCTTGATAGATCTGTGGGGTTGGGTTTGAGTTTCCTGGTGGTGGGGGTTGTTCGATGGGGGTAAGGGTGGTGGGAGTAAGGGTGGTCGGTTTATGCTCTGGTGGTGGGTATGGGTTTCTGGGTTGGTGAGGTTGGGGGTGGTGGGTATGGGTTTCTGGGTTGGTGAGGTTGGGGGTGGTGGGTTTGTGCCGTGGTGAGGTTGAGGGTGCTGGGAGTGAGGGTGGTCGATTTTTGCTCTGGTGGTGGGTGGGTTTCTGGGTTGGTGAGGTTGGGGGTGATGGGTTTGTGCCGTGGTGGTGGGTGGGCGTGGTGGTGCGTGAGGTTGGGGGTGGTGGCGGTGGTTTCTTGTTCTCCTCCCTCTCCAACCCCACCCCAGAATCTGATGCAGTGTTTTCCTTCTCTGTTTTACTCTGTTTCAAGAGCAATGTTCAATGTAGAATGTTCAAAGATGGAACCTTGCAAGATTTCTGGGTTCAAAGGGGGTTTAGGGTTAATTTGGGGATTTATGGTTAATTTAGGATAATTGGGTTAAATAAAATAATTATGATTTTTTTTAATTTTAAATAATAAAAAAATTACACATAGGCTCATTAACTGACGTGGAAGGCCACATAAGCAGCTCGCCGGAGCTATGGTGGTCGGAGGGACGGGTCCAATTTGTTTTTGAAAGTCTGAGGATGGTTTTCAGATAATTTTCCGGCGAGGGACGGTTTTCAAATCTCGCTCAAAGTTCAGGGACGGTTATAGTTTTTAACCCAAATAAATATGTACTTTCCTTTAAACGACACACAAAATTCCATGTCTCTCTACCCTCAAAAAAATTTATTGTCTCTCATACAGTAGTATTTTTTTTAGTAAAAAGATTATATTAAGAACTCATGAGTGGAGATGAATGCCATAATTCAAGACCCTTGTTACCGATCAATGAAAAACACTGAATTATCTCATATTCTAATAATTGAAAAAGTTGAAAAAAAAGTCCAACCCTCTCTGAAGATAAAGGGAATGAAAGCACACATGCTCTGTGAAGAATTTGAAAGGAAAAAAAAAAACAAAAACTGAGAAAAAGGAGGAATTTTGGAGATGATTAAGAGGTAAAAATTGAGAGATTTGAGGGAATTAAAATTAGCTTTAAAATCATTGATAAGGTTCGCGAGTTTATTTGTTCACTTTATGAATGGACAACTCAACCTCTGATGTGCCTGCAAAGTTTATAATCCTTGCTGTTTGTTGATTGTCTTTGTTGTTCTGCGTCTTCGTGTGTTATGGAGGCAAGTCTGGTTTTTGGCTGGGTAATTCTTTGCGTGTATAGGCCCGTTGGATAATGATATAGTGTGGGGGGGTATTTGTATTAATATCATTAAGGGAATTGGATGCTCCTTGTTGCCTTGTTAGTCGCTCCAATTCATTTCTCATCTGTAACTTGTTTTGGTTTTGGATTAATAAGTGGGGTGGGCAAATTGTGGTGTTTGTGCCAAAGTTTGGTAGGTGTTAACTGTTCTGTTATTGTTTGTTTTCTGAGTTGCTAACCGAATATGGGAGGAATTTTTTTTTTGGTTACAGAATATGGGAGGAATTTAATAAAAGAGTGATTTTAGGAGAGGAAGTTTATAATTAAATAGACATTCATTTATTTATGTACACAATTTGGACCAATAAAAAAGGCACATGTGGAAAATTAGTAAGTAAGAGCAAATCAAAAAAATACACGTTTCATTTAAAACACAATATGATCCACTTTGGTGGATTAACTTTATATATTATTAAGATAAGATTTTCCTAAATAAGAAAAAGGTGTTCAAAAGGATTGATACTTTTCTTTCGTCTTCCAACAATTGAATATGCAATCAAAGAGCAATCAAGGTGATAAAAACTATACAAATCAATCTTTAATGACATTAATTATGATTTAATTCTAAAATAATTAGAATTAATTATTTTTAAATATATAGATTATTTTTCCCATTTTAAAAAAGAATATATTGATGGACTCTCCACCTCCCAATAACAAAAAAAGAATATATAGATTATTTTAATTATAATTTAAATTAATTATTTCAAAATATAACTTTTTTAAAGTAAATATATAGATTATTTCTTATTCAAATTCTAATGATTTTGTCCTGAAAGATAGCTCAAGTGGTAAACGCTTGGGACATATGAGTTGGGGTCTTGGGGAGGGGAAGATGTAGATCAATTCCTGGGGTGTGTAATTTATCGTTTCAAAGTACCAAAATAAAAAAAATTATAAAAGTCAGCACCCAAAAAAAAAGTTTCTTTCCATTTGCAGATAATTATCAATTTTGTATATTCATGTAGTGCAAAACAACTTTTGAATATCAACGATAAGGATCAATGCACTTTTTCAGTTAACCTGGTACCTACCATTATACAACGCAAAAGTCTTTATTAAGGATCATTAATTCATTACATTTTTCTATTATACAACACAGGTTAAGTTTCAACCAATAGTTATACAAAAAATAAAAAGCTCAACAAATTCTCTCCTTTTTAGGGGCAGGGCAGGAAGGTCACACAATAGGTAATCACGTTGATACTACACACTAAATTCCAATTCTTTCTTGATGGTAATAGTCAATGATGCTGCTCTCTCCTTGTACCCAAGCTCTAAATTTTTTTGTGGCTGAAATCTCTCCAGTTTATAGCATCCAAGATCTTCCAATTTTGAAAGTCCTCCTTGTCTGTGACTTGAGAGGCTTGGATATTCTCAGGGCCTCAAATGGATGCACTAGTGTTGTTCCCAATTTAGAACTTATTACTAATGAGTCCCCTGGTTCCTCCATAATGGTTCCTCCAAAATTTAGACATCAATTTACAACAACAAAACAGATTTTTCATGTTCAGTAAAATTGTCAAATGATGCTAAGTTTTATCATGGAGAAGAGAAATTTGAGTGGTATACAATCTTCAGAACTTATGCCCATGCTTTATAATGTAAATACTATTTTGATTAGTTGTCAATTTTGTCTTGAAAACTTATAGCAGAATATGTAGAGTTTCAAGTTTGCCAGGAGTAACTGATGAAATAATTCCTCAAGGAATGGCTAAAGTGTAGAGTTTGAAGTTTGCACACAAATAGAAAAAGATCATGAAAAGTAAAAAAGAAGCAAAATAAAATAAGAGTTTATATCGCTGCTTAACATGATAACTGATGGACGCCTCTCAACAAACACTCTATTCCCTTTGCTTCTCTTTCAACTTCCACGTTCTAGTCCAAAATCAAAAGAGAAATGTAAATTAAAATAAAAGGGGAAACCATAATAAGAAGTGAAGTTAAATAAAAGAAATCTAGAATCAAAAGATTGAATAAAAGAAACAGACATAAATCACATTTTTCAGCCTAGTTCATCTGAAGAACTAATAACAAATCATGTTGTTATACAAATTTCATAGTTTATTTGAAGAAAATTTCACAAAAACAGCTTTGTTAATCAAACTTTTCTTTAGTTGAGCAATATAAACATGGCAAACATCCACCAACACTTGAATTCCTATATCCCGAGCACAGAGTTTTTCAGCAGCCACATCAACATTTTGCTGCTTAATTCAACCAAACGAAAAAAAAAAAAACTTTCCAGTAATGAACAAACATTAGTGCAGAAGTATCACTCTCACTTGATTAGTGCATGTGGACTTTGTAAACACAATCATTTATATGAAACACAACCAATCATGTAATTTAGTGATTAGCATTTCCTCTTATCAATTTCTCCCCCATATATAAATGAAGACTTTGCCTCAAAAGTAAGAAAATCATTCGGACCCATCTTCATTATCCGTCAGAAAATACATTGAAATTGAAGATCGAACCTGTTTGCGAGAAGCCGAGAAGAGATGACAACAGATACACCCTCCAAGCCAAGCCTCTAGGCTTTGCAAAAGCAAATTCCCTGGGTGAAAACACAAAAACTAATAAATGAATAGCTTGCAAAACCACATTGATGTAGTTTAATATTATCTTGAACTAACTTGCTAGGTATGAAAAGGAAAGAATGAAAATAGAAACTACAAAGGACTTTCAACATATGGTATCACAAACAGCATGAAGCACTTACTTTCGCGGAAGCTTTTCTACCAAGTGCTTGTCCTCGCCAAACGGTATACACGTGTCAAGGTCCAATTCCTAATAATCAATGGAGAGCCTATTAAGCAGGTCACAAATGGATGGATTCCACAGAACTTATTCTTACTTGTTCTTCCACACTTCAAGGGAGAGGCGTAAGAGGGATGGTCACATTAAAGAAAAAGTAAGAATTCATACAAAAATTAAAAAGTTGGAGACAGAGGAATATCTCACCTCCAGAACCGACAGAACTTTCAAAAGCAAGGAAGATGGAAAACCACCACAACTACCTTATTTACACATCAATGGCAGGAAAGATGGAAAAATTACCTGTAAAAGCATGTGCCTGAATCTTGATTAGATTTCCAAGGTGAAAGAACAATCCCTATTTTGTAATCGATGAGTTTAGCATGATAGTGACTCCATATTTATTTTAAAGTTCAAGTAATAGTTCCAAGGTGCATCAGTTTAATCCATTCAAAGAAATAATATTAAATTTGTAACATAATTTAAACCTCTTACCTTCTAGTGTGGTTTCTCAATGCCGAAACTCCTGCTGAATAAATAGAAGGCAAACAGAGCACAATGAATGGTGCTGAAACTCAAAACGAAACTAAATAAAGAAAGGAAGAAAAATGGAAAAATTAAACATGCACATTGGATGATGTGGTGTTGTTCGTTGTTGGTTTGGAGAAATAGAAGATTAAGGTGGCTGGTTATGTTCAATTAAAGGTTAGTGTTTGAGATTGGGAAGATCAGAGCCAAAGAAAGAAGATATTACCTGGTGAGAAGGAGGCTCACATCAGACGCGATGAAAGGTGCCTCCCCTGAGCGCCACTTCCGTCTTCATCACTCTGTCTCCTCAGCGGATTTGCTGTGAAAAGCAAAAGGTAAACCACGGGAGGCTTGAGGGTTTCGCAAAAGCTACATAGCTCCAGCCAAATACAAATGAAAGGACGGCCAAGATGGAAAGGTA
This sequence comes from Lotus japonicus, assembly GCF_012489685.1. Classification (NCBI taxonomy): domain Eukaryota; kingdom Viridiplantae; phylum Streptophyta; class Magnoliopsida; order Fabales; family Fabaceae; genus Lotus; species Lotus japonicus. The sequence goes on along the minus strand of NC_080042.1, from coordinate 92,690,289 downwards.
TGTGGAGAGAAAATTCGAGAAGAAATCCTTACCACAAATTAGTGAAGCAGCAAATCTGCCAAGAAGAAAATTGATTGAGATCAAATTTAGTCTACATAAAAAGAGGATCCAATCCTGCCCCCAGAACCTCTCAGACACCAAGCAATCAAACAAAACCTGTTCAAGCATAAGTGTCAGGCGAAATCAGTGTAGAGTAGAGAAGTAAATTAAAGCAGAAACGGAAATCAGGAATAACCTGGTCATTGTAAGCTTCTTTGTAAGCATCTCTCTCAAATCTGTCAATTTCGAAAACCCTAGAGAGAAACGACGCTGGGAAGGAGAAAAGGAACGAAAGAATTGGAGAACACGCAGGGAAGACGCCTCAGCCTCTTCTTCGAGTATGGCAAAACAACACCCTTTTCATGAATAGAAACGACACAAAGAAAGAAGAAAACGAACGGAAGAAAAAACGTAAAAAATAAGCGTTTCAGATTGGAATGGAATGAAAGAGTGAATAAGATGCAATTAAAAATCAAAATCCTTGTGAATCAACGGCTGAGAAATGATTCAAATTTAGAATTTCAAACTTTGTTGATTGAATGATTAAAATTTGTCATTAATAAAAACAATTTAATACTGGTTAATTGAAAGAACGAAATCATAAAGGGTGTAAAAAAGGAAAACTAAACTGGCCCACTGTGTTATATTGACAATTTTATTTAATGTTATTCATGTGCTATTAAAGATTTGTATAATCACATCTGTAAATGATTCAAATTTTAAACCAATATTAGTAATCATATTTATAAACAATGTGGCCTTGAAAAACAATTTCCACAATCACGTAAATTAAGGCATTGATTCAAAATTTGAATGCCATATTTGATTGGTCAATGGTTTATTAGCTTTTATATTTATGGATTTATTAATTAATTAATTAATTTATTTATGGAATCATTAATTTCTACCAATGAAAATTAAACAATGTGGACCAATAAGAATAAGCCATGTAGAAATTCAATATTAACAACCAATAGAATGCAAACATTTGGAAATTATGTAGCAATGTGGCCCACTTTGGTGGATGAGCTTTATATATTATTAAGATTGACTTTTGGGATTTGGCAAATTATTACGGTTGACGACATATTAAACACTTAATTATGCCTATAAGAGGGTCCAATTCTTAATTTTTAACTATATACTCTGTCCCAAAAAAAACTAACTAAATCTCTTTAAAAAAGGTGCAACAAAGGCTCCGTGAGTATTTAAGAAAATCACTTTCTATAGGGCTGTGTTTCTCCAAGAAGCTATTTTTTTTTATCTCAATACTAAAATTATCTTAAAAGAATTCAATTCAAGTATTATTGAGACTGTAAAACTATTTCAATGAAAGATGTACGTGGAACTGTTTTTTGAAGTGAGATTGAAAAATTCACTTTCTCTCGGGTGACGATATGCAGTTTAGTTTGGTTGCACTAGCGTAGCGGAGATGCATGGTTAAAATGAAGGTGTATATGTAGAAGACAATCCTCTCATGTCATTTGAAAAGTTAGAATAGAATCTACGAGTTGTAGAAAATTTTAGAGTCCAGTAAAATAAGTGATGTGTTAAGTAAACAAATAACTACATCCATGTCTATAGGTTTTGTGTTAGCTTATAAATATAATGTGTGAAGTAAATGAACGACTGCGTATATATCTATTAGCTCGACATTCGTCGTTGCAAGTTTATAAAAAAAAACTAATGTGAAAGGTCTTTCAAGTGCATAGTTAGCCCTAAACTGCCTCACTTAGCTTGTTCATTATTTATTAGGTTACTGTAATACGGATCAACCTCAGTTAGCCAGACTATTATTCCTTAATTAAGTCATCAAGTTCATCCTTATAATACTCACTTATTCCTAAAATCTTTTAAATCGGCTAAGGTGCAATTGAGTCTTTTAGCTTTTAGATGGTTGAAACAAGAACTATTACTAAAGATTAAAGATTCGAGACAATTCTGGCAAAGAAACGAAATCTCGGTATAAAAGTAAAACTTCAAATATAATGAGAATGAGAATTGTATCCCCTTCCTTCCTGAAAGGCAAATAAGCCTAAAATTCTGCTGTACCAAAACATGGTCTGCCATCTCAAATATTACCACAAAAAAATGGTCTCTGTGTAACAAAAAAATCCAAAAAGAGTGTCTGTCAAGGTTCAATTAGAGCCACACAAGACCACGTGGGCAATTCCCATACAAGAAACGTGTCTACATAAGACAATGACACCACTACAATTGAAAATACCGAAACTATTAAACTCAACCAAACAAGACACAATGGTATAAGACCAGTGCTTCAAGTAACTGCAATTATCGTGACAAAAAAGTCATACATTTGCTACACGCATCTACATTCTACACACTCCAATTTTCATTCATCAATCATTCAATCTTCACACCAAAAGCAAAACAAGATTCTCAAGCAAAGTAAAACCCTATAGCAAGCAATCATTCATCACTTCAGTGAAAGAAAGAAACACATAATTAAAGCCTATTCTTCAGGGTCATCCAATTCCTATTTCTTCTTTTAACAACCATACCCAATTCTTTTTAGTCCTCAAAGATTGGAACTTTACTCATGGGTACTCTAACTACTGCTCCTGTTCTCACTTCTAAGTTCAAGCCTTCTTCTCTTTCTCCCCAGGAAAAATTGTCTTTTTTCCCTCATAGAAGAAGGTTTGGGAAGAAGAACCAAGCAATTGTGCCAGTAAGTATTTCTTTTTCTCCCAGAATTGATTCTGGCCTAAAATTGATATTGGGTTTTGAATTGATTGTAAATAGATTTTTTTTTCTCACGGGTTTTGTTGGATTATGCAGGTGGCTAGGTTGTTTGGGCCAGCTATATTTGAAGCTTCAAAGCTGAAGGTTTTGTTCTTAGGAGTGGATGAAAATAAACACCCTGGAAATCTTCCAAGGACTTATACACTAACACACAGTGATATAACCTCCAAACTCACTTTGGCTATCTCTCAAACCATAAATAATTCTCAGGTATTTATTATTTCTCATCTTGAATAATTTATAAATTGTCTTCAATTTTGAAAAAACCATATGAATTTTCCATAAAATAAAGGATGCCACTTATGGGTTGTTAAGAAACAAGTAACAGAATAAAACACAACAGGGTTAGGCATCATAAGAGGTAATATAACATGTGCAGTCCCAATCCTGTGGTTATAACTTTTTTTCCTGCTTTTACTATATTTTGGCTATCCCTATATTTTTAATTTTTCAATGTAAAACAAAGATTTTGGATGGGCAGGGTTCTCTGCAGTTAGAGAAAGAGACAGCAAATTAAAAAGCACTTTTTGTTAAGTAGTGAAGTGGGTTACAATTGATTAATTTGAGGAATTAGAATGGGAAATTAATCTTGAATTGTATTGCAGTTGCAGGGATGGTACAATAAGCTGCAAAGGGATGAAGTGGTGGCACAGTGGAAGAAAATGAAGGGAAAGATGTCACTTCATGTTCACTGCCACATAAGTGGAGGCCACTTCCTATTGGATATATTTGCTAGGCTAAGATACTTCATCTTCTGCAAGGAGCTACCAGTGGTAAGCAAATCTAGCATGTCTCAACTTTTTTTATCTGACACTAAGAATCTGCTTTAGAAGCTTCTGATTCTATAATTAATTCTGAATTGATAATCAATTTTAGGAAGAATAACTTTGAGATTTTGCAATTGATTCTGATGAAAAAGTAGTTGAGATCCTGATACAAACATAAACATGTGGAAGGAGTTTCAAATATACACTTCTAGTAATAGTTAACATGTTATATTTTTTCTAGGACCAAATTATATCTGTATATTATTGCCTCAGCAACTTAAAATTTCTTGATCCGTCGCTGATGTCATGTATGTTGTGTTGTAGGTGTTGAAGGCCTTTGTTCATGGAGATGGGAATCTATTGAACAACTACCCAGAATTGCAGGATGCATTGGTTTGGGTATACTTTCACTCAAAGATTCCAGAGTTCAACAAGGTACAGTGTTGGGGACCACTGAAGGAGGCGGCTGCACCGTCAGGTGGGTCCCCGGAGAAAGAAGGTGAAGGGGTGAAGATGCCGGATCCGTGTCAAGAAGAATGTGAGTGTTGCTTTCCTCCTCCACAGGCATTGAATCCAATCCAATGGTCTGAAGAAGTTCCCTCTCCCAATTATGAAGCTTTTGATGGGGTTGGGACCCAACAAAACTTGTAGAACAAAACTCATCATTCAAATCCACATACTTACAAATTCATCCAATTGTTGTTCTTCCCACACGTATCATTAGGAGGGGAATTTCAAACACGTTTTCCTCAATGTAAATAAGTAAAGAAATAGATATATTTAGGTTTTGTTTTGGTTATGATTTTTCTTTCATAAAAATCAGTTCATGTATAATATTTGTGTTTGATAAGTGTTCTTATCTAGGAGTTGAATTAATCGACTTGTATAAGTTACAGAAGTGCAATTATCAATTTGGATACAAGTGTCTTTCTTTCTCTTCTAACTATTGTTAGTTATGTTGGGCAAGCATCTTGTTGCAGCAGCCATTTTGGTGGCTTCTTTTTACATGATAAACTTTTTTTTATGCTTCAGAAAACACAACGTAAACACTAAGGAAAGGAACAGATAACGAGTCTCTCCTTCTCAGGAGAGTCTCTAAATTGTAATGAGGGACTTCCAAACAACGAACACCTGACAGAGGCGAAGAGCACCTGATTTGGCAAGGCAATCAACAATAGCATTAGCATCCCTCTGCTGCATACAGTTGAGACTTGAGAGTTACAGTTACTATTCAATTCTTCCCACGAAGAACCTTGTTTAAAAACACCTGATTTGACAAGGTAATCCAACAATAGCATTAGCAGCCCGAGTCAGCATCCAATCTTTCCTAAGAAGGACCTTGATTTCCCGTCATCCTCCTAAGAAGTTAGAAGATCAGCACAATTTACCTCACAAAAGATCTATTTCCCTATAACCCCAACTCCAAGCAAGAGCAAGACCAACCGGCCACATAGCATTAGCTTCGGCCGCTTATTGTCGTAGGTTTCAACCAAATGTTAATGGGGAACTGCTTGGTAGACCGCCATGACGATTGTTAATGGGGAACTGCTTGGTAGGTCGACCATGACGATTATTGGACTTATTGAATGTAATCAAGTTGAATTAGTTATAAGTTGTTAGAGTGAATCAATTAGTAGTTAGGAATTAGTTTTAGCGGGAAAGTTAGTTATATGACTTTCATTTTCATTGTTGTACATACACAGTGTACTGTTCATTCAGATTAATACAACTTTTCACATTCTCTTAATTCATTACTCTAAATATACTCATATATGAGAATTTCTCGATCTTTCATGTCGAGTTTTTCTTATTTTCTTTCTTTTGCAATAAAAAATGGAGAGGAATAAGTTACTCCTAAATCCTAAAATATTAATGTTCATATTATCACCAATACGCCAAATATTGCCCTTCTACCAGCAATCCGAGCTTTAAAAATACAAGACTAAACATAGCTAGGCTTATAGCCTACCCGAGCATCTAAAACAGAGTCTCTATTAAAAGACATCGCTTTAAAAATCTTATTCACAATCAAGTCTTTCTAGAAGAACGCTATCAATTTCTTGCCAATAGAGCTTGGTTAAAATCAGTCAAAACTTGGAAGCCCAACTCATCTTTTGATTTAGGGGATGCCAACTTCTCCTACCAAAGCCAACATATCGTCTTCTTATCCGATCCACATCGCCGCTCCATAAGAACTTAGTGATGATTCAATATATACACGAATACCATAAGGAATAACCAATGTGACATAATATAAGCATGTATGAATTGAGCGCATTTCAGTTCTAGAAAGCGCATGCTCTTTACCTTTCAACTTCTTCCAAACTCACTTTTTAGTAAAATATCTAAGACTTCGACTTACCAATAATAGTTGGAATCTCTAAGTACTTATCATAACTCTCTACTGCCTTAAAACCCAATAATTAATCAATTCTTGTTTGAGGTGCATCCATCTCCCAAAGTGTAAAAGCATGTATATAAGTTTGTTTTTTAATTACTAATTATCTTATGGAAATATTATCTTCGAATGAACAGTGGTTAATGGTAGTAATCAACATATTTTTGAAGTCGGTTAGGACTTTGGGAGACTTCAATGCAGCATATTTGATAATTAATTAAATTTATTGGAAACTGAAGTATATCAGCATTTAGCAACAGATTTTTTGTTTTCTTTCCCTGCCTGCCAGCATCAATTACAAAGCTAGCTGAGAGAGGTTTATCTGTATTATCTGATGCACAGTCTGAGTGCTTATCCAACAAACACCCCGGCACTTCAGTTTAGATATTTCCAATTGCCCGTTGGGTCGGTTTATTAGTATTTTCTGGAAAGTTACTAGTTACACTCTGAATTGCATCCAACTTCTAAAATCTAAACACAGATCTGCTATGCTCGGTTCTTGGAGCTGATTCTCATTGGACCTCTTCCTTTGACTGTGGGAACCGCATCTGGGTCGGTTGGCAAAAGCCAATTTTGTTGACAGCTTATGCATATATTTTCAGTCATGTGCTAGAATATAAATATCAAGAAGAGATTATATATTAACACTAATAATCTAATATATTATGTCTTTTAAAGACAATGTACAATGCAAGGGAGCAAGCACTACTAAAAAGAACAAAAAAAAAAAAGGCAGAAAAACAAAGTTGGCCTACTACTCCCTTAACATGCATAAATAGATCTAGGATGCCAATAAAATTACTTTTTCCCTCTATATGGAACTATCCACACATATAGCATGGATTTCCACCATTAGCTATATACCACGGTGAATGCAAAAATATTCACCACGGTGTTCTTGCTGCTCTGAAATTTTCTCCGCCAAAAAATCCGAAGCTTGGAGCATGTCACATGACTTGAGTAGAAAATATGCAAGGAGTGTCATCTAATTATAGTTCTTCCAAGAGATGATGCTCCAATTCCACTTTCAGTATTCTACATAAATAATCACAACAACATATCAATCTTGAGTAAAAAGAGTCAGAGGATCAATAATGACAACCACATATCATATTTTTACTTAATCCATGATATGGAATGACATCAAACATGAGACTAACGAATGTCGCAGTTGCACTACCCATTTCTATCGAGAATGAAGAGTAACTGAAAATTCTAATCAAAGAAAATGGTGGTGCAGCCTGCAGCACTTTTATGAAAAATGCATTAAGGTGAATTTCATGCATCTGCATAGATATCTAAGAGAACAGCGATACAGTTGGGTATGAATGAAACTTGAATCATGAAGCCACGGTCAATCAAATAAGAGACGAGTAGGGCCTATGAATAATACACTTTATTCTCCATAATGAATAATTAATTACCTGAGATTTCTGGGAAGGGAATACATTCCAAAACCTAAGAGTTTCATCTCCAGCTCCAGTGACAATAGTCTACAACAGTAGGTAGAAGAAGTCATCACAATCAGAAAAATATTGTACTTAATGCATGTTTGGATAAGCTAAGAAGAGCAGCTTTTCATTTCAAGCTTTATGTCAAAATCGATTGTAGTTAAACATGGAAACTTATTGGTTTCAAAACATGCTATTAACAGAATAGGAAATCATTTTGGTGATCAGCTATTTGACAAGAATGAGTGAAAGGAAGCATAACTGAAATACCTGCCCATCAGGAGAGATGGAAAGATAAAGAACTCTATAAGAATGACCCGTAAGAGTTGCTACCTGCATAAAAAGGATCATAAGTAAATGGTAGAAGATGTTATAGAAATACACACACAAGCACCCAGCAGATACAACGTGTACCTTTGACATGGCAGGGTATTTCCAAATGTTTATCTGGTTCTGGGAGTAGCCATGTGTGCTTACCAGTTCATTGACATTTTTGGACCAGATAAGATTACAGACCTGTCATATGTAAAGGATGAACATTATTATATTTGTTATACAAAAGAGAAAAAGAAGTGGGAGGAAGACACCATTTTATACAAGTCAAAATGTGATGAGAAATGCCATGAATTCTGAAAACAAATCATAAAAATGAAAAAGAAGCTTCAATAATCTAAAATCTGTGGATATGAAAGGGAATCAAACAAGCCCTAAGAATTTCCGATGCACAACATGGATTGAATTTCCAATGGGGTCATCGACCACCCAGTGTCACTTGTTAGGAACCTGTTATTTTATTAGAATTAACAATGAAAATCTACCCTGATTACAGATAGAGCACTAGAGAGCTTTAAGTGTCTGCACTCTACACCTCAGTTCTCTCATAGCTCCCAACCTTCCGCTTATTTGTAGCAGCATGACTAGTATCTTCAATCTTAGTCCAGCTAATTATTAACTAACTCTCTTACTATGACCTAATAGCATCACAACTCACAAGTTTGATTCTGAAGCCGATTTTTTTCCCTGGAAGGGCCTGGGGGAGGGGTGTTGAGGTTTCCCGTAACATGCCTTCATTTCCCCTTCCCTAACCCAAGTAGTGGGGAAGAACGAAAAATGCATTGAGACTAAAATGCTATTAGGAGTGACAACTGTCAAATTCCCCTATTTTACACGAGAAATGCCATAAGGCAGAAACTATTATTATGATTATTATTATTATTTTGCAGAACAGTGTTGGGGAGAGTCACGACGAGGACCCATGGGGCAAGGTCGAGGGGAAACACCAAGGAGATCTTGGACACCACATCTTAACCCAAAACCTTAAGGCATTAGGTTTATGGGTCCATCTCCTTATAAACTCTCCCTCTTACCTTGGCTTCTCCGATGTGGGACTTGAGTCTAACACTTTCCAACAATCTCCCCCTCAAGTGTGAGTCCTTCAACCACATCACTCATGCTCCTCCCGTCTGCGGAAGCTATCCACCCTTGCACCGTCGTTCGCTGCCAACGGAACCCGCTGCCTAGCCACACTGCTAGGAGGACTTTCGACACAAGGAGCCGTCATGGTCCCACGAACCATCGGCTCTGATACCACTTGTTGGGGGAGACAAAGGAGCCCATGGGCCGAGGAGCAAGACACCAAGAGATCTCGACGCCACATCTTAACCCAAAACCTTAAGGCATTAGGTTTATGGGTCACATCTCTTATAAACTCTCCCTCTCACCTTGACTTCTCCGATGTGGGACTTGACTCCAACACTTGATTCCAACAATCTCCCCCTCAAGTGTGAATCCCTCAACCACATCACCCATGGTGATCCCATCTGCGGAAGCTATCCACCTTGCACCGTCGTTCGCTGCCAACGGAACTCGCCGCCTAGCCACACTGCTAGGAAGACTTTCGACACAAGGAGCGTAACCATGGCTACACCAACCATCGATACCACTTGTTGGGGAGAGTCACGACGAGGACCCATGGGGCAAGGTCGAGGGGAAACACCAAGGAAATCTTGGACACCACATCTTAACCCAAAACCTTAAGGCATTAGGTTTATGGGTCCATCTCCTTATAAACTCTCCCTCTTACCTTGGCTTCTCCGATATGGGACTTGACTCTAACACTAACACTTGATTCCAACAAACAGTGTGTGACACCTAACATTAGAGCTGGAAAGATTTTATAGTAAGTGTTCCAGTTTCCTATAACTACTAAGGCTTTGCTTGTGAGTTTGGAGGAGGGAAGGGGAAGGGGGGTAAGCCATTCACTTGTTTGCAAGTTCTAAATTCATCTAAACCCCCCAATTTGGGGGAACTTCACAAAACAACTAAAGAAGAGGAGGGCTTCTCATAAGCCTCCCCCTTCCCTTCCCTCCCCTCCAAAACTCAACTCACAAATACACCCTAAGTATGGACGAAAAATGCAGATAACTCAATTGCCATGACTCAATTTATTACCTACTCTGCTGTTCTTCTGAGGCAAAAAAAGAGCAAACAGTAATGCATAATTGTAAGGAAATGTCAATTATGAACAAGATCCTCAAAGATTCCACTAAAGAGAAGCATGTCTTCAATTCAGCAGGTTAATTATTGCTGTATTAAGTTATTGATCCTTTACCTTTTTAACTTTTTATCATTTCTCTATTTGGAATTATTTGTCTCAAGTGTGATGATTTGTTAATCCCACTTTCCATGGAGTCAGGTTTGGATGGCATGGCAGTTTATTGTTTTTTCATACTTCATATGAGTTACCCGAATTATCTTTTAACAGTGCTCGTGAATTTTATACCAACTAGAAGGAAAAAAAACCTCTCACATAGTGCCACCCAACAACCAGACTTGTATTAAACTAAAAAATGAAAACCAAAGAAAATACCTGACTTCCAGTGTCCATGCAACTTAAGTGTGAATTTGTGGTGGTATTCCAGAAACGAATGCATCGGTCTGCAGTTCCTCCACCTGACGCAAGAAGTCCATGAACATGAGGAGACCAAGCAATGGCTTTAACAGCTGCTGTATGCTCTAAGTACTTCAGGACAGGCATAGTTGAATGTTGATTCCAAACAAGCAACTGCAAACATACAAAATAAATTATTTGCTACCAACGCCGAGAAGTAAATGAGGAACGGTACAATGGAGTAGTTCATAAGGATGATTTAGTTTGCGATTGCATACTCTGTTGTCATTCCCTCCAGATGCTAACTCACGGTTATCATAAGACCACTTCAGTCCACAAACCTTTGAAGAAACAAAAAGGGGAAAAATAAATAAGTAATGCTCAAATGAGTGAATTCCATATGCAGTAGGTGGCAAATTGGTTTTGTCCAGATAAGGCAGGAGCAAATAAAAACAAGCCTAACCTCTGACTTGTGTGCAGACAGTTTACTGACAAAATCTTCCTGTGCACGTATATCTCGTTGATAAATGTTTTTATCTCTGCTACCAGAAGACAAAATAGATGAACTCCAGGCCAGGGCCCCAACACGTAAATGATGACCCTCCATAGTTCTTATCAACTTGCATTGAGATGCATCCCAAATCTACATGGAGAATAATTACATGGGTCAAATCATGCTGGTTAGCAACATTTAGACATTAATGTTTGTGAAAGAAATGTTGAAGAGAACTTAGCAAGTTCAAAGAATGCAATGAAAAAAAAAAAATCTTGAGTAAAGTTCTAGATGCCTACTCTACTCTAATACAAGTTGGGGGCACATGGGGTATCGATTTTGTTAGAGAAGTAAATGTAATGTAAAACTACTCATCTGGCTTTACCTAACAACTTATACTTTCACATATCAGAGCCTCTATGATCAAGTTGTCTAGAGTTTAATCCTTGTCAACCCCATTTAATTAAAGCTGAATAGTGGCACAAGATAGTAAGGGTTGTGCATTTTTCATGCTTCAAGCTAAACCAACAGATTGCTAGGTCGGCTCATGGAAGAATGAGGGGGGTCGAGACCTTATCTAGCTCAACTCAACGAATGAATGAAGGGGAGAAGGCAAACAATGAGTCAACAGAAGGAATCACAAGCCCTTAATAATTTAGCCAAAGTATTGCACAACTAATGATACATTAATAACCTAATAAATATGTTCAAAAAATAACCTTATAAATAACGGGCTGTGTACATGCCGAATAATTTTCGCCTAGATCGGTATAGGGAAGATTGGTCGCTGGTAGAGTTAAAACCAAGGATAAGTCCGCCAATGGACGAATGAGGGGGGTTGAGACAATATCTAGCTCGGCTCGTCAGACAAATGAGGAGAAGGCAAACAATGAGTCACCAGAAGGAATCATAACCCCTTAATTAATTGGCCAAATTATAACACAACTTGTAAGAAGGGGGGAAACAAGGGACAAGATATATTTACTCTAATACAGTTTTCTGGGGGTTAAACTGGTGATCAATCATCTTATCCAATCCCTAGAATTATTCGTTTATGATAATAAAATATTAAATCAACCGTTGCTTCCCACATGTCGGCTGGTCAATTCTCATGACGGGAGATAAACATACGATAGTCTCAAAATTGGAGGGAACATTGTTCGTTTATGATAATAAAATATTAAATCAACCGTTACTTCCCACATTTCGGCTGGTCAACTCTCATGAAGGGACATAAACATATGATAGTTTCAAAATTGCGGACCAAATCACTTGATACAGCTGAAATATCACAGTTGTAGCCACAACACACTGCAATTACAATGAACACAATCACAAGAGCCACAGTATTTGCAATCGCTGTTGCTGCGACCACAACCGCAACCGCAATTTAAAACCATGGTACATTATCTTAAGATACATTTCATTCATAAGGATTTAATTTCATTTTTCAAGTATCCATGTTGAATAATCCGAAAACTGCATGATGAGTGCTAAAATTGCATGGGAACATAAACTCTCACCTGCACTTTACCGGTGCTAGTTCCAACAGCAAGGTGTGTACCACGCTGAGACCAGCCAACCGAACAAACTAGGTCGTCAATCCCCAAGTCGCATAATGTAGTTACCTACACCAATGTAATGTTAGCACATCGCACAATAGAAGAAATCTTCAATTAACCTAGCTGATTGCCATCTAGATAAAAGCAAGAGTAGTGAAATAGATTATCCCCACCCCCAACCCAAATCATACACGCAAAAGGGTATAACTATTTTCACTGTGAAGATCGAAAGCTCACAACACAGGCTCACCTTGCTGGTGCTAGCATTCCACAAATAAGCAGAGTTACCCAGAGCCACAGCCAACACATTGTGGGAAGACCAGTCCACAAGATTCAGATAAAAATCGTCTTGCAGTGCAGGAGCATCCAGAATCTAGCATACAGAGTCACCCACAACGTTGCAATTACAATAATCTCCACAAAAATCAACAAATTGAAGGAGAGGGGAAAAAGGCACAAACCTTAGAAGGTGAAGGAGGAACCTTACGAGGGGGCTTAACCACTACAGGGGCATGATTGGCCTCAGAGGAAGAAACCATGCCCATGGGGTCATCGAACGGAGATAGAGAGTGTACGGAGTGGCGAGTCTCCGTCTTGTAACGGAAAATATTAGGGGTTCGTTTGTCGGGGGTGATGGGAGCATCGGGGCCGAACAACGCCGTCCGCAAGAGGTTGTTGTAGGCGGCGCTGCTGGAATCTGATGACGGCGGCGGAGATGATAACTCAAACAGCGCGAATTTGGAAGAAGATCTGCATGGGATGAACCTGTCGGAGCAGATTGTTCTAGAAGGTGATTTGTATAATCCATTGGCGTTTATCAAGCGATCCACATGATCATGCTGCTGTTGCTGAGCCTGTGACTGAGAAGAAGAAGAAGAAGAAGAAGAAGAAGAAGATGATGATGATGATGAATTGTCCATATCGAAAACCCTTTTCTTGTTGTTTGGGTGAATGGAAAAGAATTGAAAGCTCTTCACAATTTTCCCGGGAAAATAAGGTTCTGTTCGCGGGGTTGGGCCTCATGGTGGGTGGACCCACCACCGCTATAAAGGGTTTACGCTTTACCCAACAACCATAAACCAAAAATAAACTCTGATTTTCAACTTTCCTTTTTCTTTAATTAATTAACTAACGATTTTTAAACGTATTTAATTTGATTAACTAACCTTCCTGTTTGCATTTTCCAGCTAAAGTTATTGTTAATTTATTATTATTAATTTATTCTACAGATTATTCCTTTTTTTAACGTGTCATTTTCAAACAAAAATTAAACCCTTGTTAATTCAGTGTTTAAGTTCCTCCTCCTAGTCTCCTACCAGTGGTTGAACAATGTCTTTCCCATGAGTTGTAAGATTCCAATGCAATTCATGCCATTTGTCTTCCGCCATATAAAACAAAAATAAAGTATTGGTTGGGGAATTTTAATGAATTTAATTATAATCTATTTTCATAATTATTGCTTTGATTTGTCATGGTTTTAGTTTTATATATAATAAACCTTTTAAATTTGCAACTTAGTCATTTATTGTTTAAAAAATTAACTACAGGGTACTGGACTCTCTCACTTTCAGAGGGTACTGAAGCAATGTCCAAGCTTAACTTACATATTTTTTTATCACTATTAAAAAAATATTTTTCTCTTAAAATATTTATGCAGCTTTTTATTACAACCCTACTGGAAATTTTGTTGCTATGACTTATTTTACAATATTTTATCCATAGAAATCATGCTTGTGAGTCATTTATTTCACCATAAATATGCAAGAGTCATCTAGCTATTGACTTATTTTTTTTAGTCTATAAGTTATGATTATGGGAATACTTTTCTTGCTGATATACTGGCTATGAAGATTGGCTTGAAGCATGTTTGGGGAGCTTGGACACAATGATATTTTATGTCTCTAGTTGGAACTCTTTGTGATAATACAAATTCCTCAGTGTCTTGGGCGAGATATGCGGTAACAAAAGTCTAAATTATACTTACTCAGGGTTGGAGAGTTCATATCAACTACGTTGCAAGAGAAGGGAATAATGCAGTGGATTGCTTAGCTTGGCAAGCTATTAGGTCATATTGGACTTTCAAGAAGTTTATGTCAAGCTCGAAAATAAAGCCCTTGAATTTTTTTATTAGGTCATGCATATTTAAGCAAAGTCTAACTCGACCTAGCTTACTTTCACCCATAGTTTCAAACAATCTTAGACCTAGACCTGACTTATAAGTAGGACTCTCACCCCTGAGAGTGTTTTCTCATGATGGCTGCCATAAGGGGATATGGCTCGTGAACAATAATTTCAAATAGCACTAAAAATCTAAAATGAGCTATGGGGTTAACAACAATTTGGTGCAAGGATCCATAATCAAATCCACTCAAACGAAGTTTTGAGGGATAGGAACAAAGCTAGTTGAGTTTAGCTAGCCAATAAAGAACTTCTATTAGTTTTTACCTCAAGTCTGCTTGGATACAAATAAAATAACAATTGGAGCTTATACTAAAACATATACTAAAGGCCCCGTTTGAAAGAACTTATTTGAGCTGTAGCATAAGCTCTTATGTCAGTGTTTGAGACAGCTTATGGCCATAAGCTGTTTTGAGCTTATTTTCATAAGTTATCTTATTTTCATAAGCTACTCAAGATAACTTATAAAAAAGAGCTTATACTTATATATAGCTTATGAATAAGCGCTTAATTAAGCTTTTGTTTCCAAATGGGGCCAAATATGCTCCAAAATTCTACTGTATCATCTCATCTGTTCATCTTTGAATAAATGAAGCCTCATTGGTTTACCTTCTCTTTTTTCCTCACTCCCTCCGATACTACGATCCATCCCAATTCCCAACTCCCTTTTAATTCACAAAGTGAGTGGAGTTTTTGAAATATAATTCTTACCACAATTTCAACTTCATTTCAGGGTGTTCTCTTACTCAATGCTGTTCTCATGCGAGAAAAGCTGGGAATAATTTACTGATGCTGTTCTCAAGATAATCAATCTCACAGAAAAAAGGGTTGTGTCTATCGGTGACATACAAGAACAAAAAACGGCAGATAGAAAGCAACAAAAATTGATAAAGCTCCTAATTCATCCTCTGGGCAGCTTCCTTGGCAAGGACCCTTTCCTTTGCCTTGGTTTTGGCTTGGGATTTGGAACCCATGATCCCACCACCCCACTTCTTTCTGTACTCTTCGTACTTGTCATTGAAATTTGCCTGAAAAGGAAACCACACACAATGAATTCAGTTTTATAAAAAGAGTATTAACAGCAGAAAAAATGAAAGGATGGTTCCATTCAACATCACCTTGATAGCTTCGAGGACTCTGCTGAACTCCAACTTGTCTTCGTTCTTAACACTTGTCAAGCACAAAACAGATGCAGTTTTTTTATGGACAATCTGTTGAAAATGCAAGTGGGTTAAATCAGTCATATACTTGGGGCTATCAAGAAAATTTAATTCAGTCATAAAACGATGTAGAGATCACAGTAAAAATTACCGAGCCCAGGCGTGCCTTGCCTTTCACTATGCAGTACGGAATTTCCATCTTCCTGCACAATGCTGGAAGCCAGACGACCAATTCAATTGGGTCCACATCATGTGCAATCACAACCAGTTGAGCTTTATTCTGCAAGGGAAAGATAGATTAACAAGTCACTCATCAATGTCGCTACACACAAGGGTTGAAACTGCAATCATACAGTAATGAATCAAGAGACAACCTGCTCAATAAGGTAGGTAACATGATTGAGACCATACTTCACAACAATAGGCTTCTTAGTTTCGACAGTTTTGTTTTCTGCCTCAGCCTGAGCCCTTTTGACAAGCCTATCCTTCTTTTCAGCCTTATCCTCAGGCCTGTACTTCAGAAGTATCTTGAACAGGCTTGTTGCTGCAGGTAAGATCAATAAAGATAAGTAAGATCATGATACAAAATAAAGAAGCAAAATATGAATACAGAATTCTGAAAGTTGCCTAACAAAAAGTAGATAACTAATACACAACCTAAAGTAAAACATAAAAAACAGCTCATGAGCAATTGGCAGCAACAACCAAAAAACTAATCACGACATAAACCTATGATTATCATTACCTATATAAATAAAAAGTGTGCAATCTCTGACAAGCGAAGTTAAAAACAACAATAGAAATACAACCCAAATTTTTTTAGCAGATAAAAGTTGCTAGAGCTACAAAATGATATTGTAACAATCCAAATATCTGAAATTTGACAGGGAAAAAACAAAGCATTGCAATCATAACATTATCAGGGTTTTATGTCACAAAACAATCTCCAGAGCAACAAAGTGATACAAATGACTTTAATCGGTTAAAATTTCCTGAACAATAGCATTTTGAATTTGTATTCTGCCAACCACAAATTAAAACAAGAGAAAATATTTCTCCTAACATACAGCACCCATCCAATAAAAAATCAATAGTATTAGAGTAAGGTATTCAGTAAAAACTTCAGCCTATTTTATGTATACCAATTAACACTATCAAACTATGACCATTCTAACATTGGCTTTAAAGAAATCAAATATGCCTAGCAACAAAGCCTACACCACACAGAACAACACACAAAAATAAAATAAAAACAGATACAAAGATTTTGTAAATTTTGTCTTACCAAGGTTTTTGTCTAGGGTTTTGGTAAACTGGTTCAAAGCTGGGGGAACCTTCAACCTCTGCTTGAGGATTCTCTTCTTCCTCTGAATCTGCACAGTTTTGGGCCACTTCACGAATCTGGTCAGGTCCCTCTTCGGTGGCAATGCACCTCCGATTCCGAACTGCTTCGGTCTCTTCTCGAACAACGGATTCGTAACCTTCTCCTGAGATTTCATAAAACTAAAATCAGATAATTAAAAAAACAAAAAATGGATCATGAGTAAGATTCATTTCAGATAGTTTCATACAGTTTTCTTCTTGGAAGCTGCAACAGGAGCTTTTCCACCTTTCTTAGGAGCCTACAAATTCAAATACAACGATGAATGTTCATTGAGGGAAGAATCGAAACAAGCATGGAGAAGTGAACAGAACGAGGATCTGAATTGAGATTCATATGCAGTGTTACTCACCATTGCTGTTGCTGCTGCTGGTGCCTGCACCTGGTCCTGGTGTATCGCAAAGAAGTACCTCTGAGGAAAACCTAACTTTTATTTTCGTGGGGAAACAATTGGGCTTCGTTAGTTGGACTGGCCCGGTCCATCTTAGCTTAATGATATGACATTAACCATTTGACCAAAAAAAAATTAGCTTATTGCTTTGACCCAAAAAAAAAGTTATTGCTATTGACCAAAAAGAATTAGCTTATTGCCTTACAAAATTGAATTAATTAATTTAAATCAATAAAATGAAAATCTATCTGGTTCGATCCTCGCATAATACATCTGAGAGAGGGATGAAGAACCTTAATTCAAACTAAATTCCAAATTTAAAATAATTGACATCTTAAAGATGATCAGTACTGGTTAGCTTATACCAAAAACCAACAACAATGCAAATAATAAAATTGCAAAAAGGAAGTTTGATCTTATATCAAAACGAAGAAAAAAAAAATACTTAATTAGATAGTAAAATCATCATTTTGGTAAATAGCTTGCATACTGTGAAAAGAAAACCTACTATGTCAAAGACCCAACCATATAAGATTTGATTTATTCAGAGAAAAAACCTTAAATAAAGAATCATACATATCACAAATTCATAGGAACAAAAATGCAATGAAGATGTAATTCCAATTTGAGCAGTGCTAGCATGATGTTGTATGTGTACAATTTGTACTATCTGACTTATTTTACTGACTTTTTAAATTGTATATTATTATTTAAAAAAAGAGAGTTGTCTGACTGTAGATAAAGTTTGAGTTAAATTACAATCTTAAATGGTATTAATTCACTTAAAACTTAAAAGTATGACAATTTAACTCAAATTTTTATATCGCGTCATTTAAACAGCTCCTTAAAAATGGTTTGATGTGAGCTTGTGCAATCCAACATTTCCCTTCCAATTTAAGACCAACAATAGAATTCCTTGCTACCTTTTATTGAATGAGAGTCCTGATATTGATATTTGAGTTTTGATACATTCACATATCAGTTTCGTTTCTCTTTCATCTCATTTTCACTTATTTTCATTTACACCTTTGGTATTTGAGTTTTGATGACTCATTTCATCTCTTCTTCTATTATCTCACTTAGGTGGGAGTGAATTAGGAGGGCAAAGATAAACTTTTCCAGCAGTACTTTCAATTAACATGTTCTGCCCCTCTTCTTTGAAAACAAAGTCAAATTTCTGCCCCTCTTTAGTTAAGAATAATCATAAAAACTCAAAAAAAAAAGTAAGCTACTCATTATTATAATTGTCAAATATTTATTAATACACAGCAAACTCCACATGAAACATACTAGTATTATTTTTTAACTGCAACTTAATGCAAAAAACCTCCTGCAATGTGTGAAAAGATGAACTCAAGTGGGTATGTTTAAGCTTGCCAAATAACAAAAAATGGCAAGTTATTCATTGAATCTAGCTTTATATAAACACCTGCTGCAACTTGTAGAAATTTCATTTTGCAGCGGTTGCAATACTTATAAAATAAGGTAATTAAAAACAAGTGTACTTCCAGTTCACAAAAGACAACGAAGATCAAAATAGTAGCCAGCAGTAATTAAAGGTTGTTGACATGATGATATCAGTGGAAGTTGACACTGGTGGAATAAGTTTGTCCCAGATGCCAATTGGAAGGAATAACATTCCATGCATAAATAGTCTCTCCGGTGGTGTACGAAGTGATCTTAAAAGAAAGAGCTTGGCCCCCCAGTGTTGCAAATGCTTGGTACGAAGCACCCCAATTATGGCTCATGCTAATCCATCCTGTTCTGCTTCCTTTCACCCACATTCTTGAAATGTCTCCTCCACCGCCCACGTTCATCACATACACCAATAGCCAATAACCGTTTCCTTGGAACGAGAATCGAACCCCTCCCTTACTTTGGCACGGCACTCTGCATAAGCATATTATTTCAGTCATTGTCGCTTCGATTCATAAAAATAAAAAAAGAAACTAACTTCAATCATGTTTCTAATGAACTATCTTTTTAATAAATTATGCATTTAACTTAATTAGTTACCTGCGGAACAGGACAGGGACAATGCCGGCTTTCCACTGAGCGATTTTCATGAAGGCGGGCTTGGACATGTCGAAATGCGCTCGGGGAGGGTTGCACCAGCCGCCGTTATCTGAGGGCTTGGACCAATTAGGAGGGCAGAGATTGGTGGCGGTGACAGTGGTGAAGGCCACGTTTTTATAGCATGCACTGGACTGGTAACATTTTATCTGGTAACAAGTCCCACACGCATAACCATTGTTAAATAGCGTCGAGCTTAAAGCCACTGTATCTGTCCCGTAACCGCTCTGAAACAAATTCCCGTACCCACATGCTCCTCCTTTAAGTCCAAATAAAAGTATGTTAATGCTAAGCATCACTTGTTAAAAGTAATAGTAATAGTACTAATTTTGAATTATTGCTCAATAATTCAGGAATGGAGATAATTAACATATATGTATGCATACATACCCATGGTTTCAGAAGCAGTCTCATCACCATAAAAGGTAGCATGAGCAAGAGCCCATTTACTGGGTCGAAATACCACAGCTAGTGCTGGCTGTCCCATGAACGAGAACAACGTCATTGTAAAAGTGAGAAACATAAGAGTACAAGCTTCAAGAATGGAGGCCATGGTTGTTGGTGTTGCTAGCTGCTAGCTATCTTTCTATAGGAAAAGGAATGCAAACCCGGTGCAGTGCTTATTGACAAGTACATACATGTATCCCTTTATATATGAAGTACGATTCTTGTATCACGTTGTTTTTTATTCATTTATTTTTATTTTGGTCTCACTTATATCACGTCGTTGTTTGTAAGAATTTGCCTTACTTCGTGGATCCCCACGAAGATGGTGTTTCTCTCATCTCCAAAGTCAACAATATTATTCTTTTGTTTTTTGTGAATACAAGGGTGACTGATCCACAATCCATAAGCCAGGACAAAAGAAGGTACTATGTTAATTAGACCATCCACAATTTTCTTATTTGTGAACGTGCAAACAAGTTTCATATAGCTGCATTCAACCACCGACCAATGATTACCAAATTCATTCTCGTTAACAATTTAATAAGTCTGTTATCCAATAAAATGTGAACAAATGAAAGTTCAATTAACATTTCAATGGCTCAACCTCTGCATTCGTTTTTTATATACATAAAAACGAGCATGCAGAATGTTTAGGTAGGTACTGACACATTGTTTATAACATATGCCTTTATGAAGTCAAACTTTTATATCAATTATATTTGACTTTACATCCAACAATTTTGCAAATAACTTGTGCAATTCTTAAATCTTGCCTCGTGTGTTCATTGATAAAGCTACACTATTTGTTTTTTACTCTGAATAACAACTCTTCTCCTCTGCATTTAATTTGGTTCATGTTAATGTTTAGGGAAACTTCGCCGATGCTTGTATATCCAGTCTCAAGCCCGGTTAGAGAAGAAGGGTTGTGTTAGGCCACGGCAGTTAACCTAAAACTATTTGTTATCTCCAATATATGTAATTGTTTAGGGACCCTAGCTACTGAATGCCAAGGGTCAAAGGATTTTCCTCACAACAGTGGATGATTTTAGCTGCTTCACCTGGACATTCCTATACAGCACAAGTCTTAGGTTGCTGTCATAATCAAACATTTTTTCACAAATGTGGAAACCTAGTTTGGATCCAAAAACAAAATTCTTAGTTTCAATTACATTCATTTGCAGATGAGAATCGGCATGCATTGATACACCCTGCTCAACCACAGTGTATTGCATATTTTCCTTGAAGTCTATAAGCAAACAACTGAAGCAAGGCCTCAGCTGACTTTCTAAAGATTTTACGCACAGATCTTTGCAGACTTATTATGATAGTTCCAGGTCGGAATCAATCAAAATGGACAATCCTAAATATGCTATACAAATCTCATTTGATTACAAGTATGATAGTGATATTGGCCTTGATTAATTAGGGGATCACCATGGCAGATTCCTGACTTGATAAATTAGTAACTAGCTTCGTATGTAATTAAGTAGCTTCTGCACCGATGGTGATCACATCTCAACGTTGGAACAATGATATGACAAAAGCATGCCTGTGTGTCCCTGTATGTATGAAAATGAGATACATATAATATGCAGATCAGCATGTCGTTACAGAATATGGAAAATAAAAGTCAAAATCAACCGTGAATAGATCTCATTTCCATGATACATTGATTATTCCACACAGGAAAGAAACAAATTAAGAGCAGCTCATATGCCAAATGCATATGCTACAACAGATATAGTAGAAATATTCTAGAGTAATCAAGGAATGTACCTCCACTCAGGCATTACTCCCTTCAGGCAATGTAATCAATCTTGTACTTGAATCATACACCATTGCAGTACCACAGCTGAAGAAACATATAAATTTGGATTGTTATACTAATGATCTATCATAAGTCATATTAGTTAATATGGACTGACAGGGGTTAGTTAATGCAGGAATGTTTATGTACTTACTTAACACATTTGACTTTGTTGGTAGAATTCCCACTTGAAATTGACAGTATAGTCCCAAAGAAGGAAGTATTTTCAGTGCCACAGTTAGGACATGGGCCCTTTAAAAAATTCCATGTTAGCATATCAAATCAACTGATTCAATATAAACTAAACTAGAAAGTCCCCAAAATGATACCTTTAAAATCAGAAAGTCATTTATAATGGCATTTGTAATTGACTGAGCCAGCCATACAATGAAGGGGACAGCTGCAAACCAAGTCAAAATGAAGCTATAAGGCTCTGGAATCTGCAGTTAACAATTCACATTTCAGAACCTGTTATAATCATTAATAGTATTTACTATTTTCAATTTTATAAAATATGAGATTAGAACCTGACCAGTTAGCAAATGAGGAGAACATACCTCTATCAGAGAATTGATCTCAAATCCAGTCACATCATCAAGGAAGAAGAACCTAATAGATCGTAAGGGGGAAAATGTAAAAAACCAAAAAAGTCATGACCTAACTTGTGCAAACGGTAACATCCACACCTCCCTGTAAAATGCAGAGGTAAAGGAAACACATACTTTTTCTGATCATTTGGGATGAAAACCTTTGATTTAAGAAAAGATAGAAAAAAAGTATGATACTAATACTAAAAGTATCTTAAATCTAGAATTGCCATATGACATAACTAGGACATGTTACAATATTTAAGAGATATAAGATTAGTGTGGATAGTGCAGTGCTGTTTCATCCTTCAGAAGACAACTGAATCAACAATATCAACATTCTAGGACCAATTTTAACCACAAGGAAACTATGCACATTCATAAAGGATACCAGGTATAAGCTGTTTTAATTCAATCTAAATTTAGATATCAGCAACCATAAACTCGGCAAGGTGATTTTCAAAAAGCAGTCTGGGAATCACGAGGAATACGAAAAAGTAAAGGAAAAATTTGTTGGACCCTGATGGAACTGTAGTGTAGTTTACCAGTTATGTTATTGGTCCAACAAATTGATTTGAATTTCCAGGCCAGTAATCCTTTCAACTATGTTGAATTTCTATTGTACAATCACATTTGCTTGCAGTCCAAAGAAAATGAAAGGAGCAGAAGCTAGCTGTATATTGGAATCTACAACTATACAAACATAGATTGACGAAGGGATATCACTTAATTGAGCTTATCGTATAATATAAGCACTTACACAAGTGTTTGGTTAAACTTATAAGAACAATTTACGAGCTCCCTATAAGTTGTTTTAAGCTCCCTATTAGCTTATGAATAAGCAGTTATATCTATGTATAAAATATTTTGACTTTATTCCAATAAGCTTATCAAATATGGTAATAAATAAGCGCTTATTTGAAAAGCACTAAGTTGTTTACCCAAAGGCATAACAGTGCTGATGTCTTCAAATGCTAGCACAGTTGCATATGTAAATGACAGATTATGGAATTAATAGTAACAGCTAGATAATGACACTCATGAGTCATGATGGATGAAGTGGCATGTAAAAACTCGACTTTGAACATTTGGAATTTCTGGGACTCCTTTTTTGTTCTTACTTATAATAAGTGAATCATTATTTAATCCTTGGACATACAAATATATGAAATAAAGGTAAACATAATTTTGATCTCGAATCTTTCGAAATGCACACAAGGGTAATATGACATTTTTTCAAACAGGTTTCACCTTGTATAACCTGTGGATCGTACAGACCAACTAATAGTGGTTGCTGGAATCAAAATTTTAGCTAAATTAAATACATCTATCAAAGTAACAGATAATGAAACTCTTTCATTATTGATTCATTGAAGAAGTGAAGTGTAAAGTGTTTACAACTGAGTAGTTAATAGCTACTAACATTAACTAACTCACTAATAGACACTTAGACAGTATGGCCTAACTAACTATAGGAAGTGGAGGGGAAAACAGTTGTGGTTACAATCAATCAGTTCTAACTTTCAATCTAACCCTAACAGTTTCTAGTAACTCCAATAACATCATGAACTACGTATTCAATACAGGGAAAGACAGTTACTTACAATCCCAGGGCAACCACAGTTGCTGGCACGTTTAGCAGGAACATCTTCAAGTAGTCAATAGACAGGTCACTGTAAACCTGCAAAAGGATGTCAACTAGATATTTTTAAACAGCCAAGATCAATTCCATTTTTCATCCACTTGTTTTAGTGTTTTTTAACCTTATTGTTTTAGAAATCAAATCCTACTTATCTAATTTTGTTTCACATATACCCTATTTTCACCTATTACCATTCTCAATTTCTCATCATTTTTTTCTTTCCTATCGATCATCTCCTAGTTTCACCTATTACCAATCTCACCAATTACTCAACCAAAGTATACTTTAGAGTAGTAACGCGCACCTTGCGACTGCGAATACTGCACCGTGGACCCTCAGCTACAATTTCACTGCCTTCCATCTAGAAACATCCATGAAATAAGTAAATAACTGACCACTGCTAGACCCTAGACACAGCAAGAATATAACATTTATTTATACAACATCATGTTAAAAGACATCTTATGCAATAATCTTTTTTCAAAACATTAAATACTCATAACGAAATTCATAAATCAATTTCAAATACAATTCCTAAGTACCTTTAGCCTGAGTTTCAATTCATCATACTCTTTATCGCTCATGATTGGTTTTCCAGACACATAACCCATAGCTGCTTCAAGAAATTTTTGCTCATCAGAACCTGTAGAGGCAGTTAACCAATAGAAAAAAGAGATTAATTTAGTTAATTAGCAGGAAATCATGCATGTATCATTAATTACAGTTGTTTCAGCTCCATACTTAGCATTACAACACTGCTCCCTTCCCACATTAGTTCTTCCTTGAGATTATCAAATTCCTCATTTGACATAATAGCCTTTCCCTCATAGTAGAATGCCTGTTCAACAACCAATTTCAAAATTCATCCTTATAACTTAAAATTAAATAATAACAGACAGGATGAAATAATCAAATTAAATGTGACCATACCTGCAGTGCTTGAAGAAAATCTTGCTCAAGTTCACCTATTGATTTCTTCTCTTTTATACTATCAACAGCATCTTTCTCAACCTTCCCTGAAATTAAGAGAAGAACAACAATTCAGCATGCAGAACAGAGCAATGAATTAATGAAAGAAAAAAAGATCAATAGTGTTGAGACCTTGTTGATCAGCAGAGGCCTTGGGGGAGAGCAAGAGTAGCCGGCGGCGGCGAAGGCATACGTTGCGGCGGCCATTAAATTGAACAAGGTGAGCCCGGGGAGTAGAAATTGAGGATGTTGGTTGTGTTGTGGCGGTGAATGGACGCTGGTATGTCAATGTGGATGCTAATTTGCTAGCCATGGTGGTGATGAATGATGGTGATTACTGTGTAGTGGTGCTATCAAGTGAAATTGGATGCATTTGGGAATTAAATTCAGGGTCATTTTTGTTTGGAGGGAAACAAAGAGTGTACAAAGATAAGGTAACAATGAATGTGTGGAGGGACTAATCTTGCTTTCACTGTCTGAGAATATCAAAATGATGAGTTTCGTTTCACCTATGTTTTGTCAGTTAATAAACGCCACAAGTATTCAATTGGAGGGAATCTGCTATAGGCACGTGGATCAGTTCTGCTCTCGTCACCTTTGCCACGCGTCGTCACCTGGGCATATCTGGGCCCCAAAGGAAGACCTTGTTTGGTTCAAAATCTAAAATAGATTAACTTATTTTTTGTGTGTATTGAGGTAGCCTTGTTTCATTATATCCCAGACAATCATTCCGGAAGAGAAGTTGCTGCATGCGAGGAAATGCTTGTGTGGATTTTTTGGTGAAAGTGGGAGCGGTTCAAGAGCGTGATTTTCTCCTTTTCCAGATCCCCTCCTGAAATGGAGTATTTGCTTATAGCAGATTCTCTAGGGTTTGTGACAGTTAGGCGGGTTTTTGATTTTTTTTTTCTCTCTTTATTGCTAAGTATAAAAAAATTTATAAGATAAAAATTGGGTCAAGCCCAGATCAAAGAGACTTACACTACTTGGGATACAGCCTAGAGAGTAACGGACCATGCGCCAACAAGATATACACATGAGAACAGGCCGCAAGTTGCTAAAACTTCTCCTTAGGAATGCCAATCTAGTTAGGTGAGTTAACTAGTTAAGGGTAGTGTTTTGACCAAAAAAAAAATGTTAGGTACTAAACTGTAAAGCACTACCCTTAACATTTTTTTAATGACACAAATGTTAGATATGTTAATGACACAAATGTTAGACTAAGTGTTTGATTATAAAGAGGTAGAACAACTCTCTTATATAGGGAGAATTAGGCATAAATTAACCCAAATGCTAATATGCTACTATTCAAGAGAATAAAAACATTGTGTTACGCTACAATACATATCTTCCAAAATTCAACAATGATGAACAGAGCTAAGCTAATAATGTGTCCCAGATTGACCACAAATGGGAATTACAAATGACCCTACCTAAGCTAATAATATGTACAAGATTTGTATCGATCATTTTCAGGAATTGTGTGACGGAAGCGCAATCAAGGTTAATCAATAATGTTATTTTCACACCTCTCTTTGAGGTGGAGAGAGATGGAATGAAGAGAAAGATAGGAAGAAAAGAAAAAATAAGAAAGAGAAAGTATTATTGTTAATAAATCATATAGATAGTAGTTGGCGTGTGAACGAATGAGAAACCAACAATGATATATACATACCTCATTTTTTAAACACTCAATTTCCACCTATTTTTGTTTTTATCTCTCTCCTTTTATCATCTATCACATCTCATACTTTCTCTCTCTTACTTTTTCTTTTCTTCCTATCTCTCTCCTCATTCCACCTCTTTCACCTCTACAAGAGGTGTGTAAATAACATTTTCCAAGAGAAACTAAGACTAAGACCGTTAGGCGACGAAACAGAGCTTCATCTGCCTGTCCTCAACCCACGTGTCTAATATACACAATTGAATGTTAAGTTCCTGATTGAGAAGCTCGTCACGTGTGATACCCAACACAACAATATTTTAATCAATCACTTTGACCATGTATTATATATACTTAGCAACCTGAATATGAAGTTAAAAGTGGAAGAGAACACAATAGTGTCATAGAATAAAAGAAAAAGAACCTAGCATTGTAATGGCGCCTACTGTTGTTGAGAGAGTTGAAAGCTTATCGGGCAGTGGGATACAATCTATCCCAAAGGAATATGTAAGGCCAAAAGAAGAGCTGGCAAACATAGGCGACGTTTTTGAGGAGGAAAAGAAAGTTGGGCCTCAAGTTCCGACGATTGACTTGAAAGATATAGACTCGCCGGACGAGTTTGTTCGGGCCAAGTGCAGGGAGAAGCTTAGGAAGGCAGCCGAGGAGTGGGGGGTGATGCACTTGGTGAATCATGGGATCCCGGACGAGCTCCTAAACCAATTGAAGAGTGCTGGGGCAGAGTTTTTCTCTTTGCCGGTCGAGGAGAAGGAGAAGTATGCAAATGACCAGGCGGCCGGGAATGTGCAAGGGTACGGGAGCAAGCTGGCCAACAATGCCAGTGGTCAGCTTGAATGGGAAGATTACTTCTTCCACCTTATCTTTCCAGAAGACAAGCGTGACCTCTCCATCTGGCCCAAGACACCATCATATTATACGTAAGTTTTTAATAAATGTACATTGCTCACTTATAAACAATGTTTTTACTACTAATTACATTTGGTAAAAAATTTCAAAAAAAAAAAAAGACATTTGGTAAATATTATTTATAATATATTTTTTATATGATAAAATTATTTTGTAAAATAACCATTTTAACTCATGAGCCGGAGTTTTCTTGATCCATAATAGTCAAATCCATATTTTTATGAGGGTACAAATTAAAGAATAAAATTTATTGAAAGTACAATTTTAAAATTATTAGAATTTTTTTTTGTCTTTAATTGGTGTCGTCACCCGTTGCATTACCCATTGCGTAGAAATATTAAATGTAAATTACAATTCACAAAAGTGCAAATATAATCTTAATTAAATGTGACCTCTAATATGCATCACTTTTAGAGTGGTGCAATTTTACACCACCTTTTTTAACTCGTTATAACAGGTCAACACATCTTTTTTTAAAGAAATTTAAGATATAACAAATTTTTAATGATATTTAAAAAAAAAATGTGTTGACCTGTTATAACCGGTCAAAGCAAGTGGTGTAAAAATGCATCACTCTAAAAGTGGTGCATATTAGGGAGACCCCTTAATTAAATGGTTGTGTAATTGATAATTCTTTTGTGGATCACAAATTCAATGTATCATTTTTAGGTGTATAAAATTACACGTCATTAAAGTAAAATTTGTAACGAATTGTGGTTATAAAAGTGACGTGTTGAGTTATTGCTCACACAAGAATGAAGAATCAATCATGTGAGATGTGTTACCACTCTATAGTAATTACATTCTTAAACATTATGGCTTCTAATGAAAAAATCTTGACTTATTGACTAGTTGGTTGAGACTTTCTTTTTCTTTTGAATAGTAGTAGATGTTTTGAGTTGGTTAAGAGGTGCCCTTTCTCTATTGATGTTAAGATTGTGATTTTTAAGGGTTTCCATTCTTTTGGGTTTCAGGTTATACAATTTTTTTTGAGATGTCATTCTCTTTTGGATTGTTTTGGTTCTTGTTACCGGTGCTATTTCTCTTTCTGAGATGGGTTGTGGGTCTTTTGTGGCACTTTAATTATATGAATTAATTGCTTTTTCTTAAAAAAGAAAGTTTTCAATAATTAGTGAAAAATGTTGTAATGAAACTTACTATAATTATCGTGTGAATAGAAAAAACTCATTGATTAATCTTTACCGTTTAATAGCTTGAAAGATTAGTCTCACAACTAGGGGTGTAAGCGGGTCTGGTCCGATCCGCGAATCCGATCCGGACCGAACACATTATGGTGGGTTGGATTGGATCATTGGTTCGGTTCGGATTTTTTTTATTGAATCCGATCACCATCGGTTCGGGTATCGGATTTGAGCATTAAAAAACCGATCAATCCGAACCAACCTAATGAATTGAGAATTTTCTTAACATTCAGCCCAAACACTTCCGCCCATTACATTGCATGTGTATATTTGTATTAGAGATGTTAGTTTTATTTTGATTATATGAATTATGTCATTATCGAATGTTATGTTCTTTAAAAATGTTGGATTTTTCTATATTTTTGATCATTTTCACGGTTTTAGAATAATTTTTATCCATATTTCTAAATAATATTTTTTTTATTTTAAATCCGACCATCCGAACCGAACCAATCCGATTGAGATCGGGTTGGTTTGGTTTGGGTTTAGAAGTAAAAATCATGAAATCTGAACCAATCCAAACCGAACATGTTTGATTGATTCGGACATTTAAACACTTTAAATCCGAACCAATCCGATCCGATTACACCCCTACTCACAACTATCAAGTTTTTAATCGTTTGTGACTTGAATAAACACAGGGAAGTTACCAGCGACTATGCAAGGCGACTAAGAGTGCTTGCGAGCAAGATACTGGAAGTGCTATCTCTGGAATTGGGTCTCGAAGAAGGAAGGTTAGAGAAGGAAGTTGGTGGAATGGAAGAGCTTCTACTTCAGATGAAAATCAACTACTACCCAAAATGCCCCCAGCCAGAGCTAGCTCTTGGAGTTGAAGCCCACACCGACATAAGTGCACTCACTTTCCTCCTCCACAACATGGTCCCAGGCCTGCAGCTTTTCTACGAAGGAAAATGGGTCACGGCAAAATGCGTTCCTGATTCAATCCTCATGCACATTGGTGACACCACTGAGATTTTAAGCAATGGTAAGTTCAAGAGCATTCTTCACAGGGGTTTGGTGAACAAGGAAAAAGTTAGAATATCTTGGGCAGTGTTCTGTGAACCCCCTAAGGAGAAAATCATCCTCAAGCCACTGCCTGAGCTTGTGACTGAGACCGAACCAGCGCGGTTTCCGCCACGCACTTTTGCTCAGCATATTCATCACAAACTGTTCAGGAAGGACCAGGAAGCTTCAGCCCAATCCAAATGAAGCTAGCGTCTTGATCTCATTCAATATTATTCAACCTTGTTGGCATTGCGGGCATGTTCTGTTATGAGTCTTCTTGGCTGGTGAACTTTTGTTGTTTTGTTGGAATAATAGGCCATCTATATGGCCTTAATGTTACATTTTTCAATAACAATTCTTATTATTCATGTAATTTCTGGATTTTGTTGATAGCATTGTGTGTTTCGTGATCATCTAAATTGAGTTCCTGTTTTCGTAAATTTGATGTTGTTGCTGCACTTAATTTCAACCGGATATCCCACATGTTGACTGGTTTTATGCAATTTCAGGTTTTTTGCGTGTGTCGAGCTAGTAGCTCGATCGATTTCTATTCAACTCGATTGAATCCATCAGATAAGTTTAATTTAAAAAATCATATGGCTAGCTCTTCCAAGAAGGTTTCTTTTATAAGCTAGACTCAAACTCAAGAATTTGATTATTTTAATGGGGTTGTTTAAATGACACATTGGAAAGTTTGAGTTAAATTCCAGGATTCGAATCATGGACCTTTTCCTTCCCAACCCTTATGTCTCATAGCTCTAACCATTTGAGCTAACCCTCGGAGACAATCACATTAAAGATAATTAAGTGATTTTTTTTGAAACTGATAATTAAGTGAATTGAAATTTCTATATTATATTTATTAATTTATTTATAAAAATTTACATTGGTCCATTAAGTTGTGGGTTAGTAACCACAAGAGTTCCTTTAAATAAAAAAATCACAAGAGTTATTTAGACAACCCTTATTTTAGTAGATACTTAAAAATAGTTTACAATTATTTTTTAATTATGTTTAAATTTAAAGGAACATTTAAAAGGTGAGATGAATTATTTGTGAGATAAGGACACAATGGTGGAGAAAAAGAGTAGTGAGGGTGAGGAGAAAGAGAAAAAATAGAAATTGATGATTTTTTTGGGGACTAAAAGTGATGCACTAACTTGGTTCATCACGTAAGTAATTTGTTGTCGTTTGTCCTTATTCTGTGATATTCTCCATATAAAGCTTCTGGCTATTTGGTTCGGCCTGAAGGTGGCTTGGGATCACATGCACTTCAAGATTCATTGTTTCTCAGATTCTCTCCATGCTGTGAACTTAGTCCTATGACCCTCGACGTCCCATCATGTGCATGTCACCTTGATTTGGAATATCAAAGGTTGGGAGGTGAGTCAGGCTCATTCCTTCAAAGAGGGTGCAAACATTTTAGCTTGAGCAGGTGCGTGCCTGTCATTGGATTTCTTTTTTGTTCAAGATCCTCTGCCTGATCTTGTACCTCTTCTGACTGTGGATGCAACTTGACCTAGTTTTAAAAACCTAACACATTTTTTTTTCTTAAAAGATATATTTACTTTTCAATAAATAAATAAATTGGAGTGTTCATTTTAAAAGTGTGATACTCTTATTCAACAAAACAAAAAAGGCTTAAATATGTTGGAGGCCCCTATAAAATAGGGTTCCTTTGGTTTAAGCCCCTACAAAATTTTTTCTTGGGAATAAGCCCCTAATGAGAAAATAATATATAGTGATAAGCCCCTGCCGTCAACTTCCGTTAAAAAATATATGAGTCAGCAAACGGAGCTGACGTGGACCTTTGCCACCTCATCAAGTGGGCCCACAAGCTGTTGACGTGGAAATGAGAAGAGAAATATGAAAATGTCAAATGTGGGATTTGAACCCAAGACATAGAGCATAATGGGCAACATCCTTCCCACTAGGCTACAAGCTGCATCTTTAATACAAATGCAAAATTTGATATATATCTCATTTAAACTAACAATTTTTTTTAAAAACACCATAATCAGGATTCGAACACCATAAATGGAGGATCATACTCAATGTCCTTACAATTGAGCCACTGGCTCATTTTGTTATTCATGCGCACAACAATATATATATATATATATATATATATATATATATTATGTAAAAAAAAGAACAAGAATTCAACCCCACTTAAATCATAAAAAACTATTATTTTGTTCTTTCAGTATATATACTCATTAGTACTTAAAAAAAGTCAATATATGAACTCTAATAAATTTGTAAGATTTAACTTTTTTACGTTTTAAAGTTTTGTAAATATGTTTTTCTATTTACATTTAATATTTTATTTTGTTTCAAATTGATACATTATATAAGAGCGTCTAAGAGCCTAAAAATGTAATTTTTAGATCTACCACATCAAATTTATTTAGCATTATCAGTTTGTTTTTAAATATATATTTAGTTTTGCGCTAAAAATACATGCATAAATTAGGCATTGACTTAGTGGTTAGAGCCTCCTCCATGAACCTCTATGTTTTGGGTTCAAATCATGCTTAGGACATTTTTAAATTTTTGGTTGAAATATTAGCAGCTTCAGTTTAAATAAGATATATATTAAATTTTGCACTTATACTAATGATGCAGCTTGTAGCCTAGTGGGAAGGATGTTGCCCATTATGTTCTAGGTCTTGGGTTCAAATCCCACATTTGGCATTTTCATATTTCTCTTCTCATTTCCACGTCAGCAGCTTGTGGGCCCACTTGATGAGGTGGCAAAGGTCCACGTCAGCTCCGTTTGCTGACTCATATATTTTTTAACGGAAGTTGACGGCAGGGGCTTATCACTATATATTATTTTCTCATTAGGGGCTTATTCCCAAGAAAAAATTTTGTAGGGGCTTAAACCAAAGGACCCCTATTTTATAGGGGCCCCCAACATATTTAAGCCAACAAAAAAAGTGATACTTGTACTTCCCAAAAGAAAAAGAAAAAAACATGGGATAAGTTGTGTTGTATCGTTTCGTTGTATACTAAAACAGCAACTGAAACTAAAAAAATATATAAAAGAAGCATCAGTACGGCACGGCCATTCGCGACAACGGAAGAAGCCGGAACTGATAACTCAACTGCTAGGGTTCCGGCGCCACATTCCTCACTGTCACGGAACTACTTCCTCCGCCGCCAGCCACTCTTCTGCGAGTGAGTGAGTCTCTTCGAACTCTCTTCTTCTCTTTCTCTAAACCAAAATGGTATATTATGTTGAATCAATGCTTCTGTAACAAACTCTAGTTAGACTTGAATTATAGTCTGGAAATGCTTTCGGTTATTGTAGACTATGCTACTCTTAATTCTTGATTTTCTTCGCACTTTTCAGTTGCAATTTGGGAATTGAGACCTTATTATAGTAACCAGTGCTTGTATAGTTACACTGTTGAAATGTTTTCTGTTCATTTGCTATTTAGAAGTAGTAATCATCATTAAAAATTTTCCAAATTTTCAACTTACTTATTATGAATGCCTGAAATGAATGAACAAGAGTTGAAATATGCGGAATGCAGTAGTTTTGTCAATTTAGGATATTACAAAATACTTACATGATTTCCCCCTTTCTGGTAGTTCTGATCAAATTCTTCCTTCACCATTTGGGATGGGTTATGGCATCCATAAATTCTTTATGCTGGACTACTCACTGCTGAGGCTGAAGAAATCAAGCATTTCCCCATATTCAAATATGTAAAATCCATGAAATTCAAGCTAGAGAAAAGAGCTAGAGCCTATTGTTTGCATTGAACACACTACTTTCAAATATATGGTATCTAATGATAGGATTATAGTGTATGTATTTTCTAAATTTAAAGGGACAGCAATCAGAAATTCAGAGTCCTAGTGTTGTGCTGAGTTTACCACAATATATGCAGAAGGATGGTTTTAATATTTTTTACTGAAAATAACACATATGGGGGGTTAGTGTTTGAAACCTTTTATCAATCTCGAGTGATATCGAGATTATGAGTTCAGGGTGCCAAGTCTTGTTATAACAAGTGTAAACTTGGTTTTGAGCAATCTCGGGTGATCTCGAGCAGCCCCACGATATTACCAGCGAGTTCATGAGATCATGGAACATGGTGCTGGTCAAAATAAGTTTGAGACAGGGACATTTTAGTCATTCTCGGTATCCCATTAGGGTTTTCATTTCGATCTTCCCTCATTCCGAGTTCACAAAAAATCAATCAGCCCCCTCTTCTTAGTTCTCTCTCTCGGAGCCTCCACCTGAGAACCACGTCCGCGCCTTTCCAATGTGGAATTCGGGTGTGGCTCCTGCGACGCCCCTCTGCTCTTCTTTTCCTATGCTCCGACGCGGATCCTCTGCTCCGAAGGTACAACTCTCCTCATATCTCATCACTCTTCTCGTCTCTCTGTTTCGTTTTGGCAATGGTGAATGACCTCTGTGCTGTTTTCTGTTTTGGCAATGGCCTGATTCTGATTCTGATTTCGTTTTGGTAATGGTGAATGGCCTCTGTTCTGATTCTCAATTTCTGCCTTGGTTGAGTCTGTTCAGTTTTGGCCTGATTCTGATTTATCTTTTAGGATAGCATGTCTCAAGTTGAAGTGTCAAAAAGCTCTAGGCAACAAAGCTTCTTCAAACAAAGCTTATAGCATTATTATGGTTTTAGTGTGTGTCTCCATCATTATTATGGTTTTTTTGATTTTTTTTCTGCATGAGGTTACAATACGAGTTTACCCTTCCACAAGATTACTTAAACTCTTGAGTTTGACAACCTTGCTATTTACTAAGTTCCTGTGAGTTCGGCAAAATAACCATGTATCAAAATTAATGTCGCAATCCATGGTTTCAGCACAGTTGTTTTTACTTCTTACAATTCTCTTCTATTTGGTAGTATTTTAGGTGGTTGGAGTGTCCATTCCGCACTCTGATTTAAACTTTCAAAATTTCATGACAGGTAAAGCGGGTCATGTCTTCAGACAATGTGAAGGAAAATGCATCAGTAGTTGATTTGTCAGGGGTTGAATGGAGTCATGACACTGGAAATTCAGATGAGCCAGGTTATCCTAATATGTTCTCTTGCGCCGTACATATCATGTGTAATGTGAGCTAAGGAGCTTCTGTTGTTCATAAGTTATTTAGAAGATTTGAAGGGAAGGAATGGAATGAGAAAAATTATAGCACATTTCATACATGCATGTACATCTCTATATATAAATATATGCTTGTGATCAGTTTTCCTTTTGTTTTATTTGGCATTGGAAATTTAATTTATTTTCTCTTTCAATGTGTGATTTATTTGTGTTCCTTTTGTTAGAGAGCTCAAGTTGCAAGTTTAATGAAGACACTAATACAACTAGGGCAGATAAAGTGAGACGTTCTCATTCTCAGAAAGGGAATCCAACTGGAACTGGAGTGGGAAAATTGCAGAATAAAAAATATTTTATCATTAAGAGTTTGAGCCATCAAAATATCCGTTTGTCAATGGAGAAAGGAATTTGGGCCACTCAAATCATGAATGAGCCAATACTGGATGAAGCTTTTCATGTAAGATCACTCTTATTCAGATATCAATGATATAAAATGAACTTTCTTGAGAATTATTTGCATATTTTGCAGAATTCAGATTGTGTAATCCTTATATTCAGTGTCAACATGAGTGGTGCTTTCCAAGGGTACGCAAAAATGGTGTCCTCCATTGGGCGGAGGAGAGACAATGTTTGGCGTGAGGGAAGCGGTAAAAGTAATCCTTGGGGTCGCAATTTTAAGGTCAAATGGCTGTGTTTGAATGACTTGCCTTTCCATGAGACTCTTCATCTCAAGAATCCATTGAATGATTATAAACCTGTTAAAATTAGCAGAGATTGCCAGGTTTCCTTTTATTCTCCTTAATTTTCCTCTTGCACCCTGGAAATTGTGCATGTGTTTATGTGACTCTAGTCAAGTGCCCATTACAGGAGTTATCTCCAGATATTGGTCTAGCCCTTTGTGAACTCCTTGATGCTAAGAATAATGCAGATGGCCTGCTGACCGGGTAAGTTTTGTTGAGAGGTGAAAGATACTGTGTTTTCAGCTGCATTTAGGAGGCTTGCTGCTCATTGGTCTTTGCATATGTGCAGTTCATCAAGGTATAATTTTTCTTCGAAGGGTCATGCGAAGACTCCAAGTTCAATGGGATATAATGATTGTAACTTGCCCTCACTGCATTTGCCATGGTCAATGCCCTTGCCTTATTCTTCATCGTTTTACCAAAATCAAGATTCATCAAACCAGAGATTTGATGAAACAATGTACACTGGAGTATTGCCTATCACTTCTGAGTCATCGAAAGTGGCAGGGATTAAACGTTCTCATTTTGATGGTCAAATTTCAAAGCCAGTAGTGGACAAGGATGTGGGTTCTGGATTTTGTGCTTGGGATTTGTCTTCAAAAAGCCCTTTAGCCAGTATCCTAACCGAGGATGATTTTCTTAACATGGTATTGGGAAATTATCTTTCCTCCTCTAATAAATTATTTTGTTCTTCTTCCTTTTATTTCACTTTTTTATTAGTTGCCCATAAGAATCTGCTTTGAGGAATGGCTTACAATTATGTGCATTTGGCAAAGTGAAAACCCATGTTATAGTATATTTGTTCTGAAAAGAAGAGCTATCTAATGACTTACATGGTCTCATCTTGTAAGGAATTCTGAGTAGTATCTGTTTATGCATCCTGTTAATTATATGGTGGCAAATATCATCTGAGTCTTGGGATTCTAATTTGTGCAAAAAAGGTTTATGTTGGTTCTTTTGTTAATTGTTGTGAAAGCCCCGTTATGTCCTCCACTCCTTAAGTCCTTTGACGCCTTGTGTATATCAGCGATATGACCCATAACCTATATATTCGGATGAAATATAGAATTATCCTTTTAGGCTGCCTCATGATTTGTGGAGAACTTGTAAACAAAAAAATTATAATCACAATAAATGAATATATCCAGATACTGGTTTTGGAACACACTGACCAGACGTGTAGGATCAATTTGTTATTTAGATTTGGATCAGTGGACATCTGAAAAGCGTGTGAGGATGAAGCCACATTTTACCCATCCCGCAACCTTCATTATACAAAAGCTTATTTGAATTTTGATTGATGTCTGTGTTCTTTTCTTAAATTGGATGTTTTCAAAGGGAGAACTTCTATCTTTAATTTCCTTAAGTATTGGAACTTTTTTATGTTAAGGCCTTTAAAATTCTTGCTCACATTGTTCCTACATGAACTCTACTATATAGCTAATTTGAATTGACATGCTTATGTAATTGGTGTGCCTTTAATTGTTTCAGATTCAGACTGCTTGTTTCTTCTGCTAATTTTGGTTGTGTGTGTCTGTTTTGGTTGCAGTCCTATGAAGAATACTTGGAGGTCTATAGCAGATTCAGGAAACAGTTTCGCGTCAGTGTCAGTGTCAGTATGCTGATAAATATTATTTTCACTATTTTCTTATCTATACGTGTATCTACCACAGAAGCCATAACCAAAGCCATCACAATTCTTACAGGAAACTAAACCATCTAGGAAACAACAGGAAAGGTTGAGACGTAATTCGTATGGTGATGATGATAGGTGAAGATCTTTCCTCTTGTTCAATTCCAAATTATAAGTAGCCAATTCTGAGATTCCATAGCCCGGATGCATTTTGCAGGAATTTAGGGGAGGTTGATAGCAAAAGGAGCAACTCTAATGGGAGGATGCATCCGCCATCTTTGCCTAGGATATAACTGCTCCTCCAACATGTTAGCATTTGGTCACTTACATTTTGGACTTGTGGTATTAGCATCCCGTAAGGTGGTCCTTTTCCATAAGCAACTGCGAAATGGAAGTTAATAGTCATTTGCCTAAAATTAGGACTTAATATTGTACCTCATAATTCATATTAACTTTGATGTGGTTTATTTGAGGCTTGTTCAATTGTACAAATTAGATTTAGATTGGCCAAAATACAACTTGTATACATATTGTGCTAATTTCCTCACAAACGTGCCATCAGAGATGCTTCTTTCGGTTTAAGGAGAAGTCTTTTTTTTTTTGTTTTTTCAATCGCATGAGAAGAAATTCAAATGTTGCCTGTTGCCAATTTTCTGTTGGATGGAACAAGAAGAGTAGCTCGCATGCTCTCTCTAATTTAGAGGGCCCGCCCTCTTCTTATCAATTACTAAAATGTTAACCTGTGTGCTTGGCACAAATCAAGGTGAATTAGCAGTCCTAGGCCAACACGATGCAGGTCATTTGTTATGTTTACTATTATGAGCAATTGACCAAGTGGATCCATTCCTGTATATATATTTGTTTTACACATGCATGGTACTAGGCCAAACACGAGCAACTTCCTGTTTCTTCAGCAAATTCCAATTAATGATGGAAAAAAGCAAGTACGGGATGGAGCTTGTATTGGTTCTTGGTCTCATTTTCATGCTCATCTTCATAATAGCTGCAGTAGAGAAAGGACAAGAGCATGGCAGCTTAATGACTTATATTGTTCATGTAAAAAAGCCCAGAGAGTGAAGGTCCTCCCTCTTCAATCCACATAAGAATTGCATAACTGGGCACCTACTCATTCCTGCCACAAACCTCCAACAAGGACCGAATGAATTTCCCTTACCACAACCTCGCCGCTGGATTTGCTGTGAATCCGACCTGAGAGTACTCTTTCACTGCACATAACTCACACTCAAGTTTCTTGGGGTTGGGACAAGGACCGGACTGTGGAACGATTCCAACCTTGACAAAGGTGTTTGGATTCATAGACATTGGCATCTACCTCTTACATCAACATTTCTGCTGAAGTGATCCTTTGTAGTCTCCAAATTGTTTTTAGATGTTCCTTATCTTCTAGACATAGTTACAATAAATTTTTCTTCACTTCTGTATTTAAAAAGTTCAGTATCTTTGATTATCTCAGACTTTCATTTTTCACAATTTACATCCCCTTATTAAATTCATCACCCACATGCCCTGTACCTTTTCATCTTTTACATTCATCAGAATTTCCAAGATCAAGGGAATTCTTTCTTCATTCACCAGCAAACATTACATGTATAAAATATTTCAAAAATTCAAAAACAAGTACATTTCAAGGATTTCAACAAATTTAGATACTTTAGCTAATGAAGCACATGAACAACTTATTAACTAGAAAGTTAAGGGTACATCCATAACAGATTAACAGTGTCATGCTCTAATTTCTTATCAAAGGAAAATAAAAGATATAGGG
The DNA here is from genome assembly GCF_012489685.1 of Lotus japonicus. Taxonomy (NCBI): domain Eukaryota; kingdom Viridiplantae; phylum Streptophyta; class Magnoliopsida; order Fabales; family Fabaceae; genus Lotus; species Lotus japonicus. Next base: position 92,651,262 of record NC_080042.1, on the reverse strand, counting down.
CTTCTAACAGAGTATTTTCCAGATACCCACTTCAGAGAGCCCTGAGCAAACGTGTGATTGTCTCTGTCTTCGGAAAAGGGGATAAAAGAAACAGAGTATGTAAGCTTTTGCCCCACCTCAGTGAATGTTAACTGAGCAGGACTTAGACTCATACCTACTCCCACAGGAACACCAATTTCCGCAGTGTATGTTGAGTTCGCAGGTCCAACATTTGCCACTGTTCTTGTATATAACTGTGTAGTGTTCCCCAACAGAATAGAAAATGACGGATAGTTAAGCTCTGCTTCAGCTATGTGATTTACCTCTGAGCACCTCACTCTCTGCTGCAAAATCACTCCAACTTCTCTGTCCGTGTAATTCAAACCACATAAATAAGGAATATAATCATTAGGTTCAATGTCATAAACAAGCCCTGGATCGTTTGCTTTCACAGGGTTTACATGTCCTGCACCAGTGGCGAAAACATCTGCAGGTACAAGCCTCTGGTCCAATATAGGGGTCCCTCCAAGATTCACCTGAGAAGCAGTGGTCATGATTGCTGATTTTATTGCAGCAGGGGACCAATCTGGATGAGAATTTTTCAGCAGAGCCGCAATGCCACTGAGATGAGGACAAGACATTGAGGTACCTGAAAAGCCAAATGTTAGGAGTGTAGACAGTGAGGAAAAATAGAGACACAAATGAGTTGCATGTGTTCCGTCGATATAGTCTAGAGTTCGATTTTTGTTGCGTTGAATTTCAACATGCAAAAAGTATGTGGGCTTATGCATTGTTCGGATTTCAAGCTCACTAGCCTATTGCGTGAGAGACATGTTAGAAATATAATTAACGTCATGTAAAGATTTGTACTATTTGACGTCTACTTTATCATAACATTACCTGAAATGATGTTGAATGGTGGGGTGGTACTGTTATCCAAAGACACAGGCCATGCAGCTAGAATGTTCAATCCTGGTCCAATGATGTCAGGTTTCAGAATCCCTGGGCTTGCTTTGCTTGGTCCTCTAGAAGAAAAGGAAGTAACTTGAGGGGCAAGTAGGTTTCCAATAACAGTTCCTTCAAATAAGATTGTAGCTGTTGGTGTTGAAGTTGAATTTATGTATTCTTTGAGGGCTAACCCAGCTTCATAACTTATGTGCACAGCAGGAAGAACATGAACATCAGCGATGGGATTGAAGTCTTCAAGTACACTGTTCATGAGGATCATTGCTGCACCACCAGCATCTTTAACCGCTTTCCCTTTGAACACTCTCGGAACAAATCCACCATCCTCGCATAACACTACCTTTCCCTCAACATCTGATCTGTTCAAGGATTCAGGGGCACAGAAAACAGAGAAATTATTGTTTCCATTTGCACCTGCATACACCAGTGGCAACAATGAAGGTGCAAAGTCTTTAGGCTGAAACACTGATTGCCCAACATACTCTTTCCCATTCCCAAGCTTCGCCGTTGCCATGATTGTTCTATCAATGCTGCTTGCACCAACGGTGAGAATCCATGGAGCTTCATTGGACAGAGATGAATAAGCAGGGCCAGAGTTAGCAGCAGAACAACTAACAAATATTCCTTTCTGAATTGCCCCAAATGCACCTAAAGCAATTGGGTCTTCAAAGAAAGGACCAGAGGGTCCTCCGAGGGAGAGGGAAAGAACATCAACGCCGTCGTCAACGGCGGTGTCCATTCCTGCTAATATTGCACTCTCAGAACAACCCACCAGGCCACATACCTTGTACATTGCTATGTGTGCATCAGGTGCCATGCCAACTGCGGTGCCGTTCGCATTGCCGTATACGTTAGCACCCTGCACTGGTCTTCCAGCGGCGGTGCTAGCCGTGTGAGTTCCATGACCAACGTCATCAAATGGAAGTGTTAGATTTTTTGTTTTGACAAAATTTCTTGCGCCAATGATCTTGTTGTTACAAGTCCTCTTCCCTGTGAATTCACAGATACCATTCCATTTTGCAGGTGGAGAAGGCATTCCCTCGTCTGAAAAAGAAGGGTGGAAGGGGGATATCCCTGTGTCCAAGATTCCAATGATGACCCCTTTGCCAGAATTGGAACCTTTCCATAGTCCTAATCCTTGTTGCAAACCCAAGAAGCTTGGAGTGTGTGTTGTGTGTAGAGATAGAATTTTTTCAGGACGTGCTGACACAACCTCCTCGTTCTGTTGCAGAGCTTTGGCTTCTTCAGGGGTCAGTTTCACAGCAAATCCGTTCACAACGTTTCGGTATGTGAAGACAATGCGTTGGTTCGTTGTTTTTGTGCTCTCTGGTAGTAGGGAATAGTAAAAAGTATGCAAATCATCAGATTGAATAACCTGAGGCTTTCTGACATGGACTATGTAAGTCGACAAGTTGCTTTGATCTTCATCTTCTAGTTCTGTGAATTCAAGATTTTGGGATGCTGCTGAAGCTAGAGAGACACTAAGGACTAAAATGAGAGCAAGAAGCAAAGAAAATTGGACCACCTTGGTCATGTTTTGCAGAAGAAACAAACAGAAAATGGGTGGTTCTTGTTTGTTAATTAGATTGTTCTATCCCATGCAATTGTTATATAGTGTGGAGGAGTGAAGACCATGAACAATTGGACATGGAAGTTACCGATTGCCGAAGGTTCATGTAGCTGGATGATGATTACAAAATATAGAAGTTATAAATTAAGGCATTTGATTTGCATGGTGATGAACGCTTGTTTTGGTTTCTCCGGTTCTCAACCTTGGTGGGTGGGCATCGGACACGGTCACATCCCATTGTAACAACAAAAGTGGTACATCAATATCAATAAGGTAAGGAAAATGACCTTTAAGACTTTTCTACCTCTATCTACCTACGAGAGAAATAGGATGGGAATAGAGACAATTAAGAGATATGATGGATGATGTGATAGAAAAAAAAAAAGAGCTAAAAAGAAAGAAAAAAACAAGTGGATATGAGATGGAAGAAAAAAAATGAAGTGTGAACCAATCATTGTACCAGAAAATGACCATTTCAACTTCTCCACCTCCACCTATGGAGAGAAATAAGAAGAGAAAGAGATAGGAAGAGAAGATAGATAATTGAGAAAAATAAGAAGAGAAAGAGATAGGAAGAGAAGATAGATAATTGAGAAAAATAAGAAGAGAAAGAGATAGGAAGAGAAGATAGATAATTGAGAGAAATGATAGATGATAGGAAAAGTTAGGCTTTAATTTGCTTTAGAGCAACTTCATCCGTTCTTAAAAGTGAGTTCTGAGGTTAAGAACTAAGAATCAGGTTCTAAAGCATTGAAGAGTGCTGATGTGGAGTTATTAGTTTTTAAGAACCCTTTCTTGGCTAAGCAACTTTGTTTTATGAAAAAAAAAATAGAACTAATGTGATGCCGTGAGATCAGAGGAATAATGCTAAGAACTCAAAGTTAAGAACTAAAGATGTGATGATGAGTGATAATGCGATATAATTAAAAGAGAAGAGAGAAATAATAAAATAAAGGTGAAAATAAAGTGAGAATGTGAATGAGTGATAACTCCATTAAATATTAAGGAGAAAAAGTATTTTGCCACTCAAATTCACTCACACCTAGAGGGAGATATTGAGAAGAAAGAGAGAGAGGCGATTGACGAGTGACTTGATGAATGATATGATAAAAAAGAACATAAAGATATGAAGAGAAAATAAGTGGAATTGAAATGAAAGAGAAAGTGAAGTCAAAATGTATCAAAAGTCAGTATGAAGGATGCACTGCAAAATGGATCCTCTCTAACCATATTCTCAGGGAGCTAAGATTGTTTGATTTTTTTATTTAAGTTTTTAGTCCCAATAAAATATGAGTAATTTGGTTTAGCTCCCAACTAATAAAATCGAAACATTTAGTCTTTTCTTTTACTTAATTATACTTTTAGTCCCCCATTTTATTCCATCAAGTAAAAATATTGCAATTGTCGTCCCCACCTTTAACTCTGTTAGCTTAGTCTTCCATCCTCTTTCCATCGAATTTCTAACATTTTTTTTTGTTTAAGGTAACTATTTTAATTAAGTGATTTGACAATCTGGAAGGAGAGAGAAGACTAGCAAAGATATATCACAATGATATATTCACACCTCATTTTTTATACATTTAATTTTCAACCGTGAACAAACAATTATTCATCAATTCACATGAGAAGTACATGATACCGTAAAAATGAGTCACTTTTTTTTTTTGACAGAAAAAAAAGAGTCACTTTAAATATGCCTCTAATTCACATTTTTAGGCTATCATTTTAAGCCCTGAGTTGTTGGAATTGTCAACCGAAAAGAGTTTCACGCTTAAGGTGTTGTTATAAGTCACTTTCAATTATTCCCGTAATTATTTTTAGTTTTGCATTTTTTTTTTCTTTTTCAATTTTTATCTGTTTTCATCGCCTTCAATTTTGATTTGAAGGTTATCTCATTTCACATAGTTCAGCTATGAAGATGGTCTTGTTCACAAGGTAAGTTAGATATTATTTTAGGATATATAGTAGTAGTGTATATGAGATTAAGAGATTTTGGTGTTTTGGGTTTGTAACTCTTTTTGCATGTCCTTTAAAGGAGACAATTACGTTACTTTAAAAAAAAGACAATCATGTTTGACACAAGAAAAATAGATCACAAGTACGAACCAAGGAAAAAAAGAAAAGTAACGGGTTAACACATTAAATAAAATTAACAAACCAATTAAATAAGATAATTTTCCGATATAGTAAAAAAAACCAATTGAATAAGATAATAATATTTTTTAGGAAGATAATTATAACATTTGAATGTGGAAAAAAATTCTTTTGAAAGGGCAACTGCCTCATTTCTATTGGTTAATACTTGGTATCATCATTTACCTGCACGTTCCAAAGCAGCATGTTTGGATGTCGGTTGGACACGCATCAAATCATGTCGGCAGAGATTCTTCGTATTGTGGCTCTTTGAAGTCTAAAGTGGATTTCAAACGTGTAACCAAACATGGACCGGGAAACACTTGGCAAATGTATCAATTAGAATTTAGATCAAGGAAGTGATGCAGTCATTTGAATATGAATCTTAACTTTAACCTTATCTCTCTACTTGCAGCTTAAGAAGTGATGTGTACATTTCAAAAGCGTTATTTTAACAAATTAATTGACAGTGAATAAATGAACTCCTACAAACAAGAGAAGCCTATGAATTTTCCTAGGCATATTGATTTCATTCTCTTCTTTATTTCTTGAGCAGCACCCTCTCTATCTTCATGCATAAATTAATGTATCACTTGAAAATGACAGAGATTGGGGTCCTAACAACGTGTTTATCAGACACCCACGTGATAGCACCCTGAGCAAAAGTATGGTTGCCTCTATTTTCTTTGATTTGTGGGATAAAATCCACAAAGTATGCAACCTTCTGGTTCACCTGCGTGAAGGTGATCTGACTAGGACTCACGCTGATACCCATGGCCAAAGGCACATCAATTTTCACAGTGTAAGTTGAGTTAGCAGGTCCAACATTTGTCAACGTTCTGGTGTAGAACTGTGAATCAGACCCCAACAGAATAGAAAATGAGGGGTAATTGAGTTCTGCTTGTGCTATGCTTTTCACATTGAAACATCTCACACTCCTTTGCACAATGATTGTAACTTCTCTGTCTGAGTAACCCAAACCACACAAGTAAGGAACATAATCCTCTGGCTGGATATCGTAAACAAGCCCTGGATCATTTGCTCTTACTGGGTTAACATGGCCAGCACCAGTGGCAAATATGTCAGCAGGTTGAAGCCTTTGATCAAGTATGGGCAAGCCTCTAAGGTTAAGTGTGTTAGCAGTTGTCATGATTGCTGATTTGATAGCAGCCGGGGACCAATCAGGGTGAGCGCTTTTTAGCAGCGCAGCAATGCCGCTGAGGTGAGGACATGACATTGAAGTGCCTGAAATTATGTCAAAAGCTGGGATCTTGTTGTCCACAGACACAGCCCATGCAGCAAGAATGTTCACTCCCGGACCAATGATGTCAGGTTTTAGAATCCCTGGGCTTTGCTGGCTTGGACCCCTGGAAGAAAATGCAGCAACAGAAGGAGCTAGAGAGTCACCAATTATGGTTCCTTGGAATAAAACTGTTGCGGTTGGTGTGTAGGTTGAGTTTATGTAAGCTTTGATAGCTAAGCTAGCAGCATAACTGACATGCACAGCTGGGAGAACATGAGCATTGGCCAAGGTAGTGAAGCCGAAGTTTTCTATGTTAGCAAGTATCATGGCAGAACCACCTGCATCTAGAACTTCTTGACCTTTTGCAATAAATGGGATTCCTCCACCAAGGTCACACACCACCACCTTTCCCTTGACATTGATGTTCCGTAAGGATCCTGGTGCACATAAGGCAGAGGAGTTGTTTTCTTCGGCAGCAGCATACACGAGTGGTAACAATTGAGAAGAAAAGTCCTTGGGTTGGAACAATGTTTCCCCTTCATATTCTGCACCGTTTCCAAGCTTTGCTGATGCTGAGATTTTTCTATCAATGGTGCTTGCTCCCACTGTGAGAATCCACGGCGCCTCGTTTGACAGAGAGCTGTAGTGAGGGCCAGAATTTGCAGCAGAACAACTAACAAAGATTCCTTTTTGAGTTGCGGCGAAAGCACCAATTGCAATTGGGTCTTCAAAGAATGGGAGAGAGCCTAAACCGAGAGAGAGGGAAAGAACATCCACACCATCCTCAATGGCTATGTCCATAGCAGCTAAGATAGCACTTTCAGGGCATTCATCTTTCACTTTGCTGCTGCAAACTTTGTATATTGCTAAATGAGCATCGGGTGCCATACCAGCTGCTGTGCCACGAGCATTGCCAAAAACACTTGCACCCTCAACAAATCTGCCAGCAGCCTCTGCGGCAGTGTGAGTTCCATGGAAGAAATCTTCATAAGGAGGCTCTTGGATTGCGCTTTTGACTAGATTTCTCGCACCAATGAGCTTGTTGTTGCACACTGAGCCCCCTGTGAATTCACAATGGCCTTTCCATTTTGCAGGTGGAGGCGGCATTCCTTCATCATTGAAGGATAAGTGAAAAGGGTATATGCCTGTGTCTATGACTCCAATTATAACACCTTTGCCAAGGTTGGAATCATTCCACAGTCCTTGTCCTTGTCTCAAACCCAAGAAGCTTGGAGTGTGAGTTGTGTGCAGTGAAAGAGTCCTCTCGGGACGGATTGACATAACTTCCTCCTTCTCTTGCAGAGCATTGGCTTCTTCTGGGGTCAATCTCACCGCAAATCCTGAGGCTACGTTGCGGTAAGAGAAAACCATTCTGTCCTTGTTGGAGGTTTCTGGCAAGAATGAGTGGTGCCAGGTATGCAACTCTTCTGTGGATTGAAGAGGACCTTCAATCTCTAGCTTTTTTACATGAACAATGTAGGTTGTTAAGTTGTCATGCTCTTGGCCTTCCTCTGCAGCAATTGAAGCTGGAATGAAGCTGAGCATGGAAATGAGGCCAAGAAGCAATACAAGCTCCATCCTATACTTGGTTTGCTCCATCTTTAATTGGAATTTGATGAAGAAACAGGAAGTTGCTTATGCTTGGCCTAGTGCCATGCATGTGTATAAATATGTATGCAGTGCAGTGGAAAACAAAGTGGGTGTGATTTGTCATAGTGGAAAGTTTAACAAGGACCTGCATTGTGCTGGCCTTGGACGGTTTATTTGTCTTCATTTGTGCCAAAGCACACATAGTCACATAGGTAAATATGAAGATTAAGGAAATTAATATTAAAAGTAAGGAACTGGCATAGCAATACCCGCTGTTCGATGTTGATTTTTATGGACTAGGTAAGGTTGCCATTAGGCACACAGTACATCATCGATGGAAGATTAATGCAGAATGTTCTTCTGGGCTTAAATAAGTTATGCACAAAGGGACAATTTGTATATTGTTTCTCCATTTATTCTAGGCTAAACTTTGTTATCTAATTTCTCCATGTCTGAAAATTAGTCTGGTATCATCTCAGGTGAACACATCACAGTTCACATGACATGTCACCAGGGACGGAACTGAGATAAAAATGAGAAATAGATGGGAAAAGACGAGAAACAAATTTTGAGGGGGGAGAATATAACATTTGAATACTACATTATTTTTCTCTTAGCGGCCCCATTTTTTATGCACCTTAATCTTTTTTTTTTTGGTTACAAAGTGGAAATTTGCACCTTAATCTGTCCTCAATGTTACATTAATTTTTTTTATTTTTATGTATCTCTCTTTGTACATATTAAATAGGGATGAGCTTCTAAATATTTATGAAGCGAGATAAATACAAAATTGGGATAAATATGTTTCCTGTCCCCTTTAATTTTGTCATTGGTTTTGGTCCCCTAAAATAGTGAAGTATTAATTTTGGTCCTCCATTCACTTTTGTGGCAGTTAAAACGCCACTAACACACTTTGTGGCAGTTTTTATGCATAGTGACGGTTTATAAGCGGCCGCAAAATGTGTTGGTTACAGTTTAAAACGCCACAAAATGCCTCAAAATCATATTCGGGATCAAAATCAATGAAAAATTAAATGGGGATTAAATTCCTTAATTTGCTATTTTAGGGGAAAAATCATATTTAACCCTACAAAGATTCACATAAAACCATGAGACTTTTATGTGACATGAGATAATTCTAATATCCAAGAATCACATGAGGATTTTGAGTAACTCAGGTCGAGTTCATATTATTTGAAAGAAATGAAGTTACCTATCACTTGACTCCAGATATACTCATGAGTATATATTGATTTTTATTACTTATTATATGTGGAATAAATGAGTAAGGAAAAAAAGATTAAATTTTCGGCACAAATATAACATTTTTTATCAGTTTTCCATGTCTTACAATCACATTAAATATTCAATACTAGCCAACTTGAGTTAGCATAACTAGTTAAGGGTTCTGGGTTCAACTTTCACCTCTCCATAGGCTGAGGTTCAATTTTCCTACGTCCAGTAAAATTTTAGTTGGTAGACAATCTTTCTCGGGAAGATCCCTCAATGCTCATACTCGGGAGTGGACCTCTGCTGGTCTTCTCAGCCCACTGTCACCCTATCCGGTATTCGGGAGATGATTTCTCCCCGTCCTACCATTTTTATAACAATTTTTTTTTTCAAAACTACATGTATTTTTCCTTCATCTAGAGTTGTTAAAATGAATCAACTCCACTGATAACACAGACGGAAGGAAAAAGTGAGATATGGCCATGGAAACCAAACTCGAATTTGCAGGTAATCGTACGACTTTGATGAGGAAAACTCGTATTGGCAGGGTTTAGGAAGAAATTGAACCTGACCTTGTACCTGAAGAGGCGGTAACGGGTTCAGGAGTGAAATACGCATCCCACATTGTCCAATACAATAATTGAATAATTAAAATTATAATAGCAGTTTATTTATAAAGTGTACTTATATATTTTGCTAAAACTATAGTAATTTACTTCTTAAGTACTTCAATTATAATAGGAACTTCAATTATAGTAGGAACCTTTCACATGTATGACTATGGATGACAGAAAAACTCATAAGGGTATTAGTCAGCTAAAAGAATTTACTTCTCATTCTCGTGATAATTTGATAATTTATTCCATAAATAAAATTTTGATGATATTTGTACATACCGGGTTTGATCACCCTAATTCGGCCACACAAGTTCACTAAGTAAAATGCTTAGGACTTCAGGGGAAGTGTTCTACCAGGTTTGAAGCTCAACCGCGGTCCACTTTAGCTCAAGCTCATGGAAAGGCAACAAAATGAAATCCCACGTCCCTAAGCATTAATCAAGTGAAGAGCACAAGTTGATAAAGCCGGACAGAAACCATAACACCCACTTGAATGAATCATTAATTGAAAATTAATTTTTTAATGACAATACAATTAAGGAGCTATAATAACAGTTAAAGATGGGAAACACAAAGGATAACGACAAACCTTTAAGAAGGATTTCCGCCTCCAAAGAAAGGCATCTTCACTCTGGAGTCTATGCTGAAAACTCCCAATGTTTGGTCTACTCCCTACAAATTTGGAGATCAATTTCTCTAATATCATGTCGCAGAAAGGAATCAAGGAATATGCATATTAAACTGATAAACACTTCAAAATGATTTGCATGAAATATGGACTAAACATCCCCCCAAAAATATAACATTATTCCTGTTCATGTAAGGTGTCACAGTTAAAATTTAAACCGTCCTGTTATGTGGAGTCTGACAAAAATGTCTAAGACAGTTTCCCTTATATTTTTCTGTGATTCATACAGAAACAATTCAACAGGAAGAAGAAAAAGTATGCCATGCTAGTATTCTTCTATATTTTAAATTTCTGTGAACAATCAGACACATACATTTGACAGGTGTGGTGCAGGTAACCTTTGGATGTTATGAAGTCTTCAGGAACCGTTGACATTAGAAAATTCTATGAAAAAGCTGGAACATTTTAGTAATGAGAGTATTTGCTCCTCAACTTTCTCCATGTCAATATCTATATATCGCAGACAAAAGGCTGTAGATATAGTCCATCCACTCCAAGATTGCTACATTTGCCAACACAAATTTTGCCAGACTAAACCCATGCTCATTTACATTAAATCCTTTGAAGTTAGAACTGACATACTTTAAAGCTTGACAAAAAGCAAAGGGGCACTAATGCAGCAGTCAAGACATATTTATTTAAGTCAGATGCTCCCTGAATTTTTTTTGGTACAATGAGTCATTCATCATTCATATTGTATTATATCTAACAAATACAAGAACAAGGACTTTGAATTTATGTTATGTAAAGCAAGGAAACTCACGTTTAGTAAAACAAGAGTGTTAAGGAGTGGGGAATGGTAGAGTAAGTGCAACGGAGCTTCACCAGTAACCTCATTTAGTTGCAGATAAGTCAACATTCCAAAGGAAGGCAAGTGGGTGAAGATATATTTTGCATGGATTAAAACCTGTATGAGTATGACAATGAAAAAATTATTCAAATTCTGAGAGCCTAACTTTTATTTTCCATTTTGGCTGCAAGGTAGACACAGCCAAACGACCTTCTTAATAGTTCAACCTCCATACCAGATTAGCACTTAGCAGGTGCATTTGGTTGTAGTTGAGAAACATTTCCAAAGACACATCGCACAGGTATATTATCATTTATCACACAAAACAAGCATATGCTATGCAACCAGGTAAAACTACTATGTCAAATATTTCTCTGTATAATTGTCAATCACCTATCATGAAACCCAATCATACCTTGTAAAACAATAATTTCAGCTGTTCCACATCGTGGTTTTGTTTTGCAATTTCTTTGCTTGCAACATAAGAAGTGCAGTGTCAATTCAATAGCGTATGATATCTTATTTTAACGAATTAATAGACAGTGAATAAATTAACTTTTATAAATAAGAGTAGCTCTTGAATTTACGCAAACATTTCATTTCAGTCCCTTCTTTATTTCTTGAACATCACTATCTGATTTCATGCATAGATGTATCACTTGAAAATGACAGAGATTGGGGTCCTAACAGCGTATTTATCAGACACCCACGTGATAGCACCCTGAGCAAAAGTATGGTTGCCTCTATTTTCTTTGATTTGTGGGATAAAATCCACCCAGTATGTAACCTTCTGGTTGACCTCCGTGAACGTGATCTGACTAGGATTCACGCTGATACCTATGGCCAAAGGCAAATCAATTTTCACAGTGTAAGTTGAGTTAGCAAGCCCAACATTTGTCAACGTTCTAGTGTACAACTGTGAATCAGACCCCAACAGAATAGAAAACGAGGGGTAATTGAGTTCTGCTTGTGCTATGCTTATCACATTGAAACATCTCACACTCCTTTGCACAATGATTGCAACTTCTCTGTCTGAGTAACCCAAACCACACAAGTAAGAAACGTAATCCTCAGGCTGGATATCATAAATAAGCCCTGGATCATTTGCTCTTACTGGGTTAACATGGCCAGCACCAGTGGAAAATATGTCAGCAGGTTGAAGCCTTTGATCAAGTATGGGCAAGCCTCCAAGGTTAACTGTGTTAGCAGTTGTCATGATTGCTGACTTAATAGCAGCAGGGGACCAATCAGGGTGAGCGCTTTTCAGCAGCGCAGCAATGCCGCTGAGGTGAGGACAAGACATTGAAGTGCCTGAAATTATGTTAAAAGCTGGGATCTTGTTGTCCACAGACACAGCCCATGCAGCTAGAATGTTTACCCCAGGCCCAATAATGTCAGGTTTTAGAATCCCTGGGCTTTGTTGGCTTGGACCCCTGGAAGAAAATGCAGCAACAGAAGGAGCTAGAGAGTCACCAATTATGGTTCCTTCGAATAAAACTGTTGCGGTTGGTGTGTAGGTTGAGTTTATGTATGCTTTGATGGCCAAACCAGCAGCATAACTCACAGGCGCAGCAGGCAGAACATGTGCAGTAGCGAAGGTAGTGAAGTCTAAGTTTTCTGTGTTAGCAACAATCATGGCAGAACCACCTGCATTTAGAACTTCTTGTCCTTGTCCAATAGGTGAAATGCCTACGGCTACACCAACGTCACACAGCACCACCTTTCCCTTGACATCAATGTTCTTTAAGGATCCTGGACCACAAAATACAGAGGTATTGTTTCCTGTTGCAGCTGCATATACAAGTGGTAACAATTGAGGAGAAAAGTCCCTGGGTTGGAACAGTGTTTGCCCTTCATATTCTGCGCCGTTTCCAAGCTTTGCAGATGCTGAAATCTTTCTGTCAATGGTGCTTGCACCAACTGTGAGAATCCATGGGGCCTCGTTTGAGAGAGTGCTGTAGTGAGGGCCACCATTTGCAGCTGAGCAACTCACAAAGATTCCTTTCTGAATGGCGGTAAAGGCCCCAATTGCAATTGGGTCTTCAAAAAATGGGAGAGAGCCTAAACCAAGGGAGAGTGAAAGAACATCCACACCATCCTCAATGGCTATGTCCATTGCATGCAAACTTTGTATATTGCTACATGAGCATCGAGTGCCATACCAGATGCTATGCCACGAGCATTGCCAAAAACACTTGCACCCTCAACGAACCTTCCAGCAGCCTCTGCGGCTGTGTGGGTTCCGTGGAAGAAATCTTCATAAGGAGGCTCTTGGATTGCGCTTTTCACTAGATTTCTCGCACCGATGAGCTTGTTGTTGCACACTTTGCCCCCTGTGAATTCACAGTAACCTTTCCATTTCGCAGGTGGAGGTGGCATTCCTTCATCATTGAAGGATAAATGGAAAGGGTATATGCCTGTGTCTATGACTCCAATTATGACACCTTTGCCAAGGTTGGAATCATTCCACAGTCCTTGTCCTTGTCTCAAACCCAAGAAGCTTGGAGTGTGAGTTGTGTGCAGTGAAAGAGTCCTCTCAGGACGGATTGACATAACTTCCTCCTTCTCTTGCAGAGCATTGGCTTCTTCTGGGGTCAATCTCACAGCAAATCCAGAGGCTACATTGCGGTATGAGAAAACCATTCGGTCCTTGTTGGAGGTTTCTGGCAGGATCGAGTGGTGCCAGGTATGCAACTCTTCTGTGGATTGAAGAGGACCTTCAATCTCTAGCTTTTTTACATGAACAATGTAGGTTGTTAAATTGTCATGCTCTTGGCCTTCCTGTGCAGCAATTGAAGCTGGAATGAAGCTGAGCATGGAAATGAGGCCAAGAAGCAATACAAGCTCCATCCCATACTTGGTTTTCTCCATCTTTAATTGGAATTTGATGAAGAAACATGAAGTTGCTTGTGCTTGTCCTAGTGCCATGCATGTGTATAAATATGTATGCAGTGCATTGCAGTGGAAAACAAAATGGATGTGATTGGTCGTAGTGGAAAATTTAACAAGGACCGGCATTGTGCTGGCCTTGGACGGCTTATTCATCTTCATTTGTTCCAAGCACACATAGTCACATAGGTAAAAATAAAGATTAAGGAAATTAATATTAAAAGTAAGGAACTGGCTTAGCACTACCCGCTAGTCGACGTTGATTTGTATGGACGAGGTAAGCTTGCCATTAGGCACACAGAACATCAATGGAAGATTAACGGAGCATGTTGTTGTCGGCTTTAATAAGTTATGCACAAAAGACGAGTTTTGCATTGTTTTTCCATTTATTCTAGTCTGAAAATCAGCTTGGTTTCCAAAGACACATGACACAGCCATATTATCACACAAAACAAGTTTATGCTACCTTAGGTAAAACTATTATGTCACACATTTCTCAGCAATCTGCATAATTGTCATTCATATATCCTGAAACTCATTCATACCTTGTAAAGCAATCATTTCAGTTGTTCCACATGATGGGTTTGCTTGAGAAGCATGCATGCTTGAAACACAAGTTCTTCAATTCTGTCCTTTCTATCTTCATCAATAACAATCACAACAGAAGCACTGCGAAAGTGCGAATCATTGACGAACCATCTACAAGAGAACTGCAGCTCAAAAGGGAATGTGTTGAATTAGCAAGGTGAAGGTGAAATGTGTTCACAGAACACATAAAAAATCCTTTCTGTGTAATTAAATAATAATGAAAATATTGGAAGAAATTACATTGTAGGAACCAGTAAAGAATATAAGAAACATTGCAGAGTGTAGAGAAATACTTGAACAACCAATCCCAATCCCTTGAAGATTCATACCTATCTAAATCACTCACTGAATTTCCTATAATATCAGAAACCAATTCTTACTAGTATGGTTCGTACTTCGCTGTGGAGAAGTCCCTCGATGGTGGGGCAATGGGTTTCTTCCGGATCAAGGTACTGATTTGGGTACATTTCTGGGCCTTCGATGAACTGCTGCTTGCAGTTGCAGCGGTGGCTTCTCCCGAGGATGGGAGTAAGGAGAATGTGTTTGGTTTGGCAACACTTCTCAGTGGAAACATGTTTTTGGTTGTTGGGAGGCGAAAGGCCCATGGGCTTTTTATTTGTTTGAAATTAGAAGGTTGGATTAGGATTCCAGGAGGGTAAATTAAACTTGGCGCGAATCAAAAAATAAATAAAAAATGCTAGCTTGCACCACACTTCAATCACATGACAATATACTATTTCTTTGATCAAATCAAATTATTCTATTTAGGAAATGGGCATCTTATGATTGTGTGTTTATTTTAATTACTGGAGAATCAAATTGCTTATAAAAAAAACTAGGGAATCAAATTATTCCATATTGAGATAAGGTCACCTATTGGGACTAGCCTCACCCAGGGATTTCTTCAAATGAATAATCTGTACCTGTTTTTCTATTTCTGAAATCAATTAGAAAATTGACTTTTTCCTCATTATTATTTGTTTTCTTTATTTTTCTTTTTAATTTGTAGAGTTCCTCTCTAACAAAAGTATTGAACAATGTTTTTCTCATTCACAAAAAAAAAGTATTGAACGGTGAAAATCCGTAACATTTAAAATGGAAGAGGAGAAGGAAAGGTGGACAATTTAAAAATACATGATGAACATGAATGCGAAGTTGAAATTGAGGGAAAATTGTAAAAAAAACAGACGATTGTGACAGCCTAGTTGAAAAAAAATGTGCATCTCTACTAAAATAGTTATAGATTGTTGTGTGTTTGGTGAGTAAATGAGATTGTCAAACCAACTTCTAAGATTATTTGATATGTTTATTAGAGTTCAATATTTATTGATAATTATAAAATCTGTAATCCTAAATATGGAAACTGTAATAAAATACCAAATCAATATATATATATATATATATATATTTTAATGTTACCTAAGCTCACACGAAAAATATATATTTTGTATATATTGTAGAACCAAAAAATAAGGAAGGGATCCGTCACCGACAATCTCCAGCACAAGTTGGAGGAGCGAGTAGGTCTTCAACACTGTGTCCAATCCAAACCAAAGTCTCTATTTTACTTTATTCTATTCTCTCAACTGGGCCCCATCCCCATCCAACGGACACAGTCCCTCCATCAACCCAAATCTGAAGATCAACCGTCCGATCAGATCTTCTCACTAGACTCATTTATCTCCGTGTCTATCACCCATTTGAGATCTCTCTCTATCTATCTCTCTCTCTACCATCATTCTAGAGAGAGAAACAGAGTCACTGTGTTTTCTTCTTCTTCTTCTTCTTCAGCATTGGCCATGGTGGAGGCGCAGACATGGACTACCCGCCGAATGAGCAACCCAAGGTTAACCGCCGACGAAGTCGCGCTCGAGATTCCGGCCACCCCACCCGGTGACGTCCGCCACTGGCAACCCTTCACCTCCCATTTCTCTCCCGCCATGGTAACCGCCGCGATCATCGCCTCATGGTACCTCTCCAACATCGGCGTCCTCCTCCTCAACAAGTACCTCCTCAGCTTCTACGGTTACCGCTACCCTATCTTCCTCACCATGCTCCACATGATTTCCTGCTCCGCCTACAGCTACGGCGCAATCAACTTCCTCGACCTCGTTCCCTTACAGCACATTCACTCCAAGAAACAGTTCCTCAAGATCTTCGCTCTCAGCATCATCTTCTGCTTCTCCGTCGTCTGCGGCAACACCTCCTTACGCTACCTCCCTGTTTCCTTCAACCAAGCAATCGGCGCCACCACCCCCTTCTTCACCGCCGTCTTCGCCTTCATCATCACCTGCAAGAAAGAATCCGCCGAGGTTTACCTCGCTCTGTTGCCGGTAGTCTTCGGGATTGTTCTTTCCAGCAACAGTGAGCCTCTGTTCCATCTCTTCGGATTCTTGGTCTGCGTCGGTTCCACGGCGGGGCGTGCTCTGAAATCGGTGGTTCAGGGGATTATCTTGACCTCTGAATCGGAGAAGCTGAACTCCATGAACTTGCTTCTCTACATGGCTCCCATGGCGGCGATGATTTTGCTTCCTTTCACTCTCTACATCGAAGGGAATGTGGCGGCGGTTACGCTTGAGAAAGCTAAAGGGGATCGGTTTATCGTTTTCTTGTTGGTTGGGAACGCGACGGTGGCGTATTTGGTGAACCTCACGAATTTCTTGGTTACCAAACATACCAGTGCGTTGACATTGCAAGTGTTGGGGAATGCTAAAGCGGCGGTGGCGGCGGTGGTTTCTGTTCTGATTTTCAGGAACCCGGTGACGGTGATGGGTATCACTGGATTCGCTGTGACAATCATGGGTGTGCTTCTCTACAGTGAGGCAAAGAAGAGATCAAAAGTTACATCTCATTGACAGATAATTCTCAACATTCTTTTTTCTTAATAAGAAAAGTAATTCCACAAACACCTTGCTTTATTTTTTTATATTGCTAAATTTACATTTACATTTGATTTGATTAGATTAAATTTCTGGATCAAATCATAGTAATTGGATTGTATAGGAAGAAGGAGGGGGTTAGGGAAAGGGTTATGTTCTTTTTTCATTTTTTTGCTGCTCTTTAATATCCTTGCCTTGTAATCTTATAAGGTGGTTGAAAACATGATTCAAAGATGATAAACTTTTATGTAATTGTTGAGGGAGGAAAATTCTCCTTCAATTATTTTTTGACAATTATATCATGTATTGTTGCTGTTCTGTTCTGTTCTGTATCCTTGGCTATTATGAAATATGGAGCTTTGGATATGTATCATGATCCTTAATTTAGGTTCATTTTTTAGCTTTGAAATTCATTCTTGCAGGGTTTGCCTCCTATAGCATTGTTTGTCAGGTAATTTAAGATCTTTTAATGTGCAGTATGTTTTTTTACAATTTCATCATACTCCCATAACATTGAAAACAGACATTTCTTCTTTGTGTTTGACCTAATCTCTAGGAATTTGACTGGGCAGTGTGCTTTCGACATCAAGCTGGTTGATGGTTTTGGTTAGATTGTATGTCTCAATTCAACATTTGAAAGACTTTGGCTTGTTGAGTTTTCACCTATAGGGAAAGTGACCTAGCTGAAAAGCTAAGTTAATTATTAATATATACAGGAAAAAAGTGAGAAATGGTTGTGCTTTGACAATTAAGTTCATTTTGTTTTAATTTTTGGAAAATGCTCTATGTTACGATACAGTAAAAGTTAAAACCTCACTACCCACCATTATTTTTGCTAAATAATGCTATTTATTTGTCACCTCAATATTTCTCGTGTTTCTCGTATTTTTCATATTACAATTTTTTGGATTTTCTAAAATGTATTTAAACATTATAATATGCCCATGTGTGCTTCCCACTTCCCAGTAGAAATAGACGGTAACTCAGCCAAACTTGTAATGTACAAGTGTTATATTGGAATTCCCCTCACAATGTTTGATGTTTTGATTTTTGAAACAGTAACAACTTTTTTGAATAAAAAATCATTAGACAATGAAGTCGAAGAACAAGAGAGGATGATAAAAACTAAAAAGGGTGCATGAAATGGACAAGCACTAGCATAGACTCATCAAACCTTGAGAACCTATGAAAGTTTTTAAGGCGAGTTTCACCTGAGACTGTATTTTGGGTGCTGATCAAAGATTGCAAGGCCAAAGATGATGAGAAGAAGACATTCCTTTACGAGTTAACAATCAATGTATGGAATTTCAAACCATGTCAAATGTTCTAAAAGGATGGTACGAAGTTGTATGGTATCGAGAGGTTATCAGTTATGACTTGCAACTTGTACAGTTAGTGTCAGCAATTAGAATACACATAGCCTAGACTATCAGTGTATGCAGCCATGTTTCTCATAAATGATCTATTGTGAAATGTAAATGAATCAAATGAATAATGACCGGTGTCCTTTTTCGTTTCACTGTTGATTTTCTATGAACATAAGTGAAGGCAGTTATACCATCTATGCTCACTGCCCTGACAAATTAATTTTCTAAGATTCTGTGTACAAAAAGAAGCATCTGAGAGGATTTGTTGGGGCGCCTGTCAGATTCAGCTATGTTGCTATCGAATTTCAACTTAGCAGGGAAAATTTTGATGGCCATAACAAAAGCTTGTTGCAAATTGGCCCTTGTTTATTGTCGCTCTCACCGAATTCCTAAGCTCCTGGACCAATTCAGTTGAGAGCCAAAATGAATAATCAAATTTACCAAACATTAAGAGCAATAGAGTGCCAATTATGTATACCTCCTTGCAGTTAACAGAGTACCAGCTTTGCTGGTGCAACCGTCAGTCTCATTTTGAGTTTGCTTTCCCCCAAATATGAAAGGCTTGTCCTACATAATTTGTGTCAGCGAGAAGTTGAATAAAAGTCATATTTTTCATGCAGAGTGTTATTATTACCTTTTGGTTCAGATGGAAAGAGCTTCCCATATTTTCTTTTGAATCCTTGCACCCAGAAACAAAAAATTCAGTATGATACAAAGAGAAATGACCAATAGTCTAAGATCTTCTTCATATTCAAATCAAAATAGTAGATGGAAAACCTTTCTGAACACCCTGGAATGCCTAGGCGGTTTCAAATGAGATCCATCGTTTGACTGAACTTCAGATGTTAGAGATAGCTGCTTTCAAGATAGGAAAATGAATGAGAACTGTGGAATTAAATAATTTTATCAAAATAAATAATACTATTAAGTGAAGAATTTGGAAAGCAAAATGACCCTGGAGTAAATTCAAAAAATCGCGAAAAATAAAATAAAAAGAGAATGTATGGAGCAAGAAAAAGATAAGCATGGATTTACCTTGCTAAAGTGGTCAATTGGTGGGTTATGCTGAACCCTCTTTTCTGTATGGAAATTAAACTCCTGTATGAATTGAAGCAAAGATGTGATATCGTTATATTTTCGTCTTCAACAAATAAGGGGTGAAAAAACAGACAAACCAACTTACTGTTGGAACGGTAGTTTCCTGCTTCCTGTTCCAGAAAACACCAATATCTCCTTTACTTGAAAGTATCTGCACATGAATTTTAAGTTGCTGGTACAGCAGATCAAACAAATAACAGGACTAGAGTATTCTACAATAACTGCTTATCTACATTATGTCTGAGTTAATTCGCTTTCAATAGGGGAATACTTTAATGACTAAATCAGTTTGATTGGTAATATGACTACAACTTGAATGTTCTATGTTTTCATTAAAGTCTACAGATTGTATTAAATATTTTAATTGGAGATAGACTCTCAGGTAAAAAAGTAAGAAATTTGAAAACCATAACTCATACAACCCTGGAATATAATTCAAAGTTCATTTCTTGGTAAAACTGCTGCCCAGGTATCTTCTTCCAAATTTATTACTAATACTAATGTAGCATTACCTTCTTATTAAGAGGACGAGCTTTAAAATTACTTCCAAAGTCCAACACATCATGCTTTGGAGCAACCATGGTAGATGGCCTATGTACAAAATAGTATTTGAAGTTAGTACCATTGTTTCATGGGTTATCAAGTTAGAATTATCATTAATCAGGGCATGTTGTTACCTTCTCAAATCCCTAATTATATTTTCTGGGGCAGAAACAGCCGTATGTTTGTTCAAATCCTGCAACCATCAAATTTCAGTTTCCCAGAGACTAATTATAGCTATTTTGTAACAGAAGGCTAAAGCAAGAAAATGCAGGTCCAGAAACTTTATAACCAATGCAATTCACATACACTGGGTATTAGAGTATTGAATGACATTGGCGATACACAGTGATGTAAAGAGACATGAATGTTACTACTTAAAAGTATATAACCTAAATTGACCTTATGAGAACCATCGCATTGAAGTGTCGATGATGAAGCAGCAGGTGTGTGCATGGCCCTCTCTGATGTCTTGAGGTGAAATTCCTGAGAACCAAGACACTAAAAATCTGAGCTTCTGGATAACGAATGCGCAAGAAACTTGTTTTCCTGATTAGTCTTCGGTTCAATCCTTTTCAGCTTCTAATTAATATGTTAAAAACGTGTATCATTATGTCTAGGTTCAGTTTATCATGAATATATAGTTATTAGAAAAATTGTATCTTTGCATTTGCAATATTCATTATAAAATCGAGTCCGTGGGGGTAGTTGAAACTCAGTCTTCAGCATATGCTTCTTGTTTCTCTCTCTCTCTCTCTCTCTCTCTCTCTCTCTCTCTCTCTCAACATGATGAATGGTGATAAAATTGGATGAGCATTGAAAGCAAATATCAAGAGCTTACATGAAATTCTGGCAACCTTGGAGTGCTTCTCTTGGGAAGTGGTAATGAAGGGGCTTCAAGAATCTACATTATGAGCATGATTAGTTAGAGGTGATGATGGAAAATTAACCCAACAAAACCAAGTCTATCAACAGAAATACCAACTTTTCTGTTTAACCGTCGTGCTTTGAATCTGGGGGCAGCCACTGTCACAAGTTCTGCCTCTGCAGCATTTTTGGGTCTGCAAAACACATAATATCTTGAATTCAATTATAAGAGGAGGTAAATTCATCTTCATCAAAAGTTTACTGGACTCCATAATAACAAACCTAATCCTTTCTGCTCTATGAGCTGTTTTTAGGTCAGGCTCTCTAGGAATAGTAATCTTCAGCTTGGAATGTCCAGAGCATTCATCAACACTAAAAACCTGCAAGAATATAAAACTCTTTCCTGTCATTCAATAAATATGAGTCTTTGCCCAAAGGAATTAAACTGCTCTATATTCCAATTTGTACTTTAGATACTTAATAAAGTGATTTATCAGGAAAACAATAAGTATAGAATATTATGTCATCTGCTTACAAAATCTATTAGGGAAAGAAAATGATGAACGGAAAAAACGGACAAAAATATATAATGGCACACCAGCACCATCCAAGTCGTATGGAGAATGTATTTGACAACTTTCGCGCAAACAATTTTTACTGAGGAATATTTAAGCATTCTACGTTAGGATTAAACCTGCTTAGGTGCCTTGTGGACAAGAGTAGCTTGTTGCTTGACATCACCAACCTGTCACAGAGGAGATATGGTAAATGCCCTGTCTAAAATAAATGGAACACCAACAGAAATTAAGACATGTTTAGGTTCCAGTTTGAGTAATTCCATGCTACCAACCGAGTATCGGGCCAAATTAAATTCCAATAAACTACAATCTATTAGTAAATTGTTGACCATGAAAAGTATGACTAAGCTTTCATAACTTCCTTAGAGTATTTTTTATATATGAAAATGGAAGAGGTCTTATCAAGATTTTATATTTTCATAAACTTTACTAACGCCGAATTACAAGAGTTGCACAAATGTTTGCAGCGATAAATGTTTAATTTTTACGATCAATTTCTGGTATATATATAAATATAACTGGCTTAGATAATCACTAGTCAGAGGAACAAGTATTTACAGAACCTTGCGCAAGAGACCGCCCTCTAATTTCTGTCGCTTGGCAGCTTGAATCTCTATCTTGTCAGAAGTAGATAAATTCATTTCCTTGGTATGAGCTTGTGCCTTCTGCAACCTGAGAACAATTGAAGAGTTGTACAGGATGTAAGTAATTTTTTTGGCATCCACACATTAGATAACTACTGCCATATTATATGACACCAAAGCATCAAAGAGAATATCCTGGGGTTAAATGAAACAATACTCCAGCTTCCCTGCTTAATAAGAATTCATTACTTTCTAAATGACAGAGTAACCACCCAAGTTAGAGAACATCTAAATTGATGCACCATGTTGAGCAAACAGAAATCTTATGAGATTTCAGCGACATGATAAATTTCAAAAGCTTGCCAACTAATGGAGTGTTGCTTTGCTATTTGATTTCACTTATAGTTCATGCCTTCAGAATAAGGACCAAAGATAAATTACTCCAATAATCACCTTGAGCGAGTAACTTGAGGGGGCCGGTTTTGCTTAGCCAATTGACTAGCTGTAGGTTTCATCAGTGTTGAACCCTTCCTTGGAGCAGATTTAGCCTTAGAATTCAAGCTGTCACCGATTGTCTTACTGCTGAAGGTCATTCCTGGAAAGAGTCACAAGTACATGTTGATATGAAATAGATACTTGCATCTATTAGAAATGAAGGGAAAAATTCCCTTGATTACAGTTCAAAACACACACACACACAGCATATCTTCGAGGGTCTGCAACCTCCCTGGCCTCTAAGGCCCCAATTTTCACTCAAATACCAAGGTACCACCCCCTCACACCCCTCCCCCCTTTATTTACAGGCAAGCTGTCACTGATTGCCTTGTTTCTTCTAACTGTACCTTACTAATTAACCAACTCTCACTAAAGCTCAAAACTATAAGAGTCTAAGAGATATAAGGCCAAAGGACAGATACATTGAGAAAATTGCAAAAAACATAATGTTATAAATAATAGATGCTGGAACTGGACTCTCATGAATGAGGGGACTATTTTAGAAGGTAAAGTAAGTAGTCATAAACATTGATTAAAAAACAAGTGTGATTATGATTATATACATAACCCTATTTGACAAAATATGACTATTATTTTTGAAATTAATAACTAGTACTATTTACTTCATCCTCTAGAGTGATTGATTCCATCTATAACATTGGATTTCTTAGAAGCTGTCCAGATTCCTCACTCGCCTCAATCAATACCAGTATCAGTTACATTGGTTACCTGGTTGCACTTGCATAGCATCATTCTGTAAAACTCCAACACCCAGAGATCCAGAGACGTTCCCATTTCCACACCCTGCTTTTGAACCTGGCAAGCAAAGTAGACCTCATCAGCAAAACATAACATCACTGATTGCACAAAGCCAAATTGGTAGACGCATAATACTTACCAAAATTAGGTTTAGGATCCTCCTCTTTGAGCAATAGGTTTGCCACAAAAGCTGAAACGGAAAACGAACAACAGTGATTGATTGTAATCAGCAAACAAAAACAATTGTATATCCGTATGAATGTGCAGAAGAGAGAAAGAAAAAACGAACGAGAAGGACAGTAGCTCCCGGCGGTTTGAAACCAGGTTTCGGCTTGGCGAGCTTGAGCGGTAGTTTCCGGCGCGGTGAAATCGAAGAAGCGAGCAGCATCAAACTCGTAATCGAAATCAATCTCATCGCAAACAAACTCGTTATCTTCTATTTCCATTTCCATTTCCATTTCCATTTCCATTTCCATATCCACCATCATCATTGATTATCATATCACAACATTGATTTGATTTGATTTGATTTGATTTGATTTGATGTGAGTACTGTTAAATTATAGAGTGTTGACTCTTTGGCTTGCTTGCATTTGCATTTGCAATTACTATCTATCAATCTCTATTCTATTGTTATTGTACACAAAATAAATGATAAAAATAATTAATGCCATTGGTTCTCTCATTTTTGTTTTATTTGTGATTTTGCAACGCCGGGACCTGTGCTGTGTGAGTGTAACGACTAACGATCCAAAATTTGAATTGTTTACACAAGGCATGGACCGATTTGCCCTTTTCAGACTGGTGGAAATACCAGGTGGTGTGGTCTTTTGCTTCTTTCTTTGTTTTGAGCTAGCTTTTAGCTTAGGCTTAGCTCAGCTGTGTGGTCACTCCTTGCATTCAATAAATCTATCCATCACTCTCAAAACTGCAGTTTGGGCCCCTCCTCCTTGTCAAATTGCAAAATGGTCCCCAATTTTCTCTCTCACTCACTTGGGCTGGGATTCATGCCAGGCCCAGCCTCTTGTTACTCATGGATTAATTAATGGATACAACCCAATCAACCTGTTTTTTTTCTCCTAAACTATATTCTGTTCAAAACTGAAAAAATAGATTTAAAAATAAGTGTGGAGATAGTGATGATAAAAACATTTTAGAAAGTTGCAATTTGCAAATATATTAGTCAAGAATAGTTTTTTTTTTTGAAAGAAGAATAGATTTATAATGACAATAGATAGGAAATAAGATAGAAGCATTTCATTTGTCAAAAAAAAGATAGAAGCATTTCGCAAATTTTAAGTGAGAAAAAAGATTGGAAATATAGGTTGTAAAATAAAGTTTTAAAAACTAAATTTAAGTTAGATAAAAACATTTTAAAAATTTAAGTTAGATAAATCATTTTGGGAATATGTAAGTCGGAAAACATATTTGAAATTAATTAATGAAAAACACAGAGGAAATAATAATATTTAAACTTTCGGTTAAAGTAGGATAAGATCCTGAATGATAGCTTAAGTGGTGAGAGATAGGAGACATATGATGTGAGTGGGGGAGGTCCAGGGTTCAATCCTTGGAGGATGCAATTTATTTTTCTGATTTTAAAAAAAAATGTTTTGCAATGTTGAAGGTAAGATAAATTAAGTATGTCTTAAAAATTTAATGAGAAAATATATTTTAAATCAAGCGTTGAAAATAGATGAGAAAGTATAGTGTCCACGAACTAAGATATGGTCAAAATCTCTGACTCTCTGCAATGATCAACTAGTAGTAGATGCTTATAAAAAAAATAAAAAAAAACTAGTAGATAATCTAATTTAGTCCTTTAAGGGTCCTCGGATTCACTATATCCTCAGACAGCTGGGTGCATACGTTAGGAAGTTATCAAAATTTGGTGCACAGATCACTCTAGATCAGAAGAACAGAACAGCAGCCTCACATTGAGCACAGAGAAAATAAACAGAAGAATTTAGAGGGAGAGCACCACACTATTTATTTATACCTCATTTTGTTTTAGAATGGAACCTTATGCAGGAACAATAAGTTGCAAAACTTTGAACTAATATGAAATTATGAATCTAATACGCTACTCATAAATCATTGTGCAATTTAGAAGAATAGATCTAGGACACTCAATTGATAGAGGACAATCACTAATCAGTACAAATTCTACATTTATATTCATGACTATCTTTCAATGCATCACTTAGTTCACATACATGGTCCTTCTTGGCTCACCGCAAGAAGTTCTTTTACTTGAGTAGGTTTAAGTAGAGTTTAATATTTCCAAGATTTTATAGACTTGCTGAACACCATATATAAAATATAGCATATAAGTCGAAAAGCCACTTTCATACAGATCAAAATGCTTGAGTAGAAAATTCTTAAATCTTAATGCCATATGCCTTCTCTTGTGCAGAATTTCTGAATTTGTGACACCAAGAGCATTCATAGGACAACGGTCTATGGTCAATTTCTATTTTTAATCAGCAAAAGCTATTTGCAATAAACTAAGAAACACAAACACAAGCAATAAACTTTTAATAATAAACGTGAAATACCAATAATACCATCTCCCTCCTAAAAAAAGCTCCAGATCAGATCAAGTTGAATAACATGATTAATAACATAAACCTGGTTGCTAAAACCCCATGGTTGCTAGATGCATCACATAAAAACTCAAGTTGAATTCAGATCAGGAGATAAATTAATTAGAAAGATAGTCTCAACCAACATCACATTCTAATCTCCAGATCTTTAAGAGAATTTTATTGATATGAACAATGGTTTCAACAATGAAAAATACAATAAAAAACCTCTAAAAACCTAAAACTTAGCTGTAGATTTCAGTGCACCGGTTTTACATGAACAGGCGTATGCCGGTCAAATTGATCCTCCCACCCACACGTGCAGCGCTATAAACTTAGCTCACAAGATGATTGATTGGTCGCATCAATCAACAGAGAAAAATATTACAAGAGCTCTTTTACACAGCCAATGTGTGCTAGTTATATATGATAAAACAAAATCACACTCAAATCCAATCAAATGATTTCTTATCATTGTTTTCCAATTCTACCAACTGTAAAAGGAATACAGATAGTCTCACAACATGTAAAATAAAATTAAAATAATAACTTGTTCCATGATTACTAAGAACAACCACAAAAGTCTTGTCTTATCCCACTAAGTGTAAGTGAGGTAGGCTAAGACAACAAACTCGCAAGATAAAATATAGATTTCAGCTTATTTCAATCCTTAAAAAAGGTGATCCATTTGTGCTCTTGAGTGTCAGCTTGATTCTCTTTAACAAGAAATTATATGAGTGCGTGGTTTGGTTTCTCAGACCCTGTTCTCCCCCTGCTATGCAATCAATCCTTCACCATGGTTTCCATTCCAATCCCCTTACGCCGTCTCCATCATTATTGCAGCCTTCCATTTTGTCATCTTCTCCAAAATCAATCACACCCGTTGTGCCGTGTAAACATAATCAGCGGGGCCCATGGCTATTCTGCATTTTCACGCCAACCATCCAAATGTGCGAACACAAACAATTTCTAACTGATAGAAAGAAAAGCAAGAGGGTCATATTGGTGGAAAGTGTTTGGATGTGGAGAAGAAGAATATCCTGAAAGAGGGCCCATGCAGACAACAAGAGTCGAGTGAGTTTCATTCAAGATTCACGTACGTTTCCCTCTCATCCTTCGTTTGTGGTTCACACTCTTCTTCTTCTTCCTTTCATTTTTATTCATATTCTCTATCCTTCTTCATTGCAATAATCACTCTGCAATGAGATGAGAGTGATTGTGCCATTGCAAGGAGTTGTGCAAGGCACAGGTGGTCTTTTCTGGGGTTCCGTTATTCCTTGTGCTCTCTTCTACTTTCTTCAGCTCTACTTCAGGAACCGCCACCAACCTCACCCTCCTAGCCCTCCTCTGCTTCCCAATCAGGAGGTTTCTGCCGCTTTGCACCGCAGTCTCTCCTCCCCCAGGACTGCCACCGCCTCCGCTCATGTATCCACTCGAGCCAATTCCCTAAGTGTAGATTCTCCTTACTACGTTGGTTTGCACAAGGTCGCTGATAATCCATACCACCAAGTTCATAATCCTACTGGTGTTATTCAGCTCGGCTTGCCCCACAACACTGTCAGTTCCTCTCTCTTTTCTTCTCTTCTCTTCTCTTGTTTGCTCTTCACAACTACTTCAACTGCGAATTTCTGAGTCTTCTCCCTCTGTGTGTAGCTATGTGCGGACTTGATTCAAGATTGGATTCGCCATTATGGAACCGCCACTATTATGGGGACACCAACTAATTGCTGTGGACTCAGGATCGCTGGCCTTGCACCTTGTCATGGCCTCATGGAGTTTGAAGTGGTAATTTTTTTCCAAGGGAACCAATATGACAACAGGGGGATTTTAATCATCCTCATACTTTTATAACCATGCAATATCGTGTTGAGACAAATAGATATGGACGAATTTTGTTTTGTGCTATATGTCTTTTTACATTGGTTCATTTTATCTTAATTTTTTTTTTGTTTGGTTTTGGATGTATATATATGTGGATGCTTAACTATTTTGGGTACATGCTTTTCATCTGTTTTTTAAAATATGATTCTTGCTATAACAAGGTTAGACAATCACTCTTGGAGTCTTGGTAGTTGCTTTATTAGTGTTTTTTTAACTCGGTTCAGTCTCATTTTTATATATAAATAAAATTGAACTGTTTATCAGAACATGTTAAACCTTATAATGATTAATTCAGTTGATTGAACCTATGAAAGATGCCATGATCCATTATCAGTGTGATGTGGTATTGCACAATTGTGGTGTGCATAACATATTTGTGCAAGATGTGAAATTAGTCATCTCAACCTGATCTGCACTTGCTACTTATGCACGCCACACCCGCATCCTCTTGAAATTGATCTTTTATGTTTTTACTAAGTTCTCTAATACTGCAGGCTGTGGCTGAATTCATGTCTCAAGTTTTGGAAAAGCCAATTTTCTTCAACCCCTCACAAATGGTACTAACTGCAGGTGCCGCCCCTGCTATCGAGATTCTAAGCTTCTGCTTAGCAGATAATGGAAATGCATTCCTTGTTCCCACGCCTCATAGTCCTGGGTAACAATTAATTTCCAATCTCCAAACTCCCTCATTTGTTACCTGCTAGTATTTTCTCCCAAGAAAAGAAAAAATGATAGTTTTGAATACATGGTGCAGCTTTGACGGGGATGTAAAATGGAGAACTGGTGCGGTTATAGTACCTGTTCCCTGCCGCAGCACTGATAACTTCAATCTAAGCATAGCTGCACTTGACCAAGCCTTCAACCAAGCAAAGAAACGTGGTCACAAAGTTCGCGGAATTATAATAACTAACCCCTCAAATCCAGCTGGAAAATTGTTGAATCGGGAAACACTACTTGATCTTCTGGACTTTGCA
Organism: Lotus japonicus; assembly: GCF_012489685.1. Lineage (NCBI taxonomy): Eukaryota > Viridiplantae > Streptophyta > Magnoliopsida > Fabales > Fabaceae > Lotus > Lotus japonicus. The sequence continues at coordinate 92,622,372 of NC_080042.1, read as the reverse complement.
AGAGAGAAGAACATTCACATAATCTCTAATGAAACGTTTGCAGGCTCTGTTCATGGAAATGAAGAGTTTGTGAGCATGACCGAAATCGTGGAAGCAGAAGTTCATGATCGGGACAGAGTTCACATAGTGTTCGATCTATCAAATGAGCTCTCTGTTCCAGGTTTCCAGGTGGGTGTTATCTACTCCTATAATGAGAATGTCTTGGCTGCTTCCAACAAATTAGCAAGGTTCTCAGCTGTTTCTGCTCCAGCCCAGCGATTGCTTATCTCCATGCTTTCAGATACAAGATTTATACAAACATTCATTGAGACTAAGAAACTGAGGCTGAGGAAAATGTATAATGCATTTGTGGCAGGATTGAAGCAGTTAGAGATTGAGTGCACTAGGAGCAGTGGTGGTTTTTGCTGCTGGGCTGACATGAGCAGGTTAATCCGCTCCTACAGTGAAAAGGGGGAGCTCGAGCTCTGGGATAGATTGCTGAATGTAGCTAAGATCAATGTTACCCCTGGATCCTCTTGTCATTGTATTGAACCCGGATGGTTCAGTTTTTGTTTTACTACATTGACTGAAAAGGATATTCCAGCAGTAATGGAACGGATTCGGATGATTTCTGAGATCACAAAATCACATAGTTGATATGGCGTCAATTACTTCAGCAAATTTAGTTGGTTTACTGATTCTTTATTCTTTTGGTGAAGCCGAATTCATCCCAAGGATGTAATCAATCATCAAGGGGTGGTTGGATGACCAGGTTTTAGGGAATGTGATGGAGTTGCTTCAAAATGATAAGTGTAAATTAGGACTTTGTATTAAGAAGCGGCTCCACGGGTGACCACTCTGCACGACCCGAATTTAGTTATTTGGATATAGCAGTTATTTTCCCGCCTTGATTTTGTTACATTTGCTTTTATTTATCAATGTAATTACATATCCTTCAAGCTTTGTAATTACATATATGGATATATAGAAATTATTAAATATTGTGTGTAAATAATTGAAAAAAGGCTATCATGAAGTGTTTTCCCTCTCAAGTTTTGAGACATGTTAATAGTATCTTCTCTGGGATGCTGGTAGTTGTTTTACCAGAAGTGCTCTTTGTGAATGCGTCAATTTTAACTTCCAGGAGAACCTAAGCAAAATTGGTTTTATCTGTTTAGCACTTGATGATTAGTGAGACTACAATTTATGAGGCATCACCATATCATACAAACTGATAGTAATGACGGTGAAATACTTTAGTATCAATTCTGGTTAGAAGCTGCAAGTTTGAGCTTCCAAGTAAACATGTCTTGAACTATGTAGAAATTGTAAAATCAAAATGTACTGAGCTAGAGGACATGGTCTTCATAGGAAAAGACTGTTTGTATCATGTAGAATATAACAGACTATTTATGTTTTCCAGTCAAGAGAATGGGGACTCGATGTTCTGCATGGAGGAAAATCATAAAGAACTCATCATGGCTACAGGCTAAGATGAAAGTTGTTCTAGTTAAGCACGATATGCATAATTCCGGAATCCATAATCCTCAGTCTGAATTGATGCGAGAGTGATATATTGCTAAAGAAAGTGAATTCAAGAGAAACTATTGAACACACAACACAATGGAATAAACAAATGCCTTTTATTGAAAATATTACAGACTTTACAGAAAAAAAATGGGTAATATAAAAATGAATTCAAAAGAATTTTTGTCCTTTTTTTTCTTTCTTCAGTTCTGAATACCTAAGTAACAGCCTTTCACCTCCCCCCTCTTATCCTTTTCATTCCAAATTTCCTTCCATGTATGCTCTATCTGATACCCCTACTTTGCTAGAAGAACTTATCAAATTAATCAATTACTTAAATTTTGAGAAGCATGGAAAAGTACTTACTGGTTAATGGGATTCCAATCCATTTCTAATGGACTCAAGGACCTGGACAACCTCAGCCATGCTTGGTCTCCTTAAAGGATCCTCCGAAGTACAAATTAGCCCCAATTTCATAACCTGAATCAATTCATTCTCAGCAAAGCCTACTAAATTTCTGTCAAAGCAATTTGAAGCTGAGCCAGTCTCCAACAAACCTCTTACATATTCACACAAAACCACCACCTCATTTGAGGTTGGACTTTCAACTGGCTTTCTCCCTGTAACCAGCTCCAAAAGAATGACCCCGAAACTGTAAACATCACACTTCTCACTCTGCCTCATGCTCTGAGCCAACTCAGGTGCAACATATCCAACAACATTGTGAAACTTGGTCAGACCATAATTATCCAAAATGGGAAGCAACTTTCCCAATCCATAATCAGACAACTTAGGTTCATACTTGTCATCCAAAAGTATGTTAGAGGATTTAATGTTGAGATGAAGAATCGGAGGTCGACAATCATGATGGAGATAGGCAAGGGCTCTAGCAGTTCCAAGTGCAATTTGGAATCTATGAGACCAATGTAATTTCCTATTACCTCTGCTAGTGCTTGTTCCAGGATAGCCAAACCCATGCAGATTATCATAGAGGTTCCCATTTGGGACAAACTCTGATAGAATCAATTGCATTGAAGAGGACCAGTAGTAACCTTGGAAAGCAACCAAATTAGGGTGTTGAAGATTTCCTAGCCGCCCGATTTCATGTTCGAATTCCTCCTGATTTCTAATCCTTCCCAAACTCTCGAGCTTCTTCACTGCAATTGAGACGCCACCTTCAAAATCAGTTTTGTAGACTGTACCAATTGATCCCCCACCTATCAGAGACTCCTTGTCAAGCAATGCTTTGGTACCCGCCTCCCAATCTTCATATTTTGATGGTAAGCTTTTGCTGAAGAGAACCAGCTTTCCAATTATAACATTTGATTCTGTTGACCCAAGAGGTGTGCTCTCAGCAATCATAATCTGGTCATCATCTTTTTTCCTGTGTCGAGCCTTAATATTCATGATGGTCACCAAGCAAACCCCAGTAAGAATTACAGCTGCAGCAACAATTGCAACAATAGCAGAGACACTGAGAACTTTAGTCTTCTTGCCAGGAGCTGACGGTGGTACAGTTCCGTTTGCTGAGCAAGGGGTGTCCAAAGGAGGACCACAGAGAAAAGGATTATTGGAAAATGCAGATGCATCAAAACGCTGTATGTTAGCAACATCAGGAATGACACCAGAGAGATTGTTGAATGAGAGATCAAAATGTGTCAATTTTTCTAATTTTCCAAGGGAAAGAGGAATTGAATCAGACAGTGAATTATGTGACAGATCTAGGTATTGGATCCTTGATAGGTTTCCTAGGCTTGGTGGAATGCTTCCATATAGCTGGTTATGATGTAGGTCAAGAGCTTTCATATTTGTCATTTTGTAAAGGGTCTGAGGAATCTCACCCTCCAAGTTATTACCAGAAACATTCCTGCAGCAACATATAAAACAAAAATATGAATTTAGATTTGTTTTGGAGGTTCAAGTTAATGTACAGCATTTTGAGAAAGTTACAGTTACTCACAGCTCAAGAAGAAACTTGCAATTGCTTATATCAACTGGAATTTCTCCATTGAGGTTTAGATTCTGCAAAGCCAGCAATTCAAGCAGCTCAATGTTGCCAAAACCCTTGGGAATCATTCCACTGATAGAATTATTCCCCAATTTGATAACCAACAGCCCTCTCAATTCCTGAATATTAACTGGGATAGTCCCTTTCAGCCTATTCAACTCCAAGTCCAAGAGCTTCAAGTTCTTGCATCTAGTTATGCTGGAGGGAATCTCCCCATCCAAATCATTCCCTGAAGCATCAAAGATTTCCAATCTCTCACTACATGAAGTGATCTCAGGAATCTGTCCTCTAAACCCATTGTAAGATACATTGAAGTAGGTAAGATTTTGCATTCCAAGGATGCCAAATGGGGCCAAATCAGAGAATCTATTACTACCAAAATCCAACAGCATGAGACTTTTGCATGCTGAAATCTGCTCTTGCACACTCCCTGATAAGCCATTGCTTCTCAGAGACACATATGATAACCTTGGAATGCCACAAATTCCTGAAGGGACAACCCCACTGAGATTGTTGAATGAAAAATCAAACCCTTCAAGGTTGGAGCAATTCACCAAGGACACAGGAATTGGACCAGCAAGATTGTTATGAGAAAGAGAAACAAACCTGGTTTTGTAGCAGTACTTAAACAAAGCCAAAGGTATCACCCCAACAAAGCCATTTTTTGACAAATCTAGAAACCGAATGTTAGGCAAATCACCTATGAACTCAGGGATCGAACCAGATAACGCATTGGAGCTGAAATTGATCTTCCACAATGACTGAAGATCAGCAAATTCTCCTGGAATACTACCCGAAAACCGATTCCCGAACAATGTCAAAATCCTCAACCTCTTCAACCCTGATAGAGCAGGGGACAACACCCCACCTAAGCTAGTGTTCCAAAGAACAATTCTCTCCACAAACCCTTCAGAGTCACAGGTAACACCATTGAAATTCTGGCAAGGGTCTCCACTAGAAACCCACGAAGTCAAACTGTTGTGTGGATCTTCTGTGACATTTCCCTTGAATTGGAGCAAAATCTCCTTCTCTGTTGCTGGTGAGACCATGAACACAGAGGAAATGAAACAGAGAATGGCGCAGAATAGAGCATGAGAGAGATGGATTTTGCAGTGCAGTCTCATGCTCGAAACAATGTGATCATCACCCCTCAGACATCATAGTTCTCGGAACCAAATTGGTTCCTCAGCCACCATGTTTGAGGTTATGTGAAATGTCGGTGCTATGAGAAACAAAAAGTCACGACCTTGACCAAGTGTGAGCATTCCCATTAATTGACTGAAATTGAACCAGAGAGAAAGAGACAAAAAAATAAGACTTTTTGTGCAAAGTGAAGTTCTTTAATCTAAACAAGAGTGCCCATCTTCTCCTTCTGGGTTTTACATTAACAAAGATGATATGGGTATAGTGGTGTTCAAATGGGGGGCATGAAAATTTGAGCTTGAAGAGAGAGAAGGAATGGGAGGAGTAAATGAATTGAATTGAATGGAAGATGGTGGTGGAAATGGTGGCTGTAGCTTTGCTGGAAAGGAAGCAGGTGAGACAGTGAGAGGGAATTAAATAAGCATTGCTTTAACAGGTTGGGGTATATAAATTCAGAGATTGCCACCAAGTGAAGCTTCAACCACGTGCAGAGTGACATAGAGAGAGAGAGAGAGAGAGAGAGAGAGAGAGAGAAGTGACTTTGAGGAGGGCAATGATACCTTTAACAATGTTTGTGTGTGTGAGAGCTTCAGTTACCTGTTCTTTCTCTCTCTCAGCACTTTCATGTCCTGTCTGTCCTTATTGCCCGGTATTTATTCTTCACCACCAACCATGTTTCCACCACCACCACCATCACCGTAGTCACTGTCATCAACCCCATCTTAATGAGCACCAAATAAATAGAGGATATGATATGAGGTAGGAACATTGGGGGAAGGAAATAAAATAAAACAAAGAAGATGAGATGAGTGGAAAGGAAAGAGAGTCAAGGTGGGTGTTTGTTTCTACTTGTACCGTTTTCTGGCGAAGGGTTTGGTTTGCTGTATTCAATTCAGAATTAGAAATGTTATTAAGATTCACTGTAAGGATTTTTTATTTCAGTTTTTAACCATCCTTATAATTTAGTAAACTCTAAATAGATTTCAATAAATAAAAGAGCAAGTGTTGGCAATAAATTATCAAATTGTGTGTTGGGAACAGCACTCTTCTTCAAATTATAACTCTCATTAGGGACTATTTTCCTTGGCATTCCTTGAAAGAAAAATGGTAGTAGCACTCCAACATTTTTTTTCATTACATTAGTTGAAATTTATGTAGAGTCCACTAAAAGTGTGAATCACACTTCTAATTTAGTATAATTTACATGAATTTTTATCAATTGAATGAAGAATGCTGTAAAAAAGTGTTAGAGTCGTGTTGGTTGTGCTTCATCTTCACCCTAATTAGCACCTGATTATGTATTACCTACAAAATTAAAATAGTCAAATCTAAACATTTAAATGGATAAAACATTAAATATGCTGGCTTGAATTGATTGACATTTAATTATTTTCAATTCTTAAGGAGTGTGAAAGAGAATTTTTTTTAGAAGAAAAACTTAAGTGGACCAAATGTTACAGCTAAGAAAGACCTTATGGCTTATACATCTTGTTACGTTTAATTTACTTGAATTAAAAATATTGGAAAATTAAATGCCTTACAAAAATTTAACATACTTTATAGTCTGCTACAATATTGCTCTCTCGATGCACACAATTGATCCTGACGTTCCACTCTCGTGCTAGAAGCTGACGAATAGAACCAAGCACAAGAAACTCTGCATGTCTTTGAGAAGCTGCTTCATCTGTTATTATGGAGGCCAGCTCTGCACAATCAACATCACAGATCACTCGCCTAAACCCCTTCTCCCAGGCTAATTGGAGAACATCTCGCATCGCCACGGCTTCTGCTCTGAACGCACTATCTCCAGCCTCCCCGGAGTAGCAGCCCACCACCCAACGGCCAAGGTGATCCCTGATAATTCCACCGCCACCAATCCGCTGATTACTATCACAGAAACTCCCATCAGAATTGCACTTCACCATGTTGGTTGGAGGAGGAGACCATGCGTTACACAGCAAAAGATCAACCTCTTGGCTGCTACGAATCCAATCGTCGTGATCATGAGAGAGCCGACGCCAAGCCACTTCGAAAGGCCACGGATGAGCGTCCAACAGCAAGTTGCAGCGCCATTTCCAAGCAGCCCATAACCCAGCCAAGAAACGCACACCATGAACACCACGAGACAGGGAGGTCACCCATCGCTCGAGCTCAGAGCAGCGAAAATTAGCCCAATTTGTTGCCCCCAAACGCTGCCAAAGATCCCAGGATTGCGGGCAATCCCGCAGGCAATGAAGAGCATCTTCTATGCCGTTCGAACACCGCGTACAGGTAGCATCCGCAGCCAGATGACAACGGGCTCTCAATTGATTAACCTGGATCGCATTATGTAAAACTAACCAAACAAACACTCTAACCTTTTCGGGCACTTTAAGCTTCCAAACCCAGTCAATCTTACGATCTCCCTGCTGGTCATGAGCACAACCATTGAGCCACGCATAACCATCCCGAACCGTGTACTGACCCTTATTACCAACATTCCACACCCACCCATCACTCCTCGCCGCACAGACAGTAGGCTGTAAGTCTGTGAGTTTCTGCTGCACTGAGAGCGGGATCATAGTGTATAAACGATTGAGATCCCAAACATTACCCTGGATAATATCCTTCAACTGCAAATGAACATCAGCGATATTTACGAAGGGCAATTGATGAGCAATTGGACCTGTACCGCTCCAATCCTTGTACCACAGCGACGTCTCTCCATTCCCAATCCTGAAAACCATTTGCTGCCCCACTTGATCTCTAGCCCGAAGGATGCCCTTCCAGAGCGGCGAATCCTTCTGCCTGGGTTGAACACTGAGGATAGACGAGTCCTTGATATATTTATGGTCAAGAACTTTCACCCAAAGCTTATTTGGTTTCTGGACCAATTGCCAAACAGCTTTCCCTAGCAGCGCCGTATTAAACCTGTTCATCTCTTTGATCCCAAGACCACCACAATCTTTATCTCTGGTTAGGGTGTCCCAATTCACCAAATGCCAGCCGCGATTACCACCATGACGGGACCAAATAAAATTTCTAACCAGCTGGTTTATTCTTTCATTAAGCCATCTAGGAAGCCAGAAAACTTGCATGGAATAAGTTGGGATAGCAGCTAGAACTGACTTCGCCAAACAAACTCTACCTGCAAAATTCAACATGTTAGTTTTCCAAGAAGCCAATTTCCTTTGGATATTATCCAGAAGGTATTGGAAAGCATTTCTGTCTCTCCGTCCACCATGCAGCAGAAAGCCCAAGTATTTGCCCAAATTATGAACAAAAGGAATAGGAGCAATATTGCGAACTTCATTGCGGATTGCCTGGCCATTCAATTTCGAATAATGTTTAATTGACATACTAATTCCACTTCCACTTTGTGAGATTAGGTATAAATGAGAGAGAAATGAATGATATGATTTGCGATGTGACAGAAAATGCAGAGAGAAATAGGAAGAGAAATAGATGGAAATAAGATGGAAGAGAAACTGAGGTGTGTATGTATCATTACTCTTCAATTTCTCCTCAACGTTTTTTTGTTCACTTTTGGTTTTTCAGTTGTCTAAGAAGCAATAATGATATATACACACCTTATTTCTTAAACACTTCATTTCCACCTCTTTTTATTCCATCTCTCTCCTCTTATCATCTATCACATCTCACACTTTCTCTCTCTTACTTTTTCTTTTCTTTCTATCTCTCTCCTCCTTCCACCTCTCTTCACCTCAAAGAGAGGTGTGAAGATAACATTATTCGTCTAAGAAGTAAGAAGTCATTCTCTCTTTAACGTTACCTCCTCCATTTATTCAATTTTGTCCTCTTGCATTTGACTAGTAAAGAGGGATCAGAATCTCTTCTTCTCTTCTGTTTCTACTTAATCAACGATTAAAAAGAACAACTTTTGCTATAAAAAAAGAACAACTTTTGCAAATGACATATTGACACGTACAACACGAGCATGTGACTGAATAAATAAACGCAGTCCTTCAAAAGGTTTCCCCTTTTGCCACGGTTTCATCCACTGCCGTGTTTGGAAATGCTTTCATTTAATGTGTTCTTCTATTCCATCTAACGGACCCCCATCTAACTACTAATAATAAGTCATGGCTGGCATATTAATATTACACACTAGTGGTCCCTACTCCCTTTTGTTTTTGCCCTCTGATCTTAAGTTCAAGATTATACAAATCAAGTGATTAGCGAAGCTAATCTCATCTAATCTCATTTAATCAAGTGCTCTATAATGATTAATGTTATGGCAATGTTACGGCAAGATAAGCTTCCTGGACCCTGGTAGACCCTACCTCCAGCAAAAGTGTACACCTATATTCTTGACCAATGTCCCCAAAAAAGAAAACAAATAAGGGGCCAAACTGACCCAGTTCATTTGTAGTGGCATTGAAATCGAATATGTACCTGTGTGCTCATGTCATTATGAATGAGAGTGTTCATTACATAGAGACAATTGTTCAAGACATTGGCTTAAGTAACGGGGAATACAACGATAGAAAGGTTAAGCAGAACAAAACACTAAATTCTCTGCTGAGCTGTGAGACGCTGATCTGAGACAGAGGACAACAATATGTGCTCCCTCTGCAACAATACAAAGTGTATCACATATCTTATACTACATGGAAAATTTTAAGACACCAAGAGAGTGGAACTAAACATAATGATCAAAGTGAATTCAGTGATTATTTTATATTTCTATTTCCAATTTTAATGGTTAAATTTGGTTCAACTGACTTAAGTAAGATAGTAAGTAGTATTATTTACTGTAGAACATGATCATGATCTTTCATTCTCCAGTAAATTAGGTTATACAGGAAGTGACGTATATATTTTAATGTTCCAATCTATGCCTTAGTTGGCAAAGTAAATCCCCCTTGAATGAATGGCCTGGATATTTTTACCATATTCATTACAACTATCATGACAAGCTCGCACATGTATAAATCTTCAAACATTGATACAAGTGACAAGGTATCATTAAGGGGAAAAGATCAAAGCAATTTTACTAGAAAGAAAGGAAACTCGTTCGAAAACAACAGTGAATCTAAAATTGTGGTGGGCAGAAGCCAAAGTTAAGAGAAGCTGCTTCTGTCCATCAAAGATTTGACTTCATCGTGATGAACAAGTTTCCAAAGATGCGCTTCTCCCCCCAATTATACAATCATGTTTTCTGTATATACTACCTCCTGTCCATATTAAAAGAAATAATTTGAAATCTGTACTGCATTAATTTTGCTTTTACTTCATATACAAATTCAAATGATATCAAAGCACAAAAAAAGAAACACAACTTCTGTAGACAACAAACTGAAATAAATAAATAAAATGCGGATTTCAGTGGTGTTAGCATGTTCCATTACCACCCTTTAAAACATTTGACAGTCAACCCTCCCAGAGATGAGGTTACTTACTTAGAAGACCACACTCAGCTATGTCGTGTTCATCAATATATGGCAATATGAGAGTTATTGGAAGCAGCCTCATGCAGTCAGCAATGAACCCAGACTAAAACTACAGGATTATTGCAATAGCAGCTCATCCCCTTTCTGTAACTCTTTGAGCCGCCTCTTAGCATAGACTGTGATAAAATATACCGTAGCTACAGTTATGCACAAGCCAACAACATTGAGGACAATTTGCACGACAGATATAGTGTGCTCTTTATGTGAAGCATTGGCCAACGTTCGGATCAAAATTCCCCTACAATGAAAGACAAGGAGGTAATAAATTCAACAGGATATTTTGCATCACTAGTTCCTATCTTTGTGAAAATTACAAACAAACCAACATTTGAAAATACATGTCATATACTAGGATTGATCATCACTGAAGGGGATATCATCAATACTATTAACTAACAAAATGCTTTTGATGGAGATATATATATATATATATATATATATATATATATATATATATATATATGAAACCAAAGCAAAGAAATGACAATTAAGATATATAGTATTGCAGATCAGGTGATATAAGTTTTCAAAAACGACCTGAAAGGGCAGAGAGAAAATAAGAAGAAAAAAATGTCAAACATAGAATTGACACAGGAATTGTCTTATTGCTGCTAAGTATGTATACATTTTCAACATAAAAAAGATAAGAAAATATTGTATCCAGCTGGTGGGTGGTGAGGATCAAGCAGCCAATGAATTCAATAGTCCATAGCCATAACAATTCAACAAAAGAAGTTTATCAGAACAGTAGTTCCACATGTCACATATTAGTCTCACCTTAATCAGATCAGATATGTAACACAGCTAATATGACGAAATGCAACTAATCAATTTATTCAAGAAGCCATCATATGACACCTTAATGAAACAATTATCACTCAATATTGTTCAAAATATACTCATGATGGAGGCATAGCTAGCCATCATTAATGGCTACCCTCTATACCTTTTGATGTACATGAAAACTTCTACATCTACATACAAGTAATACATTTATTTTACATACAAGTAATACATATATGATAAGTAATCCAAGTATTCAAATAGCTATAGCAAACCAAAAGCAAGCTCCTAGTATAACCAAGTATATTAGAGAGGGAGACCCTACGTATAGAGTGAAACAAGTACTTCTGGCACCATTCCTACCAAGGATCCGCACAAGTAAGGGCCATACTTAACAGTTGTTGCGACGGCACAATAGTTGAAGAGAATATACGGGAATGGAGAAATCCTTATTAAAGTAATTGCTTGAAACTGATGAAACCAATTTCCTTCACCGGCAAATCTTAAAACAGAAGCTTTCTTTGGATACTTTTCTAACCACCCCTGCAAAGAATCATGAGTAATATCCTAATTAGCACAGGTGAGGTAAACACATGAACACAGATGCGAACACTGAAGACATGTACTTACTTCGATTTTGCGATGGAAGATTGAACCAATGAAAAAGGGGAGGGATACTCCCACAGCAGCTGCAGAAATTATTAGCATGAATCCTAAAACATAACCAAATAGCATTCCAGCCATCCACATGGAAGGTGAAGAGGGCAAAAGCAAGGTAGGAAATAGTGCTATAGAACCAAACAACATAACCGCTAACTCCGAAGGACTGAATCTGTTCCTCTCCCAATTTGTTATTGGAATAATCACCTAAAAATAAGAGTAATGTACATACATCATCAGTGACATAAGTGATTCAACATTATAATTAAAACACAATTATTCACTTTTCAAACAATCATTTGCCTGCAAGCAATCTATATATAACCTATCTATGCATGACTTGTTCATGAAAATTGAAATTTCTAAGAAGGAAAAACAAGCCCTAAAACACAATTAGGTCAAGCAATCAATGTAAGTGGTGATTTGGAGAATGAAGGGAAAAAGTGTGAAAACCTTTTCTATAAAAAAGGGTCCAACCCATTGGAAAACAATGAAAGCCAATAGCCCTAGACATAGGAAAGACGCCACCAATTTAACCCAAAACCATAGCTTCGCAGCACCTCGCGGTGGCGGAGAAGGAAGTGCGACCTCCGATTGAGAATCTTGAGTTCCCCACCGTAATTTAACGTAGTCACCATCGCCCTCCCTTGAGCGACCACCGTCATTCCCCTCCAAATACGTCATCGGGTTTGAACGGCGGGCTCACCGCCACCGGCAGGGGAAATCGATGCGAAGATAAGCACAGTTTTAGGCTCGGGAACCGTTTGTAGAGATTCGTGATTCAGAATAACAGAACAACCGTCGATGCCCGCGAAATAATCAACCGATTGGAGACTCAACTCAACCATTAATAAATATCTAAATTTTTATGAGAATAAAATATCTAAATTTTCGGTTTGTAATTTTTGTAATATTATTATATATAAGTTTTTTTTTGTTACAAGAGGAAAACTAAAAGCTCAAGAACTAACTACTAATAACGTCACTACAAAAGTACTCTATAACAGCCATCGGTGGCAGTCGCCACAACTGTCTTGGGGAGACCTCTCTCGATGCCTGCTTCGCCATGAAATCTGCCGCTTTGTTCTTCTCACGAGGTACCACTGTATGGAGACATTCCAATCCCATCTGAATAGCACTTTGTTTTCCGATGCACAAAAAAAAAGCTTAATAGCACTTTGGACTCCTCTTTTTTTGAGATATGATTTTTCCTCTATTTTTTAATTAATTAAATTCTTATACTTTTAAAATTAAACAATTTTGTTACATCAAAAAATAAATAAACAATTTTGGTCCATTTAACGATTTTAATAACTAAAAATCCTTTTGAGTATGGTACACCCTCTTTGTTACAATAAGTAAAACCCAAATGAGAGAAATTTCACATGGGAGGATCTTCTCCCCTACAATCAAGCTCTCTCTAATTTAAAAGGTCATGTTATCCTCTTCTTACTATTCACTGAAATCTAATTTTAAAACTCATTATGATATTTATTAAACTAGTCAATCATAAATAGAGCGGTAATAAGATGGGCATGAAAAATTGTTTCCTATCTATTTTCAATCAGATCAAGAAATCACACAATGAGGATGAACTAACTATATCTTTACAATTGTTCAGACACTGAGAAGCAACAACATAGATATCAAGAAGCTCAAACAATCTTCATTTATCATAATCACTAGAATTAATATTAACAGTGGTGCTACACATGAGGAAGGTCCTTAGGCAAGAAACGCACAAAGCTTAAATGGAAAATAGGGATCAATCTTTGCCACCTTAATATCTGCTGCTGCAACACAGCGCCTACAACCCATTGCTGACAAAGCACCTGACACAGCTTTGACAAGCTATAGATGCCGCCATCATGTCGTTACCTCTGCAGTCCCATGTTATCATAAGCACTCCAGCGCTGTTGCAAATCATTGTCGCTATTATCACATAAATTTGCAGATACTTCACACTTATTCTGAGAGCAGAATGTTAAGCATGACCGGAAATTTTCAGCATAACATTTCCTGCTACAAAGATATACTTGAAACAGCTACAAAGAGCATAGAAGAAACTAATGGGCCTTCCTGTCACAGCATTGAATCAAATTCCACACAAGAGTATGCATTGAATTAATACTCCTTGGCAAATGAGAATGGCTAGAGGAAGGAAATGTAACATGCCTATAAAGTAGCTTCTCCACGACAACTTCTAACATTACAAGTTGTTATATGGTTTTAAAGGGAAGAAAACCGATGAATCAATACATAATTTGGACTGAACAGTGAACAATAGCAAAGTTGTCCATGGTAACAGTAAAACAACTAAACAAAAGCATAATCAGCATAATAAAGCTAGGTTAGGAAGAATACTGTAATTGATGTGTATTGCAATAACTGTTCTATTGGGGAAAAAACCTGTTATTGGAGCACAGATACGTGGCAGTCCCTTAAGACAGCAAACCACCACAATTTGAAGCCGTAACAGTACAAAATGTGTTGCTATAGTATCAAAATGGTGGCTGGAGCAAAAGAATTGGCATCCATAGCTAAGGAATTGGTTTCTCCATAATGGCATTGGAATTGCCCCTACAATAATGTTGATGCATATGAAGCATCAGGGGAGAGACCAACTAGCTAGTAAATGAGGCATAGCAGCAGTTCAAAGAACTAAGTTCTATGAGGGGAATAATAAAAATGAACAAATTCAAGACAGAATCCAACTAGAAATATACATATGAGCAATGCAATGAAGAAGCATCCAAACAAACATACTTGAATCAAACAAAGAAGACCTGTCCTAGAAGAACTGTGAATATAGAGTGTGAATATAGAGCGACAAACAGCAGCATATTAGTCAACAGATAAGCCAACCCAAAGATGACCATCCTCAAAGCAAACTAAAATCAATGAAAATTAGCATTGATTTAACATACACATGAATAAAAAAAATTGAATGTCTCTAAAACTGAGAATGTGTTGATAACCATCAGGGATTCAGCACAAGATCAACAGATTAAATGAAGAGAAATGCTAGCAAGTTCCTTACAAACTTCAATGTGTTAGGTTTAATTTTTATGGAGACCAATAAAATACTGCACAACATGTGAGTATGTGACCATGTGTTATACTTGTGACGACTCTGTAGTAGTCTCCATTTTATCACCTATTCACAAACTAAATAAGCTAGTAATGGGATTCCAGTCTTCCCCTGAAAGCAACACACTTACACTGAGAAGAGGAAAATATCTTGGCTGGTAATCCAGAAAAGGGAAATCAAGGGAAGCGATTGTCAAGGGAGGTGATGGTGGAACAGCATGGCATCATCTGCGTCCAGTTTGGCGGAGGAAGCGATTATCAAGGGAAGGATCAACGAAAGAGATTTGAGCAAAGAAATGTGAGACCACAAAGTACTACAACTCACTTCTTGCATCTCATTCCCGCACAGATAGCATTTTTCTGATACTGATTGATGTTAATGTAACTGAATGCAAGTAAACCAAATCTCATGTTGCAGACCACAGATGTTAAACCAAGGGAGTTAACAGTGGTTTTCCAAGGAAATGAGCCTCCAGGTTTCCAAGGACAAGTTCAGCCATAGCAAATCTAGTTTCTACTGTGGCGGGTCCAGCATGAGGAACCAAGACAACGTTTTCTAACCCAAACAGCTCTTCAGGAACATGAGGCTCATTCTCAAACACATCCAGCCCAGCTCCACCCAAACGACCTTCAACCAATGCAGAGACCAGCTCTGCCTCATCAACATGTGTACCTCGTCCAATGTTAATCAGAAACCCCTTGGAACCAAGTGCATCAATAACCTTCCGGTTGATGATGTGATGGGTTTCCTGTGTAAGAGAGCAAGCAACAACTAGTATATCACAGTTGGATGCTAATTCAACGACACTAGGGTAGTATTTGTATTTTGATTCTGGTTTCTCAGTTCTAGAATAGTAACATATTGGACAGTTAAATCCTTCAGCTCTCTTCGCAATTGCGACTCCAATCCTTCCCAGTCCAACAATGCCAACGGTTTTCCCAGAGAATTTAGTGGTCAATTTGTAGTCACCTTTCTTCCATTGCCCGCTTCTGACGTAGCCATCACACTCGCAGATCCTTCTGAGGAGTGTGAGGATCAAGCCAATAGCCAAGTCGGCGACATCATCGGTCAACACGTCGGGGGTGTAGGTGACGCGAACACCCTTCTCCCTGCATTTGTTCAAGTCAATCTTGTCCACTCCCACGCCGTAGTTTGACACGATCTCCAGCTCCGGCAGAGCCTCGATCAGCTCCGCGTCAGCGCCGGCTCTCGCGTGGCACACGATAGCGCGGATGGAGGCGGCGTGGTGGCTGAGCAGCTGGGATTTCTGCGGGTAATCCCACGTGCGGAACACCTTGTAGCGTTTCTCTAGCTCTTGTTCGAGGTAGGGCTGCAATCGGCGAACAAGGAGTACCCCGATCGATTCCATTTCACGGGGAATTAGAGCTAGGGTTTCGAGATTGGGGATTGCAGAGGATTCGATTGGGCATGTGGAATTGCAGAGTTAGAGTACCCCGATTCGAATGGGAGTAGCCCGGGTAACTCAACTCACTCACGCACGCTAACAACTCTATTTATATATCCCTTGTTTTTTTTGGGTAAATATCTTACTTTTAGAGAGCTGGATTTGCCACCTCAACCATTAGATTTCACACCCCCAATTTTCGGATTTTTAAGTTTCGAATTATTTCGGAATCATTAATTCGTGATTTGTAGTGTAAAATATATGTAACACCCCACTTTTGAGTGAAAAAGTGCTTCGCAAACCTTATTTCTGAAATATTTCGGAAACTGAGTTTCCGTAAGTGGGGTGTCATTTCTAATGAGTGGGGTGCCAAATCTAATGATCTTACTTTTACCTAGTTGTTTATGATTAAGAAAATAAGTTTCAAAAAAAAAAATTGTTTGTTTGTACCAAAAAAAAAAATTGTTGAAATTTGTTACTAACTAGCAATGTAATTTTTAATAACTTTATGTTTCGACGCATAATCATCTCCGACCATCAGTTTTTATACTCTTACCTCTTACTCCACAATCAATTGTGGACCAGAGTTAGAGCACTGCTGTTTTGGCGGGGATTATTGCTGAGTGTAAATAGGCAAGCATGGCGATCCTCAAGGTCGATCAAGTGACTTCAAACCTCTGTTTGGGTCTCATTCTTAACGACTAAGGCCCTCATCACTCCACCTCGTCTATTACAAGCTTTGTAACACCCCGATTTCGGTGGCGTCACTTTAGTAACCAAAAATAACTTAATGCGGAAAAACGTGAATATTTGTTTTTCGATAATAATATTAGAGACTAAAAGAAATGAAACTCAACAACTAAAGATAACAGAACTAATGTACAATAATAATTACAGCCCCCGCTGTAAGTAGCAACCTCGTCACGAGTAACCTCCAGTGACGGAAAGTAGAAAAAGTGTAACGCCCGTAGGCAAAATGTACAATCCCAAAAGGATAGGTCAAGTGTCAGCAACACAAGCCCTCAAAAATAAGAATAAGTCAGAGCTATGACACTAACGCCCAACCTTAGTAGACTCTAAACACCCATCCTCTATACTTCCATCATCGACTCTCATCTGGTCATGCATGAAGTCCGGGTCCACGTCGAAGGCTCAATAGTAGTCATTTCGCTCCGGGTCTTCCCCGAACGACGAGGAATCACGAAAGAATCCATCGACGACATCTGACAAAAAGGGCATACATAGCCCCCCAAACACAGGTAGCACGTGCAAGGGTCAACTTACGGAATATAGTATAGAGAATACAAGACAACAGATAAAGTATAAGGGGTATATATATGTTGTATATATACATATAAGTTCTGCATTGCCTACCCTAAGGTTTAAACATAGCATGTTATCAAATCTCTAGTACAATTCAATCATCAAAGCACATAACGATATTTATCAACATCTACTCATCAAAACACATAACGATGTTTATCAACATCAACTCATCCAAATTCCAACGAATATAATTAGAGTGCATGATATGTCAATGCAACGTCAATCTCGATGATTCCGGAAGAAGTAGGCTGGGCACGATCGAGTCGGTCCTAACACTGGCATTGTGTCGACCATAACCCTCGAGTGTCACTTACAACCTTGACATAGCCGGATCAGTCCTAACCCTGCGGGTCGACTTTTCCCTCCGCTATGCCCGACAATCAACAGGTCGATCCTAACCTTACGGTCAATCATATCCCCCGTCGATGCCCGAATTACCCGAAGGTAAAAACTGTACCCGAAGGCATAAACTGTACCCGAATGCATAAACTGTACCCGAAGGCATAAACATTATCTCATGATGATTTTCTCGAATCATCCGACTCATCTCCATCCGATGGTCAAAAACTGCTCAACGAGCAAGAGTATCAACATACTCGGAAACTATCAATTTCCCGGCTTATCCCTCGGATAGCCCAACAACACAACTGCTCCCAGAGCACAAGAGTATCAACATACTCAAAACTTATCAACTTTCTCAACACTTGGATCCGACGACACTTCTCGTTTTCCAAAACTAAGATTCGACTCCTAAGCTTCCTTCGAGATTATTATCATTACTTAAAGATTTAGAGGTTGTTTAAGGTCTTATGAGTTTTCGTTACAAAATAATTATCCTTTTAGTCTTATCGCAAAACTTATAAGTTCTCGGGATCTCCTAATCCCCAAATGGCTCCAGAGAATGTCTCGATCCATGAAACACCATAACAAGGCCCGAATCTCATTCGTCCTATCAAACTTTCTCAAAAATCTCAAAATAAAATCGGCATGACCTGCCCGCTATTCTCACTTTTCAGAAACACAGATTTCATTGAAAAGGCATAATTCAATCAACACAGTCAACAAACATGTCATATATCAACACATCTCAGAATAAACACGTAGCACTTAGCATATAAAGCATGCACCACACATCCTAAATTACCCACATAGCACATAGCATGTAAGTCAATCTCAAAAACAGTCAGTAGATGAATCATCTACATTATCAGCCGAAGCCTCAGAAAACATTTTTCCAATTAAACACAAACAAGTGCATAAACAATAAATCAATGTCGAAAGCATCGACACCTAAAGCATTAACTAGCAAGGTAAGTTGCCCTTACCTTTAGTTATTCCAGCGTTCTCCTCAAACGTTCCTTCACACTCTATGCCTCCTTCTCCTTGAAACTCCTCAAATAAACCTTAGAGCAAAAACCACAGAATTCCATCATAATCAGTCAGAAACTCAGCAGTCCATACTCACTAAGGTTACACGAAGTAGCACATACTCCGAGGTACGATAATCTAGCGCGATAGAACAAGTTTTCGAAAAAGGAATTTCCCCCCCCTAGGGTAGCTCACGACCACTATTCACAATTAGGTGGGTCGATTTTTCTTCGATCAAACTTGGTTCCTAGGTTATTATTAGTCGTAACTAAGGGTATTCTAAACTCGGAAAAATTATCGGATCGAAAACTGTCGCAAGAGTATTTTGGTCATTATTTTTAGCTCAGAAATTCAAAACTGAAATTTCGAAAAGCAAATTGGATGGGGACGTCACCAACGACGTTTATGACAACTAATCCTACTAGCACTAAGCTAAGGCGATAGTTTTCAGTCCAAAGGATGAAGCTTTGCCCCAAAATGGGTATTTTAAGCTGAATTGAAACTCGACGGTAGTTTTTCAAGAATCGGCGCAGTATTATTAGCTAAACATACTCAGGAGAACGTAGGGAAGATGTTTAGAATCAAAAATGAAGTTATCAGGATAGTTTTGCAAAAACCTCAAAACTATGAGCACAGAAAGACATAGAGAAAAGCTATGGAAAAGACGATCAAAGGTAAGGATTAGCGACTATACCTCGATACCTTCAAGCAGCAACTGTCGAATCAACGATCAAGCACGAAATGAAAAAAATCTCTCCTCCTCCTCCTCCTCCTCTTGTGAAGCTCGCGGCCTTGTGGGTAGAAAATGGTGAAGTTTTGTGATTTTTCTCATCTTTCTTGCTATATATAGAGGTTGGAAAAACGCGGGAAAATGAAAGTTTCGCGAATCTGATTTTTCCGGCTTCATTCTCCGTGAATTCTAAGATAGGTTTTGGCGAAAGAATTCCAAAACTAAGAAAAGGTTTCCTTGTATTTTAAGTGACTAATGCAAAGTCGGTGTAAAACTATTTTACCCGATAAGTTACTTTTTGCATCGAATGTCGGAATAGAAAACTTCCTTCTGCAGAAAGATTGAAATCATCAAGAGAAATTGGTGTACGCGTGTAGAATCTTCATTAGAAGCTCCGAATAGAAAAAGTCTTCATCGTCGGTTGATTCTAGGGTTTTTGAACTATCAGGGTTTTGGTTTCGGCAAATTTCCGAGGATTGGAATCGGACGTTCGTACATCCTAGAGTTTCGCCTTGAAACGATTGTGATATATGGAGTAAGAGGAATTCTAACATTTCTCTGAAGATTTTTGGAATTAGTTTCCATCGTGACTTTAAGCGTAAACTAGCTATTTACTAGGGTTTCTGCCCTAGGTTTAAGCGTATAATGATCGTGCTATAACTTTTATCGACTTCGATACAATCCTTAGACTTTTCCTGAACTTTCCCTTTCACAAATTTATTTCATTCGACAAACTCTTGTTCAGGTTTCCCTTCACGATACATCAACCCTAATCGTGAATAGGGTTTTATTCACTTATTCTAAACTTAAAAACTTGGGTCTTACATTACTACCCTCCAAAAAGAAAGTTTCGACCTCGAAACTTAAGGGTCAGTATCAAGTTCCGGATATTATTCCTTGATCTTTCCCTCTAAATCCCATATAGCACCGTCCGTGTCTTTGTTCCAAATAACTTTCACCAAAGCACTCTGTTTTCTCCTCGATTGTTTCACTATTCCAGCCCCAATGCTGACCGACGGCGTCTCAAAAGACATATCATCTCCCAACTCTATGTTTGTCCGGTTTGACCACTTGCGTCGAGTCTCCGTTGGAAATAATATTTGTTGGCATTCGTGCAATCGCACAACCTTAACCACTTGCTCCTTTGCTTTTGTTCGTCCAAAATGCTGATTAGAAGCTCGGTACTTCTCTATGTTCCGGAGTGAATGCTCAACTTGTCCCCGTGATGTTCACTTATGGTCCAAAACTCAACTCGATCGCTTGATAACTCCTAGACAAACTATTGCCTTGGAATCTACTAGTCCATTAACGTCACTTCCAACTTCGTAACCATCCTCATTCGCACCATGAAATCAATCTTCTACTTAGTCAACATTCAAATTAAGACTCAACTTGAGTCTTAATACCTTGTGCATCTCAAGACCCATTCCCTCTAACATTAACTTATCAACAACTTATAAGCTAATCTTCATCTTAATATCTAAAAATCCATTATTGTCGTCTTCGTCCTCAAAACCTTCCTCACTCAAACCAATTTACACTTTTCTTTCTGTAACTTGATCATCCTCCAAACAATCCAATACTTAGTCTCTCGATCAAAACCTGACAAGGCTTCATGTCTCACGCGTTCGTGATTACATCGATTGTCTTAAAATCTAAACCTTCGCTAAGTTTGGACCTCTCACACCCTTTAATTCTTCAATACTTCTTAAATGAATATTCTTTTCTTAAGACGACAACCCCTTCCCAAAGAAAATCAATTACTTAACACGAACTTTCCTCCCAAAACCGACTAATCCTCGACCAATTCAAATTCATCTTACACATCCTTCTATCAAAGTCCATCGCCAGTTGTGATTCCGAATATTACCCCCTCAATATTAAGTTGATCAGGCCTAATACATCGAAGGTGGAAATCTAGAAAAACCCACTGGAACAGTCAATGAGTTCCTATCATCCAGTAGTCACAAATATCCTGATATCACATCCTCAACGATTCCGCTACGGAACTACACGCCCTCAACATCATACGTATACTATCCATAAGGAATATCTATGAGATTCATTCTTCAGCTTCTAGCTTCCTTTTAAACGCATCGGTGGAAGACTACTTTCTAGGCTTAGTGTGTTATCCTAAACCTCGTGTAACTTCTATAGTTAAGACACGAGCAATAGTCAAATAAAGTCTTAATAGGTGTAATAACTATAAGGTCAAAGCTCAAACAACATAAGTAAGATAGGTGTGTTGCATGCGCTATGAGAGTAATGGAACGCATTACACTAGAATGAGAAAGAATGGTTAGAAGGTTACCGTCGTTCTTGCAATCTCCTCTGGCTAACTTCTCCGACCCTTCTCCGTCCATAATATAGACTCTTCCCCTAGTAGTGAGGCGCTTTCCCCTTGCAGTGTTAACAGATGGCTCCCTCTTGGGCGCCTTACAGTCCACGGCTAGATGTCCCACTCAGTTGCAATTAAAGCATCTTGGTCCAGTCGCTGAGCACTTGTCAGCAAAATGTCCAGTCTTCCCACACCTGAAACATGTCACATCCGTGTTGCCGACTTGATTCCCTGCACCTCCAGTAGCAATGGCCATCGGCTTGTACGGTCCTAGGGTATAACCTTCCCCCATAGGGCGCTGATAAGGCTTCTTCATCTGAAACCTTCCTTTTCCAAGATTGTCTTGGGAGCTCGACCTCATCGGTCCCCCAGCTCCTGTTCTATTCATCCTTCTATTTTTCATCAGCTCCACCTCTGTGGCCTTCTCCACCAAAGCCTGAAATCGCATAATACCCAACGGCCTCACTGAATCCTCGATGTCTGCTCTCAGCCCATTCAGAAACCGCTTACACATGTAGCGTTCATCAACATGGTTGTTGAAAAACTGGAAGTGCTTAGCCAATGATTCCAGCTTGGAAGCATACTCAGGTACGGTCGTGCTCCCTTGACAAAGGGTTAGAAATTGTGCCTCCCGCTCGTCTCGAGCGCTAGATGGAAATTACTTCTCTAGAAATGCAGTACGAAAAGAGTTCCAATTCACCTCTTCGTGGTTAGCTCCCATAATTCCTCTGGTACCCTTCCACCAGTACTCAGCATCGCCCAGCAGCAGATAAGTTGTCAGGCCCACCTTAGCCCCTTCAGCAGTCTGCAGTACTTCGAAAATATTCTTAATTTCTTGGATCCACAGATCCGCATTGTCCGGGTCAGTCCCACCCGTGAACTTGGGTGGATCCTGCCTTCTAAAATCATTCAGTCCCCTGTTCTGGTCCAGGGCTGCTTCTCTCTGAAGCCGGTGTAGCTCGCGTGTATCCTCAGTAGCACGCCTATGTGCATTGTCATTTGTCTGTACAGTCATTTTTCCTCCTCCTCCTCTTGTGAAGCTCGCGGCCTTGTGGGTAGAAAATGGTGAAGTTTTGCGATAAGACTAAAAGGATAATTATTTTGTAACGAAAACTCATAAGACCTTAAACAACCTCTAAATCTTTAAGTAATGATAATAATCTCGAAGGAAGCTTAGGAGTCGAATCTTAGTTTTGGAAAACGAGAAGTGTCGTCGGATCCAAGTGTTGAGAAAGTTGATAAGTTTTGAGTATGTTGATACTCTTGTGCTCTGGGAGCTGTTGTGTTGTTGGGCTATCCGAGGGATAAGCCGGGAAATTAATAGTTTCCGAGTATGTTGATACTCTTGCTCGTTGAGCAATTTTTGACCATCGGATGGAGATGAGTCGGATGATTCGAGAAAATCATCATGAGATAATGTTTATGCCTTCGGGTACAGTTTATGCCTTCGGGTACAGTTTATGCCTTCGGGTACAGTTTATACCTTCGGGTAATTCGGGCATCGACGGGGGATATGATCGACCGTAAGGTTAGGATCGACCTGTTGATTGTCGGGCATAGCGGAGGGAAAAGTCGACCCGCAGGGTTAGGACTGATCCGGCTATGTCAAGGTTGTAAGTGACACTCGAGGGTTATGGTCGACACAATGCCAGTGTTAGGACCGACTCGATCGTGCCCAGCCTACTTCTTCCGGAATCGTCGAGATTGACGTTGCATTGACATATCATGCACTCTAATTATATTCGTTGGGATTTGGATGAGTTGATGTTGATAAACATCGTTATGTGTTTTGATGAGTAGATGTTGATAAATATCGTTATGTGCTTTGATGATTGAATTGTACTAGAGATTTGATAACATGCTATGTTTAAACCTTAGGGTAGACAATGCAGAACTTATATGTATATATACAACATATATATACCCCTTATACTTTATCTGTTGTCTTGTATTCTCTAAACTATATTCCGTAAGTTGACCCTTGCACGTGCTACCTGTGTTTGGGGGGCTATGTATGCCCTTTTTGTCAGATGTCGTCGATGGATTCTTTCGTGATTCCTCGTCGTTCGGGGAAGACCCGGAGCGAAATGACTACTATTGAGCCTTCGACGTGGACCCGGACTTCATGCATGACCAGATGAGAGTCGATGATGGAAGTATAGGGGATGGGTGTTTAGAGTCTACTAAGGTTGGGTGTTAGTGTCATAGCTCTGACTTATTCTTATTTTTGAGGGCTTGTGTTTTTGACACTTGACCTATCCTTTTGGGATTGTACATTTTGCCTACGGGCGTTACACTTTTTCTACTTTCCGTCTCTGGAGGTTACTCGTGACGAGGTTGCTACTTACAGCGGGGGCTGTAATTATTATTGTACATTAGTTCTGTTATCATTAGTTGTTGAGTTTCATTTCTTTTAGTCTCTAATATTATTATCGAAAAAAAAATATTCACGTTTTTCCGCATTAAGTTATTTTTTGTTACTAAAGTGACGCCACCAAAATCGGAGTGTTACAAGCTCTACAACATAGCAACAAGAACATGCGTTGAGCTATAAGCCTAAGCCTCGTTAACAGGGAATCCTCAACCTTTAGATCCTTGTTTGTGGATAGTAGAAGGTTCAACGACTGAGATTTACCCGAGAACAAGGCACTCATTACACCTTTCCGTCTCTCACAAGTGTAAGAGGTCAGACTCAAGCTAAAACAGGTACACATTTTTTATTCCAAGACCTAGAGAATCTCAAAACTCACTATAGCAACTAACCTAAACATCAAAGTGTCTTTGAAAGACCCTCACGATGGTTGGCATCAGAATACCCCTCTTCTCCCTGAACTCAAGCATTCCCTCGCTGCATTCTCACCGAAGTTCAACATTTCCACCTCAATCAACACTCTTTCAGTGTTTTGACCAGAATAATCTGGTCACTTTCTTAAATTATTCTCATTTAAAATTATTTTTCCATATTAATGTTCAACAATCTCTAAATGGTAGCAATAACTTTAGAAATAAAACAAAATTTTGAAAAGCACGAAAATTCTTTCAATATTGAATATTAATATTTCATACATATTATAAAATAATGTGACTAGGAAAAAAAAGGAATTTTTCTTCTGTCTCCTCAACTTTTATAAAGGTATGCAACCCCTTCATGTCTATATCAAAACTTTTATGATTTTCTTAAAAAACTTTTAATATTTATAATTCTCACAGTAATTAAAATTTAGTATTATATATAATTTAATTATAAAAAGTATATTTTTATAAATTTTAACCCAACTTGATATATTTTGTCATATTGACTTTGTATGTGATATGAGAATTTCGACATTTTTTTACCTTTAAATCTAATATTTTCACAGGTCTTTCCATAATTACAACTCAAATGTTTTTTTTTTTCTTTTCACAAGAGGAAGTCAATTACAACTCAATGTCATAATTATAATTTAATAATAAAAATATAATGAGAAAAATATTTTAAATATATTGGCTAGCATAAAAGGTCATTTACGTCAGCACCTAATTTGTCATCTTTACCCATAATTTATGTGAATATCAGTTTTCATTTTTGTTATTTTAGCTATTATTAGTTAAATAAAAAATTATAGAAGGGACAAAAAAAAAAGCTATGATTCACCATCTTCAAGAGTCGCAGTTGCTCTGAAAGAAGGGAGCCATAACAAGTTGAGCTGTTAAAAATGCCTCCTGCAGATTAAAGAGTCAATAATTAACACTCACAAGTCATAAGATGCCTTAAAAATGGAGAGAAGCAGGAATCAGGTAATAGAAGAAGTGAAAGAAATCAAAGATATTGAAGAAGCAGAAGAAGAAATATGCTTTGTTCAAGTGATTGTATTCTCAACTTATTTTCTTGTTCAAACAATTAAGAAATTTGTTAATTTTAATCTTTGTTTTTGCTCTTTGCAGTTAATAGATTGACAAATTTGCTGAACACATAGGAAACCCCTGTCTCCATTCCACTTCATGCACATATCTGCATTAAACCAAGCTCATTTGGTAATTAACTAATTACACAACATCAGATGTTAAACAAATGGGAGTTAACAGTGGTTTCCCATGGAAATGAGCCTCTAAATTTCCAAGTACAAGGTCAGCCATAGCAATTCGAGTTTCTACTGTGCCTGGTCCAACATGAGGCTGTTAGAATTTTGGGTCACAAATGTAACTTTTAATTGTGTTAGGGCCATTATTTAATTAGCCAAAACTAAAGTGGTCTATTTAATATTGATCTTATGGCTAAGGGCATATGTGTTATGAAAAGGTATTGTGCGGATACCATAAGGCAATATTCTAATTTGATGAGGGGCCAAATTAGAAATATTGAAAACAGAATTGTAACTGATGCAGTTACTTATAGGGTTATGGTCCCCAATTGTAGACATAACAACGTAACAACGTAAAAAGTTTCTCCTCATCCCCATCAGAGGAGAACATCAGGAAACCCTAAGGGTGATCTACAATTGGAAGATCACAACCCCAGATCCTTCAGCGATTCCCATGGCTCATTCAGGTACGCTTCCGCTCTAGATCTTCATCATGTTTTTCGGGTATGGGTTAATCAAGTGTGGTTTAGGATTATGCTCCTATTTTCTATATGGGTAGAAAAGCATGTGGTTAGGAACAAATCCTTATTTATTAGAAACCTACAAGTGGTATCAGAGCCACCCATGCCTGATTCATGTATGATTTTGGTAATTTTGAGATTAGGGTTTCAATTTTAGGTTATTTTTTCATGTCTGCAGTTTCGGTTTTTTATTTTGCCATTGGTCATCACATGTTTGGTTGATGAAGTATTGGGTTTTCGTTTTAATTGTTGAGAAAATTCAGATATGTATGCAATCATAAACTGCATCTTGTTTCGTTTGGCTTATAATAAAACGAAATTGGTAATATTTAAATCGAACTGGTGGGCTTGCTGGCACCACTAGCTATTGCTCGTCTCAGGATATATATATATATATATATATATATATACTTGATTCAATTTTCTGTCTCTAATATGGATTATTTGATATTCACGTATTACATATGTTGATATGTATACTAGTTTTTTGGTTTATATATATATTTGCAAGTGGTATTATTTTTGTATGTATGAATTCAATTTGTTTTTGAATCCAAAAACTTTGTTTATAAGACCAGTAAGCTTTGGAATATATATTTGCTGGTTTGGATTCAACAACATTAGGTGTATATGAATTTCATGTACAGGTTGAGTTTCAGTGCTTGAGTTTATTAGTGTGTTTTCAAATTTTGGCTATGGTTTGTATTTTTATACAATTGTTTAATATTTTAAATGAGTCAATTAAAATAAGAAAGTCACAAAAGTGACCTCTTTTTATGGAGATTGCTCATAAGAAATATTAAAAGTTTGTGCGTGTGTATGTTTATCCATGTGAGTATTAATGGATCCCAAAGGAAAAGTTAATGCTTGGCCGGATTTCATACACACCTGTGATGATAAACATGTGATAATTTTAAGGGTTTACATGTGAATGATAAATCAATCCAAAGAAGGGTTTGTTATTTGACATGATTTATTATCAATGTTTGATCATTACAACAAGAGTACCACTAGCAATTAGTATTACTGTCAAAAGACATGATATTGATGGTGCACTAGGTATCTTGAGATGGGTTATGCCATTATTTGAACGTATTGATGATTCAATTTTTCTTAATGTGAGTATATTTATAGCATTTGTTTTTGTTCTATTTTCAGCTACTATCGGTTCGATATCTGCTAATCTGAATTCGGTTCCGATCCTTGATGGAACAAATTTTAAGGATTGGAAAGAGAACATGGAAATTGTTCTTGGCTGCATGGATCTTGACCTTGCACTAAGGGTGGAGAAACCCGCTTCTCCTACGGAATCTAGTACCTCTGAACAGAGGAAAGATTATGAGAAGTGGGATCGCTCCAATCGCATGAGTCTTATGATCATTAAGCGCGGCATTCCTGAGGTCTTTAGGGGTACTATCTCGGAAGAGATAAAAGGTGCCAAAGATTTCCTTGCTGAAATCGAAAAGCGCTTTGCAAAAAGCGATAAGGCGGAAACAAGTACTCTTCTTCAGAACTTGATTTCCATGAAATATCAGGGCAAAGGAAATATAAGGGAATACATTATGGGCATGTCAAATATTGCTTCAAAACTTAAGGCGCTAAAGCTTGAGCTGTCGGATGACTTGCTCATTCATTTAGTATTGCTTTCTCTTCCTGCACAATTCAGTCAGTTTAAGATATCTTATAACTGTCAAAAGGAGAAATGGTCTCTTAACGAGCTCATTTCATTTTGTGTGCAAGAAGAGGAAAGGTTGAAGCAAGAAAGGAAAGAAAGTGCTCATTTTGTTAGCACCTCTAAAGACAAGGGCAAAAGAAAGAAAACTGTTGAGCCCAAGAATGAAGCTGCAGATGCTCCAGCACAAAAGAAACAGAAAGAGGATGATACCTGTTACTTTTGCAATGTGTCTGGGCATATGAAAAAGAAATGTACTAAATATCACGCTTGGCGTGCAAGGAAAGGTACATTTTTTGCTTTGGTCTGTTCTGAGGTCAATTTAGCTTCAGTACCTAGAAACACTTGGTGGTTAGACTCTGGTGCAACTACTAACATCAGTGTTTCAATGCAGGGTTGCCTAAGCTACCGGAAGCTAAATGATGTTGAAAGATACATCTATGTTGGAGATGGCAAGACGGTGGAGGTGGAAGCTATAGGGC
This sequence comes from Lotus japonicus, assembly GCF_012489685.1. Lineage (NCBI taxonomy): Eukaryota > Viridiplantae > Streptophyta > Magnoliopsida > Fabales > Fabaceae > Lotus > Lotus japonicus. Next base: position 92,593,825 of record NC_080042.1, on the reverse strand, counting down.
ATTTTAGATTATTATTGTGTACTGGATTTTATTTGGATTTGAAAGACACTTTTGTGGTACCGTCATTTAGACGGAATTTAATTTCAGTTTCTAATTTGGACAAATCAGGTTATTCATGTTCATTTGGAAACAGTAAAGCCGAGTTGTCTTTTAATTCAAATATTGTTGGAACCGGTTCACTTATTGGATATGATAATCTGTATTTGCTGAGCACTGTAGCCACCTATAGTGAATCCCTGAATGTGGAATCACGTGGTACTAAGCGTAAAATTGATAATAACGATTCAGGAGCATTATGGCACAAGCGCCTAGGTCACATCTCTAAAAATAGAGTTGAGCGGCTAGTGTCAGATGGAATTTTGGATTCCATTGACTTCACAAACTTTGATGTTTGTGTTGAATGCGTTAAAGGTAAACAGACCAAAACAAAGAAATTTGGTGCATATAGAGCTACAGGCGTCTTGGAATTGATACATACGGATATTTGTGGACCATTTCCAACACCTTGGAATGGTCAACAATATTTTATATCATTCATAGATGATTATTCGAGATATGCATACTTATTTCTTATACATGAAAAGTCTCAATCATTGGATGTGTTCAAATCATTTAAGGCTGAAGTTGAGAACCAACTCAACAAAAGAATTAAGAGCATCAAATCTGACCGTGGTGGTGAATATTACGGTAGATATGATGGTTCAGGTGAACAACGTCCAGGGCCTTTTGCCAAATACCTAGAGGAATGCGGAATCGTCCCACAGTACACCATGCCAGGGTCACCTAGCATGAATGGTGTGGCTGAAAGACGAAACCGGACTCTTAAGGATATGGTAAGGAGTATGATTTGTCATTCTACTTTGCCAGAGTCACTCTGGGGAGAGGCACTAAAGACTGCAGCTTACATTCTAAATAGAGTGCCAACTAAAGCAGCTGCCAAAACACCTTATGAGCTTTGGACTGGGCGAAAGCCTAGTTTGAAACATTTTCATGTATGGGGATGTCCAGCTGAGGCAAGGCCTTATAGGCCAAATGAAAAGAAATTGGAATCCCGAACAGTGAGCAGCTACTTTATTGGTTATTCTGAAAGATCCAGGGGCTATAAATTTTATGATCCCAAATTAAAGACAATTTTTGAGACGGGAACAACCATGTTCTTTGAGGAAATTGAGTTTGGAGGGGAGAACAAGATTAGGGACTTTGCTTTAGAGGAAGAGTCAGTAACAATTCCAAAACTGATTCATACAGTTGCTTCTGATGAAGTAAGTACGGAACCTCTACAAGACATTGTTGTTGAATCTCCTCCTACTCAAGATGATATGGTGGTTCATGAAGAACAAACTCAAGATCCTCAAGAACAAGTGTTACAAGAACCAATACCTTTGCGGAGATCCACTAGAGAAAAGAGAAATGCTATTCCAGATGATTACATAGTCTTTCTCCAAGAACATGAGGAAAATAATGGTATGATGGAAGCTGATCCAATCAACTTCCAGCAAGCCATGCAGGATTCCAACTCTGAAAAGTGGATTGAAGCAATGAAGGAAGAGTATAAGTCCATGCAAGACAATAAGGTTTGGGAACTTGTCCCATTACCGGAAGGTGTGAAACCCATTGGTTGCAAATGGATATTTAAGACCAAGCGGGATTCTAATGGTAATGTGGAGAGGTATAAGGCTCGTCTTGTGGCTAAGGGTTATACTCAAAAGGAAGGGATTGACTTTAAAGAGACTTTCTCTCCGGTTTCATCGAAAGACTCTTTTAGGACAATCATGGCTCTTGTTGCACATTATGATTTGGAACTCCATCAAATGGATGTCAAGACAGCGTTTCTCAATGGAAACATTGATGAGACAATCTATATGGTGCAACCAGAAAACTTTGTGTCAGGAGACCCAAAGAATACGGTTTGCAAATTGACAAAATCCATTTATGGACTAAAGCAGGCATCTCGTCAGTGGTACCACAAATTTCATGAAATAATTCTCTCATTCGGTTTTGAGGTGAATGTTGTTGAAGATTGTGTGTATCACAAATTCAGTGGGAGCAAATATATTTTCCTGGTTCTGTATGTTGATGACATACTGCTTGCCACTAATGATATAGGCATGTTGCACGAAACCAAGAGATTTCTATCAAGAAAATTTGAAATGAAAGATCTTGGTGACGCTTCCTTTGTATTAGGAATTCAGATACACCGAGACCGATCTCGGGGTATTCTGGGATTGTCACAAAAGAGCTATATCGAAAAGGTACTTAAAAGGTTTGGCATGCAGAATTGTACATCAGGGGATACTCCAGTTGCTAAGGGAGACAAATTTAGTCTCAGTCAATGCCCAAAAGGAAACTTAGAAATTCAGGAAATGCAAAAGATTCCTTATGCATCAGCTGTAGGGAGTCTTATGTATGCCCAAGTTTGTACGCGTCCAGATATAGCGTTCATAGTTGGGATGTTAGGCAGATATTTGAGCAATCCAGGAATGGATCATTGGAAAGCAGCCAAAAGGGTTATGAGGTATTTACAGAGAACAAAAGATTATATGCTCACATATAGGAGGTCAGACCAATTGGAGATCATTGGATATTCTGACTCTGATTTTGCTGGATGCCAAGATAGTAAGAGATCCACTTCAGGCTATATCTACATGTTGGCTGGTGGTGCAGTTTCTTGGCGTAGTGCCAAGCAAACTCTCATAGCTTCATCCACCATGGCAGCAGAATTTGTAGCATGTTTTGAGGCATCTAACCATGGGATTTGGCTGAGGAATCTTGTCACTGGGCTGCGAATTGTGGAAGGAATTGAAAGACCGCTTAAGTTATACTGTGACAACAAATCAGCCGTCTTATTTTCCAACAATAATAGGAGCTCGACCAAGTCAAAACATATTGACATCAAGTTCCTAGTTGTTAAGGAAAGGGTACAAAGTGGACAGATTTCTATAGAACACATAGGGACAAACTCCATGATAGCGGATCCTCTTACAAAAGGTCTTCCGCCCAAGGTCTTTCATGAGCACACTGCTCACATGGGTGTTTTGCAGTGTGAGGAATGCTTAGTTTAGTGGGAGTTACTCATATATAAATTTTGTGTTCTATGTTTGGTATTATGCATGCATACTCTAGTATTTGGATATTTTTTGGTTAATTATAAAGTTTGATATTCTGTTATTTATGCTTTGTACAATAAGGTTATTGAATGATCTCACTAAAGTAAAGTAGGACCAGTTGAAAATTGACAAGTACAGGCCACCTTCTTGTGATTTTCATGCTGCACATTTCATAATGAATCTATGTCATTTAGTTATGTCAGTACTAGTAATCATTGATGGGTTTAGTTATGATTGATATAACGAAAATCACTTTGGTTCTATGCACTGGCATGACTAATGGACGAGATTATTTGGATATGCTTAAGGTATATAATGGCATTTTTTGAGCTCATAAAGTCTAACACATGTGTAGAGTTACATATGTGACCAGTGGGAGATTGTTAGAATTTTGGGTCACAAATGTAACTTTTAATTGTGTTAGGGCCATTATTTAATTAGCCAAAACTAAAGTGGTCTATTTAATATTGATCTTATGGCTAAGGGCATATGTGTTATGAAAAGGTATTGTGCGGATACCATAAGGCAATATTCTAATTTGATGAGGGGCCAAATTAGAAATATTGAAAACAGAATTGTAACTGATGCAGTTACTTATAGGGTTATGGTCCCCAATTGTAGACATAACAACGTAACAACGTAAAAAGTTTCTCCTCATCCCCATCAGAGGAGAACATCAGGAAACCCTAAGGGTGATCTACAATTGGAAGATCACAACCCCAGATCCTTCAGCGATTCCCATGGCTCATTCAGGTACGCTTCCGCTCTAGATCTTCATCATGTTTTTCGGGTATGGGTTAATCAAGTGTGGTTTAGGATTATGCTCCTATTTTCTATATGGGTAGAAAAGCATGTGGTTAGGAACAAATCCTTATTTATTAGAAACCTACAGAGGCACCAACACAACATTTTCCAGCCCAAACAGCTCTTGAGGAACATGAGGCTCATTCTCAAACACATCTAACCCAGCTCCACCCAAACGACCTTCAACCAATGCAGACACCAGCTCTGCCTCATCAACATGCTTCCCTCTTCCAATGTTGATTAGAAACCCACTGGGACCAAGTGCATCAATGACCTTCCGGTTGATAATGTGATAGGTTTCCTCTGTAAGAGAACAAGCAACAACTAGTATATCACAGTTGGATGCTAATTCAACAACACTAGGGTAGTATTTGTATTTTGATTCTGGTTTTTCAGTTCTGGAATAGTAACAAATTGGACAGTTAAATCCTTCAGCTCTCTTCGCAATTGCTAACCCAATTCTTCCCAATCCAACAATGCCAACAGTTTTCCCAGAGAACTTAGAGGTCAATTTATACTCACCTTTCTTCCATTGGCCGCTTCTGACATAGCGATCGCACTCGCAGATTCTCCTGAGAAGTGTGAGGATCAAGCCGATGGCCAAATCGGCGACGCTATCGGTTAACACGTCGGGGGTGTTGGTGACGCGAATCCCCTTCTCCCTGCACTTGTTCAGGTCAACCCCATCCACTCCCACGCCGTAGTTCAACACGATCTCCAGGTTCGGCAGTGCTTCGATCAATTTCGCGTCCGCGCCGGCTCTCGTGTTACACACGACGGCGCGGATGGAGGCGGCGTGGTGGCTGAGGAGCTGGGCCATCTGCGGGTAGTCCGACATGCGGAACAGAGTGTAGTGGTAGTCGAGCTCTTGTTCGAGATAGGGAAGCACTTTGCACACGAGGAGTAACCCAATTGATCCCATTTCACGATGAATTAGGGTTCGTGCTCGAGAATGGGAATTGCACAGGATTCAATTGGGCGTGTGGTTAGTGGTCACCGACACCGGCGAACTCAAGCTACAACTACTCTACAGTCACAGTCCTTTATATATTATTATTTTCCGTAGTAGGTAATTTTTTTTTATATATTTATAACTGAAAATTCAATTTATTACAAAATAATTCTTATTTCAATAATTTTAATTCTTAAGTATATTTTTTGCGAAAGTAAGAAAGTTTATTGAATTCAGAATGAGTCAGTATATAGATCATCTTAACAATAAATTTAGTAGAGCACAAAGCAACAAATCGAAAACAACAAACACAATCCTACGAAAAGCACAAAAACAAAAAGCTAAAGAACGCGGAGCCTGAGGCGTTCCATCCCTCTTCTGATGAGTAGCTCTGAAATGCTCAAACAAGCCTGCAAAGTCTCCTCATCAATACAGGAAAACACAAGTCCATATAATTTCTCAATCTCCAACATGTCACGCGCCCTTTTAAAAACTCTATCATGATTTTAACCTCCAGACGCAGACGGTACTCAATAACCCTTTAAGCTAAAGTTTATCTTAATCACACTATAACAATTGAATATATGAGTACATGTGCACCCAATCTTTTTTAAGAACATGACACATCAACTAATTAAATTAAATAAATTTTTTTCCTAAAATATATTTTATAAAGGATGTCATATTCGTTATATGATTTATTTGATAAAGTTATCTCGATTGTTATTCGCTCAAGGAATGTCTCCTTCAAGCATATTCATCATGAGATAGTTTTTATGTTGATTGCTTAACTGCTTTGAATTTGTGCATGCTATGTGGTTTCCTTCGAGGGTCACTCCTCAATATGTATACGATGGAAGGAGTGTTGTTTAGTTTTTACTTGGTTTATGAGCACTAAACTAAAAAAAAGGGTTATAAGAGCATCTCCAATGCAAGGTTCTTAGTTCTTATTTTGGAGTTAAGAACTAAGAACTAAGAACTTTACCATTGGAGGTGCTGACATGGATTCCTTAGTTCTTAAAAATAAGAACTCAGTTCTTATATAAGGAGTTTTGCTTTTTGAGTTCTTAGCTTAAAATATTAATTATTTCTCTCTCATCCAAATTACTTTATTACTTTATGAATATAAAAAGTATAAATAATGTGGTTGGTGAGACCAAATGAATAGTGGTAAGAACTAAGAACTAAGAGCATCTCCAATGGTAGGAACTTATTTTGGGACTTAACTCAATTTTTGTGGGCCCAAATTGCCACATAGGATTTAAGACACTCATAAGGTCTTCATGCACATTTCACTCTAGTGGTTGAGATCTTATTTTACTTTTAACTGGACCCACGGTACCTAATATATTTATATTATTTATTTTTCTCCCTAATTTTTACTTTGGTTATGGTATTGAAGGAGAGAGAAAAAAATATTATTTTATTTAAGATCCCACATTTGAGAGTACCTGAGCTAAGGCACGGATCTTAGCTTTTGCTAAGATCTCATGCCATGTATGATAGCTCCAATGGTGGGATATAATAAGATCCAGATCTTATTTTAAGATCCCAAAATAAGGACTCCATTGGAGATGCTCTAAGAACTTATGGTTGGAGCAAAATTGCTTGAGAGTTGCTTAAACACATGTGGCAGTACGGGCCCACATGAATAGTGCTAAGAACTAAGAAATAAGAACTAGCATTGAAGATGCTCTTTATACAATTTTAAGAGTATTCTACCTCAAAAAAAGAGTATGCTACTATTTTTAGAACCGGAATTTGTATATTGTGGCTTAAATAAGTTTTTGCTCCTTACAGTATGCCCCTTTCATTTTTAGCTATTCAATTTTTTTTGTCCCTCTAAAATTGTGAGCTTTTTACCCTCGAATATACTCCATTTTAGTTTTTAGTCCTTGCTAGTATTTTCTTTTTGTATTTTCATCCCTATAAAATTACTAGTTTTTTTTTTTGTGATTGACAATAATTTTTCCATGCAACTTTGACGGAAGTCCAACCTAACATCTCGCATTTTTTTTCATTTGAATTAAACACAAAGTCATGGGACCCACCACAATAATAACCTCAATTTTTAAAACACTCAATTCTCACCTCTTTTTATTTCTATCTCTTTCCTATTACTCCCTCTGTTCCTATATATAAGTCACAAATAACTAATTCTCTTAGATTAAGAAAAGTTGTTACTAGTAATAAATTTGTCAAGAAAATGATTAACTTTCCTAGATTACCCTTATTTATTTTCCTATGATTTTCTCTCTCCAAGTTAATATTCCAAAAGTTCATCATCTCTTTCATATTAAATATGAGGGTGAATATGGAAAAAAAGTATTTAATGCTTCCTAGATATTAGAAAGTGACTTATATTTAGAAACAAATTTTTTTCAAAAAATGTGACTTATAATAAGGAACGGAGGGAGTATCATCTATCTCATCTCATACTTTCTCTCTCTTACTTTTTCTTTTCTTCCTATTTCTCTCCTCATTCCACCTCAAAGAGAGGTGTGAAAGGAACATTATTCGCTCCCATTCTCCCCAAACCCTCACATCCATCTACACATTCAGCTCATGCAATTCATCATTGATCACTACTATCTAGCCACCATGTGAAGCACCAACATCCATAAACCTTCACCCTTCAATAAATCAATGACAAAAAATGGAAGAAAATTCAACTTCGGATCATCATTCCCATTGAAAACTCTTCATTGATCCAACTCCTGATGCCTTTTCGGACTCGGCAAGACCGTTGGAGTAGGGGAACCTCCTCTCCATCGAAGCTCAATCTTCCTCCACCGTCTCTCTCGATCTCTCCCTTCTCTCTCGAAGGCGTCATGGGCGGTGTGGTTCAGCGCCCCGACAAATGAGATCCAATACTGTTTGAGTGTTTGGCCAATATTCTAGAAATCTTGCATCACTTATGAACATGGAACTGCAGTTGCTGAGAGAAGGGAGCCATGACAGCTGGAGCTGTGAAAAATTGCCTCCTGCAGCAAGTAAGTTGCATTGTCTTAGGCATATAAACGGTGGAATAAATTTATCAAGGGGGATCAAAAGAAATTGCAAATTAAAAGAGTAAAATATTAAGGAGTATACCAGAGGGAACACTCCTAAGGATAGAGATATGAATCTTGTTGATTTGCTTACTTCAAGTTAATTTCAATCTTTGTACTCTTTGCAGTTAATGGGTTCCCAAATTTGCTAAACACATGGGAAACGAGGACAGAATCTGTTCAAATTTTCAGTCAATACAAGCTACAAGTTATATTAAAGGTCTACAGTTCATACATTACAAAGAAAAAAAATTGTAACAATAAAATCAATGAAAACCCTTCACCCAGAGCTTAAATTAGTGCCATTCACCTCTTCTCCTCCCGCTCGGCCAGTCATCTCTTCTCCTCCTGCTTGGCCATTCTGTGTTATACAACTTCAATTAGAATCTGAGACAGTTAAATACAGAAAGTACCCATATAGATCAGAAAGCATTGAAATGAAAAAGAGAGCACACTTCCTCAAATCAAACAGAACCATCACCACCACACCGACAATAAAACCGCAATCAACCTCTGCCTCGAAGAACCTCCGTGCACTGATCTGTACTAAACCAATCTCATGTTGATAATTATACAACAACAGATGCTAAAACAAGGGGGTTAACAGTGGTTTTCCAAGGAAATGAGCCTCCAGGTTTCGAAGGACAAGGTCAGCCATTGCAGTTCTAGTTTCTACTGTGCGAGTTCCAATATGAGGCACCAAGACAACATTTTCTAGCCCAAATAGTTCTTGAGGAACATGAGGTTCATTCTCAAACACATCTAACCCAGCTCCACCCAAACGACCTTCAACCAATGCAGACACCAGCTCTGCCTCATCAACATGCTTCCCTCTTCCAATGTTGATCAGAAAACCGTTGGGACCAAGTGCATCAATGACATTCCGGTTTATAATGTGATGGGTTTCCTGTGTAAGAGAGCAAGCAACAACTAGTATATCGCAGTTGGATGCTAACTCAACAACACTAGGATAGTACTTGTATTTTGATTATGGTTTTTCAGTTCTAGAATAGTAACATATTGAACAGTTAAATCCTTCAGCTCTCTTCGCAATTGCTTCCCCAATTCTTCCCAATCCAACAATGCCAACAGTTTTCCCAGAGAACTGTGTGGTCAATTTGTACTCACCGTTCTTCCATTGCCCACTTCTGACGTAGCCATCGCACTCGCAGATCCTTCTGAGGAGTGTGAGGATCAAGCCAATAGCCAAGTCGGCGACATCATCGGTCAACACGTCGGGGATGTTGGTGACGCGAATCCCCTTCTCCCTGCACTTGTTCAAGTCAATCTTGTCCACTCCAACACCGTAGTTTGACACGATCTCCAGCTCCGGCAGAGCCTCGATCAGGTTGGCGTCGACGCCAATTTTCGAGGTGCACACGACGGCGCGAATGGAGGCGGCGTGGTGGCTTAAGAGCTGGGGATTCTGCGAATGATAATCCCAAATGCGAAACAACTTGTAGCGGTTGTCGAGCTCTTGCTCCATGTAGGGTGGCACCTGGCACACAAGGAGCACCCCAATTGATCCCATTTATCGAGAACTGGATTTCCCACTCCTAGATTTAGATTTGCCACCCCACTTAAAGTGGGGAATTACTAAAATATCCCTCCATGTTATTTTATGGGAGATAAATATTCGAAAGGTTTCGGTAGTTTAAGTTCCGAAACTAATCGATTTTATAATTCCCAGTTCCAAACCATTCAATTTCATTTCAATTCCAAACCAGTTCCCCCCATCGTCTCCCTCTTCGACATCCTCTCCTCCCTCTTCGACTTTCCGACCTTGAAAGGAGGTGATATTCTGGTACAACATCAGTTTTTAGACATTATAGTTTCACTTTCCGAAAGGTTTCGGAATATAAAGTTCCAAAACCTTTCGGAGCATAAAGTTCCAAAACCTTTCGGAACATAAAGTTCCAAAACCTTTCGGTACATAAAGTTCCAAAACCTTACAAATAAAGGGTGGCAAATCTAATTTTTACTGTTTCGGAATATAAATCACCGGAATCATTCAGAACATAAAGTTCCGAAATTAAAGGTGCACAAGTCTGCCACTCTGCCACCATGACTTCTCCCACACTCCTCCACCTTAAAAAACCAACGTTTGCTGTGAATAATAGTTTCGAGAGTTAATCTTCTGAAATATTGTAGGTTTCGGAACTTTATCTTTTGAACATAACATATTTCGGAAGATTATGTTCCGAAGGGTACTCCTGACATTTTTTTTAAAATGCTGGGTGGCAAATCTAATCCTTGGGGTGGGAAATCCAAATCTCCCATTTATCGAGCGGGTTAGGGTTTCAAGAATGGGAATTGCAGATGATTCAATTGGGGTGCGGTCTCACGTTAACAACTGTAACTTGTTAATTTCCTTTTCATTCCAACCGTTAATCAAAAAATTAATATATGTAACTTACATTAAAGCATCTATCTTCAATACAGGTTTATTAGTTTAGTTGGTTAAATGATGAATTCAAACTGTCACATGGATTTAAAGCAACTCAAACAGAATTCGCTTCAAGCCTTCAACCATGATTGCTTGTTTTACTTTTGGTTGGTTCTCACTGACCTTATATATTTATAGTATTTCAATGTTATAACATTATTCAAGTTAACGAATGAATAAAAGAGAAAATTTATTTTTTAGTCAAAAAACAAGAAGAAAGATAATAAACAATCGTTGTTTAAATTTAAGCGACCAGACTGTCATGTCATGTTGCTCTAATAGTGCTTCAAAATAAGCAACGTTGTTGAAATGCTCTAACTAGATTAAACAACCCAATTGAAGATGGTCTAACATTTTAAAAAAAGAAATTTCTAACTAGTAAATGTTGTATTTCAAACACAAGGAAAAAAAAAACAAGTGAATTCTATTGTAGAAGTAATATAGGAGTAAATCTCAATTATCATATCTAAAGGACTGGGTCATGGATGCTTGGCTTGGAATGGTGAGTTTTGCTTTGTTGGTTGTGATCATGCAAGAATTAAAGAAAACAATTAAAATAAATAAATAGTTTAGATTAAATAAATCTAAAAGTTATGATAATACTTGAATTACATCCCAATTTATATTTTTTATATTTTTACTGATGTATGTGAAAGCCAACTAAACTCTTTTACAATCTTGATATACAAGCACACTACCTAACGATAACCATCATTCAAAGTCGCGGTGGAATGAATAAGTGAATAATAGAAATATTTAGAACTTTAGAAAAAGATTTCCAAGAATGTTTTGGATGGAATATACATCTTTGAAAAATATAAAGTTGGTTATCTTTCATTCTTAGGTAAGTCATATGCCCAACCAGAAACATTTATCATTCCCACGATAAAAAGGTGGGAAAGCTGAATCCGAAAGAAAAGGGAATGAGATTCTTTTATGTGAAATCTCTCAATTCCTACAACCCACACATTTTACTAAGAAGAACCCGCGAAGTCATGAACGAATCCTGCAAAGTCGCTAACCCATTTCCGTTTTGCAACTACCCTCAATTTTTTCTGGAGAAGTCCCCGAAGAATAGCTCAAGTGGTAAGAGTTAGGAACATAAGGGTTGAGTGGGGTGAAGGGTAAAGGGTCCCGGGTTCGAATCCGGATGAATGATTTATTTACTAACATTTCTAACAACTAACATTTACATATCTAAAAATAATAATAAAATAAAATAAAATTTCTAGAGGAATCTCACCAAGTCGCTAACTGAATCAACCCGTTGTATATATTTTGGATTGCATTAGGTTCGATTCATCATCCCTCTCTAGATCTGACTCACCTTACTCTGTGCAGGTGAGTAAGTTTCATGAACTCACCTCCTCCATATGCTAATTCTCTGCTGCAAATCCACCTTCAGAAACCAAAACTTATAAAGAGGAAATACACACATTTGGATTCGATTTCCATTCGAATAAAAAATATCTTAAATATCCAGTCTTTGCCTTGAACCATTGCCATGAATGCAGCTGAATTAATTCCAGAACTTGCCTTCAACCATTTGTATTGTTTTGGTAGAATTGATATATATTAGTATGGTGGTTATATAATCAATATCAATATCAATATCAATATCAATATATATATTAGAAAAGAAGAACTTCCATAGTGACGTGTCAGCACCAGATTAATTTTTAGTGACGTGTCAACACCAGAGTATTTCTCATAAAAATTATTCCACGTGTCAATTTGTTAGAGGGTAAAATTTTCAATTGATATATGTTTTAATTTATATATTCTAAACTAATTGATTGATTTTTTGTTTCACAAGGGTTCCACCCCAAGATTCACAAATACACTAGATACAATTCTTTCACCACAGTCCTTTCAAATTGGTGAATGATGGTTTTTTGTTCTTCAAGACTTAGCTTGCAAGAACCAAGGAAGGAAGTGCCTTTCAGATTGCATTTCTCTCCTTACTTCACTCCCAATGATCCTCAAAGATATTTGACAGTTCACAGAATCTATGGTGGCAGTAATGTTGGAAGAATGCTTCAGGTAATCAATTCATAAAATTCTATGTAAATATACATATAATGACCATATTATTTCATTTGTTATAAATAAATTTTGTGTCCTTCTAACAAACCCCTTGACGACATATAGTAGTGTTACAAACCAAAGATTTTGGATGTAACACTACTATATTACGATGATTTTGGTGCATTTTCTCTTCTATCTCATTCTTATGTCTTTTTCTGCTTCATGTGGATTAATCTCTATATTAAGCTTCTTTTACTATGTTAATTAATCAAGTCAGATTATTTAAGCATAAGTAGAACTGTTTGAAATGTTTTAATTGTACTTTCCCCCTTGACAAGGTCCATCTTTTTTTAAAACAAAATTGGTGTTGTGGATTAAAGTGAAAGATTCATGTTTTGATTGTTTTGGTTACTTTTGGTTTCAGAGACATGGTGAGCATCTTTAAGGTTTAGACTATTCCTAGGTATATACATTTTGAACCAACCATATATTATCGTTATATCTAGAAATATTGAAAATATTCCCCAGAATTGATTTTGTGAACCAAATAAATTTTTTAAAGATGCCTAAGAATAATATTTCCATCATAACATTTTCAAGAAAAAGATTTCCGGATATTCTTTTCCAATCCGTGAAACAAATACTCCTTAGATAAGTTGAAAACATAAAAAAATCTAATCCTAATCCAAAAATCTTTGCAAGAATGGGTTAAAATTAATTACATATGCTCGAATTCATTTCAATTTAGTCAAATTGATTCCCGAGAATCAACCACTATAATAAGAATTGCTTGTTTGAATACATCACAAAATTAAGAAACTAAAGGTATATATATTTTTTTTGAAATTAACTAAAAGTATAATTAAGCCTTCAAAATTCATTTTTTGTTTGTTTTTATCGTTGGATTTAAATAATAAAAAAGGATAATAATTATTATGTTTAAAATGTGAACCTCGTTTTATTGGATATCGGCTGGTATAATTGACAATTTATTTTATTTTATTATTATTCGACTTGTGTCTGAGGAATAAAAGGTTGGCATTTCTTGAGTTTGATACGTTTTCAAATATGAATTCAATGAAGCAGTTGCAAAATGTTAATTGCCCGCCGCATCAGGGTCTCTCATCTCTCTTCCTCCTTCATCCAAAATCCCCAAGTTCAGTGCGATGCAGCAGCAGGTACAACGCCACCTCTTCTCCGTCCTCGATTCGTTTCCGTTCAACCTTCTCCATCCACCGTAAATACACTCTTTTCGCCCCATTTCCATTTCCATGCGCATCACTGAACTCTTCGGATTCCCTTACACCCGATCCGGATCCGATTCACTCACACGACCCGATCCAGGTACTTCCTCGTTTCCTCACTCTTACACATGCGATCGTGATCTAACATGACATGAGAATGCATAATTTGAAAATCATCCGGTATTTTCATTGGCATCGTTTGTATTTGCGCTCTCACTAAGACATATTTAATTATAAGCTTATTTGAGTTTATCTTGCAGTGTTAATGCAAGTGCTAGGGAGAGTGTTTTGAGTTTATTTGAATAAATTTCTCAAATGAGCTTATGAATATGTTCTACTGCGATACGTCGCATAAGCATTTACACGTCAGGTTTATTTATTAACTGCTTCCCATGCAGCTCTAGACCTTTTTATTTGATCACAATTGTTTGTTTATAATAAAACAACTAACATTTTTTTATGTGCTAGAAAGTGTGCTAGCTATTATTATTTATGTGTTAATGTTAGTAGATTCTGCAGTTTCATTCTTTTTTCAGTTTTTCCTTAAAGATTTAGAGCTTTCTGCAGGCTTCTTTCCGGTACGTCATAGATATAAAAAATAAAGTGAGTCTGAGCATCTTTGTTTCTGGTTATTTTATTTTCTTTCCTCAGACGGTGAAGCAAAATTCAGTGCCTATTTTGGAGATTCTGAAGCAATCAAATTCATTTCTGCCTCATGTACTCATTGCTACTACACTGCTAGCTCTGATCTTCCCACCTTCTTTAACATGGTTTACCACCAGGTCTGTGGATGTTCTGGATGAGTTGGTTTATACAGAAGATTGATTAATGAGTATTTGCATTTTTTAGAACTTGAACTGGTCAAATGATCTGCAGCAATAAAAGGAACAATTATTTGCTCTCATTTAGAATGTCACGCTGTCGTCTCTCTTTTAACTGAAAATGAAAAATTGGAATTTAATGGTGCAATCTACTGATATCTGGAATCCAAAATGCAACGCGAACAAATAACTTACATAATTTCAGCATAAACTGTGATTTACTTGCAGATACTATGCACCTGCACTTGGGTTTTTGATGTTTGCTGTAGGGGTTAATTCAAGTGAAAAGGACTTTCTTGAGGCATTTAACAGGCCAGCAGAAATTGTGACTGGTTATGTTGGCCAGTTTGTTGTGAAACCTCTTCTTGGATATCTGTTCTATTTAATTTCAGTAAATGTATTTGGTCTACCAACAGCTATAGGTGAGGATGCTTCATCTTAATATTAGAAAGATAGCTACTGGGATAGATTTTCTCACAGTTGGCCGTATAATGAATCAGGCGCTGGGATTGTGTTGGTGGCTTGTGTTAGCGGAGCCCAACTCTCGAATTATGCTACTTTTCTAACAGACCCACAAATGGCACCATTAAGCATAGTTATGACATCACTGTCCACTGCTTCTGCTGTTTTTGTCACGCCGCTCTTACTACTATTGCTCATTGGGAAGAGACTACCTGTAGATGTAAAAGGAATGGTGTTTAGCATTACACAGATTGTGGTGGCACCTATTGCAGTAGGCCTCCTTCTAAATCGGTATTACTATAGTTTCTGATATTTTTGTCTATTTGTTTTCCTTAAAAGTTGTTATCTTATTACATATTTGCTTTCGCAGCTTCTTTCCTCGTATTTGCCAGGCTATTAGACCGTTTTTGCCTCCTCTATCGGTATTGGTGGCATCTATCTGTGCTGGAGCTCCACTCGCTCTTAACATTGAGTCAATTAAATCCCCCTTAGGAGTTACTCTCTTGTTGCTTGTTGTTGCGTTTCATTTGTCATCTTTTATAGCTGGTTATGTCCTAAGTGGATTTATCTTTCATGATGCTCCTGATGTGAAAGCATTGCAGCGAACAATTTCCTTCGAGACAGGTAAAAGTTTTCTCCATTTTCATCCTGCAAATGCTTGCAGAGTTAGCACACATGACTTTAGTAACTCCATTTATCCAACGGCAGGAATGCAAAGTAGCCTTCTTGCCCTGGCTCTCGCTAATAAGTTCTTTGAAGATCCAGTAGTGAGCATACCTCCTGCGATTTCTGTAAGTTCCCCAATCTGGTTAGACTCCACTTTACAGTCATATCTACTGGCAATATAAGTCATGATGATTCCTATGCATATATAAATAAAAGAGAGAATGATGTATGATTTAAATGCCTTCACTGCATACTCATAGCAATACAACTTATTGCTTCTTTGTGTAGGAAAATGCCCATCTATTGTTTTTCGGTCAAGAAAAAACTTTGATTGCATGCCTAGTCTAAGAAGAGAAGTATTGCGCTGTTTAGAAGAATTATTCTATTGTAATATAAGTGGCTAATCATGTTTGCAGACTGCAATGATGTCGTTGACGGGGTTCGGTCTTGTTCTGATTTGGAGCAAAAGAGGAAAGGGCGAGACAAAACAAAGCACCTGAAAGGTATGGCTTTAGATGTATATAGTGCTCTCGCCCATAGCGATCACTATAGTACTGCTGAAGCTATCCTAAGGATCAACAACTGGCAGAAGAGTAATATCACGTCATCTGTTGATGTTGAAGTGATTTTATTTTTTTATAATTTTAAGAACCTCACAAGCGGGTTAGTGATCAACAAAACCATCATTAGTGACGTGAGTTTTTCTTCTTCTAGTTATTGAACCCATGGTTGCTAAAGTAAAACCAAGGATTAATTGTGTGTTTGAATTAGTTTACAGAAACTAGTGTGTTAAATAAGTTTGAAAACCAAGTTTTGCTAAAGTGGTTACAGAAATATGATTTATGTTTAAATTTGATAAAATTGATCTTGTTTAGATGATACTTGTCAAACTCTTAGTTTAAGTTTGTATTGGGCGTATGGTGTGAAATTGCAAACTTATTCTTTCATGCCCCAAAAGTTCTTTCCACCTAGCAACTTAAATTTGAACGGCAACAATGGAGGTGGATATGGGAAATTCACGGCGGGAGCAGTGAGGGCATTCTTAAAAACTTGAGCATCATGTGTGCAGTGCATTCCCACGTGAATAACATAGACATCACATTTTGTATTGGATGTCCATTTCTTCCAATAAAATTAAGTTGTTCACTAAGACTACCCACACGTGGAATATGAATACCATCAATTGCTCCCTTTAGGCTTCTTCAAAGCTGAAAAATATTATTGGCCATTTGGAATTTTTATGGATGTTAAGGGATTGATGATTTCATGGCATGGTGGATTCCATGAATAAGCTTGTTTTTGAGAATACTGCTACCAATCATGCACCCATTGGCCATTGGTTTGGTCCTTTTTAAATCAGGAGCAACCAATCTAGTGTAAAGTTGATAAAACACATGTTTTTCCATTCATAACATTTTATTGGTGTTTGCTGTCGATTCCATATCATCTATCTCTATCTATCTATATATATATTAACGTGAGTGCAAATTTTGTCTAACGTGTCATCCATTAGATGTCCTTATTTTATTTCCGGAATAGACCAAGGCATAAAAATAATTGGTTGTGTGATCTCACTATCATGTTTTCATTGTACAAAAGAAACAAACAAAACAACAATAATTTGTCAACAACAGTATTTCAGGGAAAATATAACTTTAAGATCCACACTTGGTCAAGGGGGCAATGAAACTATAAACTCTGTTTCAAATTAAAAGCATGAATTCTAGCAGTATATTGAAGCAGCAGTGGCAAAGTCTCAGAAGCCCTCTGCTATCATATGTTCGTAAATCTCCAGTTTCAGTACGATGCAGGACCAACGTCACTTCTCCATTCTCAATTCATTTGCGTCCACACTTACCACCACGTATGTAAATTTACTTGTATTTTTCTATGTACAATCATAGAATAGAATACATAAATAGTTTTGTGTCTGTTCTTGTTGGTTTCATAGACTGGAGCCCCAAGCTTCCACTCAAATGTGCACCTCTCACCTCCTCGGATTCTCTGGGACCCGACCAGTTTCCCGTTCACTCCGGCGACCTGACCCAGGTACTTCTTCATCTTCTGTTTCCACAACCATTTCTGTGATCATCTAAATGAAAAAACCATATGATCATCAGGAAGAATTGCTAGCTAGCAGAATTCATAAATTGATCTTCAGGTGTTGACGCTTTGCTTTGGACTTTATTATTACATTTGGAGAATAAAATAAAAGAAGAAAACGTTTCAACCACTGCACCACATAAGAATTTTTATGAATATCTTGTGTTTGCTTTGGACTCTAATAATTGAACAATAATTACCAATTAAATTATGGTTTTATTTTAAGGGAAAAGTTTAAGACACCCGTGTTGAGCACTGACTTTCAGAATTAAATAAGCTTAGTTGCCTTTTTGTCCCAAAAGTTTTGCAAATGCTTGATTTTAGTATGATAGTTTCAATTGCTCCAATTAAGTATTTCTACTTTTTGAAATTGAACAAATTTAGTTCAAACATTAACTTGTCATCTGAAAATGTATTTAACAACATACAAAGTTTTACATGAATGATATATTATGGCTATGTTTGGCATGCCATTTCAGCTAGCTTATAGCTTATTTGACTAGCTTAAAGCTTATTTGACTAGCTTAAAAGCTCTTCAAAAGTGTTTGGTGAAGGAGCTTATTTTAGTAGCTTAAAGCTTTAAGCTATAAGCTATCTCAGGTAGCTTATAGCTTAAAGCTTATAGCTTATTAAATTTATTCTCATTTTTATCATTATTATTTTATTAAAATTCTACCATTACCCTTATATATTTATAAAAACACTAAACCTATTTTCCCCTCACACTTACGTATGCAGTTTCCGTCACCGTTCCCGCCACACCGCTGCGCACCACAAGTATTATAAATATTATATTAATAAAAATAAATGAAAATAAATATTATATTTTTAAGATGATAAATAACTGGAGCTAATAAAAATATTTAAAGTGATAATAATTTTAATATTCATATCATATTGGTATTAATGTGAAAATAAAGTAATGTTAAATATAAAAATAATTATACAAGTATGTCCTTTTATGTCATTTTACAATTTCAGCTTGTTTAACAGCTAGTTTTACCAAACACTTTTGTTTCAATCACGTAGCTTTTCAGCTTTCAGCTAGCTTATCAGCTTTAAGCTATCAGTTAGCTTATAAGCTTTCAGCTAGCTTTTAGCTAGCTTATCAGCTAAACATGCCAAACATAGCCTATGATGATTTATTTGACATTTCACTTAAATATTTGTGATATATCCAATTTTTTGTTAATTTTATACGATTAGTTAACATCTACACCAAATTTATTTAATATTTAAAATAGAGATTTAACTGGAGCAAATGAAACTATATGAACAAAAATTACACATTTTAGATACTATAGCCCTTTCAAAAAAACATGGAATTTTGCTTTTTTTTTTTGTTACGGGCTTATTTTTTCATAAACGCACAAACGTGAGCGTAGTTTTAAAGGAGATTTTTTTTTAACAAAAAAAAAAGGATAAATTTTCAAAAAACAACAACCATCACAAAATTGCATTTGATTGGAGGAATAAAGTTAAGGTACTCATTCATTATTTTCTTGCTTAAATTTTTCGATATGAAGAGCAATTCCCAAATGGCACCATTATTTATTGACAAAACAAATTTTCTTTATTTGAAATAATTAAACTTTTCTTATTTGAAACTTGAAAATACTTGAACTTGACAATGTTTAAATTTAAGAAAATTTGATAATATATTCTTTATTATTTTAAATAATTCAATGATCAACAAAAATATTTATTATTTATCATATTTAAATAAATTAATAATAATATTTATTGAAATATTTGATTTAAATTAATAAAAAATAATTAGTGATAAATATCAAGAATTTTTTTAAATTGGTTAAATATCCTAATTTAGGAAGTAAACAATAATTTTGGAACCTAGATAAAATAATAGTTACTATTTGTAAGATAAGGATTATGTTGAGACCCCTCCTGATAATAAACTAAATTAAATTAAATTAAAAACAAATAATATGATGTGACTGGATTTTTGGTCTTTGACGGGCATATTAAATATTAATTATATTCGCTTTTACAATAATAATATGTAATATATTTCATTTCTCGCCCATAAATTAGATTTGAATTATGGAAAATGTTTTGGTAGATGCTGAATGAATATAGACACAATGAGAAAGGAAGAGAAAAAGAGAAGTAACAAATGTGATATACAATATTATATGAAAATAAGTAAGAAAAAATGAGGTATTTATACTTTTGGGGTTTATGCTTTTCATAAGTGCTACAATATCACTTTTATTTAGTGTTAAAAAATGAGGTGACATGTTGTGAAGAAATGGTTTAGACATGCCATTGAGGAAAATTGGGGAATAGTTTGATTACAGGGGAACCACGCTGTTGATGAAGGAAGTTAACACAATTCCTTCCTGCAACTTATTCAGAATACTTGTGACTGGTTATTTTGTTTCTTTCCCTCAGACGCTGAAGCAAAATTGGGTGTCTTTTCTGGAGATTCTAAAGCAATCAAATTCACTTCTGCCTTATGTAGCCCTTACTAGTACACTCATAGCTCTAGTCATCCCGCAATCTTTTACATGGTTTACCACCAGGTCTGTGGATTCTCTAGACGAACTGCTTGATTAAAAGATTGTTTTATGATTATTTGAATTTTTTAGCACTTGAACAATTCATATGATTTTCAGCAATGAAGGAAAACTGTGTTGGATCTCATCTAGAATTGAACAATGTATCTCCTTAAACTGCAAATGTGATATAAAATGAAATGGTGCAAACTACTAATTTCTGGAACCCAAATGCAACGCAGACGAATATAACTTTTTTTTTTGAATAATTTCAGTTACAAATATATTATTATTATTATGTGATTTACTTGCAGACACTATGCTCCTGCACTGGGGTTTTTGATGTTTGCAGTTGGGGTTAATTCAAAGGAAAAGGACTTCCTTGACGCATTTAAAAGGCCAACAGAACTTCTCACAGCTTACGCTTGCCAGTTTATTTTGAAGCCTCTTCTTGGATATCTGCTATGCATAATTTCAGTGAATGTATTTGGTCTACCAACAGCTATAGGTGAGGATGGTCTGTCTAAATATTAGAAACAGCTGCTGGGACATGCTTTCTAATTTTGAAGGTAAAATGAATCAGGTGCAGGAATTGTATTACTTTCTTGTGTAAGTGGAGCCCAGCTCTCAAGTTATGCAACTTTTCTATCAGACCCAGAAATGGCACCATTGAGCATAGTTATGACATCATTGTCAACTGTTTCGGCGGTTTTTGTCACGCCGCTCTTATTATTGTTGATCATTGGGAAGAGACTGCCTATAGATGTAAAAGGAATGGTGTTTAGTATTACACAGATTGTGTTGGTACCTATTACTGGTGGTCTGCTTCTGAATCGGTAATCTTATAGTTTCTGAGATAGACTTATTGATAATAGTGCTTTCTTAAAGGTGTTGTAACTTTCTGGCATATTTGTTTTTGCAGCTTCTTTCCCCATATTTGTAATTCTATTCGGCCATTTTTGCCTCCACTGTCAGTATTGGTGGCGGCTCTCTCTGCTGGAGCGCCAATTGCTCATAACATTGAGTCTGTTAAATCCCCATTTGGAGTTGCTATCTTTTTGCTCGCTGTTGCTTTTCATTTGACATCTTTTATAATTGGTTATATCATAAGTGGATTTACCTTCCGTGATTCTCCTGATGCGAAGCCACTGCAGCGAACAATTTCGTTTGAGATGGGTATAATATAAGTTTTCTCCATTTTCATCCATAAAATGTATGTACTAGTAACATATGTTACTTTAGTAAATTCATTTATATATCATCTGCAGGAATGCAAAGTAGCCTCCTTGCCCTGGCTCTTGCTAATAAGTTCTTCGAAGATCCAGTTGTCGGTATCCCTTCTGCAATTTCTGTAAGTTCCCGACTCTGGTTAATGTTAGACTTAGTTACAGCCATTTGTGTTTTAGCAATATAAATCACGTTGATGTTTTTTTCAAAATAGAAGGTTTTAAAGCATCTTGCATGACCAGCTTTAGCTAGTCTGCATAGAGAAGCAAAACGCTGTTTAACCATATTATTCTATTGCAATATAAGTTGCTGAATTTGATTGCAGTCGCCGCTTATGTCTTTGATGGGATTCTCCCTTGTTCTGATTTGGTCCAAAGGAAGAAAGAGCAAGACAAAACACAGCACCTGAAAAATATGGATACAGGGTTATATACCGTCTATCAGTCCATCTTAGCGATTTTCTGTACTGCAGAGTGATATCACATATTTTGGAGGAAACCTTTCATTCATGGATGAGAGAGAATAAGCTAAAAATTAAATTGCTTATGTAAAAGAATAAGGATAGTTTCACATGCCATCTAGATATGAGACATGTGTATATAAAATAAATAAATAATTAAGTTTTAATAGAAGGGTGCCTTAGAATATTCATGCTTTACAATGTTTGAATTTGCATTGGTATCTTCCTGAATTAACCATAATTTTGGCAAAAGTAGCAAGCTCTTATGCTTTTGCCAAAGTTGTGAGTATGAGAATCCGAAACCAATTCCAAACATACAGATTGTTAGATTATTGACGAGGAATGTTTCTCTGGTTAACCAAGAGTATTTTTATTTCCTGCTTTGAATTAGTGGCTCTCCCCCTCATAAGTTGGAACTTGAATAAAATTCCGTGCAATGTAATTTGTTTTTGTTATTATTAACATCTACATATTTAGAGGAGCCCATAGTTTCTTCTGAGTGTCAGAGAATTAGTCTGATGACCGTTGGTTGTGATAAACATTTGTGAAAATATAATGATATATATTAAAACCTATAAATTATTATTATTACTATTTACTACTATTACTAAAAAGACTCCAAGCATGTATCAATGCCACTTTATCATTTTTTATTTTAAAAAATAATATTCCAAAGTTATAAAAAAACAATTCATGATCATAAAACACACAGTTTTTTTTTTTGGGTCAAAGGTTGTTTGTTCATTGAGACTATCATAAAAATAAATTTAACATTGGGCTACAATTGATATAACTAAATGGAAACATAAATAGTATAATTGAGGCCCATTAATAGTCAAATTATAATTCATGCTGATAACATTTTTTTATAGGCATAAAGAAAAACAAAAATTATTTTCTACTTCTTGTTACCCAAATGAAGGTGTGTAATTAACTTATCTGAAATTCGGTGGCTTGAAAAGCAAAGAGGCTGGGGAGTAGTAGTAGTAGTACTAGGTAGCACAAGAAGCAGTTACGACGGTTGCTGTCTCTAAAATGGCGGCGGCGGCGGCGGCGGCTACGTTGTGCTTGCCAAGACCTTGTTGTACTCCGAAAATCCCGTTTCCGTCGGATTCAAGAATCAGCAGCTATCGAATTGGAGCTGGAAAGCCTCAACAAGCTTCAACCAAAGCCAAAGCGGGTCTTTCCCTCTTCTTGGACTTTGTAGAACCAGCTTCTCTCCAGCTGCAACTCCATGAACCCTCCAATGCTCTCTCTTTGCCCACTTGGGCTGTTCATGTCTCCAGTGTCGTTGAATGGTCAAACTCTTCCCTCATCACATCTTATCCATTGAAATTATCAATTCATTCTCCTTAATTAACACTCTTCAATTCATTGTTTGTTTTCTTTTCAAAGGATTATAGCCATGGCTTTGGTGTGGCAATACGGTGAGAAATCAGGATATGAAGCTTGGAAGGGACTTTCTTGGGGTATGGTGAGTTTTTCTTATCTATTTAGTATTTACACTTGCAAATTGCAATTGCATTTTCACTGTTTTTTCAATGTAGGTTCACATAACACAAATTCGTATTTTATCTGATTGATCTAGGTGCCTCTACTTGGTGGAGCATTCTGTGCTTGCACATGGCATTTCTTTTATAACGATGAGTCTCTAGAGGTAAGAAAGCTTTTCTTCCTTCACACAGAAGGTCTATTATTGTTGCTGTTCACAAAAATGTTTCATGGACACAAACATGATTAGTATTTAAAGCTGAAGTGGATTTTCTTGAGTAAAACTATGCAACACTTACTTTGTCATGGAACACCAACAACAACTACTGAAGATTTTGGGCTAGAATGACTTCCTCTCCACATTGTTGAACATATATATTTCAATTTTAAGGACATGCTTTTAACATTCCTTTGGTGGCAGCAGTGAACACTAAACTAAATTAAACTCTGCTGTCTGCATCTAGGCTACAGCACTACTATAGTTTCTATATTTTGCAATTCATCTATGTCAACTCAATTTCTAGACCTTATGGGGCCAATTCATTGACACTTGCGACTAAGGCTTTGGAGCTTAAGATGCCGGACCTGTATACTTATCTTGCAAATGTTGTCAGTTTTTTTAACTTGAAGAGCATTTCTAAACTCAACAACGACTTTGCCTTACTCCTTTGGAAATATTCTTATAAATTATACTTTGAGAGTCTCCAACTTTTGACTTAGAATGCAAAGTACTCTTGCTATTAAAATCTTATATGTATGAAACTATGAATCACTAATTTAGTCCCTAGCATTTTAGGGGTGCATCATATTAGTCCTCAGACTAAGGGTACATTTGGATAAACCGCTTAATTAAGCTATTATGGCAATAAGCGCTTATTTATAAGCTAGTTTGAGAAGCGTAGTATAATAAACTGAATACCTTCTAGGTATAATTTCTTATTCATAAACTAATCTAAGTGCATGTTTGGATGCATGGTAGGAAACCACAATGAGCCAAAATCACGGTGGATAGAAGCAATTTCTCTTAGTTTTTGTGGTTGTCTATCGTAATTTTGGCTTCACTGTGATTTTGCAGGGAGAATGTTAGAAGTGTGTATTGGTTTTCTTAAATCTATTAGGCCCAGCCCAACTATATAGTGAGTCAGTTATAAATGACTATGTGTTTCTGTTAGAAGTCTCTTCCCTCCCAATGTAATTGTGCACTTGTAATTTGTTAAGTTCAAAGATTAGTACATGTTCAGTTTCTCAAATTCTCTCTAATTGCTTATTACTTGGAATTCCAAAACCTGCCCATTCTCTAATCTCTAGCCCAGCCAAGCTCTCTGCCGGTAATGTTTTCCATCATCACCACTTATCATTGTTTGACCAATCTCTTCTGATCAAGACTAGAAGATGCATCCACAATACAGGTGTAAATTGTAAGTGGTGGACTATTATGATTTGTTTGGAAGGACAGTTTTCTTTCTTTTTAGTTATATTGAAAACTGAACATTTGGTGTTTGGGAGAAGTTAGAATTAGAGACGAAGTGGGCGAATCCCCTTTCTATGAAACTGTAAAAGGAGCATACATGTTACTTGTTACTTCTACCTAGATGCTGACTTATGCCGTTTCTCTACAATTAACTGAACATATGTACCAACGTACTACCATTTATACTTGCCAGAGTATTGCAGAAGTAAGAAGTAAGAACTACTGACTGACTGTGTTGTTCCGTTTATGAAAATTTTCTTGTTGCATTACAATAATGGACATGTGATCCTTCCATGTTGTAATAAAAGTATGATTGAATGTGAATTAGGTTGTACATATGAAATGAAAGAGGTTCTCTAATGAGTTGTAGGTATTGGTGGCTCTTCAAGCGGCACTGACTCTTGTAGGTAATGCCACGATGTGCATAGCTGCATACCGGATATACAAATCATCCCGTGAAAGCGCCTAGAATTTTTGAATTGTTTGCATGCAAATGCGGGTATATGAATCAGTATATACGCTTGAATGAAGTTCCTAGTCTTCTCCTGATTGATCTTCATGAGCCTGGATGAATATGAGAAGAATCTGCAGATGGAATCCATAAGATCTACCTTTCCTCCTTAACTCCTGACTTCAATCTCTTACTGTTTCCAAATTGTCTTCTAATTTCTGTAAAAGGATAAACATGCTAGGAGATGCTCATACAATACGTGTATTCATTTGACAAGGTCCCAGCTATTTAAAGTTTTTGTATTTATCTTTATCTTCAAATGATATTATCATGTGGAAAATATGAAATTCATTTTCATAATGATACATTGTTGCAAATTTTCCTTGTGTTATTTTATCAATAGAATATTTTCTGTATAGTTTGTCAATAAAAAAGCAAACCTTCATTATTTTTTTATATTGCTTAAGCAAAATAACGATGTTATTTATATTATTTATTTTTATATTTCTACTCCACACATTCCCTTTCTATAGGAAGAAGGATAGAAGAGGATTTTAGCTAAAACGTCATTGTATCGTATAATGAGAAAATAACACTGCATCATATGAGAATGGTACAGGAACAGATGAATGAAAATGAGAAAATCACTCTATTGCATTATTATGTTGTGCCCTTGAATGTTGGGTTCAGGTTATCAACCATGAACCACTTCAATGCAACCAGTTTCGAAAAGTCAGGTAATAGGGATTTTGGAAAACCAGTTAACCATTGTGTTTAGAGAAGCTAATTTTATGTTTAAAAAAAATTATGTTGAGAGCATCTTTAAAGGATCTTTTTTATTGAATCAAAACCTATAATAACATTCTAGCTTACATGTGGGATGATGGTTCACTTCTGTTAAATTCTAAGGTGACTTGAGAGGTGCCCTTATATTGGCTTTGTATAGAAGTCTCACATTTAGTAGATATATGATCACATAACTGTTTTGTGTTTATAAAGGTACATAAACTCTATTATCTATACTAGCTTTTAGGTAGAGTTAGGCCTATCCCGTAAGAGGCTTGTTCCCTTATAGCTTGTTGAGTACGTTAGACACTAAAACATCATGAAAGATTGAAGAGATTTCTTCTAACCAACCACTGCTGGTCTAAATTATGTCTTGTTGTTGACTCAAGTACCATTATGCAGAGGAAATCAAATGCAATCTGCTTCAATCTTCCCTATTCCTGAAATTAATCCACGAGCATAGTAGTAGTCCCCCTACAAATGATTTCAAGTTGTGGTCCATTGTAATTAGCGATGTGGCTCTTCACATGTCCTGCCTACTTCTTTTTCAAGTTAAGAAAAGATGCTCCATCTTATCTCTACGGAAAGTCTCTGCCATCCATCACTTTGATGAAATAGTTAATGGCTCACGACTCTGTAATTAAAGTTGCTCTGACCACTGACCGAACAAAGCTACTTGTTCTTACCACAGATTGTTATTAACTAATGAGTATCACATGCCCTTGTTTGATATTTTGGTTACTTAACTTCATGCTACATTTTATAATCATTCATGTTCAATCTAAGTAGAAAAAAAACAGTAAACAGTGAAAACTGGATGAAGAAATGAGTTAGAAATTGGGAAAAATAAAAGTTCATAAAGCATAATATGAATTTGGTTATTGATTTGTGGGATTCAGTGCATGTTTGGTTCACAATTTGAATAATTTAAAGCACATTTACTCAAAATTTCTAGCTTTTAACCAGAAGTTAATCTACCGCATTTCATTGTGAAACCACACATCACGCACAGTCTTCACATGAATTGGCTCAGACTTTTTTGCTGTTTGAGAATACTCTTGAAGTTTGGTTGTCTGATAGCATAGATAAATTATGAAATGCAACATTTACTTTGACTTAAGCCATGATGAATCAGGTAAGGACCACTCCATTCTGAACTTTGAACTTTTTAAACTCTTTGTTGATCAGTCTTCATCATGTAATAGGAGAAAGTGTGAATCCAAGGAGGATCACTCTCACCCTTTGTCACAAGGACTGCACTGGTGGAGCACACTCTCCTATTCCTCCTCCCTTCTCTCTTGAAATCTGCGTCAAATATATATCCTGAGCTTAAAAAGCCTTCTGAACTAGAAAAAATGTAAAGTATAAGGTCCACTTTATGCATTGCAGAGTGCCTTTAGATTATGCATATCCCACTGCTGAAACTTGCTGCTAGCTAGGACCATCTCTGCCTATGTCCTTCTAGTTATAGTGATTGTTCAGTCCAGATTGATAAGATTCTACAATCTTTATGTCAAAAATCAAAAGATAAAGAAAACACCTATATTAGTGAGCGTGCTAAAGAGACTATAGATAACCTTTGATTTTGGAGGGTCAGAGAAGACAACAACAAGAACTTGTAAAAAAAAACCAATGTTAGCACTTGTTATCACCGGTCATGAGCCTAATTATCATCCAATTGAAGAAAAAAATTGGGATTCGGATCCTTGTTATGTGGCACGATCACATGAAAGTTTATGTCTATATCTTTTCTTATACCAAATTAATAGGTATGAAGATAGAGATTGACACAAAACTTTGACATATCGTGTAATGTGACATTTCCACGTTAGAGAATTCCCATTCATAATGGTTTTTTATCATTGTTATTTGTTAGGTTCAAGTGTTCAACAATGGAACTTAATTAATATGTTGAGTAAGAGGGCCCCCAATTGATTAAGGGACATGGTAACTACTAGAATGTCATTACTTGCTTGTATGTTGAACTGAAACATAATAGTCCTTCCCTCAGAAATTAATTTGGTTAGGTGTGAGAATATGATGCAACCTCAGACAACTGCAGAAATGCATGTCACCATCTCCTCCTATATATTCATTTATTCTTTCTATTTTTGTTGCAGAAAATTCAACACTTTCACACACACACGGCACACCTGCATGTTCATACAAGGTAACAACTTATTCCATGTATCTTACGAGGTTTAGGATACGTACGTTGCTATAGTACGTGTTGCCAACTTATTTACAAGATGTTCAAATAATTTGGATGTAGACGGTTATGCCTATGAATTCAGATCCTAGCAGAGTAACAAATCAACTAGTGTATAAACATTTTGACCAATAATATAAGTATATAACCTTTTATAAATCAATCTGAACCACTTACTATAAGAATTAATAATGAAGAATTTGCAGCATAAAACCGCAGAGAATATAACTGCAGATGATCTATGTTGTCTTTTTAATTTCTTCTTCCTCTCTCCAACCTTATTCCTCTCCAGCACATAAAACAACTTGTCATCATTAATTATTAAACCTTTTTAGTTAAATAAATCTTGCACTATAAAATCCATTTTCTTTAAAAGATGCATAATATATTATATTTTTAAGGCTTAATAAAAGCTAACGCTTCTTCCCTCCACAGTTTATTCAATTCAAATATCTGAGTGCTTATAGATTCAAAGGGATCCCGTCTTTATTCACCTGTTACTCTTTTTTGTGACAACTGCAAAGTCTACAGTCTCTCTTTTCCAGTTTTCCCCATTCACAGCATTGTTTACAAAAAAATTAAATCCTTACACTTGGATCCGTATAAACACCAATTCCTAGCGTTGCTGTTTGGTTACATATATATGGATTCCAATTCGTTGGTAATTTTAGACATTTTCAGTAGTTGACTGCAACAACGACTTATTAATTAGAAGAGACGTACGGTATAATTTTTTTATGGGTTGAATTTTATTGAGTAAAAAAATTTCTCCACCCTATTTTCCTATGCTTAAATCCGTCCCTGGTTCAATTAATGTTAACTTGTAGTGATTTATGACCACTATAGAAATTAGAAACATTATTTTTCTAGTGTATAACTACGTACCCCTTAATTATACTAGAGCTTGTTGGTTTCATTTATTTAAGTTGGATGCTCAATAACCATATTGATCGAGTGACCACGAGAGCAGGGCTGCCAAGTGAAGAAGAGAAGCCGATGCACTGAGTTGCGGGACGGACCCGGGAGGGGCTCCTGCAAGGGACTCCAATGCCAAAGTGAGTAGAGGAATCGAGTAAAGGGGTAGCAGAAATTAGAGAGAGTAACGTACCTTAGAATGAGTGAGCTGCCCCCCTTATATACAAGTTGGGGTATTAGGGTTGGAGCCATGCAACGTCATGCATGGCTCGTGCTGGTGGGTCAAGGGCCGTTGGATCCTCCTGCTCCCTCTGCGGTTTGCAGCGATCCAACGGTTAAGATTGCCTAGGGGCCCACCATCCAACCACCCTAGTTCCGTAGGGTGGTTGGCCTAGGTCAACCCCTAGGTGGTGGGGTCCATGTCCTCGAGCTAGGGGTGAGCGCCGTCCCGCTCGTGGTCGAGTCTACTCGGGTAACACGGCTACCTGGTCGTCCATATTGGGCCCCACTCGGGTAACACCCTTACCTGGTCGTCTCGCTCGGGTGACACCCTTACCTGGTCGTCTCGATCGGGTGACACCCTTCTCTGGTCGTCCCAGAACACATATAACTTTAGGAAGAAAAAATTGTATTTACATCATATATAAATCCACCAATATTTTAAGAGAAATAAAATAGAAGATAGTGAAATAACTAAATAAGTGATATAATTGAGTATGTGATAGAAAAAAATAGATAAGAAGCAAAAGTTGATAATTTCCCCCTAAATATAATAGTTTCCTTGAGAAGTTCTTTGAATAGTACTCCCTCCGGTCCTTTTTATAAGAAAAACTTGTATAAATCACACAAACCAAGGAAACTAATATTTTTTTATAAAATTAATTACTATGCTTAATTTCAATGATGTTTTTCCTTTTTACAAGAACAATCATGCTAATTACCATAAATGTTGATCATACCTATTGGGTGCTTACAATTGCCCTCCATATTTTTGTATTGGGAATAAGTCCCTTTACATTGGTATTGATTATTTGACTTAATTTTATAAGAGTGTTTCTTATAAAAAGGACCAAGAAAAATCTCCAAAATGTTTCTTATAAAAAGGACGGGAGGGAGTAATACATTTGTGGATTGAGATCTTTTCATGTAAATTTGTGATGTGTGATTCTATAAACACAGTTATTATATAAGATTAGAAATTTTCAAGGCAATGAATCCCGTGTTCAAATATTAGCATGCCAAATGGACAAAGACCATAAAGGGAAAACGGCACAAAAGACAGTTTACTTAGAAACAAAACAAGGCTTTTCTTACGAAAAACAAAATAAAATAACCCATACCTTCTAATCGATACGTTTGACCTTTATATATTTTATACTCCCTCCGGTCCTATTTATAAGCATGAAAGAGAAGAAAAATCTTGGTCCTTTTTATAAGAACCAAATGAAAGTTTGAGCTATATTAATGATTTTTTTCCAATGATGCCCTTATTAATTCTAACTTGTAAAATGTGTCTCATTAATTATTCTCTCTCTTTTTCACTTTCCAACACTAATAATAAAGGGTAATTTTGAAAGTTTATTTTAATTCAAGACATATTTAATGCATTTTATCTAGTTTAACTACATTTCTTAAACTATGTGAATTTTTTTTTTGATGCTTATAAATAGGACCGGAGGGAGTAAATCTTAATTACTAGCGACAATAGTATAATCATCTAATCATATGCTCATGGGTATTTTTTTCTATCAAATTCTTGTGTTAAGAAAATGAGTTTAATGTACACAGTCATCCAATCAAAGCATGCCACATAGGAGAGATAATTACATTTGACTTTAATTTTAATTAAAAGAATAAGATATTTTCTGATTTGGCGAAATTCAATTGGATGTCTGTGTAAAACTATTTTACACTGTCAGTGCATATCCATTAAACTCTAAGAAAATATACAAATAGATAATATAATGGGTTAACTGCAGTGCAGTCTGTATATAAGTGGAATGTGTAGTTATTTTTTTTAAAGTTGCAGAATATATTGATAATTTTGTCATAAAGAAATGATTAAATTGCATTTGAATAATTAAAGAGAAAAACGGCCTGAACAATTTTCTCTGATTCATTGATACTAAAAAAAGCAGTAACCCATGATTAGAAAGTGGATTTTGAGCGGTTGAAAAAATTGAATGCTGCCAGCTTACGATTAATTGCAGGTGTGAGTGTGAGGTGACACCTCTTTCTACCTTTCTCTTGTGAATCAATAAATACACCGATACTACCCATTGGTTAGTACCTTTAATTTGAAATAAGTAAGGGCATTCTCGTCCTTAACACAACCAAAATCAATCTAAGAATACCAAAATATTTGGGACCTACTCAAGTTGCTTTTGCTAATTTTTATGTGTGCAGTGTAGTGCAGTTCAACTTCAACTCCGTATGAGAAAAAACACCAAACTCCAAAATTAAATTAAAAAAAAACGCACTACTCTACACTCTCTGAATTGAAGTCACATCTTTCGCGATTTGCGGATTCAACAAAAGTGCGGGAGTTGGGTTTGGGGCCTCCCATATGGGGCTGCGCGCCCCACCCTTTTTTTTTAAACCCAAAAGTGCCCTACGGAAAGGTACTTTCCGTATTCAATTTAACTGAATACGGAAAGGTACTTTCCGTATTATATTTTGATGAATACGGAAAGGTATTTTCCGTATTTAACTCTGACAGGATTCCCCCTTTTTCCACCATTACTCCTCCCTCACCAACTTTCACCAACCCCTCACCAGCCCCCCTGAACCTCCTCAATGCCTCCAGACCACCCTCTCTCTCACCCTCTCCTACCTCACTTTCATTCCCAAGCTCTCCACCACCATCCACTCCTTCATTTCCCAAGCTCTCCACCACTACAACAAGTGTTGTAGTAGAGGTAAGTCTATGTGTTTATTTGTTGTTATTTTGTAGGATTAAGTAGTGGAAGTAGTTAGATTAAGTAGTTTAAGTAGTTAGATTAAGTAGTTTAAGTAGTTAGAAGGATGGGTTTTTGAATTCTGAGTCGTGATATAATACAGATTGTTATCTTCCGTATTGAATATGGAAAGGTACTTTCCGTATTCAGTATGGAAAGTAACAATCCGTATTCGGTATGGAAAGTATATTTCCGTATTGAGTATGGAATGTAACTTTCCGTATTCTCTTCCAGGGATGACAGATTCATTTTTCTTTGGTGAGTCACAATTGATTGAAGCTGGATTTCACAATGGTCAACCTGAAGAGGCCACTACAGAGGTGCCACCACCAGCATTTGTGCCCCCGTGTATAAGTATAGATGTCTCGCATTTATTTGCAACTGATCAGGTATTCTTTGAACATATTTTTGCATTGTTTTGAGAGTGTAATATATCAATTCTTATTATGTCTTGATCACCCTTGTAATCAATTCTTATTATTATAACAGATTTTCCCTACCCGTGATGATCTTATCAATTGGGTTCATGGAATTGCGATTGAAAATGGATATGTTACGTTGATCACAAAGTCAGATTATGGTGGGAATGGAAGCAGAAAAGCTTATGTCATGTTGGGGTGCGAGAAGCATGGTAAATATGTTCCTTATAGAGACCCTGACCTTGTTGAAGGGACGAGATCACAAAAGACAGGTTGTCCTTTTAGACTAAAAGGACGACCTAGGAAAAATGGCATAGATAGAGATTGGCGGCTAAAGGTGATGGAAGGTATACACAACCATGAACCAGCTAGGTCACTACTTGGGCACAATTTTGTTGGTCGTCTAAAACCCGGAGAGAAGGAGCAAGTGGGAAAAATGACAAGGAGTTGGGTTCCACCGAGAAAGATGTTGTTGACTTTGAAGGAAAACAATCCTTCAAACTTGACTACCATATCTCAGATTTATGGTGTTTGCAAGAGGTTAAGAAAATCCCTCCGCGGGGGATTGACAGAAATGCAACACTTGTTGAAGAAGTTGGACGGTGACAAGTATGTCCACTTTGAAAGACATGAGCCTGGATCGGAAGTCATTAGGGATGTATTTTGGGCTCATCCAAATGCTATCAAACTGTTCAACACATTTCCATATGTAGTGATTATGGATTGCACATACAAGACAAACAAATATGCAATTCCCTTGCTTGAGATTGTTGGACTGACTTCCACAGATAAGACATACTCCATAGCCTTTTGCTACATTGTTAATGAGGGCACAGATGACTACGTTTGGGCACTGGAGTGTATGAAGTCTCTATTAGCTGATCAAGCCATGTTGCCTAAGGTGATTGTTACTGACAGGGATCTTGCCTTATTGAGTGCTGCTAAGCAAAGCCTTCCTAACACTACACATTTATTATGCTTGTGGCACATCAACAAGTGTGTTTTGGCAAAGTGCAAACTCTATGTTGGCACAGATGATTTTGCTGAGTTGGTTATGATGAAGTGGGCAGAGGTGGTGGATGCTGCAACAGTCGAAGAATTTGAAGTGAAATGGATGCAATTGTTTAATATGTGCAAGGCAAAATACAGCAACTTTACCTCCTATTGTTCTACTACATGGTTGGTTCACAAGGAGAAATTCGCCAAGGCATGGACAAATCATGTGATGCACTTTGGAACAACAACAAGTATCAGGTAAAAAAATTACATGAGCTTAATTTATGCGTTGTTTGTTCATTTGATAGATTGTTGTTAATAAGATATCTATTTGTTGTTTGCAGGGCTGAGGGTGCACATGCCAGTTTGAAGAAGATGTTACGGGATTGCAAGGGTGACCTGGCCACTTCATGGGATGCGTCGCATAGTTTGACATGTAATCGACATACTGAAATATTAGCATCGTTTGAGCGCAGTATTCACAGAATTGATCACATTTTCATGTTCCCATTTTACACAAATATTAGAGGATTTGTGTCAAACAAATGCCTACAGCTCATCGACGATGAACATATAAGAATGAAGTCCTACGGCGGATGCGATTGCTTGTTGAGAGAGACTCATGGACTACCTTGCGGTTGTGAACTTGCAGGTCACCGGTCAACCACTCTCTTGTCAATTAATTCTATTTGTTATTGAAAGTGACACTTTTGTGAACTTGCAGGTTATGAAAGAATTCCATATGAGTCAATTCATCCATTCTGGAAGAGACTGAGTTGGGAGCATGTACCTGAACCTGTTGCAGATACTACCAGCAACCATATTTGCGGCATGAACCATGGAGATATGCAACCAGAAGTTGAGGCATTGACACATTATTTCAGTTCTTTGGATACTGGAGGGCAGAGTATGGTAAGGAGGAAGCTTCAAGCGATCTATTGTCCTGAAAGCAGTTCACTTTGTACTCCTGCGGTTAAGATAAGGTCCAAGCGCACTCTTAAGGCGAATGAGAAAATACCACCTAAGAATAAAGCAATAGGATCCTTGACTCGTGATCTTTCAGGTTTTGAACATGTTGATAGGGAGATCAGAGAGGCAAAGAAGGTTTCACAACCACCAAAGAAGAAGAAGCGTGTGAAGAAGTCTGATACAAGCTATTTCATGGGTCATTTTCCAGCCTTTTTCCACCCATATATACAAACAGTTCAGAATGTTGAGGATGATGGTAACTGTGGCTATAGAGCCGTTGCTACATTACTCGGACTACCATCAGGTGAGGAAAGTTGGTCATGGGTTAGGGCAGCGTTGATAGAAGAACTTGAACGACACAGAGGGTTGTATGATGAAATGTGGTCCAGACATGTGGTTAATGCCTTACATTCCCGACTCACTCTTCCTCCTGGTGATCCGGCTACCGAGGATAAAGGGATGCAACTGCCAGAGATGGGATACCTTGTAGCAACCAGGTTCCAAGTGGTTTTCATATCCATCTCCTCTACGGGTTGTTGGTCATACCTTCCACTAAGAGGAGAAGGTCCACCGGATGTACATCCTGTTATAGCTGTTGGTCATGTGATTAATCACTTTGTACAGGTATTTTTTGATTGAGTACACTAATATCCAATTGGTGAATTGATTTGTTGTATTTGCAAGTTATCTAATTTTATTGTTATTCTCTATAATGTAGCTCCATCTAACTCCTGGACATTCTATGCCGCCAATTGCTCTCCAGTGGGAACGGTATGTTGATCCTACATCAGTAAGCTGGTGCGCCCCATATGGTACACGTTTAGGAAGATTCACATAAGAATATGAAGCTTGGCTTGTTATTTTTGGTGTTCCTCTTATTCACCAAAGCTATGTAGACATCACCTCAGATTGACACCACACTTTTGTGTGATATTCATTTGTAAACGCTCTGTAATATTAATCTGATGGGCCTTGCCTTTATGATGTTCATTTGTTGCTTTTAATAATATTAATTTGATGGTCATTGTTATATTGATGGGCCTTATTATTTTGAATCAGCATCAGGGATAATTAACATAGACAACCACTCTGTCATCAGAGTCCTGTCATTTTCATCCACCCCATCATCAGAGTCCTGTCATTTACAACCACCCCATCATCAGAGTCCTGTCATTTCCAACCACCCCATCATCAGAGTCTTGTCATTTTCATCCACTAAATGACGAACTTGAAACCTGACATTACTATCTACCACCAA
Organism: Lotus japonicus; assembly: GCF_012489685.1. Classification (NCBI taxonomy): domain Eukaryota; kingdom Viridiplantae; phylum Streptophyta; class Magnoliopsida; order Fabales; family Fabaceae; genus Lotus; species Lotus japonicus. The sequence continues at coordinate 92,558,017 of NC_080042.1, read as the reverse complement.
CCAACCCCAACCACACTTGTATTATCCACCAAACACCATAAATCTTTTGACCATTCTGCTATAAATCTCTCTGGGTTCTTTATTCTTCTTCATCCTTTTCTTCATGTCTTGCTTTCGAAGATAAAAAAAAACAATGGAACAAGACTGGGATGCATTAGTCCGCCGTTGCAAACGTCAAGGCAGCACTTCTAGCAGCTCTCGTCCTCTCATTCCTGGGCCAGCTGGCGCCGTCCAGGCTGCCATGTATGGGCGTAGATCCAACCCTAACACACTACTCATTCCGACCCAAGAATTTGTGAGGCGTGCGCTCGAAGACAGATCAACCGAAACCGATCCTGATTTCAATTCAAATGCTTGGCTTACAGCCCTGCAATTGGTGGAATCTGCCACTCCGCTGGGCACAATCACAACGAATGTTGAGAGAGTAGAGAGTGTTGTTGCTGTTATTAAATCATGCACTCCCAATGGTTTCGGAGATGCCAAAGTTACCCTCAAGGTATTTGCTCGCTTTTGTCCAGCTTCTTTAACCGTCAATTTGTTGTCTCATTTTCTCTCACGATTGCATTGATTTAGGACCCTACGGGCACCGTTGACGCTAGCGTCCATCGCAAGGCCTTCACTGACGGGGAATTTAGGAATGTCATAACTGTTGGATCTGTTCTTGTTCTCCAAAAGGTCTATTACCTTAAACATTAATCTTGCTTCCTTTGAACAAGTACGCATTAATCTTTTAAATTTGCAATTTACTTGCAGGTTGCTGTGTTTGCACCGAGTAAATCTGTTCGTTATCTGAATATAACGTTGCCCAACATAGTCAAAGTATTTCCACAGGATAGCGGACCCCACGACTTCATCGATATCACTGAGGATTAATTTTGTTTTCGTGTTGCTTCTGAATAATTTCGTGTACCCTTTAAACTGTTTGCCATGAATTATTTATGTTACTTATCCTGCCTTTGATTATTTACGGTGTAGTTATACGGGTTTTTTTCAATACAAGAGTCGGCATATAATGAGTGAAAATAGAAAGCATGATTAATATAAAGAGAGTCCTAATACAAAGAGTCACATGTCATAATATAAAAATACAAAAAAAATATACAAATATATAGTCAATCACTCGCCCCGACCCCTACCGGCCCCTCTACGACCTCTAGGTCCACGGGCTCTGCCTCCACGGCCTCTGCCTCCACGCGCACCCTCTGCAGGAGCACCCTCTCCACGGGCTCTGCCTCCACGGCCTCTGCCTCCACGCGCTCTGTCTCCACGACCTCTGCCTCCTGCAGCTCTAGCTCCTCGGACAGCAGCAAAGGCTACCCCCTGGGTACCAATGAAGGCATTGGATCTAATAAGATCCAGCGCCCTCTCAGTGAGGGATCGGGAATGCGTGCCCTCTGCAGGAGCATCTGGCACCTCGAGTGACTGCTCCAACAAGTCCACGGCCCGACGCATAACAGTCTGCAAAAATAATGTAGATACATTAGATACAAATAAAATATCATGAACAAAAAATCACAATTGAATGGAAAATAAAATTCAAACTTACCACTGCACTGAACTCCTCCCTCCTATCATCAGGGATGATGAACCAATGGGACACAGCGCTGTACCACCTCATGTAATCCTCCACAGCCTCTCCCGGATATGTAGCGGGGATCCCCTGAGGGCGGAGGTGCGGCGCAAACTCAGCAAAGGCAGCATCTGCGGTCTCAGCAAGGGACCCAGACGTCTGGATCTCAGAGGGGTGTCGAGGGACATCCTGTATGAAGCCAAACTGGCGCAGAACCCTCTCTGGTAGATGCCGTCGAACAACACGGCCAAATGGCGACCGGATGTAGCCAGAATACATGGCCCTCGGATCCCGTGGTCGATGAGCCCGATGGTCCTCAAATGGGGTCCATATAACGTCATCCACCGTCAGCTCATCGAGCATGACTCGCCTCTCATCAAGGCCTGCATGCCCGACCCGGGACATAGCCCACCGCCGCGCCCTAGGCTGGTCCTGCGAGTACTCCGGATCCGCCCTACGGATAATGACGCGGTCAGAAAGGTACTCGTAGACCCATCCTAGCAGGAGCGAGGTAAAACCTCCCATCTGGGCCGTCCCCCTCCTGGACGCTCGACTAAGCTGGTCGTATAGCGTAGCGAGCGCAATCGCGCCCCACGCGTACTCGCACACTCGACCAAGATCCTCCAACATCCCTATCCAGTAGACGGTCGTATGGTAGCCTCCGCTCTTGCTAGCAAAGAGCGTGGCGCCTAGCTGGTTCACCAGCCAAATCCGTGCAGCGTCCTCATATCGGTGCTCTACAATGAAGTGAATTAAGTTAATAGTTTATAACAATACAATAATAATAGATACAAAGACAATACAATAATAATTAAGACATACCCGCCAACGCAGCCTCATACCGGGTCTGCAAGACCCCAAAGCGAATAGTCTGGGACCTATTCGTATCAAACTCAGCCTCATAAATACCAACAGATCCTCCCATCAACTGAGCACAGAGCGCTGCACACTCGTCCCTCTCCCCCCTCCCAGGCGTATAGAACCTCGACCCCATGGGGAGATGGAGAAGAGCCGACACGTCGTCCAAGGTGATAGTCATCTCCCCGAACGGCATGTGGAAGCTACTAGTCTCCTCATGCCATCGCTCCACAAGGGCCAAAATAAGGCCTGCATCTGTCACCGGGTAGCTGCAATATGGTAGCTGATGAAGACCCGTCTGCTCAATCAACTCTCGAACCCGCCTGTGACTGTCTGAATCACCATCACAAGCAAGGTTCCAAACCTTCCCCCCAGCTGTGGCCACCTTCAACTGTCGACGGTCCACATACCGCTCGTCTGTGCGTAGGAGTGCATGCCACGCCCAGGGAGCCTTGTGATCAGCATAATGGGTGAGGAGCGATAGCTCAACAGGCCCCCCCGGAAACGGCGGCAACCTCTGGATCAGGTCCTCCTCGCCACCCTGTGCCCCCTGCTCCCCCTGCTCTGGCGGCAGGACATCAGCATCAACAGTAGGCGGAGGAATACTATCCTCGTCAGATCCTCCCATGCCGGATGAGGCCTCGCCTGATGACTCCTCGCCGGAAGACTCCTCGCCTGAGGACTCCTCGCCTGAGGACTCCTCGCCTGAGGACTCCTCGCCTGATGACTCAACCATGGGAGAGGGCGGAGAAACAACTGTAGGTATCTCAACCGTGGGAGACGGCGGATAATCAACCAGAGGAACCTCAATCATGGGAGACGGCGGAGAAACAACTGGAGCTGAAGCCTCCACCGCCTGAGAGGTTGCAGCATGATCGCCGCGCCGGCTAGAAGCATGTAACCGCCGGTGTCTATCCTCAGTAGCCCCGACATCCTCACTAGAAGCATGAGACCTCTTTCTGTTCTTCATTCTCACTATATATTCAGAGCAAACATTCACTATATATACCATTTCAGCCATAGACAGAAACATAATGCAAGCAAATGGAAAATTCCTAGAATTTTATAAGTACATAGATGATAATCGGATCTTCTGTGGATTATGCATGCTTGGATCAACTTTTATTTTCTTAATAATCAATTATGGCATCTAGAAACTACTCACAAATGCTTTGGAAACCTTCTATAATTGATTCTGAACCCAGAATCAATTATAAGTGTTGGGTTTGGTTCTGAGATGAATACGGAAAACGTTTTTCCGTATTCAATACGGAAAACCATGTTCCATACTGAATACGGAAAACCATTTTCCATATTCAATACGGAAACCTGTGATCCGTATTTACCCAGAAACGCCATTAACGACAATGAGCTATCGGCCCTAAACCCAAACCACATTCAAGACATTTCAGCCAACAATACCTCTACACAAGCAACAATCGACTACCCTAGGGTTCAATGATTAACATAATTTCAAGTTAAATGGGGAAAATCCAAAAATCCTTACCTCTAGGTTTCAATTCTGAGAATGGGGTTGTGAAGAGCTTTGATGGAGATGATGGAACCTTTCAAGTACACGGTTCAAGCAAGGGGAGCGACAGAGATCGAAGGTTGAAGAGGGGAGAAGAGCTTGGCAAAATACGGAAATGGGTTTGAAATGGGTTTGAATAAACCCTTACCGGTTTACATACTAATATAATACGGATATTAAACTTCCGTATTCAATACGGAAATGTGTCTTCCGTATTCTATTAAAGGGGGGCGTTCCAGTAATTTCCCCACTTTAAGTGGGGCGGGGAGCCCCATAGGGGGGGCCAAACCCAACTCCCCAAAAGTGCGTTGCAAGTTTGCAAATTCGTAACTGCAAATTCATTTTCATTATTCAAATCGTTTTCCTCTGTTTCATTTTCCTTGATGAGCAAGACCAAAAGCAAACCCTGAATCCTTCAAATTTGAAGAAATGGCCACCTCTCACGGTGGTGGTGGTGGTGGTAACGGTTACAGAAATGGTACTCACAGTCAAAGTCATAGAACCTCTTTCAAGCCGGCAAATGTGAAGTCCAAACCTACTCAACGGCGGAGTAGCACCGGCAGCAGCAACAGTAACGGCAAGGACCATGCTGCTGGTTAGTTCTTCCATTCTCCCTTTTCTCAGATCTTCCTTTCATTGTCAATTTGTCATCTATGCCTTAATTCTGAGATGTATTTGGAAAGGAGAAAACCTCTCAGGATCTGCGAATTTCGTGACGAAAAACTAGAAATAAATGATTCAGTAGTGTTTGTTGGAGTTGAATTTGAATTTTGAAGTAATGCAATGCTCTCATTTTGTGGTGTTTGAAGTGCCTGGAAGGGTTAGAGTAGCGGTTAGGTTGCGGCCACGGAATGCCGAGGAATTATTGGCTGATGCTGATTTTGCGGACTGTGTGGAACTACAGCCGGAGGTATTATACTGCATTTCTTGTTTATTTGACTTGTGTCTTTATAAATCATAATGTTTTGGATTGGAAGGTTGATCAATAATCATCATACTTGTCTGGTTCTGTGGCAGCTCAAAAGGTTAAAACTCCGGAAGAACAATTGGGATGCAGATACTTATGAATTTGATGAGGTGCTCACTGAATTTTCGTCACAAAAACGTGTTTATGAAGTTGTGGCCAGGCCTGTTGTGGAGGTAGGTATTCATCATCACCATCTTCATGTGGTTTGTGTTCGAATTCTGTATGATCATTTGATAATCAAGTTTGTTGATATGTGAGTTGAGGGTGCAGGAACAAGTGGTTTCAGGATTTTTAATTACAAAATGATCAAATATGCTTTCAGGAATTCATGTATTAAAAGCTAGTTTGATCGAAGTGATGTAGGTTGATCGTGTGCTTCTTGCTTAGAATTTCCCTACTTAGTCTTATAGGTTCATAAGTATGGATTTTCTATAAAAAAAATTAACACAGAAGACTTTACATTTATTTTGGTGCATGTTTCTCATCAAAAGGAAATCTGAAAGACTATTCATTAAAACAAGGGCAACCACAAATTTTATGCTAACACCGCCGTGCTCTTTCTTACGGCAGAACTTTCTATTATTAAGTGCCTTACTTTCAGAGACAGACCCTAGACCCTGAGAAAAAAATTAATATAATAGTATTCAAATGTTATATTCCCCACCCCCCCCCCCCCCAAAAAAAAATATGTTATATGCCTATTTCAATTATTTATTATTGACTTTACTTGATGTGTTAAATTTTCGCCTCCCTTGTCAATATTTTCTGGTTCTGTCTCTGCAGAGTGTGCTGGATGGCTACAATGGGACAGTTATGGCATATGGGCAAACTGGTACTGGTAAAACTTATACTCTTGGACGACTTGGGGAGGAAGATACAGCTGCACGTGGAATAATGGTGCGAGCTATGGAGGATATTTTTGCAGATGTTTCTTTGGAAACTGATTCTGTCTCGGTCTCATATTTGCAGGTAGTTAGCAATAAAACCAATTTTGTTTTGTCTTTCTGATTTTGTTTCACTGTTTCGGACTATATATATAACATTTTTATTTATTCATATATATCCAATATTTTAAAGTATTTGTTAATTTTTTTGGCAAACTACATTCAGGCTCCATATGTTAATATAATGTTTCTTAATGTCCATGTTCAGCTTTATATGGAAACTATACAAGATCTGCTTGACCCGGCCAATGATAATATCACCATCGTAGAAGATCCCAAAACTGGTGATGTTTCGCTACCCGGAGCTAGCCTAGTTGAGATTAGGGACCAGCAGAGTTTTCTAGAACTACTAAGATTAGGAGAAGCTCACCGCTTTGCTGCAAATACAAAACTGAATACAGAATCTTCTCGAAGTCATGCTATTCTGATGGTGAATGAATTTGTGTATCTCTTTTATGGTGCTCATGTTCATGTCTTATGAGTTATTGTTTTAAGTGTTTAATATTTCTATTTTAAATCTTATTGGATGATTGAATATACCTTTGATACAATAGGTTCATGTCAAGAGATCCGTCAAGGGAAGAGATCCCACTGTTTCAAGTGAAAATGGCAATCATCCGCACATGGTTAAATCATTAAAGCCTCCTGTCATTCGGAAAGCCAAGTTGGTTGTTGTAGATCTTGCTGGTTCAGAGCGAATTGATAAGTCAGGTTAGTATACTAATAAAGTTGCTTTTGTGATCTCAACATATTCATATGTTTTTAGTGGTTTTGTGTGATCATAGGCTTTGCTTTGAGGAAAAATTTGATATTCATCGCCCATCTTTCTCCCTATATTTTATAAATCTTAATATACAAATGCTTTGAGGCAACGGAATCTTTCTAAGTGCTGGGCTAAACTAAGTTAGTCTTCCATGATCAAGGCAAATGTTGGATTCCCAAGATAGAAATATATTTCATTTCTGACTCTGGTATTTTCTAGTTTTATTGTCATAAAAATGTGAAAAAGTTATCTGGGTTTCAGTGAGATGCTTGAAAACCAAATATGGATTCTTGTCAAAATAAAACTTGAATGACATTTAAAAATTGAGCTGATAAAATCATCATATTGCCCCAAACCTATTACTCTGGAAGTCAAGGTTGTCTTGCTTGGTACAACATCCATGCTCTACTTAATGAGATCGTTTCATTATTCGTTGCTTAATAGGCAGTGAAGGACATACATTAGAAGAAGCCAAATCTATCAATCTGTCCTTGAGTGCGTTGGGGAAGTGTATCAATGCACTTGCGGAGAACAGTGCGCATGTTCCATTTCGTGACTCAAAGCTTACTAGATTGTTACGTGATTCATTTGGAGGTAAGATTCAGTGAGTATAAGAATGTGCCTCCCTTTTTCGTTTATTGGCTTAGCTTTTTTTACTATAAAACGCCAGAATCAAAATGATGGTATGTTATATAAGGGATACTGACATAGGTATAAAGGAATGGAAACCTGTTTGGCACATAGAAAGTACACGATGAAGCATAAGTTATTTTAGGAAGAGTGCTTGCATATATTTATTAGATAAATCTTAAAGTTTTTGTGCTGAATGTCTCTGAAGTCAACATGTTTTTAATAATCATCGATATTATAGGGAAATTTAGTTAAAAAATTCATAGATAAATCATCTCATCTAGAGTAGAGATGTTATTCTAAGATTACATATTTTGTTGAAATTTTCAAGCATCTTTAATCTTAATGAATAAAATTGGTGCAGTATGTTTTTCCTGACATCTAAAATTTGACAGGCACAGCAAGAACTTCACTGGTCATTACTATTGGACCCTCTCCGCGGCATAGGGGAGAGACTGCCAGTACTATAATGTTTGGACAGAGGGTGGGCTCCAAATTCAGTAGTTTACTTTCTTTTTTCTCCCTCTACTTGTTTGATTATACTTGTTTGATTATTGTAGCTGCTGAATTTCCCTTTGTTGTTTTTGTTGGTTGGATTGACCTCCTGTTTTATAATTATATTTTGGGTAGCATGTTTTTAGTTCCTGTAAATTTGTCAATATTTGATTTTAGCTCCTGATTTTTAAAACGCCTCATTTTGGCTCCTTATTTCTGAAATAGCCTCATTTTAGCTCTCTACATTAATAAAAGGGTGAACCAAACCATACAAAAAAAGGTGGTATCGTGTATCAATATTTAGCATACTGCACTTGTGAGAATGATAAACACACATCAAGGACTAAAGTGAGATTATTTAAGAAAGCCTTTACCCTTATATTTTAGTGGCATTGCTGATTTTTTCATGAGGGTATTGCGTAGAATAAGAAATTACTGGGTGTCTTGTTACCATCATTAATGTTGGATGTTGAGTCTGATCTCAGTCTGTAAAAAGGTTACGGATCAGATTGATTTTTTCTCTGATTGTCTTTTGCTTATTATTTTTTAATTTTGTAGATTTTATTCTGCTTCCATAATTAGTTTAGCGAACTATTTTTTTTTAATAAATAGGAATGAGGAGTGGAAATCTCTCATCTGTTACGTATTTCCAAAATTTAGGTAATTCAGTGTTGGAGTTTAGGAGAACCAATGGCAGGCCTACTGCTATGTTCTCCACTATAGTTTCTTTTGTTTGTAATCATTATCGCATAAGAAATATCGGAGTTTTCCTCTTCGAAAATTAACAACTAAGATGCTGAATCTTGTAGGCTATGAAGGTGGAAAACATGGTAAAGCTAAAGGAGGAATTTGATTACAAAAGCTTATCTAGAAGGCTAGAAATAGAATTAGATAAACTCATTATGGAACATGAAAGGCAGCAGAAGGCATTTGAGGATGAGATAAAAAGGTTAGCCACCGAAGCACAACATCAGATATCTGAGACTGAAAAAAACTACATGGATTCATTGGAGGTTGGTTCTGTATAAATTTTTATATATGTGATATATATTTCAGTTTGTGTGGGTTTTTTTGACACTTCCATCTAGTACATAGTTTCTAATAGTGTATGCATACTGCATAGTACCGCATCTTACTTGCATTTGAGATGATATTCTCGGTTTCTTGCATGTGAGGGTAAGATGATTTGATATGGGTAGCTTGACTTCAGTAACTTACTGAAATTCAGTTAGCAAAACACGTGGTTGATTTCCCGGTGATATGTACTGATACTTGTTAGCCCATTTTACTTCACAGAAGGAAAGAGCAAAATATCAGAAAGACTATATGGAATCAATTAAGAAGCTTGAAGAGAAGATGGTGATGAATCTTCGAAAGAATGAGGAACCTCATATGAAGTCAAGTGGAGAGGTAGTAGTTTTTAATTTTTATAATACTATATTATCTTAATTTAATTACAATAGGTGAAGTTCCTTACAACAGAGTAGAAGATCATGTCCTCTGGAAAACATAAAGAACATATATCACTTGGGGGAGGCGGCTCTCGTCTAAAGTAAAATCAGGATAATGATTTTTGTAGCTAAACTTTATAATAGCTAAATATTCAATTGTTAAATATGCTCACTTATTGATTGGGGATTTTCCCCAAACAAGCATTAGTTGTGTTAAGCTCACTTGAATTGTTGTCTCCTAGATTCCTGAGGTGTCTGCTGAGGAACTGGCTGATCTGAAAAGAAATCTACAAAAGGAGACTCTTTTAAGAAAAGCTGCTGAAGGGGAGGTGAATAATTTGAAGATTCAAGTTGCTGAGCTAAAAAAGTCAGAGGTAGGTTTTTGTGCCTCAATATTATATTTATCACTTGCATGGCACGTTCTTTCTCCATCTCGTTGGTACCTGGATTAGTTTACTTAGATGGATGTGTTTACTGTGATAGGCATTAGGAAAGTCAGACATCTTAAAACTTCATAGGATGTTGGAAGATGAGGCACATCAGAAAGAGAAACTTGAAGGAGAAATAGCAATATTACAAAGTCAAATGTTGCAGTTTAGTCTTGAAGCCGATGAGGTAAGCTATACCTAAAATGCACAAATTCAATACTTAATTGACTTTTATCTAACAGATGTTTTATAAAAAGATGACTGCTGATGAACTATATTCTGTTCCCCTCTAATGGCTGTCAATATAGAAAACCTGACTTTTTTTACTTGCTATTCATTTTCAGTTTGATTCACAACGAAATGGCTGATCCATCCCCAGTGCCTTTTTCGTAACAAAAATTCAAAATACCTATTATTTTTAAGGAAAAAATTATTTGACTTAAAAAGTTTGTGTTTGGAATCCAGCAATTTAAGTAACTACTTCGACTACACTCCAAAAGATACTAATTTTTTTTTCATTTGATTAGCACAAAGGGTGAGAAATTATTAAATTACGGTAGTATTTAATGTCTTCAATTCAGCTCGGGCTAGATATGATCATGTCAAATATGTTTGTATCTCCTACTGTTGATGTCAGTGTTTTGCGGTGGAATCATATTTATGACAACAGGTGGCCATTGCATCTTCAAGCATTTGGCTTTGGGCTATTTATGGTATAGGTTGAAAACTGAGGGCTTAAAATGTTGGTTACCTCACCTATCATAAGCTATGACTTATTTTCATTCTCGTGCCTGGGAAAACAATTAATTGGTTTTTGGTCTATTAAAGAAGCTGTGAATTAACTGTGTGTCCTTATGATGTCTATCCAATAGAGGCCCTTATGTTGATATTGCAGAAGTTGATACTGCAGAATGTGGATGTAACTTGATCACAAACTTTAGCTTAGTTTACCTGGTCCCTCCCCCCTATTTCTTTTATTTTTCTTTTCTCATCTCTCGTGGTAAAATTAGCGCAAATGAGTTGTATTGAGACCATATAAATGAAACAAACCAGAATTGTTGCTCTTTACCATTTCTGATCATGATGTGCACCTTTCATGCATCTTCTTGTATGATAATGTGCCAGAATCTTGTCGGGTGTTATCTAATTGGTATTTGTCTCAGACAAGACGACAACTAGACAAGGGTGGATTTGAAAAAGAAGTGGGTTGTCATGATTCTCCTACTTCCCAAGTCAAGCATCAGCAGCAAGCTTCAGGAAATGGAGAGAAGCCCTCTATAGCCAAGCTCTTTGAGCAAGGTAGTAATGATATATATTGCTTGTGTTTACAACATGACCCTGACATATTTTGTTAATAGTCTATTTGTCTCTCTTGAAATTATTTCTTTCTGATAAACAAAATATTCTTACAGTGGGATTGCAGAAGATTTTGTCATTGCTTGAAGCAGAAGATGCTGATGTGCGAGTCCATGCTGTGAAAGTTGTAGCAAATCTAGCTGCTGAAGGTTGTTGTTTCACCTGTTTATGTTGAAATTCTTCAGTGCAAATAATGAAAAAGAGAAAAATCAGTGTGCCCTTTAAATTATTTAATTTGGGATCAATGATCTGTGAAGAAAGTACTATGGATTTTTGTATAAGACAAATATCACTCCGAGATCATTTTAAACCTTTGCTTCCTTATCCTTCCTATGATATAGATCATATATTTTTGGCTTGGTTTATATATTATGTACTGATTCAAAGGAGGAAAATCCCTCTTTCTAAACTACATTTACAAGAATTCGGTGCTATCAGAACCATTAGCCTGATATTTATTCCACACCTTACAGAAACAAATCAGGGGAAGATTGTTGAAGCTGGAGGGCTTACATCCTTGCTTACGCTGCTTAAGACCTCACAAGATGAGACCATACATAGAGTTGCTGCAGGTGCAATTGCAAATTTGGCAATGAATGGTAAACTTGTGTTTTTTCTCTTCTTTGCAACTAATTATTTCACGAAATAAAAATATTTATTACTGAGCTGCCTTGTTTTTCCTGGTCTCTGCACCCTTATTTTGTGTCTTACAGAATCAAACCAAGAACTCATTATGGCCCAAGGGGGAATTAGTTTACTGTCAATGACTGCAGCCAATGCTGAAGATCCTCAAACCCTTAGAATGGTTGCTGGAGCCATTGCTAATCTTTGTGGCAATGGTAAAATGCTGATCTTTTTCATGTTTGTGAAATTGTTTCAATTATCTGCGCTATACATGCATTTTACTTAAATGTAACTAATGAATTCTACAGAGACCCAATCCTTACAAAAGATCCTTCTGATAGTAGGGATAGGAATCATGGACAACAAATTTGTTGAGCCACTTGCTCTATGGCATGTTGCAATCTTTTACATTTTGGCTAGAGTACTACAACAAATTATTGACCTAATCATTTGCTTCTTCTATCTATCTATAGATCATACAATTATACTTTCGTTGTTGGTTTGGTAAAATTTTCCTCTTGGTTGAAATTATTGGTTTTGATAGAATTATGAAGCCATCTGTTGATCAAATATCCTTTGATGGTCTGCATAATAACCTGCGGGTGCTAAAACTTTGATGTTCTGCACCTAGATAAGCTGCGAACAAAACTAAGGGGCGAAGGTGGTATCAAGGCACTACTGGGAATGATCAGATGCAGACATCCTGATGTGCATGCACAGGTTGCTCGCGGAATAGCAAATTTTGCGAAGTGTGAGTCGAGAGCATCTAGTCAAGGTAAACTTATACGACCAGCTTCCCAAGTCCCATATTTTGATAGTGATGAACATTCAATTGTTCATTGAAGTCACCTTTTTTTCCTTTAAAATTATATTTCTTCCCTCTTGTTCCTCCATTACTTCCGTAAATCACTTCGCATAGTTAGTTAGGACTAGGTATATTTCGGGTTTGCAATTTCATACTCGATCAACAGCGTCCATTACTTCTGAGTTAATGTTTTGCCGCATTGTGTGACAGGGACAAAGAGCGGAAGATCTTTCCTTATTGAGGATGGCGCCCTTCCATGGATTGTGCAAAATGCAAATAACGAAGCCTCATCAATTAGGCGTCATACTGAGCTTGCACTCTGTCACTTAGCTCAACATGGTAAGTGCTAGGTAAACTCTATGTACTTGAAACTATACATTAATTGGGGTAAGTCCCTAAGACCTTCTGGTTGATGCATTCCAGAAGTAAATGCAAGAGACATGATTCGGGAGGGTGCATTATGGGAGCTAGATCGTATCGCACGAGATTGTTCAAGAGAAGACATAAAGACTCTTGCACATCGAACACTAGTCTCCAGCCCCACTTTCCAAGCTGAAATGAGGCGTTTGCGGGTGAATTATTGATGAATTCTGTAGAATAAACTAAAGAGGACTGGAGATACAAAGATACACAACGAATCTTAGTATTTTGGATGTATCACTCTTTTCAAGCAATCAAGCAGGGTTTCTCCAGTGTATAGCTGAAACAATGACAAGTGTAGGTGGGTTTTTGTATTATTGTATATGGTTGATCCATTAATGGATGGCCGTAATTTAATCAAGTCAACGTGTTGTCGCTATGGTCTGTTTGCCTAGTCTAGCTTCAGGGTGTAAATTTGGTTTGTATATGAAATAGAGACAAGGATAGCGGCAGTTTTGAATTTGTGACATGAAATAGTTATTTGCCATTCATAATGACCGTAGTTAGTTAATTTAATTATTAAGTGATTGATTGAATTGTTTCAACAGAACTATTTGTTGTTCAAAAACAAAACAGAACTATTTGTCAAATGTGTGGACTCCATGAACATTAAATTTTCCCCATAATATTGTGCGGTCCCTACCAAGTTGCCAAAGCCAATATATTTACTCGTATAACCACAATATCAATACAGTAATAATACTTTTTTTTTAAATTAATACAGTAATAATACTTTTAACATACAAACATAGAAGATATTTAATTTTTTCTGTTGGATGTTTACAAACTATTTTTTCATATGATCAGTTTAACTCAATGAATAAAATACAAAAAACATTGAACCAAATCAATGTTAAATATCGAACATTATATTCTTCCCTAAAGTTCAATCAAATCGACCCGGTACGTATAGCTCCAATAAACATGGTACTCCTAAGGAAAGACAAAGAAAAAATGAGTCTTTTAATCAATAATTTCCTTGCAAACTACTCCAATTAAATTCTCCACCACAACTACCACCGCCCCGACCACCTCCACCATCACCGTTTGCCACCGCCACCATCAGAACTACCATGCGCCCTCCACCACTGCCACCATCGCCCTATAACATTGTCACCGTCGCCACTATCGCCACACCACCACCAACCACTACCATCTCCATCGCCTCCACCACCCTCACCGCCACCATTCACAACCACCACCCTTCATTGCCGCCATTGTTGCCGCCATCACCATTTCTCCTCCACCCCTACCGCCACCATTTATTAAAGTTAACTATTTGATAATATTATCAAGTATTTTTAAAAGTTAATTATTTATAAATTTTGTTCAAACGATATGATAAATGATCAAACGCTGTATGATATTAAATTTATATCTGGTCTTGTCCTATGAAATCTAAGACTATTATATTTTATATAATCAAGATTTATACTATCCAACATATTAAACTAGCATTTAGTGAATTTGAGAGCACGTTATAATAGAGGTCTGTTTGTTAACTAAAAATATCGCCATTAATACGATCAAAGCATATCGTTATTAATATGACTTCCATCACACCTCAAACTCACTCACATCTCAATAAATATGAAGAGATAAGAAAATGAGAAATATAATAAGTTAAATAATAAAAAATAAGAGATATATTAAAAAAGATAATAGGTGGAAATAAGATCAAAAGACAAAAAAATTGTCGCCTTCCCTCTGTCCATGTTTATATAAGACCCGTGATAAACCATTTGGTCAATATAACGAGGGAAGTTAGCCAGGTTTTACGTATACTATTTGTGGGTTGCGTGTTTCATTACAAGTTTTAAAAATAGTGAATCATCAAGAATCAAAGTCAAGACAAATTCAATTTTTTTTTCTTTATCTCCATCAAGATTGGCCCCCCACATAGTTAATTACCAGTTAGTTAAGGATGTAAATATTAAACTGTTCATCAATTACAACTATAAAGTTTTACAACAATAATATATACACACCTCATTTTCTAAACACTTCATTTTCACTCATTTTTATTTTTATTTCTCTCCTCTTATCATCTATCACATCTCATACTTTCTCTCTCTTACTTTCTATTTTCTTCCTATCTCTCTCCTCCTCCACCTCTATCCACCTCATATTAGAGGTGTGAACATAACATTATTCATATTTTTATCTTCAGTACTTTACAACGAACTAAACAATTTAAGGTTCTAAAATGGGGCCAAAAGAATTTTTTTATTTTCATAAAATAAAGAAGTAATTAGTGCAGTACATGGAGGGAAACGTGAATTGGATATGGAGACCTGAAAGCGGTGGTTAGAGCCCAGCCGCAACTAGGAAAAAAGGAAAAATAATGCAAGTAAGTGTTAAAAGAAAACAAATAAAACCTAGTATATATCTAGAGCAAGATTCACAGTACAAACGTTACAATAATGATTAATAAAACGAGGATTGAAAATAAAATAGGATATAAGTTCATCTTTT
Source organism: Lotus japonicus (assembly GCF_012489685.1). Taxonomy (NCBI): domain Eukaryota; kingdom Viridiplantae; phylum Streptophyta; class Magnoliopsida; order Fabales; family Fabaceae; genus Lotus; species Lotus japonicus. The sequence goes on along the minus strand of NC_080042.1, from coordinate 92,542,700 downwards.
GTGGGCGGGGATAAAAGCAAGATATTCATCGGATCTTAACTAGATTTGGGTTGAACTTGAATTGAACAAGAGAAGAAGGAAGAATCATTTGTTTTGCATAGTATTTTAGCACTTCACCCCTTAAATGAAAAGTTGCAGGTTTGATTTTTAATTCTTATAATTAAAAAAATACTCATTGACTACCTTTAGTGCTTAGTACATTGATTGTAGGGTCAAATGATTAGTTTCACGCCTATTAGCGGTAGAAATAAATTGATTAAGAGAAAGAAAAAAAAAAGAACAAATTAAAGAGGAGAGGGGAGGGATACAAGATACATGTAAGGCTCGGGAAGCTTGTTTTCTTGGTTATCGTTGCCTTTTAATGGAAGTGTGGGTGACTGCCTCGAAAAAGAGCTTTCATCAGACACTGCATGTGTCTCCCAGTTCCATGTTTATCTTCTTACTTCAACATACTATGTATGTAGCTACTACTCTAAATCTAAAGAAATCAATGAGAAAAACACCCATATTTTTGAATTTTTCTAGAACCTGGATGACATGGTGGCTGATTAGTATTTAATAATCTTTAAAAAACAATTTACATTACTTTTTTATTTTTTAATTTAAATTCTTGTACTACTTTTTAATTAACTAATGCTTTTTTTATCCAATTTGAAAAACTTAGCTAGGTAAGTTGACATACACAATATCCACATTTAAGCCCTCTCATCCTCCAATGCTTTCGTCAAGAGAGCACTATATATGCCCACTGAATCCGTGATTGTGTATATGCAAAAACGAAACAACAAAAAGCACATTACCTTCAATTCAGAAAGATATGCTACCCGAAACCTGGTAACCGACGCACATACAATGACGAACACAAAAATACTAACAACAAGAGATTGAATGCAATCAAAATTTACTACAAAAGAGAGTTTTCAAACACTTAACTAAATGTAGGATTCAAGGCACAACAACAAGCAGCAGTAAATTACTAAGAAGTATGTAGTCTAGACTAACTGCAGCTTCTCTTATTCCTTTGCGTTTGTTTCCTGATAAGTGATAACTCTTCAACCTCCAAGGCCATTTGAACCAAATGTAGCTAGCATATCATAGAATTAATAAAACTCACCAAGGATCGATCCATCAATTTAATTACAGAAGTCTCAAACACAAGTCAACATATATCAACTCACTCACCTAATAATCAAAATGACACACAAATTCTAAAGAGAAGCGAATAGAATAGAACCTCAATCGCGAATTGGACATTCATCACTATTGCATGTTTGGAAAAATTCTAAAGCCAAAATCAATTCTGATAGTAACCTACCTTTTGTAGTATAGTAGCTAGCTCATTAGTACCAGAATTGATTCTGAGAAAAAAAAGATGATCCAAACTTGCAAATGGCCAGAACGCGGTTGGAGTACCCAAAAAGGATAGAGAAAGGAAGCTAGCAGAGAAGCCAGCCTGCAGCTTGCGTGGTGGAACATACTTTGATATCATCATCATCATCAGTAAGGAGAGCGGCCAGATGGCCAGAAGTTATCGGAGTTTGGCATCTGAACAGAATTGAGAAGATTCGGAGGCAAACCATGAAAAAGTGGGGCAGTTGCATCCCCTAAAAGCTGTTGCTGCTGTTGCTGACCAACTCCACCACCACCACCACTACCACCGGGTGGTGAACCCATTGAACCTCCTTGCATTGCCAATGAAGGGTCCTCATCTTCCAAAGGAAGCCTCTCATACGCAGCGTTGCTGAACGAAGCTGCCATGATAACCACAGGTCCCGAAGCAATGAGAGCTCCCACAACACTTCCTCCAACAACCTGCCCTTGTCCACCAGCCAAGTAAATGGTCAAACCTGATGCTGCCGGTGGAGCAGGCGGCGGCAGGAACGATCCTGCCAGGGAGAGAATCTCAAACCTTCCGTGGAGGGTGACAACAGCGCCGGAAGAAGCTGGCTGCCTGAGAGTGACGTTGGTGACGGTTCCAGTGCCGCTCATGATGCAGACGCCGCGCTGGCGGCGTCTTGCAAAGTTGGAGACGCTGTCGACGATGTCGCAGCCGTCGGCGACCTCCATGACGTGGGTCTTAAGTGCGTTGGCGCTGTCGCGGGTGATGATGATGGGCGGCTTAGGCTTGTTCTTCGATCCGGCGGGCCTTCCTCGAGGTCTTCTTGAATTCTCGCTTTCGCCTCCGCCTCCGGAGCCTTCTTTGCCGTCATGGCTGTTGTTGTTTTCATCGCGTTCCCTTTTGATGCCGCCGCTGCTTCCACTCTGTTCATCTTCTGCTGGGGTTTGCTGCTGCTGTAAAGAGTGGAACTGATGCTGCTGATGCTGCTGCTGGTGTTGGTGTTGGTGGTGCAGATGGAGAAAAGGAGGAGGAAGAGAGTGGCCGTGTGCTGATAATGGATCCATTGTTTTGTATATTTCTATCTATAGTTGATATAGCTAGAAAGATAGTGGGAATATAGATAGTGATAGTAGCTAGTTTGCTTAATTTGCAATGAATATATAAAGAAGAAGTAGAATTTGGAGTTGGCAAGTTTCAAGATAGAAAGGAAATGAATAAAGGATAAGAAATCATGTGATATCAGACCAGATTGTCTTGTGATTCTCTGCTGTAGTGTTTGCTGGTCTGTTGATGATGATCTTGTTGAACCCTCAACTGTTTGTGAAAGCGCGAAGCAGAAGAAGAATTGAATTGAATTGACTGTGGCTTTCAGAAGCACATAGTTCCTGTGTTGAAGGATGATCGATGGAGAGAAAAAGAAAGTAAGAGGGAATGATGGGGAGTTTAGGGTTATAGATTGAGAATTGAGAATTGAGAATTTAGATCCAAGGCTTCGGCAAGACTGCGTGTTTATGGGCGGTGGATGGGTCCCCACCCCTGCACTTCTCTTTTTTTTATATATATCTTAACAACCCTTCCTCAAATTCAATTTGTTCCCATTCAAATTTTACTTAATCAAACAGTAATAAATCCATGTTAAGCTGATTTTTTTTCCCACCAAGCATGAGATTAATCTCTAGACACATGGAAATAACATTAAGTAGTCTTAACAAAAATTAAGTAAATAGTATCTTAACTTTCAATAATTCTTCTTTATATGTACTGTTCGGACATGAAACTCTTGCTTAATTATAAGGAGTTGGTTCAGGGTTCGAATCATACAAGAGAAATTTGAAGAAATTTTCTAACTTACTAATAACTAACCACTTGCCTATAGAAAAAATAAGGAGTTCAACTATGCACCATGCATGCATACTATGCATACATGCATAAAGGTTTATTCATTTTCAAATTTAAGATTACACATTCACTGCATACTACTTTTGATTGGATTAAACATGTGTTTTATTACATTAATAACTAAAACGATTAAAACTATTTCTAAAAATACTTTAAAATGTAAGATAAAAACAAAATCTATATTAAATAATTGACTTTTGTATCAACTACTACTGTCTTCCCATTTATCTGTCAAAGGAGAAATAAGACCTATAATAATCTAACTAACGAGTATAGTAGATTTTTGACTCTCTGTTGTATTCATGAAAACTTCTGATTATATATAAGAAAAATTGTTAATTACTGATTTAGCAAGTGGACAACCAACCACCAAAAAGTTGTGGGATTTGGGTTTGACACCCCACCTATTGGGTTTGGCACCCCATGTATTCAATACGGAAATTTAATTTCCGTTTTCAAAACGGAATTTAAAATTCTGATTTGTTTTTTATATGCAATGAACGGTTGAAAATGTGCCACATATGCTAAAATACATAACGGTTTTTTAATTTCCGTTTTTTTCGTATTAAAATCGGAATTTAAATTCCCGTTTTTAATCAAGTGGGGTGCGAAACCCAATAGGTGGGGTGCCAAACCAAATTCCCAAAAGTTGTGGGTATTAACCACGTTAGTAAACGCCATCGTAGATTTTTGACCAACAGTCAAAAAAAAAAAGTGGGTAAAATTATTGACGACTTTCTTTGTTGCAATATTACTCACAGTCATGTCTAGGTGCTTGCTGTGGTACCTTAAGCCAGACTAAGGTGTGGTACCTAAAATGAGTCGGTTCAACAATAAAGACTCATGTACTGGTTAAAATTTTAATTGTGTTCTATCGTAGTAATGCAGCGTTCCATTCTTAGGGACGTGAGATTTGAAAGCTGTGTTTTCTGAGCTCTGTGCATCCATCTATCATGATCATTTTACGCGCATCTCCATCACCATCATTCGTTTCCACCACTCGTACATTTTTAATTAAAAAATGAATTTCATGAGATAAAGTTAATTGACAAGTAAAGTAAAATCTAAAAATATAGTATTTACTTTGAATAACATGATAATAATCTATAGAATTACTTAATGGAGTACCATACCCAACAAAAATTGAGGGTAACACAGAATTTACCTTCAAAAAATTATATAGTACTTACGGTCATGGTCATTGATAATGCACTATAGCTAATAAAAAGAACTCATTTGCATCAGTAAAAAAAATTATAAATTTATAATTTTATTCGTCCTTCGTGATAATACAATAAATCTCATTCATTTAAATTATGTATTCATATTTGTGTTGCAAAGAAAGACATTTGTATTTTCCGATGTAGAAAAAAAAAAAAAAAAGACATTTGTATGTCGAAGGCACCCAAATGTTGGGTTGGACCCGTGGCTCTATCCTAGTCGACTTTCAAAATCTTTTTGGAATGTCAATTACCATAATTTCGGAGGAGAATGAGGTTTGGATTTTGGCTAGTAATTCTCTATTTTTTCCTCTAAATTAACTGGAGACTTAGCTCGACTATACTCTAGTTCTTCTAGTCATGCACTCTTGTTGAGCTTGTCAAACAGGAGATTTGTTCGCATGCTGGTTGTGGATTGGGATTTGCGATATATTGTGAGATTTATTTTCAAAATATGTAGTTGGAAATATGTTTGTATTAATTGTTATAGTCATTTATGTTGGAGACTATATCAATGCATTGATATTGGTTTAGTGGGTGTGCCACAAGCCCTTTACATCCATGTGCAAGGTTCGAAACCTGCTGGCTCCGTTTTTCTTATTAATTTATTCGAACTCGCGACTTTCAACTCGCGTGGGCCATCAGATGTGATTGCCAGTTGAGCCATGGAATGGTCATGTCTCTTGTGGAACATTAATAATATATAACCGATTAAGACAGTTATTTTCCAAGAGACACATCCCTTCATCAAGGGATGTTACATCTCTATATAAAGAGATACTTGGGAAGGAAATTTAGACATAATACATATGTGAAATTGGCATCTTCCTTACCAATTTCTCTCCCATTTTCATTATTCTAAATCATCCTTCACTTCACTAATGCATGAGTGAAGTGTAGGAATCATATTTCTGTAAACTATTGTCAAAGATACGCTTGGTGTGTTAGTGCAAACCACATCAAGGAATTCAAAGTATCCTGAAGGGAATTCGCCGGTTTTCTCACTTGCATCCAATACACAGTAATTGGTGGGGGCGAATTGAACCTAAAGGTTAGTGCCTATGCACGCTTTGAATCTTCAAGTGCTTCCGTCGTCAACATCTTCATCAATCCAAGAGTTGCAGCATCTTCCCCAACACAGATTATTTCCCAACATATATGTATGGATTTCTTCAAATCGTGTATTCTTTTATTCATTCTTCGATGTGCATTTTTAGCATTGTCTGTTAGTGGTGCTTCAGTTGGTTCCTTCGGTGAAGGTACACCCTCACAGTGTTCCCATGGACAATTTGCTTTGACTGGCGACTCCTCATTGATTGCCATCTTCAAGTTTGAACCATGTTGATTTCCACAGGAGACGCCAAATGTTCTTCCCAAATTGATACTTGAGAGTTCTCTCGTTGTACTCAGTGTGTGGCGCTTAGCCTGAAAAGGCTTTGCTAACACAATGGAGCTATTTGGACACATCGCAATGTACCTAAAGAAGTCAGTCTAACACACAAGTCAGTGAGAGAGCTATGAGGGAACTCAGAGTATAGGAAGAACTCAAATATTTCTAAGAATGAATCGTGTATTAGGTAAATGAGCGACCACACTTGAATATATAGGCTCGAGATCTATCGTCATTATATCCGCAAGTTCATAGGATGCCTTTATAAAGAGCCTTCCAAACACAGAGTTTGCTAACTCACTTGTCGCACTATCAGTCGTTGCGTGAGCGCTCGGTCTCTAACTAAGACGTACAATGTGCTCATTTATTAAGCACTCATCATTCGCCTTATGGTACTTACTTAGTCACATGTCTTTTAAGTTGATTGAGATTCTATTAGGTTTTTTAACTTTGTGAGCCAGACGGAGCATTTTTTTTTAACATTTTACGCTTTGTGGGGTAAGAAACATAGGTCGATGTTGGTCGCAAATGGTGAGATTCAACATCATCAAGCGTCTACACTTGTTGGACTCAGCAAGGGTATATTAACTCTATTGGTGTCATTTTGTTTATATAGAGTTATTGTGATAATTTATTAATTATAATACAATTATGACAACATATATATACAATGTTTAAACATTTTTTTAGTTCTCATTTCTCATAACATCATATTATATATTATATACTCTCTCTGTTCTTTATTAACTGTGAACTTTGAAGAAATATTTTTGTTCTTATATATCTGTCCACTTAGAGTTTTAAGAGGGCATTAATTGATGTTTTTCAAAGAAATGCCCTTACAAAAACAATAAATGAAGAAAGATAAAATACATTATAAAAAGTGATATAGCATGATTAATTGATTTTCTTAATTTGTGTAAATCTTCTCTTCTTGGACAAATAAATAAGAACCAAGTAACTATTCATTACTTTTTCACCTTCATTCTCAATCTGAATGTCTACACACCTGGTGCATGGTCTAGCAACTTAACATTTTCCTTATAATAAAGAACGGAGAGGGTCCCACTTTTGCTTGCAGGTGCTTCAGGGTAACATTGATCCAGGTATTGTGAATCAAACCTTGCTTGTTTTAATTCCAAAAATTAAAATACCTGAGCATGCTAGCCAATTTAGGCCCATTAGCCTTTGTAATGTTATCTTTAAGATTATCACAAAGTGCATTGCAAATAGGTTGAAGATTATTTTGCCTGATTTAATTTGTGAGTCGCAAAGTGCTTTTGTCCCTGGTAGGCTTATCACGGATAATGCGTTAATTGCCTTTGAATGCTTTCACTTTATGAAAAAGAGAATTCAGAGCCGGAATGGCATTATGGCACTCAAACTGGATATGTCTAAAGCATACGACCGGGTTGAGTGGCCTTTTCTTCAGTCTGTTATGACTTCTATGGGCTTCCCACTTTGTTGGGTGAACCTAATTATGCGATGTGTATCCTCTGTGAGTTTCTCTATTGTGCTTAACGGGAATAGACAGGTACCTTTTGCTCCTCATCGAGGGTTGCGACAAGGTGACCCTCTATCGCCCTACCTTTTTATTTTGTGTGGGGAAGTATTTTCTGCTATGATTAATAAAGCTGTTTTAAATTCCTCTTTGCATGGGGTTAAAATTTCTAGATCAGCTCCTGTGATCTCACATTTATTATTTGCAGACGACAGTGTTATTTTTGCTAGAGCAGATGTGCAAGAGGCGGAGTGTATTCGTAATATTCTCTCTTCCTATGAGAGGGCTTCAGGCCAAGCTATTAATCTTGATAAATCAATGCTTTCAGTTAGCCGCAACGTGCCACAATTTTTTTTCCATGAGCTAAGACAGCTGTTAGGAGTAAAGGCAGTGGAAAGCTTTGATAAGTATTTGGGGCTACCGACTATCATTGGAAAGTCGAAGTCCCAGATATTTCATTTTGTTAAGGAAAGAGTTTGGAAGAAGCTCAAAGGGTGGAAAGAGAGGTCTTTGTCGAGAGCGGGTCGTGAGGTACTTGTGAAAGCGGTGGTTCAAGCTATTCCGGCGTATGTGATGTCCTGCTTTGTTCTGCCAGATGGGCTTTGTGATCAGATTGAGGGAATGATTAGTAAATTCTATTGGGGGGGAGATGTTTCTAAAAGGAGTCTCCATTGGGTTTCTTGGGACAAATTATGTCGCGCAAAAGATGAGGGTGGACTTGGCTTTCGGGATTTTAAATCTTTTAACTTGGCTCTTGTAGCAAAGAACTGGTGGAGGATCTATAATTTTCCAACTTCCTTGTTTAGCCGTGTTTTCAAGGCAGTATATTTTCCTAGTGGAGAGCTGAGAGGGGCTAAGAGAGGATATCGGCCCAGCTATGCTTGGTCTAGTATCTTGAAATCAAGTAGGATCTTTGAGAGGGGTGGAAGATGGAGACTTGGGAATGGACAGTCGGTGAATATTTTGCATGATGCATGGCTCCCAAACGGTGCACCTTTGGTCTATCGTCAGGATCTTTTTGCGGAATTACACTTAAAAATGGTGTCAGATTTGTTAGTGAATGGTCGATGGAATGTGAGTTTGATAGAGATGGTTTTTAACCCAGCCTCTGCAGCGGTTATTCTAGCGGTCCCTTTGCCTATTCAGAGCTGTGTTGATCGGCTTTTCTGGCCAGGTTCTCCTGATGGGTGGTATACCTCTAAAACTGGCTATGAGTTTCTCAGGTTGGAGAATAGATCATTGTTGGCATCGTCGTCTACAGCTGCTGTGGTGCCAGGTCCGTTTTGGACGCAGGTTTGGAAGGCTCACTCACTACCTCGTTGCAAAGAGGTGATGTGGAGAGCTTGTGCGGGTTATCTTCCTGTGAGGACAGCACTTCGTCGTCGGGGTCTGGACGTGGATCCGTCGTGTCCATGGTGTGGATTAGAGGAAGAAACTGAGGTACATGTTCTTCTCTCTTGTCTTGTGATTCAGCGTATCTGGTTTGCTATCATGGGGCTTGGGGTCACGGAGGATGCTCCACTCCATGTGGTGGTGGCCCGAATGTGGGATGGGGTGTGTGAGACGGTGGTGGACAAATTCATTACGGTGGTGTACGTGATTTGGGAGGCCCGGAATGCGTTGTTGTTTCAGAACCGTGAGTTATCCCTTGACCATGTCCTTGCTCGGGTTGCGTCTCTTGAGGCTTTGCCTCGGCCAGTAGCCTTGCAGCGCTCCCCTAGGGCGGAAGCGGCGGCATGGTCGCGCCCAGCAGTGGGGTGGATTAAGGTAAATGTTGATGCTTCTGTGCGGCGTGCTATGGCGGGATTTGGGATGGTGGCGAGGGATGAGGAAGGTGCTCTCCTGGCAGCTGCAACTTTAGCTCCGGTGATGATGCAATCAGCAGGACTAGCAGAGGCACTTTGCTTGCGGTGGGCGATGAGGCTTGCTCTTGATCTTGGCTTCTTCTCAGTTTGCTTCGAGATGGATTCCTTGCAGCTTTATCAGTGGTGGCGTCGTCGAACTAGAGGCTCTTCTTACCTTGATTTGATTATTTCTGATTGTCGTACTTTAGCTTTATCTTTTGCAAACATTGATGTTTTGTTTGTTCGTCGTTCCGGCAACCGAGCCGCTGACTTTTTAGCCCGGGGGCATCCTCTTTTTTGGTTTGGATAGAGGAGGGACTTCCTGGCCTTAATGCTTTTGTAACCTCTGATGCTATGGCCTCCATGCCTGTCTGATTTATGAGATCTATGTTTCTTTCAAAAAAAAAAAAAAAAAGAACAGAGAGGGTCATCACTATGTATATAGATGTTGGTTTTGAGTACCTTTTTTTGTCGTGACATGAGAACATCCACATCAGAAACGGGAAATACGGTGGTATGTGGCAGAGTTGATTAGATTAGATTAATGAAAGAATAGCTGGCACAATTAAAACTTAACTGGACCATGTCATATGCACACATACAAACACTCACAAAGATAGAGAGAAGGTGTTTAATTTGTTGTTTGTGCTTCAATTTTCTATGAATACCACCACATCACATGCACCACTTGCTGCAGCAAATTCCATCTTTATTACTAGCTTTAAGGTTTAGGCCCACCTGCTCAAAGCTCGACGCGTGGCTCTTCCCCCGCTTCTTTCGGGTCTCTATTCCTCTTCATCCTTGACTCCTTGGACTCTAGCGTTCTGCCTTTCACCTCATTTGCCAATCCTCTTTATCACTCGTACGTGTGGTTTTAACTTTCAAAGCCTTTGTTTTGATTCTACCGTCACTATAAATATGTGAAGCATATAGTAAAATAAATTGAAATTAAAATGCTATAGTTATATATATGTTATGTTATCTAATTAGTTAAGTTGATGAAAGTTGAAGTTGCACTTCATTTAATTTTCTACTAAGATAGTAATATATCACGAGCCAGAGCTAGAGCTAATAGACATTGTGGATGTGTATATATATCGGGAAGAGCGCTGCATGTTACTGTTGGAAAGGCGATGGTAAGAGAAGGTATGTGAACGGTTGGAAGTGTGGGTCGTTGCTCCGTGGGAAGGGGCACAGCACCCACATGCACCACACTTTCGGACAACCGGCGGCTTAATTAAGGGAACCAATCTCGATATATTTTACTTGAAATTCGAGATTAACAAGCTAGCTAGCTACACATCCATCAAGCATTGGGTGCAATGCCACTAACAACAAACAATGTTGTGCCTTACCAAAAGAAAGATAATGTAGATAATTTGGGTTGTTTAATTGTTAAGGATTTTATGATTGAGTACTCATGAACTATGTTTTTATATAATTATTGAGAAATTAAGTATGGGTTAGAGTCTACATTGGTTAAATAGAGGTGGGGTAAAGACTTTATTGAAAATGTGATTTGCATACTCAATGTTTTAAAGTTTTGAATAAATATGGAACGTGAAGTTCTCTTATGTGTGTATGTTCATGTATAACTATATCTTTCACTATGTGCTTTTATAAAGTGAGAATATTAACTAGGAACGGATGTGAGATTAGGTTAGGGAAAGTGCGTGGTTAGGTTGAAGGAAAGATGAAAAGGGGATATAAAATCGATGAAGCTAGGAAGGAAAAAAGAGTAGAGAGAATACAGGGTGTAAGGGTTGGTGGAGGGCACGGTTGACCGCATAATCCAGAGTGTTGGGGGAAGAGAGAGACGCGTGGTTGTCGCTGGCAGGCAGATATGAAAAGCGGCACATTACGGCACGAGCGCCGGAGAGTTTGCTGAAACTCAAACTGAAAGATATTAGATTCATATATTATATATTAATTCAAAGCAACAGAAGATGCCAGTTAACAGATGAGGTGAGATAGAGCTAGTTGATGCAAGCTAGATATATAGTTTCTCACAAATCACAATTCACTCACAACTACTAACAAACAACTAATCCCTCCCGTGCGTAAATAAAACCCATGCATCCGAAGATGCTCTTTGTCGGCCTCTAGCTCTTCTTTGAGTTCTGATACATCGATCCAATTTACCATTCTTTAACCAAATTCATGGTGGACCCCCCTTTCTTTCTCTCTATGTGTGTGTGTGTGTGTGAGTGTGTGTGTGAGTGTGTGACTGTGTGTCAGATTCTTACTTAGACGCATGCCCTCTTCAAATCGATCTAAGTAACTCTTATCCATAAACCTTATTTTCGATCTCAGCTGCCTAGGGACGGTGACAAACATGACAACCATCATGTGAACCTAGCTATTCCTTCCATCAACTGCATAATCTACTTCACTACTTCACTTAATCTTTATCAATAAAGAATCTCTCCATGTTTTATCCTTTGGCAATACCCACTAATTCTTGTCAGTACATATAATTAATTACCATGAAAGACATAATAACTAGCTCCTTTCTTGCTAATATGCAATTATATATATTTTACTCTAATTGGTTACTGGCCCTTTTGAAGTGTCATTCTTCTTAGTGACGTAATTAATAATTTTAGTTTTATTGTACAACTCTTAACTGCTCCTAACTTTTCTTGGCACCTTCACTTAAAATGATGGTTTCATGATTCATGAATTGAAGTAGCTAGTGATGAAGGAGGCGGAGTATAAAATTACTTTTTCCATTGATAATTTTCTTTAAAATATGGGGAAATACATATTGTCATCTTCTTTCTCCCTAGATATATTTCAAATTACTTAATCTTTTATGTAAGTCGTCTTTAAGCATTTCTCTTCAATTGTCTCAATTCTTAGAGTGAAAATACTATTACTTGACATAAAAGGCTTAACAGTCAAATAGAATGTTGATATTTTAGGCACAGTCCACAAATCTTTTTTTAGGTAAAATAAATTATATTAATGAATTATAAGGGGTACTTCAACCCTTAGATAGAGTATAAAAAAAGAAAGAAGAAGAAAATGAGAGAGCAAATGAAAAATAGGATACAGATAACACATATGATGAGAAACAAAGCCCTGGACCCAAGCAACATGGTGAGGAAAACGCCCCGCAGGGAAAACATAACCATTATATTTCGCTGATGTTCTAAAACCGCAGGGTAGCCAGAAGCAACGGCGGCGTTAATCAGCCAAGGAAGAAGCTCAATTATGATCAAAGTTCCAGAGGGTAGGAGGATCGGTTCAGTCCCACTTGCACAGCCAAGAACCCGAGTTTGTTAGTCCACAACTAACAATCTTTCATAAGAATTAACTTCACACCCCAACTCAACAAGTTGTCTCAAAGTAGTTCTTCCAATTAGTTTCTTTCATTTATTTTCATTTGTTGACACTTTAAATTATTACTTTATTTAAGAAAAATCAGATATGTCCCACTAAACTAATTGTATAATTTGTGTGTTTGTTATCCCTTTCCAGCTCTCTAGTTGCACCTTCATAACTAATATATAAAATCCCTTAACTACCAATTACTTGTATTGACTCCAATTTAAAATGACGATCTAAGGAGGCAATTAGATAGAGTATAAAAAAAACAGATGGAGAGACAAATGAGGATGTCATGTGGGGCACATCCATGTGAATATGATAATCGTTGGATTATTAATGATAAGAACAACGAACTACAATCATCCCACCTATCTCTATCCTACATGTAAGGGGCGCCAGACAAGCGTTCCCCACAGGGAACCTTTGACTATCTTTTTGTCCACTTTAGTACTTGTACTAATTTAAGATTGACCTTATAACCTACATTTCTCTGTCTCATCACTTGTCTCAAGGGATCCGATACTACTGTATTATTTTTCTTTTTCTTTTTTGCCAAAATATCACATAAATAATTGTGAGACTAATTCTTCGCTCCATATTTAACACACAACAAATAGTAATTAGAGGCTGACTAAAGTATATTTTTCATTAATAAAAGTTGAAAATTGAATCACCATCATTTATTTAAGTGATGACAAAAATATTACATTTCTACACCCTTATATCCGCGTGTTTAATATTATGATTGGACTTATTTTACTATTGACTTAAAAAATGTTACAATGATACATGATTTATAAGAAAAATGTGAATATCATTTAGCGTACACAAGAAAATCCTTGTGTAAGGTTGCACCACCCAAGATTTACCTGTTACAGTAGGTTACTTTTTAGGTAAATTTTTTTTTAATTTTTTAAGATTAATTATCTAAATCTGATTAATAAACTAATCCCTAAATTAAACCCTTCACTCATCTTCATCATCCACGTTCACCCATCTTCATAACCCAGCAAAATGCACCCACCATCTAACAAAAACTAAACCCATTTTTCAAAATACACCAACCAATCATTAATTACCCTTGAACTTAATGCTTCGTCTTTTTTTTCAAAATACTTACAAATCTCTTTAATCAGATCAACTTCTTTTACTCAAATTGAAATTTTGACATTTTTTTCTGGGTTCATGAACCTCTCTTTCTCTCACGGTTAGTGCTCCGACGACCTTCCACCGCTCAGACGTCGTGAAGGCAAATGCTTATCCTGCGTTGGCGACAGAATAGCGCGTACTCCTCCTCCGCCGTCAGCGGACTCCGATGACGACGGTGACGATGTGACATCGGTGGAGGCCATTCATAAGTTCGCGGTGGTGGCTCCAGATCCAGCAACAGGGCCACCAGTTCCATATCCCCAACTTCGTGTTCAACCAAAGGCAGCATCAGATCCAAAACCTCTTCTTCCTCTCCTTCCAGATCCGGTGAAGTCGCGCTTCTCCATCGCGAACTCATTGTCTTCCATGGCGAGAAAGATGACTTCGGTTGGGGGCGAGTTTGGTGGAGGGATGGTTTAAATCTGATTCAAGTGGCGATGGGTATGGAATTGAGGTCAGAGTTATTTAAGTGGTGCTTCTTGATCTCTCTGATTTGGAGGTTGTGTAGGAGTTAGGCTTCAAATTGTCCCCAACTAATTTTCTATTTTGTTTGCATCAACAGATTTCAAGTCTAAGATGCTCATTATTGTGAAACAATGAATAACTCTTTTCCTCTTTGTTTACTTTGATTTATTAAGATTATTGATATTGGGATGGTGATTTGAAGTTGTTTGATGAAATTTCTTTCCTTCTTACTAGTTTCAAAATGTTTTCTGAGATGAGGATGATGTGGGATTGATGGTGCTAGATTCTGGGTGAATGGGTCCGTTGGGTTTTAGGAAAGGATGACAAGTGTGGGTTTTTGGGTTGTTCTATTTTGTTGGATTGTTCATTGTTGTTCTGGATTTCTGGGTTGGTTTGGATTCTTGTTCTGATTCAGTTTAGGTTGGATGAACTGGGAAAATGAAGAAGATGGAGGGACGGGAGTGAAGAAGATGATAGTGGGTTAAACCAGGTTTAGATAGTTAATTAAAAAACATTTACCTTATAGTAACCTATTATTACAGGTAAATCTAGGGTGGTGCAACCTTACACACAAAGATTTTTTTGTGTACGCTAAATGAACCCAAAAATGTGACCATAAATAATGAAGAAATGATTAAAAAAAAAAACTTTTTAACTGAAATCAAATAATGACTAATAAAGTAAATTCTTATAATTACTGAACGTATAAGCCAAACAGTCAAATGCACATTAGGAAATGTACAAAATCTTTATGTTAATTTTTTATACATATATCATTTATAATTTTTTAATGTATGAGAGTTGGGCTGACATTTTTTTTGGACGGGCTTTCCTCCAAAGTACATGGGCTGGGCGAAAAATTATGTAAAAGAGAAGTAAGGATTCGGTTGGTCTCGGTTTTGTGGACCTCCAACCAAGCCTGACTATAGTGACTACCATAGACCGATCTTTTTCACTCGCCAGACCCGAGAACCGACCCAGTCTACCCGAGAGGAGGTTTTTGGTAGTGGGCCGGACGGACTGAAAAGAGTTTGGAAGCCCTAAATACAAGTTCCTATTATTTTGTCCTGTCCCTGTAAAAAAATCCTAAACACGCTCATGCTTTTGCTTGATATTATCATTTTTCGCCTTTGCTTGAAATTTGTATAATTGCTTTTATGAGCTCTGCTAGGGTTTAGCCCTTCTCTTATCCTGTAATCTAGGGTTTAGCCCTATTTCCTCTCCGTGCTTGTGGAGCTTAGTTCCCTAAACCTGGGTTTAGCCCTAAATCCTCTCCGTGTTTGTGGAGCTTAGTCCTCTCCTGGTGTTCTTCTTATCTCCCTGAGATTTCTGGGTCTCTTCTAAGGTGTTTGTCCTGTTTCCCTTGTGCTTTCTCAGGGCAAGGTGTTCTGTGATAGTGTTCCCTGAATATGGAAGTTGATGATGCTGATCCGGTGTATGAGTTTGAAGGGGCTACTCTGGATCTAGATGTAGATCAGTCAGAAGGTTTGCGAGTAGCTGAAAGGACTCTAGTGGGGAAAGTGCTGGCAAAGAAACCACTAAACAAGAGTGCTGTGAAGGAGATCCTACCCAAAGCTTGGGGATTGGATAATGAAGTGAAAGCTACAGATCTGGGACTAAACCTGTTCTTGTTTAACTTCAAAGACAGAGCTTCTGCTAAGAAGGTCTTTAAAGGAGGGCCCTGGAACGTTATGGGTCACTTGGTGATTTTACAGAACTGGATACCTGAGGCTTCTATCTTCGAGCTGGATTTCAACTCTTTCACTTGTTGGATTCAGCTCCATGGACTTCCACTTGGTTGCCTAACCACAGCAAATGCAGCGAAGATTGCAGGGAACATAGGTGAAGTTCTTGAAGTGGAAAACCCTTTTGTAGAAGGTCATCTGTTGCGTACCTTCTTCCGGGTTAGAGTTTCCCTAAGCATCAAGAAGCCCCTCACCACAGGGTTCTGGGTCCCAAGAAAAGTTTTACCAAAAACATGGATCTTTGTGAAATATGAGAAGGTCCATGATTTCTGTTTTAACTGTGGTCTCATAGGCCATGACCAGAAAGGGTGCTCTAGAACAAAAGCGATGGCTATCCTAGACCCCTCGAGACCAAGGTACGGGCCAATGCTTGGTGTCTCCCAACCTAAGTCACTTACTACTATATTCTCATAAGGAAGCCACAAGAAAACTCACGAGGGACAGAGAGAGGATGAAGAAGACATGACAATTCATAAGAGCTTTACAGGTCAGGCAGGGGTGAACAGGGTTCTCCACACCGTTAGGCCCAACTCTGTTATGAAGGAGAAAGAGAGTATGGGAACGTTAGTGACTGGCCCTCACCATACCTCTTTGGGGAACAGAGAAGAAGGGTGCTCTTCCCAGTTGAGAGAGAAGGCTGGTCCTTTGAATCCTCCTATCCCATCAGATGTTGTCCACTGTAACTCACAACTGTACAAGCAAGGGGTGAACCAAGCTCCAGGTTGGGCTATGAGGTCTCAGTCTTCCTCTAAGACTAGCCATTCAGTGAACAGTCTAGCCTCTCTGGAGGTTGTAGCTAACAAGGAGAGACAAATTCCTCAGTCACGTGTAGACAAGAATTATCTCAACTCCAAGTGGTCCCAGTTCTCGCCTACTAATTTCATGTGAGAGTTTGTCAATGTCAGTCCGAGTCTCGCAAAAGTTGACTTAAAAACTTTATCTTGCCAACCTGGGTTAGGCCCTGAGAATCTGGAAGAACTGGGTCTGATTCGTGAGGAGATTGGCCTTAAAGAACCAGTGATTATCACGGATTTCCCTAGCCCTATTAAAGATGGTTCTAGCTCCTACTCTGCAAATATCTCACAGAAACAAGTCTCTAAGTGCAAACTTGCTCTAGGAACTAAAATTGATCTAGTTGTAAGAAGGAAGAAGGAAAAAGCCCCAACTTTGTTCCTTACATCAGATGTGGCCCTCCCCAACACATCCCCCATCCTCATGTGTGGGAACCTAGAGGCCCTACTCCTAAAACACCCCTTTCCCAGCCTTATTTTGTGGAGTTCCCGGGGGAAGGGGAAGGAGATGAAGGTGATCCAGCGAGCTCCCAGGCAGCTTCTATCCTGTTTGATAATGCGGATTCTGTGCTAGAGAAGCTTTCTCTCAAAAGGACAAGAGAAACCCCAAGTAAGGAGAGGGGACAAGCTCCCTTGGGACAAAGGGCTGAGATGAAATGGCCTAGATTAGAGATTGGAAAAACTAAGTCCATTGCTAATGATGAGAGTTCCACAAAGCTACTAAAGGTTGAGGAGGCGGGCCAAAACCTGTCCCCAATAGTCCAATGATTATGATCAGTTGGAACTGCCGTGGGGTAGCTTTCCCCGCGACAGTCTGTGAACTGAAGCATCTTTGTAAATTCCACACCCCTTCTTTAATTTTTCTGATGGAGACTAAAGCTCAAACCCCGAGACTAGAAGCTCTTAAACAAACTCTTTGCTTTGATCACATGTTTGTTATCAATTCTGTGGGCCTTTCGGGGGGCCTTGCCCTGTTATGGAAAAAGAATATAGAAGTTGAGATTCCCTCCCACTGCCATAATTGGATTCACACCTCTGTTCATTCTAAGGAGGAAGGACATTCTTGGTTTAATACATTTTTCTATGGAAATCCTGATTTCTCTTTGAGAAGGCACTAATGGAATGAAATCAAAAGCTTGCAATCTGGGCATAGCAGACCTTGGTCTTGTGTGGGGGATTTTAATGAAATCCTTCACCCGTATGAGAAACACGGCCTCAGACCCCCTCATCCTAATAGAATGAATCTGTTCAGAGAATTTCTTAGTGAAACAGCCTTGATGGACATTGAGTTCAGTGGGTGTCAATTTACTTGGTTTGGAGGTACTAGAGAAAATGTATCTATAAAAGAGAAGATTGATAGAGCTTTAGCCAACTGGGAATGGAGGAGGCTTCACCCTCATGCAGAATTCCTTGCTGTCCCCCCTATCAGTTCTGACCACTGCCCTATTATTATCTCCACCCACCCCAAAGGCAGCTCCCCTGTTCCGTTTAAGTACGAGGCTTTTTGGGGGGACCATATTGAGTGCAAAAAAGTTGTTGAATCTGGCTGGTCTGAGTCTGATCAGGAGTCCTCTGTGTGGGAGAATCTTCAATCCAACATCAACAAGAGCAGTAGAGATTTGAAGAGATGGAGCCAAGTCACTTTCAAGAAAGCAGACAAGGAGATTAGATTACTGAAGAAAAGAATGGAAGTCATCACTAACTATCCTTGGCAGGCCCAGGACCCTAATGAACTGCATAACATTCAGGAACAGATCAAAACTCTTTGGAAACAGGAAGAGAAATTTTGGAGCAAGAGATCCCGTGTGAAATGGCTTAGGTGGGGTGATAAAAATTCAAAATTTTTTCACGCTACTACTGTGCAGAGGAGAGGGAGAAACAAGATTCTAAAGATTATGGATGAGCAAGGTAGATGGGCTGAAGGAACAAACAACATTCTCCAAGCTGTGGAGGGTTTCTACAGTGACTTATTCTCTTCGTCTGGTAACAGGAATATCATTGCTAGGTCGGAGGCCTTACCTGCCCGTGTTTTAGACGAATGCAATGAAGAGATACATGAGCTAGTTACTGAAGAAGTTATCAAGAGGACTATTGACTCCCTTGGAGACCTTAAAGCCCCGGGGCCGGATGGTTTAAATGGTTTGTTTTTTAAACAACACTGGAATACCATTAAAGCTGATGTATGCAAAGCTGTCCAATTGTTTTTCCAGGAAGGTTTTATCCCAGATTTCATGAATGAGACTCTTGTTGCGCTTGTCCCTAAGGTGGATAAACCAGAGAAGATTAGTCAGTTGAGGCCCATTAGCTGCTGCAATTTCCTCTACAAAGTTATTACAAAAATTATGGTGTCTAAACTCAAGCCTTATATGAATGGCCTAGTCTCTTCAGCTCAGAGTGCGTTTATTAGTGGAAGACAGATTCAGGATAATATCATAGTGGCTCATGAAGTCTTTCATTCCCTCAAGTCTGCTAAGCACTCAAAGAAGGAATTAATGGCTATTAAATTAGATATGAACAAAGCCTATGATAGGCTTGAGTGGGATTACATTAAAATCTGCCTAGAGAACTACGGTTTTAATGGTACTTGGGTGGATAGAATCCTAACCTGTGTTAAAGGAGCTACTTATTCTTTTAAGATTAATGGAGAAGTGAGCTCCAAGATCACCCCAGGGAGAGGCTTAAGGCAAGGAGACCCACTGCCTCCTTACCTTTTTGTTCTTATTGCTGAATCATTATCTTGTCTTCTCAACAAAGCTCACTCAGAGGGTCTCCTTAAAGGCCTTCGACTTTCTCCCCACTGTCCTCCTCTCACTCATTTGCTGTTTGCGGATGATGCCTTATTGTTTGCTGAAGCTACTAAGGAAGAGGCTTATCAGCTAGTGGTTATTCTGAATGCTTTTACCACTGCTTCGGGCCAGCGTATTAGTATTGAGAAGTCCGGCATCATTTTTAGCAAAGGCACGTCCCCTGGCACGAAGTCATAAGTTTCAGGTATCCTTCATATGGCAGCATGGGACTCCCCAGGGAAATATCTTGGCCTTCCCGCTGAGTGGGGGAGGTCAAAAAATAATACTCTCAATTGGCTGAAGATGAGGGTGTTGGACAAGATTGAAGGGTGGAAAGAGAAGCTTTTGAATCAAGCGGGCAAAGAGGTGTTGATCAAATCTGTCCTTCAAGCAATTCCATCTTATGCTATGGCAATTATTAGATTCCCAAAGAATTTATGTCATTCTATCTCAGCTAGCATAGCAAGGTTCTGGTGGAGAAGGCAAGGGAAGGAGAGAGGTATTCATTGGAAAAGCTGGAAAGTCATCTCTAAAGCTAAAGGCAGAGGTGGGTTGGGTTTCAAGGACTTCACCTCCATGAACACGGCACTTTTAGCTAAACAGGCTTGGAGAGCTATTCATAACCCTTCTGCTCTTTGGGTTCAGGTTCTACAAGGCCTTTATTTCCATGATACCGATTTTCTACAAGCAAAAAAGAAGAGAGGTTGTTCGTGGGGCTGGCTAAGTTTATTACAGGGTCGTGACCTCCTTACTTCTCAAGGAAAGTGGCTGGTGGGAGATGGCAAAA
This sequence comes from Lotus japonicus, assembly GCF_012489685.1. Classification (NCBI taxonomy): domain Eukaryota; kingdom Viridiplantae; phylum Streptophyta; class Magnoliopsida; order Fabales; family Fabaceae; genus Lotus; species Lotus japonicus. Next base: position 92,522,451 of record NC_080042.1, on the reverse strand, counting down.
AGATTAAAGTCTGGAAGGACGTTTGGCTAGGTGATTCTGTTATCATTGCACCTGTTGGAGCTGATTCAGAACAGACCTTGGATTCTCTTATGATTTCGGGCCAAGTCCAATGGGATGCAAGGAAGCTAGCTATAACACTAGATAGACGGAGGGCAAATTTAGCACTACAGATTCCGCTGAGAGTTATGGAAGAAGAAGACATGATTTGTTGGCCTCATTCTAAGGATGGTGCCTACTCAGTTAAGACAGGCTATCAAAGAGTTCACTTAACAGAATTGAATGTAGATCATGACCAAGAGGAGAACCAGGATAAGAAGGAGCTATGGAAACTAATATGGAATTTAAAGATACCAGAGAAGGTCAAAGTTTTTCTTTGGAAGTGCTGCAATGAGGCTATCCCAGTTAGGAAAGCTCTCTACAACAGGAGGATAGTGAATTCCCCTATGTGTCCCTCCTGCAATCTTAGACATGAGTCCATTTCGCATGCCCTGTTATACTGTCCCTGGACTAGCCCCATTTGGTTTGGGTCCCAGCTCCAAATTCTTCCCTGAGAAGAAGATAACCAAGATTTTGATACCTGGTTCTTGGAACTTGCCAACAGGCTAAGGCCACAGAAAGAGTTCTTCCATGTGGGTCTTAGGATAATTGCTCTCACAGTTTGGGGTATTTGGAAGGAGAGAAACGACTGTTTTTTTCAGAATCGGTCCCCTAATCCTACATCTACTACTTTGAAGATCCATCTCCTGATTAATGAAGAGCTTCCTTCTCAGCCACTAAATGACAATTTTCACCAAGGGGAAAAAGATACTAACCTGCATATTTGGAAGCCTCCTCCGCCTGGTATTCTCAAGTTGAATGTAGATGCAGCTTTTGATCAAGTCTCTGGCAGAGGTGCGGTGGCAATGGTGATGCGAGATACTAGTGGTAAAAGACTGCTGACCCACTCTAGGAGGATCACTGCTAATTCTCCTCAGGTAGCTGAAGCTATTGCAGCAAGAGAAGCTCTGATCATAGCAATGAACTTTGATCTGGATAACTTTATTGTGGAATCTGACTGTCAAGGATTAGTGAAGTATATCAAAGAGAACCGTTCTGTGTGGTGTATAGCCCCTATCCTCCAAGATATCCAGAGAATTAAGAAGAATTTCAGGAGTTGCTCCTTCATGTGGACTACAAGAGAAGGAAATAGCCAAGCTCATGAGCTTGCCAAAGCTGCTCATTCTGGTTATGCAGAAGTTTGGCTGAGAAGATCTGAATAGAGAGCCTTGTTTATTGATGGCTAGAGTGTGTAGTGGTTGGGAACCAGCTTTTTGTTCTTGCTTGCTTTTATGACTTTTTTGGTTCCTAAGCAATTCCTGTATTCTAGTTTATTTTCCTTAGTGGCTATCTCTTGTCGTTTCTATCTGGGAGGCTCCTTGGCAAATACTGGTTTGTAGTATTTAATTGCCAGGATGCGAGTTCCCTTGGTTGGGCCCTGTGCCTTGTTTGTATTTGGACTTGGACCGTTCCTCTTTTTGAATCCAAGTTCCATTGACCAAAAAAAAAAAATTATCATTTTTAAACAAAAGACCTAATATTTTTAACAAAATTATAAAGAACATAATAGTTGGAAAGCGAATATTAAAGTGAATGTTACTAGCATTTTTCTATACAACTTTTTTTTTAGCTATTTACACACTCCAACCTTTTCAATTGATTGAGCTGTATGAATAGTAAAATAAGTGTGTAAAAAGCAGTCTTACAATAATGATTTTTGAAAGATTTTTTTGTCATCTGATATTCAGCATATATGAAATCAAACACTATTAAATTATGGGTTTTTCTTTTTGGATCATAGTTTATGGGCTTTTGTTTATAGGTTGTGTTCAAACCCATTTAGTCTACAGGTCGCTTATCTCTTTTGGGCTTCAAAAATGATTTCAACATTGACCAGAAAACAAAGAACCTACATATGTCAGTAAATATTTAATACGTCGTCCATAAAGTCGTTTATCTCTTTTGGTTTTGGGTTCTAAAATGATCTGTTTTGACTTTTGATGTCTTTATTTAAAAAAAAAAATTGTAGTGATAAAATAAGTTTAAACAAAACGCAATTTTTTTTTCTAAATGACCATGGAAATTCTTGGGTTAAATAACCCATGGTACTATGTGGACTAATTAAATTTAAGATAAGTGGAATAAAATTTTCATATTTTATTTATTAACTTATTTATAAATAATTCTATTAGTTCATTGAAGTAAGGGTTGGTAAACCTCGTAGGTCATTTAGCCAACATTTTTTTATTGAGTCTTATTTTTATTGTTTTTAATAAATTATATTGGCTACCACCGAAAAAATATCTCCTACATATACATATGTTACATAGCGATTATAATAAAATATTTTCAACAATTATGTAATCATACAATCTGAGTAGTTTGATAAATATCGATAGTCCACTCAACAATTATGAAATATAAGAATCAGCATATCTTAATCAAAGGGTTTAAATTACTTGAATGTGTGAAAACGTGATGTCCCTAAAAGAAGCTATGAGTAACCGAATCCAAGGAGGACCTAATTGACAGTATACCCAAAAGCTTTTGGCAGAAGAGAGATGATTGTTGTGTGGTACTGTGGTGAATCTAAATGAGGAAAGCCTTGAGATTGAATCATTGTAGCATCTTCATGATTGAAGCTATATAATTGTGGGAATCGCCATTGCTTTGCATATACCATCTCCTTTTTTCTTCTACTTTTTGAAATTGTGATGAATATGCAGCGATACAGGTTTACAAGACCTCTCCATCTTTTAATTAAAGCTAGCTTCATCACTTAAAATATCTCTTGCTGCCTCTTTATCATCTTTACAAAACAAAGAGGTACACCTCAATTTCCACTTGAACAATTTTATATCAATTAAAAGTACTCGCAGACAACAGCTCTTCTCTTTTTTCTCTCTCAATAATTTGAACTTTCTACACTAGCGTTTTCAGGTTTGGGGTGTTATTTGTCCCTTTTGTCAATGTCTTAATCATTACTATGCTAATTTCAAATCTTTTTTTTCTCTCGTCTTGTTATTCAATTGTCATTTGTGATTTTCGACCACATTCTCACGCAATAGCGTTTTTCCATACATTTGTTCTAATTGTTCTAACTTCTAATTATATAAACTAATTAACTAAATTAGTAATTGGTTGAACCCATTTGACCTTATCTCGATCCATGCATGCAGCTATTCATAGTGCAGGGTCTCAAAGTCGATGAAGTTTCATTACGATAAATCATTTATTAGTGGTGATTGGAGGAGTAAATGATATGAAGATAATTAGTAGTGATGGTCTGATAGAAAGGGACAGGTTTAAATGATTATCTTTGGCAATTAAGCTTTTGTTCTGCGTCTGGACCAACCTTTCATCCCACTAAACTACTTTAGAGAATCTTGTGAATATATCTGTAATTGAAAAAGATACTTGGGAATAAAGATATATTCCACCCTCAAGAATCTGAGTAATTATATCTTCACACCTAAAAAATGAGGTGTGGAGAGGTGGAGAAAGAGAGAGATAAGAAGAAAATGTGAGAGAAAGTAAAGATGTGATAGATCATTTGATTGATAGAAAAAAGAGAAATAGATAGAAATAAAGGTGGAAAAGAAGTGGAGAGGTGTGTATATATCATGTTAAGAAGAAAAGAAGACACAACTTGATTCAGACAGTACGATAGAGCGAGAAAGCACGAATAAACCACACAGAAACTTTGTTCACGCAGTTCGGCCAATTGAGCCTACCTCTGCGGCTATAGAGTAGTTATAGCTCCCTTTTATTGATTCTCAATAATCAATTGTGTTTACAATAGCAATTTCTCTCAACTGTCTAATTGTCTTACACATCTGCAATAACAGTTTCTCTCAACTGCCCAATTGCTGTATACCCACACACACCGCTGAATTGCGGCGCACTTGCACACCGCCCAATTGCGGCGCACTCCTCACACACCTGGCGCACACTAGCACACTTTTAGAGTTAGGGACCTTATCTATTTATAGGACACTACTAACTCTAGTATTACAAGATAAGATAATCTTAACCGATAAGATATAATCTTATCTAAACCCATAAGATAAGATGGAGTCTTATCTAAAACCATATGATAAGATAGAATCCCTCTACACCCATATCACAATCACCTTAAATCAAATTCAAATAACTGATAAGATAATTAGCCAATCTTAACAATCTCCACCTTGGCGAATTCTCGAACCCTCGTGAAGATCAACTGCTCAGCTCCTGAATCTTGATTTCCGGGATTGTGTTCCCCATTAAATCAAATCCTACTAAACTGAATATTGGCCTCAAAATAAAATCTGCGGCCCCAAGATTTTACTAATGAGCCAATTCTCAACATATCATAACTCGATTTTTTTTTGTATCAGTTTAAGCTGAGTTTAACCACTAGAGTCGTCATAAAAAAAAGTGAGTTATGCTAACCTAATTTAATTTTTGTGAGCTTTTAAAATTATGACTCGACTTAGCTCGCTTCAAACATGCGAATTAGATGAGCTGGCTTATTAACTCTCGTTAATTTGAAAAGTATATGACAAAAATTCATTCTTTGAAAATTGTGAAAGTTGCAAAAATAAAAAAAATATGAGGAAAAAAATTAAACATAGTAGAACGTGTAAAAAATGTTTGGCCAATAAAATATAACTAATATATTAAAAGTATCATTTTATTTTTTACTAAAAAATTTAAGTAAAAAAAATGAGCTGACACACAAGCTCTATAGCTCGGCTAATTTTGGTTCTAATTTGTTTAGCTCACGAGTTTGGTAGGTCGGGTCCAAAAAAACTCACAAAAATATGAATGTCTAGCTAGTAGTATTTGTGAAATGAATTAATGGTCAAATTAGTATTTAAGTTTGTAAGCGCATTCAATTTTAGTCTATATGAAGAAAAATGATATTTAGTGGCAGTCAAAAATTACCAATAATTGTAAAAATGACTTACTAAACGTAGTTTTTTCTCATAAGAACTAAGATCAGACTCAGTTACAAACTAGAAGACTAATTTAACCATTAACTCTTATAAAGCAAACCGCATTAAAGTGAATTGAGTCAAATAGACTCGTAAATCGGAGGCCATTTTTCACACACATAAATTAATAGTTGTTTTAGTTTGAGAAAACTTTTTCTATTTCATCTTCTATTTCTAATTTTTGAAAATAATTTTCATTTTCAAATTTTTAAAATCTAGAAAACATGTTTTGCATTTCATTTCGTGTTATCTAGCATAGCTCTTTTAGAAAACATTTTAAAAAAATAAATAATTAAACGTGCATTTTCAGTTTTTTTTATTAGTGAAAATAGGAAATGAGTCGCACTCCATGGGCCATGGCTTCATTATTTCCTAATTAAATCTCAAATCTTCGCTTGATTCCTTAAACTTAATTTTGAATTTATTCCCTCCATTTTTTATATGTAGTGTTACTACATTCCTGGCTAAAGTTTAGCTATCCTATCTAGTAGCAAAGAAATAGTATGAACTTTCATTTATTCCTGTCCATATAATATTTTGAAAATCGGAATTTACACCAGTAAAGTAATACGCATGAGCTCGCATATATAACTTTCAGCCTAACTGGGCATCAACGGACAGAATCAATGTGCACTGGTTTCAAACTGGTTTTGATTCTAATTCAGTGATATATATCAAGCTAAGATTGCATATGCATGTCACGATGTCTTAATTTGCATCAAAATCATGAATTGGACTTAATTTTGATCATAAACTCTCCAAAATAACATGAGATCACTGAGCCTTTTCTTTTTTTGGTACATCGAAAAAGATAAATTGCACCTTCAGGGATTGATTCCTGAACTTCCCCGCCCCAAATCATATGTCGCCTTTTCTTATAAAGCTAAATATTTTTTGAATATAATTCTTTTAATTACCCAATTTAAAACTTCATATGCAATGATGGGAATACTTGCTATAAAGAAAAAGTTTGATGCACCGACGGTGTAAAGTTTTTTTACACCGTCAACCAATCAGATTTCAAGGATGTGAGAAAATCTCTCTTTTCATTTAATTTCTTTAATTGACATGTCACATTCTTGAAATCTGATTGGTTGACGGTGTAAAAAAACTTTACATCGTCGGCGCATCAAAATTAAACTCTATTGTAAATAGATAATTAGAATTGTGAATATGACATTTTCTAAAGTATATATAGTAGACCTATTTTCACTGAATTGTGGAATTATATATGCTTAGTGGACATTTTATAAAGTGTATATATAGTAGACGTATTTTAATTGTTTGCAGTATCTAAGGAAAGTTCTCTTATCTTCAAATATCCAGTGGCATCCAAGTATCTAACTCATGACGGTGAAAGAATTTTCACTTTCTGTAAGAATTTGTCCCTCTGGGTTTGGGAAAAAATAAAATTTATCCTTTATTGCTTTCTTTTAGACTTAAGATTTGTTCATCTAGAAATCGAGAGAAAAGTATATATGCCAGAGTTGTGGCCGTACGTGCACGTCGATGAATGAGGCAGAGAGTGTAGTGTGCCAGTGTGAATCCACAGATACATGCAAATGACACTATTACGTTCAAGTTAGTTCAAGATTTGAAAGAATATTTTAAAGTCTTAAAATATCAATGTGTAAAAAAATTAACTTTGCTCTAGGTGTGTTTGGCTTTGTTGCAAAAAAATGTCCAACCACATCAAAAAGCATGATGCTGCTCTCTGAGACGATAAACGTGAAAGGGGCTTTGAGGTTGAATTAGCTTAAATAAACTTAAGTTAAAAGTGAACAAACACTCATTTCGCGTGCTTCCCCTCTTATAATGGCGTACCATCCGCAACCATTTAATAAGTGTCAAGTAATTTACTCTTTAGTCTCCATCGTGTCAATTTTGTTCATAATTTTATGGCTTTCATTAGTCGTTAAAGTAACAATACTTAGCGGAAATTTGGAAAGTTGGCTAGCCTTCGGAAAGGAAACGCTCCTTTCCTAACTGGGATCACGCAGAATGATCGGTCTCCTTACAAAAACAAAGTACAAAAATAGAGAAAATGCTAATTTCTTTTTAGGACCTTAAAAAACGTTAATAAGCTTACCTCATTTTGTTGTAGACAAAAAAAATTAAAATGATTTAAATTGCATTAACCATTTTTTTATGAAAGGCAAACAATTCATATAAGGAAACACAAGGGGTGCTAAACCCGAATACAAATTAGAAAAGCAGAACAAGCAACCAAGCTACTTAGCTAACTCAGCTAAGAGCAACAGTTGCAGAAAACAGGGGAAAAAAAAAAGAAGCAAAATATACATGACAGCTACATGGTTAAAGAAGGAAAAAAATTGCACTAACCATTTAAATGCATTTTAGTCAGTGTCTCCAACAAAACCCGTTTAATATAAAAATAAAATAAAATAGGCTTTTGGTTCCTCTAAGGGTTCTTTGGTTTACACTTAGAAAATAGTTATAGATAATAACTATTTAAAAATATTTTTCATATTTTTAAGTACTTGATTTTATTGTGTTTGTACACTAGTTATTCTTCTATAGCAAAATCTTGTACTCAACGCGTGGTTCTCTTGCAATAACCGAAGTGCGTTCTATAGTCTCTCACTAGTCTATGCCATGCCTCATCACGCACTATAAATGTTAAACCAACAACCGCTTCTTCTATTGGCAGCCAAAAAGCCTGGTTCTCTTCCTCCTTTCAATTAAAAAAACTACTACAATTCCCTCACGAAACTCCTGCATCCAACCTCAGCCACGAAGGGAAAGCAAACAAGAATACTTAAGTGAAGTGAATTCAATCCCACCAATCAATGTGACCAACCAAGACATTACCAGTTCAGCAAAAAAAAAATGCCACCAACATCTAAACTAGAAGAGAACCTTAGCTCAAACCAGAAAATTAGCCAACAACCATCTTCACCTTCTCTGCCTCTGCAAACTCAAACATGTCCTGCAAATTTACTGAACATGGTGATATTAGAGCTGAGAGTTCAACGAGGACTAGCCCTTCCAATGGTGGCCATGAACCTGGCTTGGTTTGCCAAGACCGCCATCACAACAGCCTTTTTGGGTCGATTGGGGGAGCTCAGCTTAGCCGGCGGTGCGCTCGGCTTCACTTTTGCTAATGTCACCGGCTTCTCTGTCTTAAATGGTCTCTGCGGCGCCATGGAACCCATCTGCGGACAGGCTCATGGTGCTAAAAACACCACCCTCCTTCACAAGACCCTTCTCATGACAATCATGTTGTTGCTATTGCTAACACTTCCCATTACTTTCCTGTGGCTCAATGTTGATAAAATCTTGATTCATTTTGGCCAGCAAGAAGAAATTGCAACTGTGGCAAAAACCTTTGTTTTCTCTCTCATACCTGACTTGTTTGTCACCTCACTCTTCTGTCCCTTAAAAGCATACCTCAGCTCTCAAAGCATAACTCTTCCCACCATGTTCAGTTCAGCTGTGGCACTAGTTTTCCACATACCTGTTAACATTCTGCTCTCCAAAACCATGGGTCTGAGGGGAATTTCCATGGCAGTGTGGATAACTGATCTTATTGTCATGGTTTTGCTGGCCATTTATGTTGTGATTCTTGAGCATAGAAAGGGTAGCATGTGGAAGGAAGGAGGGTGGTGGGAACAGAGCATTGCAGATTGGACTAGGCTGCTCAAGCTTTCTGGACCATGCTGCCTCAACACATGCCTGGAGTGGTGGTGCTATGAGATTCTTGTCCTGCTCACTGGCCACTTGGCAAACGCAAAGCAAGCAGTGGGGGTTTTGGCCATTGTGCTCAACTTCGATTATTTGCTTTTCTCAGTGATGCTGTCGCTAGCCACTTGTGTTTCCACCCGGGTCTCAAATGAGCTGGGCGCGAACCAAGCTGGACGCGCTTACCGATCAGCGTGTGTGTCTCTTGCATTGGGGCTTATCTTAGGTTGCATTGGCAGCTTGGTGATGGTGGCTGCCAGGGGAATTTGGGGGCCTCTGTTTAGCCATGACAGAGGGATTATCAATGGAGTGAAGAAGACAATGTTGTTGATGGCTCTGGTGGAAGTGTTCAATTTTCCATTGGCAGTCTGTGGAGGCATAGTTCGTGGGACCGCTCGGCCTTGGTTGGGAATGTATGCTAATCTAGGTGGATTTTACTTCCTGGCACTGCCTCTGGGCGTGGTTTTTGCCTTCAAACTCAATCTCGGGCTTTTTGGACTCTTCATTGGACTCATTACTGGTATTGTCACCTGTTTGTCTCTATTAGTGATATTCATTGCGAGAATAAACTGGGAGGAAGAAGCTTCCAAGGCACAAGCACTAGCCAGCAACGAGCATGTGAAGGAAGTTCCCAAATATGAACTAGAACAACAAATGGAGGCCCGTGAACATGAAGTATAAAAAGTGTGGTGAAAATGTATTTTTACCTACCCAAATTCATGCATATTGATAAACAGTAAGAACTTAAGACCAGGACGAGTACAACACGGCACAACTATGTACAACAATTCAAGACGTGAGGTCATACTCACAATGAACGTGCCCGTGCTCAGGGAAAATTCCTAAATATCACTAAAAAGCAACCTAGTGGTTCTCTGTCATTTTAGATCACTAGCTTGATGCTTTTGTTAGTTTGCTTGTTTCTTTTCTTTTTCTTTTTTGGTTAGGGGGCAGTGGGCAGGGGGCATTGCACATTTTGGAAATCAGATGTGTGTAGTTGAAACAACAGGCTGAACAGGACAGCCTGTTGATCTATCAATTGTACAAACAATTGCTCGAATAAATAATATGCACTCAAAGCAAAACTCTTGCTCATACATTTACAGCAAACATCAATCATCCTTAAATCCAGGTTTAGAAATTGAGGTCTCTAGCTCTTTAGCTTTTTCATCATTAAAGCCAAGGGTGGACAGTATCTTGTGACCAGGTGAATCCACTTCAGACCAAATGCCAAGAATGATGTGCACTGTAGTAATTTCCCCACCATCAACTGCAAGTCACATGGATTTACAGAAAGGATTAATCTTTTTAGCCTTGAACAAATAACATTTTGTAATAATATCAATTGCAGAAGAAAAGGTAATCATGCACCACTACATTCTCCGAATTAGTGAATGAGAAAATACTAGGAACTTAAAGGAAAGGGAAGTTATAGGATGGACCAATTTTGAAGTAGTCCACCGATGATCCACTAATAATAGTCGTTGATTCAGGATCGTCAAATAAAAAATTATTATATCAATGGTTGTTAATAGTGCGTTACAGGTGAACTGCTTCAATATTGGTCCACTCTCTAACTTCACATTAGGAAAATGTATAGATCAGCAATGGCTACCCCAAAGTGTCATTTCTAGTCATATTGAGAACAATTCTGCCCCACAAAAGAAAAATAAATCACTAGACAACTAATAATTATACGAACTATTATCACAAAAGACCATTCCAAGTAACAAAAACCATCTAATAGATGGTACAAGAAAAACTTCAGGACCAAAAGACAAGTCATTAATACTCATGAAATAAGCAAAGAAGATTATGGGCAGTAAAAAGTCGGTGACCAGGGTTTCAGATAAAATAGCACCTCTCATCCACAACTTTGACCACATGTATTTATTTTGGCAGGACTACATCTAGACAATAAAATTTCCCAACAAGATGTGCTATAATATAATTTTTCATATATAATTCAGCTTAAAATAATCTCTTCTTGGTCTGAAAGTCCTAGGGACAACACACACTCCACTTCAATCTGCATCAACTAAATCACTCTAAGAGTCTAGTCAGTGGAACCGATCAACTACGCCAATATTTATATGTTTTGGCCACATCTGTTTCTGCTTCGAATATGAAGTTTGGATCTAACAATCTGTACACTATTAAAAAATTATGGGACGTATCGTCCAAATAATTGGTCCGGTACTATATGTAGTTTTTCCCTCTAGCAGCAACATGTTGTAGGGTGGTGATTTCACTTATGCAGTCAAATCAAAAGTGTTCTAAGAAGAAATATTCAAATTAAGAAATGAATCCAGATCCTTCATCGCAGTTGTTCATTTTTTTTTTTGAGAATTAGTCAGTTTTCATTGACACTCTAGCGATGTAGCAAAAAAAAAAAACATAAAATGACTGATTCAGCAATTCTGGAATCCTATATATTTACTCACATTGTGTTTGGTAGAGGGTGAATTGAAGAGAGAGAGAGAGTTAGGGGAAAGATAGTTAGTCACCCTTGTTTGGTATGCATAAGAGAGATAGGTGGTGGGTTCCTTTTTGGGGTCTCGCCTAAGATGGAGAGAAATGAGTGAGTATAAAATTAAACCAACTTTCCCATTTTATCCCTCTATCATTATCATACTTATTTATAAATATTCATATATTTATGGTAATAATGTCATTTCACATAAAAGCAATCTTCTCAATTCTCACTTTCTATTCAACAAAATGAAAGGAGAGAGTGTTATATCATTCATCTCTTCTTTTTCTCCTCTTCTATCATACCATATAACCTATAAAATCTACTCTCTTTATCTCAACTCATCACTCTTCTCTTTTTCTCTCTTCTCTCCTAAACCAAACAACTTGTCAAGGAATAGATGTATCAGGTCTGGTACGGTACATCCCGAAAGCATGAAAAGCAACAACAGTAACTCATTTTTCAAGGAGGCTATTTCCTTTGAGTTTGATCATCCCGAGGGCGAATTATAAGAAAAGAACTAAAAAAAGATTGAACATATGGGAGGATTAGAAGAAATTTGGTTTTCATTTTCCCCATATTGAGCATATTTTTGCAAACTTTACTATCTTCAATACAAACTCGGGTTCCATGCATATTAACAATGGCTGGTGGCTTAGTTTAAGATAAAAACTACATCGTATCATTCAATATAAAAAAAGGTCAAATTTTGTGTATGTTAACGGCTTAACGCTACTTAAAAGAGCTGGAGAGAACAAGAGCAGAGTCGTAGAAAAAAATATCGAAGAGAATTTAGACCATTAGCATAAAGCCCTATAGATTATGCAAGAAGCTCTTTACCCTTCTGTAATTGGTGATAAAGAAAAGTAAAAGATAAGAGAAAAAGATAACAAACCAGATTGTAATTTTGTATCAACAGCCCAATCAAGGGCCTTCTGAGCTTCATCAGTGAGTCGAGGATGCTCAGGGCTGAAGAAAAACATATCAGCTTTTCCAAGTAACTTCACGGTTTCATCTCGCACCTTAAAAAGTGTAACTCCATTGGCACGCAAGAATTTAGCAGCTACATTAGTACCTAGAGCCAAAACATAGATTAGGCACACTGCTAAAACTTAGATATCCAAAAGTTTCAGTGCAAAGACATGGGATAACAACACATCACACATGGGACTTGTATCATTAAAACCATCCCAAACATAATAAAGGCATAACTTGAACCTCAAAGTAATTTTACTCTTAAATTGCAGCTTTTAGTATTAAGTTTTCCATCTTCCCCCAATGAGAAACAAATTTTTTGTTGCCTCGAATCATTGGTTAGGAGAAGGAATCAATTCCAAACGTGTGTTCTGGTCAAACTTAAGAAGTTCATGAGGAAAATATAAGTTCATGAGATTAAATGACTGAATTTAAGAATCAACATTAATGAAAATGGTAAAAGTACATTCATGGTCATTAGCTAAATACATCTAAAATCCACTATATCAATTATCAGGGAATGTTCCTATTGTGTTGAGCTAAGTTCCTATGCAAAGAACATTAAGATGAGAGAATTTTAAGGAGATTGCAATGAAGCAAATGAGTTACCCTCGATAAGAACCCCCATGAGAAGGGCTTCAGTGCCGGTAGTTGGATACTTGAGTTTCCTAGCCTCCAACTCCCCCATTGCAAACGATTTTATAGCCTTAGAAGACCATCTTCCTTTCACGAAACACTACAATCAGCAACGAAGCAATGACAACTGAAAACGAAAAGGGAAAGTAGATTTGCGCGATACTCACTTGGGAATTTCCGCACCTGGAGAATCAGCACGCGATGGATTCCTGCAGAGACAAAATCACATGAATTCCGAAACCCTAAAATCAACGTCCAATTTGGAAACAGAAGAAGAAGCTTACGCTGTGGGGAGACTGAAGGAGACGGTGGCAGCGAAGGGGCGGCGGTTGCAAACGGAAAGCTGAGGTTTCACGGTGAGAATTTTGGTTCCAAGCCATGAATTGTTAGGGCATTTTACCAACACAATCTTGGCCAAATGAGGTGAAGGCTCCGAGCGTCGTATGAGACTCAAGGAGGAAGCGCAATGGGATTGCGCAGAAGCCATTTTCAGTTTTTCACGGGACTTGGGATTGGGAGTTGGATAGTGTTTTAACCGGGAGAACAACGACGACGTATTGGAGTGGGCTTTTTGGGGTCATTTAGGAAATGGGCTTATTATATATAGCCTTTAAAATTTCTGGTGCTAGTTAGGTTGCAAAGTTTGATGATAAGCCTTCTCTCGTTTTCTTGACGAATAGGAAGGCAGGTTATTTGAACCGAAAAAATTAAAAAGAAGAAAGGAAGCATACTATATGCTTCTCTTTTTTTACAAGACGATAATAAAACGAAAAATAAAAGCACAAAACACACGACAACTATGCTGGAAAAACAAGTCTTTATAGCATCAGCCAAGAGAAGAGGAGTGAGATTAGTCGGAGGGCAAGCCAAGAATTAACTGCCTACCAAACAAGTCCCTAATATTAGCAATAAGAACTGCATACACGTGAAGATCTATAAAAGGTCCCAATCAAAGACACTCAAAGGGGATCCAAGTAGCAAACAAAAGCCCTGATCCCAAGCCACGCGTTGGCTATGAAAGATGGTCCAAAGCTCCATGTGAATAATGTAATCTCCACAACCAACTCTCATGAAACTAATTATACATTCCTCAAGACTGTTGCGAAGACAACCACCGAAGCCATCCTGCCGCGGGGAATCACCCTCACTCCCATCATAGTTTATACCAACCTCCGATGATGGAATTCAATAAATGAGCCTCTCTTTGAGCATCGCTGCTGCAGCTAGTCATGTTGACTCGCAACTCTACATCTAAGCGCAAATCGTCGTCATGACAGAATCGTCTAACAAAAGTCTCTGCTCAAGCTATTAATACTAGTAATGGTAGTAGGGGACTAGGAGGAGTGCTATCAATATCCCAAGACATTCTTTTTTTTATCACTCTTAAATTTATGTGAGTTCATTGAGAGTGAGTTACATATTTTTAGTATACTCATGGATTTCAACAAATAAATGATGTGCATTGTGAAAAGATGTTAATGTTTGGTTTCAATTTTAACATTGTAGATCTAACTTTCTAAAAACAACTATTTAATTTAATGATTCCACTAGATGTGGATTCATCTGAATTTTGCAAACACAAACTTAAAATAAGTGTTAATAATATTTTTCCAATAGTAGTTGCTTCAACAAACATCTTTATCCAAGGATGAGAGATTGCTCATTGATGAGTGAGGAGTGGCGTAAGTGATAAAACTCACAGCGAATGAGCACATTGTTTTATAGGCACGAAATCAAAACTGGCTTAATTCAGGGAAATGTATAGGGGAAAATAAAGCAAGCAAAGATTTGGAAGGAATTAAATATTGTGATTGGAGGGGTTGGATTAATTGTAAATTAATTTCGTGGGAACATGTCGATGCACGTTGGAGCAAGACATGCATGGAGTGTCCCAAGGAAAGACATGCGGCGCCGTTGTATCCCACAGCTCTCCCCCACCCACGTCTTACTCGACATGATTCCCGCCTCAAATGGTGGTGACTGACTGGTGAGTGGTGACCACTGGTTTTCGAATTTGGCGCCATTCCCTCACAACGGTCAAAAGTACCCGAAGACTGGATTTACATAAAATCAAAACAGCATCTGCTGAGTTGTCAACCACGTGGCACTACCAAAATCCCACCTCGTACATTGCCCCCTTCAAATGTGTAAAAGACATTGGTTTGAGTGGCCCACGCAACTTTTTAGGATCACAATATCGATGTGGACAGACAATATCACTTTGGCGGGAACTCCGTTTGTTCCCGCTATATCTTCAAACTCTCTTCATTCTTTAACTAACCACCGTTTAGTATCGTTAACTCTAGCAGGCCGTACAATCAATATTCAATGCTTCTGGTGGAGTGGTGATGACAGTGTTTTTTTTTTCTTTCCTTTTTTTATACAATCATGTTGGACAGATGGAGTTGGAGGCAATAACAACAATAGCAACCAGGGAACGTGTTTTCTGACAGGCCTGCATGTGGCATATGACCAACAAGGCCCATCTGGCAATGGGTCCCTTCTTAGCCTTTTCGGTATTATTAATTTATCACATTATCACAACATGCATAAGCATAACTATTGACTTTAGAAAAATATGGAAAAAATTTAGAACAGTTCATCCATTGTAGGACTAAGACACGTGTAGGAAAGATCATCGTTTTTCTTTTTTGATAGGAGAAAGTTTCATCTCTTCAAACAGAAAAATGCTCATATTTTATTTTAGATATTGAAAATATGGCCTGAAGAAAAATAATGTACATTGTCAATTTACAAATATTATATTATTATACATCAAGATGCTACTATATTTAATTAAAGCAACACATAATCCAATTACAAGATATTTTTCTTTTCATGTGATAGTTGGTACTGCATCAGAACTAGTATATAATTTAATCTGAAGGCGTGCATCCAAGCTTTGTTATGAACTTATGACTCATGCGCGCATATTGTATTTGTAAGAGTAAAATACACTCACCCCCTCAAGGTTTGTAAGAATGACACTCCACCCCATTGTTTTTTAAAATCTACACTCCACCTCATTTTTTATAAAGGCAAAATTTAGTGACGAAAACAAATTCGTCACTAATAAAAAATAATTACTAATTAGTTAAAATTTAAATAAATTAAATGCATATACACTATCATACATCAATTTATGAAAATAATTTTACTGAATTAAATTTAAAAAAAACCATCCACTCTGTCTGTTAAGTCCACGTCTCATCTATCTCCAAATTATATTTCTCACCACAAACGGTCACCATCAAACCTTTGCTCTCTTTAACCCCAGAACGTGAATCGCACATTCCAAAGCTACTTGTTCAACTACTTGTTGTGAACTTCACCCCTTTAAGTTGTGAGCGAACGCTTTGTTGGTTTAAGATGTTGTTGAATTTTGTTAAAAACGGTGCTCCAGCGCATCGTTGGGTTCTAATAACCTCTGATCCACTTCATATTTCTTAATTTTGTTTCTCTATTTTCTTCACCCATTTGTGTTGCTTTTTTGGTCTACAATCAAATTTTAAAAATTGGAGGTATAAATAGATTATTTTGATTAAAATTGAATTATTACCAAATATGAAAACACAAGCATATTTCACTATGTTCGAGATATGATTTGTCAACCAGTCATGTGTGCTATTGCAGAATTTGCATTGTGAATTTACGGAGGAAGAACACGATTGAGAGAATGAGGAGGACTGTGATGTTTTCATTTTTATATTTATTGGATTATATTGAAAATATTTTTTGAAATTATTGATTAAAAATTTAAATAATAACTAATTATTAATGAAGAATATTTTTCGCCACTAAATTTGCCTCTATATAAAATGGGGCGGGGTGTAGATTTTAGATAAGAATGGGGTGGAGTGTTATTCTAACAAAACTTGAGGGGAGTGTACTTTACTCTATTTGTAATATTTGTAATGAATCATAAATAATACCCTTTTCTTAATGGACCGTCAATACTCTATATAAAGCCACAAAGAATTAAAAATAAAATTCCTGAAATGATTAAAATTTGAAAATACAATGATTGTTCAATTACTCTCCTGCTAAGTGCTGAGATCATGCCCTTTCTGAAGTTAAGGGCGCGCGATAGATTTTATTTGCCAAAGGCGTAGTACTAGAAGGTAGAAATGTTTTTGGATGAATTTCTCTACTCAAAAAAATTGTTATTTTTTTGAATATTTTACGGCTTATACAATACATTGATAACATTGATAGTGGTCGGGACAATAATTAAATTGATGTCACCGTTAATGATTATGAAATACTTGAATTAACACAAAAACAAAATTCTAACATGAGCATTTCTTTGCCGTCGCTATTCCAGTGAGGAAGACGACATCGTTTCTTTCTTCTTTGCATTTCAGACATGCATTTCAGTAGTGTTTTTCTTCATTCATTATTTTCTACTTCTCTGCAATTAATACCACACTAGTATAATAACAAAATATCCTATTCATTAAATTTGAAAATTGACTTCTCAATTAATTATATAATTAATTGTTCTACCTTATAGAACGAGTGCTTCTTATTTTATTGCAATTATATTGTCTTACCCTACAAAATTAGCATGCTTACAATTTAATTTATGGATAAACGCGAGAATATTCTCTTTACTTCAACTCATCGGACGTAAGTAGTTGGAATGTCATGTTGTGTCGTGTGTTTTGGCTTATCTATATGTAATGTATACTATTGTATTTCATTAAAGTCCTAACAATAAGACATGCTTGTTCTTTTTTCGAGTGAATTAATTTAGATAGCTGGATTCTAGCAGAAGGATTAAGACAAGGAGCGTCAAGGATGGAAATAGAAAGGGGTTATTCATTATGGTGATAACTGATAAGCAAGAAAAAAAAAACAAAGATGAGTATCAATGAAAGAAACAAGGAGAAGTACAAGAAAAACGGCTAAAACGGTGAGTGAGTGAGTGAGAGACATAGGAAAAGCCGATACGAGCGGCGTTGTCCATAATTTGGGTCGGCAACAAATCTCACCTTAATTACGAAGTTTACTCAATGAGAACCACTACCAGGGGTGAGATGGCCCCACCAACCTGCCACCTGGGTGGACACGTCTGTTCACTCATCTCATATGCTCCCAGCTGTTAAGTACATAGCAAGCAAAGCAACAGCTGCAGATCTCACGTGTCGTCTGAGGTGGATTGTTTACCACGCCAAATCGGTGCACCAATGGACACGTGTTGATTGATCTGTCTGCCAAGTGCCAAGATTGAGGGGCAAAAAAGATATCATAATGAGAAGACTAGCTACAATACTAATATTAATCGGGGTGTGGTGTGAAAGAGGATAGGATGTTGGGTAGGTCAGCGCGGCAGGCTTTAGTCATGCCATGTGACAATGCTCCATGAAAACATTAATCCTGCTTTTCCCTCTTTTTCTCTTTGCGTAGAGGCATGGTCTCACATTATTTAAATTTCAAAAATAAAATACTATAAAAAACCACAAGGACAAAATATCTTTTTTTAATTTGGCAAATTGCTAAATATATATATTTGACGCGCTTCATTCAACTTGGAAACCACAAAGAGGCAAGAGTTCAGAACAAGGCGTGCTCTGTGAGAGAGAGTCTATGACTGTTACACGCTCAGAAACGCATAGCGAAGGTGAAAGAGTTTGAAGTTCGTTATGGCGATTTGATCAAGAGTTTGCGCAATTCAAAAGCCACGCCCCGTTTTGGATCATAACACACTCTGATTTGTTTTTCTGGTTATCATCACAACTCACAAGGACGTGCTAGCTGTGTTTTTTGGTAGCTGAGACGCGGTTTTGGCTTCGGAAAACTCGCCGACGTCGTTTTTGGACACTCTTATTAAAACCCTCTTCCCTGTAGAGAGAAGCTATCTCTACTTTCACACGATCTCTCATTTTCCTGCAAAAGCAAAGCGATGGAGATCATGGACTGGCCTGCTTGTACGGATGAATACGAAAAGCTTTTGATACGGATGAGCACCCCAAGGTTTGTCTTCCTCACTTGTTTCTTCATTTCTTGCCATTATTTCCTTTTCCTTTTCCCTGCTCTGTTCCCCTTTAGTTGGCTGATTTGGTTCAAGTCTAACCCAATTTAGTGGATCATTGTTGTTTTTACATGATCTTCCTCTGCCCTAATTTGAAACCATTTGCTAAAATGTTATAGTTAATTTTCTTCCAGAGAAAGTCCTTTTTGTTAGACAAAAATATTTCTGCTGATAGCAACTACCACCGACTAAAACTCGTTCATGCATTTGGTTGTAATAATTCAGTTTTCTAATCTCTTTAAACAGCATTAGATTAGAACGTGACGAGTTTTAGAAAACACTAATTTTTCTTTATAAAATTTGAATGTGATTTGTCCACTGCCATTATTTTAACAATTTTTTGACTTTTCTTTTTCTTATCACGACTAGCTCCTGTGCTTCCAGAACCTACTCCATGTTCCCATTTTGCGTGTTTCAATCCGACATTTCAAACGTGAATTGGGGAAAAGTAATCTCACTGACTTTGACTTTTACAGGGTTGTCATTGACAATGCTGTTTGCTCCACAGCGACAGTGGTCAAGGTTGATAGTGCTAGAAGACATGGTATTCTATTAGATGCTGTACAAATTCTCACTGATCTCAATCTTTCAATTAAGAAGGCCTATATTTCCTCTGATGGCAAATGGTTCATGGATGGTAAGCTAATCTTCATTTTCCCTTTTCACCAATCAACTTCATTCCCAGTGAAATGAGTAACAATTCCTTAAACACTAACCTTTGCCTATTCAATGGACAGTTTTTCATGTCACTGATCAAAACGGAAACATGCTAACTGATGAGAGCGTTTTAAAATACATTGAACAGGTATTCCATTGCTTCTTCACAGTTATAAATTATTTATTTTCCCTGTGGTTACAATTAATTACGAGTTCTGATTCTTAGTTTTCGGTTTTATGTTATAACAGTCACTTGGGACCATTCATTATGCGAGAACCAATTGCTCAAATGGTCTCACTGCCCTGGAATTAACTGGAACGGATAGAGTTGGTCTTCTATCTGAGGTTTTTGCTGTGCTGGCTGATCTTCAATGTGATGTTGTTGAGGCTAAGGTTTGGACGCACAATGGCCGCATTGCCTCTTTAATCTATGTAAAGGACTGTGATTCTGGTTCCACTATTGAGGATTCCCAGAGAATTAACAACATTGAAGTGCGTTTAAGAAGTGTTTTGAAGGGAGACAATGACATTAGAAGTGCAAAAACTTCTGTCTCTTTGTCTGTCATGCACACGGAAAGAAGGCTTCACCAGATGATGTTCGCAGACCGTGATTACGAGAGGACCCCCATTCTCAAGTTTACCTCTGATAATGCTGTAGTGAATGTCCAAAATTGGGCTGAGAGGGGTTACTCAGTTGTCAATGTTCAATGCAAGGATCGATCCAAGCTATTGTTTGATGTGTTATGCAATTTGACAGACATGGAGTATATTGTATTTCATGCTACTATAAACACCAATGATGGACGAGCATACTTGGTAATTATTCAACCTCCTTAGTCCTTCCATGAAATGTAGTAGTATTTTTCTTTTACTTGCTTGGTTTATGCTGTAAACTAACTTTCTTTTTTCAATTTCTGATCTCAGGAGTTTTATATAAGACACAAGGATGGCACACCAATAAGCTCAGAACCCGAGCGTCATCGTGTGATTCAATGCTTAAAAGCTTCTGTGGAGAGAAGGGCATCTCAGGTATAAGCTTCCTTCATAGCATGTTTGGATCAATTTGTTTTTTCTATGAATCAAGTTTGACACTGAGAAGCTACTTATGAAGTGACCGAGACTAATCAATTGTTAATTGTTTGGTTATAGGGTGTTCGATTAGAGTTATGCACAGAAGACAAGCAAGGGCTTCTAGCAGAAGTGATGAGAACTTTCCGAGAGAATGGGCTGAATGTGACTCGGGCTGAGATATCCACTGAAGGGAAAGTGGCTACTAATGAGTTCTATGTAACGGATGCGATTGGAAACATTGTTGACCAAAAAGTAATCGAATCTGTTAGGCAGAGAATTGGGTCAAGCAATTTGGAAGTGAAAGAGGTACCGTTGATGTATCATCACAAGGCGGAGAGAGAGGATGATACAGTTGGAGTTGGTGGGGCAGTGTTGTGGTCTATTGGGAGCCTTGTGAGAAGGAATCTGATCAATTTGGGGCTGATCAAATCATGTTCTTAAAGATGATAGAGGGTGTGGAATGTTCTACTTCTATGCAACTTTAGTAGCTCATAATATTCTTTGCTTGAGGATTGGGTTTGTGTACATAAAGTTAAGGGTGGAATTTGGTGATAGTAGTTGTTCTAGTTGGTTTGGTAGGTGAAAGCGGATAGGTATATTATGTACAGCTGGTTGGCATTGGTTGTGAGATGAAATACAGAATTGGATTCTTGGTAGCAGAGAGACAGGGTTAGGTAGAGACACAACAAATTGGGTTCATTGTTCAGTTAGCAATTATTAGGTCATGTGTACATACCGTCTTTTTTTCAATGTCTGTCTATTATCAATACTAATATTAGCGTTGACTCTATTATCTTTTTTTTAAGTAAGCGTTGACTCAATTATCAATCTCGCGTTTCAACTCTTTTTTGGGCTCCATGTTCTGTCACTGCTAGATGTTATTGGATCTATTTTATAAGCATGTTCTAGAAGCCTGCTCGAAGACTAACAAAATTAATGCTTTGTTTGGTTGGGTGGAAAGAAAATGGAAGGAAGGAAAACACGGAAATCAATGAATGAATTTGGACTAGCTAAGTAACGGGATTTTTAACTGTATATTATTAATTATTTAGAAAATATTTAAATAACTAATTAATTGAGAAGTATTTGTTCCCAAACTAGGTTCTAAGTATTAAAAGTTGATGGATATATGGGTTAGGAAAGGAAAAGTTAAGGCATCACTACTGAAGGGTTGTAGTTTATTTTTTCGATGTGAAAAAAAACTAGTAACTATTTTTTCATCTCATCAAATTAGCAGTTTCAATGTACAACTTTTATTACATAAGAATGATTAATAGCGATAATGTGATAGCATATCAACGGCACGGCTTAGTGTGTGTTTGGTTTCAAATCTGGAGAGGCCAAACGTGGATCCAGAAATTCAAAAGCAACTATTTCTTGCTTTTATAAACGTGGATCGGGGCCAAACGTGGATCCTGAATGGGTTTTCCAAACACACACTCAATCATCTTGGCATCCTGCGGGAAGAAGATCGAGATCATGTTTGGAGCACATATTCTACCCAACTACACAAACATAACAAACACATCAAATCTTCACATTATTCAATGAGTGACATGAATATTGTTCATATGTGGTTATAAATATATGTTTATAATTTTTTTTTTCATTTTCTATTATCAACCTCAAGTGGTAAAAGCTAGGGGACATAAGGGTGGTGGTAAGAGCTAGGAGACATAAGAGTGGGGAGGGGAAGGTCCAGGGTTCAAATCTTGGAAGGGAACTTTAAAGGGATTTTCTAACTTACTAACAACTAACCACTAACATTTGCCTATAAAAAAAATCAACCTCATGTCTTCCCTTCACTTTTTATCATTCAGAACAATCCGACTCTATTTCCAACATCTCAGTCTCTACTCGTCTCTTTCTCTTTATCTCTAACTCAAACACCATTTTATTTTCCTTTCTGGGTTATGAAGAGCTGGGACTGGGACATATATGATAGATTTCTTTTTTGAAAAGACATATATGATAGATAGATATGGATATGATGGAGGGTTAAAAGATTCAATTATGCTTTACTTCAGAATTACGGATTTATTATACTAATTAATAAAATAGCCAGCCGGCAGGAATAACATTGCTTACAAATAAATATTTGGCACCTTCGAATATATTTATTCAACTTTCTTCTATGCACCAAAAAGTAAAAGAAAAATGATGTATTGAACCTGCCAGACCATTTGATTTATTTGAATTAGTGGAAAATACATTAGGTAGAATTATTTGTCTTTTTTATCACATTGAAAAGTGAAATACTGATTAATAAATATATAGGTGATGAAAATGAAAAAAAAAAACAAATATATTCCATCGATGGGTAATGTGAGTTGTGAATACCCACTCTACCTAATAATCTGTCATATAATCAGATTCGGATATTGCTTAGATAGAGTCGTAGAGATAAGTTTTAAAGGAGTTGAAAGGATATAGTATTTAATAACGTCATTCCGACCATTATCTTCAAAAGTTTTAGAGTATGATTTTAAATGTTTATAAAAACTTTGGTCTATATATATATATATATATATATATATATATATATATATATATATATATATATATAACTACTAACACAGCTCGTTTGGATACAACAAAAAAAACATTTGTTGAAGATTAGGACGATTGATTATAGACTCTTCAGGTAAATGGATTCGTGGATTCATACCTAACTATAGGGAGGCAACCAGCAGTCCATTCCTTGCAAAAGCTTTGGCTTTGAGGATGGTCTTTTACTAACTTGGGAGCGAGGTGTCCGGAAACTAATCTGCAATTCAAACTGTCAAGAACTTATGCAGATAGCAAGGGATCCTGCACAAGCAGTTCACCATGCTCATGAGTGGGTTCTAACGGAGATCCAAAACTTGTTGTCAAGAAATTGGCGAGTGGAGTTGAATTGGTGTTGTCGCGACGTGAACGCAGCAGCAGACTTGTTGGCAAAACAAGGCTCGTTACTCCCCATGGCTGATTACAGGTTATTGAAGACGTCATTTCAGGAGCTTGAAGTTCTTCTTCTCAAGGACGTTATTTGGATTAGTTAATTTCTTATTTTGTAAAAAAGTATTTTTTAGTAATTAAGCTTCAATAAACTTTAAATTAATATCCAAACAACGTCAAGTTTATTTTCCATTTTTCTTTGGCGGCAAGTTAGCCGCCTTTGACACTTATGAAGAAAGCAATGTATAGCATAATTCTCTTCTTTAAACTAAAATATGAATCTAAGGAATTGGTATTTACAAACATTATTTTTTAAACATATGTCGTTTTCCCTTGTAATAACAATACACCAATTTGGGGTGATTTATCTTACTAACAATAATCAACACACACCAAATTGCAGAACTAAGACTTTGATGTGTTCAAGTTTTGAGCAAGCAACACTATTGCAAGAATCTGCCATGTTCTTTAAAGATTGTACAGTTGAAATCTATCAGGCTTCTAGGAGATGAACAACGCAGTTGACTTTCTTGCTCGTCAAGCTTATAAAGAGATTATCTACGCGAGGTTTAGAGGAGTCCGCCATCTAATGTTATGACGTCCCTTTGTTTAGACGCTTTTGGGTAGTTTTGCTAATTCTTTTATTTTTCCTCATATAACGCAAAAAGGAGGACTTTGTTTGGGAGCTTTTAGGCGATGACAAAAGGAGATGAGGGAAGTGGAGGTAAGTTATCACCTCGCATTCGAACATTGGAAAGTCGTTTGTTGGAAAAATTAACAGATTTTACTGAACGAGAAAATCGGTCAAAGACAAAAAGAAAATACACTAGTAAAAATATAATCATTCATATGTCTTTTATTCATCAATTTAAGCTTTTGAAATAATTAATTTATGACATGATATTAGAGTCTCTATGACCAAGTAGTATAAGTTCAATTATTACCGCTCTTACATAAAAATAAAAAGTTAGATTTCAACATATGATTGGTAAACATTTGCATTGTGTATTATTCACGCTTAAATCTAAGTGTGTTTTTGTGTGAGAATGCGTGTTAGATATATAATTATTCATATATATGTTATTTTACTCATTAGAACTTAGACTTTTGAAATGATTAGTTTGTGAGTGACAACACTGAAGTTTCCATTTTGTCTCTTGAATCTCTAGATGCTCACACCAGTACTTAAAAAAAGTGTGAAGGAATATTTAGATGCCAAATGTTGGCATCTTCTTCCTTTGTAATTTTGGTTTGGGGTTTCATTTGCTTCATTGGGTGGTGATATCTATGGGATTAGATCCTTGAAATGTGTTCTTTTGTCTATATGTATTGAACATCCCTAAAAAGTATATTTTAATTTCTTCTATTAAAGCTAAAGTTTGTCTATTCATAGTCACGTTAATTTACATTTGTCAGTTAACGTTATGTTTGGTTCTTTCACAAGTATAATACATTTTCAAATATACATGCTATAAAAAACTATATGTGCTTCCAACCTATCGTACAACAAGAATAAGGAAGTGTCAGCAACTACAGATTTTATTATTCATTAATCGGGTATCCAAGGAAAACTATGATATCATATTAACTTTGGAGTAAGAACAAATGAAATTCATCTATAGGTTCATTTTACTTCTACTCCAATTAAGCATCCACTTCATGAGTTTTTGTGGTGAAACTGGAGTGTTAAAACATGAAAGGTTAGGTGAAACCTATTTGGACTGGAGTGAATATTGGGCTTGGCCTAAATCGTATCTGAAATGAGCCCATACTAGGACCCAAAATAATTAGCTTCTTTGTGTACTTTCGGCTTAATGCGCTTATCAAGTATGTAGAATAAAGTCAAAATGCAAAACTCATATCTTCTTCAGCGCCACCGCCACCGCCACCGCCGGCGGTTATCGATTTCTCGGCGGAGGAGCGCCAAAAGTGCAGCCACCTGGCTCAGTCAGCAAAGCCAGATTCCATGCGGAGTATATCGGTAAGGAAGAAAACTTATTTCTCTTTCTTTGTTAGGTGCGTTTCTCAGTCAGTGTTGTTTTTCTGTCTCGTTAGAATTAGGTTTTACCTTAAATTATTTATTAGCCATTGAATTCTTAGAGTACATTTGAGGATGCTGAACCTATGTCTCGTCAGAATTAGGTTTTACCTTATTCATTCATGTCTTGAACTTGATATGTGTGGTAGTCCTGAAAAAGTAACTTAGTATATGTTTGGAAACTTGTTCGAAAACCACGACGAAGCTTAGAATCTCCCTTTGTTATTTGTTATTGCTATCATATGATGCAGTTATGTGGTCATTCCTTTTTTGAAAACAAGGCTGACATGGATTGTTAGGACACTCACTCATCATTATTGCAAGCGTATCATTCATTGCTTGATGAATGTTATACTGAGAATGAAATGGTTAACTGATTGGAGTGAATGGTGGACTATATTAGAAGGAAATCTAATTTTCAATCCTCTAGCTAAAAACAATTGAGTTATGAATGGAAATAGTTAAAGCTTCATCTCGTATTTGTTGTTTTATAATTTGATGTTAGATTGGTTTACACACTTGATCAATATCTGGAAACTTGCTGCAAAAGTAGTTTTGATAGCACATTAATTTTTTCAAATCTATTATTCCCCTTTTACCATACTTCTTTTGGTGGAGTTAATTTTCCTATTCATTTTCCTTGCTTTTCTGCTTTATTTTTACTTTTGGTAAGCTCTCAGTTTGGTTAAGTGATCAAGAAAAATTATATTCCATGAGTGCCTTTTGATTTATGCCTTGCATTGAGTTGGATTGCTTGTGGAAGAGATCCAAGTAAAAGTTACCAAAAGAACTATTCTATAAAGGTTTTTGTTTGTTTGTTTGTATTATCATTAGCAAAAGAAATAAAATTGATGTACTATGTTCCGGATGCAGAGTTTTAAAATAGTTATTTGCAGATGACGGTAAAGAATCCTATAATCCTTTTTGATTATCTTATTAATTAGAAGTATATTGGCGGCATGGTAGTCAAAATCCAGATTTTAATCACTTAATCCTACGATATGCGATTACAATCCACCTGGGCGATTAAAATCACATCATCCTTTTTTGGCTAAATTGAAGCTTATTGCGATTATAAGTGTGATTACATGATTAAGCTCGGCCCATGTAATGTGGGTTTCTATGTTTCCTAAACGCGGCTCGATTTGCAAAACCCTAATTCTTTTTAGCTGCTGAGCCCCCTCACTCATGTTCACAAACCGCTTCTCTCCCCACTGCACCAGTGACGGCGCTCTGACTCAGTTTGACAAGGCTCCTCCACCGGAGATGAACCACTCTTCTCAAAGTCTGTTTGTGAAGCTTCTTTGTTCCCTGACACTTTTATTTTTGTAATTTATATATACACATGTATATTGGAATTTTGCTAAATCTTGCAATTAATCTTACAAATTAACACCCCTTTCCCGATTAAAGGCATTATCCCAATTTTTACTACCTTGATTGGTACTACTTGCATGAATTTAGAACATAATTCTAGATGATGCTTCTACTTCTTTAGATGGTAGTGTCTGAGGTCTAAATGCTCACATTCTTTGAATGAGGACTCGTTTTTGACGGTGAACTTCTCCATGGTCAATTATGACTTATTGAAAATTCTCTTTTATTTTTCCAGGTGAACGGGCTGCAGGCTCATTTATGTTTACTCCCCATATCATCAACATCAATTCTGGAGAGGTAAGCGTCAGTTATATCAATTAATGTTCTGAAATTCTATTAAGTAATGCAATATTCATGGAAGTTTTTGGTGGTGGCACCTATGTCTGATACTTTGAATGGGTAGAAGTACAACTTTAACTGAATTTTCTTGCAAGAATTATATTTATTTTCTGTTACTGTGATGACTAATAAAAAAGTCTACATGACTGAGAGCTACTTGTCTTGTGGTTGTCTTAGGATGTTTTTAGGAAGATAATGTTATTCTGTCAGCAAAGTCCGCGAGCTATATGCATTCACTCCGCAGAGGGACGCATATCAACTGTCACCATTTCCCATGTTGATTCTTCTGCTACAGTAACATACGAGGTGAAGCATTTATGAAATCTGATAGTATCATTTTCGTTAATTCAATGAACTCATGTGGAATATAGTTGCAGTGTGTTATTCATATGTTGTCTTTCTGTGTTTCTTTCAACCATGAACATCAAATGTCAGGCTCAGGTTTAAATAGGCTTTTAACCCATTTTGTAAACTTAAGTATCTTTTTATGCTATGATTGTTGGCGACTTGCAATTTGTTCCTCATATTATCTCTAGAGCAGATAGTAAATTTACAATTAATAGACATGCTTACTTTTGGTTTCTTTCATCCGTTTGTGCTTTTCCTCTTTTTTTGTTCTTGTTCTTTTTTGAACTTAAGATTTGCCCAAATGGCATTTTGTGTAGCATTTTCTATGAGCCTGAAAGGCATCTGGTCATAAAAATGATGATTGTATAGCTTTAATAAATTGTGTATGTGTACTGATTCTAGAATTATTTTGAACACCATATTGGACAGGGGTTCTTAATTAATTATCTACAATCTAGAGAACACCAGTGTTTCAGTGAAAACTGATTTCAGAAACTGATGTACACTCCTGATAGTGAATGATGTGTCAATTTGCATGTTAATTTGTGTTAAAAAAACTGCCAGGATAAATGTTTATCTTTTCGTCGTAGTATGCCATTCATTATTCGTTGCTTTGGTTTTGGTTACATTGCTTCTGCACTATTTCTTGAGCATTACCATTTCTGTTCTAAAACCGCTATTGTCCTTCAAAAGTGGAATTTTCATCTTTCTCATTGTTGTTTATTCAGGGATCATTTGAAATTATGGCATTATCTGGCGGATTCTTTCCACAAGAAAGTGTTGGCGGAACACTCATCCGATCTGGTCGGATGAACATTTCTTGTGGAATTTCAAAAGGCTGAATCTTTAAATAACAATATATGAGGTAAACAAAGTAGATTCAAACCTAAGATTTAGCAAATAATTCATATATGTTGGACAAAACTTGGATTGGTCTGATCTCATTTTCACCTTTAATTGAAAACACATTATCATTTTGTCGCTTGAATCTTTTGATGCCTACACCAGTAACTAAAAAAGTGTGAAGGATCTTTAGATGCCAACCGTTGGCATCTTCTTCTTTGTAGTTTTGGGGTTTCATTTGCTTCATTGGGTGATGATATCTATGGGATTGGATCCTTGAAATGTGTTCTTTTGTCTGTATGTATAGAGCATCCAAAAAAAACTATTTTAATTTCTTCTATTAAAGCTAAAGTTTGTCTTTTCATACTCACGTTAATTTACATTTGTTAGTTAACGTTATGTTTGGTTCTTTTAGAAGTATAAAACATTTTCAAATATACATGCTATAAAAAATTATATGTGCTTTCAACCTATAGTACAACAAGAATAAGGAAGTGTCGGCAACTACAGATTTTATTTTTCATTAATCGGGTATCCAAGGAAAACTATGATATCATATTAACTTTGGAGTAAGAACAAATGAAATTCATCTATAGGTTCATTTTACTTCTACTCCAATTAAGTTTCTGAGTTTTATTTTTTTTGGTTAAAACATGAAGGGATCCTATTTGGACTGGAGTGAATATTGGGCTTGGCCTAAATCAGCCCATGCGAGGACCCAAAATAGTTAGCTTCTTTGTGTACTATTCGGCTTAATTTGTAGAATGAAGTAAAATTCCATTGACCAAAAAAAAACGTAAAAATGCAATACCCATATCTTCTTCAGCGCCACCGCCGGCGGTTATCGATTTCTCGGCGGAGAAGCGGCGCCCCAAAGTGCAGCCACCTGGCTCAGTCAGCAAAGCCAGATTCGATGTGGAGAATATCGGTAAGGAAGAAAACCTATTTCTCTTTCTTTGTTAGGTGCGTTTCTGAATTGGAGGAAAACAATGTCTGTTGTTTTTCTATGAATTAGGTTTTGCCTTGTACTATAGCCATTGAATTCTGAGATTACATTTGAGAATGTGGAACCTATGGTTACTAATTGGTTGGATTGTCCTTAGCCTCTTATTCATTCATGTCTTGAACTTGATATGTGTGGTTGTCCTGGAAAAGTAACTTAGTGTATGTTTGGAAACTCGTTCGAAAACCACGGTGAAACTTAGAATATCCCTTTGTTATGTGTTGGTTGTTAATGCTGTTATTTTGACTTCCCCTTCTCTTTACTACTCTTTTTTTTTTGAAATACCCTTCTCTTTACTACTCATGATGCAGTTATGTGGTCATTCCATTTTTGATACACTTAACTATATAACAATGTATTATTAGGACACTCGTTATTATTGCAAGCGTATCATTCATTGCTTGATGAGTGTTAGACTGAGATTAAATTATTAAAATGGTTAACTGCTTGGAGTAATGGTGCACTATATTAGAAGGAAATCTACTTTTCAATCCTCTAGCTTAAAACAATTGAGTTATGAATGGAAATAGTTAAAGCTTCATCCCGTGTTTATTGTTTTATAATTTGATGTTAGATGGGTTTACACACTTGATCAATATCTGGAAACTTGCTGCAAAAGTAGTTTTTTGATAGCACATTAATTTTTTCAAATCTATTAATACTTTTTTTTTGGGGAGTTAATTTTCCTATTCAATTTGCTTGCTTTTCTGCTTTAGTTTAAGTTTTGGTAAGCTTTCAGTTTGGTCGAGTGATCAAGAAAAATTATATTCCATGAGTGGCTTTTGATTTATCCCTTGCATTGAGTTGGATAGCTTGTGGAAGACATCCAAGAAAAAGTTACCAAAAGAACTATTCTCTAAAGGATTTTTTTGTTTGTATTTTCAATAACAAAAGATATAAAATTGATGTACTATTTTCCGGACGCAGAATTTTAGAATAGTTATTTGCAGATGACTGTAACATTTTGTTATGTGAAAGATTATTTTGTTTTGCTATGACTACCTGATATAAAATAAGTGGTATTAAGTTTAAACTCCTTAACTGACGAGTTGTCTGCTGTCCTATACCAGAACAAAACCTATGTAAAGAATCCTATAATCACATTTATGATTATCTAGTTAATTAGATGTATATTGGTGGCATGGTAGTCAAAATCCCGATTTTAATCGCTTAATCCTACGATATGCGATTACAATCCACCTAGGCGATTAATATCAAATCATCCTTTTTTGGCTAAATTGAAGCTTATTGCGATTATAAGTGTGATTACATGAAGCTCGGCCCATGTAATGTGGGTTTAATACGTTTCCTAAACGCGGCCCGATTTGCGAAACCCCAATTCTTTTTAGCTGCCAAGCCCCCTCACTCATGTTCACAAACCCCTTCTCTCCCTACTGCACCAGTGACGACGCTCTGGCGCTGTTTGACAAGGCTCCTCCACCAGAGATGAACCTCGCTACTCGACGTCTGTTTGTGAAGCTTCTTTGTTCCCTGACACTTTTTTTTTGTTATTTATATATACACATGTATTGGAATTTTGCTAAATCTTACAATTAGTCTTACAAATTAACACCCCCTTCCTGATTAAAAGCATAATCCCGATTTTTACTACCTTGATTGGTGCTACTTGCATGAATCTACAACATAATTTTCTAGATGATGCTTCTACTTCTTTAGATCGTGGTGTTTGAGGTCTAAATGCTCACATTCTTTGAATGAGGACTCGTTATCATAGAACTGATTCTGTTCACTATTTCCATTTTGACAGTGAACTTCTTCATGGTCAATTATGATTTATTGAAAATTCTCTTTTATTTTTCCAGGTGTACGGGCTGAAGACTCATCTATGCTTACTCCACATCTCATCACCATCAATTCTGGAGAGGTAAGCGTCAGTTATATCAATTAATGTTCTGAAATTCTATTAAGTAATGCAATATTCATGGCTAGATAATTACCAAGTTTTTGGTGGTGGCACCTATATCTGATATTTTGAATGGGTAGAAGCACAACTTTAACCGAATTTTCTTGCAAGAATTATATTTATTTTCTTCGTTACTGTGATGACTAATTAAAAAGTATATATGATTGAGAGCTACTTGTCTTGTGGTTGTCTTAGGATGTTTTTAGGGAGATAATGGTATTCTCTCAGCAAACTCCGCGAGATATATGCATTCTCTCTGCAGTGGGACACATATCAACTGTCACCCTTAACCAGCCTGGTTCTTCTGCTAGGACAGTAACCCATGAGGTGAAGCATTTATGTAATCTGATAGTATCATTTCTCGTTAATTCAATGAACTCATGTGGAATATAATTGCAGCGTGTTATTCATTTGTTCTTTTTTCTGTGTTTCTTTCAACCATGAGCATCAAATGTCAGCCTCAGGTTTAAATAGGCTCTAACCCATTTTTTAATCTTGAGTATCTTTTTATGCTGTTTTTGTTGGCGACTTGCAATTTGTTACTCATAACTCGTATTATCACTAGAGCAGATAGTAAATTTACTTGAATATATTCCTAGCATGAAGTTATTGTTAGTGTCTAAATGCTGATACGTGATGTAACTAATGAAAGGAATAATAGACATGCTTACGTTTGTTTTCTTTTATCCATTTGTGCTATTGTGCTTTTCCTCTCTTTTTGTTCTTATTCTTTTTTGAACTTAAGATTTGCCCAAATGGCATTTTGTGTAGCATTTACTATGAACCTGAAAGGCATCTAGCCATAAAAACAATGATTGTATACCTTCAATAAATTGTGTATGTGTACTGATTCTAGAATTATTTTTAACACCATATTGGACAGGGTTCTTTATTAATTATGTACAATCTAGAGGACACCAGTGTTTCAATAAAAACTAATTTCAGAAACTGATGTACATTCCTGATCGCTCTGCTCAAAACACTACATCAATTGAGTAGGATTGTATGTGGTCCGGTCAAATGCACTTTTATGAATGATGTGTCAATTTACATGTTAATTTGTGCTAAAAAAACTGCCAGGATAAATGTTTATCTTTTCGTACATAGTATTCACTTCATTATTTGTTGCTTTGGTTTTGGATTCATTGCTTCTGCTATGTGCTTTATATTTAAAAAAAAAATACCTGCTACCGAAGTCTGCACTATTTATTGAGCATTACCATTTCTGTTCTAAAACCACTTTTGTCCTTCAGAAGTGGAATTTTCATCTTTCTCATTGTCGTTTCTTCAGGGACAGTTTAGGATTCTATCATTATCAGGCCATTTCTGTCCACATGAAAGTGGTGGGGAAACACTTGGCCGTTCTGGCAACATGAGCATTGTTTTTGCAAGTCCAGATGGACGTGTTGCAGGTGGTACATTAGCTGGTATGTTGGTGGCTGCAACTCCCGTGCAGGTAGATACATTACAAATTTATTGCCTTTTCCTATTTTTCACGGGGCAGGGATTAGTTAGTCTATAATCTAACCTGTAAAGGGCTAATGTGCTTTTCGCATTCTAAAAATACCAATTAGAGGGATGCTTATGTAGTTATCCAGAATGAGTCAAGTTGATGATCCAGTTGTTATGAATCATTTAAGTGTATACAAGGTGAAAAACATAATGGTTTTGTATTATATTTCTAACATGCCATTTCACGCAAGAGTGCATTTGGCTTGAACCGTGAACAATACATAGATCCACCTCCATCGTGCTGAAATTTAACTTCATTACTTGAATAATTCGGTAACAAAGATGAAACTTTAGCCTACTTAATCATAGATGCTCTTATTCTTATATCATGCAATGAATGAACTAACTATCCCTAAAACTTAAGCTATCGGGTAAAGACATATGAATGATTTTATATTATGTCTCTAAAACCAGTGTGCAGTGACATGTATTAGCAATGATTAGTTAATTACTGTTTGGTGACAAGTTAATCACTCTTTTCCAATGGGTTGATATGTATCAGGTGATTGTAGGCAGTTTTGTGCCATATGAGATAAGATCAAGACCAACTGCAGCTGTTCCTGTGTCTGCTATTCCAATGTCTAATCTCCGTTGAGATAATTGGTCTGCAATGACAGCAATGGCGGATGCTTAATGGGTCGCTTCGAAACATTTGCACTTATAATGAAGACTTTTTCAAAAGATTATTTAGTTAAAAATAAAATGGATTATTTAAAATGTCTTGTTAGTTTATTTAAATAAATATAATTTATGTAACATTATTTTTATTATGATTGTTTATTATGATGTACTAAAATCATATTTCAAGGTTTAGGTTTACTGGGGTGTGAAAGCAGGCATGGCCCGCGGGTTCAACCCGCAAACCCTGCCCTGCCCCGCAAACATGGCGGGACTGGCCAGCACGCAGTTTTCTCATTTATTATATATTTTTGAAATATTGTAGCACGAATCATGGGATGGGTATTCATAGATATCATTATAAAAAGGTTTATAGTTTTCTCTTTCTTTAAAATCAATTTTTTTTTTGAAATATTGAATATTGGATTACCACGGTTAAATTATGGTTTGGATATCCAATATTTTGGCTCAAGTTAAACTTTAAGACATTTGATCTTATTTGATAAATGAACATTTGCAGGTGAAATTATTTGCTATATTGGCTTTTCAACAGATTAGTAAGGTTAGGTATATAATTAGTAGATAAATTTTGTAAAGAATTTTATTAATTAAATCTGTGAGTTGATTAGTGAAAATGATGACAAATTGATTTATTGTGTAAGTATGAGAATTGAGAAATAACCACGGAATTGTTAAAGCATGAAGGTGAGATCCTCTTTGGACCGGAGTGAGTATGGTGCTCGGCCTAAATGTAATAATATGCTTATGATTGTAAATGACAGGCCTTTTATTCAACATATATTTGGTACATCTGAAATCAGCCAAGGACCCAAAATAACTAGCTTCTCAGTGTACTCTTTGGCCTACATGTGATAGTATGTTTGTCAAGTTTGTAGATCATGCCAAAAATGGGATGATACCTAACATCTTCAACAGACTTCTCAAGAACAATTAAGGTCTAATCCTGTTTCTAATTCTACATGGATTACAACGACAGTACCAGTTCAATTTTCCTTAAAAAGACATTTTGTTCGTTGATCCCTCTTCTCTCTTTTATCTGAAAAAGATCAAATAAACATTGCTCAACTCGTTGATTTATCCTAGAGAGTACACAACTGATTCCAATGGCAATGGTTGTATTTTGTGGCATTGGAAAATAGACTTGTCAGAAAAATATGTATTCTACATGCTCTTCTAAACAATTTCAATATGTATGAATACATTGCTTGTACATTAGCAAAAAAAACAAATCCCTCATTAGTTACAAGTTCCTCCTCTATATGCTTTTAGTCATGCAGGAAGACGTGAGTTAAATAAGCACAAAAACTCCAGGATATGAAACTGCTTGCGGTACAATGATACATATATCTTACAGTCCAACATTCAAAACAAGCCTGAAACTCACCCCTAAAGTGCAGTTGAACATGTTAGTGCATGTTTGTTTTGGCGTTAGCGCAAACATGATTTCACATATCTAAAAGGCACCACCAATGGAGAAGTTAGATTTTGCCAAGTTGAGTTTAATGTAGACCGGAAAAGCAGGATTTTGACACATTGGCTTCAACGTGGATCCCACGTTGAGTTTAACGGAAATCCAAACACATTATTGTGTCATGTACGAGAAGTAATTAACTAGCTCTACCACAGCTGTTTGGGAATTTGCTGCACTGGTTACTTCCAGAAAAGGACTCCCCAAAAGAAGCAATCCATAATTAATCATCATGGTCATCCATTGATGTATAGATCATCCTACAGCAAAAAGAACTTTTTAAGAATGAAAACATCTATTATTTTATGAAATCCGTAAAAGTGACTGGACTATTCCTCATTTTAAAAAGAACGTACCAAATTACAGAGAGGAAAAGGGTGATAACAATATAGAAGAGCTTCACAAGCCGTTGCTTCTTCTCCCAAGAGAGCTGGTTAAATATCTCAGTAACATCAACCAAATGCTTTCTTTGTATATACCTGATCAAGATGTCAAGCATTATTATTATTAAGATCAATTAGCAGTACCGTATTAAGAAAAATCCAGCTCATTAAGATGTCAAGCATTATTATTGCAAAAGTAAAAAAAAAACGCATTCCCTTGAACTAGAAAACAGCATCTACCAAGCAAAGGATAACTAGTAATAAACAGAAATGCCTATAATAGGGGCTTCCACGAGTGAGAGAAACAAAAGCTATCAGACTATTCTGATGAGAAACTTCTCCTGAACTTTTCAATAGTTTCAGCTAGTAACAAGAAACACAATAACGAAAGTGTGTATAAGCGCATATGTATTGTTTGGTTTGACCTGAGGCTCCATCAAGTTAACCAAACCATATATTTTTGGCTTAAACAAACCAGGTCAAACCATACAGGGGCGAAAACTGCACAAAACTTCAATATTGTAAAAATAAAAAAATAATAATTTGGTTGGTTCTCTGGACATTCCTACACTAGAACTAAATTGCAGAAGAATTCAAAGACCCTATATTCAAACTCTCTTCTCCCACCCAAACTACAGCACAAGCAGGTTTTCTGGAAACAAAATATCTAATAATCAGCATACAAATTGTACCCTAATTAGAATCTCTCCATGAATAGAAAAACCAAAACATATGTTACTGCTATCAAATAGTAGAGACTTGTTACCATCAACAAATTACTCTTTTGCTAGCTAGGCAGTCACACTAAAGCTCTCTTGAAAAATGCAAAAGACTCTAAATTCAAAGTTGAAACTCAAGTAACCTCCTCACTCTCAAACTAGCCTGCAAAGCAAGCCACCTAGAGATTTCTTCTGAACAAAAGATATATAAGAATCCTAATCATTAAGAAGCAACAAACTTGCCTAACCTATTTAATAGATTAGATAGAAAACTTACATTCGAACGTTGTAGCAGAGATATGGAACACAGAACAATGACATGACCCAATGCCCAGTAATAAGGTAGAAGCAGCTGAGGAAACCTTGTATAATATATTCAGGCAAGACCACGGTATTTATTTGAGATGAGAAGTCATAAGGATTAATATAATCAAATTCCAGGTCTGCCAGGCACATTAGCTGCAACAAATGTTGAAACACAAGTAACTAGTTCATCAATCATCATAGCAATCCTTGAGAAATTCCAATAAGTAATACAACTCCTCAGGATATAAATTCAGAAAACCAGATAAAGCTAACTAGCAATGAATGATGGATCATGTTTTGAAAGAAACTCATCAAATTGAATTTGAATTCATCCACCCTGTTAAATCACATTCACACCACCAAACCCTAACTAGCAATAATGAATCATGAGAATTAGGGTGTGTGTACCTGGTAGGTGACGAGGACGAGTAAGGCAATGAGAAGGAAGAAGGAGATGAGCCAGATGAATAGATCAGCCATGCTCTGTCTCCCTCTCCCTTTCTCTTACCTTCCTACTTTGACTTTCCAAATTCACAATTACACAGAGAAAGAGAAGAACATAGTAGTCGCACGTGCGAAGCGCGCACCACACGCTTTAGTCCAGATATCAACGCAAGACCGCTAACAAGGACAGACCCGGATTCTCTGGAGTTGGACTTCAACTGCATGTCATGTCCCTGCAGTTAAATTTAATGGTCTAGATTTCATGCGATTCAAAAATTCACTGCACAGGATCTAAACAGTTGGATACGAACATGATTACATGAACCCCTACTTTTATTTAGTTAAAATTACAGTTGGAGTACTAGTTACTAAACTCGGAAAAATATTTTAAATGTAGTATATTATAATAATTTTAGTTTTTTTTCTTCATAGGCTCAAATGGCTACAAAACCCCCCACATAGTTATGGTCGAGCCATAAGATACATCACTAAATGAATGTTGTGTTAGTGAGGCATGAGACCCTAAGCAAAACTTAAACTCATCTAAACAGCTAGTCGAGCAAATGTAAAGCTCATGAAGTTGATGATTAAAAAACCGCTTAAATAAATTTTCATATCGTAAACTACTTACAATGAATGACAATACAAATGTTAAAACATTTACGTACACTCATGTTTGAATTTTAAATATAAGTTTGATTATTTTGTAACAAGTATTGTTCATTTGTTTACATATTATTCTTCTAAAACTTTAAAATATTTTTTATGATTCTTAGTTGAATTGAGAGTCGAAGTGACTTTTACAAGTATATTTCCTATCGTCAATGTATACAACCTTAAGACACTCTAAGCCTCAATTTGTATACGGCGATAGTAGAAGACTTCGAATCTAAATTTTTAAAAGAACAATTTTAATATAAATACAAATGTATATTATAATAATAATTTGGGAGATTCCTACCTACATAATGTATTTTTTAGCCTTGAGTGAATTAATCTAATGACTATCAGCTGTTGGAATACACTGATAAACAAAATTATTATAATTTATATTAGGTCTAGCTCAAAAAAAAAAAAAAAGTAGTTCAGGAGTGAAAATTGTTATACTTTGAACATAGGTGAGACTTACTATTAAATTTTAATTTGTTGCATACAAAATGTATTAGTTATAATTATTTTTTTAGGAAATAGTTATAAAGATTTATACACAACAAATAAAACAATAATTGTGTATACCAACCAAGCGGGTGGGTATTGAATATTGATAGTTGTTTAACATTTCATCCATATTAGAAGTGATTTTAGGGGACTCAATTTTCAATTTTGTGAATGAAAAAACCACTATATCACTTAATGAGTTGGTCGTAAAGCACAAGATTTGTCTCATGACCACCGGCCGTGAGAATAGCTCGACAAAAATAATTTTCCTTTATTCTTTCACATTCTTTATGAGTAATGATTCATTCACACCTCACTTTCTTTTCCATCTCATTTTTCTTCTTATCTCTCTGAGTTTCTTGTCACATCTCATATCATATCAATCATTTCTCTTCCTATTTACCCAAGGCGGAGGTGGATAACATTTGTAAACCAAACATTATTTCATTCCCTAATACCAAACAACATAAAAATCATTTCAATTATCAAACTACTTTCACAACCAAACACAAATTTAAGTTGTTATTGTGAGGGCCTAAAATTTTCTCATTGGGTGTGTTATTTTGCTTATTCAAACTGTGATAAAACCTGCTGAACCATAAAAACTGTAATGGGATTTTCCATGACAACTACACTATCAATGAAACTATTGTTTTTCCATTTCTTTGTCCTCCTCTGTTTTCAATCCATCAACAGAGGATGCATAAATATATCCTATTCATCTCAACAACAAATAATGTTCATACATCAAAATTCAAAATATATAGGAAACGATATTTCTTGGATACAACAAGGAGGCCGGGATTTGATCACGCACCACGACCCTGAATAGGTGGATATGGAAATGCAGAATCAACTGCGAGACACTTGGAGCAGAGAAAGAAATTCCTTGACCCCAGATTCTTCAACTTCTCACATTGCTTCAAACCTGCAACATTTCAATTCTTAATAGGCTAGGCATAATTGCAAAACCAGTAGCAGAAATTGTAACAAACAAGGTCAAAAGAAATGAAAAAAAAAAAAACAGAGAAACAGAGTAAAATATATATATATACCTTGGAGAGTGTAAGGGGAGTAGTGAAGGTCATAGCGATTTGGATCTGATTCCTTCAAGAGGGGCCTTCTTTTCTCCCTGTCATAAACTTCCAATGCCGCCTTTATCAAATCAGCGGCGGTGTTTTCCGGCGACATCAGGACCTGTATGGCGCCCAAGCTGTTCTCGACGGTCACGTTCACTAGAACCTTCGTTGGCTGAAGAGAGTCATTAGAAGTGGCTTTCATGGCTGGATTCCGAGAATTGGAAGCGGAACCACCCATTTCTCAGACTGTGGAGAAAGCATGTGGGTGGTGATGATGATAGGAGGGAGAATAGAGATACTGAAGAAGAAGAAGAAGAGTCCGTGAGGGAACGGGACGCATGACCAATCATTCATTCAGGGCTTGATTCTGCGTGGGCCGGGCTTAAATGGGCAAGGGAAGCTTCTTGGAAAGTGCTAGAGTTTTGTTTGGATTTAAGGAAAAATGAATGAATGAAATAAGACCCCATGTCTTCCTCAAGTGTGGCCTAACATTTATCTTGAGATGTTCCTTTGATTGCCTCCCGTATCCTTTCACAACAATTATTTTGTTTCTAAAGGTTTGTTTAAATCATTTACTTTAAATATGAGGTAAATTTATCCTTATTTTAAGTGGTGTAATAATAGTCTAACATGTGACTGAGTCGTAATTTACTAAAACAAATGTCAAAATATTATTGGACCACCTAAAATTATGATGATTTTACATCATAGTTATTTACACAAGCTTTCAGTTTTAGGTTTAGGACGAGGTGGGTTGGGTGACTCAACTCACTAACCCGCCCAAGCTACCAGACTTAAACTACCAACCATTCGGGTAAATGATAAATTTGGCCGGGCCAAACCACATATCATATTGTCTATGATTTTAAAGTGTTTGGACGTGTTTTGGTGAGTGGCCTCGTGAATCAACCCGAAAAGAATTGCTTCTTATTGTTTTCACATCATATTTATATGATTTTATAGTATTTTTACTTTAATATGATTTTATGTGATTTTTAAGTGTTTATACTTTAATATTATGGTCGGCCAAATCGGGGCGGTGTAGGCTGACTTTCTTGACACACTCATTAGCGAGTCAACCAATACTGATCCACTTATGGTGGGTTGCAATCAGGGCGTAGTGACTCGTTCCACTTTATCATCTATCAATTCGAATTAACCCATAGTTCTATACCAAACCAGTTGAAAGTAGTGTTTGTCTTTAAGAAAGAGAGTTGTTACAATTGAAAGGTGAGGTTCATGCGAGGAAAGACTTACAATGAACATACTAGTTACCTAGAGACAAGGGGGGTAATAAGCGACTAAGAGAGAGAATTGAAAATAAGTACAATCCCAAAGATTCTTGATAACTCAACATTTCAAACTAATGTTGAATCAAGAGGCAATTCATGGAATTTAAACATCTTAGTAACCGTGGGAAAGAAAGTAAAAGAATTCTCATAGTAGTGTCAAGTGAGACGAGAGCATCCTAATCCATAAAAATAGGGTTGTGAAAGAGTACAAGTTTCGTGCTACTAGACAAAGTGGTATAGTGTTGCACCCTAAATGGAGTAAAGTGCCACTAGCTCTTCCTTAAGTAATATTGGGTTGAATGACTATTAGTAAAGTAGCATTGTGATATAGAATGGTGAAAAGCACATAATAACGAAGTGAAATAAAACATGAAGTCATAAGCTCCCAATCAGTGATAGGAGCTCAGTCTGGGGGGCTCAGACCGCATGCCTATGGAAGAATGGACTGGCAAGTCAAAAGTAATTGCTTGATTGAGGGAAGCCAATATAATTAATACTCGCGAACAATAGTCTTCATAAGGTAATTGTCAATCCGAAATTAGGTGTTCATTCTCTCAAAAGCAAAGAATAACTTGCAATCTTTCGTGCCGGGTACGTGTTAATTGGTTACAAGTTAGAGTTTAAAAAGTTAGAAAAGAGTGCACATCTCAGGAATTACTAGACCAAACTTGAGTATCATAGTAATCATTTCCAAACAAAATAATATAGTATTCACACGAAAATTGAATAAACATTGTAGAGCAAATTGAAATTGAAAGAGTAAACATTATGAGTTGAAAAGCAACAGATAAAAACGGTTGCTGCTTTCACGTGTGAAGGAGGTTTTGGATCCTTTGTCATTGTTCACAAACGGAAATCTTCCATAGCCTGCGAGCTCTTCTGATAATTTTGCTAATCTTTCGGGCAATCAAAGACTGGAGTAACATTGGAGGAGTTGCAAAGGGCGGCGAAGCAGGGTTACGTGTGACTAATTCCGATTGAGAAGTTGATGCAGCAGCATTACTCTTCTGCAGATAAAAGCTTCTACTACTTACATCCCCAATTAATTCTGATTTATCTAAACCTGGCAAGTTAAAAAGATATGTGCTCAATCAATAATATTGAATTACCCCCGCCCCTAGCCGATCGCAGTAGTTAAAGTAGTTGTTTAAACCCCTTAGTAAAAAGTTTGATCTCGAAATTGCGAGATCAATTTAGTAAAAAAAGAAAATAATCTGTCAAATGTAAGACTAAAATTTTTTCACTTACTTTGAACACTGAAATAGGAGCAGTGCAATTGGAATGAAGATGCCACGTTAGGATCGATCTCGGGGCTTCTTCCTTCTTCTCTGTATTTATCCACCACACGCCTTATTGTGTCTTCCACTGTTGACCCCAACTTTACCAAGATTCGGACTGGTCCTGAACTTCCTTCAACTGTAACATTAACCACCACCTTAGCTTCCTTGTCGTACTCCTTTATCTGAACACAAAACATCACCAACAAGAACAGGCAATTTCTGAGTACAGAGAGCACAA
This sequence comes from Lotus japonicus, assembly GCF_012489685.1. Taxonomy (NCBI): domain Eukaryota; kingdom Viridiplantae; phylum Streptophyta; class Magnoliopsida; order Fabales; family Fabaceae; genus Lotus; species Lotus japonicus. Next base: position 92,480,561 of record NC_080042.1, on the reverse strand, counting down.
AGCAATACAGAGCAGTCAATTGTAGCTAATGTTATTTTTTGCTGATCAAGTTTATTACTCTAGTAATTGGTTACAAGTTACAACTGATACATACTACGTATTTGTACCTAAAAATTAAATTACCAATTCTTTGTTACGTAACCTGGATGATAAAAAGACTCACATTCACATGCACATGGCATGACAAATTAATCAAACATCAAAATTAGGTTGTTTGTGATATTAAAGGATATAAAATGAAAATTATCTATGCTTGCTTGGTCTAGCTAACAAAATAGTAGTAACACCATTGAAAATATAGATATATATAAATTTGCACACACTACCGCCTATCAAATGTCAACCATAACTTAAAAAAATTATCTCATCCTGTCTGATTGTCCATCCCTTTTCTAACTTTCAGAATATTAAAAGTATAATTTATGGTCAAAGTTTTTAAGAATAATTTCAGTCTGTAAAGGCATGCATCATGACATAAAGAGGTCAATTATACCAAACTTCCACTCTTGGTTTACGGCATCTCTAATTTCCATTGCTTCAAAATTAAAGAAACCTAACATTAGTTTTAATTACAGTTTTCTATCCGTAGAAAGGAAGCAAGGAAACCGGTTTTATGCAGAATCGCAAGGCATCAAAAGAATTGAAAATTATCTTTAACAAAAACAATGAAATTAAAAAATCATCTCTGATCTTCTCTCAAAATTCAGGATATTGATTTCAAATTAATTGAGCCATCTATACTCTGGTGCCTTGAACAGTTGAACTTTACATATATATATAGCAGATTAAAGAGTTGCACATGTCGCGGTTGGGAAAAGTAATATACATAAAATTAGTTAACATAACTATAATAAAAAACATGTCTAAACTCAACTAACCTGGTTAGTGCAAATCTTTGGAGAGGAAGCAAAGAGAGAAGGGGAAGATAGAAAAGCATCTGAAAACGTTTGAGGACGGAAAAGCGTCTCTCCTCTCCTCATTGAAAGGTTACCCATATCATCAGCATCGAAATCAATATCATCCCCCTGTGGAAGCAGAGGCGCTGATGAGCAACGCTTCAAGATATTGACAGGCTTTGACTTACTCTTCGTCCTACGACGGGGTGACGGTGACGGATGCGGCGGTTTATTACTCCTCCGGGACGTGATCACCGGCGATCTTGGCCTTCGCGACATAGAAGTTTATGTGGTTGATGGATGGTGTGAAACTGTGAATATAATATAATAGGATGAGAAGTGAGAATGGTAGTTAATATTGTAGCAGCTCCATTGCACCTTTCATTTCAAAGTTCCTTTATTTTTAATTCACGTGTTAATGTATTGAGGTGATGTTTGTGCCATCTTTGAGAGAAAAAAAAAACAAGGCCACGTGTGGGGCCGCAGTCCATCCACTTGAAATATGGGGATTGCTATTCTTTTTTCCTTTCCCTCTTCTATATGCTTTCATAGATTCGGACAAGAAACGTCAGGAGCCGGCCACCCACACATATATTTTGTATATAGTTTTAATCAACAGAAAGTTTGTAAATATTCACTTTCTTTACTGTGCTATAAGGATTCAGTTTTTAGTTATGTTAATAGTTACACTTACATGTATGGACAAAAAAAGTTTTATTACGAATATGAATATGTGTGATATCTGTTATGTAAAATGATTTGTAGACATCTGCATAGTGCAGACATCCAACAAACATTCAAGATTAATAAGATTGAATTAGTTTTAGAATGGTATAATTATAATATTGCCATAACCCATACTCTTTCGGTGTTCACCTACGAGGAGTTGAGCTCCTCCACCAACCAATTAGACACCAAATACAAGATCGACAACGTCAGGTTCCACTCTGTATACTTGGGTCATCTCGTCGATGAAAGGCTTACGGTGGCAACGGCGTTCTCAACCAAATCATTCTACAAAGAGATTTTGATCCTCTCCTCCATCAACAATCCGAACCTCGCGAAGCTCCACAACTACACAACGACCTGAGATATGGCTTCCCCTGATCTACGCAACTATGTCCTAAATGACACCTTAACTGGATCACCTCCATGGTCAGATGTTTCTCTTGCATTTCGAAGAATCTATAACCTTGCTAGTGAGAATAGAAGGTAGGGATCGAAAGAGGAGGAGCGTGCGAGAGGGAGGGAGAAAGAGGACTAAGGAGGGTGGGAGGGAAAGAAAGAGTAATTATCGAGTAAAAAATATCATTTGATCCATGGTGGACTACAATATTAAGTAATGTTACTCGTTACGAACTAGTGTTGGACGAAATACGAGAATGTTAATCTATCATGTTTTAGGAAAAAGTCAAAACAAATTAAAATATAAGATATAATTTGTAAAAAAAAATTTACGGCTACTGTTAGCTCCTTGTGTTTCGTTGTAAAAAGTATTCAAATTAACAATCAGTACTCAAATATTAATGTTTTACCCTAGTCTCACCTGCTATAATATAGCATGTTAAGGATAAGTGTTTGTGGAAATGTAATCTCACTAGGTCTACTTATGGATTGAAACCTCATATATTATGCTTTATCAAATATAAATAAGTCATGATATCAACAAGCCCGTCTAGCTCAGTTGGTAGAGCGCAAGGCTCTTAACCTTGTGGTCGTGGGTTCGAGCCCCACGGTGGGCGATTTGTTTTTCATTTGAATTTTTTCAACCATTTTGACTTGTAAAGTTTTTTTTTTTTGGGTCGAATTTTAACTTGTAAAGTGAAACCATCCTTGAAGACATTGGGCTAGCCCAGTGTACTTTTAATGGGCTTCAATTTATTTTATGCTGAGCATAAATTGAATATTTCAGTTGTGACTTCGACCAAAAAAACATTTCAGTTGTGACAAAAATATTATGCCCACTTCGACAAAAAGAAATAAAACATAAATTGTAGATTCTTTTATAAAAAATATGCGTCTCAAAATCTTTTTTTATGTTGACAAAAAAATCTTTTTCACAAATTGCATGAATTCCCAGTTGAAGGCGTACAATTATATTTTAATCTATATACATATTTACTTTATTATATGTTTATCAATATCATGCTTAGTAGTTTCAAAAAAAAAAATCAATATCATGCTTAGTTATGGTTTCTAGCCATTTTTGTGATAAATTCAGGCTTTTATCTGTATTATTCATTGCTATTGTGATGCTAACAAATGGTAGAAGAGAAACACATTGTTGGGTTAAAAATTCCAAGGAAAATAGTGTTAAAATTGTTAAGAAAATAGTAAAAGGTTATAGATTCAAGAAATTAAATTACACATGCCTCTGTCTTGATCTGTAATTTCATTTTGTTCGTGCTGATAACGTGTTAAGAAAATAGTAAAAGGGAGAGGAGAGAAGAGTGAATGCATGAGTGAAACAAGTAAATTGTGGAATTGAAGATGTTTGATGCTTTATTCATCATCCTTTATTTATAGCATCAAGGTCTACAAGTGAGATAAAGAGATATGGGCTTGACCCATTTGCCCATGGTGATCATCTATTCACAACAAAAATTATATTATTGGATTATACACTGAGAATAATCTACTTATTATCCCACTCATCTTCTTACTTAGTATAAATTGGGCCCGTCAATTTTGTGTGTTTGTTCATCAGGCCAGCTATTTCTAATACCATAGCAGGTTGCATTTTTCCAAAGTTTTCAGGAATTTGTTGGCCCATTTTCTTGCTTTTTCACCTACCGCTTTTATAAAGTCGGTGAAATTGAAATTGAGTTTTCTCATACTTTATCTCTTTCTTTTGGAAGGCATAATTAGAAATATTTGCTTCTGAATATTTTGCCGTACCCGTGGTTTTGATTCTTTGGTAATAATGGGGACCCCAAGCTTCTTATGTATCCTCACCTTGTTGTCGAACATCATTTTCTTTGCTTATCCATTTTTGGTATTTTGGCTAATGAGGGTGAAAACTTACCTATATCATGTTGTGACTTATTCTATTCTTTTTAATGTGGATACGAGCTTGCTCAAACCTTGAATCATCTCCTTTTAGTGTGTATTTAGCTTGCTTGTATATCAAGTCATTAAAAAGAAGAAATCAAAATGGGTGAGAAGAAAGGGATGAAGCAATGTGCATAGTGGAGATTGTCACAAGTGAAATGTTCACTTGATGAAATGCAAGATGATTTCCTAAGAGAAACTAGAGTGATGTCCATTAGCTTACAAGTGTTTATATAAACTTAATATCATTCATATATGATCCAAATACGGAGAGCAAGCTCCTTATAAACATGGTGAAGGATTGTCACAAATGAAGTGTTTACTTATGAAATGCAAGATATTTTATAAGAGAAACTAATTATTCGCTTCAACGCCATCTTTTATTATAATCACTAATAGGACCTTTTCGAGCTCAAGCAAATACCATATATATTCGTTTTGAAAGACTTTCAATTCAAGTGGTTGGTCTTTCTCTTAAAGTTATGTTGAATTGTTTCATATATGGTTTACAATTGAGAATCATCAATTCTATGAACTTATTCAATTTCCAAGTCACTGAATTGACAAAATTAAATGAGTAAAAACCCAAACTATTGTAAACCTAGCTAGCTCTTACCCTTATACTCCCACACTTACTACAAGTACAACCACAAATACATTCACATTCTTCTCATAGTCATACCTATGGTTGACTAGAAAAGATCCTGATCGACATCCTCCACAACATTCTCTACAACCAGTGGAGTTTCTATGGTCGTCGTCTCTCCCCAAGACTCCCGTTTTATCTTTGTCTTTTTCATGCTCCAAATTAACTGATCGTTCATCTTATACATATAATGCAATACAATATTTTACAAAGACTTTCAGCATATTCTCCATAATAAACAACACAATTAAACATTTATCAAACAAGATAATACTTAAAAAAATACATCATACTTGACTTAGGTGTTTGTTCATTACATTATTGTTTATTTTTCATTATTTCCACATGAATAAGTTACAATATAAAAGCCCTGTCATGAAAAAATCCTTTATTTATCATGTAAATTTTAACAATAAGATAAAACTATGGATCATGTAAATTTTATTGTGTCTATTGAATTAAAATATATTTTCTAGAGTTGTTCAATTTCTAAGCTATTTTTCTATAACAGAATTTCTAGATTTAAAAATAATTTCTAACAAAATAAACAAATCAAAAGGAAAAGAGAAGGAACAAAGAAACAAAGTAAGACCCCAAGAGTAGACCCGAGAACTAAAGAAAAGGGAAATATGAATTAAATAATAATGCTACAGAACGTGAAACGGATGTCAAAACTCCAAACATGGCAAAGCCGTTAAAGTGCGCGTGATAACCACTCCCCAAGTAGAAGTAAGTGGGAATTGGTCTTTGTCTCCTACGTGTGACAGTAACAACTGTTGTACCAGCATTACCTCGTTGAACCAGTTGCTATCAAACATCCCTGAACAATGTCTCTCACGCGCAACTAGTCCCCGCGTGAACCTTTTTCACTTCTTCTTCTTCTTCTTCTTGTTTTCACTTTCAGTCTCATTTGCCTTGCCATTTCTAGTACCCTACCCCATTCCTCTTTCTCCTCCAACAAAATTCAAAAAGAAACCACTCATTTCTGAAATAAATTCAACTCTCAACAGATCGCTTCTTCTTCCCATGGAAATCCACCGGAAATTCAAATTCCGGCCGCCGCCGCCACCTGCTTTTCCGGGCTGAATGCACAGAACTCGATGCTTCTTCATTGGAGGCCAGACGGCAACGAAGAAGAACAAGAACATGTAATCAAACAAACACAAGAAGAGTTTCCAATTTCCATCACCAGTCACACTCATAACTCTGTTTCTGCTTCTTCTCTACTTGCAATGGCGGCTACTGCACCTTCTGCTGACTCAGCTTCAGCCGATGAACTCACTGTAAAAGCTGTACAGAAGCGCTACGATGGTTTGGTCACGGTTCGAACCAAAGCTGTGAAGGGTAAAGGGGCTTGGTACTGGGCGCACCTTGAACCCATGCTGGTTCACAACGCCGATACAGGGCTACCCAAAGCGGTGAAGCTCAAGTGCTCTCTCTGCGACGCCGTATTCTCCGCTTCCAACCCCTCTCGCACCGCCTCTGAGCATCTTAAGCGCGGAACCTGCCCCAATTTCCACTCCGCAGCCAAACCCATATCCTCTGTATCTCCTGGCGGCGCTACTGTCTCGTCGCCTCCTTCTCCGGCGAACCACAGTCAGCGGAAGAGAACCTGCTCTGCGGGCCCTACCTCATCGTACCACGTCCCGCCGCTGGTGGATCCGTGCTTGGAGCTCGCGTACGCGCCGGCGAGTTTGCTTCCTCCGCAGCAGCAACCGCATTTGATGCTGTCCGGTGGGAAGGACGATTTGGGAGCTCTGGCGATGTTGGAAGACAGTGTGAAGAAGCTGAAGAGTCCTAAAACTTCTCCGGGGACATCTCTGAGCAAAATCCAAGTCGACACCGCGTTTGATTATCTCGCTGACTGGGTTTACGAGTCTTACGGCTCGGTTTCTTTCTCCGGTTTGGAGCACCCTAAGTTCAGAGCATTCCTGAACCAGGTTGGTTTGCCGCCGGTGTCTCGCCGAGACTTCACCGGTTCCAGATTGGATACCAGGTTCGAGGAAGCCAAGGCAGATTCAGAAGCTCGAATCAGAGACGCCATGTTCTTCCAAATAGCCTCTGATGGCTGGAAACAGAGGAATCACGGTGAAGAAAAGCTGGTTAACATGACTGTGAATCTCCCTAATGGAACCATTTTGTACAGAAGAGCAGTGTTTGTTCCTGGTTCTGCTCCTTCCAATTATGCAGAAGATGTTTTGTGGGAGACAATCACTGGCATTTGCGGGAATGTCCTGCAACAATGTGTTGGGATAGTTGCAGACAAGTTCAATGCTAAGGCTTTGAGAAACTTGGAGAATCAGAATCATTGGATGGTTAATCTCTCTTGCCAGTACCAAGGCTTCATTAGTTTAATCAAGGACTTCACCAAAGAAATCCCCTTGTTCACCACCGTGTCTGAGAGTTGTTTTAAGCTCGCGAATTTCATCAATTACAAATCTCAACTAGTTCGGAATAGTTTTCACAAGTATCAAATGCAAGAGCACGGGCACGCGTGGCTAATCAGAATGCACTCTTTTGAGGACTTCAACTTTGGTTCTGTGTATACAATGATGGAGGACATTTTGAGCTCAGCTCGTGCTTTAGAGCATGTTCTGCTTGATGAACCGTTCAAGATTGCTTCGATTAAAGACGCGAGCGCGAGAGAAGTTGGGGATATAATTCGAGACGTGGGGTTCTGGAATGATCTTGAAGCAGCCCACTCGTTGATTAAACTGGTGAAGGACATGGTTTGTGAGATTGAGACAGAAAGGCCACTTGTTGGACAATGTCTTCCCTTGTGGGATGAATTGAGAGCAAAAGTGAAGATTTGGTGCTCCAAATTTCAATTTTCAGAAGCATTGTTGGAGAAAGTTATTGAGAAACGGTTCAGGAAAAACTACCACCCTGCATGGGCTGCTGCATACATTCTTGACCCACTTTATCTGGTGAGGGACACCAGCGGCAAGTACCTTCCGCCATACAAGTTTTTGGCGCCGGAGCAGGAGAAGGACGTGGACAAGCTCATAACGAGGCTTGTCTCACGAGATGAGGCGCACGTTGTGTTAATGGAGCTCATGAAATGGAGAACACAAGGGCTTGATCCTGTGTACGCGCGAGCCGTGCAGATGAAGGAGAGAGATCCTGTAACTGGAAAGATGAGGATTGTGAATCCACAAAGCAGTAGGCTTGTTTGGGAGACTTATTTAACAGAATTCAGGTCCTTAGGGAGGGTTGCAGTGAGGTTAATATTCCTACATGCAACCTCGCGTGGCTTCAAATGCAATTGGCCTTTGCGGTTAGGACACTCCAGGGTAGCACTGGAGAGGGCGCAGAAGTTGATATTTATCGCAGCTCATTCGAAATTGGAAAGGAGGGATTTTTCCAGTGACGAAGATAAGGATGCAGAGCTGTTTGCCTTGGTCAATGGTGAGGATGATGTGTTGAATGAGGTCTTTTTGGATACATCCTCAGTGTAATAACAAATTTTGTGTTATTTAATCGGTTAGGAATTTTCAATTTTTAGGATTTATTGAATTCTTTCCACAACCTTCTTCCTTTTCCTGTGTCTTCTTTAAGTGGTTCACCATAGCATGATTTGTTTCCCAGTTTTTAAATATGCAGGTAAAGGCTACCTTTATCTTGTTGTTTGTAAAGCAATGTGAAGCTAGAGAAAAGGGCATGACCAGTCAGAATGGGAAGTGTGTTGTAGAAATTGTACGTTCCTCTAGTGATTTTAGATTAATAATATTTGTAAAGGGGAAATTTTAAGCATTCCTCCTTTATCTCTGAGAAATCTTCATCTCAAACAGTCAAACTTCCTCACCAGTTTTGCTATGTAAAGTGAGGAACAATGCAGAGATACTATTGTTATTTTCAGCAGGAACTATCTTGGAAGGGATCTTATCTCTTTCAGTAAAAGCTGCAATTATTCTTTCAAAAACGGATAACCTTTGGCATGTGAAAGTGGCATTAGAATTTGTTTCTGCTTATATGGAATATTGACAGGCATGATGCCTTTGTAATATCAGGGCAGTTGCTTCACTTTCAATCACTGCAGAATTGATGAATTCTTTGGGCTCCAAAGGCAGTCAGCTTTCTGTCTAAAGTCAAGGCCATGCATAAATCATCTCAGTGTCCTCTTGAATTAACGTACTTCAACCATGTAACTTTACATATTTTATTTGCATGAAATCAGTTGCATATAATCTTTAGACGCTATGGTTTCTTCAAACTTCCCTCAGACCATTTCAATCTCAGTAGCTGAATTCTCAAAATAGGTAGCAAAACACAGTTTTGTACTAGTTGAGATCACATTATCTGCATTACTGTATAGTAATTATAGGTTGAAGGTACATCAATTATCATTACAACGTTGAATTCATGTTTTTTCGTGGCATTGTGGACATTGATATCATTGGTCTGGTAAGGAAACCATGAAATTGTTGGTTGTTAATGGAACATGTTAAGTGGTCTTCCTAGTACTACAAAAGTATTCCATGTGGAAAATTGGCTTGAATTTTGAGGCGTGGTTTAACATCAACCTCAGAACTCAATGCAGGTCAAGTGTCAAATATATTCTCAAACGAAAATATTACTTGGACATACAATTTTCAGCGACATTCAATCAATACACAGTTTAGCTTTTAACTGTCGCTCATGACTACTGCTCTTAAAAGCCACTGCTAACCATGTGTCGATTGGATGTCTGCTTAAAAGCGGATGTCCACATGTAATCACCCATTCTCAAACTGGGGACTTGATTAAAGGCTTTGATTCCCAAACAGCAACCTCTGAACCCCATAGTGAAACAAGTGGAAATCTTTTTCCAATTAGCATTGGTTGTTGGGGATAGGTCTTCATTAAAGTTTTGTTTAATAATGAAATTAAAATATGGGTAGCTTCTGTTTTAAACTTTCGATTCCAAAGCTTGTGATGTGTATAGAGGGAGGGTGATTGGATTGGGTGACTGGGAGAAAGGTGTTGAGAGGACCCAAAGCAAAGGAATACTGTCGGCATGAAGCAGCGCAGAAAATGGTGGAGAGCGATTCCTCAACAACGATTTTTAACCAGTTTCTTTCTTTCTTTCTTTTAGACTTTTCCCTACTTTACAACTGATTCTGCGAGTTGTTAAAAGAATATAAATAACATATACTAACTAATAGTAGTAAAAATATATATATTTATGAGTGAACCAGTTTTTAATGTTATGTAGAATTGCCCTTGAAATTAAGCTAAGCTAGATCGGAGTTGTCTGTTAAGTGATATTAGTGAGGATTAAATTTTGTTATTTTTATTTCTTTACTTGAATAATGTATTGGTTTCTTTGCCAGGAAATCAGATTTAAAATACAACCTTTTGACATAATTTCATTTAGTTGTAGTACTTTTTATTTTCCTCTTGAGATTAAAACAAAGGCCAAATTGACAGTGTGCTTATTATTCTCATATGAGGCAATTATGTTGGCACTGATAATGGGTAGTATGGACCCTCTTACTTCATAATCATCGCTTTTTGGGAGAGAGCATTGAGGTCATCTATACCACTTTTCTGGAAAGCATTAGAAAAATACTCAATAATTTTCTAAGGTCTATAAAGAAAGAAATAAATGGAAGCAGAAAACTAGACACACGTATTCCATGAGATTATCATCGAGTAATGATATATACACACCTCATTTTTTAAATACTTCATTTCCACCTCTTTTTATTTCTATCTCTCTCTTCTTATCATCTATCACATCTAATATTTTCTCTCTCTTACTTTTTCTTTTTTTTATATCTCTCTCTTCATTTCACCTCTCTCCACCTCAAAGAGAGGTGTGAAGATAACATTATTGGATTATGATCTAATCTAATGCCATCATATCATAGTCATAATGGTAATACTAATATACATACGAATCTCCCTCCTTATTGATGGTTTTCACTTTTATCATACACACCCACCACTTCAAACAGTAAAAATTAAAAAAAGTACAAAGATTAATTTTAAGTGGGGGTCTTTAACTTAGGTGAATAAAGTGATGATGAGTAGAAAAGTAGTGTGGAGAATAGAGTAGAGTATTATTATCCCCACTGGTTGGGTCTTGTAATTACTGATTTAGTGAGAGACAGAAATCATTGTCGGCAAGTGTTAACAAAAGTGACTGCTCACCAACTAAAAGCTCGTTCATTCTCTCACTTTCTCTGTATCTGTTTGTCTGTCTTACACTAAAATGCAAAGCTTTTTTCACCAGTATGGTATATGCTATGCTCCACTCTACAGTTGAAGGGTTAAAGGAAAAAGGAAAGAAAATAATACAATGATTAGTGTAGGACGACACAGTGACACACACACACATTGTACAAGAACAAGAATCTTCTTCTGTTCCGAGGCCTTTTTTTTTTATATGTTTCCTACTCCTTTATTTTATTAACTATTGTTGGTTTTCCTTAATGGCTGACTTTATTTGTATGTCCCTTTCTACCGGGAAGCGCACATCGATGCTTGACAGGAAGAATAACAATGTCGTTGAGACCTATGCTTCAACATGGTTACCCATCTCCGCACAAAAAGTTTTTGAATAGAAATGGAAATAGCGACGGATTTTTGAAAGGAACGTTTCCGTCGTAGATGTCATCACAGATTGAAAAGTGACGACCCCATCCGTTGCTATTGGTGACGGATTTTTTGGCTCGCTAACTGCTACATAACAACAAAATCAGTATTCACAACCAGCAAAATACGACTTAGCGGCGGAATTTGGGTAAGACAATAAGGCTAACTGAGACGGAATTTGCCACAAAAGTCCCCTCTCTAGTGCTAATTTCATCTCTTATTAAAGTACAGTTAAAGTCAAAAAATTGTGACGGATATAACTTTCCGTCGCAAAAAACCAGTTTCCCTCCCATATAATACCTATAAACTACCTCATGTTAGTAAATTGTTTTAAAACTATTTTTTGGTAAATAGATTTGTTTCTTTATATAATTTTAAACATTTTTCCTTTTTTAATTAATCTTCACTTTTGGCGGCCGTCTCAATTAAACACATTAGTCGATCAATAATCACGAGTACACGTAGTAAGACCATTGTTTCAAACTATTTTTTAGATGCAGAATAATGAAATTTCATCATCAACTACAAATGTCCTTTTAATTTAACTTTAGTTAAGACTAACACCTAGCTTTCCCAAACTAAAAACTGAATCATAACACTTTACTACTTTAGCAAATTTGTCACCATCATATTTATATTGGTTATTAATTAGTAATAATGATATTCTTTGGCATAAATATTGTCTGCAATATTCTTGTCTCAATTTTTTCTTTTCAAGAAATTGAAAATACTATTTCAATTGTTTGAAAAATGTAACTGTACCATTTCAAGACATGTCTTCACTCTTGTTTCATCAACTCTTGTCTGAAATAAAAGTTCTTTATATTTTTTTAACTTCGAATTATAGGAATTCTCATGTCTGTATTCGATAGTCACACACTATTTCAACTAATTAACGAAAATGTTAAAAAGAGAATGTTAAAAACAATATTACTAACACTCTTATTAATTAACGAAAGTGTTAAAAAGAGAATGTTAAAACTCTTGTTTGTTGTTGAGTCAGTAGCAGCCCATTTTCTTTTTCTAAATGAAGTGCTTATTACTAGTTATTACTCCATACAGATGCATACAGAATCTCTAAACCAAGATATGGCGGGTATACGTATTAATTATGGCCAATTTTGGGCTTCTTTGCTTACGGCAAAAGAAAAGAAGGAAAAAAGGGTTTGATTAGTTAGCAATTTTCGTGTGACATGATGACTAAGCACTTTAATCATTTTTCACTAATTGCTCCAATTACCCTTGGGGGAACATGACAAGTAGGAAAAATGTATATAAGCGAGCACGAGTAGTAGTGATGACAAATGGAGAGAATACATATATTTTAAATCAACTAAACCTGACAACGTGCATTTTCAGCAGTGGACCTTGTACTAATCTATCACTAGCTGCTGCAAAATGTATGTATTTGCAATTTGCAAAGACTAGCATAGAGTAGGCATTGATCTCTAGGGTGAAAATTAAATGAATTCCTTCTAATGGCTCCAAAAGGCTTATTATTATCTTATGGATTTATATCATCTATTTCTTTAGAGCTACTTGTCAACAAGCCCGTCCATCCCCATCCATGGTAGCTTAACCGAAAGTCATTGCATATACCTATGAATCGAAAACGATTTCTTGTTGCTTGTCCAGCACCATATCCATATACATATTCATATATATCCTTATACGCTCATGTCCATATCTAGGTATAGTTGAACTCAGTCATATGAGAATCTCCAACTGTTAAGCCTAAAATCCTTCTTCATTCACCTATTTCGCTAAACAAACTTCTATATCAAAATCTTTTTTATTTTGTTTGGGTGTTTAGGTTAGGAAGTTTCTACATTCGACTCGAGATAATTCTCCCAGCAGTAAATTTTTTTCATACACCATATACAAGGTGATTTTAGTTAATACGACACAGTCTCATTGATGAGATAGAAAATGAGACATCATTTGCAAGCACCAAATTTTGATTCTCCCATTGCTCACTAAAATCAAATTTAGAAAATACTTCAATAACAGAACTTTTACCAAAAACCCTAAACTTCCTTCACTTGTGGGCCTTGAGGATTGTTTAACCTTATTGTCTGCATGGGCTAGCGAGATCCAGCTTTAAATTGGGCCTTTAAATTCAGAAATGAGATCCAGTTACCCTTTCATTTCAGATTTATTTTATTAAAAATAATTTACGTTACACGTGTCAAACGATAACTGGAAGCGCGTATATTAGTTTGAAACCACACATCAAACTGTTGAAGTTCCCTCCAAACTCCAACGCGCCGGTTCGGCTTCTGCGTTTCCGATTCAATTCACGGCCATGGCTTCCGCACCGTCGCCAATGTCGGTCAATCCGGGTCGCATTCGGACCCTGAAAGAAGGGTCGCCCCGTTCCAACGGCGAATCGGGTCCCGTCGTGTACTGGATGTTCAGAGATCAACGGGTTCGAGACAACTGGGCTCTTATCCACGCCGTTCACCAAGCCAACAAAGCCAACGTTCCCGTCGCCGTCGTTTTCAATCTCTTCGATCACTTTCTGGGTGCAAAGTCTCGTCATCTAGGGTTCATGCTCAGGGGTTTACGCCAATTGTGTCACCAACTTCAACACACTCTTCAAATCCCCTTTTTCTTGTTCCGGGTATGTAAATTTTTTCATTCTCTCTTTGAAATTCCTCAACCCTTGAACCGTGTTGTTTGTAATTTGATTTAACCTAACTTCTGTATTTTAGGGTGAAGCAGAGGAGACTGTGTCGAAATTTGTTAGGGAATGCGGGGCTTCATTGTTGGTGACGGACATGTCACCCTTGCGTGAAGTTCGGAGGTGCAAATCGGAGATTTGTGAGAGGGTTGGTGATTCGGTGATGGTGCATGAAGTGGATGCTCACAATGTGGTGCCAATTTGGGTGGCTTCTGATAAATTGGAGTACAGTGCTAGGACCATAAGGGGGAAGATTAACAAAAAGCTTCCTGAGTATCTCACTGATTTCCCTGACATTGAACCACAATCTAGAAAATGGGTTGTCACCGAGGACCGCATCATCGACTGGGATGATCTCATTGCTGAGGTCTTGAGGTTAGAGTTATATTATTCTTTTATTAGAATAATGTGGTCAATAAGGACCGAACTCTAGGTTACTTGGCTATAAAGACTCTGTTAACATCCCATGTCGTGAAATAATTATCCCAAAAGCTTCATTTGTTGGTTGAAAAAAGATGAATGTTTTTGTATTATATTTCTAAGAATTCTGTTTATAGGCTTCTAAACTCAAATAAAATCATGTGGTTATGTTAACCTGAATTTGTTTTTTGTTTCTAAAACTAGAGGGGCTGAGGTTCCTGAAGTTGATTGGTGTGTGCCAGGGGAAATTGCAGCAATGGAAGTGTTGATGGGAAGTAAAAATGGATTCTTGACTAAAAGGTTGAAAAGTTACCTAGACCGCAATAACCCGTGTAAAACCACTGCCCTTTCTGGTTTATCGCCCTATTTGCATTTTGGACAGATATCTGCTCAAAGGTGTGCTTTGGAAGCACGTAAGCTGCGAACATCATGCCCTCAGGTTTGTTGTACTTGTCCTGCCGTTTGCAGCGTGTTCTTCACTTCTGTTGTTTGGTTTTATTCCCACCAATGGTGATGAATATCTTCCATTTACATGTTTTTTGAGTTTAACTTTCCTGTGATTGACTTGCTGTTGTTCTTAAGGCGGCCGATGCTTTCTTGGAGGAGTTAGTTGTGCGGAGAGAACTTGCTGATAACTTCTGTTACTATCAGCCTCAGTATGATTCATTACAAGGAGCATGGGATTGGGCTCGTAAGACCTTACTCGATCATGCTGCTGATAAGAGAGAACATATCTACTCGTGAGTCACATTGTTTTGCAACTCTATAATGTTTTTGTTTACTTGCTATGCAAGCAGGCTCATGTATTCTTTTGTGCTCACAGGAAGGAACAATTGGAGAAAGCACAGACTGCAGATCGTGTAAGCTAATCATTCATGGATAATAATAACTTTCCCAATTAAAACCACCTGACTCTTTCAAAGTCTCCTGCGCTTTCTTACATATAATAATTTACTGGCTCTCAAACTGACTTTTTTCATAGCCCCTATATTAATGCATCGTCACACTTCAGCTCCTTCTAACTCACTGGGTTTTCATTTGGAATTCGCCTTGATGAGCATTATATTGTTTTGTTACAAATATCAGCTATGGAATGCTTCTCAGCTGGAGATGGTTCATTTTGGGAAAATGCATGGTTTTATGCGGTAAAAAACTATTTTATGAATCATTGTCTCTTGTTTGCTGCTTTCCAAAGAATCTTAAGTTGCCCAGCCTAGGTTTATTACATATGTCATTATGAAGCAATGTGTATCCATATGTCATTATGAAGCAATGTGAGTCTACTGATACTATGGAAGCATCATTTATAAAATTTACTGCTGCAAAAAAAAGTGTTTAGAAAAGGATCTAAGATATAGAAGATGGTAACACAAGGAACATGTAAGTAGTTTAGTTCAGCAAATTGCCATGTCCATGGATCAGGAGAAATTCCATAAACCACATGACCTTAGGCAATACATCTTCTTTACCAAGTCTGCTCTTCTGTATTCATATATCATCGTTATCTGCATAGAAAAAACTAACTTCTCATTCTTCAAGGAATCTGTGATTTCCCAAGGCATCAGACTAACCAGCCCGTCATGAATATCCTGTTGACAAACTGATACTGTGCCACTAGCCTAGTTTTTTTTTGGCTGTGTGACTGTGTGGCCATGGGGAGAGGTAGAGAAATAGTATGAATGGTTCCTTATGTTGGTTAGAGAAGTCTACAAAATTTGCTGAATATCTCCCCAGATATGCTAAATCATGTTCTCTTTCTGGATTTCTGCTTCATTTTAGAAAATTTTACTTTTTTCCTACTATGCAGGACACTGTATAATAACATATTAGGAGAGACACACCGCATAAATATTTGTTTCCTCAAATAGAAATTTTCACGTGCAGAATGTATTGGGCAAAGAAGATACTAGAGTGGACAAGAGGACCTGAAGAAGCACTTGAGATATGTATTTATTTAAATGATAAGGTAATGTACGAATCCTTAACCAATCCAGTGAAGTAATGTAATCACAAATGCAGTTTTAATGAGGCGACTGTTATTACATTTGTCTAAATGACATCAATTTCACCTGATTGCAGTATGAAATAGATGGGAGGGATCCAAATGGTTATTGTGGCTGCATGTGGTCAATATGTGGGGTCCATGATCAGGTTCGCCTATATTGTTCTTATTTGCTACAACTTCATTTATAATTGAATGTTGAGGAAGAATGATGTTTTGGCCTTGTGCTTTTGGATCATAAAATGTAGTAGTTACTTTTTTTGCGAAACTGTCATAAAGAATTGTAAATTTTCAAGAATTTTGGCACTCATGTTGTAATGCGTTTCAGGGTTGGCGAGAGCGACCCATTTTTGGGAAAATTCGATACATGAACTATGAAGGCTGCAAAAGAAAATTTGATGTTGAGAGATACATTGCATATGTCAACAAAGTAGTTAGTGAGATGAAAAAGAGAAAGGCTGAAAACTTGATATCTCAAAAGGAGAAACTACTCCGCAGTTGCGATCCTGAAGATTGAAGAAGCATATATACTTACTAGATTTCTAGGCATATTTTGTGTTTGGGTAGAGCTAATTTGTAATGTAAAATTATTTCACTGATGATATTTGAAGCAAGAATAGTCTTCTGCGTCTTTAGTTTTGGACACTTTTTTTCATAGACACGCATCCTTATGGTCGATTGATGAAACTGAGATTGCTTTTGCTTAGTTGGTTGTATTGACATTAGAGTGAAAAGCTAGATGAACAACTCCAGCTAAACAGGTCCTTTTTTATATGACCGAAATGTGATCTTTTTTCCTTTTCCGAGTAACAGCAAAGTTTTCTAACTTCACTATTTGAAATAATGTCGCTTCTGTGAAAACTATACAAATAACTTTGCTTAGTACCTAGGTTGAATCACAAGGACTTGAATGTCAATGTCCAAGGAATCAGCAAAAATGAGACAATTAAACTATATGATTACAACAAATATATTTTACAAGTAAGCAGAAGCTCATCTTCGAGTTCCCCAATTTCATCATATCTGGAGATCATCTAATGAAAGTTCATGTGTAGTTAGCGTCTTCAATTTCTGCAAAAGAAGACAAATGTCAAGCAAGGATCGTTGTTGCATTTGACATATTTGCAATTCCTAGTTAAGGAACACATCTGGCAAGGAATAAGGTAGAAACTTCAATACCGTGATAAATTGTGCAGGATCATCAAGACTTGATGAACCCAGAATAATTTCCCTCCTCAGCTTTCCACTAAGCTTGTGGCAAGCCCTCAGCTGAAGATTAAAACAACGTTCAGTTCAGAAATTAGAACACAAGGATTAAATATTATAATCTCATTTCATCAAAGAAAGGATTCAAACCTCTGATCTGGTTGCTCCACCGACGATAAATACAAAAATTCGTCGCCCCATCTTCTTGAAATCACTTGATGCATGTCTAAGCACTGAATCGCTGTATGAGAGCAGGAACATATGAAAATCACATGAGAAAGTTGCGGCTTTATTAGCTATTTCAACATACGCATGGTGGTTTACTACAAACTAAAATATATTAATAATAATAATAATAATAACAAGCTAATGCAAGTCTACACAACTCATAAGCGAAGGGTGAATAATAAGCGAGCAAGTAGAGGGAAGAACAGTTAATGGACAAAGAAAGAGAAATATACTGATCTGATCAAAAGCAATAATTAAATTACTGACTAGCACTGAGGAATGAAGACAAGAAAACCTGGAATATCCATCATCAGAGCCTCGTGGTCGAGCCCAAGTCGGCGTGCGTCTAGATCTCATCGAATGATGATTTTCATTTAAAGACCCAGCAAGGGGGGAGCTGTGAAAACTTGGACTTGGATCATTCAAACATGGATAGTCTACCTTTGACAGTTCATTTTTTGTGAGTTTTTCAATGAGTTCCTGAGTAATCATCAACACATCACACGAGGCATTGAGGCTATAAATATGCAACCCATAACATAATCGAAAAGACATTATACGATAGAGTAGCAAAAACTATTTGCTTATTCAACATTTTTGCAGCGACTAATATTTGGAACCCTCAGACAACCAAACTACATCGTTAAACTCTTCCTTTATGCTGATGGCTGCTATCCTTGAAATTTTAAAGCGAATGCATATTTTATGCGAGAAAATCATATTGATATAATTTGCACCTCTATTATGGGATAAAAGCGCGATAGCTGCCATTTCTCTTCTTCACCAGGACGTTCTTTCCTTGCAGCACGCGTTTTCTGACAACTTAAAAGAACACATTTTAGGCATAATGTAACCTTGAAAACTCACAATTTTTAACTAGAAATTACCTTTTACCTTATTCATATCAAACTTCAGACCAAAAGTACGAGTCGAACTTTTTTTGGTATTTGGTTGTACCCCAAGCATTCTCAAATTTTCCACAGCACAGATATCCTCATCTGTCAATTTTGCTACCTGAAAAACTCATTTGAAAGATAAAAGTTGGATAACACCATTACAGCTGTTAGGAATAACATCATTAGCAGCATATTTATTCTTTAAAATATAAAATGATGGGCAAGCCAATAAGAAAGAAGCCATACCTTCATTAAATTCATACCCTTTTCTCCCTCAAATTTCTCAGGATAAATTGCAGCAAGAATCATTAACAAGCGCAATTTATTTTCACGGGATATGTCCTGAATTAAGCAGTTTAAATATGAAAGTTAGTGTAAAAGTTGCATGTCTAATTTCACAACTCTATCTTGCACTAAAAGCTATATAATTTTGACATGTACATTGATTAGGAGTTAAAAAAAACACCCTTTGATTCCTCATCTAGGATAATTCCTTACTTCATTCGTAGTAAAAAATTTGATCACATCTTTCATTGTTGCATCTCCAAAAACAAGATCTTGCTCCAGCTGGCCAAGTTCCCGCAGTCCTGACTCCCTAATGATTCTGTTGATTTTTCCTGCAATCTGGATGAAGAAGCCCATCATCTATCATTATTAATGATTAAATTAATCTTCAAGTCCCTTTATTTTACAGGATTTTTTTAAATAGGCCCCCTTCGTTTAAAAATATAAATGATTCCCCGTAGTTGCAAAAAAAAACATAGCCTCGAAAGATTAGATAGAAAATGTATTTGTGCAAATCACACCATATAATGAATATTAGGGGAAAGAAGTTGTATAATGATTTTATGACAAAAGAACTAACCTCTACATGGAGGGAGAGCTTGCCAATTTGTTCACTGTATTGTGGAAGTGCTTGAACCATCTTTTGTAAGTCCCTTGTTGACATTTCACCACTATTTCTATAAATACAATACAATTTGATAATTTAAGTGATGTTTATTACGGCAGGAACCAGATGAATAAATAAACATTTCCATCAAACCACAAAACTAGGCTTAATTTAAGAAAAAACACAAACTTCTACAACTTGCATTGTTTGACCCAAATTCATTTTGTCACATGGAAGAAAAATTTATACTTTGCTTTTTTTTTATCTACTTCTTTGTCCCTCAGTACAAACTAGAAGGGAATGTATTCGAAGTCTTCTCTCAGACAAGACAACTAGCTCTTGCAAAGGTGGCGAAGTATCAATTTTTATGTCACACTGGGTATGAATGCTAGTCGGACTATGGGGTGAGTCAAATAAATCATGCAGTTTTATAGAACATAAGATATTTATAAAAATAGCCAAATATTTAATTCCAAATAAAGACTATCACCATCAATGTCCTCTTATGTAACAATTTCATTGCTTAGAAATCTCGAGAAAATTAGCACTCACCTTGAACCGTGTTGGATTTGTGCAGCTTTGTTCTTTGAAACAAAGTTGGTCATCTTCTCATGCAGCCGTTCACTAGCCTGGCATCATGGTCATCAATATCAAAAGGTATTCATGTTGCTAAAGCCTAGGATAGTAAAAGAAGCACATACATCTGCAATATGTGCATGGCGAAGCTCAAGCCATACAGGATCATGATCCTCCAAAAGAACCTCTTTTCTCTCAGGTGGACCGCCGTCCTTGCCAGGAACCTTAAAAATATAGTATATTCATGTTTATACTTTATATAGAAGAAAGCAGACACAAAATTCACAGAGAAAGGGAAAATGTAGAAGTTACTTCATGAACGTATTTATTCCCTTCCAAATTCAGCAAATCGTGACACATGGCATCATAAGTCCATTCATGTATTACAGGGGCAATCTGCAAAATCAGAATAAGATCCTCATTGCAAACAACATGACACTCTGCCATAAGAATATAAGTCAATGGCCAACAAAATGAGCTATGAAACCTGATCAATAGATCTGTCAAGAATCAGCAACTCGCAAGTCTCTGTCTGAGGAAAATTTGGTATAGTTTTCTTATATTTCATAAGACAGTCCCAGACTCCAGCAGCAAGCTTCGTAGGAATAAGATCGCGGAAAGTAGTCATTGTGGTTGCATCTAGGGACTTGGCAGCACGAAAGCGAACAGAAGGAAATTCCTAAAAGATATTTACATGCTTCAAAAGACTTCTCAATCACGTGTTTTAACAATTATAAAGCATTGACTACAACTTTTTGTATCTTGTAATATACATACTCTTAATGAAGCAAACACTGTAGCAATTCGTCTTGCCATCAAATTCAAGCATGCAACACCTTTGTAATTATTCTCTTCATCCCCAAATAGCTCTTCTAAAGCTCTTTCATTATTTGTAATGAAACCCTGCATTAATATGACAATAAAACAAACCTGAAAAATGAAGGTACCAAATAATAGGATGATGATGAGATTAGAAACTATTAAAGAATCTCTAACCAGTGAAATTGAAATTTGACACATATTTCTTGAGGAAAGATCTCAATAACCAGGTGCCTAATAAGGTATTGTAAAAGATATACATAAATGACCAAAATTGCCAATTTGCATAGATGGACTTTCTAATCAGCAAATTTTCTGGTTGTTCACTTTTCACTTCTTGGAAAGTGCTTCAATTATTTCCATAAAAAGTTTGTTTGTGCAGTTTATCCAGTGTATTCAAGGTTCAAGCACAGCTCTGTTTGTATAGAGAAGGTTTTCTTCAACAATGAATAGATTATAATTAATTTATCTGAAGAAAATCCTGAATTCCTGATACATTACAAGACAAACTCATGGCTATGTGGAACTGAAACTAACACAAGGACGACTTCTACAAAATCATTTTCAAAGTTATTCAAAACCAAAAAGGAAGAAAAGTAATATTACTCATATTGAACAAAGGTGATCGATATGATAGTGAAAAGTATACAACCACATACCTGGCTGTCTATGGCAAAATACTCCAAGTTCATCTACACAATGTCATTCAAATGAGGGGGGAATCAGAATACGGAATCTAACTGTTACGGCCACAAGTATGAATTTAAGTACAGTCTAGTTTCTTAATCAAATATCATCACCTCTCTCAATGCACCTAATCGAGACAACGTCCTTGAATCTCTCTTGATATCCATAACCAATTCTCTGGAAATAATTGAACTGAAGAAAACAAATGCCCTACAACAGCACAATAGAACAGGCTTGAAAACAAATAAGTAGAAGCTAGGATGAATTGCACAAACAGGAGATATTATAATGATCATGGCATACTTCCTGTATAAGGGAGCCTTTCCAGACATGTCTGACAAAAACATAACTACACTGCAAGCAGAAATGGAGAGAGAATCACTAAATGTGGAACCAACCAAAAAAAACTTTGCAATTTAGATTAAATAAATTGTACATCAAAACTAAATGAAAATATCTTACAGCCAAAATAACACCGCAATATTATCATCAAATAATTTACAATGTAAATGAATAATTATAAGAAATGCATCATTATGTAATTTGAAGACAACGGACTTGAGAGGATTTATGGCAAGAAAAAGTAAGAAATAATTTATGGCATATTTGGAAGTAAACATAAGATGAGAATAAAAGGGAAGCTAATTAGCTGAGAATTTAAGAGAATAAAGAACAAGTAGGAAAAAACTATGCCTTTCAAACTTCTAAACCCAAGTATAAACTCAAATTTATTTCAATTCAACAACGAGATGGAAATATACTCTCCAAAATGCTTTGTAAATGACTTGTTTATTAAGACATTATTATCATACTACATATAATAGGAGCAGAAAAGAAGAGCAGGTATGTTACTTCTCTTTGGTTGGCTGGATGAAATATACAGCATCCATGGTTGGAAATGGCTGCCTTCGTTTGTATATGTCTTCGACCACTGCAAAAAGAGAATGAATATGTCACTCTATACAGGAAATAGAATTAAAAGTACGAGCTGTAACAATGAGTATGCAAAATAGATCAAAAAGTGTAAAATATCCTTAACAAAGCCACAAAAAAAATTATGACAACAGCAATCAAGTTAATTTGTGATAGAATCGCCGTTGATGGTATTGTGTTGGTTCTCTGTAAGTAATCAAACTCTGAAAAAAGCTATATTTACAGCCTCTTTTAATGAAACAATTAAAATATACTAAGTTACTAACAACAATGAATGGTTAAGCATAGTCACATGAATGGTTTTATATTATATTTCTAACAAGAACATGTAAATTTAATTCTAAAATGGCATGTCAGACTTATAAGAGCTGAAGATTGAATCTCATGATACTTACATGAAATACCTTCCTCATTGAGATCAGCCATCTTGCATGTGTGAGACATTATCTTTAAAGTAAGTTTGTCCATTATTAGTACCTGCAGGCAAGCAACCCATGAACCAATATAAAAATGGTAATTGACTCTGAAGTCTGAACCATAAATTTTATGGAAAACAGACATAAGGATGAGCCCTTGTATATCCAGAGTAAAGCTGAATGAATTGATGTAGAAGTAATTGAATCATAATATACCTTCCAAGTTGATTTGGAATCCCCTGTTTTTATTGACCTGAGCATTTCATGTAATAATCCTGGAAGGGCAATATCATCACACAGAAATCAAATAGTTTATCCCATCAATACCTCTTTAATTGCAAAGAGGAAACCCCAAAGCATGCAATGCTAGCAAAAAGTTGGCAAAACCAGCATGTTTTAAACAAAAAGTACTTGATAATTCAGTAATTCAAGACTTGTTTTAATCAATTTATCATTAATGCAAACAAAGCACTTGATCATTTCTCTTGAACCATAAACCATGTTGCAAACTCAAAAGTCTGAAATGACACATGAGGAAGTGCTTGCTAGTGCAGATATATTGAACTAATCAAAGCAAGTTACGAAGCAAATGAGGAATTTGATGAATCGATAGAGAAGAAAAGAGAGGGCTTACGGTCGCGGGTAATTTGCTTGAAATATTTGTAGTCGGCGGCGACATAAGAGGAGGAATCAGAATCTGACATAGACATGCTCTGCCCTATCACGATCGCTCTGGCTCTGGCTCTGGCTCTGGCTCTGGTATCGAGACGAGAGCACGAAGAAGGGAATGATACAGAACAATTTTGTTTCTTTCGTCAAGTTTAATTTAATTTGAATGTGAAAATCTAATGTATAAATAAATAATTTGACGAATTGAATTGAATTGAATTTGAATTTGAACAGAAAAAAAATAAAACGCATAAATCATGATTCATGACGTGTTGAATTGTCGAAAGTTCCAAGATAGGATTCATTGAATAATACCCAACTCCTAATGGGTAAGCGGACGGGTCGGGTCTCCTTCAGGATGTCGACGCATGGGCATCATCAACGATGCTAGCCCGGAAGTTTCCCAACCTCTTTTGGGCCCACCCCAAATACGTTTCTGCTTTATGATGCTTCTTGTCTTCAAAGTAAACAACAAAATGCGAAGAATATGATAAGATAGAGGAGTAAATTATGATAGCTCAAATGCATGAAATGAGTTGAGTCTAGATCGATTCCTAACGTCGTATGAAATTTATTTTTCTGATGTAATAGAAAAGAGAATCCCTACCAACTCCCTCAAATTTATCAAGTATAAAGCAGTGAGGCAATCAATTGACACTTTTCTCAATCTCCATGGATAACGTTTTCAAGGGCTTAGGGATGAATTTTCTTTTATATTTGTCCAACTTTTGGGACAAAGTAGCAAACCGACCCATAATATATGTTATTTAGCCAACGATGTTGTAGCATTAGAAGACTCAAACGGTGAGCTCACACTCACACATTCAAACTCACTTCCAATGGACAAGCTCATCAAATCTTGCCTCTCCTAACCATCATCCATTACATGGAAGAAGGAACGTAAGAGTTGATGAAGATGAGCAAAAAATATCTTCACACAATCAATATATAGTTAATTGGAAGTAAATTGTTAATATTTGTGGAATTGTGAGATACAATGTCAAAATTATGAAACACAAACAAATTACTAAGTAAGCAAGTCGAATTTCTTGAAAATTGAACTGATCTAGATCAAGAAAGACAACAAAAAAAACAACCCCAAGAAGTAAAGATCGAAAATTTGCAACGAACCTATCTAGCGGCAGTGGCCGCATAAGGGACTTGAAGAATTACAAACGTTCTATTCAAGGGTGTGAAACAGAGCCACATGGCTGGTCTTGCCGTGGATGAGAAGGGTGCCCCAAAGAGGGTTACCCCAAACGACGTAGTCTTCAAGTTCTCCAACTTCTTGCAGAAAGGATATGATCAAACCATTAATGTTGCATGCTCACACACACGCACGCACATGAACGCACGCGCACATAAGCACACACAAACTACAAAATAGAGTAAACATTCATTTTAGTCCCTGAATATGTTCACTTACTACAGTCCGGTCTCATATTTTGAAATTGGCCTTTAAATGTCCCTGAATTTATCACCGTCGATCAAGCCAGTCCTTAATTGAATTTTTCATCGGTGTGAGAATCAAAAAATCGATCTAAATATGTTGGTAATGTTGGTAAGGTGAGGTTTGTGTGGGATTGAAGGTGGATGACTATGCAGGTAGGAAATTTGATCCATGAACCCATATTTTGTAGAAAATTGCCCAGAAAAAATTGCCATTAAAAACAGCAAACATCTCGGACTGAATTGATGAATGATGTAGGTTTGAAGAATGCAACAATGGACGAAATAGATCCATGGGATGCATGAGTACAATAATGACAGCACTATTTGACAA
Organism: Lotus japonicus; assembly: GCF_012489685.1. Lineage (NCBI taxonomy): Eukaryota > Viridiplantae > Streptophyta > Magnoliopsida > Fabales > Fabaceae > Lotus > Lotus japonicus. The sequence continues at coordinate 92,455,179 of NC_080042.1, read as the reverse complement.
GAAGCTAATTTATATCAAGAAAGAAATCTAAGAACCCTAAGAACTAAAACTAAGAAAATAAAGAGAAAGATAAAATGCTTCAATTTTCTATTAATTTCTCAATGAAAGGGGAATACAAATTTGTACTAACATCGACATTCTAGAGCTAAGTTTGGCCTAATTAGAATGAGCCTTACAGTTGACCTAATAATCCTAATAACGAGAACATTCTAGATTTCAGCCATTAAACTTTTTTTTAAAGGAATTAAAAATAAGTGTTCTAAATGTGCCTTTTGTATTAAATTGACATGCTACCAAGAAGCAATGAAGGTTTGAAGGTACATATATAAATACTGTAAGAAAATTGAAAAGTTATGTTGATCAGTTTGTTACTCCATTCAAATTAAACTGTCTCTATTTACAGAAGGGGTAAAAATTGGGTCTGCTAGGAAGTGATCTAGACAAAAAACAAAAATGAATTCATCTTCTAATAAAGTGCACGTCCCCTGATCGTTGATCAACATGCTTAATCCATTTATGTCCACGACCACCCTTAACCTTTGCCTCCGATCTGTCCCCACCGCTGGCTGACACGTGCGCCATGTGAAGCCCCTTCCCCACTGGAAGAAACACCGACCGGACAAGGCGGCGCGATCCTTCAGCCACCACGCTCCGCCATATGAAACTCGAACCAGTCCTGGAGATACAGTTGGCGTTCTTACAGATCAACACAGCACCCTTGCCGCTCAACTTGGCGACCCTCAAAACTCTAGCAAAATCCTTCCGCCGTGAATCCACCACCAAGAAGTCTATTCCGACCAAACCACCCATCACCTCCTCCGGCTCCCCCACCAGAATCTCCGGCGACATGCCCGCCTTAGCCATGTTTTTTTCATACTCTGTTCTCGACCGTTCATCAGGGACTATGCACACGTGCCGTCCACCCGTGTGGCGCCTCGCCACGGCTAAACCCACGCTGGTGGGGATAACTCCGCCGTGTGACCATGTCTCGACAATCAGCTGCGCGTTCCACCCCGCCGCCATGGCGGAAATCAGCTCCGCCACACCTGATTCCCGGAAAATCTGACACTGCACAAAAAAGGAAAATAAAAACATCAGAACAGAGTATTAGATTAATAGTAAAGAAAACTGAAAATGGTTGAATATTCAATAATCACTATCACTATTCACTAGTACTTACAGATTGAACTGTGTCGATGTAAGCGTTGGATGCTCTCTCTTTAGACCAAACTAGCTTCATTTCTTTCTGAGTGTGTTTTGATGCTGGGTGTTTCTGTTGTTGGTTGAAGTGTGGTTGCGAAATTGTCAAATAGGGGCTTATTTATAAAGGAACATGGAGTGGTGAACAAGAGTAGGAGCAATGGACCATTGACTTTTCGTGGTTGTGATGTGAATCCTACGTGTGAGATTACGATAACGGTGCGGGTAGTGTTGTGTTGTTGACATTTGAGACTCGAATTGGCAATTAAGTTTGAAATTTTCTCGGTGCTTTCTGCGTAAGGCGACCGAAATAATGAATGCTATGGGGAAAGGAGCATTAACTGCTTAACTTTTTCATACAGACTCTGTTGCTGGTTTTGGATTTCAGCGGTGGGTCTTGTTCATACCTGCGTAACCGCTTCCGCTTTTCACAACTTTTTGACATCATCCTTTTTGACTATTTGGTCGCATTCAATGTTGCCTTGTGGACCAAGGCGGTTCTGATAATTGGTTTATACCTAAAAAAATATCCATAAATAAATGTCTACCTAAGAAAATATCCAAATGTCCAAAAAGTTTAGACCCATAAAATATCCAAAATGTCTCTACCTGAGAAAATATCCAAATATCCAAAAAGTTTAGATCCATAAAATATCCAAAATTTCTACCTAAAACATTTTTATGCAAGTGGATGACAACGATCGAGCTAGGTTTTGTCTTTCTAAACCCAAACCTGAACCCTTTGGGTTTTCTCAATTCGATTCTAAATTCATTTTAACCTTTAGAAAATGATTAAGAGATAACTATTTGATAGAAGTATATCATGTTGGTCAATGTATTAAAATTACTATTCTAACAATAGGTTTTAACATATTCATAACAATATCTAAGAAAGAGTAACATTTGCTTATAAAAAATTAAATCTAATAATAAATTCGGTTAAAGAAAATCTACTTAACCATGTAAATGCATTAGCACAAAAAATTATAGAAACAAAATCACTAGTAAATTAGTAATATACCAACAAATTGCCCAAATGAACAAGTCAAATTGAGAGCCCTAACATGAACATAAACGGTAAAGGCGTCAAGGGCACTAAAATTTTAAGAAAAAATGTAAGCATATTTTAATCATTTATCATCAATGAAAATCCATCATGATTTAAGTATATTGGGCGTGTTTGAGTGTAAGTATCACTAACACCAAACTGAACCCAAAATTCGATTTTAAATAAGACAAAACGTGAATCCACATCCCGTCAATGTGTTTTCACTTGTCAAATTGGGTCGGGTTTAGCCATGTACTGCATGTATGGATGAAAGTGTCACACTTATACATGTGGTTGTATTCCATACACACATGTCAAATGATCAAGCTCAAACTCCAACAATGACTAAGTGTTCGATTAATTTTCAGTTTGAAAATATTTTTACCTAACAAATGTTCATAGTCTCTTTTATTTTTGGGGCTCACAGATGTGTGGTATCGAATTTTAATGCCCCAAATCAACTACCAAATGAAAAACTAAACTAAACATAACCTAAGAATGGAGTGTTTGCTATGAGTTAACAACTTGAAGAAAAAAATTTGACACAATTTGAAAAGGCCCAAGTGGTCCAAACTCCAAATGCAGGTGAGGTGGATTTCCTCACAGGACTTTGATCGAACACCTATCAATCACTAACCAAACGTGCCAACCCAACCACTCACCACGTGGCCTCACCTCCCGAGTTCTGGCTTCTCAATTCAGCTGATCATCACTTCTTCTTCATCTTCATCTTCATCTTCTTCACTCCCCAAATCAATCAATCAAACAGTGACTAACTATGAATCGATTAGCATTTCCCAAATCCTTTACGCAACGATGCAGAGCCATACACCAAACAACTTCCAAACACAGTCCACAAACCCAGCTCCATAGTGCTGGACCCGTCGCCTCTCTCCTCAAGTCCCGCTCCGTTATACGATTCCGAGGACCTGACACCATCAAGTTCCTTCAGGGCCTCTTGACCAACGATGTACGGAGGTTTGCTGAACCCGTTGGTGAGAAAACCGCCAATATGCCTACACCCAACGTGCCTGCTGCGTCGGTTCCTCCTTTGTATGCTGCGTTGTTGACCCCTCAAGGGAGGTTCCTCTACGACCTCTTTCTCTATAACCCGCCCAAAGTCACCGCCAAGCTTGATAGAACCGGGTCTGGGCCTGGCTCCGACGCCGCCGATGAACCCTTTGATTTGTATGCCGATGTAGATTCTTCTGTGTTGGATGAGTGTTTGGAAACCTTCATAAAGTGAGTTTCCTTCTCTTTCGGGGATTACTGAATTTTTTATTTTATTTTATGGCGTTTGATTCTTACTTGTTCTTGTTCTGTATCATTGACTCTTGCTATTGTATTAATTTGATTGTTAATTTTACAATACTGTCAGTCAGGGTTGGAGTTTATTTCTACTCAATTGCCAATTAGATAGAGAATTAGAGATACATGACATGATATCACTGACGTAAGCGATGTTCCATTGCTTCCATTTATCCACTTTTTGGAACAATGTGAGAATTGAGAAATTCCTAGGTGCCATGTTCACAGGAGAAAACTCGTACTATATACTATTTGGTGTAGAAATTTTTGGTTAGTATTCTAGTACTCAATGCAACAGTTGTTTTCTATTTTTTAACTTTCAAAGAGCAAACTTCTAAGGAAAAAACTAGGGTGTTATATTATGATGGAAGCAGTGCACTCTTATTAGAGTTTGGGTTAGGCCTAACTCTACCCTCAAAGCTAGCTAGGTGAGGGCGGAAAATGTATTTCAATGGTACAGAGACCTTAAGATTTTAGTGTTGCAGATACCGGTTGAGGTCAAAGGTTGAGATTGATGATGTCACAAACGATTTCTCATGCTGGCAGCGTTATGGTTCTGGCCCTACTGAGAAGTCCTCACACGTAGAAGAACCAGAGGCAGCTTCTGTTGGCTGGGGTGCTGGTGTGGATGATGCTGCAATGTCATCATCACGTGGGGGTAATCTTGGGTGGCAATGGTTTAAGGATCCCAGATTGGCCTGTCTTGGTTTCAGAGGGATATTCCCATCAAATATAATTCGTTAGTATCTATTCCTCTGCTGCTAATAAGATTTGCATCTATTTATGGCTGGAATATTTTATATTACTGTCACAAGTCTCTAGATATGTAGTCTAAAAGGTTTCCCTCTACGTGTTGCAGCACCTCTAATTGAGGCTGACAAAGAGACTGATGAAGAGAATTACCTTTTATGGAGAATAGAGAAGGGAGTAGCAGAAGGATCAACTGAGATTCCAAAAGGTGCATAGTTGTTTCATTGTAAGAATTCCTCAGAATTCTTTTTGCGAGCTGTGTCTAACTATCTTGATTAATTGATCATGCCCAGGTGAGGCAGTGCCGCTTGAGTGTAATCTTGTAGGCCTTAATGCAATCAGCTTTGACAAAGGTTGCTATGTGGGCCAGGAACTCGTTGCTCGTACACACCACAGAGGAGTGATTCGGAAGCGTATAGTTCCTCTAAGGTTTCTTGACAGTGATGGGAAAGGTAATTCTCCAAGGAGTACTTATAGGTGCCCACTAGGGTGGACTACCGTACTTATATTCTATATTATCATCGACAATACAATACACTCTGAACCATTCTATTTCTGCATCTCCAGAATTATTAGACAAAGTCGCTCCAGGCTCAGAAGTAATAAACACAGCATCTAGCAAAAAAGCTGGTACAGTGACTACTGCCCTAGGAGGTTGTGGGTTGGGGCTCTTGCGGCTGGAGGAAGCTTTCAAGGGGTCCAGTGCCTTGTCCATTCAAGGACAAGAGGATGTGAAGGTTGTTGCTAGTAAACCAGATTGGTGGCCTTCTGATTGGCTTCAAGATCATCAACAGCACACTGCTTTTGCCTAGGATGTTCAATGTCTTCAAAAGGTCAGTATTGTAAATGTGGAGTTAATGTAATCATTATGCTTCCACCGGGTGAAAATACCCGGTGAAAAGGAAACTGGAAGATGGCAGTTTTGGATTTTCTTGCGGAATAAGTTTCATTGTGATAGAATAGCAGTTTGTCATTTTTCCTTAGGAACCTTCTTGTAAACCAATTTTGCGTTTGGCAACTTAGAAAGGAATAAGATATTACAATATCTTTGTACCTGTGCAAAACTATCATTTTGTCAACTGTTTCAGCATATGTAGTTGGAAGTTGTAACTAGTAGTACATTTGTGGCATTATGTGACTTTAATTCTGTAGCACCTTTCATGCAAATATATTAACTTTCAGCAGTACAAGTTTGTTCCAAAATTGCTCGAAAAAATTATCATTTGCATGATTTTGGGTGCCTTTTATTACTGTAATTTTTGTCTTCCATCGCCAGTATTCCTCCTGGTCTTGTGCATCTTTCCTTAAAAAGCATCGAGAAGAGAGTTGAACGGATTTCCTTCCCATGAAACAAGTTTCTCCAAAACCACTTTGTCTTCTATCACTTGTTGTTTCCTTATTGCAGGCTATGTTATATAATATAATCTATTGTATTTAATAGTATCACCAGCCCAAACTTCATCCCACTATGACTTGTCCTCCTCATTCCCAACTACCCTTATTAAGCACTTAGCGTACAACCAATGCTATTTTCACCCTCTACCCTTTTCCAAAGATGCAGTATCTAACTACCCTCTAAACACTTTTGAATCCCCTGCACCCTCCCTTAACCCCTTGTCCCATATTTTGACTCGAGTTTTCCACCATTTTCTGCTACCTCCTCTTTCCTAATAAAGCCAAGGTAAAAAAAGATCATAAACTCTTAATTCCATGATCTCCCTCATCTTTCTTTTTACATACTCCCTCTGCACAAAAGATTTGAATGAAGATTCAAGTGAAGAACTGATACATTTTCAGATGGGAATGAATTGCAATACTGATTTTATTAGGTGATGTATCTAGTGAGAAATGTTTTTATACGAGAACAAGAGGAAGAAATCTTGACCGTACAACCATACATGGATAGTCAGTTAAAATTTATTTCATAATTACATGACCACTGAAACATGTCATGGGATTTTTTTTTAACTTCATGTTTTAATATTGATCCTTCATGATTAGATTTAATGGTTAAAACCTAATGATCTCTAACACATAAGAAAATTTCTCTGATATGATACATTTCACAAGTCTGCCTAAACAAGGCTCACAGTGAGTTCCGCACAATATAAATAAAAAATTCAAGCCATTCAACAATGCTGAAATCATCACCTTAGCCTTTTAATTTACAGTAAAAGAATATCCTTCAGCAATCCCGGCTGTTCATGATAATAGTATACAATTATTGGCATAAGTTAATTTAGCAGACTATATATGCTCATGACAGTGATAGTCATGGAATGAACTTAACTATTAGAAAATGTTTCAACCCCTCTTGATGCCAATAGAAAGTAGTAGGTCATTATGAGTGAGTAGGCAACACGCTCAGCTCCTGAATCACATCCACCATGGTTGGTCTTTGGTCAGGGACCTCATGGATACATTGCACTCCAAGCTTTGAAAGCGCCGCTGCTTCAGATTTTGAATACCTTTCCCTAAGATTTGTGTCAATAGAATCATCAAATCTTGAGGACTCAAACGCTATGCGTATTGAACCACCTATTGCCGTCTTGCCAGATAGAACTTGAAGAACAATAACACCAAATGCATATATGTCACTCTTCTCAGTAAAGCGTCCAGTAGTGATGTATTCCGGAGCGAGGTATCCCATGGCAGCGCTTACTTTCAAAGCTGAGAAAACAACATCATCTGCAAGAAGCTTAGGCAGTCCAGCATCCATGATCAATGGGGTAAATTGATGGTCAAGGTGAACATTTTCCACTGAAATATTTTGGTGTACTATTGTAGGTTTGCTCGCTTCATTACTGTGCAGATATCCAATACCTGGTCATAAACCAATAGCAAGTGTCAATTATTAAGTTATCTAAAGTGATGCAGCATGAAATTGACAATTGTGAAGTTCTCCTGAACTTAAAAATCATAAAACAGTCTTATTATCTAAATGATTGCATGTCTCCATCAACGTATAATTCCTAGTCTCCTTCAATGTCCTTTCTGAAAATGATAATTGCTGGAAGTTTTGGTCTGTTGTAAAACTTGTAATACATTTGCATAAAGGACATTGCAGGAATTATTGATTTTTTGACAAATATAATTGAAACTTTTCTGTTGTGCCATGTGTTAGGAACAACTAGGAGAATATCAGGAATAATGAACAACTAACCCTTTGCAATGCCTTTGATGATAGAAACCCTCTGCGACCAGTCAAGAAGATGGCCACTTCCATCTTCTATGTCAAGATATTGAGACAAGTTACCCATGGTGGCAAAGTCATAGATAAGGAAACATTCACCTCTACCCTTTGAGCAACAGAAACCTCTGAGCCTGACAAGGTTTTCATGCCTCAGTGAGGTTACTAAGCTCAACCCCTTCACAAATTCAGCCTCCTCTGTTTTGCAGCATGTCACATTAATGCTTCTAATAGCCACAAGAGAACCATCTCTCATAACTCCTTTATAAACTGCTGAGAATTTGCTTTTACTCAACAAATTGGCTTCAGAAAGGTACTGTGTCGCAGATTCAACCTCATCAACATTAAACCTATATTCATTAAGATATTCATTGGATTCTCCACCAGCATCTTGGCCATCAGGCATTGGATACCATCCATTGCAATACTCAAGATTAACAAGTGCAGATGGACTTTTTTTGTATAACTCTTTAGGCTGCTCAGGACTAAGTTTCCCTTCAGAAGAATTTGAAGCAATCCTTTGCTTTTGGCGGCGGTATCTAACATATGTATAAATTCCAGCACCTATGATTGTAAGAATGATAGCTATGGCACTCGCTGTGAAGACAGTTTGAGAAAACCTTCTTGATTTTGAGCAATGGGTCTGGTTACAGTGCAACTTAATATGTGCAGGCTCTGGAAGAGTCTTTGTAGGATTACTGTTTTTGGCTTGGTCTTGGCCTGATGCATCAATATGGTTAACGTTCAAATCCTGATCTTTGTTGCAAGCTCCCAAAGTAGAAAACCCATCTCCACATAAACCTGGGTTGTTTACTCCTTGGAATCCTTCTCCAAGTCTCTTCAATGCTTCCCATTCATTTTCAAAACGTTAATAAGATTTAGACTAAAATACAAAGAGAAATGCCAGTAAAATTTGTGGATGGGGAAAAGCAGAAGGTAAAAACTTCACAAGAACTATAGGATAATGGAGGCATACCAGAAGGAACAATTCCTGAGAGAGAATTGTTTTGAATATCTAGAACTTCTAAGTGTGCAACATGGGCTAGTGTTGCGGGAATCGCTCCACTGAAGTTGTTGAAGCTCAAATTTAGCCTGCTTAGCTTCTCCAAGTTCCCCAAGCCAAGAGGAATTTGACCACTCAACTTGTTATATTGCAAAGCAAGTGTACTGAGCTGCTTCAAGGAACCCATCTGTGTAGGTATATTCCCCACCAACTGGTTATCACCCAACTGGAGTACTGAAAAAAAAAAGGTAAACATGATTAACTAACATAAAGGACTCAAACCAATTTGGCTCATTGGAAAATGAAATTCCCTAAACCCAATTCAAAACCAATATGGATCCACAGCTATTCTCTCATGGCCATTGATTCTTTAGATGAAATTCTTCACTGATTAGTAAAAAATTGAATTGGTCAAAATAGTTTTAAACATTTATCATTTGCTTGCTGCATAGGCTGCGGGGGCAGCAGAAGATCCAAATTCAATTCAAAACCTGATTACAATTATGAAGCTTATGCTGTAATTTTAAACCACTGTGAAATATGAATACCAAAAGACTATCTTGTAAGTTTACTCACCTTGGAGACTAACCATGTTACCGACTTCAGTAGGAATGGTTCCAGATAGACTATTGACATCAAGATAGAGATCAACCAGATCAGTGAGATTTGAAATGTGTGGAGGTATCTCCCCAGAAAGATTGTTGTAGTGCAAGTATAACCCTGTCAAGCATCTAAGCTCAGCCACAGCTGGAGAGAGCCAACCTGAAAGACCCTTTCCCTGCAAGGAGATGTTGGCCACTTTCCGGTGCTCGTTGCACGCAATCCCTTCAAACAAGCCACCGCACGGATCACCATCACTGATCCACGAGCTAAGGATCTTGCCTTCAGGATCCATAGAGGATTTCAAGTCCATCAGAGCTCTGAGCTCTGCATTTCCAAGAACTGTCTGAGGACTGACAAATGCAAAAAATAGAAACAGAAAAAGGAGGAGATGGAGAGAATTCATGGTGATTTTGGGGTAGGGATTCTCAAACAGAAGCTGAAAGAGAGAGACACCCATGTGAGTGTTTATCTTAAATAACCAAACTTTGGTGTAAAATGTTGTTGGTCACGTTGTTTTGATCTTTCTTTGAAGACTTGTTAGTCTAGGACTTTGTTAGTTTGTGGAAAGATAGATAGCATTATGAAAGGGGGGACATAATTAAGTGACTTAACTTTATGAGTTGCTGACAGGAAGAAGCAGGTTGGTTCACATTGAATGTCTCTCGAGTCTTTGAGCAGGTTTTGGGGGGAAAATTTATGATTCTATGATCACGACAACATTGGTGTTCATGTTCGGCGGGGATGGCTCCTGCTGCTACTCCATGTGAAAACAATTTCTATTGTGGAATTAAAAGCTTAGATAATGATTTGGACCCACCTATCTTTGACTTTTTGTCATAATCATGTATGGAGTATCTAGGTATTTACTTTTTGTCTGCTTCCCCTGAAATTAAGTATACAACATTTATTTATGGTGCATGAATAAGAATACAACATTAATACTCCCTCCGGTCCTATTTATAAGCAACAAAAAAAAAATTCACATAGTTTAAGAAATGTAGTTAAACTAGATAAAATGCATTAAATTTGTCTTAAATCAAAATAAACTTCCAAAATTACCCTTTGTTATTAGTGTTGGAAAGGGGGAAAGAGAGAGAATAATTAATGAGACACATTTTACAAGTTAGAATTAATAAGGGCATCATTGGAAAAAATTAATTAATATAGCTCAAACATTCATTTGGTTCTTATAAAAAGGACCAAATTTTTTCTTCTCTTTCATGCTTATAAATAGGACCGGAGGGAGTAACACTTTAGGCTGAGTATTACTAGTGCATTAATAAGAATAAAAGACTTATTTATTGTTTTTTTGTACACATAATTTATTTATTGTTACTTTGACATATTTCTAAAATGAAATATAAAATAACCTTCCGGTTCGGGAATGAATAATCTATGGAATTTGATTAATTTGAACTGTGAAGAGTGTAGAGGTCAAAGGAAAGGAACCTACCATTGAACCTAACTTTGGCATTATAACCAGAACTTTACAGCTAACGATGAAGGAAATGTAAATAGGCCAACTGTGAACTAATGAGAAAATTGAATAATAATAATAATAACAGGAATACTTAATATTACGAACACTTAGATCAGACGAGTTGCAAGACTAGTTATTTGGCTTTGCAATTTCAAAATATCACTCCTCCTGCATGATGATTGTCTCACTACTCGCTAGAGGATGAATGTAGTTTGAAGCAAAAGAAAAAACAATTTCATAAATAGACTTTTGAATTTTGATTTGGTTTCCAACTTTGGGGTTTCAATTTTCAACTACATTCCAACCTTTTCAAAATGCACTTTGACAAAGATCCGCAAAGGGACAAAAAGATAACTGTTTCTTGCCCTTGAATTCTTTTTAAAATATGTTAACACGAGCCATAAAAAAAGTTCTTTTTGGCACAAGTCATAAAAAAAATTAGAACAGAACAAAACTGTTACCCTCTCTCTTTTGGGGGAGGGGAAGCATTTTGAGAATATGAGAAGGTTTTTTTTTTTGAAACTGAGAATATGAGAAGGTTGTGAAAAGATATTGTGCGGCTATACAAAGCTGAAAATATATATTTTTAATTGTTTTTTCAATTTCGACTTTAGTGTGATGGATATTAAGTGTCTCACTAACAGTATTACTCATAAGGATCAAACTTTTAATAAAGGTGTTTTTATTTTGTCAATGGTTATGGTGTTTCGATTGATAGCAAATGCCTAGTAACACTTGCATTAGTAAAACTAAAATCCCAAAAAATGATACAATACTGCAACTCAGATACATCATTTAACGACAAGACGTGCTCACTCGTTCATATGCTAATACAATAACTACCATACTAAACAAAGTCCCTAAGTCTAAAATCCTACCACTAGTGAATCTGGCTGACAAAGCTGTATTTTTTTCCAATTTAACCAATAGCTCCAACTTTTGCAAGTGATCAGACTCTAGTGGATTTGCGAACAAATGTCCCATCACCTCCTTTTTTTTTTAAAAAAAAAATGTGTAGAATAAAATTCAAAAGATTGTCAAATGACACTTACAACATGTGAGAACAAATTTCTAATAGTGCTACAATAATGCACAAAAACATAAAACATGAGGAATAAGCATGTACACTCAGACTGAAAACCAACCGAAAACATGATGCAAAACCCTAAAGTCCAATCAGAAAACCCCTAAAAACCAGAGAAGTTAAAACAGGCTAATACTCCAACATTTTTGAATGATTATCATTTCTTAATTTGACTAGTGTCCCTTCCTCTGAATTTACTATTGTAATACCAAAAGAAAAAAGAAAATGGTGGAAGGATTGATGAAAATCCAAGTCCCGTTCTGGATGGGCCGGTCCGACATTTCCCTCGAATTACTACAGAAAAAAATTTGATGATCAATCTTGATGGGCTTACGGCCCAAATGGGAATGAAATTGCGTATTGCCAACACAAAAAAATTCTAAACGACGTCGTAATGCTGAATAATTAAAAATGGAAAAAAGAAGCACGCACGCGAGTTTCTGCAAAGCGACCATCCATTATCATCGATTCGAGTTTGATTAGAGAGAGAGTGAAGAGCATTTTCAATTTCTTCATCATCTTCGTTGCACTTTCACAACACAAGAGAATCATCGAAACAAAAATGGGTAAGGATCTGAGCGATGACCAAGTTTCTTCTATGAAGGAAGCCTTCACACTCTTCGACACCGACGGCGACGGCAAGATCGCCCCCTCTGAGCTCGGAATCCTCATGCGTTCCCTCGGAGGAAACCCTACCCAAGCCCAGCTCAAATCCATCGTCGCCGAGGAGAATCTCACCTCCCCCTTCGATTTCCCTCGATTTCTGGATCTCATGGCCAAACACATGAAACCCGAGCCCTTCGATCGCCAGCTTCGTGACGCCTTCAAGGTCATCGACAAGGACTCCACCGGATTCGTCTCCGTCACCGAGCTCCGACACATCCTCACCAGCATCGGCGAGAAGCTTGAGCCTGCTGAGTTTGATGAGTGGATCAGGGAGGTAGATGTTGGTTCTGATGGCAAGATCCGTTACGAGGATTTCATCGCCAGAATGGTCGCTAAGTAACTGCTGTTATTCCAATCCCTTTGCATTTTCGTTTCTGTTTTGCTTAATTTCCTGCGTTTGCTTTTCTTTTCGTTCAAGTGAACCAATCAATTAAGCTTGCTCTTTTGTTTTTGCCTTATCGTATGTAATGTAGCTAACCTTTGGTGTGGTTTTAGGAAACATTTGCTATTCAATTTGCTCTATTTCTTTAGGTTTTGGTTTGAATGGTGATATATATGCTGTAATTGAATTAAGAACATGTCATGTTTGAGCAGATATGTGTATCTAATCCTTCGTTGTTCCTTTTCGCGTCCAACTTGTCTTTCTAATTTTGAGCAAAATTAGATGATGGTGCAATGACTGCAATCTAACTGGAAAAAGTAAACCGTGGGAAATTTATGTAATATGTAAATGCCTGCATAACTGTGGGATTTCTCTCATGCTGCATGCTTTTCTGGACTATTCTTTTAAGTTTATGTTAGGAAGGAAGAAGCCATTCTGACTTTCTAATATGTTTTAAAGAGGTGATCTCTGAATGGTTGGTTGAATGTGAAGAAATTATTCCCATATTTATATTGCTGGTTGCAATCCCTGTTACCTAGTGCTAAAGGGGCATGCACAATATCAATGGTGTAAAGAATAATAGTGGAAGATGCTAACAGATAGAGTGCCAGACCTAGAGCTGAAGAAGAATTATATAACTGACTAACTGAGGGAGTGGCTTCTTAGCAGTAATTAAGACATTTTAACAATGTCAATGTGAGATGATATATGATTATATTCCATCAGAAGGCTTGATTGGATTGGAATGCGATTTTTGTTAAAAACTTAAAACGGTATTTGCATGTGCAATTGTGTAGTATGATCTCAATGCCAGTGGCTATTTGGGAATAGAATATATTGGGTGATGCAGAAGAAAACTCATTTGTAAAAGCCTGGCTGATAAGAGGTAGATCCTCTACTGAATGTAGGAGTTGTGTCTTAGACAGTCATGTATAACCAACACTGGACTTGTTCTCCTGCATCATTATTCACTAGGTCTGACTCTCTAAGCTGAAGTCGTGTCTGAGAATTGTGGACATGTACCCTATGTTTTGTTGTGGTAATTACATAAATACTCCTGAAACTTTGAACTTCAAGATAATAATAGTATTGAACTATTGTCCACGTCAAAATAAATTTCAATTTGATGCTTTTAGATATGGAATGCCGGAGTATATTGATTGTCAATAATTAGTAGACACTCGAACCCATCCTAGACACTGCCCAAATATTTGTTGACGACATAATTAGTCATTGAACAGGAGTGAAGATGGACTGATTCCTTAATTGATTTTTCTTCCTTGCGTCTGTGTTTCTGCTTGAGTGCTTTTTTTTACCGAAATTTCTCATTAGGTGTTTTATCTTGTGGTTATGGCCTTGCATTCCTGGTATTGCAGCGTCATGTTATGTTACGAGCTGTGTTTCTTGTCTGTCTGCACTCTGCTGTCACAGCCCTTTATAACTATTTGTTACTTCAGTACAAATCGGCTCTAGTAAATGGCCATGTTATTGTTATGAACTTATGATGATTTCAAATCATTTTGTTGGAAACCTTATGTTCTGTTCTATGATCATCTGTAGGAATTAGTAAACCTTCATGACTTGCATTGTATATTAACTGTCAAAAATTAGGGATACATGGAATTGTTATTTTCAGATTTTTGTCTTTTGTTCATAAGCAATGGGAGAACTCCACTATTATGCGAATCTTTTGATGTGTATATCTGGATAGGTGCATTTTAGTTATTCCAAAAGCTAAAATATTACTTTTTTGATTACGTCCATTGGTACTCGGTTGAAACATTTAGTGCAGTCTCTTAGCTTTTGCTTTCATTTTCTTTTGATGGTATCCCTCCGTCCATTGTAAAGTTTATATCCATTCACAATGATAAGTGATAATAGAGATTCATGTTTTTTTCACCTAATATCAGTCATTTTGGTAATCAGAATTACTTTTTCTCTTTGCGACTTGCGAGTTCTTGATTGTACTTATCCAATTCAAGTGTTTCGTGGATCTACAGTTTTTCTTGGGCTGAGTAATTTTATTATAAACAGGCTTTGGCATGTTTAAGACTTGAGAGCATTCAGTGTCATCTTTGCCTGAACCTGACAATTATTAGCATGTCATGTTTTGCAATTAGCAGTGTTTCCATGATGTATATGATTTTCTCATCGTGTATTTAACATAACGTGTGGCTTGAGTGTGTGTCCAATTTGTTAAGTAAAAATGTCCAATTTGTTCAAAGTTTATTTCCACCTGGAGTGTATGTTGGCTGCCTGCGTTACCATTTTAACTGTTTCTCTAGTTTTGTCTAAGGCGAAACACCCAAAATTGATGGTGTGTGTATGAACCAACAGAATTAAACACCTATAATTATAAGTTATTCAGCAAACAGAATTTGCTGCCAACAAACAGAATTGATATGCGAAGCTGCACTTATACCAAGTGATAGACTATTAACAGCATTGCCACTGATATATGCCACATTGCACTAATTTCACTGGTCGTAAACACAGAATCGGATAGGATATATAGCTGCATAGCAGATAAGACCCTCAAATTTGAACCTATTTGAATAATGAAAAGATAAGTTAGGGTATACCTGCCATTCATATAATTTCAAGTATCATAATTTTAAGGTTTAAATACTCTGGAGGTCTCTGAAATTGTCTGTCGTACGAAAATAAGTCCCTGGATTTTTTTTTTCCGATTCCGAATCCCTAGAATCGGATTGTTTAAATTTAAAATTAAAATCTTATTAACATAATTAACCCTAAATCTAATTAACCCTAAATCCCTAAATCTAATTAACTCCATAATAACTAAAGGTGTTTGTTTGAACCATTGAAGTCGAGAGTTCGATCCTTAGGAGAAACACTCTTGGGAGACCTTTGACTTTTACCACATTGGATCAAACAGAGTTGCCTCAAAGAGAGAATACGTGTGGTTAAAAAAAAGGTGGAGACCCCCTAATGTTTTGCACATTATTTTTTTTTGACCTTTTTCCTTCACTACCAATGCAGAGCACTCAAGCATTCTCTCAAGTCAACTAACATGAGAATTGTGTATCAAAACATATCCATGTCAATGTGGATTCACAAGAGTGATCTCCGAGGGGAAAGATCCTGTACTCTTATTAAAACTACTTGCACTACATGCTTGATAATAAACTAATTTTAACCTGCAATATAGCATAAAAAGTTTGTAGTTTAAGGCTTTAAGCATTAAAGTAAGTTCATAACCGCAATGTCTGAGCAATGGAATAAATATACACTGACTTTAGCCAAAAAGTTAAGCGCCTGTTGAATGCAAATGGAGTCAATGGAAAACTCAAATAGATAAAAGAGAGAATGAACAACACAACTAAGGAATATGAACTTAGTCACTAAATTCAATTACAAACTGTACCAAGACTTCCCACTAAGCTCAGCTAGCAACACAAGCGTGTGCAAGAAGAGCTCTCGCGTTTGAATCTAGCACGATACTCTGTGGAGCAAAACAAACATTAATTGTGACTAAATCCCGAACACGAATAGTCGGGATCCAAATGGTGACCGGATCCCGGGTGTGCGCCAAAAACTGTACAAAGACTACGATAAAAAGGCATAAATAGGAAGATCAAAGTCAACAAGTTTAAAAGTAAAGAGACCATGATTCTATCCTTGTTCTTCCCTTCCCTCCCTTCCCTATTATATTATGCCTAGAGGGAGGGAGATTACATTCCACAGTGTTATGCAGCATAGCAGAACAAAAGCAAACACATATGAAATCACCAAGGACCCTTGTAATTACTAGGAGAGTAAAAGTCAATGTACCACCTCACAAACTTCTTCAGTCCAGTAGCCAAATCAGTAGTGGGCATGTAACCAAGCTCCCCCTGTGCTCTGCTAATATTGGCATGAGTAAACCTCACATCTCCATTTCTAGGCATTGGCATCACCTTCCTCTTCGCCTTCACCTTCAGAAGCTTCTCCAATATGCTCACAAGCTCACTCACCGGCACCGGCGAAGTGTTCCCCAAATTGAAAATCCTATACTGTGCAGGCCCCTTCTTCTTACCTCCACTACCAGTACTCTTCTTCGCCGTATCCAGAGCCCCTAAACACCCCTTCACAATGTCATCAATGTAGGTGAAGTCTCTAGCAACGCTTCCACCATCAGGGGCTTCAAAGACAGTAATCTGCTTCCCCTTCAGAATATCCTTGGTGAAGAAGAAATACGCCATGTCAGGTCGACCCCAAGGACCATACACCGTGAAGAACCGCAAACCAGTGGTGGATAAGCCATAAATGTTATTGTAAGTGTGCGCAATTGCTTCACCGGCCTTCTTCGTCGCCGCGTAGAGACTCGCCGGCTGGTCCGTTCTGTCCTTCTCGGAGAACGGAACCTTGGAATTCAACCCGTAAACAGAGCTAGAAGAGGCGTAAACAATGGCGGGTTGCGGGTTGGCTGATTTGGCAGCTTCAAGAAGATTGACGAAGCCGGCGATGTTGCTGTGGACATACGAATAAGGGTTGTTCATGGCGTAGCGAACCCCAGCCTGAGCGGCGAGGTGCATGACATGGGTGAAAGGCACCACATCGAAGAGCTTGTGGAGTAGCGGTGAATCGTTGATGTCTCCCTCGACGACGAAGACGCCGGCGCGTGAGAGAAGCTTCTGGCGAGCGCGTTTGAGGTTAGGGTCGTAGTAGCGGTTGAAATTGTCGAGGCCGAGGACACCGTCGCCGCGGCGCTTTAAGGCGAGGGAGACATGGCTGCCGACGAAGCCGGCGGCGCCGGTGACGAGGACGGTGAGGGAGGAGGAGGAACTGCGGCGGGCGGATTTGGTGACGCGTTTTTCCCAGTCGGAGCCGCCCCAGGAGCGGGTTTGGTTGGGGGAGGTGGGGGAAGGGGATGGGGAAGGGGAGAGGATGAAGAAGAAGAGGATGAAAGCGAGGAAAATGGTGGAGAAGAGTGTGAGTTTGGATAACCTGAAACGGTGGTGGTGAAGGGAGGACGGTGGGTGATACTTTTCCGGCTTCAATTTTCCCGGCGTCGGTGGTAAACCAATGTTATCCATTGAAATTCACACTGGAATTCAAATAATAAAACCCTAATTTTAATTTGAGAAACAAAACAACCCAGTGAGAGTGAGGTGGCTACTGAGGAGAGTGTTTGGAATGTATGATTGAGAAGAGAAAAGGGCAAGTCAATTTCTGATTCTCTTCTTTGCTTTCATTCCATTCCACCGCTAACCAAGGTGAGGTGAGATATTCATTACTCAAAGTTGACTTCTCTTTTGCCTTTATCTATATCTATATACTTTATAAAACAAAATCACTAGGAGAGAGACTTTGCTGATGTGTCACTCCCACAAAAATTCTGCTCTAAGAATGACTCTCAATGCCTTCTCTCTTACGTGTCGGCTTCTCATGCATTTGAGCTTCATGGGCTCCACTTGCCTTCTTTTTACCCAATAAGCGTTCAAGTTCTCCACTACTCCCTTCCTTTCCTTCATGATTTTCAAAATTTGCATCTGTTCATTTTAATCCTTGACTGCTGCATTTACTACTCTCCCGTTTCCAAGTCTCCCTTCCTCGAGATTTTCTTCTCCATTCACGCTTCTCCCATTCCAACGACTGCCCACCTCAACTGTGTCCAATCAATTTTCTTCCCCTCCACTTCCTTGGCTCCTAGACCTTTCTTTTTCTCAATGTTTTCTCATTTCCCTTGATATACTGTTCTCTCCCCTCATCTCCATATTCAGATTCTTTCTCTTCAGGAGAATGAAGAATTTGAAAGAAAAATTCTTTCCCACCCATCATCATCCTCTTCCCGTCCATCCGTTCTCTGTCTCTCTGTCGCGTTCGCACTCCCCCCACCAGCGCCGCCACGAGTTACGCATCCCGAAGATCTGTTTTCTTGATGCGGTTCCATATCTGGTGAGGGAATCAAGGTCGATGACTCAATTGGAGAGGTACCGGAAATCTTTCCTTACGCGGTCTCAATCTTTCTTCCACAAGCTTCTCAAGCCAGAAGCATTCCTTTGCCTAGCATCAATCCTCACGTCTTCCTTCTCCGACCTCCTCCCCCGATCTATACTTGGAGCTCATCTTCCTTGAAAACCCATCCCTTTGCGCCGGACCCTTCCATCCCCTCTCACAAAGGTACTAACTTTCGGTTTTCCCCTTGCTGAGTTGCAATTGGAGTAAGTTACATGTCTCTCCATCTTTATATGATGATTTTTTGATATATAATGTTAACGTTTTTTTTTGTTGTTGCTTAAGGATGCTTGCAGCTTGAATTAGATGAAAAACTGCAAAGGTTCTAACTTTTGGTTTTCTTATTGATCTGCAGCATATTCTTTGATCATGATGTCTTAACTTCTAGGGCACAGAGGCTGAGGCGGTTGAAAATCTTTAGCAGCTTGAGTTCAACTCAAATCCAAAGCATAACTCTGTCTTGGGGAAGACAATTATGGATGCTTCTTATGCTAACCCCTTTTTGGTATTTCTCTTATTATCATGTTCATGCAGGTTCTCTATTTTTTTTACTTTAAGGAGATGCAGTATTTGAGATGCTTTAGGTGCCTTTGTTGAATGTTAAATTCTTGACATGCCTTAGTGATGCCATTTCCCCCATTTTAGTGTTTACTGTTTAGACCCTTAGTGAGAAAGTGTACTTTCATGTTCAGGTTGTGCTATCAACTGCAACTTTGACTTCAAATCTTACTGTACTTTGGAAAAACTTATGCTTTTGTAGAGACTGGCCTCAAATAAAGGACATATTTAAATGTCATCCTCTTGATTCATTTTCTTTTATTGTTTAATGACAGAATTTTTAGTTTTTGATTTCTTATCTCAAGCCACTTGCTAAACTTGACCAGGACATGTGGCTGAAGGATTTTGTGCTTGATTTGTATCCAGATACTAAAGGTTGTTCTCCAGCTCTGGTAAGATCAAGTATAGTAAAAAAATCTAAAATTTTCACTTTAATTCTGACAAAATGTTATTTACATAGGAGATTTTGATAAATTCCATTATCTGGTAAGATCAAGTTTCTGTTTTTTTTTTCTTTCATAGAAAGTTCCTTTTTTATGCCCAATAATGATAATCACTCACAGTGTGATATGAAATGTGTTTTGTTCAGTGATTCCAGGATCTGGTTGTAGCCTCCTTATGTTAATTCTCTTCAATGGTCTAAGTAGTGCATGTTGTGCTTGGATGAGAAGATCGTGCCTAAGACTACTAACTACAAGCTTGATTTTAATGGATTTCTCTCCAAGGTTGTGTTATGTTTGTTGTCTTTCATTTAGTCATATCATAAACTTATTTAGCTTGAACTCTTTTCCAATTTTTGAAATCTGAGATTTTATTTTTGGTTCATTTTGTGTTGTGGCCAAAAGTTCAAGGTTAAATCCTCTAAATTAATTGACTAACAGTCTCTGATATGTAAAATTAGCAGGGAAGGAAAAGACGCAACAAGTGTCCTTAAATGTTCCTACAAGATGCAAAATTTGACTTGGATAGCAACCCTTGATTCTCAGGTTTGTCTTATTTAATTTTGTTTTACCTGTAATTTTGTGATCTTTGTGTTAAAAGAAACTATTATGTCTTTGAACAGGTGTTAGTAGTAGAGGTGCGACACAGGGACGATGAGAGGTTTTGGAAGCTTTGATCTCCACAGGTTCAAACACTAATCTCAGTTCTCAGAAGCAGCGGTATTCCTTTTGTTTCGTTCACATTTCTTTTGTTATTTATTTTGTGGTCATGTTGTGTTTGGTCATTGAAAAGAAGTCAGAACTTTTATTTCTGTTAATTTGGCTTTGCTGAAACTACATCATACCAATAACTATATTAGTTTAATTTTTCTCTTTTAGAATGTTAACCTGACATGCCTTATTACTTGATTGGTTTATATAGTTAGAGGAGATATATAATAAAAAAGGTTAAAGAAAGTATAAGGTTAATTAATTTATGCTCTTATGTTCTTGATACTACGCCTCTTAGACTGCAGTTTATATGTGGTACGTGTTTTTCTTCTAAATAATGTCAATTATGTAAACTGGAGTTTAGTTTCTCTTTGTTTTGCCATTATAGACTACATTTTTGTTTCTTTTTTTCTGCTGTGTTTTAGTTTAAGATCTCTTTATACTGATTTGGCTGCGATTTTTGTGAGGATTTCCATGATAGTAGTGAGTTTATTCTTATTGGTTTTTTTCTTTTATATTCCTGGTGAATTGGTTATTGATACTTACATCAATCAACAGTTTTTGATGCATTCTAAGTCATGTGCATCAACCCAATAGACAATAACCATGATTGTGCTGGCTGCTGCGAGAATTATATGCTATAGGGTTCTCCACTTAAATTGCAAATTGTCCTGTACCCTAAACTCCATTTTCATAATAACAATTTTTGATGTTGATAATTGGTTGCAGGGCTTCAGGATTGATAAATCATTATTGGAACGTGTTGTTGCTTCATTAATCACTCCATTTTGATTGGGTTGTTGCTCCCTGTTGTTGTCTAGCATCCAGATTTTCTTTGTTTTTTTTATACTGATATATATATATTCGGGTTTACTTTATTTAAATTAAATGCTTCCATATTTACTTGGAAGATATTGATAAATACCTTTACCTGTAGTCTTGGTTCTCAATGTTATAATTGATTCTCTTACCTTTCATATTGTAGGTTGTTTTGGCTGTTTGAAATAGGACCAAAAGCAAGTTCTTTTGCTATTTAAATTTTAACATGAGACTGAGAATGACAAAGGTCAATGGATTTATGTGCAGACTGCAGAATAGTTGTGAAGGAAACCTATGAACCCAGGCAATTATATGTTATAATGTTTTGACTTTGATGATTGCAATATTTATAGGAGTTACTTCTGGGTATTCTATGTACTTCTTTGGCAATTACAGTAAGACTCATTTTCCTAACAAAATTACTATACAGATTAGGAGTGCCCTTGAAAATTGATTTGCTCCCAATTAATCTTAAGGTTCCTATAAAGAGATATGTATGTGTAGTATAACATAGAAGATTATAGCCTGTATTTTTCACTCATGAATATTATTCTAAGGATTCTCATCATAATGTGGTGAATTTTAGACCAATGAGACTGTTTTAAAATGAGTTTCTTATTTTGGATGACTATTGTCTCTGTATCTTGCATCATCAAGTTATGTGATTAGAGTTGATTGGATTTTGAAAGTGCTTTTGTATAGTTACCATCAACAATAGCTTGATGAATTTAATTGTGGTGTTATTTTGTTACTTTTATAGTTTAGCAAAGATTTTTCTACAAGTGCTTTTTTTGGGGTTTTTGTTTATAAAAGTGGTTTTGATGGATATCCTATCTACTTGAGAGGGATGTCCTCAATCTTAAGCAAACCTTAACAATTGATTTATGATGAGAAAGACAACAAAATCTTATGGTCCTGTTAGCTTATTTGGTTCATGATATCCTATCTGCAATGCTTACTATTCTTTATGCAACTTTCTTAGGGTCCTGTTAGCTTATTTGGTTCATGATGTCCTATCTGCAATGCTTACTATTCTTAATGAAACTATTTTTAAATCCCTAACCACCATTGGTGAAAAGAATTAAATTGTTTTGTGCTTTTAACTGTTATGTTCTCATCAATCCCTAATTTCATTTCAAGCATCTCATCTTATCTGTTTAACTTCCTTGCAGAATCGCAGTGATAGTCTTTCACTCTGTTTGTTCCATTACGAGCATATGTCTAATGTTGATGATTTGTTTGCAGGAAATTTATCGTATTTATTATGAGTATGTACACCGAAGAGAATGGGGCTGCCGCAAGAGGACACCATCATGTTGCAGAGAACTTAACATGGTAAGTTCTTATACTACATGGTTTAATTTTTTTCATAACCATTATCAAGGCAGCGCTGTCTTCAGCCCAGTTGGATAAGGCATGGATATGAACTAGATGTCTATCATATAAGTGAAGAAGACTTTTTATCTTTCCTCATGTCCCTTTTAAGTTATTTACTTTTTTTTCTACAAGATGGGTATCAAGAACATAACTTGAACAGTCATGACTTATTTGCTTTTTTCTATCAAGGCATTTTGTAGTTTTTCCTATATGTGTTTTTAAAACGGATTCTTATTGGCTCTTTACCGGTTGGAAACTTAACCAGGATTTCCTGATGGGTCCCTGCGTCCAATACTAGAATGATGATTGTGCTGATTTGGTGTGCAGTTTTCTGTAGTTTACTGGAGCGTTAATGGGGCACTTCCTGCGAGGGACTGGCAAATATGGGATGGAGAATGAGGCATGTATAAGAGAATGTTTGATGTGTTTCAAGTTATAGGTTTTAAGTTATTTTTTATGGTATTAATTAACATATTAACTTTTAATATTTTGTTTAAGTTTTAATCCTTTTAGAAACAACAATTTGATTGTGAGGTTTCCATATTTGGATAGGTAAATAGAATGTATGATAGGAGTGTACAAATCATCTCCACTAACTTGAGTTATGAAGTTCAGTAAACCCTCAACCACTTTTGTGATTTTGTTTTCCATTCACATTGGAAGATTGTGTCTTGACATTGCAAGTTCGCAACTTTGATTCTTTTGGATGCTCTAATCTTCTTCCAAATCCAAACCTATTGATTTCACATCATTTTTCTTTTGAAAACATTCTAAGGATCTTTTGATTTTTGGGCAGCAAATATAATGTTAGAATCTGATTTACTGATTTTCTTTTAAAATTATATGATTTAAAAAAAATCGGAATTGTGGAAATATCTTTAGTACTATATTTAATAGATCCTAGAATGTTAAAAAGCTCTCACAGGGTGATATTTTACATGAAAATATAATGTTAAAATTAATAATATAAATAATTTATACTATTAATTAACATATATTTTCGCAATTTTATAAATAATTTTAGGAGTAGATACTCCCCCGTTTCTTATTATAAATCACTTTTTATGAAAAAAAATTATTTCTAAACATTAGTCCCTTTTTAGTATTTAGAAAGCATTAAAAATATTTTTTCCAATTTTACCCTCATATTTCATATGAAAGAGATAATGAACTTTTAGAATATTAACTTGGAGAGAAAAATTCATAGAAAATTAAATAAGGGTAATCTAGGACAATTAACCATTTCATTTACAAATTTATTACTAATAACTACTTTTCTTAATTTAAGAGACTTAGGTATTTGTGCTTATATATAGAAACAGAGAGAATATATGAAAACCTATAAATATTTGACAATGAAAATGTGTAGTATGAGAATTAGAAAACATAAAAAAAATTAATAATATTTTATTTATTTACAATATAGTTTTATGGTACTTTTTTTGTTCTAATTTGTTTTTTTTTTCAGACGAGTCATTAATGTGGTGGATGATTGTGTCATCATCATAATAATGGAAAATATTGGTAAAAAGCTCTTACGGTGATTAACGTTTTACATGAAAAAAATAATTATTGTGAAACTAATAGAAAAATAAATATTATTATATTCATATAATTTTAATATATTTCTTACTCTTAGAGTAAATATTAATGTGATAACATGTCATAAGAGAATATTTCAAATTTAAAGGTAAAAGCTCCAACAAGAAGGAGTATTTTATATGAAAATATTTAAATGTTAAACTTATAGTTTTGTTTCATTTTGTTGGTCCGCAACATAATAGAGTCAAATATTTGTATTTTCATCTTGGTAAGCAATTTTTTTTGTACCTCAATGTGAATAAATAAATATTTTTACCAATTAAATCCTTTATTATTTGGAACTTAATATTTGTAAAATGGGGTGTATGAGTATAAAACACTATAATTAAATTTCACAATTTATATTTTAAAAATATCTTATTTCTTATTATAATTGTTTTCAGTATCTCAACTTTTTCATAATCAAAGTATTGATTAATATCTCAAATAAAATAACAAATTTCGCCGTGCAACGCACGGGTAAAAAACTCTAGTGATTCAGATAAGAGTAAACAAAATTTCTGTTATGAATTTGGATGATTGTGATTTCATGTTAATTCAAATACTTCATCACTCCTCTATTATTAGTCATTTTTACATAATTTTTTAATTAAGAAAAATAGTTAAATTTATTTAGTAGTAATAAATTTATCAAAATAAAAAAAGTAGTAATAAATTAATAGTTAATTTTAATAATTTTGTTAAATAACCCTCATTTTTTTTTGGTTAAATAACCCTCATGGAAAATATTATCTTTATTAATGTTCCACTATTTTTAGATGATAGTGATCTTGGACATAAAATAAAATTTTGAAAAGCGGAAAAGTTCTTTGAATGTTAAGTATTATGGAGGTGGACACTGAGAAGAGCTCTCCCCCCGTTGGAGATACTGGACAAACTAACAACGGCAGTTGGCCGCCGCCGGACGGGGTTAATGCCAAAGCAACACCCTCCTTTCGTGATACGCTCATGGGGGGGATCGAGAAACCGACACAGATGGTGCATGAAGACCTCTGGAGTACGGGGAAGATGAGGGTTGATTATGTGAACGGGAACCCACAACTGCCTAGGCTCTTTGTGGATAAATCGGTTACTGATAGCATGTGCTCTCCGTGGCAGGATGCCCTGGTGGTGAGCCTGCTGGGGAAAAAGATTGGGTACCGCCTGATGAAGACCAAACTTAGCAACGTTTGGAAATTGACAGGGGACTTTGAACTCCTGGATGTTGACAATGGTTTCTTTCTAGTGAGATTTGATTTGGAAGCGGACAAGAGGAAGGTGATGGACGGGGGACCCTGGATGGTGTTTGACCACTACTTGGCTGTCGCCACTTGGAATAGGAGCTTCATCTGCCCTGTGGCAAAGGTGACCTCGACGTTGGTTTGGATTCACATACCCGGCCTAAATGTTACCTTTTATGACGCCACGTTCCTTATGTCTATGGCTCGGATCATAGGAAGGCCTGTGAAGGTGGATCCCAAATCGTTGAATGCGGAAAGGGGAAGGTTTGCACGGATTTGTGTGGAGATTGATCTCACAAAGCCAGTTGTGGGCAAGTTTTGGTTTGAGGATTTTTGGTATAAGGTTGAGTATGAGGGGTTGCATATTATTTGTGCTAGGTGTGGGTGTTATGGACACCGGAGTAGGGATTGTGCCAAGGAGCCTCAGGTGGTAGTGCAGGAATCAGCGGCGGTGCCGGAGCCGGAGCAAGGAGGGCAACCGCATGACGACTCACAGGCTAAGGAGCCGCCACGGGATAACGCAGAAACCCTAGGAGTGGCAACTCCCACGATGACAGGAACGGAAAGTGCGAATTTCCAGGGCATGATGGCGGAATCCTCTGTGGTGGGACCGGAAATCAAGGGGACCCATAATGATGCACTTACTGTCGTTGACCCCACTATCTTGGAGGTGGCTGGGGATTGGTTAGTGGTCAAACATAAAAAGAAGAAAAAGAATATTCCTGGATTTCAGCGCCAGAACGTGGCTGAAGGAGGTGGGGCCCAAGATCCGTGGAAGCCGCATGTGGGTTTGGGCTTTGCGGCTGGGTCTGGGGGACCGTCTGCAAAACCAGCGAATGCAAATAAGAAAAAAAGAAAGGTTGAATTTCCCACTAAAGACAGAAGTGGGGTAGCAGCGCTATCAAATGAAGTTGAGCCACCTAAGCTTTCTATTAGGGGCCCAGCCCATGATGCTCCTGCCAAGGTAACAGGTTTGTCTAGCTCCCGGCTGAGGACGCAACAGCGTACGCACACCCAGGGAAAGATAACAGTGGAAGAAGCCTCGAAGCAGTCACCTCTGGTGCGGCAACATGTTCAGGGCAGTGGCCAGGCGCCGGCGCCGCTGGCGGCGGCCATTGGAACACCGGACTTCATGAAGCTCCATGATAAGTTTGGGAAGCCTGTCACTACAGGGGGAGTGTTCCATGCGAAGCCTCCCGACATGAACTGAGGCGGGATCTCCTCGTCTATATCTTAGCTGTTTTTTATGTTAGACACAAATAAGATTAATGTCCTAGCGTGGAATGTGCGGGGAGCGGCGAATGCATCCTGCAAGAGAAACCTCAAGGAGGTGGTTCGGAAATATAAACCTGATGTTTGTTTTCTGTTTGAGACGCATATCCAGTTCCGGCGGGTGGAGTCTTACTGGGCTCGTCTGGGATACAGACCTTTGGCGATTGAGGAAGCGCGCGGCCAGGCTGGGGGAGTGTGGGCTCTAGGGCTCATTGGCCTCCCCCTCACGGTTGATCAGGTCTCCTTACATCCCCAAGCGATCAGCCTTCGTTTTAGGTCTCCGTCAGCGAGCTGGGTCTGCACCGGGGTGTATGCAAGTCCAATCCCGACTCAGAGGCATCACTTGTGGGAGCACTTGCGCCAGGTGGAGCCGCTTGTTCAGGGTCCGTGGGCGATGATTGGTGACTTCAACGATATTGCAGTAGCCTCAGAGCAGAGGGGCGGTACCTTCTCTCCTTCAAGGGCTACTGCCTTTGTAGAGGGTTATGAATCATGCGGAATGATGGACCTGGGCTCGTTTGGTTTGACTTATACTTGGTATCGCCATGCACAGGGCAGGCCACCTCTCCACCGCCGTCTAGACCGGGCCCTAGCTAATGTTGATTGGCGTTTGGGTTTCCCGAATGGATCGGTTGAGGTGCTCCCGAGGATGCACTCCGATCATAGCCCTCTTTTGCTGCGGTGCTGTCCTCCACCGCCAGGGATTGCTAACAAGCCTTTCCGGTTTGAAGCCGCGTGGATGGATCATCCCCAGTACGCGACGGTTGTGAGTGGAGCGTGGGAGAAGGGAGGACCGAATTTTGTTTCATCCATGGACTGTGTGCGTCAAGACTCCCTGCTCTTCAACCATGAAGTATTTGGAAATATCTTTAGGAGGAAACGGAGGATTGCGGATCAGATTCGACGGGTTCAGGAGCGGTTGGAGACAGTGGACTCCGCCTATCTCCATCGGCGGTTGGGGGAACTACGGAAGGACCAAGAGGAGGTGCTAACTCAGGAGGAGATGCTCTGGTTCCAGAAATCTCGAGAAAAATGGGTCAGGTATGGTGACCGCAACACATCCTTCTTTCATGCTCAAACAATCATCCGCCGGCGTCGTAATCATATCCAGGGGCTGGAGTTGCCGGATGGGTCTTGGTGCACGGACGGGGAAGTGCTTAGGGAGGAAGTGAGGAGGTTCTACTTAGATCTCTTTGCTACCCATGAGGAGGTGGATATCGCGTGTGCGCATACTCCCTCGGTTACTATGCTACCTCCAAGGGCTTGTGCAACATTGTCAGCGACGGTGGGGAGGGAGGAGGTCACCACAGCCATTTACCAGATGGGCTCCTTTAAAGCTCCGGGCCCAGATGGGTTTCAAGCTTGTTTTTATAAGCGGTATTGGGAGGTAGTTGGGGATTCAGTGTTTGAATTTGTCGCTGATGCTTTTCGGAATGGGAACTTTGATCCTCACATTGCAGAGACCCTTATTGTGCTCATTCCCAAAGTGGATAATCCGAGGAGTTGCAAGGAACTTCGACCAGTGAGTCTTTGAAATGTCAGTCACAAGCTGATTACTAAGATTTTGGTTAATCGAATCCGACCTTACTTGAGTAATTTGATTAGTCCTTTCCAGAGTAGTTTTATCCCTGGGAGAGGCACTACGGATAATGCGATTGTTCTTCAGGAGGTGGTCCACTCGATGATGAAGACACGCCGCCGGGTGGGGGACTTAATCTTTAAACTGGACCTGGAGAAGGCCTATGACCGTGTGGACTGGCGGTTCCTAGAGGACACCCTTCGAGTTTTTGGTTTTCCGGAGGATTGCATTCGGCTAATTATGTTCTGTGTGACTTCGGTTCAGCTTTCTGTTCTTTGGAATGGGGATAGGTTGCCTACCTTTAACCCTCGCCGGGGTCTTAGGCAAGGCGACCCGCTCTCTCCCTATTTATTTGTGTTATGTATGGAGCGCCTGAGTGCTATGATCTCTGCGGCGGTTAGTGATGGAAGGTGGCTTCCGGTGACAGTGGCGGGGACTAATTTTCAGCTATCTCATCTGATGTTTGCAGATGATCTTCTGTTATTCACGAGAGCTTCGGAGGAGCAAGTGGGAGTGATGCGTGATGTTCTCTACAATTTTTGCAAAGCTTCAGGGATGAGGGTGAGTGTGGCTAAATCTCGAGTAATGGGACACCGTAGCATTCAGAGCGGGTTTAAGGATCAGGTGACCGCTATTACTGGAATCAGTTTTACCCCTGATATTGGTAAGTATTTAGGCTTCCCAATCTTCAGTAAGAGAGCGACCAGGCTGGACTTTCAATTTATGGTTGATAAGATCAAGCAACGTGTCTCATCCTGGAAAAATAGGCTGCTCAACCGGGCTGGGAGACTTACGCTTGCACAATCGGTATTGTCTTCGATGCCGACGTATTGCATGCAGAATTTGTGGGTGCCGCAGGGTGTGTGCGATTGTATCGATGCGGCAGTGCGGAGATTTGTGTGGAAGGGGATTGCTGAACGTGGTCTCCATCTTGTGAAGTGGGACACGATTGCTCAACCTCGAGCGGCGGGGGGCCTTGGCCTGCGGAAGGCGCGGGATCATAATACAGCTTTGCTTGGGAAGAATGTGTGGCAGCTTTGCAAGGGAGAACCCAAGCCCTGGGTTAACCTGATCCGCGAGAAGTATGGTGTGCGGGATGACATTTTGAATGCTACACCTTCCGCTGGGTCTCTGGTCTGGAAGGCAATCACAAAAACGGTGGGGGAAGTTAGGGATGGTTTTCAGTTTAAGTTGGGTAATGGGCATGCTTCTTTCTGGTTCACGAATTGGATGGGTACTGCCAAGCTCTGTGACAGGGTCATAGCTATGGATGTGCACGACTTGGAGGCTCGAGTTTGTGATGTGGTTGATGAGGAGAGCAAGTGGGACTTCGCGCGGTTGTACACTGCGCTGCCTACTCAAGTTCAAGAGGAGATTAGTAGGACGACGGTGATGCTTAATGAAGAGGTCCCAGAATGTGTGGTGTGGACGGGGGATGTCTCGGGGGAATTTACAGCTCGATCGTGTTACTACTGGCTGCTTGAGAGACGTCGAGCTGCTACGGCTGCAGTTAATGATTTGGCCCATCAGCAGGACTGGTCCTGGATATGGAAGCTGAGAGCACCCTTCAAAGTTTCCTTCCTCATCTGGCTGATGGCGCGCAATGCGTTGCCAACGAATATGTTGCGGTTCCATAGACAACTTGCAGCTAATCCGTTGTGTGGAAGGTGCCACTTGTACCCCGAAACGACAATTCATTGCCTTCGAGACTGCTATTATGCCAATCGGGTTTGGACGAGCTTGGGGTTGCGCGTTTCGGTTGCTCACATGGCTGTGGAGGACCCTATGGCCTGGCTGCGTCAGTGTCTTCTCCGTGCGGAGTTTACGACGTTGGCTGCAGTCTGGGGAATTTGGGTGGCAAGGAACAAGGCTGTCATTGAGCAACATGTGATGACGGAGTGGGAGCTTGTGGCCTGGATCATGCAGTTGAAGACGACGTTTGAACGAGCGTGGGGTAAGCCTGCTTCGACAAGGCCAGCGAGAGAGGTGGCATGGATACCGCCAGGGGAGGATGAGGTTGCTGTGAACTGTGATGGCAGTCGCGGGGCGGCGCGGAACAGTAGCGGCTATGGTGGGTGCTTGAGAGATGCCTCTGGGAGGTGGCTTGGTGGCTTTATGGGCTTCGGGAAGGATGCTTCAGTGCTTGCAATGGAGCTCCTGGCGATTTTCCGAGGATTGAGGTTGGCATGGGATCGTGGCTTTCGTCGCGTAGTCTGCTACTCTGATTCGTTGCTCGCGGTCTCCTTGATTCTCCGTCCGCCTTCGATGTTCCATGAGCATGCCGGGCTGATTAGTTCTATCTGTGGCCTCCTGCGGCGAGAGTGGAGTGTCCGGGTTTTACATACGTTGCGCGAGGGGAATGCGTGTGCCGATTGCTTGGCGAAAGCTGGTGCGGGGCAACTTCTCGAGTTTCTGGTCGTGGTTGACCCTCCTGCGGAGCTTCAGCAGCTTCTTTTGGCGGACGCTCTTGGGATCTCGTTCCTAAGGCCTTAGGAGCCTTCTGTTTTTTGTTTTCTTTTGTTTTGTGCTTTGATTCTTGTATCAAAAAAAAAAAGCATTACGGTAAACATCACAAAAAATAATAATTAATGTTTCATAAACATTGTACAGAGGGGTTGTGCGTATGCCCCGTGCAATACTGTAACTAAAGCGTTAAGTAATTGATAGGGTCCACACAAGCCGCGGAGCATGTGTTTAATTTGATGCAAAGCGAATAACTTTACTAGAGCTTGACATGCCGCGAATCCTCTTGAAAGATAGGGGTACCTCAGGAACACGGACACTTGGTAAAGAAAAAACTCATAAAAAGTTTTTTTATAGGAAAATGTCAGTTGTTAATTGTTAATAAATTAATTTCTTCGGCAGGGTTTGAACTCTGACTCTTCATTCACCCTGCAAATCCTTCTATTTCCCTTAAGGCTATGTTTGGCATGCCATTTCAGGTAGCTTATAGCTTATTTGACTAGCTTCTTATTTGACTAGCTTAAAAGCTTTATAAAAATGTTTGGTGAATGAGCTTATTTCAGTAGCTTAAATCTTTAAGCTATAAGCTATCTCAGGTAGCTTAAAGCTTAAAGCTTATAGCTTATTAAATATATTCTCATTTTTATCCTTATTATTTTATCAAAATTTCACCTTTAGCCTTATATGTTTTTACTAAACCTATTTACCTACTCATTTTCCGATGTACCAAGAAAAAAACTTATTTATTTATCAGTTATCACACTTGTCTCATATGTACATCGTTCCCGCACAGAAATAATTACTACTTCAGAATAAAATAAATAATTTTATATTACAAATTACAAATTATTTTTTTATTCTATTTAATTTAATAAAAATATAGAAAATTAAATAAGTAAAAATTAATATTATATTTTTAAGATGATAAATAATTTGAGTGAAATTAAAATATTTATAATAATTTTAATATTAATATCATATAGGTATTAATGTGAAAATAAAGTAATGTTAAATATAAAAAAAATTATACAAGTATGTCTTTTTATGTCATTTTACAATTTCAGCTTGTTCAACAACTAGTTTTACCAAACACTTTTGTTCAAATTACGTAGCTTTTCAGCTATCAGCTTTTAACTAGCTTCTCAGCTTTCAGCTTTCAACAAGCTTTTCAGTTATCAACTAGCTTTTCAGCTTTCAGCTAACTTATCAGCTAAACGTGCCAAACATAGCCTAAATCACCAGGTGAGCTACCCTCCCCCAACTCATAAAAAGTTAGTTATAGTACGAGATGGAGTGATACCTAAACACACATTTAGTTGGATTTATCACATAATTCTATTGATTTATTTATTTTCTTCTATTTCCTGTACACTCAATTTTGAAAAAGAAGAAAAATTTTATATACGAAGAAAACATGTATAAAATAGGTGGATCGACTCTTCAATGTTATCAAAGGGTTCGAACATTTATTTGAGTATCAATACTTTACTAATCTAGTATAATTAAATTTATGTAGCAATCAAATTTGGTTATGTAGTTGTTTCCAAGAAAAGTTGGTTATGTAGTTAAATAAGACACTTTTTTTTAACTTTATAATTTCTTTTAAAACATTGAATGCTGAAAAATAAATCTAATTAATCAATATCACAGTAGTAGTTGTCTTTTAAAAAGCATTAAATTACTTTAATTTCTCATAAGGTGATCTCATATGTCCTTATTTGTTTGTACTTTGTACTCTGGCTATGTTTGGCATGTCATTTCAGCTAGCTTATAGCTTATTTGACTAGCTTAAAGCTTATTTGACTAGCTTAAAAGCTCTATAAAAGTGTTTGGTGAAAGAGCTTATTTCAGTAGCTTTAAGCTTTAAGCTATAAGCTAAAGCTAAAGCTTATAGCTTATTGAATTTATTGTCATTTTTATCCTTATTATTTTATTAAAATTTCACCTATAGGTATTAATGTTAAAATAAAATAAGTAAAAATTAATATTATATTTTTAAGATGATTTTTTTGTTCCTTCAAAAAACCTATTTTTAAGATGATAAATAAATTGAGTCAAATTAAAATATTTAAAGGTATAATAATTTTAATATTAATATCCTATAGATATTAATGTGAAAATAAAGTAATGTTAAATATAAAAATAATTATACAAGTATGTCCTTTTATGTCATTTTACAATTTCAGCTTGTTCAACAGCTAATTTTACCAAACACATTTGTTACAATTACGTAGCTTTTCAGCTTTCAGCTATCAGCTTTCAGCTAGCTTATCAACTTTCAGCTATGAGCTAGCTTTTCAGCTATCAGCTAGCTTTTCAGCTAAACGTGCCAAAGATAGCCTCTGTATAAAGAATTAAAGAGTGACTAGCATATGCGATCCTGCATGAGTTCGACCACAAGAGATGGATTCAAGTTACTCTGGCTGCTAATTTCCCTCCTATACCTTGTTTTTGCAGATGATGTCCTTGTTTAAGCAAAAGCGAAAGCATCACAGATTTGCATTACCTAATAGATATGTTGCAGTGTTTTTGTCAGGCGTCTGGGCTTACGGTTAATTACATTATATTATTGATTAAGTGGCTAGCTAGTAATCTTGCAGCTTGAAAGGGGAAGCTACTAGTAAGTTTGGTCCGATTACTTTGGTCAATTTTGTTTTGTCATCTTTGCATGTCATCAAGCGATTTATATTGTCGATCGGGTTTATGCAGTAGTGCCATGTTCTTCCCTAATTGGTTAGCAGCAGCTGTCTTTCTTATTCTGAGCCAGTCTTGCATCACCTTAGAGATTGTATTGTGTGATGATGGTCTTTGCCTCTTCAAGGACTGTCTTACCCAATCTTGTCTACCAATATCCTCTAACGTCTTACCAATACAATAAGCAGTCAAGGAGATCAAAACAAAGAACTACATGATCATCCTGATAGTACATGGATTTAGCTGCACTAAAAGGAATAGAATTGTGGGAAGAAAAATATGGCAAGTTTTCTGTCTGCATCATCCTGCTTTTGTTTTTGGGCTTCACCCACTAATTGTTGGGCACTTGGTGAAGGACGTGGAAATTGTAGAGATGGGCAAACACTCTCTTTCTCACACTTGATCCATGGTTAAGATGCACATTTAGTCAGAAAGATTCTTATAAAAGTTTTTATTTAAAATGTGAAGGGGGGAAAACTAAATGATTACTGAAGATTAGTCAACAATAAGGATTGCAAGAAAATGGTTTTAATTAAGACATTGTGCATTCTTAATTAAACATGTAAAACAAAATCAAAATACAATCTAACATAGGCAAAGCAATTTTGGACATACCACAGTTCACAAAACAGAATCATACAACAACCATAACATTTGTCAACCAGGCAATTAATTTTCATATTGGCCAACAATAATGAACGACAATTTTTAAGAGTGGTGCGAAATCAGTTCATCTACTATGAAACCAAATTACAACAGTTAAACCAAACAAGCAGAGGAAACATCAAACAAGCTTGGATTTGCTTTCTCATTCAACAAAAAATGACCAAGACTAGAGGAAGAGAGCGACGCGTGGAGAAGATTTGTTGATAGAAAGCAGATAGTAAGAAGACCAAAAAGTGTCTAATAGCTTGGATTTTCTTTCACAAAGCCAACTGCATGCATACTATAAAGATTGGCTCAAATTAGTGGATTACAAGCCATAAATTCTAAAACAAGCACCACATATTAATTGTGTTCTTATTTAGGGAAAAATGTGTTTGAAGTGGCCAACCAAATGATTAAGCTATATCTAATAGTATCTGATTTCAGTTCCAGGTCCCAACTTGCTCTATCAGCAAAACCTGTCTGATAGTTTTGATTCACATTCTCCATTATTTCCATTTGACCTTCCTGAAAATAATTATTCCCCACTTTTTAGTAGTTATCAAAATACTTGCTGTCTTGTGATCAACAATTGAAGGAATGTTTCCTGAGACAGTCCAAAGCTCCAATTCCTTGTAATCTGATTGTTATTACTGTATGCAATAGTATCATATTCTTTGCATGGTGGGGCAGAATAGATAATTAGATATAACTGGAGTAAATGATCATGTTACTCTGATGAACCTATAATTGATTGTAATATTTTCTTTTTCAATTAAGTTATAAATGGCCTGATACTCTGATTCGTTTAGAAACACTATCATTCTTATTAACCAGGAAACACTCTCACTATAACATGTCTTTAAGTAAAAAATGATAAATACAAATATGTAACACACTACTCAATGCAAGCAAATACATTCAATAATGAAAAAGGATTATTAACTCCAACTTTTTTTTTGTCAGGGGGGTTTATGAAATGTAAACACGGCCCTTTCTAATTAAACCACGCAAGGGCCCAAAAGAGCAGTAAGAAGGATAGCCCAGTGAATGTGATCCTGCCTGCACCTCCTTCGTCACCTCCAGGAGTTGCTGTAAAAAGGTACAAAAGTAATATTATATGGGATGCAAAAGTAAAATTTAAATAATTAAGTCTTTTTTTTTTGAATTTTAAGTCTTTATATTCAATTTAATTAAAACTCTTCAATTTTCATTTTTCTTTGTAGAATCTTCAAAAGTTAATTTGATTAAATCATCTTAAATATGAGAGGCTTCTTACCTGGGGGTTGCACCGACGACGGAGGCAGACCTACAGGGGACGATGCTGCAATTTTGAACAATTAAACAAATCAGGATCTAAGAAATTGAAAAAAAAAATGTTTTAAATAATAAATTAGTCTAAATACATGACTACAAATTAAAATTATAAATGACATTATATGCATGTATTAATTAATTGATGTAAAATATCTTTTGAATCGACCAGCGCATCAATATTATTCTCATGCACATTATTTCTTGATTTGGTTTAAGGCTCAAGAAAAAAATGTCAATAACCATGGTGTCCTTAAGCATGTAGCAAAAGGCACTTGTCCAATGCACCTGTTTTTGTTCTTTTACAGTCTTCATACAGTGCTTGAGATTAAAAAATACAATATAAAAATGGGAGAATTTAGTTAGAAATTAAGTTAAATGTAAGAGTTGGAAATGCTCGCATGTAAGCTAGGTGAGAACAATTTACAAATTTGAAGAGTTGGATAACTCATAAAGATCAGTTAATTTCAGCAAAATATAATTTGGAAAAAAGTTTGTTCTCATTAGCGAGCTCATACCTGATACCACTTAGTTTGCCGATTGTGTGATGAAAGATCAGTCTCACATCTACCGATTCTAGTACAACTTAATTAAGATAAAAAAAAATTATGAGAAAGAAGTCAATTAGGTAAGTACCTTCGCAGGAGGTGAGATCGAAGTTGACACCACATAATTGGACAAGTTGGAGAGCCTGAGCTGTATTGATACCAAAACCTTGAAGAATAGAAGGAGATAAGGCAAGTTCACAGAAACAGCTTTTCTCGGTTGAGTCTATGATTTTGATGGGATTGCAGCAAATGTTGGGTGGTGGGCTTGTGGAGTTCAAGTAGGCTGCGCATGGAGATAGCTGATTAGCGCAAGGGGGAAGATCTTGCGCCTCTGCTATCACCACCATCAAGGCCCAACCCATCACCAACAACACCACCTTAGAAGTAGAACCCTCCATTTTGATAATGATGTAGAATTGAAGATCCTCTGGATTTTGCAATTATGTTACGTTCTGGCTGGCTTTAGTATATATATAGTTCTTGTTGCTTCACTGCAGATGTTGATTTCAAAATACAAGGACTACGAGATGGCCACCTCCTCACACAATTAATTAAGATCATATTATTGGTTGGCTAGCTCTATTATTACTAGATTAAATATGTAATTTTATTTCTTTAAAATGTCTTTCTTTATAGTTTATCTCTTGAGAACTAATTATTTGTATGCACGTGTGAGTTAGTTTATGAATATACTAATTAATTGTGAATAACTCAGTTGATGTGCATCTTAAGCATTCAAGATCTTTGGTTTGATGTGTGTGGCGAAAATTTTATTGAAAGATACATACTCATTTAGTGCATGAAAAAAAAATCTCAGTTAATCAAAATATACTTATTAATTATTAAAGTATTTCTTTATACAACTCATTAAGGTAATTAACTTTGATAGCATGATTGATCCAAAACAAAAATGATGTGGTATACTGTTGAACACACATTTTTGTAGCGGTTTTAATTAACCTTGTGTACATTTGACTTTCTTAAGAAAAAACATATAACTGTATGTTTTTATACATGGAATTTGTGGCCGTTTTATAATATCATAATCACATTTTGTGCTTTTTTATTTTATTTTACACATTTGTGGTGGTAAAAAATTGTAATAAAAGATCAACATGTGGTTGGTTTAAGTGATACATGTTTAATTGTTCTTAAATAAAGTCTTAGATTCAAGTTTTGTAGATAGAAAAAATATCATTAAGAGAGTTAACCCTACTATAATGTAAATATCCCGACATGATCAAGATTGCATATGAGAATAATACAGTAAAAAAAATGCAACAAAAGTATCTATCATATCATATATATCATATGTGCCAACACACTACTCTGTTGTTTAGGATTCAAGGCTAAACACAAAATGTCAATTGTGTCTGTCAGATATGCAACAACATGAAATTCAGGCAATAGGGGATTCAATTAAAAATGAATATCAATCCTTATTGTACTAAGTTACAAAGTAAGTATACATAGTTATTGTTTGGTTCACAAGGCAGCTTCTTCTATATAATAAGTAGATAGTGCAATATATAAGTCGTGAGCCTCCTCATATGTAATAGTATCAGACATTTGTTTTGATTCAAAGGTGTACAACCAAGATGTGCTCACATTTGATCAGAAAAACCACTATATATAGGTTTTAATGCAATATAAGCTGTTCAGCCAACTCATCTGCTCTCCAATTGTTCTTTTAGATTTTAAGCTTCAAAATTTGATATTAGCTAGGTTGATTTGATCGTTTTTTTTTTTCTTTCGATAAGCTAAATATATTATAATATAAGTACTAAGGGTACTTCAAACCATAATAAAGAGAACAAAGTGAATGGGGAAGAAAACTAAAATAAAAGAATATGTACAAAGGGAACATGGCAGAGAAGCCAATCCCAAAATGCCACCGTCAAGTGAAGACAAGGTGCTAATAGGCAAACCAACAAATACCGTGAAAGTTTCTTTTTACATGCACATGCTAGTTACCTCAAATAGAGAGATCAATTTTGGTCAGATTTTGCTTAAATAGTATGCATCTACTTATCTTGAATGTGATTGAATCACTTATGACTAAACTAATTAAACTCTTCTTACGTATATAAAACAACTAATTTAACTTAAATTACCTATCATCATTTGAACAAATCTCAATAATAAATATATGTAAAATTAGCTGTACATTAGGATGGCTGATGCAATGAATTTTCAGCAATGTAATGTTGTGTTGCGCATGCTAAGTTACATTTGAATAAGATCTTGAGCGCATACGTATTTTGTATTTGGTTTATGCAAAAAAACTAATTAATAATTTGTGAAAGTGACACATAAGCTTTTTTTGGTACAGTAAGTGACACATAAGCTAATGGTACATAAATTATATAACAATTATTTGATAAATAAAGGAAAATAATTGATTAGCAATTGTTCCACTTCCACCCAGTGTTATCAGACTCGGACCGGTGATCGACTCGATCGAGGCACTGGGTCAATGAGTCAATGGTTCAACCACTGGGTCACTGGTTGAACCGTTTGACTCGGTGTACATTACAAAATATTCAAAATGTATAATATAATAAGATAATATTATTGAATAAATTCATACTCTATAAAATTGAATATTTTATCCAAATAACAATCGAATTTATTAGTATAAAAAATATATTTTTTATAATTTATGAATAAAGTATTATGATTTTTTATTATATATTTGTATTATATATTATTGGTTTCTACGTATATGTTGCTGGTCCAAGATTTCTTTTTTAAACAATCCTAATAGCATGAAGATGGTAACAGGCCCAAGTCTCATTTTGTATACTTTGGCCCAATTAGTATGTGTTGTTGACATAACTGGTCCTTTGTTTGTTAGTGATATTATATTCAATGAAAACTTGAACTTGAACCGGCCATTATAGCTGTAAAGCATAATCTCCACATATTACTGCCACATTTTGGAAAACGTGCATCTCCCTCTCTCTCTTCACAATCTCAGAAAAATAGATCTAAAAATATGTTTCTCTACAACTCTTTCCTTGATCTGTTGTTCCAGATTCAGATCTCACTTTTTCCTTCTTCTTCATTACATACAGTACAGAGAGAGAATAATTCCTACAAAGTTTGAACTGAGAAACGATGTGAATGAGGAGAAAAAAATCCAATTTCTTCATTTTTTCTTCTCATCTGATGTGAATGGGGATAAAGAATCAAGCTTTTCATCTTCTTCTTTTCAACTTTCAAAAAAATCCTCTTCTTTTCCTCATTAAATGACTCACCG
Organism: Lotus japonicus; assembly: GCF_012489685.1. NCBI lineage: Eukaryota > Viridiplantae > Streptophyta > Magnoliopsida > Fabales > Fabaceae > Lotus > Lotus japonicus. The sequence continues at coordinate 92,416,000 of NC_080042.1, read as the reverse complement.
GTTCATTCAAATCCGGCCGAGTCACCGGTTTCTCGTAAAACCGGCCGGTTCACTCCGGTTCGTAACGGTTCAATTGCATGCCCGATCTGAACAGTGACTCGAACCGACCATGCTACCGGTTCACGGTTGGACCGATTCAACCGGCCGGTCCGGTCCGAGTCTGATAACACTGCTTCCACCCAATCAAGAGACATAAGGTATCTTTAGATACCTATTAGCATGAATGTAAACTAATTAGTGCTCATATCCAAATAAGAAAATTAACGTCCATTTCAAAAAAAAAAAATAATAAGAAAATTAACGTAACTCCTATGAATTGAGATGATGAATTTATTTATATCATATTTAAATTCAATTTTTCTTCAAAGTTTTTAAACACGCGTATAAAAATATTAGAAATTGAATGATGAGTATTTTAATAAATAAATAAATAACTAAAAAGAAAAAATGCATAAAAATATGATTGATGTGAAAGTAACTATGAATAGAGAAGGAAAACTCCGAGATTAATTGTGTAATATAATTAGGAATGTTTGTTAAACATATGAATAATATATGTCAAATACTCGAAACTTTTAGTTCATGACTGTTAAAAACTTTATATGACAGTTTTTACACGCCACAAATCAAAGTGTTGAATATCTTAATTCTATTTATATGTTGACCAATCTTGCGCTGTTGTTTAATTTGACACAAATTGAATGATCCGCTAGCTCCAAAAGTCCAGACTCAATGATTCTCTGTTGTTTGATTCCGACCAATCCACCACCCATGCCACTTGTGCCAAACAAGTCTAATCAAACTATAGAAAATGAAAGTTGACCTTTGATCAGTTGTTAAAGCTATCATTATCAAAACAATGCTGGCGATAAGGAAGCACAGATGGTTGGAATGAAAAATAATGAGGGACTTATTTTGACGTGCGTACCAAACAAGAAATTTCTTATATGTTTATGCTATCCCAAAATAGACCAACCGAACCATGTTCATGAACATGCATATATATCGTCCTTGGCTAATGTTGGACAATTTCAGAGGTCAGAGTACTGGTGAGTGGTGAGTTCAATTTGAAGATAATAATATATATCTTGGCATCCTAAGATAATAATTTATATATCAAACTGTAGCTACTAGCTAGCATGTTGAATTTATTATTTTTAGTCTGGTTAAAAAATCGACCGAATCTTAATCACAAATTAACTAATGAGAACAGATTGAAAGGAGGAAGCCGAAAGTAGGTAGCAAGAGCCAGAAAAAAGGAACAAAATGGAAAACATCCCGTTGATGATAGGACACACAAAAAGTTATTACAGGACTGTGGTGGTGTCATACAACGGTCTAATTACAAGGATGAAGGAGCTATCAAATGCACCTTGACGTGAACCCATATTATGTGCCATAATTTTTTTTATTAAATTAGCAAAAACTTTTTCAGTTTTTAATTTCGAAAAGGAATAATTTATTATTTTTACACTAACATCCAATTATCTAATGTTACATATTTTAATTATATGAAAAAAATATTTTCTAATGTGGTAACTAATAATTAGAACATATTAAATCCATTTGTTAAACTTTTTTAAAGTGTTTTTTCTTTTGATATTTGACATGTATTGCAATATGTTCCTGAAACCGTAACTATTCCTTTTAATAGATGACTCAGGAGTTGAGCTTGCTTATCATCACTAGACCAAAACTTTGCTAATAAACTCTTTTTTTTTTGTCTTTGTTAATAAACCTTTTTAAAATGTTTGAAAGTTGATTTACTTTATAGAAATTAATTTCATGGTGATTTGTAAATTTGTTTGAGTTTATCTAATGATAATAATTAAAAATGTGAATATATTTTTCCTAAACCTGATTAAAATAGATTTTTCTATTAAAGGTGGTGTCTGAATTGAGTTACCGTAAATTTGAGTTTAATTTCCATGCTTATTTTTTAAAAAATATATTTGACATTTCATTGTATAATACACGTTATAAGTTATAATTGAATTCATGTAAACATATAAGATGTAATATTTTCATCCTCAATTTCAAAAAAAAAATTGACATCCTCGTCAGTTCTTGACTTCTTGTTATGATTACTCAGAATTTTGATTAGTCTACTTGCTGCTTTGAATTAAAAATAAAATCTGTCCAGCTATTTTGCGTTGTAATTTGAGATGCCAACTAGCTAGACTTTTCTTCGAACAAACAGTTCTGTTCGTGGTTTGAATTATAATAATATTCTTTTAATTGGCAATGCAATTTCAAGCATTCTCATCCTTACGATGTCCACTACGCTCTTAACCTCGACGCCTACGCGGGCGGGCTGTAACTAATGGTGATTAGTTCAGGGCGAACACTAGAATGTCGTCACCACTCACGACCCCACCATTCATTTGTTGTTGAGAGGCATGATGGAAGATTCTGATATCAACTGATAAAAACACTAAAAAAACCACAGTACAAAAGTTAGTTGTTATAGTTGGAGAAACTAAGACTTTATAAACCTCACATTAAAATGTCATAGTTCCAATGTGAAACTAAATCTCATACTTGCAATTGGATCCTAAGACCAACTCTTTGTTGGTTTTTTTTTATCCATTAAAAACAAGTTGTTTGTTTTAGTTGGCTACGGAAAAGTATAAAACCTCTTTAAAAGAAAAGTATAAAACTAAAAATAAATATGATAAAAAATAATTGAAACACAGAAAAAAAAAATCACATGTTAGAAGTAAATTTGTACAACTAAATATAATTGTTCATTTATGTTAGCTGTTTTAAAAGAACTTATGTAATGAAATGACCAGCATTTTAAAGTCATAGGCCGTGTAGGCTTTTGTCATGTTTTATCTTATATTTTTTTTCATATTATATTTAAAAATTTGTTGATTAAAATTTAGTTGTGTAAAAACATACAGAAGTTACCCAATAAAGAATAACATAAGACATAACAATAAAATTTAAAGTGATCCTAAATTGATAAACTTAATTATGAAAAATGAAAAATAATGACGTGGATATGGGCTTAGACAGCAAGTCAGCTAGCTTCCTTTCCTTTTGTAGGGCCACTAGCTCGAAGCAGAGGTTCTTGCGAAAAGCAAACCTTCCATTCTTATAGAGGCCACACTTTACTAAAGCAAAGGAGAGGGCTCGACCCCCGATAGAGAAACCTATCTTCAAAAAGAAGCTTAGGCCAAAGATAAGCCAAGTGATATACCATATCAGAGAGAAGGTAAGAAAGATTAGAAAGGGGGTCGTAATATTCCTATCACCTGATTCATTTTTTTCAGAACCGTAATTACTATATGATATAGACGAATATGAAGATTTGATGGGCCTGGTTATAGCCGTACCCCGCTATCCCTAATCCTAAATGGAATGCAACAACGCAGGGATCTATATGTAAACATAGTATCTATTTAGATACGCTATGCTTTTGGACAAAAGGAACAAATTGATTAGGCCTCGGTAGGGTCTTAATGGGCTTAGCCAAACAAAGCAGCTAGCAGTAGATAGTTTTATTCTGAAGTTATCAAAAAGGCTTTTTTAAACAAACTAAAGGTTAAAAAACTTTTTGTCCTTTTGTTTAACCTTTTTGTCTATTTTAAACAAACAAAAGGCCTTTTTTATTTTTTTTAACAAACCAAAGGTTTGATAAAAACAAACAAAAGGTTTGATAAAAACAAACAAAAGGTTACTCTAGAATACGAACGGAAATTATCAAGCCTAAAAAAGTGCTTTTTACTTTTTTTCTCTCCAAATTATAGTGTATTACTAAAATTGCTACGTATAAATTAGTTAAATTTTTTTAATCAATGCACAAAACCACCTTCTCCCACCACAGCCATTGCCACCTTCACCACTGCAACATTGTTATTAACATCACCACTATCACCACTTTTTGTCATTGCCACCACTATAACCATCACCGCCATTATCGTTATCAGCACCTGTAAATACCACCCTCCACTAGGGATGGCACCCGCGCGGGGCGGGGCGGGGCGGGGAGTGGCCCCCCATCCCCGTCCCCGCATCTCTCTTTTGTCCCCGTCCCCATCCCCATTCCCCACGGCGGGGTAAATTTTCACCCCATCCCCAATCCCCACCTCCCCACGGGTCCCCATGGGGACAATTAACACATCATTAAAAATATAATAAAACTAAATTAAATATAAAAAATACACAAATTTCTTCATGGACCACAAATGTATAGAAACCACGGATGAAAATAGAACATGTCAAATTCCATGAAAATGTATATTGAAGTTCAAATAACATTTATCAAAATTCATAACATTAAGTCTACAAATAAGAAAATTGACATATAAAATTCAACATTCAATCAAAAAAAATGTGAAGTCTATCATCCAAAATATCTCAAAAGTCAACGCCGAAAAAAGTCTAAACTCTGTAAAAATACAAATCATCCCGCAGTCAAGTCATCGCCAAAATGTTAAGTCTTCAAGTAACCATTAATCAAAGTTTCTACAAAAAAAAAAACAAGCATAAATACATATAAACTTTCAAATATGAAATAATCTATAATCTCATAACAATAAATTTCTTTACCTCAATCAACATTTTTATCTTCATTGAATATGTGTTGTTCAAACTGAAATTTTGAAGTACCTAATCATATTAATTAGCTTTGCATTCTAGGGTTATACTTATAGTGGTAAGAAATCTAGGGTTTTATAATTGACTGTTTGTATTCTTTTTTTTACAACCGACTGATTGTATTCTTATTTTTAAACTTTTATATATAATTGGCTATTTATTTTTTTGAACTCTATATAATTGGTTATGATACTTTATATTTTTTATTACCTACTTGACTTTAATTACTAAAGGTATTATTAATTTTTTACATATATATACGGGGCGGAGTCCCCGCGGGGCGGGGAGGGTGATCCCCATCCCCATCCCCATCCCCAAATTTGTTTCGGGGGGATTTTCGTCCCCATCCCCACCCCCACAGGGAAAAATTCCCCAGGATCGGGGCCCCAAACGGGGCAGTTGTAACACCCCAATTTCTCAACTGAGGAGTCACATTAGTAACCTAACAAAGTCTAAGGACCAATCTGCAATCCCTAAAAACCAAGGGAATTTTTTTTTCTGTAAAACAACTAAACACTTCGGCTAAAAGGTTGGAAACATACCATAACTTTATTTAGATAACTTGTTTCCCGATATACAGTAATAATAGTTTACAATACCATAAGTAAGGTTCAGAATAAACATGCGCACTTTAACAGTGGCGGAAGCAAGACTTTAATAACAGAGTTCTCATAAAGTAAAAGAGACTCCAACATAATCCACAAGAAGAGAAGCAAAGCTGCTTCTCATACCTCTACTCCACCGCTTACAACTCGATCTCCAACTCGAGTAGCTATGCATCGGCGGAAGGATCTCCATCGCCTAATAGCGTTAAGCGCCCAAACAACAAGTAGCAAATAGAAAGGGTTAACTTCATGCAATTACCATGTATAAAAGAGAAAAATCATGCTGTTCGAATTTAATTACCTGGCATGGTAAATAACTAGCAACATAACTCAACTCATATATCAACAACTTAAACATAAATCGGACTCAGATAATAATAACCTCAACAATGTAACATCAAATCAGATATCAATAAACCAATACGAAAATCCAACAACATAGGGTCAGGTGTTAGTTCCCTATAATGCAACTATATGCTGCTAACAAAATGGATCGATCAATATCGTCTCTCAAGACGGGACAATGATAGGACACACCTCCTCATCGCCACTTATAACGTCATACATGACGGGACAATCATAGGACACACCTCCTGATCGCCACTTAGCATCTCGCAAGATGGGACAATGATAGGACACACCTCCTCATCGCCACTTAACGTCACACAAGACGGGACAATCATAGGACACACCTCCTGATCGCCACTTAGCATCTCGCAAGATGGGACAATGATAGGACACACCTCCTCATCGCCACTTGACTCAAGCCCTATATGCCAAGTCAGACAATAACAAAGCCCACCCAAGGACCAATCCAAAGTAACCACATGTTCCATCCACTAGGAAGCAGTAACGACAGAAACCAGTAAACGGCCGAAGCCTCTCAGAAAACATTTTCCAAATTCAGCATAATAATCATAATCATCTGCCAATCAATATAAACATCTTCATCTCAAACACAGGCAGTGCGATAAAAGCATGCAAGACTCAAAGACGCTCTAAAACCGAGTTACCCTTACCTTCGTGAGTAGAAGTTGGGCATGGAAATTGCGAACCTAGAACAAAGAAAACACAATCATCAACACAAGCTTCACTAGGAGCAACACGATCTACTAATACTAATCGAAATCGTAAAGAAAGCCTCTAAAGCTTCAGAGTTCCTATTTAGGCACAAATTGACAACGGAGACTTCGTTCGCTAAAACGAGCATAACTCGAGCTACAGAACTCAGAATGACACGAAACCGGCGCCAAAATTTCGACAATTGAAAGAGCTACGCAATGGCTCAGGTCATAGAGACCCAAAAATTGTTTTTGGACACGGTACCCAAGCAATTAGGTTTCGGCCACTATGGAAAATAGGGTTTTCGAACTTTTTCTTCGATCTAAATCAATTCACAAGGTAGTTTTAGGGTAAAACTAAGGCAAAGAAATTGTCGGAACAATTTTCGGACAATCGGGTCGAAATACGACTATCCAGGGGCATTTTGGTCCAAAATAAAGGCTCAAAACTTCAAAGTTATCAGTTCGGAAAACAAATTTGACAGCATTGATCCTCATGACATCCGTGACAACAAATCCTAAAGGCACGAAGTCAGATTAAGTCTTTTCGACAATAAAGTTTCGAAATGTGAGACAAAAAGAGTTTTGAGTCAATTTTTCAGATCCTGGACAACTGAATCGCAATCAGAGTTTACTGACAGAGGTTTTAGACTCAGGGGAACATAAGGAACATAACCCAAGCGAGAAATCAGAGAAATCGGACAATTTTAGAAAAAGCTCAAAACTTAGAGCACAGAAACGACTTCAGAAACTCAGCAGAAACAGAAATCAGAGGCAGGATTCATGATAGTTACCTCGATACCTAGAAGTAGGGACGAACTGCACGAAGATTGGTCAAGTTTTCGCGGAAATCTCCTCCCCCCTTGCTCCCCACGAAATCAGCCACAAATGGAAAGAAAATGAGAGGATTTTGCTTTTTCGCGCTATTTATAGGCGGGTGAAATCGCGGGAAAATGAAAATTTCGCGATTCCGATTTTTGCAGCACGATCACCGAGAAATTCTAAGAGAGATTCTGGCGTCAGAATTCCAGAACTCAAAACAAATATCTAGGATTTGGGAAAAACGATATCGAAAAACTCAAAAGCGGTGTAAGTTAATCTGTCCCGTTAAACTACTTTTTGCTATGATGCTCAGACGACAAAACTTCCTTCTGAAGAAAGATTGGAAACGTCGAAACAAGTCTGGCAACATGGACGGAATCTTCGTTAGAAGTCCCGAATAGAAAAAGTCTTCATCCATTGCTCGAAAATAGGGTTTCGAAGCAAAGAAATTAGCGTCGGCGGACATCCGAAAAGTGAAACCTATCGTGCGTACAGTCCAGAGTTCCGAAATGAAACGCTGGTCGAAGGAAAAATAAAGAAAATCTTTAAATTTTCCAAGGATTCGAAATCTCACTTAAAACGTTGCTCTAAAGCGAAATTAGCCTATTCTGGACACGCTTGCCATAAGGCGGGTGTGCAGACGACTCGCTCTAATTCCTAAAATGACTACGCAACATTCCTCAAGCAATTCCTGAACTTTCTTCTTCATTAATCTTTCTCAAATATCAAACTCCTGTCACGCTTACACTGATTCTACGCGTGAGTCGGAAATTAGCTTGTTCTGAAAATCCAGGTCTTACAATACTACCCCCCAAAAAGAAAGTTTCGTCCTCGAAACTTAAGGCTCAGTGAAGAGTTCCGGATACTGTTCCTTCATCCTCTCTTCTAGTTCCCAAGTAGCATCGCCCGTGACTTGGTTCCAAATCACTTTTACCAGAGGAACCTGCTTGTTCCTCAACTGCTTGATCCTACGTTCCTCAATCCTCATTGGTTCCACTTCAAAAGATAAGTTGTCTCTAAGCTGAATATCATCTTCCTTGATGATCTGAGAGGGATCAGGAATATACTTCCTCAATTGTGACACGTGTAGCACATCATGAATCTTAGAAAGAAAAGGTGGCAACGCAATCCGATAAGCTACTTTACCGACTCGCTCGATAATCTGATACGGTCCAATGAACTTCGGTGTCAGCTTCCTCGACTTTATCGCTCTTCCCACTCCGGTAGTTGGTGTCACGCGAAGAAACACATGGTCTCCCGCCTCAAACTCTAACTCTCTCCGTCGTGTGTCAGCATAACTCTTCTGTCGACTCTGTGACGTCCTCATCTTCTCTTGTATTTGCTTCACTTTCTCAGTAGTTTGTTGTACTAATTCAGGTCCAACGAGAAGATGTTCGCCATCTTGAAACCAACATAAAGGAGTTCTACATCTCCTCCCATACAAAGCCTCATAAGGTGCCATTCCAGTACTAGCATGAAAACTGTTGTTATAAGTAAACTCGATCAACGGCAACAGCTCATCCCAGCTTTCTTGACTATCCAGAACACAGGCTCGCAGCAAGTCTTCCAATGACTGTATTGTCCTCTCTGTCTATCCATCCGTCTGAGGGTGATAGGCAGAGCTCAACCTCAACTTCGTCCCAAGCGCCTCGTGCAACGCCTTCCAGAAATGCGAAGTAAACTTCGGATCTCTGTCAGAAACAATACTCGATGGTACTCCATGAAGTCGTACAATCTCAGCGACATACACTTTTGCAAGTGCCTCCACATTGAACGTGGTCTTCACCGGTATGAAATGTGCTGACTTCGTCAAACGGTCCACAATGACCCAAATGGAATCAAATCTCTTCCTCGTAGCTGGCAAAGCTACCACGAAATCCATAGAGATACTGTCCCACTTCCACTCCGGCACATCTAGTGACTGCAACATGCCCGCAGGCTTTTGATGTTCTATCTTCGCCTTCTGACATATCAGACATGCCGCCACAAACTCTGCTACATTCTTCTTCATTCCTGGCCACCAAAAATTCAACTTTAGATCTTGATACATCTTTGTCGATCCCGGATGAATACTCAATCTGCTCTTGTGACCTTCGTCAAGAATCATCCTTCTCAACTCCATGTCCAATGGTACGCAGACACGTCCTTTGCAACGCAGAATGTTGTCGGTTCCTACCTCAAAATCCGGCGCTTTTCCCAAAATGATCAAATTCCGTTTCTCGATCAGCTCCTCATCTAACAGTTGTTTCACCTTGATCTCGTTCAGAAAATCACTAGTGATCGTCACCATCCCAAAGCTCAATTTTCCAGGTGTCACTTGCATACCCAAACTGAGGTCGCGAAAAGTCTCGATAAGTTCCAATTCCTTAATCATCAACGATGAAACATGAATTGTCTGGCGACTCAGTGCGTCTGCTACAACATTTGCTTTTCCTGGGTGGTACAACAAAGTGAAATCATAGTCCTTGATGAATTCCACCCAACGCCTTTGTCTCATATTCAGATCCTTCTGATCGAACAGGTACTTCAAGCTCTTATGATCACTAAAAACAGTGAAAGTGCTCCCATAAAGATAGTGCCTCCAAATCTTGAGCGCAAATACCACAGCCGCTAACTCCAAATCGTGCGTAGGATAGTTCCGTTCATGTATCTTCAATTGCCTTGAAGAATAAGCCACAGCCTTTCGGTGTTGCATCAACACACAACCCAAACCTTGGTACGAAGCATCGCAGTAAACCTCGTAGGGTTCCTTCTCTTGTGGTAATGTCAGAACTGGCGCGGTCGTCAAACGCTTCTTCATATCTTGGAAACTCTGTTCACAATCCTCTGTCCAAGCACAAGGTTGGTTCTTCCGGGTGAGTTTCGTCAATGGTCCTGCAATCTTAGCAAAACCTTCGATGAATCGTCGGTAATATCCAGCTAAACCGATGAAACTCCTTATATCTGTCACAGTCTTAAGACGCTCCCATGCAAGTACCGCTTCCACTTTACTGGGATCCACAGCAATACCCTCCTTTGAGATGACATGTCCTAAAAACTTTACTTCTTCGAGCCAAAATTCACACTTTGTCGCGTTAGCATACAATACCTTCTCCCGAAGAACTTGTAAAACTTGTCGCAGATGCTCCTCGTGTTCTTCACGATTCCTTGAGTAGATCAAGATGTCGTCGATGAACACCACAACAAAACGATCCAAGAATGGATGAAAGATCCTATTCATGTAGTCCATGAATACAGCTGGTGCATTCGTAACTCCAAACGGCATCACCAAGTACTCATAGTGCCCATAGCGTGTCCTAAACGCCGTCTTTTGAATATCCTCATCCTTGACTCTAATCTGGTGATATCCCGATCTCAGGTCAATCTTCGAGAAAATAGCAGCACCCTTCAACTGATCCATCAAATCGTCAATCCTTGGCAACGGATAACGGTTCTTTATCGTGACTTTGTTCAACTGTCGATAATCCACACAAAGTCGCGATCTTCCGTCTTTCTTCTTCACAAGCAGCATTGGCGCTCCCCACGGAGAAACGCTAGGTCGGATAAACCCCTTCTTGGTTAAATCTTCGAGTTGACTCTTCAGCTCAGTCAGTTCTGCCGGTGCCATACGATACGGTGCGATTGATATAGGTCCAGTGCCTGGGACTATATCAATTGTGAACTCCATATCTCTGACCGGAGGTATTCCAGGTACGTCTTCGGGGAACACATCCTCGAAATCTTGCACAACAGCAATTCCGTGTACTCCATTCTCCTTAGCTTCCACCACGGTTGTAGACATGAGAGAACTCAAAGCTCCTTTCCTCAAAGAAAGCTTTGAAAAGTACGAGTTCAGGAACTCAGCGAGTCCAGCATCGGGAAAGATAACTACCTTATTGGCGCAATCAAGAAGAACATGATGGTGGGACAACCAATCCATGCCTATGATCACATCCAATCCCTTGAGAGGTAAACAGATTAAGTTTGCTACAAACTTCTTATCTAGGTACATCCAAGGACATTCCAGACATGCAGTGTTAGTTACTAGACTCTTAGATGCAGGGGTAGACACTGTCAAGTCAAACGGTAGCTTTGACACTTCTAGCTTTAACCTTGCCGCACAAGCTATATCTATAAATGAATGCGTAGCACCAGAATCAAATAGCGCGATAAGGGAATTACCCGCAATCTCGCAGGTACTGCGGATCAGACCATCGTCTTCCTCAGCTTCAGTTCCACTGATCGAGTAGACCCTTCCACCAGCAGTAGGCCTTCTAGCCCCAGCAACATTTGCAGCAGCCTCAACTTTAGGAATCCTGCACTCTGCAGCAGTGTGGCCTGGCTTGTTGCAGTTCCAACACGCCGCAAGACTCTCAGAACAGTGGTTGGCATAGTGCCCCTTTTTGTTCACCTGAAGCAAGTCACATCCTCCCGATTCCCAGATGGGGTTCTTAGTGCAATTGCATTTCCACCAGTAGGATAAAAGGACCCAGAAGTTGTCCCCCTACCCTGAGGACGAACATACGGCTTCTTCTGGAAATGCCTACCCTTGTCACCTCTTCCTTGGTTAGTCCTAGCCGGACCTCCACTTCCTTGGTAAGGCTTGTTCAGACCTTGGAATTTGCCCCTTGCATTATCAATGGCCTCAATCCCCTTGGTCTTCTCCACCAGCACTTGGTAGCGATTCAGTCCTAGCGGTTGCACCGCCCTCTGCAGCTCATAACACAGCCCCTCAATGAATCGCTCACACATGTAGCCTTCATCAATCTGTCCTCTAAAGTAACGGAAGTGTTTAGCCAACGACTCCAACTTTGCAGCATACTCAGCAACGGTCATGCCTCCTTGACGGAGTCTCAGAAATTGTGCTTCCTTAGCGGCTCTAGCACTTCTAGGAAAGTACTTGTCCAAGAAAGCTCCACGGAAACACTCCCAAGTGATGGCTTGATGGTCAGCCTCCATCATAGCCCTAGCCCCACGCCACCAATACTCAGCTTCACCCGTTAGCAGGTAGGTTGCATAATCAACTTTCATCTCTGCAGTTGTACGCAAGAAGGTAAAGATCTTCTCCAACTCTTGGAGCCATAAGTCAGCTTCTTCCGGATCGAAGCCCCCAGAGAACTTCGGCGGATCCTGACGCTTGAAATCATTCAGACCCCTGGTCTGAGCAGCAGCTAATTCACGTTCCTCCCGCTGAACACGGCGAGCATTCTCTTCAGCTTGGTTTTGTGCAGCCACCAAAGCAGCAGTAGCAGCACGTTGAGCTTCAGCTTCCTCCCTTGCAGCAGTGTTAGTAACTTGTTGTGCCATAAGGGCAGTCAGATTAGCAATAGCTTGCTCCATCGGATTCATGCTGTCTGAACCTTGAGTCTCGATCGGTTGTGGAAACCTCCTGTTCCTGTTCTCATGAACAGTCAAAGACCACAACAGATACTCATGCCAGAACAACACAAAGTTCTATAATAACTAACTATGTATATACTTATATCAAATGTATAATTAACAATAACTAGCATAAGGTTATTCACTTACGAATAACCTTCAAAAATAATCTATGTAAACAGTAATCAAGCACACTCTTCCTCCGATTGACACCCCATCAATCGGTCTCAGAGTTCAAACATCTTAAGCAGGCACTCTACCCAAAAGCTCTGGTTTTCTAGACCAAAGCTCTGATACCACAATTGTAACACCCCAATTTCTCAACTGAGGAGTCACATTAGTAACCTAACAAAGTCTAAGGACCAATCTGCAATCCCTAAAAACCAAGGGAATTTTTTTTTTCTGTAAAACAACTAAACACTTCGGCTAAAAGGTTGGAAACATACCATAACTTTATTTAGATAACTTGTTTCCCGATATACAGTAATAATAGTTTACAATACCATAAGTAAGGTTCAGAATAAACATGCGCACTTTAACAGTGGCGGAAGCAAGACTTTAATAACAGAGTTCTCATAAAGTAAAAGAGACTCCAACATAATCCACAAGAAGAGAAGCAAAGCTGCTTCTCATACCTCTACTCCACCGCTTACAACTCGATCTCCAACTCGAGTAGCTATGCATCGGCGGAAGGATCTCCATCGCCTAATAGCGTTAAGCGCCCAAACAACAAGTAGCAAATAGAAAGGGTTAACTTCATGCAATTACCATGTATAAAAGAGAAAAATCATGCTGTTCGAATTTAATTACCTGGCATGGTAAATAACTAGCAACATAACTCAACTCATATATCAACAACTTAAACATAAATCGGACTCAGATAATAATAACCTCAACAATGTAACATCAAATCAGATATCAATAAACCAATACGAAAATCCAACAACATAGGGTCAGGTGTTAGTTCCCTATAATGCAACTATATGCTGCTAACAAAATGGATCGATCAATATCGTCTCTCAAGACGGGACAATGATAGGACACACCTCCTCATCGCCACTTATAACGTCATACATGACGGGACAATCATAGGACACACCTCCTGATCGCCACTTAGCATCTCGCAAGATGGGACAATGATAGGACACACCTCCTCATCGCCACTTAACGTCACACAAGACGGGACAATCATAGGACACACCTCCTGATCGCCACTTAGCATCTCGCAAGATGGGACAATGATAGGACACACCTCCTCATCGCCACTTGACTCAAGCCCTATATGCCAAGTCAGACAATAACAAAGCCCACCCAAGGACCAATCCAAAGTAACCACATGTTCCATCCACTAGGAAGCAGTAACGACAGAAACCAGTAAACGGCCGAAGCCTCTCAGAAAACATTTTCCAAATTCAGCATAATAATCATAATCATCTGCCAATCAATATAAACATCTTCATCTCAAACACAGGCAGTGCGATAAAAGCATGCAAGACTCAAAGACGCTCTAAAACCGAGTTACCCTTACCTTCGTGAGTAGAAGTTGGGCATGGAAATTGCGAACCTAGAACAAAGAAAACACAATCATCAACACAAGCTTCACTAGGAGCAACACGATCTACTAATACTAATCGAAATCGTAAAGAAAGCCTCTAAAGCTTCAGAGTTCCTATTTAGGCACAAATTGACAACGGAGACTTCGTTCGCTAAAACGAGCATAACTCGAGCTACAGAACTCAGAATGACACGAAACCGGCGCCAAAATTTCGACAATTGAAAGAGCTACGCAATGGCTCAGGTCATAGAGACCCAAAAATTGTTTTTGGACACGGTACCCAAGCAATTAGGTTTCGGCCACTATGGAAAATAGGGTTTTCGAACTTTTTCTTCGATCTAAATCAATTCACAAGGTAGTTTTAGGGTAAAACTAAGGCAAAGAAATTGTCGGAACAATTTTCGGACAATCGGGTCGAAATACGACTATCCAGGGGCATTTTGGTCCAAAATAAAGGCTCAAAACTTCAAAGTTATCAGTTCGGAAAACAAATTTGACAGCATTGATCCTCATGACATCCGTGACAACAAATCCTAAAGGCACGAAGTCAGATTAAGTCTTTTCGACAATAAAGTTTCGAAATGTGAGACAAAAAGAGTTTTGAGTCAATTTTTCAGATCCTGGACAACTGAATCGCAATCAGAGTTTACTGACAGAGGTTTTAGACTCAGGGGAACATAAGGAACATAACCCAAGCGAGAAATCAGAGAAATCGGACAATTTTAGAAAAAGCTCAAAACTTAGAGCACAGAAACGACTTCAGAAACTCAGCAGAAACAGAAATCAGAGGCAGGATTCATGATAGTTACCTCGATACCTAGAAGTAGGGACGAACTGCACGAAGATTGGTCAAGTTTTCGCGGAAATCTCCTCCCCCCTTGCTCCCCACGAAATCAGCCACAAATGGAAAGAAAATGAGAGGATTTTGCTTTTTCGCGCTATTTATAGGCGGGTGAAATCGCGGGAAAATGAAAATTTCGCGATTCCGATTTTTGCAGCACGATCACCGAGAAATTCTAAGAGAGATTCTGGCGTCAGAATTCCAGAACTCAAAACAAATATCTAGGATTTGGGAAAAACGATATCGAAAAACTCAAAAGCGGTGTAAGTTAATCTGTCCCGTTAAACTACTTTTTGCTATGATGCTCAGACGACAAAACTTCCTTCTGAAGAAAGATTGGAAACGTCGAAACAAGTCTGGCAACATGGACGGAATCTTCGTTAGAAGTCCCGAATAGAAAAAGTCTTCATCCATTGCTCGAAAATAGGGTTTCGAAGCAAAGAAATTAGCGTCGGCGGACATCCGAAAAGTGAAACCTATCGTGCGTACAGTCCAGAGTTCCGAAATGAAACGCTGGTCGAAGGAAAAATAAAGAAAATCTTTAAATTTTCCAAGGATTCGAAATCTCACTTAAAACGTTGCTCTAAAGCGAAATTAGCCTATTCTGGACACGCTTGCCATAAGGCGGGTGTGCAGACGACTCGCTCTAATTCCTAAAATGACTACGCAACATTCCTCAAGCAATTCCTGAACTTTCTTCTTCATTAATCTTTCTCAAATATCAAACTCCTGTCACGCTTACACTGATTCTACGCGTGAGTCGGAAATTAGCTTGTTCTGAAAATCCAGGTCTTACAGCAGTCCCCACGGGGATCCCCATATACAGGTGGAAATTGCCATCCTACCCTCCACTATTATTACTGCCTACGTTAATGTCGCCACCACCATTGTCATTGTTGATGACACCAATGTGGTCATCACCACAAACACCACCCCATCGCCTTCATCACCACAATCACTATTACTATCGCTCTTTGTCACTATTATCCTTCGCCAAACATATGATTTATTAATTTAAACAATATGATAAATTATAGTACAATATATGACCCTACAGTGAATAATATTAAAGTTTTATCATAGTGTCTGATCCTATCCTCTACATTATTACATTAATACTATGAAGTATCAACCTTTACAATGGGTAATATCCATTAGCATAATGGTCTAATGGGCAGGGGCGGACCCATTCATAGGCTAGGTGTGGCTATAGTCACACTATTTTTTGTGAGAAATATTTTCAAAATATGAACTTGGAAATGTGAATTGTATCATTGATTATATTAATTAATGTTCGACATTTTATTCATGTAGTGATCTGGTCTAGTGGATAGGCAACACCTAATGCTTTCGAATCCTGGATTTTACATTTTACCGTTCATTATTTTGAATTTCCATAAATTCAAGTTTATAGCAAAAAACGCGTCGGTGGGGTTTGAACGTGCGACCCCAGGACCGACAGTTATGCTACCAGACGCGTGCCAGATGAACCAACATAGTTGTTGGTATACATTTTGAACATTAATAATATATAATGGTTTTCTGACAATTGTTTCTCCAAGTGATGTTTCTCTTCACCAAGGGATATTAAAATATCTATATTTGGGCAGAAAACTGGACAGGCATATGTATGAAATTGAACTTCATTTTTGCCAATTTCTCTTCTATTTACATTATTATAAATCATCCCTCACTTCACTAATGCATGAGTGAAGTGTGAGAATCATACTTCTGTAAACAATTATCAAAGATAGGTTTGGTGTGTTACTGCAAATCACATCAAGGTATTCAAAGTATCCTGAAGGGAATTCGTCGATTTTTTTTTTATTTAATTTATCTAAGGTTATGAGGAATGATGGATGAGAAGAACTTACATCTAAGGTGATGAAAATTTGCAATAAGCATGACATTGATGTGCTTGATTTGGATGCACCGTATGTGCAGGGGAAGAAACCTAGACGACATGCTATCACTTCTAGTGTTTCTAATTTGCATAGTGATAAGCATGATTGTTTATTTAGTGTTTTAGATTTGCAGTTACATGAGCTCAATGTTAGGTTTGATGAAAAGAATACTGAACTTTTACACTGTGTTTGATGTTTGAGTCCCTCATCATCATTTGAAACTTTTGATGTGAAAAATTTATTGAGGATGGTTGAACTTTATCCAAATGATTTTGTAGTTGTGCCGGAAGTGGTAGTGTGACATCAGCTTCAGAATTATGTTAGAAATGTTTAAGTGATTCAAAATTTGCAAAGTTAAAAAGACTTTCAGATCTTTGTGCAAAACTTGTGAAAACAAAAAAGTGCAATAGTCTTGCCGGTAGCAACTGCAAGTGTGGAACGTGATTTTTCAGCTATGAAATTTGTGAAGAGTCAGTTATGTATCATAATCGCCTTGTAACTTTTATAGAAAGAGATGTTATTGGAACAATTAACTTATGTTATTTTAGCTCATAGTCTATAATTTCTTTTATATTTACTAGGCCCCGCCAATGGGTGAATATGGCCATGGGTACTTTTTACAGTATGGATTGGATGGATGTGTTATCCATAGCCAATATCCATGCCATTACTATTCCTACTTCCCATTTCTGAGTCGGAAGGGATAACGCACTATCTGTGAAGGAAGTTCCAAGTTTTCATACTTCATTCAATCTCAATGGCCGCGCTTAGCTTCGGCATCGCTACCACCAGTATCAGCTCCGCCGCCGCCGCCGCTTATCGTGTTTCTCCTCGCAACCGCAAATCAACAATTTCCTGCATTGGATGGGTAATCAAACTAAACTAAACCACTTGTATTCGCAACTTTGCAATTCGTTTTCTGAAAATTTCTGTTGTGCGACGAAGGAAGGACCCTGAAGGCGTGCTTAGCCCACCCCAAGGTGGTCACCTCGCCAGGCTGGAGTTTAAGAAAAGCCTCGAGAAAGATGCAGATGCCCGCGAAGCCTTCGAGCGCCAGGTCCGTGAAGAGAAAGAGCGTCGTCAAGCCTTTCGACAAGTAATAATCACCACTTCATCTTTCAGTAGTTCTTACAATCTTTCTTTCTATTTTGCGATTCACTCATTGTTTGTTTTTTGCTTAGTCTCGTGTTGTTCCTGATTCTCCACAAGAGCTCATTGAGTACTTGCTTGATACTGAAGCTCAGGATATTGAATTTGAGATTTCAAGAACGAGACCGCGGTTCGTTCATCCTTTTGATTTTTTGAACTTCGTTTTCCTAATTTTAGTTCCTGTTAATTATTTTTCTGAAGCTTTTGTTGTTGTGCAGATTGAATGAGGAATTTTTTGCACATCTGAAATTTGAGTTAGGACAGCTTCGATTTGCTGTTAACAAAACTCAGGTCTGTTTGTTATATTTAGGTTGAAACAATCATGTGCTTCTGGTCATTTTATATTGATCAAAGTTTTAAATTGCGGTGGCCGCGTTACAATTGCATTGTGGTCCTTCGAATTGCGAGAAATTGTGACTGTCGCGGCTGAAATCACGGCCGCGTTACAGTTTTGGAAACCTCCAAAACCTTGATGTCATGCCTGAAATCATGTTCGCGGACCTTGATTTAAAACCTTGTATTGATGGATGGTTTCAACTTTTTACAGGACGTGGAGGATCGACTGATTGAGCTGGAGGCTCTAGAGAAGGCAATACAGGAAGGAACAGGTTAATTTGTTGCTTCTATAATAAAATTCCAGAATTAAATAAAAGAAATTCTGTGTTGGAATTAAACAGTTGCTTGAAACTCACTCCTTGCTCTTATATCTTGTAATGCAGAAGCCTATGATAAGATGCAAACTGAGCTCATCAAAGCCAAGGAAAGCCTAACCACAATCTTGACATCAAAGGATGTGAAAGCAACTGTATGTCATGTCATTTTCACTGTGAATTTTGAGTTTGTTGGTTTCGTTCAATCTGAACTAAGCCTGATTTATCTTCAATGCAGTTGCTGGAGATGGTTGAACGCAATGAACTTAATAGATCTTTGTTGGCCCTTCTCGATGAAAACATAACAAGTGCACACCAGGGCAACCAGGTAACAGCAATTAGGATTGCGTTTTATATTATCTGTTGAGCAGAATAAGAGTGTGGAATTGTAAATTTGAAGCAGAATAATTATAGCATCACTTGATTGTAACCAATTAGTACAATTTTCTTACAACAGTTTCTTGCCGCAGGACTAGAAAAACAAAAGCTCTGTACTGACCTAGGATAGGATTGTAGGAACATGATTTATTGTTGAATCATAACACATGAACAACTTGCGGTGCGCATGCTTTGCATGCGATTCTCTGGTTAATGCTTGTATTCTGATTTCTGAATTATGACACGACAAGCTTACATATTATTATCCATTGTTGCAGAAACAGGCTGCAGAATACATGGAGAAGCTCCGCGGGGCTGTCCTCAAGTACATTACAGTTTAGTGCATATAGTACGTTCTTTTACCTTAAATGATTAGTTCAAAGTTTTGCTGTCGATAGTCTTGTATCATATAAAGAGTAAGCTACTACAGAACTGAGATGTTGTTGTAATAGATTCTCTTCTGTGATATCATGGCAAACGGCTTGTAAATTTTGAAACACTACTTGTACGTTTTCAGTTGGAAAGTCAATAAAAAATGATTTTAAAATCACAATATTTACTTGCTATTAAGTTTTGTTTAGTTTGATTTTACACCGTCTAGTAATATTCTTGGTTACAATTCCATACAACCAAGTGAATGGTAAAGGAATTACCTGTATGCACCACAGAAGTAATGGAAATGGAAGCTTGGCCCTCCTCATACCGCTTGAGGAAGTCAATAAAGATAGTCGTCAATACCTGGAGATCATATGTCGATGCAGTAAACTCATTACTCACAGGTAGTTTGCGTAAATAGGAAGGCATCGAACCATCGAATCAGCAAGAGGCAATGACACTCCAGAGGTTTTGGCAAACCCAGAAAGTCTGGAGTTTTATTAGTATATAGAACCTTGGTGAGTCCCAAAAAAGCTCAAAAGTGACATGAGCACAAAATATCTGCTTCACATATTGTTTGGTTGGAGGGGAATGGAGGGGAGGGGAGGGGAGGTTTTTTTTTTTTTAAACTTAACTTGTTTGGTTCAATTTTTATGAGGGGAGGGGAATGGAGGGGACCAAAATCCCTCCTAACTCAATTTATGTCCTCTTACATAATCACATAATAATATAGAACACATAATCATCCCATAATGACCTGCTCATATTTTTACTAACATTAATCTGATATTAAATTTAAATTACTATATTGAGTATTAACACATAAAATGAGATTCTATTCATAGCAATATCCAAAAGTTGTTAAATCAGATCTATTCATAGGCAATCAGATATGAAACCAAACATAACAAGATTTAATCAGATCTTTTCATTAACATGATAGGTCTATGTAGGAGAGAAACAAAACTACCTTATATCGATACTATGAGATTCTGGCTATGTTTGACATGTTTAGCTGATAAGCTAGCTGAAAGCTGAAAAGCTAGCTGAAAGCTTATAAGCTAGCTGATAGCTGAAAGCTGATATAAGCTAGCTGAAAGCTGAAAAGCTAGGTGATTGAAACAAAAGTGTTTGGTGAAACTAGCTGTTAAACAAGCTGAAATTGTAAAATGACATAAAAGGACATACTTGTATAATTTTTTTATATTTAACATTACATTATTTTCACATTAATACTTATATGATATTAATATTAAAATTATTATCACTTTAAATATTTTTATTAACTCAAGTTATTTATCATCTTAAAAATATAATATTAATTTTTACTTATTTTTATTAATATAATATTTATAATACTTGTGGTGCGCAGCGGTGTAAAGAATGGTGGCGGAAACTGCATACGTGCGTGTGAGGGGAAAATATGTTTAGTGTTTTTATAAATATAAAAGGGTAACGGTGAAATTTTAATAAAATATTAAGGATAAAAATGAGAATAAATTTAATAAGCTATAAGCTACCTGAGATAGCTTATAGCTTAAAGCTTTAAGCTACTAAAATAAGCTCCTTCGCCAAACATTTTTGAAGAGCTTTTAAGCTAGTCAAATAAGCTTTAAGCTAGTCAAATAAGCTATAAGCTAGCTGAAATGACATGCCAAACATAGCCTCTATTACAATGTCTTTTGTCATTTTTTGTTCTTTTAACTTAAGCACCTGGTTTTAGCAAATAATCTAAGAGAATCTTCCCAAGATGATGCGAATTAAAAAAAATTACAAGTGGCTTCTTATAGGTTTGCTATTAAGCCACTCAAGGAGGAGGGGGCAAAACAGAATTTTATAATGGAAAGAGTGAAAGCGGTTCAAGAAAAGAAAGCAGCTCAGGCTTAAAATGGCATGGGTGATGGGACAGTAACTTATCATTTGAGAGGAGTAAGATAGCTTACTTGCTGATATACAAATTAGGGTTATACTTTAATAAATCTATAATTTATCATGGGTGCATAAAATATGTTATATATGTTATTTTAATTAACAGTAAAGTTGTCTTATTTTTTCCTGTAACATTTCCACTCCCTTCTCCCTATATATGTGAGCTTCATGAGACCACAATACATCAATAGAGGAAGATCTGTGTCATTAGACATGGCAGCTAGACTAGGGCTTTCATTGCTGCTCCTCACAAACTTTGTCATTTACATGGCTGGCACCGCAGAATCTGCAATTACAAGGCAAGCCAACACTAACCCAGCAGAGTTCATCAAGTCCTCATGTAGAACCACTCGCTACCCTGTTCTATGTGTTCAGAGTCTGATAGGGTACGCTAGCGTGATTGGCCACAGCGAGCGACAACTAGCCATGACCGCTTTATCGGTGAGCATATCCAGGACACGATCGAGCGCATCTTTTGTGAAGAAAATATCCCAGGCAAGGGGACTCAAGCCCAGGGAGTACAGAGCCGTGCAAGACTGCATAGAAACCATAGGTGACAGTGTGGACCGTCTTAGCCAATCGGTTCGGGAGCTTGACCGTACGGGAAAGGCCTCGGGGGAGGACTTCGTGTGGCACATGAGCAACGTGCAAACTTGGGTTAGTTCTGCCCTCACCGATGATGACACTTGTCTTGATGGCTTTGCTGGTCCTGCCATGGATGGAAACGTCAAGGCTGACATCAAGGACAGGGTTCTCCTTGTTGCTCAAGTCACCAGCAATGGACTCGCTTTGGTTAATCACTTTGCCTCAAGGCACCAACACGCCGAAACTCCTTAGTGCATTTTTGAATACACGATTAATAACCACGGTGAGCTAAAATCACGGTGGATGAAACAACTTTCCCTTTTGTTATTGTTCACAACTATTTTGGCTTCACTGTGGTTTTAAGTTATGGTTGCTAATTATTGTGAAAGTGAGTTTAAACTGAATAGTTTAGTTTATATCTGGAGTCATATGTCAAAAAAAAATGTTTTTTGTTTGATAAAAACAAAAAATTCAGTTGTAAAATCTCATCTTTGATTATGTTGAACGCATAATCTACTTTCTCTAGTTTCTACAAGAATTGAATTTGAGTTTGAAATCAATTCTTCAAAATAACTCACTAACATCAATATTTTTCATCCAGAATTGATTTTAGGGTTTTCCCATATGAGAAATCAAACGCACTCTTAATCTCTCAAGACAATCAATCAATACTTTTACATAAAAATGTTGAATGGTAGCAAAAACAATTCATTCATTTTACATAAAAAATATTAATTGTAACTTGTAAGTAGGTTTCTGAGTTTTTTTTATCTCAATTTCACTCATTTGTTTTGTTGTCGGGCTTCTCACTAATCATTCATCAATAAACTTCTTTAGTCTTTACATAAGAGAGAAAGATGTTAGCATTTAACAACACACCCATTTTGAGCTATGATTCATTCACACTTTTACTTCATTTCCACTCTACTTTTTATATATATTTTTTTTATATTTCAATTATATCACTAATTAAATCGCTTACTTTCTTTTAATTTTTATCTTCTCTCCCCTCTATTTACACTTTTAAGGAGTGTGAATGAAACTTTATCCTTTTTAACACGCTCTTAATCATGGACTTACCAGATTTGCTTGAAGTTTTTTTTTTTAAGATTTGCTTGAAGTTGAGCTCCTGAGTCACATTATTTTGATATTATCCTTGTATTATTTTGGGTCAAGTGGTCAACCGATATTATCGTTATATTAACCCCATTCTATGTTTATTTGAGGGAGTTTTCAATAAAACATTGAAGAAAAAGGTGCAAATAATTTTCTTTGGCATGATTTCTTTTAATATGATTTCTTCACAAATCAGTTCAATACGTCAGTTAAGAATACGGTAATCTTTGTCGTCGTGATGTTGGTTTAGTGGCCACCCCATTATAATTGAAAGTTGGATGATCATAAAACACCCTTATGAAAGTGCAACAATGATTAAAGAGATGATTAGT
This sequence comes from Lotus japonicus, assembly GCF_012489685.1. Classification (NCBI taxonomy): domain Eukaryota; kingdom Viridiplantae; phylum Streptophyta; class Magnoliopsida; order Fabales; family Fabaceae; genus Lotus; species Lotus japonicus. The sequence goes on along the minus strand of NC_080042.1, from coordinate 92,392,735 downwards.
TACCAAATCGTTTTGTCTTTCTTGCGTATTATTTCCGTATATTGAGCCCCGAAATTTCAAACTTTGAAAAGGAAAGTTTAAGATAAGTTGTATTTGTGCCAGACACTGACCCATCGAAACCAGAGGAGATTATGTTTACATTAAATAAAGTTGCAAATTTAAAAACGACACTTGAATAACATGCTTTCATTTTTCTTGTTAGCCATCAGAAAATCAGCATGGCATTGGGGATATCCCTTACGCTTTTTGGTGGACCATTTAGCTTGGATTAAGCATGCGATGAAGTGGGAGTCACTTCATATGTTAGAGTAAGTAATTAATCTAAATTGTAAGATTGATAAATCAATGAGATTTCAAAAAGATCATAATATATTATAGACGAAAGGTTCCTTAAAAAAAAATGAAAGGTTCCTTCAAAAGCACTAGCTCTGAGGAGACTAAACTAAAAAAAGGTTCCTTCAAAAAATAAATTAAATGGAAGGTGCAGATTATATAAAGTGCCTGGAATATTATGCTTATATTGTCTACCAAGTAAGAACATTAAAAAAAAAAAACTAGCCTACGGTGTGAGTCTTCACATCTATTATACGCATGTGATGATGTTGATCTGAAATTGGATTGATGTTATTGCAAAAATGTCCTTGTGACCGCGTCCTCTATGGTGTTATTGAAGACCAACACTACTAGATGAATCTGCTTAGAGAAAGGAAGAGGCAGTGGATCCATCCGCAGTGACTAACAGCAAGCAGCAGCAAGATGGAATTGCGGAGGTCTACATGGTGGTGAGGTAGTTGACAACGTGGTAAGCAGGCGCGCTACAGGAAAGCCATTGTTGTTGCCAGATGGAGATGGAGGATTGATTGGTGATTTTGGAAAAGAAAAAAAGTTATAAGGTTAACAAGTTTTTTTTTATAAGCATAAGGTTAACAAGTAACAACACAAGACAAAACTTGGTGTTATGAGTGAGCTCTGGTTTTTCACTATAGACATATTTTTTGCTTTCATTAACAAGTGACAACGTCCCTTTTGATTTCGTATTGCTTAATTTACTTTTCAGGGAACTACCAAGGTTGGTTAAAGAGAACGTTAAAGATAATTAGAGCTGCATAACCACCCCAGCCTTCAATTATCACCAGATGTTCAAGCCCAATAGCAAATATATACACTGCTTCTATTTTCAACAAACCAAAGTCAGTAAAAAAGAAGGCTATATCAATAGCTTCCCCTTGCCATGAGCCACTCAACAAAGTGCATTTCCAGTAGGAACTGAACAGAACACAAGGTGGTTTTTTAGTGAAAACCTTCCGGGTCCAACACTACTAAAAAATGCAACCACAGAAAATTCAAGTCTGTGATAAATGTGATACTGTTACCTCAGCTACCAAAACAAAAATAGTCAACATAATCAGTTTTCCGTTACTTAATAAAACATTTAAAACTAAATCGCGGTTTCACCCAATGATTTAGAATGAACTGACAAAATGTCATGGCGCAAGAATCCAATGAAACGCAAAAATGAACCGCACTGAGTTTCTCAAATTATATAAATTCACTAAAACAAAATCCAAATTAAAAGATCTCAAAATTTACCAACATTTTTTCCCAATCCAACCTATTTAAATGTAAAATAGAAATCACATGAGAACAATTGTCAATTACTTTTTCGCATGAATTGCCAGCCTCCATCATTATTTATTTCATCTGCACAATTCCAGCACTGATCAGTTTTTGGATCTTGCTCATCACCATTGGATTCTTTGCATGATCCTGCGCAGCCTTAGGATTTTCCTGGAAATCAACCAATACCTGCATATACACCCAACACTTATAAGCACATCAAATTCTTACAATACAAGACACAAGTAACACCAAAATGCAACCAAATAGAGAGCAAACCTGTCTCATAACAGGGTCTTGCAGGATATTCTGTATCTCTGGGTCCTGCATTCCCTTGGCCTGCAAGAATACAAGATTTAAAAATAGATGTAAGTAATACATAGAATATATATATAAATAAAATATTTTTTCAAATTTCAATGATTTTTGCAGTCAGGGTAAAGCAGTATGACACCTGTCTCTCCTTCAATTCTTCAGGAGTTAAATCTCCACGGCTAGCCTTATTGATTTGTTGCATACATCTGAAATGGATATTAGATGATTACAGACATTATTTATGAAAGTCAACGTGGAAACTAGAAATGTTAAAGACAAATTTCGGGACCAGTCTCATACTTTCCAATGCCATCAAGCAACTCCTGGTTGTTCGGGTCTAGTTTCAACCCCTCCCTATATGTTTCCAAAGCCTTTTCATGATCTTTCATGAAATATTGAACCGCTCCTTTCCTGGTATAACCCTTGACGAAGGTTGGATCGAGCTCAATGCACTTCTCTGCATCCTTTAAACCTTCAGGCATTGCCCCCAGTTTAGTGTAACATGCAGCCCTGTTACTATAAGCCTGAAACAAATGAAATATTCAAACGGATTAGGACTGCAATAACACATGGACTAGCACCTCTGCAAAAGGAATATTATTACCCTAGGGTCGTTCGGATTTCTTCTTATAGACTCTGTGTAATGCCCCACAGCTTCAGGATACTTCTGCTGCTTAAAGAACTCATTCCCTGCACATCAACATTTTCAGTAAAGTGTAGTCAATTTATATGAATAAAAACAAAATTGAAAGGATACACAGTAAATGGAGTACTTCAAAAATAAAAGTGATGCTTGCAGGAAATAAAGAGCCTGGGGAGATTACACTGAAGAAGACAATACCTTTTTCTCTCTCCTCATCAGCCAACTTTGGATCAAAGTATTCTTTTTGTTCTAGATCTTTCTTAGCCTTCTGAGCCTCATTAAGTTTCTTCAAGGTATCTGGGTTGCGGTGCTCTGTCAGAGCTTTTTGGAAGGTCTCAATAGCAGGATCAAAATCTGCCGAGCATTTTGCCATTTTGACCAAGGCAGTCCCTTTCCTTGTCAAAGCTCTTGCTACCATCTTGTAGTCTGCTCTAAGTTCTCTTCCTCTTTCAACAGCCTTGTCACAATCTTTAATGCAATCCTCATACTGAAAAAATGTCCATCCAGGAAAAGTTGTAAGAATGCAAAGTGCAGGAAGATGAGAGTCCCTTCACTTAGCTGAAACATAGATTCCCTCAAACTTTGTTTATACAACATCCTAGTCTTATTTTAAACCCTTGGTGACACCAATCCTTATTCTACTTTTCTTCTGAATCCATTATACCAGACATAGTAGCAACAATCTTGGATACCATTTCTCACTGACACCTTGGAGGTATTGGACTACAGGGTACATGTAGGGTGTGTTTTTGTAGTCGAGTTTTGGATGGGAGGGAAGGGAAGAGGGAGGCTTATGAGAACTCCTCCCCTTGCTCAGGAGATTTTAAAAAGGAAGGAAGGGTTTGAAGAATTTTTGAAAACCCTGCAAGACCCTCTTTTGGTTGTTTTGTGAAGTTCCCCCGAAGGGTTTACCCTCCCTTCCCCTCCCATCAAAGCCTTCTCCATCCCTCCCTCTAAAACCCCCAAACATAGCCTTAGCCCTTAAGTATCTTGCAATTGAAGGTATGGCAATAGTAATATCTCAAAAGACTATTGACTGCTCACTACTAGTGAGCTTGAAATTATGGAAGTTATTGAAGGCTTGGTTAACTCAGGTATATCAGATACCACATTTTTTAGCTTTGATGGCAACTAGACCCACTTGATGAACAAGTTAACACCTAGACAAAAACCTAGCCTTATTCACACTTCACAAATTCTTCTCAGTTCCCACAAAACAATAGTGCAATTTAACCTGTATTTTAATTCCGACATATACACACTTACACAGATACACATACACTCATTTTCAACTTGGTCCCTAAACAAAAAATGATTCCAATTCAGCTCTAAATATAATTGCTTTTAACTTAATTCTTCCAGATGCACTACATGTTTATAACATAGCTGCTAAGTGTAAGGACCAAGTTAAAAATGGAGCATCACATACAAAGAGCAAAGATACTTGTCCCCTAATACATTATAATCTTTCCAATTTGGTTCATGATAACTGTATGCAATGCAATTCACAAACAAATAGACCAAACCTGAAACATTTTGAATTATAGCAATGAATAATCACCATCAAATTTTATCTATTTTAAGCCATAAATCATACCTTCCCCATTTCCAAGTAAACAGCAGCACGGTTGGTGAGAAACGATATATCCTCATCATCCAGCTCCAAAGCCTTAGAGTAATGCTGAATCGCAGTATCAAATTGCTTCTTCTTGTACGCAGCATTACCCGCCTCCTTCTCCTTCTGAGCCTCAACCTTCCTCTGCTTCGCTTCACTCTCCTCATCCGCCACCTCCATAGCCTCAGGTTCTGGCTCAGGTTGACTCACAGGCTCAGCTTCAGCAGCTCTCTTCCTCTCCGACGACGAAGCCGGAGGGGAATCAGGCAAATCAGAATCCTCAGGGGCACGAAGCTTCACGTTGAGCAAAACCCCAAACGCTTGCATGACCCTCGGATCCTTCAAATACAAGTTGAGATTGTTGGGGTCCTTCTGAATATCCTGCATCATCTTCACAAAATCAGGTTGTTGAAGGTAACCCCTGGTGGTAGCGTCCGCGGTGAGCTTAGCCCACATCTCAGGGCCGGAGAAAGCGTCACCGAAGGGATTCGCCGAGCGGGAGGACCTGGAAGCCGCCGCCGCAGCCGCCGCCTGTGCATCGGCGAGACCTGATTTGAGGGGTTCATTATTGGGGTCGATTTCGAGGCCTTTGGAGTAGGCGGAAACGGCGTCGTCGAATTGGGAGAGGCCGAGATGAGCGGCGCCGAGGCGGCTGTAGCCCTTGGACCAATCGGGTTTGAGTTCGACGGTCTTCTTGGCGTCGGATAACGCCTCGGTGTAGTTTTTGAGGGAGGCGTAGGAGGCGGATCGGTTGGAGTACAGGACGTGATTTTCCGGGGCGAGGGCTATGGCATCGGAGAAGTGGCGGATGGCGGCGGTGAAGTCGCCGGAGGAGAATGCTGCGTTGCCTTTGGCTTTGGCTTCGTCGGCCATGGATCGGAAATTTGGGTGGTTTTGGTGGGTGAAGAGAAGAAAGGGATTCTATTGGTTGGAAGTTGCAGAAGCGAAGAGAAGAGAAGAGGGTGGTGGTGTGCTTATAGAAAAGCTGCTGCATAGACTAGAGACTTCTGGGGTTTCTCGAATGTTCTGCCAGCGTCGTTCACTACTACCTTGTTTGGCAACTCAAGGAAACCCTTTTTCTTTTTCTGTTCCAATTCTCCCTTGTTTTTAGGAATTTCCATTTATGCTTTTCGCTTTATTTTATAAATTTATTTATTTATTTATAAAATAAATAGGAAGGAAAGAATAAAAATAAATAAACAAAATTTTAGATTATTTGGATTAAGATATAGTAGTTTGAAATTATAGAGATATTTTTTTATGTTGAATCGGAAAGTTAAATTACACATGCAGGTGATTGATCATTTGACCTTCCCATCCTCAATTTGTATGTTACTCCATTCTTACCACTTGAACTATAAAGTATTTTAAGTGAAAATGAGAGGCGATAATCAACTTTTTTAAAGGCTCTTAATCAAACTATATTTTTAATAATTTAATTTAAACTTAAATTTCTATAAGATATGTAACAAATAATTAAATATATTTTTTATTTCTCTTAAAGTCGAATCGATTATTCGATTATTGTCGGACGCAATAATAAAAATAATTGTTTTTAGGTTAAGAGTTTGAATCTTACGAGTCACATGTTAGGGAGACCTTTTGACCTTCATAACGCCCGGGTCGAAATTACGCGAGCAATTTAACTCACCAAAATAAGTCGAATTGGTTTTTGGGTTAGAAGAAACTGCAGTTGGGCTTCTCTAAATGTCCTTAAATTAAGAACTAAGAAATAGTAAGGGAATCTCTCAACGAGGGAGTCTCCAACTTTTGATAAGGAACCTCTAAAATGCAAACATCTGAAGAAGGGGGCGGGTACCACAATTAGAACCTCCTTATCCTCTGCTATCAAGACCTTGAGATCATGTTTCTTATTGGGATAACACTTATTAATATTTACATTTTATCTTTCAAGTTGTATTTTAAAAAAATATTATTGAAAAAAATATTATAATTTATTATAGTAATTGTTAAAAACAAAAGTCTTAAAAATAAATCATTGTTTTTTCGGTTATTAAAAGTTTTTCTACAATAGAAAAGAAAAAAGACAACACAACTAAGAAAACATGTTAAGGCACAATGCCTAACTAATAGAAGAGGGTAGAAGTCTCCAAACACTGCTGAGAACCGCCCTTGCAAGCTTGTCGGGATAGCACACCACCTATTGTATTATTCTTGTTCCTATTAACATAGACAATTTGAGTATCCAATCTCAACCCAATAAAACCCAAACTCTTGCAATCACATCCCTCACTCGAATCATCGTTTAATAATGCAAACATGATTCCTTAAAATAAATCACTGCCTTTTGTTTTTTTAACTATCTGAGTGCTTGTAAAAAATGTTCGTTCTCTAAACTCATAACATAACATGTAACCAAAAAACAAAAAACTCTAATTAACGATGAGGCCCACGTGGCTGTTTTCCTTTCCCTCTATAGCGTGACCTAAAGTAAACGCATCAAAACCCTGTTTTCCACTCATAATTCTTCCCTTGAACTTCCTTCGTTCTAAGTTCCCTACAAACAAACAAACAGCGTAGTAGTACCTTCTAGAACAGACAAGCAAAATTGCTTCAGCTGTTGTGTCACTCACGTTGCTTACACATTCGAGAGAGGAGGAAGGAACTGATTCTGCTCTGATGAAGTGAGTGTGATTCTCATATGATAAGGTAAAGCTCCATCTTCTCAATTTCATTGATTTCGCTAATCGCAGATCTATTACCTCCAATTGCATTGTTTGGGATTTCATTCTCTCGTTTTGCCTTTCCCTCAAATTAAGGTAGATTGATTGTCAAAGAGGTTCGACTAGGCCCCTAGTTTCTGCAACCATCCGATTCAAGGTTTGCTCTCTTCAACATGCACCTTCCTCTCCTGCTTGCGCTTGTCTTTTCCATTTTCGAACGAATCTTATATGCAAAAGACAACAAACTTAAAGCAGATTGAGCTAATGTTAAAAGAAAAATAAAATACAGTGCAACCAACTAGTGATTTATGTTCATTGGGTTCTGCTATGGCTTCATGTGCTGTTTTTCTTCATATAACCCCTTTTTGTGAAGTGAAACTGCATATTGTGTTTGCTTTTATTCTTCTTCTTTGTGTGAATGTTTTTTTCTTCTTATTGTGTTTTCTGGATAATGATGTCTTTATATGCTGCATATTGTGTTTGCTTTGAAAGTATGATTGTGGATTCTTCTTATTGTATTGTCTTTGAATAACTCCAAAAAATGATGTGTTTCTCACTTCATCCCATTTCTTCAATCTTCCTGTTTCAGCAAACTGCTATCTCTTTAAATGTCTCTGGAACCTTTGCCATTTGATGAAATTGCTGCTATTGTTGATTGCTCAAGTTATAACCTTAAAAATATAAATTATCAGCTATAGTTGCTTTGCTTGATGGTTAGTCATAGCAAGCTAACAGTAATAGGTGATTCTGAAACATGGACCACATGCCTCTACTTCAAATGGCTTGGCAGTATTCATGATGGGTATTTGACTATGCATATTCTTACTTGGGCGATAACGCCATTATTTTACTGAGTTCCCCCCAAGCATATTATAGAGCTCAATCCCCAATTAGTGGTATAAGGCTTGGCAGCTTGGCTGCTGTTGTAACATATCTTTTCTTAAAGAGCTGGTGAGCAGTGATGAGTTGCTCAACACCTTATCCATGTATATAAAATATGACAGGAGTACAACACAGAGGGGAGTGTGATATAATTGTTAACATAATGTAAACTTTACATATGATCATTAAAGAATTGTTTTGTTCATTAGTTTAGAGTAGAGGTTATTCTGTAAAGACAGTGAGAATTAGCTGTGATAATTAGCTCTTTACTATAGTCAGTGTTAGTAGTGAATAGAATTAGAGTTAGTTACTGCTCTTAACTATGCAAGTTGAATTGTTAGCTAGAGCATGTATTGAATTAGAAGCTATTAGCATATAGCAGTTATAACTGATTCTAATCAGTTGTGGAATTAGTTAGATTAGTTACACTTGTATAAAAGCTTGTTGAAGAGAGCTTATTCAATAATGAAAATCATTTCATTTAGTTCAACAATTCTGAAGTTTCTGTAACTTCTTCTTTTCTCTGTTATTTCTGAAATTCGTTTTATATTCATTCTTAACTTCTGTGCAGAATTAGTTTGTAGGTTGCATTCTTAAAGGAAGAAACCTGTTATCAAGTTATTTTTTAAGATATATAAAATTATGCATGTTTCTGCATAATATTTATGCATCTATACATAACGATTTCTATGTTTCAATTTTATTTTGGATTGAATGATAATGTTCTGACTGATATACCTTTCATCTGTAGGCACTCACGTGAGGATTTAATGAATGGTGGTTCTGCATCTAGGAAAGCTTTCTCCCATTGTGTGCAACAAGTGAGAAATTATGATTATCATCACTATCTTTGCCTTCTTGAACTGCCTCCATCTTTGCGGAAGGCTGCATTTGCACTCCGTGCCTTGAATGTTGAAACAGCTAGAGCAATGGATGTTGCTTCAGATCCCAGGATTGGACTTATGCGCCTTGTATGGTGGCAGGAAGCCATTGACAAAATGTTTGCCAATAAACTGATTGAACACCCAACAGCACAGGCCGTGTCATCTGTGATAGCTGAGACCAAAATCAGCAAGACATGGTTAAAACGATCTGTTGAAGCTCGGATTAATGATGCAAGAAGAGAGGTTACTGACATGCCAAAAGGTATGGAAGAGTTGGAGAAATATGCTGAGGACACTGTATCAACAATGCTGTACTTGACACTTCAAGCTGGTGGTATCAAGTCTACCGCAGCTGACCATGCAGCCTCACATGTTGGTAAGGCTAGTGGTATTCTTTTGCTCCTTAAATCACTGCCCTATCACGCCGGTCGCAACCGACATTTTTCCTACATACCAACTTCAGTAGCATCCAAGCATGGTCTATTAGTTAAAGAGGGAAATGGAGAAGAGAGGTGGGTGGATTCTCGCGAGGGCCTCTGTGACGCAGTTTATGAAATGGCATCAGTAGCCAATGCACACTTGCAGAAGGCTCGGAAGTTAGCAGAAAGTGTGCCTGCTGAGGCTCTTCCAGTGCTCCTGCCAGCAGTGCCTGCTCAGGTTCTGTTGGATTCCCTAAGTCGGGTGCAGTTTGACGTGTTTGATCCAAGGCTAACGCGAGGGGTGCTAGGGATTCCACCTTTGTGGTACCAGCTTAAGCTTAAGTGGACTTCATGGAGAAGGAAATACTAAAGAGGTTTACGTAGCTTTACTCAACAGTTAGAGCTGTTGCCTGTTAGGCTCAGGTAATATTTTTTCTCGATATGAATGAGTATTTGTTTATTTATTTATCTAATAATGATATTCTGCAACCCTTATTGTTGGCAGACTTACTGGGCCTGCAATTGTTAATCCAACTATTTAGTCATGAATTTAAATAACTTGTTAGCCCAAAGTTTATTTCCTGCCACCGTGAACTTTCCTCCACACATGGCTAGTCAGAAACCCAAATGGAAGTTGTTAACCAAAGAGATGTCAAGCTTTTCTTCATGTGACCAATTAAATGGCGGTACATGCCTATCTCCTATCAAGACATCATATCCTACCCCTGACTAGGTTCCTTTATTTTCATTTCCCAGGAAAATAACTGATGACCCGGGATTTAAGGCTATTTTCCTGGTTTATTTGCATGTAGTTTAATATAGTTTTTAGGATATTTCGGTCATTTTAGGACACTTTAGGCTTAGTTCATGCATTTTAATGTTTTCATTTAGTTTTAGTATTTTTCTATATTTTTTATGTTATTTTTATAGATTTCATTACGATTTAATCAAGTTATTTGAATTCGGTATCTTACTTTATCTTCTAGTTAATCTCTATTATTGGTTTTTAATTATTTTCCTTTATTATTATTGTTATTTTAGGAGAAGATGTGGAATCAATGAGCAAATCAAGGGAGAGAGCCAAGAATCTCGAAGTCTGGAGCAATCTGGATTTCTTTGCGCCAGTTCTGCACCAATTTCCTGTTGCATTTCGCGCAGACGCGCCAAGGAAGTAGCTGCTGGAAAATTCTGCGCCAGTTTTGTGCGAGTTCCTTCACGAAGTTCGCGCATTTACGCGAAATATCTGTCAGACTCTATTTAAGTGCGTTTTTAACCTATTTGATGGATCTTTTCATCTTTTCTTTTCTCCTAAACCTAATAAACACTTTTGGGAGACTTGGAGGCAATTTCTTGGTGAAGAGGAAGGCTAGGCCCTTGAGGGCCGGTGTCAGGGCCATGGAGGAGGTGACAGCTTCTCCGGACGTCCATGGCTCCGTTCCATTTTGGGTTTTGTTTTTCTCTTTACCTATTTTTGTGTTGACTCTCTTTTGGTATTTGGAATGACTTAATTTGATTTTCTCTCTTATTCAACATACTATTATGCAATTATAATTATGGATTTTCATTATTTGGTGTTTTTCTCTATGCTTAACGCTTCTATTGGTCGATTGATAATTTTAAGGGTTTATATTAATTCGTAAATAGATTGGGAAATTGATATGAATTAATGTAGACTTAGTTCATATAAAGGGGAAAAATTCCTATGTCTTAGGTTATTAATTCTCTTTGCGCGTTCATGTATCTTTTACCAATGTGATGCTTTTTAGGATTTACATGACAATTGAGAAATTGGTGTAAATTTAGTTTGTGAGAGGAACCACCCTTGCATCAGTCATCTTAAGAAAGACATGTCTTAGGTAGGGTTAAGGTTTTCTAGGTGACAATAGGAGACATTAACTCTTAGGTATGAATATCATGAGTTGGGAAAGAGATCTATACCGAGTGACAAGTCGGGACACTCACCTCTCTAGGATAAGATTATCTAGTAGGAACTGTTAGGATTTCTTGAGTGACAGTCAGAGATTCTATCCACTAGGACTTGAACTTCTTAGGTTAGGAACAGAGCTTGGGAATGCCTTATTGAGTATGTATGTGTTATAATGCTCCTTTTATGATCACTAGGGCTTAAGGAATTAAGGCTAGGTTCTTAATTGGTAGATTCACTTAGCTAAGGAATTAGTAGGTGAATAACTCTTATCGGCATCTTAAGTGTTAATTTCATCTTATAAGAGTATATTGATTGAGAATAAGTTGTAAATCAAGTGAACTCATTTTCCAAATACGCTTTCTTCTTTGTTTACCTCCGTTAACTTCTTTTTTCGCTTTATTCATATTTTCCCTTATTGAAATTTAAATAAAACACATATCATGGTTAAACTGTTCCAACAATATCTAACTAGTGAGATTAACATGTAGCAACACAATCCCTGTGGAGACGACAAAACCCGATATTATACTACGATTGAGTCTTGAAAGGGATTTGATAGTAGTTAGTGAAGGAAAACCTCTTCATTAAATATCCTTCCATTAAAATGGCGCCGTTGCCGGGAATTGTGCTTCCGCTTCTATTGGTTAAGCTAGCTCGGTGTTGTTTAGAGCATTATTATAGTATGCATTTTTTTATGCTCTTATATGTCAATTCAAGTGATTTGTTCTTGTGCTGAATGCTTGTTGTGGCCTGATCAACTATAACATGATATGAGGTTTGGAATTCTGTGAACTTGACTTAGAATGAATCAGCTAGTGAATTTAATGAGAATTAAGTTCATTAGTCATGAATTGATGATTTGATGCATAGGATTTTGAGTCATAGTGTCTCATTAAATTATTTGAGTATGTTGTGGTGTTTTAATTTGTGTGCTCGTTTTTGCAAGGACTAAGTGATCTTACAGGAATTAACTGAGTTAGAAGGCCCAACTGACCATGTCCTGGTGCTTTCAAGTTTGCACCCAAATTGAGTACAAGGAGTTTTTTCTCAACCGCTCAGCTCTCATTAATTTTAATGATCATGCATTTAGCATTTAGTTATTTAGGTTTCACACACTAGTATGCACATGCCTTGGATTCTTGGTATTCACACTTTTGTGCTTGAATAATGCATGTTGATGTTTTTAATATCTATTCTGAGTTTGATGCTAGTTGTTATACTAAAAAGTGTTTGATGCATGGGTGTGAGTGAAACTTGTGGAACATGGAGAGAGTTAAGTGATAGAGACTTGAGTGAGTTTTGGGAAAGTGCAGTAAGATTATTAAGATTCCAAGTTAGTGGGAATAATGCATAAAATATGTAGTTTTCCTTTTAATCTTTATATTGAGTCTACACTCTTTTTGGCTGTGAGGTTAAAAAAGGGGCACACATGTGAGAGTAAAGCTAAAGTGCTAAAAAATGAAAAAAATAGTGAAAGAATGTGAGTAAGGGAATGGGAAGTATTTGCACCACTGAGCATACCCCCAATCATATTCTGACATTGTTAAATAAAAGAAAATAATATCGCCCTGAGTTAGTAATAACTGTGAAGGGTTGAGACAAAGCTAAGTTGAAAAGGAAAGAACATGTGTGTGCTCATACTAAAATAAGACTGTTGGCCATCATTAGTGGATTCTCAATATGGGGTTGGGGGATTAGGAATAAAATGTGAAACCCCACATCTTGGTATTTTCTATAATTCTTGTTTGCACTTACTAAAGGTTACTTAGTTTTTAAAGCTTGATTCTCTGCATGAACTATTTTGAGGAACTCATCTCATGTATCTTTTGTGAAAATATGTATACTAGCATCTTACTTTGAACTGTTTTCTTGAGCTTGAGGACAAGCAACCTTAAGTTTTCGCTTGAGGACAAGCTGCCGTTGAGTATAGGGGTATGATGACCCGGGATTTAAGAATATTTTCCTAATTTATTTGCATGCATTTTGATATATTATTTAAGATATTTTAGTCATTTTAGGACACTTTAGGCTTATTTCATGCATTTTAATATTTTTATTAAGTTTTAGTATTTTCCTATATTTTATATTATTTTCTAGATATTATTAGGATTTATTTACTTTAATTTATGCTTGGATAAGTTAATTTTAAGATGTTATCTTATTTTTATCTCTTATCTATTTTTATTTGCTTTATTTTAGGAGAAGATTTGGAGAAAAAAATAAGAAATCATTTTAAAATTAACTTATCCAAGCATAAATTAAAATAAATAAATCCTAATAATATCTAGAAAATAATATAAAATATAGGAAAATACTAAAACTTAATAAAAATATTAAAATGCATGAAATAAGCTTAAAGTGTCCTAAAATGACTAAAATATCTTAAATAATATATCAAAATGCATGCAAATAAATTAGGAAAATAGCCTTAAATCCTGGGTCATCAATAACCTTTATGAAATGTTAATTTTACAGGAGATTGGAACATGAACCAGAAAAAAGAAGGCAGAAATGTTCAAGAAGATTACAGTGACCATGAAGCATATGAATTATTTGATGCTGGCTCGGAATAAGGCATATCCAGATGAGGAATAAGGGAAGAAAAATAAATAGGGAGCAGAGTGGAAAAGAGGACCTTACTTGAAAGGGGAACTGCTGCAAGAGATTCCACTAAAGATAGCTCAATTCGTAATGCAGAGACTGAGTGTGCGGAAATAATTATTCGGTTCGATTCTCGCACAATACACCCAATAATTAGATAAAAAGCCTTATATGTGATTACATTCTATAAATTCAGAATAGTCCTCCGAAGAATAATTGAATACAAGGTGATTTATAAATAAAATAATCCATTTTCACTCTCACTCTCGAGAATGGAGCTTGGCACATGAATGATTGTAAATATCAATTTGTAAGGATAGAATGGAGTAAGAAGGTAATCATTCCCAACTCCACTATGCCAAATTTTGTTTGTTTTCATTTCTTAATATTATTATAATTATTGTTATAATTGATAGAATTATTGACTGGGACACAAAACCAGATGTGATCATGTGGGTGCCCTCTGTCTCATATCTCACATTCTTTTCTTTTTTATTTCACTTTCTACTTCCTCTGTCTTTCTTTACTTATAACTTGGCCTTCAAATCCTAGTGAGCAGCCACGACACATGAAATACAAAGAAAAAAAATGACGCATTCAGCTAACCAATGGTGCACGCATGATGCTAATGTTTATGCAAATCCGTGTCAAGACAGTTATAGTAGTTGATTAAGCTAATATGGGTTGTCATGAATGGGTAAGAATTTAGTTAGAGGACAATTTTTGTCTTTTTTACATCCGTTTGAATTTTTCTATGGCTTATTTGGTCGTCGGAATAGGATGGAAATGACATTATAAGAGAGTTTGATAAATATGATATCAAGATTACATACTTTTATCTTATCCTATATTTAATGTGTGGATTAAATTAAATAATGGTAGGATATATAAGATATAAATAATAAAAAAAATGAATGAAATTATCATCAAAATAAAATTACAACTATATTTTAGATTAACTTTTTTCTGAATGAATTTCCAAATTAACTAATTTAACTATTTAAATGATTTAAAAAAAAACAATGAAAAACAAACTACACTAAACTCACACAACAATATTCTTGTCAATAATATTTTGAACTTTTTTATTCATGAGTTTGTTTTTTTTATGTGTGTTAAATTGCTTTCATAATTTTAATCCTGGTGTGGTGAAGACTAAAGATCTTCCCCAATAGTGCGGCTTCTAAGTATCAACCTTTCAATTTATGAGTTCAAAGAACTACTTTTTACCACTACAACAGTCTCCCATTGGGTTGAGTATGTAGTTTAAATTAACTTATTTAAAAAAATTGGTCTAATTTAAACTAAAACTATATAAGTAAAGAATTAGTTTTAAGTACTTAGTAGTTAGGTACCATTTCCTGAACGGGTAGAAACATCGATCTGACAAAGACAATTTTTTTAATAACTTAATTAGCAGAAGCAAGTGATAATAACAGCAAGTGAGTAGAAACAGAGTTACATTACAGGGAGAATTTTTTTATTTTTTTTTTGAAAGAAGGGAGAATTCATCTCTCCTTCATCACTTGATATATATATATATATATATATATATATAGGGAGCGTATCAAGTGAGAGGAGTAGTTTATGGTGAGAGATGAGAGAAATAATTAATAGCCCTTGGATTAAAATAAAGGGTTGAGATTAATTCTCACTCTTAAAAGACTCACGTGACCCTCGCTTTCCCTATTCTCTCTCATTTTGTTCAGTCCCCAGAAACACGATGATGTTCTTCCTCTTCAATACCCAGACCCAACCGGAAGGGGGTTCCCCGGCTACCGGAATCTGACAGGAGTGGTGTAGAGGGCCCTGCCGGCGGTGGAATTGGGGACGGCGGGGTCGCCGGTGAGGTGGGCATCGCCGAGAAGCTTGAGGGTGCTTACGGTTATGGTGGCGAAGTCGAATTGTGTGACTGCGTCGGCGAAGAAGAAGTTGAGAAAGCAGAGGATCTGAAGATGGAGATCATGGGAAGTGGTGGCACTTCCGCCACCAAAAGCCTCCGATCTGGCGCACCCACCGACATGGCAAGCAATCGTAGGTTGAATTGATAATCGAAGGCTGGTTGTGGAGCTAGGCTGAGATTACGAATTTTCGATGGAGGTGTCGTCGGAAAGAATGGTGACTGGATTTTTCCGATCGGGTAGTGGGCGGAGAAGAGCCTCTGTGTGCTTGAAAAAACTGGAAAAAGAGAGAAACAAACAAGGGATTTTATTAGGGTCAAAGTTTAAAAATTCCTTCTGTCAACAAATGAAAAAAATTGATGGCTTTGCAATCAAGATTTGGAATTGCTGGCTTAAGGCTTTCATTCTTGACAGAGGTTTTGTGCAGAGAAGAGAAACCGTGAAGAAGAAAGAGGAATGTGGCACGTGACAGTTTTAAATGAGATTAGATCTGGACCATATATTTTAAATCAATGGCTATCATTTAATGCTCTCATCTCTCACCATAAACCACTCCTCTCACCTGATATGCTCCCTATATATATATATATACTAACCTATATCAGTTATCTACTACATCTTAAAATCTACTACATCTTAAAAGAGAGACAAGAAATCACTATTCATAAGAGAACTTCTAATCTGGGCTGTTTATTTGACTCTCTCTCCATTTTCACTCTTTAATCCTGGCCCTTCATCTGTGAGACTTTTTCTCCTGTGTTTCCATGGTTTGCGTTCGTGACTTATCGTCATCCCTGTCGTGTCCCTGTAGCGTGGGGTTTCTTCTCGACGTTTCTGTCTGTTGATGAACTCACACCTTGCATTGAAGGAGAAGAGTGTTTCCAAGGTTTTCGTCCGCGAACCATCGTCATTCTTGCAGGTCCCCTCACTGTTGCGTGGGTTAGGTTTAGGAGTAGTTGGAGAAGAGAGCAGTTGTGGAAGTTCCGAGGAAGGAGAAGGACAAGAATTCAGGTTTTACTGTTTGTTTTGATCAGGATTGATGCAAAATTTTGTCACTGTGACATATGTTTCTTCAATCCCTCTTTGGTTAGGTGACAATGAGAAGGAGTAGAGTAGATTGTTGAAAGAGATTATGGAAGTGATCACTGTTTGTTGTCAGGAGTAGAGCAAAATCAGAAGCTAAAGACGTCCTTTTCTTCGTCAGCAGAAGCTTTTCCTGATGTCAGGTCAGTACAAGGGGTTGGTATTTCCAGCCTGTTTGTTTGTTCCATTCAATTGTCACTGGTTTTCCCTTTCCAATTGTCTATAAATACTGCCTTAGTTTGTTGTATATGCGTCCCTGCTTTTCATTGTTCTTGTTGCTATTTCTCAAATTGGCCTTTTCACCAATCTTACTGCTGGTGTTTACGGCTGTAATATCACCTTCAATTCCTCATTTGGGTTTTTTGTTGATAGGTTTAGCCTTGCTATTGTTTATTTTTGAGTTATTCACGGTTGTTTGTTCGTCCTTCTCTCTAAATTCCAGATCTGAGTGCATTCCCAAGGAGCAAATCGTGGGTGAGCAATCCTTGGGTCAGTAAGCAATCTAAATCGCTTTAAATGATACTGATTTTCTTTGATTTTTTCTTACTTTTGATTTATCTTCTGTGTGTTTCTTCAAATCAAGTTGGCTATAAATATTCCCACAACCCTCCTCGATTTTCAAACCTTCAAATTCTTCATGTTCAGTTTCCATGTTTGCTTGTATGAGTAATAAGGTTCGCGAGTTAATGATTTGAGCTCTAATTCTTTTACTTCTGCATAAATTAGCTGGTATCAGAAACTTATAATGTAGCTTCTCAACCTCATAAAATTATTTTTTGCAGAAATCACAACATTGAAAACTCACTTAGTTGCTATCGAGAAGCTTTTGATGTTGTTTTATTGGTAAGTGGATTGGGTGGATGGATAGATACATCTTAGCATGTTATTTGATTTTAGATGACTAATGTTTACTCTTACAATGGTGTTTGATTTTCTTTGTTGATAGTATATAACGGACTTTGTAAGGAAGCCCTCCAACAAAATCATGTACCTGTTTAGTGTTTTCCTGCACTGCAGTTCAGCTATGAATAGTGCAGAGGTGAGGAAGTTGAGAGATGCACATAATCTTTGTATCTAAACAAACTTAAACTATAGACAAGTCTGTGATGCTTTATAAACTGACATTTACCTTAAAAGATGCATGTATATTGTATATTCATAGTGATTACACATAGTTTGTTTTTCCTTATTTGCTTTATCAGAAAGGAACGGAACCCACTGAACTTTCATATTCATAGTTTGTGCTCATATTGGTATTTGCCAATTTCTTCTGATTCCGAAAAAAAAATAACATACTTTATATTTCTAATAAATAATGCTGAATTGAAGTAAAAATACCAGAAGAATGGATGGCAAGCTTGCTAATTCGAACTTGCAAAATATTTCCTGCAGAATTTTTTGTGTTCAAGTGGGAGGTGATTAGTTTGCAGAAATCACATATTCTTAGCAGTCTCATTGTTTTCTTGTCTTGCACATCCCAGACCACTCATTAATCTATTTATTTCTAGACTAATTGTTTTCGGATGTAATGTGCAGATGCAGGGCTTTGGTCATAGAAGGCTTTGAGGTGAATTTTTGCTAAGCAGTAGTTTAATTTTATGCTTTTCCCCAGCATGTTTCTTGACGCAAGTAGTGCTGCATGTTGTACATTTTCTTGTGTGTCTTGGATTGTCATGTAGGGAGGGAGGTGGGCGGGGTAATGTTCATCATGCAGTTAGGCGAACGTGAGGTGGATTATTGGCTTTGGAATTTTGTTAATGACACTTGTGGACTATTTGATGGTTTTGCTTTATTGGTTTGTTGGATGGGCATTTGGTATGGTGCCAATCAAGTGACTTGTGTACATAAACCTTAGGCAGGTAAAAATATTGTATGTATTCACCTGAGTCTGTCTTTAGTATTTGATTTAGAAGTACTTTATAATAAGCATAACCAATATTTATTTTAAGCTTTTATGAGTATTTGAAGTAATTAATCTACACTGAGCCGAAAAAGTGGTTCAAATTCACATAAATAATATATATATTCTATAATTGACTAGGAACTGAGTGGTGTAATAGCTATTTGAGGGTTGTGATTTTGCTTACACCTTTGAGCTCAGTAATCATGAGCCCGTTTGGATGCAAACAAAAAAGCACTTATCAGAACTTATTTAGTGCTTTTTAAGTAGATAAGCTCCAATAAGCTGGTATTCAAATATGCCCATGTCTAATAGTAGTCTTTTATAGGTGATATTTGGTTCTTTCTTTGTTATTTTTTCCTCTATTTCATGGACTTTGTCAATAGAGCTAATTGCATAATGAACAAATAGACAAGAGAGGTTTTTGAGTGATTCTTAGAGGGGTATCAAGATAACCTGCACTTGGTAGCACCTAGATCATGTGGAGATTTTCTGTACGCATGCGGTATCTTTTTAATATTCTAAGGTTAGATAGAAATGTATGTCGTGCAAATCATTATAGCTTTATCAATGGGACATAGGTTGCATGGTTCTGTAACATGCCAGTACTTTGTAAATCATTAAGTTGTTGCGTGAAAGAATTTAATAGAGTTTTTATCCTAATTCTTCGCTCTACTATCTGTCAAAGATTTGAAGTGAAAATGAAGAAAATAAAAGAGAAAAATGAGGTATTTGAGTGAAAGTGTTCTCGGGAAATAGTCATGTTACATTACTGATGTTTTATCATATAATGTTTATTCTGTCAAGTACTATTTCTTATGTCTATTTGTTATCTTTGTTTTGGTCATTTTCTATAAATTGTGAACTTCTACGAGGAGGAACAAAATTGTCACTTAAGACAACTTTTGTGGTGTGTGGCCACTGGAATTTTTTTTTTTTTGACAAAAGAAGATATCAATAGATAAAAACAGGGGAGGGGATAGTAAAGTTTATGCTGAAGCCTTCCCGACCAATGTGGTCATGTTGAATAATCACTTCCCAACATCTTATTATCACCAATTCATGTTCACGCTAGAGGAATCATGAAAGCTGACAAATAGAATAGAACCTGCATAGCCTTTTTCTCTTCTTAATTTCCTCCAATAAAAAAAAGTCTACCAAACATTCTCTCTTATTGAAGGGCTTCCCTTCCATTAATTCTTCTTTGCTCACTCCTCCTGAAAATGGACAACTTAGTCATCTTGTTTACTCTGTGGTTGTGTATGATATGCACTATCTATAATGTGAATATGCAAAATTCAGATTCTGCCGTTAAAAACTTGAGTGGGAGATTCAGGAGAATATGTTTATTAATTTTTCTTATGAGGGTGGAGCTAGGTTTAAGATCTAACTTTTTGATGTGAATCTTGAAGAGATTCAGTATAGGATGAGGACCGCTGAGGCTGCATTTCATGTTGCAGGTCCAAGTAATTGGAATAATTATATATTTGTTGAGTGTGACAATAATGATATGATTATTGATTTAGTTAGTGATGATGGTTCTGATGCTGAAGTTAGAGATGTTGGTTAAGAGCAGTTGATGTGGACTGTTGATCTTACTACTGATCTTATCGATGGTCGTGGACCTTTGGTTTGTTTGATGCTTTGCTTTAGTTTGTTATTTGTTTATGGTAGTATTAATTTTGATTTTATTACTTACGGTGTGAGTTTCAAATTTGCAGTTGATTCCTCGTGATGTCTAGCTAGAATTTTTCCCTGATCTGATTTAGGAAATCAATGTTTTGCTTCTAGATGGATCATGGACAAGGTGGGAAATTGTCTGGTTCTCATTTGGTCATAGAAGGGGTAAAACTGGTATGAATGGTGAGGTCTGTTGCTTGTGGTATCAGTTCTATAGGGGTACATTTGAGAGGCTTAGAAATACGGTTGCAAGACACCAGATGGAGATGTGGAGGATGATGCAACCTAATAGTTTTAAGGTTAGATATTTTCACACTGTAGTCTAGCATGAAGAAGGTGTTACCTTTATCTATCGTTTTTTACTATGTTACTGAGACTTTTCCTTTGATTGTTGTACTTCCTGTGAGTTGATATTTTCCTTGAAGATTTAAAATGTGATAACACCAATGATCGCTAAGTTTTTTAAATTCGTTGAAGAATTATATGATTTTTATGTTTGTTCTTTTGGATATAAGCTTTAATCAGTTTTTCAAGGGAAGTGGTATTGGCCCTAACGTGGTGTGGTTTACTGTGTGTTGATATTTGGTTTGAAATATTTGTATGTGGATCTAAGGTGCACTATAATGCTTCATCGGAAAAAAATGGTGCACTATAATGTAGCTTTTGTGTTTAAATATTGGATGATATCTGTCATGATGTAGGTTTGTTTGTGTTGCATACTTTGGGTAGTTTACTTGATGTTTCTTATAAGGAGTTATCAAGTATCTTGATAGTAACATTGTAATTGTGTTCAAGTTATTTTCACAAAGAAAACACCGCAAACACCTTTGTTATACATATATAATTACTTCATTGTCCCCAATGTTTTGGTTAAGCCATATTTGAGTTATTATGATTAAAAATTACAATTTTTGGCATGGGAGTTAATTAAATGGGGTTTAATAAATTGATGGAATAAATATGATAAATCGTAGAACAGTTCGTCCGTGCATTGCACGGAGACGGGCTACAATCCTAGTTAATACATATAATTAAAATACTAGGTATATAGACTTCAGGCCTTTAGCGTATAGTCTGTCTATACTTGTACTCATATTGCTCAACCTTTGCTTCATACGCACGTACCCTACTACTGGCCTTCTACATCATTCCCATACCAAAATTAAGCTCAAAGATTAAGTCATAACATTGCAGAAAATGCGCACCATATAAAAATAGATGGATCAAAAAGTAGAGAGTGTGGTGTATAAACCATATATTGCATAATGTTGCAGTTTGATTATTTTGTTGATGATAAACTAATTAGTAATAATTACAGAGAGGTTTATGCTGACGAATCAGTTATATTGAGATTTGTAGTAATTTTCACGACCAATGTCGTTGACTATGTAGAAGGTGGGTTCAGGTGGCTGGCTCATACCGGTGGAAAGGGTTATGATATGAGTAGTGTTGTTTAGCCATGGTATGGTGGGGTGGGGTGGGGGCCAAGATGACTCTGGGATCACGTGTGAGACGTTTGCTTCACTTCTTAATTTGCTAATACTGACTGTAGCTTTTATCATAAGGGCCCTTTTCCCCTGTGATATTGTGTTAAGGAAAACCAAGAAATACCTTGAATTGTCCTAAAGGCGAAGAATCAGCCGTTTAGAGAGGATACTGTGCCTTCAAGTGCCAAACACCTTGCAACACCTGTCATTCCGTAAATACTAAATACACCTTCTCCGACTATATATGTGTCCCGAATAATGTTATCTCAACAATCCATTTCCACCTCCACCTCATGTAAAAAAGAAGAAAAGAGAGAGGAATGAGTGATATGATTTGTGATGTGACAGAAATGCAGAGAGAAATAGGAAGAAAAATGTGTGGAAATGAGATGGAAGAGAAAGTGAGGTGTGTATATATCATTACTCATATGTCCCTTTCACAGCTTGGACTCAAAAGAGTTGCCTCACCACAAGGTGAAAATAATATTTTTTGCGATTGTCATAAATAATTATTAACTCTAGTCTCTAGTTATCCTACAATTTAAAAATGAAGGAATAAAAACACCGTGCTAGAAATAGGATAAGGGGAAGGGCCCACAAAGAGAACCGGCCTGCAGAGAAATGGTGAGTCTAATGATAATGGGCTAGCCCACGCCGGACCATGAGCTTCCACGTCTTGAGTCCCGACCCTCCGTGGGGCCCATTCTCCACTGCTGAAACAGAACACAAATTACCAGCGAGGTAGCGAGTGAGAGGACTCACTGACTTAGGCTCAGACTCAGACACCGTGTGTTTGTGTATCTGGAGAAGTGTCTCAGTCATTCATTTGTGTTCATTAGGAGAGTCGGTTGGTGGGGTCGGGTAGCTCCTAGAAGGAAGCTTTAATTAACGACTTCAGATTAATAAATTTAATAAGTTTAATAAGTAAAAAAGAAAAATTGTTTAGTGTTTAAATTGAATTAAAATATTGCGGACCAACCAACCAGAAGACGCTTGCGGTTGCTCCAACTGAAGAACAATTATTATTGTTATTTGTTTATGTATATAAACCTTAAAATGATGGATCTATTGTCTTGTCTGTTACTACTACTAGTACTAGTAATTTATTTGCACTTTTTCAACACACAACACAATGGCACCTGCAGGCAGTGCTGTAATGTAATCGCTGACCTTTAATTTTCTCACATGATACACGAGAACCTAATGCAATGCAATCTCGCATTACAAATTAAAGGGATTAAGGTGTAATGACTAATGATAACTGCTAAACAAGTCACTGTAAAAAGAAATTATGTTTTAAATGCTAAAGTTTAGAAGAACTCATGAATGAACATTCCTTTTCTCAAAAGTTAATACAAGTAATTAACTATAGACTTGAGACTTTTTTTTTTGAACTTATATAGACTTGAGACTTAATTAGTTTCAGTTTTTTATTATTTTGTGTTTTTTTGTCTGTTGTTTTTCAATTTTATTTTAGTTAATTAGACTCTCGTGCCGAATTAGAATATAAGTTTGAACTCAATAATTGTGTGTTAGTAGGAATTGCAACATTTGCAACGTGTTTAGATACATTATAATGAAACAACACTAATAGTTGACAATCGCAAAAATCATGACAAATTATTTCAGTTCATCATAATTTTAATTTTGTGTTGATTTTTCAACATGCTTTCAAATGTATATGCTTTATATTAATTTTTGTCGAGTAATTATTGATTTTTATATGAATTAAGAATTTTTTTTATAAGCAAATGTTAGTTGTTAGTAATTGTAGTAAATTAATCTAAAAAAAATTAGTAAATTAATCTCTTCTCATAATTGGAACCCACAGTAGTATTTGTAATTTGTTTCAGAAAGATTGTCCATTCGTGCTGGATCACAGTTTGATGATTTGATCTACCCTAATTTGTCTTTCTCCGGCCCCGGCTACTATGCACATCATTATTTTCTTTAATCGTCACCATCAGTTGCTGGTGGGTGGAGTCTCTCTCTGTCGCCGTTTTATCGCCACCTTTTTATGAACTCATCTTAGCTTTCCCAGCAATCCAGCTCCAACTCAATAGTAGATAATTACCTAGGAGAGAGAGAGAGAAACTTACTTTTGCAAGGGAGAGAGAGAGAGGGAGAGTGATGATTTTTGTCATTGTTCTTCTTTCTTGTTACGCTTTAGCTTCCTATTTAACCCTACCTCATCTCCATTTTCCCTTTCCTCTGAACCTTGCTTTAATTTTTTTCCTCTTCCTTCACTTTCTCCACTCCTCTTTTTCACCAATCCTCGGGATTTCATCTGAACTCTCTCTTTTTGTAGACAGCAACTATTTCTGAGTGATTCAGTTCAATTCCCGAGGATCCCTAGCTAGCTATTATTTGCTCTTCCTTTCCACTTTCTAATTTTCT
Organism: Lotus japonicus; assembly: GCF_012489685.1. NCBI lineage: Eukaryota > Viridiplantae > Streptophyta > Magnoliopsida > Fabales > Fabaceae > Lotus > Lotus japonicus. The sequence continues at coordinate 92,368,700 of NC_080042.1, read as the reverse complement.
TGTCCCCATTAGTCTGGTGCTCGTGTTTCTTTGCTTGTCTTTTAGCTGTTCTTTTTTCCTTTCCTCTTTTTGGTTGGATTGGACTATATTCTTGTAAAGGTTGTTGATCAAAGGATTCTTTTGATCTAGCATATATACACACATATATATCTCGTGATTTGTGCAGCAAAAGAGGTTGGTTTCATCAGATCTAACATATACTTGAATTGTTCTTTCTTTCACTGTCAGCTCATTCATTGTTATTAGTTTTCAATTTCTCTTTATTGATTTATCGTGTCACATATATATGGGATTTGATTTGGCTTCATAGTTCATCTATTTTAGTATGATATTAATTATTAGTGTCTATAAATTATATTATGGCATGAAATTTTGCTTGATTAATTTCATATAATTCAAGTCAACTAGCATAAGTCCAAAAAAAAGGACAGCTAAAAGACAGAAACCATATATAGTCAAATGCTAAATCTCAGCTAATATGAGATCTTTGACCTGACTAGTTTCCCTTGTGTGCTTCAATTCATATCCCATCAACATACACCTACCGCTAATTCAGGCTTCACTTTTCTCCGTGTTCTTACTTTTGGTTTCACACCAGACAATATTAACTATTTGCATACCTGACATGAAAAGATTATTGTTTTTTCTGCATGCTAGTGATGATATCTAGCTTCCCCCAAATTGCTTGATTGTTGGAATAATCAGCTTCTAGTTTCTAAGTTATTTTCCCTATACTCAGTATTAATGCTCTATCAACTTTTTGTGTAAATTGGAAAGACTGAGTGTTAATTTTATGCTCTTACAAATTCATCCAACTTCTTCATGCCTATGCATGCATCATTACATATTACAGAGGTGTGACTTGACTGCCTTATGATCTATATATGTGTGTGTTACCACTAACCCCTGAGGTGAGTTTATGTTTAATTATTCCATGAAAAGAAAGTTAATGTTTCCCATATTAAGTTGTAAATTGTGATATTCCATCTCCATATTAAGTTGTGAGTTATACGGTGAATCACGTTAAAAATTGGTTAACGTATGAATCATAATTTTACAATTAACATTTAACATGTGCTATTAATTAATAGATATATAGACTATTTTAACTTGTGAACCTTATTTTTCTTAGTTCAGAGACAGAGTCTTAAGTTCTAATTTTTTTTTTTATAATACTTAATTATTTATTAATAGGTGGATTTTTTTCACCAGTTTAAAATTTCTTCCTGATATTCCATTCTTTTTCTTATCAAGATGGATGTATTAGTTCATCTTTCAATAAATGAACTCAAAAATTATAGGATATATATATATATATATATATAGAACTTATTAAATATTTTAATGGTAAACTATAATAAATTTAATTAAAGTTTGTTATAGTTAAAAGTTTATAATTATATTTCCATTTTTTAGTTGTTTATGAAGTGCCCTTTACATTGCCTTTTTCTGTTAATTCTCTGAATAAATGCAAAATTAAGAATCAATTGCTATTGATCAATGATTTCTGCACTTTCAAAAAAAAAAAAGATTTCTGACTGTGTTTAGGGTCTATTTGGTTTCTAAAATATTGTAACTTTTACTTTCTAATTTTCAATTTATTAAAAAAAAACTCATATTTTTTTTTGGTATAAGAAACCATGTATAGTAAATAGTTAATAACTTTTCAGAGATGTTTTTCTAGTCAATTTTTTTCCTAGTGATTGGTGGGTGTTTTGTGTTCTGATTTTGTATTTTAATTTGTACTGTTATATATGTTTATTGGGTGAAGTGTTTTTTGGAGGTGTTTTATATTAGCTTAATTAGGTTCATATATAATTTACCATCCTTGAGAATGTATGATTTTTCAAGGATTTTGTTATTATGAATAATTTTAGTTTTTGAAAAAGAAAAATACATTTCTCTTTTTTCGACCCTTATACAATAACTTAAGCTTTTTGGATAATTGATTGTTTGGCAACCAAACATTACTCATGTTATGTCATAGTGATATTGATTTTGGATGATTTTGTGTTCCTATTGTTGGTCTTGTACTCCACGAAATATTATTTATTCTGGAGTGGCAGTGAATCACTGAATCTTATAATTCAATTAAGGTGTAGCCAGCACTCATCATACATATTTTTCAAGTGCAGGTTTGAATCCAAGATCGGATATGAACACCTTTTCACATGTTCCTCCGGGCTTTCGCTTCCATCCCACTGATGAAGAACTAGTTGATCACTACCTCAGGAAAAAAGTAGCTTCTAAGAGGATCGAACTAGATGTTATAAAAGATGTTGATCTTTATAAAATTGAGCCATGGGATCTTCAAGGTATCCAATTAACTCTCCAATTAGATTAATAAATTAATACACATTAAAACATCATACTGCTACTCACATTTGTTTGTGTGTTGACAGAATTATGCAAGCTAGGAACTGATGAACAAAATGAATGGTATTTCTTCAGTCATAAAGATAAGAAGTATCCAACTGGCACTCGCACCAACAGAGCTACAAAGGCAGGATTCTGGAAAGCTACTGGAAGGGACAAATCAATTTACACAAAACATTGTCTGGTTGGCATGAGAAAAACTCTGGTGTTTTACAAAGGAAGAGCCCCCAATGGACAGAAATCTGACTGGATCATGCATGAATACCGCCTAGAAACCAACGAAAATGGGAGTACTCCTCAGGTAATTGCAGAGAAATATTAATTTGTGAACTAAATTTTTCTTGATCCACAGTACACAAAATCATATGCAGCCTGGCAATTATAATTTCTTTCATTGTTTGCCAGGAAGAAGGCTGGGCTGTATGCAAAGTTTTCAAGAAAAGAATGCCAACAACAATACGGAAAATGGGTGACTACGGGTCACCCTGTTGGTATGATGACCAAGTCTCATTCATGCAAGAGCTTGAATCTCCAAACCAAGTTTCTTCTCACCATTATGCTTCATACCAGCAGCAGCAGCACTACCCCTGCAAGCAGGAGTTGGAGATGCAATACAATGTAACCAGGACCCATGACGCTTTCCTCCAACTCCCGCAGCTCGAAAGCCCCAAACTTCTTCAATCTTATGGCTATGATCATGGCAATAATAACAATGGAAGTATTTTGCAGTCCTCATCATCATCACTCCCTCAACAAGAAGAACACATACAGCATGGCCAGCATCAAAGTCTCCAACACTTGCTTTATGGTAGCAATAATGATCAAGTGACAGATTGGCGAGTACTTGACAAATTTGTTGCTTCTCAGCTCAGTCACGAACAACATGCTTCCAAGGATGAAACCAGTTATTCCAATGTGGCTGAAGATCAAGAGCAATTTACTTTGCTACCAAATGGATCTGAGAAACCTGAAATTAACCAGAAATATGCTTCAACGACAACCTCTAGTTGCCAAATTGACCCGTGGAAGTGATCGAAGCTTTATAACTAGAAGATGCATCCTAACTATAAGGAGTAGTAGAAAGACAAAAAAAAAACCGTATTGGTCTAAGTTTCTGTACATAATAAACCCTAAAGCATTAAATATCTTTAATGTTTGAACCTCTGGTGCGAGAGTATTCACCTAACATATACTTCGCAAGGCATAAGATGCAACATATATATGAATCACTATATTGTAGCAAAATAGTTATTACTTTAAGGTGAATTGTCTGCCTGATTTGCAAGAATAATAAGCTGTGTGAATATTAGTTATTTCATGTATTGCTACTTATTTAAGTTCATTACAAGTTACATATACACACATGCACTTAGTGATTTCATGTATTGCAACTTATTGCACACTTCCTCTCTCTTTTTTCGAAAAGTGTATTAGTAAGGCTTGAGAATCTAAGGTAAAATACTAAATGTTACGATAAGAAACTGAAGAAATTGAAGCTATCAGCCACTAATTAACCCCATTAATTTCTTTCAAACAACTGCAGCTACCTTCATCACATCAACATTATTTCCAACTTCCCTTCATAACATATAACATTGATGATCCATCTCTAGAGAAGAATTGATTCTAGAATAAATCGCTGGCAATATGAATAAATAAATTATTTCAAGATTAAAAGTAAATCCAAATATAGCCAACCTAAGAATCTCTCTTCTATATATGGAGTTATTTGCATAATGTTCAACCTTATCGAATCGCAACATACAATCTAGATTCTAGATAATGGTTGTTTTTTATTGCTGCTAAATGCAAAGTAGAAAACTGACACATTTTTAACGGTGTTAGACCACCACAAAATTTGTGTCAAAAAACACATGAATTCCGTGGCAATTTAACATTGCTAGAAATGTGTGTTTTTTCAAACTTCGTTTTAGCAGCTGTTTTCCAACTATCCAAAACCGCCACTAAACACATATAGATTGTATGTCACAATGAGGTCTACTTATATATTCTACCGTTTTCAAAAATGTGTTGTCCTAGATGAATTTGTCTTGGCATTGGGTTTAATATTGTGTTTTCAATACAATGAATATATTTGTGGTAAAAATTAAGCAGAAGTTAAAAATAAAGGTGTTGAAACTAAAAAATAAATCTTTGGGATGAAGAGAAAACAATAATTAATAAATGGAAATATGTTAAAAGTTCCAATTGTTTTAAAAAAATTGGACTACATTACACTAGCTCACAACAAAAGGCCAAACACTCTCTTTCAGCACTATTTTAGGACGTCTTGCTTCCCATCCAACCAAGGGATTAGTGAAGAAGTTCTAACTCTAAATATGAAGCCACCCACAAATCAAAGGACATTCAAATAGTGCATCAGTTGTGCATGTAACTACTAATAGCATATTTTTATGAGTTTTTCTTTATTCAGAATCAATTTTCACATTAAAAAGCTAGTATCAACTCACAAAAAGCTTCTTCCCGAAATGGAGATTTTCACTTTAGAATCACTTACAAAATCTTCATGTGCAGCTGGAAACTTTAAATATAAGGCATAGTTTTCAAAATCTGTCACACAAGGATACTAAAATCTTTTGAATGTTGTAACCTGTAAAGAGTATCAAGCATCACAAACGTTGTTTCATAACCCAAAATAAATCGACAATTAAGAGACTTTTCCACTCCATTCTTAGAACGCATACCTTGTGCATGTGAGGATGCACGACTTCTCCTCCTGCAGAAATATTCCTCTATTCAGCACAGGCATCTTCTTGTGGTTAATTCAGAAGTTGCCGACCATAGCTAACTCAGTCACACTGTCACAGGCGAAGAGTGTTTCCCAAAATTGATGATTTATATACAAAGCAAATCTGAATTCTGAAGTGCCTAGCTAATCAAGCATGCTGCTATTCAAGGCAACAAGTTATTTCATTGTGCAGGTGTCATTCAATGTGACGACTGATGTCGGGGTCAAACACTAACATTAATGTTCCTTTCAAGCAATGGCACGACACAATCATTAGGCGTGCACCCATCAAACTTAATCATATGCAGGTGTCAACTATATACTCAGACTCATGACTTGCACCAAAAGAGAGCAACTGTGATAGAGATCATCAGCATGCTTAATTGCCACAATTCTCATGGATCAGAAGAAGGGACAAATGATATTATGTATCAACAAAGTGTGTCTTTTTACCTTTGACTTGGAGCAGTATTCTATCAATTACGGTTTCTTTTTTCCATAACATAACTCTGCATCACTTGTTTTTCCGGCAAGGATAAAGAAGGAATTAAAGTGATCAGAGATTAATTAATTGACTTGCATTCCCCGAGACAAGCAGATCATGCGCATTGATCCGGATTGAGACTTATTAATTGGGGTTTGTTAAGGATGTTTTCTACAGAATAAGGTGGCATTATTGACTAATGACCATGAGACTGTTACTATAATGATAGCTCCATGTGAAGTAACAATAGAAATAATAATTTACGACCTTGTTTAGTCCTGTAAATGCAAGCATAAACTTTCAGAACAATAAATTGATCTTCAAGATTCATCAAAGTTATATATATGTCATAAGGAGGAGAATTCATGACCAAAACACGTAGCATAACTCCGTATCAAGAAAATCAGAATAGATTTTACATGGGAGAAAAATGGCTGCACAAAATAGTTGCAGCTAGGCAGCTAACTAGATACAGAGACAAAAAATACCCAAGACAGGATAAATAGGGAAATTTAAGAAAGGACTTCATTTTTTCAAAGCTGATATGCTCTTAGAACTCCAAAAGGGGTACAAAGGCCTCAAATGTAGTCCCTGACATATTTACAAGAATGTGGCCTTTCAGCTATGATTACTCCAAAAAACTACTTATCACTTGAATCGCAAAGACCTGTTGCTTCGTCACAGAAACCATCTCGGTTAAGCAGTTTCTGTGGTGGAGCACTTAGAAGTGGAGATGATGGGGTGCCATAAGCATTTCGCCGTTTGTTCCCGCAACCTAAGCTTACTCTGGTGCTTACTCCTGTGACAGGATTTGTGCCACTAGCATACTTGCATAAAGCCTACACAATTTGATCAAATAGTAATAAGTAATATGTTGCATCAAACAAAGCTGGCCTATTGTTAGTATTCCTCTAAACACAAAAGACTTCAATTGGAACATGAAAACACGATTGAATTAATCCAAGTTACTTTAGGATGGAGTGGAGGAAGGTTAACCCATGAGAAGGATGGTATAAGGAAAGAATGAAATCTAGCCCCTATCATGTGGAATCTCCCATGAGAATGTCGACCATAAGCATTCTAAGCAATCAATGGCCATACCAGCTTTTGTGTAAGGTCCAACACAGCATCACTAAAGTCAGCACCTTCAATGATGGAACCTCCAAGGTCACTCCGTGTAAGTACAGTTCTAACTAGAATAGCATTTGTGAGATTGGCTTCATTAAGAACCTGTAGACCCCAAACATGAAAAATTAGATATAAACAGAGTCAAAGGGAAAAAATATATGCAAACTTACTAATAAATTAATCAATTTGATGTAGTTACCATGCGATCCATCAATGTATCACTTAAATCAGCACCTAGAAATAGCAAGCAAAAATATTCAACGGAATTAGAAATCATTGGCTGTTGGAACTTGGAAAATACACACAACAAGAAACACAGGAATATGTCTGCCAAGAAACTGAGGAGTTACAACTTACAAGAGGACAATAAAGCAACTTATCTGAAATGTTTACAAGCACGCACATTATGTAATATCAGAATAAATCTTGGTTCAATAGACTCTACTCGATGAATGAATCAAATAATTCGAGTCAATTGTGGGTGCAATAACCTATTACATGAATGTTACACTTTTTCTTATATAAAACAATGTTATTTTGAATTTTGTGAGAATGTATTGTATAGAATTAGTTACTTTTTACAAATAGAACTTGCAATGAACTTATACCTGAAAAATTTGCCTTGTATGCAACAGCTTTCTCAAGGTAAGCGCCATTGAATGTTGAACCGCTAAAATCGGATTCTCTCATGTCAGCAGATGTGAAATTGGCTCTTCTGTATCAGTCATTTAGAATGATCATGAATAGAGGACTCCAAATTTCTGCACTATTAGATTCCAAATAATTTGCTATGAAGTGACAATTAAATTAGAATAAATTGAAGTATCACTTTCTTAATATGATCAATTACCCATGAATATATTAAAAAATAGTGGACTATATTAAAGTGATAATTCTAAATAAAATTGAATGCTTACTTATAAAACAAAGTAAATACTACTTTCTTGCTATGCATATCATAAGTGCTTTTCAAAATTGACAATTATTGTTTCATACTGATTCTATTTTGCCCGTTTTGTAGTGCCTCTAGCAGTGCTGTTGATAATTCAGCACCTATGCATGACATCAATTTAAGTGAAGGAACCAATGGATGTTGAATAGCACAACAAAACTGAGTGATTTTCAATCTAGAATGTGTGGGCTGGTGAAATGGATTTTCTCTATGTTTCATTAACAGTGTAGAATAAATTACGAAAACTATGGTGCAGAGCAAATGCTTGCTTCTGCCTGGTATAACCAAAATCGGAACAATTAAAAGGAAACATTGAGGCACAATGCACATTCTTATATCTTTGTTCAGTCCAAAAGAAAAGTTACAGTTGATAACTAATAAAACCTCCCCAGTTTTTTATTTTAAGCCATTCTAGTAAGTACAGACAAAATAAACACATTTCCTTATTGATTCTCCACTATATTTCAATCATCTTAATTCCAATTTCCACTCTATCAATAATGATCCTAGGTTTGTTCCTCTTATATTTTTTGTTATAATTATAATCAAGTTATAAGGAAGGACAAATTTAACTTTTCAGCAGAAGAGAATACCTGAAATTCTCATTGACATGCACAGCTTTCCTGCATTACAATGAACACACACATAAGTAAGCTATTATCCTCCTATAACACAAAGGATTAACAACACAGAAATAATGCATATTTGGAAACTCTTGTACTACAACACAATTGATTCTGAAGGCAGAATCAAGTAAAAGTATAACCTGAGGTCTGCGGAGCCAAATTGGGCAGCGGAGCCTATACCAAATTCACCCCTGATTTCAGCCTCAAATTTGTTAAGATCAGCAAGGGCAGACATGTCAGAGCTGAAGGCAATAACAGCTGCTGCCAATGTAGCTGAAACCAGTTTTCCCCATTTCTTGGACTCTGCATTTTCCGTCACATGGCAACCAAGGATCTCAGACATTGTATTACAACCCTGAATGAAAAAATAAAACTGTACTCACCTTGAGGATGATCTCTGTTTGAGTTCATTTGACATAATACAATGGGAGAGGATTTTGGATGAAAGTGCAGTGAGTTTGAAAGCTTGGAAGTTGGACGTGAAGATACATGGAGAGAATTAATATTAATTGAAAGTGGTGACAATGAATTAAGTGCCATCATGAGGAAGCGAGAGATATGATTATCTACCAAGGAACGAGGAAGGAAAAACAAGATTGAGCGAGCTTCAAAGTTCAACATCGAAGTGAAGGAAGTGGCTGGTGGTAAGTAGTAGCACACGTGTTCTAGCCAGTGTTATCTGGTTTTCGTAACGCCACCTGTCTAAGTTTTATTATTCGGCCCAAATTGCAAATGTGAATATTTATCAAGCACTATTTTTAATTTTTTTCATATTTTTTTCACTATTATCTTTTCGTAAGCATAAATATATGTTAATCTATATATAAGTGGTTAGTTGCTTGACGAGTCAAGGTAAATAGTCGGAAGATGGAGTGTTTCTTCTTCTTGTGATGAATTTGAGTAGGAAGAGAATAAGTAAAAGGGTGGAGGGAGGAAGATGGAGGAGATTAAGCAAATTGAATTTTTGGATTTTTTTATTTGTGAAAATGTATGATCTATGGAGAAGATGTAGGTGGAAGAGGAAGAAGATGGTGGTGAAAGATGAGTGATTGAAATATTTATGATTTTCAGAATTTAATAGGAACTAAAATTGATGCGAAAAAGTTCACGCGACCACACTCAGTTAAAGTTAACTAGTAGAAATTGATGGCATGATGTAGTAATAAGAAGGGCCTTAATTTAATTTCTCTCATTTTCCTATGTCTTCCTCTCCTTGTACTTCTCACACCAAACACAGCACAAGTGTGTTGTACTTTGTCTAAATCCCTCATCTCTTTCTTTCACACGGCAACTGCACCTCCCTCTTGTTCGTCTCACATCTCACCCTATGATCATGATCTTACTCTCTCTCTCTCTCTCAATGAATCTTCTCTGTCTTCTTCTTCCATCTCTCAATCAAGGTAAAATTTCAAATCTGGTTTCTAGTTGTTTTCTGTTTCACATCATCGATGGAGGGGAGTTGATTCCCTGTTTTCGTGTTGTGTGTGAATCAATCATTGATACCAGTGCTAGCCTTGTTGCCTATGCTCATAATTATCTTTTTCTACTTGTTACTACAAAACATGTCAAATTAGTAACTTGTTGCTTTGAGCGAGCATACGATAGGATAGGGCAAATTAAATTGCTCTCTGATTGTTGATGGGAGTGTCAGTGTCTGTCAACTGTGGTTTCAATAAAATTTTAGATGCATCCATCCAGGTCTTAAATTATCCTTTAATCCTTTATCTTTTAGTTTCTGAACAGGTAAGAAAGAGTCTTGAGATTGTGGAAATCGGTCTCCAGAATTGCTGTGAAATTCGATCTGTTTAGGTATCGAACTTTATTGATCTCAGCATCAAGAGAGAAAGAGAAAGAGGACAAGTTTTCTAGAGATTTTGGAGAAACCGATCAGTTCAGTTCAGTTCTCGGGCATCTACAATGGAAAAACAGAAGAGTTTTCGTGGATTCATGGAAAAACAGAAAAGTTTTCGCATTGTGATGGAGAGGCAGCTCAGCTTCATGGGAAGCGAGAGGAAGAAGAGCAAGGAATCACCTGGAAAACGCGGTGACTTACCCATTCACTTAGCAGCTCGGGCTGGGAACTTTAGTAGAGTAAAAGAGATAATTCAAAATTGTTCTAATTATGAGTCAAAGGATTTGTTGGCAAAGCAGAACCTAGAAGGGGAGACCCCTCTTTATGTGGCTTCAGAGAATGGGCATGCCTTGGTTGTTAGCGAGATACTGAAATACTTGGACCTGCAAACTGCTTCCATAGTGGCCAGAAATGGCTATGATTCATTCATTATTGCCGCAAAGCAGGGTCACCTTGAGGTGCTGAGGGAACTGCTGCACACCTTTCCCAACTTGGCCATGACCACAGATTTATGTAATTCAACTGCGTTACACACAGCTGCAACACAAGGTCATATTGATGTGGTTAATCTCCTTTTGGAATCAGATTCAAACCTTGCAAAAATTGCCAGGAATAATGGTAAGACTGTCCTTCACTCTGCGGCTAGAATGGGACATTTGGAAGTCGTGAAAGCCTTACTAAAAAAGGACCCAAGCACTGGATTTAGGACTGATAAGAAAGGTCAAACTGCACTACACATGGCTGTGAAAGGGCAAAATGAAGAAATTTTGCTAGAATTGGTAAAACCTGACCCAGCAGTTTTGAATCTAGAGGATAATAAGGGAAATACAGCATTACATGTTGCTGCAAAGAAGGGCCATACTCAGAATGTCCGCTGCTTGTTATCAATGGAGGGTATCAATATCAATGCTACGAACAAGGCTGGAGAGACTCCTCTTGACGTTGCAGAAAAATTTGGAAATCCAGAACTTGTTTCCATATTGAGGGATGCTGGGGCTTCCAATTCCACGGATCAAGGGAAACCTCCTAATGCATCGAGGCAACTTAAGCAGACTGTCAGTGACATAAAGCATGATGTTCAATCCCAACTCCAACAGACACGTCAGACTGGTATGAGGGTCCAGAAAATTGCAAAGAAGCTGAAAAAACTTCACATTAGCGGCCTGAACAATGCGATAAACTCTGCTACTATTGTTGCCGTTCTCATTGCAACAGTCGCATTTGCTGCCATCTTCACTGTCCCTGGCCAATATGTTGAAGCGAAAGAACAGGGCTTTTCACTTGGACAAGCAAATATAGCAAACAATGCGGCTTTCCTGATATTTTTTGTGTTTGATAGTTTGGCATTATTCATCTCTCTGGCTGTTGTGGTGGTTCAAACTTCTGTAGTTGTGATTGAGCAGAAGGCAAAGAAGCAGCTTGTGTTCGTCATTAACAAGCTGATGTGGATGGCTTGCCTTTTCATTTCCATTGCTTTTATTTCTCTCACATACGTAGTTGTGGGATCACACTCAAGGTGGCTTGCCATATATGCTACAGTGATTGGAAGCTTGATAATGCTCTCTACAATTGGCTCCATGTGCTATTGTGTCATTTTGCACAGGATAGACGAGACTAAACTAAGGGCGGATAGTCGTTCGTTCTCAATGTCTTATGCCCCAGACCAAGAGATTTTAAACAGCGAAAAGAGGATGTACGCCCTTTAGGATAGTTGATATATATGAACGAAATTGTCTCTATCCTCCTCGCACATTTTGTTTTTTGAAAACCCAGCACATTCTTGAAGTAATAATAATAGGTAGTTCCTACTAAACAGTATCAGATTGAACGAATACAAGCTATGATCTTTGCCAGCCTACAGAAGCCGCTAGACAAAAGGAGGTGGAGAGGGAAATGGGTGGGCAATCATCACCGCATCCATGCATGATTAGAAAGGATGTTGTCATTAAGTATTTTGTGGATTGTACTTGTGCTTGTAAATACAGTGAAATATAATGATAAATAAAAAATTATCTCTTGCTAATAATGTATTTGGCTTAATTTTTAATATCCCTTCAAGAAAATGGGAAGGCTAATGTATGTGTCATTATTTGTGTACAATTTACATTTTCTGCTAGTTTTCACTTGTAAGTAGTTTATTGATGATATGATGACATGATACTGAATTCCAATGTACAAGAGATAGATGGGCTTATCAAAAAAAAAACAAGAGATAGATGGGTTTTTGGCTGATCTATTTTTAATATTTGATTTTCAAGGATAGATAGTAGATAATCTGAAGTCTGAGCTTTCGCATGGAAAAGGAAGAACAGCCTCCAGTTGCTGAGAAAACCAACTGTTGCACCTAAGGCATACACCAAAGTTTTGGCAATAAGGCTTGCTATGTAATGTGGTAGAGGAAGTGAAGGGGGTTTGTGAAACTGAATGTCCAGGACTAAACATTCCACATGTGGGTACCTGCCTTTATCGTTTTCATTGTAGCTTCCTGAACTTTCTGTTGTGTCAGGGACCTTTAAGAAAAAGAAGGATGCAGAGCAATCTGCAGTAGAGATGGCCATAGAAAAGGTATCACTCAGTTCTAATCACTGTGCAAGTTATTGATTCTTATCATATCATTGTTCTTTTGAGTTATTCTTCATTCTATAAGACATGTCTATATTTCTTATGATAGACAACTCATTCTTTATAAGCTAGCAAGAAGAGGTAGAATAGAAACAATATATTACCTATTATGTTATTGATGATTATTTTTCATTTTTGCCCTTCTTTGAAGATGATAGTGGCCTAAGTGGGAAGGTTGAGCTTTTTTTTTTCTTGCATCGAGAGGTGTCAATGCCAAACACCCTGGCATTGTCTCGTATTGTCATATGTGATTTTACTTTTATTGGGTCTTGTAGTATCATTAGTGAAGCCTTCTCAGTGATACTATCATTAGTGGATTCTTCTATTGGCATTTTTCTTATTCAGTTCCTTCTTATTCATTGTATTCTTGTTATTATTGATTCAACATGCCTTTATGTAATATGACAGTAGCAATTGATATACCTGTCAAGCTTGTGGTTGTATTCTCGGATAGTAGAGGAAAAAAATGTATGCTTCACTATAGGCTAATTTGAATTTTAGTCAATCTGATCCAGTCCATGCCATTCAGTAAAAATTAGAATGATCTTATTTTGGACCAAATCAGCCTAACTTGCAAATGGTTGATTTTAAGCAAGATTTTCATTCTCAAGTCTCATCTTGGGGTTCCATTGCCAATTCTCAGAGCTGAGTTTGTATTAAATGAGAGCCTTTTAACTGAATTTGTATGAACTCGGCTATTGTTTGTAGCAAGTGCAGCAGAAGTTGCGGGAAGGGGAAGTTGATGCTGATGGTGTAGCGGAGGAGGGTACTGAAACTGTGATGAAGTCAACAACACCCCACCTGTTAAGCAAGACTGACTGCTTCTGATATTAGCACTGATGGTGGATTCTTTGTGCCGCGTCGAGCAGCTGAAGACTGCTTTCCTCCCCTGGTAATTATGATACATTCCTTTTCCCTTGTGAATTTGAGTCTGCTCGAGTGATTTCTTGATTGCTCTTATCTTTTTTGTATTTCTTTCGTTCATTGATTATTGTAAATATCGTTACAAGTGTTAGAAATATAACCATTCATGTGTCATTTACCCAACAACTTAATCTTTTGGGATAATTGGTTCATGACATGGTATCACAGCCTCTATGACCTAGTGGTCTAGAACTCAACCCTCGTTGCTCCCAAATTTTCTAATAAAAAAAGATGAATTTTAGCACATAGTAGGTGGACATTTGCAATGTTCTCGCTTAAAGCCCAAGTGAGCTCTTGCGTGAGGAGGTGTATTTGAAATATAATCATTCATGTGTCTTTTGCCTAACAGCTTAAGCTTTTGGGATAATTAATTCATAACAATAGACACATGCAAATGGAAAAAGATTTGGACAAAATTGAAGGAGCGGTGTGCTTTTGCTCCAAAATCCAGAGCTTTAGGTGGATTGATAAGAAGGTGCCATGGATTAAATGCGAGCAGTACCAGTTGGCGATGCAACATCTTTCAGCTATGTTATGTAATTGAATCTTCTAATTCTCTTATCCCTGCCATTTATGTCCTCTGGTCAGGGTGGAATGGTCGTATGAATGCAGAGTTCATCTGCCAAACCTTTAGTGAGGCAGTCACAGTAGCCTCAGTAGCATTATTGAACAACATCAATCGAGCGGTTCCATACATTGCCCTTGTTGGATATACCCGGGATGTCACGCACGTCCTTCCACCTTGAGCAAAGCTTTCCACTATAGAATGGTCCACCTAAATTATATACTTTTAAGTCTATTAGTTGGTCTAGTTCATGAGCATATAATTAACATAAGATGCTATGAACCAAATAAAATTCAAGGAATGTTAACTTACCAATATCCTTATAGACATCTTTTCATCTTTTAGTACTGGAACAAAGCTTCCAAAGATATTCTTATCAACATCAGTCGCCAGAGAAGACCTACCAAAAAGATATAAACAAATTCAACATTGTATTTTTATCACAACTTAATACAATTTTTTATTTTTTCAAACAAAAACACCACTTCAAGGTCAAAACAAAACAACTCTAATACCTTGATTGATCAGAGCAGAAGTAAGTCTTGAGATGTCCATCTCTTCCTTTAACCATATAGAAGTAGACAGGAGTATATTCAGAAAGACCATCATCCGCTAAAACCAGAAGACCAAAAGGTCCCAAGGCACCACGTTCAGCTGATCCACCACTGCTATCGCACTTGTACTCCAAATTGGATCGGGCTGTCTTCTCCAACGCCTCCTTATCTATCTCAAACTCAGCCACAATATCCAACTGTTGCATTTCATGTCATTTAGTATCACTTGAAAAATTACTCATCACTAGAAAAATTCAACGTTGCTCAAACCTGTGTGGCTGTAGCAATGTCTAGGGGCACCACTGTCCCTGGCTTCGCCTTTAGATTCTCAAACTTGTCACTTTTCAATCTCAAACTCTCCACCTCTGCAACAGGCCATTGAAGCAAGTTGCTATCGGTTTTTTTATCAAGCATCACTGTTCTTGGAATACCCTGTTCAATTAGAGCATAACCGATGTCATTATTCCCCAAAACACAATTTATAAACAAGAAAAGTACAATAAGTTATAAACTTACCTGAACCGATGCCCAACCTTTGGCAACATCAGCATGTTCACTATCCGACTCTCCAATCCAACTCCACAGCACTCTCCTTTTTTTCCTCTGATCATAAAATGTCTTGGATGCATAAAAGACACCATAGTCATACCTCAATCCAATACCAACATCGTTCTTGAAATCATCTGGTGTGAACTTGACATTGTTTTCATCATAACTCCCCAGCGCGTAATAATCATGTCTATCATCATCTAGGCTAACCTTCATCGCATGCTTCACACCAGCCCCATTAAATGATGTGTCCAAGCCATTTTCAACAGTAGAAGAAACAGGGAAGAAATCAACACACTCCCACATGCCAGTGCCAGGCACAGCATGAAGGATTCCCTCAACACGCTCAAATGTCTTGAAATCCTCTGTGTCATAAACCAAGGCGATTCCAGTTCTGTTAAGCTTCGAGCCGATGGAAATGCGCCATTTTCCTTCAGAGGTGAGCCAAGCGGTGGTTGGGTCACGAAAATCCTTGGTACCGATACCTGGTGGTGGGAACAGAACTGGGTTTCCAGGGTATTTGATCCAATCAATGAGTAAGGGATCAGATGGGTCTGCAGGGTAGGCAAGGTTCTGGACCTGCACCAAGTCGTTGGTTGAACCGGTGTACAACATGATCACTTCACCATTGGGTAAAATGGTGGCTGAGCCAGTCCACACACCATTTTTGTCGTACCATTCGTCGGCGACCATTGCCACTGGAAGGTGAAGCCAGTGGATCAAGTCCCTTGACACGGCGTGTCCCCAAACGATGATGTCTCCCCAAACTGCACCCTTGGGATTGTACTGGTAGAAGAAATGGTACCATCCCTTGTAGTACATTGGACCTGAAATTGCAACAACAATGTCAAAAGGTTCAATTTGATCACATAATTGTGTCATGTGGTTCTAAAACAAACTTGTTTAGCTGTCGTTCAAGAACAGAGGTTGAGACTCTGTTTTCCAAATTGCAGAAAACAATGAGAGAAGGAAGGAGGCTCTTACCATTAGGATCTGTAGCATAGGAAACCAAATTCCATCATCAGAGAAGCCAAAGTCACCCAAAAATAAGAGCAAGAAAAAGTTAGTGTCCTTTGGAGTTTTGACAAATTTAATTTATTCCTTATCTATGCAAATATATCTAGAGAATGCTCAATTTTCGTCTATGAAAGAGTAAGTGTTAGACAAGTTAGTCCCTAGAATAAAGAAATACCTCGTGTGGTCTTGATTGTGTCAAATGTCAGCCAAGCTAATCATTTTGACCGACATTTAACACAATCAGAGACTGTAGGGTTTCTCTTAAAGACTAACTTGTCTGATGCCGGACGTAATTGAGCATTCACTTTAATTATATGTTTAACACCATTTTATTGTCTACATATATATGAAGCAAAAGAAGAAAATGAAATAATTACCATTCATCCAATTCTTCTCAGGCTGGAAATGGAAAGCTGTTCTTTGCCATGACAGCATGCTGTTGTTCCAAGGATATGATTCCCTATTATTAATGTTGGAGTTGAGTAACCTATTGGACTTCTCAGAGACCCCTGCAGATACACCACGTGGAACAGGCTGCCATGTTGGCCAAGCTAATAATTCTTCATTGGATGTTAACGTTGGCAATGACACATTCCCATCATCATATTCATGTCTATTTGAGGCCCTGTAGCCATTGAAGGCCACCAATAGCACTAGCATGAGCAACCCGCATGAGATCAAAAGCACTCCCTTCAGCTGGCTATGAGGCTCCGTCGACGGAGCTCTGGCGGAGTGGGGGCCATCGGGTACAGGAACATAAGAACAAGGGAGATCTTGAGAGTCATTAGGATCAGAGGAACAACCAATGCTGGTTCCCATGAGAATTAGGAAAATGGGTTTACAATGGAGAGATTGCTTGTGGCAGTGGGATGGAAAAGTACACAAAGAGGAGTGGATGGACCAAATGACGCACAAAAGTGCACAAAATGTGAGCTGAATCACACAAGTGAGATGTACTAATTGCCACCAGAGCATATATTTATAGGAGTCTAAGGATTCATGTCACATAGCCACAACATTCATTTCCAAATAGATTGGGCCAGTTTATTTTAACTTAATAATTGAGGTTGGTGGCTCACCATTTTTTCTAATGGTAATGATTTCTGACTTTTATTCACTGTCTGCGCGCTTACCTGGTTGATTGGTTTTTAAAATAGGTTGAAACTTCTAAAATGTTTTTTAGTTGTTAGATTGTGTACATGATTGTCTATTTTTTATAATTTCATAAATGATCCAAAAATATTGGTGCACATATTTATATGCTATTCACATAAACTTGCATATTACCTTAAGTTAAAATTTATAACTTCTAAATTAATTCTAGAACATTTCCATGTCAATGTGAAATATGTAAAGTATGTTATTAATTATTTATTCTCAGGATTCCAAATGCAACTCAACTTTCATCCCCCGCAATGAGTTTTCCTCTTATGATGGTTTCTGACATGAGTAACTCGTTGATGAGTCAGACAAGTCTGTATTTCATTCATTCTTCGCCGTTACTGCATCCAATAATGCCTGCAAATAATGCATTCGACAAAACATATTCCATGGCTTTTGTACTTATCAACATGATTATGTGTTGGCCCCTTCGTTTTACACCACGTATGAGATGTGATGTAATGCTTTCATGAGTACAATGCAAGCCTTTCTCATTTGGTTTTGCCAGATGTGAGGTTGGTTTTGTCCCAGTGTCACCTATCCCCGAATAATGTTTCATATATAACTTATTATTATGAAGCAAGTACCTTTTGCAAAACTTTGATCAATCGCTAGTAGCTAATTAGGATAATTGGTCCAACACACCTAGGAATTAATATAATTTATTTAGTACATTAACATTTCACTCATGCGCTGATGCGCCACCTTGAAGGTTGTGATTATGTGGATACAATGAATCATTTATGTTTTTTTTGGTTTAGGAGAGAAAAAGAAAAGATAAAATATGGGTAGAGAGAACGTTGTGAGAAAAAGAGTGGATTTTGCAATTTGTTTGGTATGTTAGAAAAAAGAAAGAAAGCGTACCTAAAAAAAAGGGTTTGGGACGGCCCAAATTATAGTTGTAATGGTCAGGCCCAGTCTGAGTGAGTAACAAACGAGAGGGAGAAAGAAAAACAACAACAGACAAATAGGCGGCGCCGGCTCCGGTGAGTTCAGGAAGCGGCGACGAACTTCCCTCACACCACCAACCACCATGTGGCGGTGGACGTCACCGCGAATCTCTTATCTCGTGAGCCTCTCTCTCTCTCTCTCTCTCTCTCTTTATTGTTGTTTCTCTATGTTACTTAGAACATTCATGTCACTTCGTAATTCAGGTTGGAAGATTGAGTCAAGTGAAACTGAGTGATGGTCGTTGCTGTTACAGTCAATTGTTGCATCCTTCATTGGATTTACAGTCTTCACAGCCACAGGTATTCAACCAACATTCACAGTTTGTGAGTTACCTACCTTACATTACATGCTTCATGCCATAATTGTTTGAATTCATTTTCCCCGCAGACAAATCATCTTCCGAAGAGTTATATTGGGGAAAATGTATCTAGAAAGGATAAAACCAAGTTTCTTCTCACTACAGTAAGTAGTTATAATAGTAATGTAATGTATTTGATACTTTAAGCATGTAAGGGGATCTCAATTTGTTGTTTTGAAACCAAAAATTTGCAGCTTCATGAAATCAATGATAGTAAGGAGGCTGTGTATGGTGCCCTTGATGCTTGGGTTGCCTGGGAGCAGAACTTTCCCATTGGCTCATTAAGACAGATATTGTGTAATCTTGAGAAGGAGCAGCAGTGGCATAGAATTGTTCAGGTATTACTCAAGTGGTGCTTCCTATCTATTTATTTTTAGGCTTTTTCTTTGTCAAAATAAAGCATTTCCTATAATGAAATTGAACATAGAAAGAGGAGAGTGCAGACATGTAGTTAGTGATATGTTAGACTGAGGGTAATAAGTAACTTCTACTCTTAATGGGGATGCATTGCAAGTTAAATGGATTTGGATAAGATAAGCTTACAATTACTATAAAGCTTATGACTCTGGAACAAAAAATGGAAGACATTCAATGAGCCTATCTCTAGTGATGGAAGTGCATGTTGCCAAACAAGTTAATTGCCAACATTAGGTGGTTTTATCATTTAACACTGGTTCTTTAATATCCCATCCCAGGTAATTAAATGGATGCTGAGCAAGGGGCAGGGGACAACAATGGGAACATATGGTCAATTGATACGAGCTTTAGATATGGACCATAGAGTGGAAGAAGCACACCAATTCTGGCAAATGAAAATTGGCACTGATCTGCATTCTGTTCCTTGGCAGTTATGCCATCTCATGATATCAGTATATTATCGCAACAACATGCTTGAAGAACTTGTTAAGGTAAGCTTTCGATTGTGGCATTTCTTATTTTTTCCTGATAATATGTTATACCACTTATTTGTCTATTCAATATGCTTGCAATGGTGACAACTTGATTGGTTGGTACTTTTCTCCCAATAGTGGAATGAGGAAATTTTTTGTTTTTAATAGATTTCATTCCAATGGCGTGATTGATCCATCATCCATGTAAATGATTGTCAACATCGCTTAATTGAATAAAGCTTGGTTATTGTTATTGTTGTATTCCAATATTAGTCTGCAATGTGTTACAATATTAGCTTGGTTGTCCTGGATTTTGTTTCTATTGGTTCTGCTGCACTAAATTGATTGTCTGATTGGATGAATCACTTTTAGTAGCAATAGAATGATAGATGTTCTTCATTTATTGAAAATATTCATATTAATAATTAAAGCTAGAAATGCAGTTGATGAGAGCTTAAATAAAACAAGAATATTACATGCAGTGTTCCTTCAAACTCACTTACCAGTAACCTTTATTTGGAGTTTTATTATTTGCCCTGTTCTGCTCTTTTTACGCCAACCTTCAAATGCGAAAAATCTTCACCTATATGAAACTGTAACTGTTGAGATTTGAGAAGTGGAATGAATAGCTGTCATCGAAGTTATAGATTCTGGTCATTACTATGTTGATTTTGATCAATGTCAAAGGATAACAAAACAGTTGTTTAGCATTAATGAATAATATTCATGGTCTGAATATAAAAGAATAGAATTGAATACTTCACTATTTCATTTCTGTTGAGGGGAAAAATAAAATAATTTGCTTATATCAGTTTGTCCGTTTACAATATTGTTGTACTTTATGTAAAATTGAGCTTGCATCCTTACTCTGTTTGTTCTATAGTTCTATACATTTCTAGTAAGATTAATATCCAGTTAACCTTTGCTTCTTGTTCTTGTTCTTTTGATAAAAAGCTTTTCAAGGGACTGGAAGCTTTTGATCGTAAGCCTCGGGATAAACTAATCATTGACAAAGTGGCAAATGCCTATGAGATGTTAGGTTTAGTTACAGAGAAAGAGAGGGTGCTGGAAAAATATAGCCATCTCTTCAAAGAGGAAAGACCAACCAAGAAACGTGGAAGGAAGTCAGGTGTGACAAAGAAGAAAGAGAAACTCGAGGATTCTGGAGAATCCTCATCTGAGGAGAACTGAAGGTCAGGTACTCTCATTTTTTCTTTTTTCCAAATTGGATTGGATCTTGAACTGGTATGGTTGCAAAGTATTGCAAGAGTAAAATTTTCAGGGGCACTCATACTCATGTTTTGTTTCAGACAAAACACATTGCTCTTTCTAGACAGAGAACTGATTCCAGTCTTTCATGCTCACCAGTTGAATTTTCTGAAGAAAGAACCTGAAGGTGTTTATTATTCGACTGTTTGAATTTTCAAAGCTAGATCCCATGTCATGCAGCTGGATGTCTGAGGTGTTAAGTTAAAGTTGCTTCTAATAGCCATCAGCCAATCATTTGGAGAGGATGGTTCAAACAATTTTGCTCCCATTTATACTGAGCTCGGTAGTTAAAAGAAAAATAAACAAAAAAATATGAATATTTTTTTTTATGCATCATGAACCTGGACTATTATGATTTGTAAAATTGTAGTATCAAGGGCAGCATGTAGAAAACTTGACTGCTTATCAAGTCTTGGAATGTGTCTTGGAATGTGTGAATATATTATTTGATCATATAATTATCATATGTTCATTTATGGATGAGTTATAAACATATCATTACATTATTACTTTTAAGCAACAATTTCATTATTCAAAACTGTGCTATGAAGCTGACTTTGTGAACTTGAAGAAAAACGCTACGGGATCGTATGACTAATTAGTTGGATAAGGACTTTGTCATAAAATCAGATCAGATAATTGGCGAAATCCTGCTGAGCTTGTAGAACAATGTAATTATAGGCTATGTTTGGCATGTTTAGCTGATAAGCTAGCTGAAAGCTAAAAAGCTAGCTGAAAGCTTATAAGCTAGCTGATAGCTGAAAGCTGATAAGCTAGCTGATAGCTGAAAGCTGAAAAGCTACGTGATTGAAACAAAAGTGTTTGGTAGAACTAGCTGTTAAACAAGCTGAAATTGTAAAATGACATAAAAGGACACACTTGTATAATTATTTTTATATTACATTACTTTATTTTCACATTAATACCAATATGATATTAATATTAAAATTATTATCACTTTAAATATTTTTATTAGCTACAGTTATATATCATCTTAAAAATATAATATTTATTTTTATTTATTTTTATTAATATAATATTTATAATACTTGTGGTGCGCAGCGGTGTGGCGGGAATGGTGGCGGAAACTGCATACGTAAGTGTGAGGAGAAAATAAGTTTAGTGTTTTTATAAATATATAAGGGTAAGGGTAGAATTTTAATAAAATAATAAGGATAAAAATGAGAATAAATTTAATAAGCTATAAGCTTTAAGCTATAAGCTACCTGAGATAGCTTATAGCTTAAAGCTTTAAGCTACTAAAATAAGCTCCTTCACCAAACACCTTTGAAGAGCTTTTAAGCTAGTCAAATAAGCTTTAAGCTAGTCAAATAAGCTATAAGCTAGCTGAAATGGCATGCCAAACATAGCCATAGTCCCACTCATCTCCGGAAGTCTCAGGTTGCATGAGCTTGTTCTTAAATGCTGCCTTGTACATTTCCTAGCCTATCTTCATCCACTGACCTAGCTGAAATGTGGACTTGTTTAGCAACCCTTGTGTTGTCTCGATAGATATCAACCACACTAGCAACACTACCTATATAAGAACTACAACCTAGCTGATAACAGAAGAAACGGAAAATCACAATCAGATCAAATCAACTTATGAAGTATCATTTTTATTGACTTCAAAAGAGAAATCCCTGAACGAACTTATATTCATATTTAATACTAGAAGATAGTCCATGATGTGTATGAAGAAACACAAAATTAGCAATAAAGCAATTTAGGCATTAATCACAAAGAGTTAAAAGGGGAATATCTTTATTTACATAAGAAAGGGGGATAATCTCAGACAAACACATGCTTAATTTTGCATCTAAACTAGCTTAACAGATAGCTCAAAGAAAGAAACCTAGCTTAGTCTCCTAACTAACAATGGCGCCCACCAATGCCCCCACTTCACTGCTCTACTGCCCACACTCCCCAGCTACCAAAAGAGATTCATGATTTCATTTCTTGCTGCTTCTTGAGATTCTCTGGTTTCCCCTTTTCTCCCTCCACACGAAGCTGTTTCCAAGAAGCATAAATCCCCGCAATGCTCGCATATATGGCCATGGCCCAAAGCGTCACCCAGCACATCTGAATCCACAGGGACAAGGCCCACGCGGTTTGCCACCATTGTACAACGGACGAATCCAGAACACAATGAAATGAGGCGACATACCACACACCGATGAGCGCACCGTCGTAAACGAGCGGTTCACCCAGGCGGAGAAGAAGTCCTTCCGGCGACGAACTCCGGCGAGGATCAAGAGGTTCTGGCTCATGTTGGCCACCTCGGCAAGGAAGAGGAGCACCGGCACAGCGAAGGCCCAGTGCAGGACCAGGTGGCGGCATGTGACGATCAGGAAGAGAGTGCTCACGTGGCGCTTGTAGAGAAGTTTGTCAGTGGCTGCGCCGGAGAAGGTGGCAGCATAGTGCAGCAGCAGGTCCGCTACCAAGAAGGCCATGCTGAAGTCAAGAACTGTGTTCTGGAGCGCAGTGTTGGTGGCCATGAGGTTGGGGTCAGAGAGGAAGGCGAAGGCGCGGTCGCCGGCAAAGAAGAAGGCGATGGCGCCGGTGATGACGGCGGGGGCTACGTGGAAGAGGGAGATGAGGCAGCTGCATGACTCGAACCTAAACTCGGGAGTGCGTTTCGGGAAGATGATGAAGTAGCCGAAGAGGTAAATGGTGAGGAACATGAAGAAAAAGAGGAGAAAACCAAACTCAAGGGTTGGCATTTTGGTGGTTAGCTTCTTCTTCTTCTTCTAACGCTGCTTTCTTATATAGGGGTGGGTAGGGGTGGGAATAGGCTAGGCCTAGGTAGGCTTTGCTTAAATAGGCTTAGCCTGTTTAAAAATCTTAAGGCCTGAGCCTGGCCTATGGCCTATCAAAGGCTTTTTTTCGAGCCTGGCCTGGGCCTTCCGAAAGTCTGGCTTGGCCTGGTAGCCTGTTTAAAGACCCGTTTCACAACAAGAGTTTTACGTTTGTTAATAAATTTATCTGTAAAGAAGTTATCAAACTTATAAGCTAACGGGCTAAATTATACTAAAATAATATTTTCAACAATCAGACTTATAATATTATCAGCTAATAGGTCGTGATGAAACTAAACGAGATTATGTTGGTTTCTTAGAGTTGAAGAGCCAATTTAAAATCACACGCCATATTAAGATATTTAAATACGTCATATATTTATTTTTAAAAAGACTTATAACTTTGAATCGTTATATAAGTCAATTTGCTTAAATATACTAAAATCTCAATAAGTATATAATATCAAGATATTATTATAAATTTTTAATATATAGACATCATCAAGGGTAAAATATATTTATACTTATCATATTTACAATTTACCAAAAAATACTAATCATATTTACTTAAATAGGCTAGCCGGTAAGGCTTACAAGGCTTGTTGAATGGCCTGAGCCTGGCCTTTTTAACTAAATAGGCTTTTCAAAAAGCCTAAGCCTTGGCTATTTACCAATTTGGTCTGGCCTGGCCTGGGCCTGTGGTAGGCTAGGCCATAGGCCCCTACGAACGGCCTGGCCTATTCCCACCCCTAGGGGTGGGCATTAACGCGCTATGCACCCAAACACGCCCTAATGAAAGGTGAACTCGAATTTTCGAATAACTAGCAAAAAACGGTTATACTTGGGCACTAGTCCTTGGGGCAGGTATGAAATTTGTTTTCGTTGTACAGAAGAGGAATATTGAAAGACGTGATATAAGACCACTTACAATGGTTGTTGAAAAATTATGTTGAGGATTGTTTAGATGTTGTAGTAGTTGTTGAAGAATGTTAAGGGTGATGTGGAGGAGAGAGGGAGGGGACAAATGTTGAGGAAGCTCAACAATGTTGAGGGATCTGCGGTGTGCCACGTGGCGCGAGGCCAGTGGCCATCGACAGGCGAGTGGCGTGCACGCCCAGACAAGGCGCGTCTGCGCACAGGAGAGAGAGTGAATTTCTTTTTCCCTTGCCATGTGTCCAAATCTGATTGGTTCGTCGGATTTCTTTTTCCCTTATCTTTTGAACTCAATTATTTCATCAAAAAAAATATTTTCTGAAAAAAAAATTATAAAAAATTCATGATTTTTTTTTCTCTATAAATAGAGACTTGGTTCGTTTGATTTGGACACAGAAAAAAAAGCCAAGTTTTTCACCATCTTATTATCTCTCTCACCATCTTATTATATTTCTATTAGCCTTTGTTTTGAAATGGATCCCAACAATTACGTTATTTATGTGTTGTGTGCTTAGTTTGTTGTCTTGCATTTTAAGTTAAGAAAATAAAATAAATTATTGTGTGCTTAGTTTGTCGTCTTCAATTTTTAAGTTAAGGAAATAAAATAAATTATTGTCTATATTTAAAAAAAAAATTAAATTATTAAGTGTTTATTGTTTAATTTAATTTAAAACAATAATTGTAATTTTATGTAAATAATAAAAACAAAAATATAAAATTAAATAAAAATATGAAATAAAAAAGTGGTGGGGTAGGGTGTTGAGAGAAAACCATTGGAGTGGGTAATTGTTGAGAGAGTGTTGAATTGGAGAGAGAAAATGATGTGGAGTGTTAGGAAGAGAAAAAATTGTGTTGAAAAGAGGTAAACTAAACAAACCATTGTAAATGGTCTAACAAATGCTATAGCCTTGGTACATAGCCTTCTAGAGCGAGAGTGATTTGCAGACCTGTATGCTGCACTGCACTGCAGACTGCACACATCTTTCACAAATACTACCTGCTTTGACCCTCTCTCTTCTCTTGCTAGCTAATATAGTGAACAGTGGTACTACTTTTGCTTTGAGCACAAGCAAAACAAAAATATTAGGGAATTGTAATTTATTTTTATGCGGGGAAATGAAGAGAAAAGCAAAAATAGTTAACAAAAAAAAAGTTATGATATTGATATGTTTACACCCCTCTTTCTCTTCCATTTTATTTTCACATTTTTCTTCTTCTTCATGTCTCTCCTTTACTTTTCTATCAGATCATTAATCATATATCTCACTTCTCTTTATTTTATTTCTTTCTCTCTCTAGAAGTGAAGGTGTGTGAGGTGTCAACAAAACATTTTTGGAAAAAAATACAACACTACAACAGTCCGGCCAATATGATCTTTGGAGAAGGTTTCGATCATGTTTTTGCTATGCATGAATGTGGTTGGTAAATGAAAGGAAATAATATGAAATGAAGGGATAATAAAGAAAATAGGAATGAATTTTTTAGTTGGTTAGATTGAATTAAAATGAAAGGAAAGTGCTTTTTTCTTTTATTAATATACTATAACCATAATATACTTTTACTTGGAAATTTATAACTACTATATGATATTATTACTATTCTATAAAGTTAACGTAATTACATAAACAATCGATAAATTAGTTGAAAAATAAATATTTTAATTAGAAAAAAATATTTTGTTAGTTAATTACTTATTTTAAATTTTATTAAGAATTAAACACGAAGGAAATATAAGAAAGTGTGAAAAACTATATTCATGTTACAGTGATCACCATAATTTTGTAGTGTACTGAATGACTTCGGTAGCAGTGCAGGTTTGACATTGTTTTGGCGAGAATGATCTCGGGCATCTAAGTCGTTGTCTTTTTATTATATATGATCCATTTTCTCACCAAATGCGTTGATGTGTGGAGGTTTACTTGGTACACGACCCGGTTTTCCTCTTAAGGTCATTAGCTAGTTCGCGTTTCTCTCTTATGATGCCATTTTTGTTGGTAAATAGCATTCTAGCGTGTGGAACCCTAGGTCGAATGTAACGTCGTTGCATTTCTTTGTATTTGGTATGGGTGTGTCAGAACTCAGAAGGTTTATCAAATCTTTCTTCCATGTTATTTGTTACGACGGGTAAGAGTTTTTGTCTCGGATGCATCATTCTTTATCTTAGGGTTATGTCATTGGTTCGTTGGTGTCGTTCGAATGACTCATCCCTTGCTTAGAAGGGTGTTATGGTGGTGGGGCGGGGGTGTACGTGTTAGGCGCCTTCAGGGGGATAGTCTTGGGGGCGCTCCCCGGCTATTATTATGTTGAGGGGATAGGTAGGAGACATTCGACATATGAGTACATTGAATAGTTAGCGCGAGGCGTGTAGAAACATATTCATCAAGAGTACTTGAAACAATAGATTCCTAGTTATAGCCGATGGGCATAGTTGATTGATCGCAGCAAAGCAAAGTTAAGAATATGACTCCATCGAGATCGGAATATCTGGATCAATTTTATTCCCAATTAATTGAGCTTGGTAAAAGAATAAATAAACTGAAAAAATGAATAGGTTTTGGGTGCTTGCTGTGGTACCTTAAGCCAGATTAAGGCGTGGTACCCAGAATGATATAAATTAATAGAAAAATAATACAATTTGAACTTAAAAGAAAATGATGGATGAAGATTTGCAAGGTTCAACATAGGTGAGGCATGGAGAAAAAAGATCCTTACAAGAAAGGATTTTAGATGATCTCTCAAAGTTGAAATTTAAACATAAAACCCTAGTTTTTCAAATCATGCATTGAACAATATAAACAAACTTAAATACAATATGTTATTAGTTCATTGAGTCATGAAACTTAAATTCTTAAAAATTGCAACAATAAATTATCCATTCTTTTTAAGAAAATAACAAAATTATAACTTAAAGTACTATATGAGGTACCACACCCGAAAAAAAATATGGGTACCACAGAATTCACCTAGGTTTTGTTATGCATCATGAACCTGGACTAGAAATAGTAGTATCAAGGGCTTCATGTAGAAAGCCTGACTGCTTATGCCTTGAATATTGAATGTGTGAATATATTAGTTAATCACATAAATTTCATATTCATTTGTGGATGAGTTATAATATCATAACATCATCACTTTTAAACATAAATTTTCATTCTTTAAAATTGCGCAGTGAAGCTGACTTTGTGTGATCATGAAGAAAAACGCTGAACCGGCGGGAGCTGATCATATGACTTGGTTGACTAAGGACTTATCATAAAATCAGATCAGATAATTAGCAAAATCCTGTCGAGCTTGTAGAACCATGTCATCATCATCCCACTCGCCGCGGTAAGATTCAGATCGCATGAGATTCTTAGACACGCGGCCTTGTACATTTGCTTTCTCCGTCCGCTAAATTCAGTTATTATTTCAGTCACTAACTGTAGCGACCAACATTTTAATCACCGATATAATTCAGTTGCTAAATCGGTCATTAAATATTTTAGTGACCGATTTTACTTATTTAGTAATTGATTTGGCCCTCACTACATGACTGTTTTCTTGTAGTGCACACTGGTCAACAATTCAGTGTAGTCCCCCTGCAACATTGCCAATCCCGAATATATCATGTGTAACAGTGTAAGCTATAGAGGAAGAGAAATTAGTAAATTTAGTGTTGCGAAATTGAATAGGCTTGATCGTGATGAAATCACTTTTCTTAAAGTATTTCAAGCACTCTCTGAATTCGTCTTAGAGTTTGGATGCTAGAATACCCAGGATAATCAGCCTTACTTCGAGTTTGCACAAGAATAATGAAAACTCGAATTGCAGCGAAGTGTTTTCTGGAAAAACAGAGGATATGATTGTGTGTTCTGAATTCTGAACATGCACACTATTTATAGGCAAAAACAGAATAATTTGTAAGGTTGCGACCCTTCATAAATTATGTCTGTTACCAACAAATGCAACCCTTCATATGTGAATAGTTGCGACCCTTCATGAACAGGTGCAAAATTCAAATTCTAAAACGAGCAAAACAAACAGACGTTACGGCAACCGCGTTGCCGTGCCGTGTACAAGCCGCCACTAGCGCCTCTACGCCCACGCCGGCGACACCGGCGAGGGGTGGTGTGAATGGAACATGTGACATAAAAGCTTGGGACCACCAAACCATGCACATGTGGCACTATATCCTCTCTTTGTCTCTTTGTTGAATGGTTGACATTTAATGATATATAAATGCTTTGGAAAGTTGCTCAACTTTCTATGTGGGACTTCATTCCAATCCATTCAATGCAAAATCAACACACTTGTCATTTTGGAACACTATGTAATTATTACTCCTTGAGTAATTATTACAACATTTAGTGTCCTTTAAAACAGAACAGATTGCATATTTTGCTTCATTTCATTTTATTGGTGCAACAAATTCAACCTTAAGCAAACTAATTTAAGAAATAGAATAAAAAGAAGGCAAACTAAAAAATGCTGGTTGTGTTTTAAACAGCAGTCATGCCCGCCCTAAAGTGACCAATAGTAAGATGCTAAGATGCCATGTCATCTGTTTGACCAGTCAATTTTATATTATAAATTTAAGTCCTTAAACATCTTTAAGTTTTACATTTTATCCCCAATTATCTTCTCTTTCTACCTCTTCCCTCTCCTTCCTCTGACTACCTCTCCCTTGTCCCTTCAGTAGAACACCAGCAACCCACCGGCGAAGAAGACCACCACCGAAGATCTGGGTTTTTGCAAACTCAAGAGAGGGAAATGGAAAGGGACCGAGCAGATCAACACTCAAAATCCATATCTGAATCTGGTGGTTTTGTTGTTGGTCTCAGCGAGAGGAGACTCGATCCTCGCCTGTAGATGCACCATGGAACTTGGAAGCTCGCGATGGAGAAGCGCTGGTGGTTCAGCGACAACGTTCGCAGCCAAGCAGAGAGGTGGTTCGGCGCGGTGGAGAAGCTCAAGTTTTGCGGTGGCTATGGGGTCAGCGTGATGCGGTGCTCCGGCATGGTGGCCCTGGGTTTTAGTGCGATGGTGACTGCGGGGCCTTTGAGTGGTTTATAGCACAGAAATAGTCCGGGGAGAGAGATCTGGAGGCGACGACATGGAGGTTCGATCTGGTTTGCCACTTGCCAGTGTTTCCAACCACGTCCAGAGAAGAAGATGAACACGGCAGAGAAGATGATGATATACGGTGGAGGAGAGGAGGAAGAATTAAGTTAATAGCTTTGCCCCAAATCAGCTTGAAATATTTAAAATTACTTTTAAGGTTAAAATCAATTCAAAAACAAGAAAATAAATATTTTTGAATAAATACTGTATTTTTATCATGTTGTAAAATTTATAATATAAATAGTTGGAGTCCCAATTTAAGAATTTTATAAGTTAAGATGACATGGAATAAACCTCCACTTGGCATCCATTTATTGGATATGAGAGAAACATCATTATAACCATCCCTCACCAACCATCAGGTAAAAGTTTGCCTAAAAAAAGAAGAGAAAAAGTTTGATGCACCGACGGTGTAAAGTTTTTTTACACCGTCAACCAATCAGATTTTAAGGATGTGCCACGTCAATTAATGAAATTAAATAAAAATAGAGATTTTCTCACATCCTTAAAATCTAATTGGTTGATGGTGTAAAAATAACTTTACACCGTCGGTGCATAGAAATTAAACTCAAATAAGAAACCAAACAAGGGCCAAGTTATGATTGTAGGCGTGCCAGATGTTTAAAGTGAACGTAACGCGGTAATTAAAAAATATATTAATTAAACTCAAACAGTCAAACCTACTTCTCCGTTAAAATTGTTTTCTCCAATGTAAAGGGATTCCCCTCATCTCTGTATGAATGGATTGTCAATCATGTCCACTGTCTATGCCAGCTGTAAGTAGCACCTGAGAAAAAGAAAAAAAAAATCCAGAAGTTAGATAAGTTGCAAAACTCTACTTTGATTAATGATTTGTAAAATAATCTTTAGTTTAAAAAAAATATTTCATTTGTGCTTAAAATTAGTTTTTTTATTTTTT
The DNA here is from genome assembly GCF_012489685.1 of Lotus japonicus. Taxonomy (NCBI): domain Eukaryota; kingdom Viridiplantae; phylum Streptophyta; class Magnoliopsida; order Fabales; family Fabaceae; genus Lotus; species Lotus japonicus. Next base: position 92,337,923 of record NC_080042.1, on the reverse strand, counting down.
AATTTAAAATTAAAATCTCAAAACATTTTAGATGTTTTTTCATACTTTACCATTTTCAGTCACATGTCTTTCAACTATGCAAAATATATCATTTAAACTATTCGTCTCTTTTTCTTTTCTTTTCATAAACATAGTTTAAAAATTAATTTTGCAATGGTATTTCCAGTGCTGGGTTTTCTTACCTGGAAATATCATTGCAAAGATGGCTTTTAAGACGTATGGTTCCACCAGCATTTCAAAGGCATTGAGGTTTCTGAGTGAGTTTAAATTGGGCCACTACATAAAAATCCCACCAAAAGTAAAAAAAAAAAAAAGTTCAGGTAAGATGTGAATGCATCGTTCATGCGTTGTTGGCAACAAGTCAAACCCTTAGAACTTGTTTGATTCCTTTATTAGTTTTTTGAATTTAAGAACTGTTTTCAAAATTAATTTTTAAACCATGTTTATGAAAAGAAAAAAAGCCGAATAGTTTGAATGATATATTTTGCATAGTTGAAAGCCATGTGACTGAAACTGGTAAAGTATGAAAAAACCTCTAAAATGTTTTGAGATTTTAGTTTTAAATTAAAAAATAAACAACTGATTTTAAGAACAAATCAAATATTTTTTTTAAACTAAGGATTATTTGACAAATCATTAATCAAAGAAGAGTATTGCAACTTATCTAACTTCTGGAATTTTTTATTTCAAAGGGGTAGGAAAAATAGTTGGTGCATGTGTTAACTTTGACGAACAATGTCGACATCTATCCAACATACCAGACCTAAGGTATTTTAGGCAGTTTCAAGTTTGTGAAGTAAATAGATATTGCCCAACCAAAGTTTGTAACAGGCGGCCAAAGAAACTCACCATAACCAGACAGTGAATCGTCACGTGGGCTTGGAAGCCCTCTTAACTAGAACAGGAGCCTCCAAAAACAATAACGCATCAGAGAGCATTCTAGGCATGCCCTGGAAGTAGAACTCTACTCTTGTTGCTTCTTTGTGTAACATTAGCTTTACATAATATTAGTGTAAGGATCCAAAAGTTCTTACTTTAATATTATTGATGATTGCAAAAAAAATATAAATAATCATTTATTTCAAAATAATAATATAAAGTCATTATTTTCATTAATGCAACAAATAAGTTAATTATGTTCATTTTATAGCCGTTGAAGGGTCATCTCTTTTCACATTATATTATTATTTCATTTTTTCAATTTTTTTATTTTGGGGAAAATTCATAAATTTAATTGAAACTAAATACATCATAAATTATATTTGTCCTGGTTGAAGGGCCCATGGTTAGAAACCCTAAAATTGATTAATTTACTAATATTACTAACAACTAACATTTACATATCAAAAAATTTGTAGACAACTTATAGGGTCTCTCAATTCGAAAAGCTTAAGCTTGTTGGGTGAAGACACATTAATTATTTTATATATACTTCTAACAACCATTAATTATACACACTTAGGTATTTTAGCTGCTTATGAAGATAAAATAGGAAAAAAAAATATTGCTTTCCCCTGATTTTTATGATCAGGTAGAGATATGCATTACTTTCACAGTGAACAACAAGTATACTAAAACAAGCATCAGACCTAAAAAATTAGTTTCACGTATTTATGATAAAGAGAAATAAATAGCAGCACGTGCAAGTGTGTTGAATGAGATGACAAATTACCTGTGACCACCATAAGAGAAGTCTAACTATGTGGCAATCTGAGTTTTCAATCCAACGCCCCAGCATTGGGAAAAGAAAGAGAACAGCTGCTAGTAAATTTGGAAGCAGTCAAGCAGATACACTGCCAGTGCTAGGAGGTACAATGGTGGAATCCCCTTAATTTGATGAAGAAAGGAAAGCACCTTCTTGATAAACTCGGGCACCATCGAAGGAATGCACATAGAAGGTTGGAAGAGCAATAACTCAAAAAAGACTAACAATGACTTTGAGAATATTTCTTAGCACATCTGTGAATCTCCAACGATGATAGCCCGAAAAGTTCAGAACCAGATCCAAGATACCTAAATCAAAATAAAGAGGAACAAATGAGATGTCAATTACTTCAATGATTTGTTTAAACAACAATTAGGAAGAAGAAAAAAATTCATCTAGTGATTTTGATAGTGGCATGATAAATTAACAAATATAAAGCCACTTGAGTGCAATAATGAGCATTATCTGTAATGGATGTTGTGCCGAAAATGCTAGAGACTCCTCTATAAGCCATCTTTCTGAAAGATTTCCGTTACTGAAATTCCTTTCCAAGCAATAATGAGCATTATTTGTAATAAGAATGTATGGTCTTGTCACAAGAAGCACGGGAAACATTGACATGATCATTTCCTTCTGCCGAAAACAAATACCTACAAACCTAGAAAATATAAGGGCCAAAGGCGATCAAAACTGCAGAATATGTGCCAGAATGACCGGGTCTCAACAAAATTTGATTTGCCGGTACTTCTAGCTATTTTCTAGGCACCTTTTTTTCTCTGGTATGGAATTTATATGAGGGTACTAAACTTAACAAGTATTATACATTTAAGCACGTAAGTCGTAACTAACTAGCGGGATTACCCGTGCCCTGTACGGGTGACTTTTGTTATTTACAATTTAAATTTCATGTAATATTATGTTTTGTATCTTTTTAGTAAATATATTTTAACAATTGTTTCAACTATATGTTCTTAATAGTGATAATTATGTATTAATCTACCACAACTTTTTACTTATAAATTTTTAATTATTTAAATATGAAAAAAATTAAATATTTTAAATTATAAGACTTAAATTCACTCAAATTTGTATATATGCATTAAATCAGTATTTTAATTTTTTTATACATGTTTAATTATTAATATTTGATTGATTATTTTTCATATCAATGTTTCTATTTATAATAGCAATAACACTAATAATAATATATATATTTTGATTCAAAATGTTTGGTGAATGTGCATTTCCTTAAGGGATTTCGCCTAGGCTTCTGGTCCGGGTTCGATCCCCTCTAAGGGAAAATATAATACATTTGTGGTCAGGGACATTACTACCGTATCCCGAACCAGATTAGTCACGTGGGGCTCTTTTCCCCCGTGGTGACTGGTGGCCAAAGGACAAAAAAAAAAACATGTAACAACAAAATGAAACCCCACTTCTAATAAAACTCAAATCAAATCATAGGAGAAAATCGCCAGATTAAATAAACCAAAATAATAGATAATTTACGAAAATTATTTAGATCCAGAGGCTTCTCTTATTTTTGAATAAACTCTCATGTGACTATTACTTTTAAGTTTGAACTCGTTCCTCTTTTTTTTGTCCTTGGCTCTTCGATCATACCTTTGGTAACCACCGCCTACCAGGGACGATGGAGGAAAAATTCATTTTATCAATCCAAGCAGATAAATTGAAGGATGTTCGTCTTTCCCCTTCATGATTTAAAAAAGAGGTGAAACAATATATGATGGTGAATAAAAAATGGATGAATAAGTAAATAATAGGATCATGAAATAGGGGTGTTCATAACCGAACCAAACCAATTAAAACCGCTCAAATCGATCCAAACAAACCAAAAACTGAAAAACCGAAAATAGCAAAAACCAATATTTACGCTAATGGATCGGATTGGTTTTCAGTTCCCATGTTCTAAATCGTACCGATCCAAACCAAACCGAAAGTATTTATTTATTTAAATTTTGACATACATAATTACCCATTTAACCATACTTATAATATTTTATTCCATGTATACCCAAACCTTTACAGTAATGTGTTTAACATTTTCCAAGTTAGGAGACATATGTCTTCTTTTCATTCAGCGAAAGTGAAACATATCAGTGCGTACATAATTCATTTCTTACAGTATTGATGTTAGTGTTAAGCATGATATCTTGTCTCTGTAACTTTTACAGTGCTTCTTGTTTTATGATTTTATTTTCTATTTTGTTATGTATTTCAAGATTTTTACTTTCTTTGAAAAACTGAAATCCAATCCAATCCAAACCGATAAAAATTGGATCGGATTTGAAAAAAAAAAATGGGTAATTAAATTATAAAACCGAAACGATTGATAAATTATTTTTCTCTATAGTTGTTTCAAATGAAAGAAAAATTGAAGGTGAAAGTTCCTCATCATGAAATTGAATAAAGAATTGAGAAACAGAAAAATGAAAGGGAGGAAATAGAGGAGTATGAAAAATATGGAAGAAAGTTGAAAATAGTTACCATGGAGTAGACGAACGGAGAAAAAAACAGGATGGGTTTTTTTCATAAGAAATTTCAAAGATGGGAGGAAGAAGTATAAGATGAATAGGAAATGGAGGAAAATGAAAGTCCTTGCCTTGTTTTCGAGGAGGTATGCACAAAAGGATGCTGAAATATTTTGATTTATTAATGTTTAATTTTTTCCTAAAATAAAATACTCATTATTGGTCAATGAAAAATTAATCAGAAATTAAACATATCAACAAAATTATTTGTATTAAATGTTCTAAGGATTCATTAATTAAATTATATCAAAATGTTATAGATTAAATAAATAATGTGAGAAATGTCTCAAAAGAGCAAATGAATTCTCTAACCAATGCACATGTATAGCAAAATTAATTATTTTTGCATTAAGATAAAATTAAAGCATTACCTAGCACATGATTGATAAATTATTTTTCTCTATAATTGTTTCAAATGAAAGAAAAATTGAAGGTGAAAGTTGCTTAACATGAAATTGAATAAAGAATTGAGAAACAGAAAAATGAAAGGGAGGAAAGAGAGGAGTATGAAAAATATGGAAGAAAGTTGAAAATACTTACCATGGAGCGGAGAGAAAAACATGATGTGGGTTTTTTTCATAGGAAATTCCAAAGATGGGAGGAAGAAGTATAAGTTGAATAGGAAATGGAGGAAAATGAAAGTCTTTACCTTGTTTTCGAGGAGGCATGCACAAAATGATGCTGAAATATTTTGATTTATTTATGCTTAATTTTTTCCTAAAATAAAATATTCATTATTGGTCAGTGAAAAATTAATCAGAAATTAAACATATCAACAAAATTATTTGTATTAAATGTTCTAAGGATTCATTAATTAAATTATATCAATTTAATTTCGAAAATGTGGAATATTTCATTATTGAAATTTCAATTCTTTAATTAATCTTGTCTAATTTAATTAAATTTTTTCGTTATTTCTTACAAATTATTTCATTGTTCCAATAAATTATCAATTCTTGAGCATCAAGGTTTTTAAAAATTGAATTTCAAAAGACAATTAATTATACTCATTAATTGTAGGAATTAATTAGAGCCATTAATTTCAATTATAAGAAATCAAAATTGTAGTATCTAAAATAGGAATATTTATTCAATTGCCAAATTTTCGAAAAATTAAAAAAAAAATGATGCTAAAATTTTTTAAAAAATATATTTATTTTATTTTCAAAAAATTATTTGCTCATCACACTCATTTTACAACTAATCTAGTAATAATTAGATTTTAAACGATTACTATAGTAAAAGAAATTCGAATTTCAAAAAAATTAATTTATATTTTAAAATCATTTTAACCATAATATTAAAGAAAAACAAATAAATGAATTTTAGAAAAATAAAAATTAAAAGATCCAATACTTATTTCTATTTGAAATAATTACGAATATTTATTATAACTATTTAGAATATTGTTAATTAAAAAAAAGGGATTGCAATTATTTTTATGAATCGTATTTTCAAATTTGTAATATTTTTTTAAAATATTTGATTTATCTTAAAAAATAATTTCAGGGAAAATAAAAAATTAATTTTTTTAATCAGAATTGATTATTTTCAAAAAGTTTTAATCTAATTATGAATTTTTAATAATGGATGAAATGAAATACGTTTAGAGATGTTCATGTATTGTATCATGTTTTCGAAAATATGGAGGGGCAGAAAATAATATTATTTGGAATTATATCCTTACTTTGATAGTTTTTATAAGTATTACTTATGTTTTATTCTTAATAAAGATTTTACCTATATTAAACTTAGCAATTAATGTGACAAAAAAAAGTGGAAATATATTTTTTTGTTTTGGAAGGAAAATGAATTACTTAAGAGGAGACATGTGGCATAGGTCTTCTAGAAGAAAACCTTCTTTTCATATATATATAGATATAGATTGAAAAATTAAAATAACATTTACGTTGAAAATTAAATTAAAAAGGATTTAAATTAATTTTATTTTCTGATTTTTTATTATTTTTGTTCTATTTTCGAATTCAATTTTTTTTATTATATTAGATATATTTTCAAATAAAATTCCTAGTAAAGGTTACATAAAAAATTGAAATTAAAATCAATATTAAATATTGAAAATCTGTACTTTCGAAACAGATGAAAAATTAAAATAATAATTACGTTGAAAATTAAATTAAGAAGTATTTTTTCCGATTTGTGATTATTATTTTTTATTTTCGAATTTAATTTTTCTTATCATATTTGTAATTTTTTCAAATATAATTCCAAGTAAAGGTTATATAAAAAATCGAAATTAAATATTAAATATTAAAAAATTAAATCATTAATTGTTGTGATAATTCAATTAAAAAGGATTTAAAATATTTTTGAACTTTTAAATAAAGGTTACATAAAAATTGGAATTAAATTAAATGATATTAAATAGGGTGAGTCATGATTGTATGTTGTGACAAAAAAGTAGAATGAATATTTTTTTTCTTGGAGAGAAAATGGATGAATATGGAGGTGCCATGTGTCATAGATCTTCTAGAATAAACCTTATTTTCACATATATATAGATTTTTGGAATATTCCATTTCTTGGAGAAAAAATTCCAGAATATGCTCTAACTTTTTGGATCAAATAGGATAATAAGGTCCGCTAATGGAAAAAACCTTGGAAATTTGTTTAGTAATGAAATGTTTATTAATGATGTGTGTCTCACATATAAATTATTTGTTTGATTTGTAGAAGTTTTAGCCAAAAAAAAAAGCAAAATTTTTAAAAAATTGATTTTTTTTCATTTTTGAATTTAAAAAAAGGTAATTAATTATATCCATTGACTTTAGTTATTAATTAGAGTCATTAATAACAATTATAAGGATAAAATGTTTAATATAGATTAAAATTTCGGAAGAATAAATTAAACTTAATAAAAACATGATGCTTATTTTCCAATTTACCAAAAAATCATGATGCTGGAAAAAAAAATATTTATTTGATTTGAAAACATTCATTTTCTCATCTAAGTAAACCAACAACCAATAATATTAATTAGATTTTCAACAATTATTATAATGAAGAAAGTTAAATTTCAAATGTAAAATTAATATAATATTTCCTTCCAATATATTTTTTAAAAAATTTAAATATATTTTTTAAAAACATGTTAAAGACATAAATTATAGGTTAGGAAATAATGATAGTTTAAATTAAAAGTTTTAATATTTATTATCAACATTGCTGTTGGAGTTGAACAAACAAAGGATTCCAATTTTTGTTGTGTATTATATTTTTTAATTTGTAATAAAAAAACTAATGTTAGATTTATTTTTAAAATAATTTCAATTAATTTTTATATTTAAAATTTAAAAAGTGAGAAAAAGATTTCGAAATAATCATTTTTTTTTGAAATATATTTCGTAATATTACGTGAATTGTCACAAACTTTCAAAAATATAATATTTAAAAATATACATTCAAGTGTATCATATAGGATAAGGAATTATTAATAATAAATGAAATTAAATAGGTGAGAGATGAAATATGTTGTAACAAAAAAGTGGGATGTCTTTTTTTTTCTTGGAGGAAAATTGGAAGAATTTGAGGGTGCCATGTGGCATAGGCTTCTAGAAGGAAACATTATTTTCATATATATATATAGATTGGAGAATAAATAGCGGAGAACTGATTCCAATCTTTCATACTCACCAGTTGAATTTTCCGGAGAAAGAACCCGAAGGTGTTTATTATTTGACTGTTTCAAAACTAATAGCATAAGCCAATCATTTAGGGAGAGGATGGTTCAAACTATTATTTCCATTATACTGAGCTGGGTAACTAAAAGGAAAACAAACAGAAAAATTGAATAGATTTTTTATTTATTTATAAAGTAAAAACCTTAAGGAGTGATAATGGCCAGGAATTTCTCATGCCTCTTTTCTATTCTTCTGAGGGCATCATTCATCACACCACTTGTGTTGAACCCCCCAGCAAAATGCCATAGTTGAAAGGAAACATCAACATGTCATTAGTGTAGCTAGAGCCTTGCTTTTTCAAGCTCATTTATCAGTTACTTTTTGGTCCTATGCTGTAGCACATGCTGTCTATCTCATAAATCGCCTACCTACACCAGTGCTAGACAATAAATGTCCATTTCAAATCCTTTACAATACAGTCCCTGACCTCACTAATCTCAAAATTTTTGGCACTTTGTGTTTTGTCTCAACACTTACCAGTCACAGGAAGAAATTTGATCCTCGGGCTACTAAGTGCATTTTCCTTGGTTTTAAACCTGTCACTAAAGGTTTTGTTACCTATGACCTCAAAAGTAGAGTCATTTCCATTTCTAGAAATGTGACTTTTCATGAACATATTTACCCCTTCAAACCTCTTGATAGTGACTTAACTCCAACACAAGCTTTACCTACTATCCTTCCTCCTATCTTTGATGATGACATACCTGTTCCAGCTACTGTACAAGCTCAGGAACCACCAGTTAATAACCAAAATCAGATTATTGCTCCACGAACATCACAAAGAATAAGGAAACCACCATCTTACCTTCAAGATTACCATTGTACTCTCTTGTCTTCTGATAGTGTGCCAATTACTTCTTCAAGCACAGGTATCACTTATCCTTTATCCAAAGTATTGTCTTATGATCATCTTAATCCCAAGTATCAATCTTTTGTAATGAACATTAGCTCAAGCTTGGAACCAACAAGATTTTCGGAGGCAGTGAAACATGAGTGCTGGAGAAAGGCTATGGATCAAGAGATTGAAGCCTTGGAGAGAAATCAAACATGGATTTTGGTGGATAAACCTCCTGACTCTAAACCTATTGGCTGCAAATGGGTGTATAAGGTCAAATACAAGCAAGATGGGTCCATTGAGAGGTATAAGGCTCGTTTGGTGGTAAAGGGTTACACTCAAGTTGAAGGAGTGGACTTCCAAGACACATTTTCCCCTGTTGCAAAAATGACAACTTTAAGGGTGATTTTAGCTTTGTGTGCTTCTCAGCAATGGCATCTCCACCAATTAGATGTAGACAATGCATTCCTACATGCATCCCTTGATGAGCAGATCTATATGACAATTCCTCAAGGACTAGTTTGTAACAAAGCTAACCAAGTCTGTCTTCTTCAGAAATCCTTGTATGGCTTAAAGCAGGCCAGCAGACAATGGTTCAACACACTTAGTGCTTCTCTCAAGAAACTAGGGTACAAGCAAAGTAATGCTGATCACACCCTCTATATTAAAGCATCCTCAGGTTCTTTTACTGCTTTGCTTCTATATGTTGATGATGTTCTTCTGGCTGGAAATGATATGCATGAGATTCAACTTGTCAAATCTTCACTTCATGATCAGTTCAGGATCAAAGACTTGGGTGAGGCCAAGTATTTTTTAGGTCTTGAAATTGCACGGTCCACATCAGGCATTGTTCTCAATCAGAGAAAGTATGCTCTTCAACTGATTTCAGATTCAGGACATTTGGCTTCCAAACCTGTTTCTACTCCCATGGACAACTCACAGAAACTAGGAACAAACATTGGCACTCCTCTTACTGATATAGGGTCTTATAGAAGACTAGTGGGCAGACTCTTATATCTTAATACTACAAGACCTGACATCACGTTTGCAGTGAATCAGCTCAGTCAGTTTCTTTCTGCTCCTACTGACATTCATGAACAAGCAGCTCACAGGGTTCTCAAGTATCTCAAAGGATCTCCTGGATCAGGCTTGTTCTATCCTGCTTCATCTTCTACAACTCTAACTGCCTTCAGTGATTCTGATTGGGCAGGTTGTATTGATACTAGGAAATCTATTACTGGCTATTGCTTATTCTTAGGTGATTCTCTGATTTCTTGGAGGTCTAAGAAACAAAGCACTGCATCCAGATCTTCTTGTGAATCTGAGTACAGGGCCATGGCAACAACAGTTTGTGAAATTCAATGGCTACACTACCTTCTTCAAGATCTGAATCAGCCACAGCTAGCTCCTACTTCCATGTTCTGTGATAATCAAAGTGCTATGCACATTGCACACAATCCCAGCTATCATGAGAGGACCAAACATATTGAACTTGACTGTCATATAGTCAGAGAAAAGCTTCAACAAGGATTAGTTCATCTCTTGCCTATTTCTACTACTCTACAAACTGCTGATGTATTCACAAAACCTTTGACTCCTGCACCTTTCAAGACTTGTATTTCCAAACTGGGCATGAAAGACATTCACCTCCCAGTTTGAGGGGGGCTAATAGATATGTAATAGATCAAGGACTAGTTTGTAATTAGTATTAGTTAGAGTCCTTGTCTTTAATTAGAAGTTAGTTAGTTGTGTTTTCTGTTAGAAGGTTATCTTGTTATATAACCTAGTATCTTCTATTCTGTAAACTACTGAAGCATTATCCTTCTGTATTCTTCTTCTTCATTTCTTGATTCAATGGAAATTAGTTTCAGTTTTGTTAGTAGTAGTGTCAAGGGTAGCATGTAGAAAACTTTACTGCTTATCAAGTCTTGAATGTGAGAATATATTATTCGATCATATAAATATCATATCTTAATTAATGGATAAGTTATAAACATATCATTACATTGTTACTTTTAAATATCAAATTTCATTCTCTCAAATAATTGGCAAAATCCTGCTGAGCTAGTAGAACAATGTCATCGTCATCCCACTCGTCACGGTAAGATTCAGGTCGCACGAGCTTGCTCTTAGACGCGGCCTTGTACATTTGCTTTCTCCATTCTTCAACTGCAGGAACCCCACACTGATCCGCAATCCAGTTATTGTAGTCCCACTGCAATATTACCAATCCCAAATATATCAGCTGTATGCTAGAGGAAGACAAATTACTATTTTTTAGTTCTGTCTTCAAAACAGAACAGATTTTTTATTGTTTCTTTTCATTTTATCCCTGCAAGAAATGTTACCTTAAGCAAACAAAGTTAAGAAACAGAATAAAAAGAAACCTGAACAAAGGCCAAGTTATGAGTGTAGCTCTTAGGAGTGCCAGATGCTTCAAGGGACACGTAAAATGCTTCAATATCTTTAGCCATCTCCTCTTGAGAAGGAAGGGCAATGCGATTAGACAAGATACTAGCTATCCACTTGCTTTGCAGTTCGCACAAGGGGAAAGGAATAACCTGCCATCAATTCCAAGCATGTACTAATATTAGGCCACTTCAGAATTTGAACAGATTTCAAGGTTTTTGTTAATTTCATGGCAAGGACAAGGAAGAACCATGACATGGGAACAACCTTCCAAGGCAACCCAACAAATGAAAGCCATGGAGCTAACGCTGGTGGAAAAACATGTTGGTACAATGGTCCTACCCGATTGTCATCTACAGTCACCAAGCCTTCGGTTTCAAGGAATGGAAAATCATACTTGTACCTGGAAACGGAACAAATGGGCATCAGCATTTCTTCTATTCTAATTAATCTGCATGACTATGTATCAATTGCAGGCTATTTATACCAAAATATATTAGGGTCTTCGATAGAAACTGATAAAAAAAAAAACTAATGGAGAATGCTGAGAATACCCTGTGCAATGTAAAATGCAGTCTACAGCAATTGCACTTCCATCTTGGAAAACCACTTTCCCATCTTCATGAACACTGTCAATCTGCATTGTTTAGCAATTACCAGCGCTTCAGATCATCCATTATAGGCAACAGGTGCCAAACAATGTTATTATGGATACTCATTATAGCCACAGAACATCCAATTCTCACCATGGATGATAAGTTTTACCATAGAATGAAGCCACAGATTATCATGGCCAGGAACCTTTCCAAGTTTATCTTCTTCAACTGACCGAGCTGCAATGTGGACTTCTTTAGCTACCGTTGCGATTTCTCGAGAGATATCAACCGCACTAGCAGCACTACCTATTAGAACTACAACCTGCCCACAGAATAAACAGAGAAACTCAATCAATTTATGAAACATCAAGTTTACTGACATTTTCAAAAGAGAAATCTCTAACCAACTTGTATTAACAGAACTAACAATGTACAACTAAAACAAATAACTACAATGGTAAAATTCTTCCTACCTTGTTTTCTTTCTTATTATCATTAAATATTACTTGGAAGTTTAACACAAACTCTACATGATTTTCTTTTTTTCAACTTTGAATGATTGTGTTCAGGGCATACTCTGCCTCACCTTAATTATTCTGCAGAAGATATGTGCATAGTTAACCGTGGCTTGGCCAATGTGATAAGCATGATATTAGGAATAAACTAAAAATTAGCAATGAAGCAATTAAGGCATTAATCACAAAGAGTTCAAAGGGGAATATCTTTATTTACATAAGAAGGGGATAATCTCATAATCTCAGACAAACATATGTTCTTTTTAGTACTCTAACCTAGCTTAGTAGTTCTCTCAAACAAAAAAAACTAGCATAGTCTCCTAATTAACTCTCCTAAGTTCACTATCTTAACATCAGAACCCACCACTGCCCCCAATATTCCCCAGCTACCTAAAGAGAATTCATGATTCATATAACTTGCTGCTACTCCTTGGGAATCTCTGGTTTCCCCTTTTCATTCTTTACCTCTTCACCCTCCACATCACCTTCCAGGTTGTCATGTTGAGCATAAATCGCAACAATGCTCGCACCCATGGCCAAGCTCACAAACGTCGTCCAAATCGCCTTAAGCGACTCCGGAACAGGACCACCGGCACCACCTTTGTACAAGGGACGGATCAAGAACACTATGAATGGTTGCGGCATACCATACATGAGCATGTGCACGGTGGAAAACGCGCTGTACGCCGTGGCGGAGAAGAAGTCCTTCCGGCGAGGATACAAACGTTCTGGTACGTGCTGGTCACCTCAGCGAAGACGAAGAGCACCACCACAAGGAAGGCCCTGTGCAAGACCACGTAGCGGCATGTGAGGACCACGAAGAGCATGACAACATGGTGATAGTAGTAGAGCTTGTTAGTGGCGGAGAATGCGGCATGGCGATGAAGAAGGCGGTGCTGAAGTCAAGCACGGTCTTCTGGAGCGCAGTGTTGGCGGCGACGACGCCGAGAGTGATGGCGGGGGCTCCGTGGAATAGGGAGATAAGGCAGCTGCATGATTCGAACCTGAACTCCGGGCTCCGTTTCCGGAAGAAGATGAAGTCGCCGAAGATGTAAATGGTGAAGAACATGAAGAAGAACGGGAGAAAAAGCCAAGGTTCTCTTTTGGAATGCAAATAGAGTGTTGGTTGCATTAATTATGTAGATAAAAAGTGGAATGTCTTTGTTACTCATTAATACATACATTACTTCTAGGAAAAGAGAGATTTCCACACAATTGTTGGTTCACAACAAGTGGAATGTCTTTGTTATTATATAGTCGTGTTAGTAAAATACTCTAACCTAGCTTGGTTCCTACTTCCTAGGTATGTGAACACCCCCCTTCATGAACTTTGTCAAACATCAATTAAAAATTAATCTGCAAGATTTCTCTATAAGTCAAAGTATTCAAGCATTAGGTTACATTTGTTGATGAATACCAAAAAAAAACTAATAGCGCATTCTCTAAGGCAACCTTTTTAATAAGATGTTTATTGATTAAATTTATGTGTAATTCACTATAATAACATGAGATCAAAACCTAATTTGTTTGGTCTCATTTATTGTTTGATAACATTTGTATACGGGGTTGTCTAAATAACATATGATAAAGCTTGGGTTAAATATTTATTGTTTGAACTAATAAGAAAAAGTATATTAGAGGCTGTGTGAGAAGATGGAGGTTCCCAGCACTTACTTGATGTTGAAATGGCTCAGGTGTCCTATAATTATGGCTATGCATCTGCTTCCCTGGCCATGCATCAATGCCTGCAGAAGAGTAATGGTAACGTTAAACCAAACAAGAACCATAGAAATAACAAGTATTAAAGGACTGGTATTCTGCCACTTGCTCACTTCAACTCATCAATTTTTTAGTGGACAATTGATCACTGTACGAAAAAGATCACTGTAACTTGGTTGGGCTAGTCCGATTTGGGTAGACACAATTCATGGACCCTTTTTTTTTCTTTTAGATGTTGAAACTTGATTGACCCACTTGATGAATAATGAGTTTTGACCAAAAAAAATGAATAATGATTAAACATTTTAGTCAAGTTGTCTTTTTCATTATTAATCTACCTACAACTCTCAAATTCTCGCTCTCTAAGAAAAATCTTCACAAGCTCAATCATTTCATTTGTTCTTATTAAAACTCACTAATCAAAATATTATATTTTATTCAAAATAAAAAAGCATAATTTTCCACCTCTTTAATTAAACCTTAATCTCATATCCTAAAAATCCTTCAAAATTGAACAAAATTTAATCAATTGTTTTACTTTAAAACTTATTAAATGGTAGTATCCTATATCAAATCTACTATAAACCCTCAGATAATTGAAAATAAAATAATGATTTCATAATTTATTAATATGAGAAGAGAGAGAGACCAAATCTACTTAATTATAAAAGTAGGCAAACTTGATTAGTTAGAGAACTAAAATTATACATAGTGCAAACTAAGGCTTTGTTTGGTTGGGGGTTGGGGGAAGGAAAGAGGGAAGGAAAGAAAACACGGAAACCGACCTTAGTCTAAATTCATGCATCGGTTTCCGTGTTTTCTTTCCTTCTCCCTTTCCTTCCCCCCAACCAAACATAACATAAGGGATAAAAATCCAATCAAGTCCTTAACTATAAGATTCATTAAATAGAATATGTGGAGTGTGGCACATAACCAAGGAGAGAAAAAGAAAAGAACCTGGGATATGAGCGAGTCGTGGCTGAGCGTAATGTCCATTGCAAACAACCACAGCGTCATAAATCTCATCCACACAATCACTGTCATTGGATGATCTCGATGTGACCCTCCATTTTCCAGTCTCACCCAACCCAGCAAACACCACCTCCGTCTGAAACCTCACCAATTCACCATCGATCTCAAAATCCGCAGCAAAATCCTTCAAATACATCAACACCTCTCTGTGACCCGGGTACCTTCTCGGATCCCTCTCCTTCCCATCTTTCCTCACGAACGGGTAATCTCTGAACCCCATGCTCTCCCGAGGCAGATTCGTTCGGAGCGACTCGTACATGCTCGATTGGATAATCCTCCGCTTCGGGTCCTGACCGAGAGGGTCCGATTCCACCTCCGGAGTGTACACCCACGTGCCACCCACTTGCTCCCCTTGCTCGAAAACAACCACCCGGTGCCCTTCTCGCCGGAGCTCGCGCGCTGCTACCAGACCCGCCGCGCCGGCGCCGATTACTGCGACGTGGCGCGGCGTGAGAAGTGGGGGTGCGGTGGACATGATGAATTTGATTGGCATAGAGGGGTTTTAATTAAGTTAGTTGTATATAAATAAATAAATAAATAAATGAAGTTCGCATAGGAAAATTAGCAAAAGGCACAACAGGAAACGCTTACTGTATGACGCATTATTAAATGAAATGTTGAGTGAGTAGAATGTAGAAGTAGAAGGGTGTGTTTGGATTTCAGTTGAGATCAACTGGAAAGCACTTTCAATCCAACGGAATCTATGAGTTACTTACACATTCGCATATTGCAATTCAGGTTTTTCAGTTGAAACTGTCTTGGAACGTGTGTGAACTGAAAACCAAACACACACGAAGTAAATCCATCCACAAACGTGTTTTGGCAAAGTAACTACAAAACAAACAGGATATGAATGGGATTTTTGGAGGATTCTGCTACATCTCTATCATCAATCACATGTCAACAAATTTTATATATTTTAAATGCTTAAAAATTTATTTTTCATTTAAATATTTTGAACTTTATGATAAGTTAGTTAACACTGTAAAATAATTTTAAAAAGACTGAAATAATACTAAAAATTTGATAAAAGATTTTTACAAGGCATAAGATAAAAGGTTTAAACAAAGGAAATGGCTCCATTGTACCACTACTATTGGATCATCCTTTTGATTATTATGTTGGAAAATAAAATATTATCATTTAATTTCAGAATTATAATTATATCATCAAATTGTAAGATACAAAAAACAAATTATGATTATGATACAAGAACCAAATGATTTTTTTTCATATTAAGTGTCCCTTACAGTAGAGAAATAAATTATCAAGTTTCTTGTAGTGACATTACCCTAATCACAAGTGATGTACCAACAAAAAACTGAATCACAAGTGGGCAATGAGAAGTAGCAGAAAATGTGAAGGAAAGCTGTGTCCAGTGAACCAGCCTGCCGTGTTATAGTTTTTATTTTTTGGTCAAAAACCATGTTATATTTTCTCAAACATCAGAAATGCTTTTGCCTTGGGCTTGGTGGTAGGCCGGGACCATCCTCTCTCACAGTATACAGGCAAATATGGAAACAACAGTCAGGCCACATTGGCATTGAAATTAGTTTAAAAATAAAAAAAATGAAATCCATATATATTTATGGGTAGACGAACAAATCTTTAACACTGCGTTTGAGATAATGGGATATTATTAATAAAAAACAAATATTTCTCGTTTTTATTTTTCTTATAACATTTTTAATATGATCACAACAGGCACAATTAAACTTACATAGATAATTAAGAATGCCATGATTTTATAATTCTTATACCCCCAAGCTGGAGTGTGTAAGGAAAGCACTCCCAAGTTCGAGAGAAGACGGTGAAATGGTGGAGTTCAACCGATTTCTGAAGGTGGAGGAGATAGGAGCTAGGTACGTCAAACATATCAGCTTTTCTCACTGCACAATAATACAATATGGTAGTCAATTTCAACTAGTTTACATGTTTGGTGTGCTGATAAAAAATTGAAAACTAGGATTAACAAATTTTTTCCTAGATTGTCTATCACAAAATAAAGTAATTGGGGTCATGAAAGAAAGTGGTAACGCACGAGTATATATATTTTATTGAGGGAAATATATAACAGATCAGACAAGTCTTTTTTCGCCAAAGAAAAATAATCATTCTAGAAATTCCAATAGGGGTGTTGTCATTGGATCATCACTATCTCAAATGAACGATGGCTCGGATACTTAAATTTGCACAAGTTTCCGTAAATATATCTTAATGAGTCTTCTTCAACATAGGTTAACTCTTATGTAGTTGAGAAACTTTGGGTTGACGTGGTAGGCAAAAATCGCAAGGGATTGATTTATGGTTATGTAATATGTCTGCTCGTTACAAATCCGACGTTATTTTCATGACATAAAATCCGATAACTAGCTTCTTCAAAATCTCACAAGAGGCTAGACTAACCAATTATCTAAATTTACTAAAATTATTTTACAATAACAATGTAATTATATTATATTTCTACAGTGACATAAGAGCTATTCAGTGTGCACTTGCAGTCGCCGTTTTCTCTCTCGATCTACACCCTTTCCCTCAGAAAGATGAAGGTGATCGCTGCTTACATGCTCGCCGTGCTCGGAGGCAACAACAGCCCCTCCGCCGCCGAAATCAAGAAAATCATCGGCTCCGTTGGAGGTGATGCTGATGATGATAGGATTGCATCATTTTTGTCTGAACTCAAGGGTAAAGATTTAGCTGAGGTTATTGCAGCTGGAAAGGAAAAGTTGGCATCTGTGCCTGCTGGTGGCGGTGGTATTGTGGTTGCTGCCGCTCCCGGTGGTGGTGGTGGTGCTGCTGCCCCAGCAGCTGCTGAGGCAAAGAAAGAGGAAAAGGTGGAGGAGAAAGAGGAATCTGATGATGATATGGGTTTCAGTCTCTTTGATTAATTGGTGTAGTCTATTCAGCACTTGTCCAGAACATATTCTGTATTAACTCTAGAGCTGCTGAGCTTAAGTTTTGTTCTAAAGAGTAGTGTGTAAGATTTCAATTTCATGATTAAACTAAATTGGATGGATTCGGTTTGATATTTAGTTTCTTGATGGTATTTTGGTCCTTATGGAGTTTATTTCAAAAAAAATTATATTATATTTCTAACACTTCTTCCGTGTAAGTGCTTATTAAACTTGAAGCTTGGACAATATATAGATTCACATACTTTAAGCTTAAATTCAAATTTTTTGTATTATAACACAAGTGGATTGACAAAAATTAAAATGAGCGGGTATGGAGGTTAATAAATTTTTATTTATAAATAATCTTAATAACCTACTACACTGAGGTTAAATCATCTAATTTAAACAGCCGACATTGAATTAATCTCATTTTAAATTTTTCAAAACATTGTATTACAAAAATTAAATTAATTCTAACCTGCACAACCTAATTAAAGTAAACTGACTGGAGTCCAAGTCGAAAGATACCCCTGAGCCGCAACAAAGAAGAAACACCACAATGAGAAAAACTGGAGTTGTCAGTTGTGTTTTGGTGCATTGGGAGGGAAGTAAAACGAAAATGGGGAACTAGGGACAGTAAAATCTGGTCTCTAATTTAATTTTCCGAGTAGGATCCTCCCAATTTATGAACTATTAAATGAAAGATACCAATACACACAAACACAAAGGTAACCCTCTCCTTCTCAATCTCAGCCAAATTCTCTATATATGCAGTGCGGCCCCTACTCTTGTTGCATGTCTGTGGTGTCCTGCACTCCTGCTCTGTCATTCATTGATTGTCCTCTTAACTCCAACAAGCTTAATCGATGGAAAGTGGGCCTCTTCGAATCTGCTGATGTTGGATTTCCTCTGTGCCTTGCTCTTCATTAGCAGTCATATATGAAGGAGGATTGTGGCCTATGGGATACAATTGAAGGATACATGCATGTTAATATGTTATAGATGTTTGGTGCTTAGGATTTATTTGTTTTTCTCGTTTATTATATCTCTTAGTTTTGCTGCTAGCAAATTTTTTATGGACTAACTTCCTTCTCAATAAAGTTTTGGCTTATAAAAAAAATATAAACAAGACTCATATATTTTAGTTTACCTTACATGAATTTAAAATAGTTAAAAAAGTGTCAAAATATATATATATTAGTAACACTACTCTTATTCTTGAGTAAAATGAGTTAAATAGAGGTGAGAATAAAATGGTCATTAGTCAACGCACTCAATTGTTTGTGGCCATCAATTTTTCTTATCATCCACACACATTCTTTTATCACTTAAATTTACAGCATATATATTTTTTTTACAAGGAGGGGATCAAAGGCCTCACGCATTAAGGCTGACTAAAGTCAATAGAAGGGGAGATCTAGGACAAGAATCCTTCAATAAAAGAGAGTAGCATTCTCCAAAGGAGGAGTCGAATCAGTGTTCGTCATATTGAAGATCTTAGACAAGTAGTCCGCAAGGGAGTCGGACTCCCGCGAGCACATGCAGGAATCAATTACACATTATATTTATAAATGTGGAACATAAATCATACATTAAGTAAATTATACTAAGTGCGAAAGACAATATCTAATGGTGAGAAAATCAATGTCCTTGTTAGCGTATGGTTGGACAAGTCGTTGTACACTTAGACAAGCAAGAAGATCTTAACCGTACAAAAAGCATAAATGGGATGTAACACAGTCGTGCCACGTCAGAATCTGATACTGACCAGGTGGAACCAAGCGTGCCAACATCACGTGAATCAGTTCCCTCTAACTAATCTCCATCGCCCCCCACCCAATATTTCCCACGAGAGAGACAACAAATCATAGAAAATCAATATATTTGTATATATGTTAACTGATGATACATTTCAAAAAAAAATGTTAATTGATGATAAAGAAAATTATACATAAAGCGCAATTTAAAATTGTTAAACTATTAGTTTACTATTTTACTTTGTAATTTGTAACTACTCGGAATGCGTCAGTTTTGATTTTATATTCATAGATTCATAATTTCAAAAAAAATATTCATAGATTCATCATTCATATATTCATAGATTCACTATTATTTCTACTTGTTTGGTATAGTGTACCGTATACAATATAACTGATGAATTGAATGGGCTAATTAATTTACATGACATATTCGACTCAAATGACCAATTGTACGTGCAACTGCAATCCTTTTGTTTCTTATGATGTTATCAACTTAGATTATGATGATCACATGGTTTGTTTGTTTTGTTAGACATTTTCATTTTTATTTAGAGACAGCATTTTGTCGCCTTCACTGTTAATATTAATTTTCTGGTGTAAAGGATCTGTGCATAACTCCGGAAGAAAACAAGAAAAGAGATTGATATATACGTCCTCTCTCTCTTTATTTATTTATATATATATATATATATTAAGTTTAATCATGAACACTTAAAATTAAAATAATTTAACAGTTATATGACCACTTATATATAGCATGGTTATTGCAAAATGTGCTAAGTGATCATATGATGGGAAATCAAGGGAATGAAAGAGATCGAAGTGTAAAAGTCACAAGACAAAAAAAATGAAAGAAAATCATTATTATTGTTATATAATTTTATATTTAAATTATAACTATCCAGAAGATGATATATATATATATATATTATACTACATTATTTCATAGATTCATTGATCTCTTTAATTAGAAGTTTGTTTATGTAACTTCAATAAACGAGGGAAAAGTATGCTAAAAGTACAAAGCTCGTTGGAACTATATATCATGGTTCGTCAACATAATCAGTTATAACTGCGATTGAGATCAGCGTTAGCCGATCGGGTCTTATGCATAATTCTCAGATTCTTTCACCACTTCTTAACTCAAAGGATCAAAGCCTTGAGGGCTTTGGACCGCTATGGATTACTCGGCCAACCGGATCGCGTGAGGATGACCTAAGCAGGCGTAGCCCAATGAGTCAAGAACACACAACTGATTTGAGTCAGCCACATTTCGAAAGAGGCGTCCAAATTCATCACAGACTTTGTTCAAAGGGGTTTTCGTGATAAAAATTTTCATCTTCATTTGACAATGTTCAAAAATGCATTAACATTAGCAGGATCTCAAGTGCTCAACAAAATGCGCGCGTTGGTAGATAGGGCTAAATTCTTAATTAACCGTATTGGTAAGAGTTTAATCACGAGCTATGTATCGAGAAAATACTTAATTGAATGAGGCAGCACTCATTTTAGTTTACTTTTGGTTGTAATTTTGTGGGAGAATTGTGGTTCCATATCATTGAAATTTAACCATTAATTTTTTCTACAAAATCACTTTTTTTTCTTGCAATACACACTTCATGGTAAATAATCATATTTGACTCAAGAACATCTAGATTGGTATTTGGTAGACCATATAATATGGAAGACCTAATGAAATAAGTACTACACAATAATACACATATGACTCAATGTTCTATAATTAAGAGGAAACAATAATTGCACATTGGCAATTATAGACCGTATCGAACACAGATCTTTGCAGCGAAAATGCAAACAATGTAGGGAACAATCTCCTAAACATATTTAATTATGTACCTGCTTGGATACAAATCAACAATCTAACATATCCAAACGGGCTCAATTAATATCCCATATAGAACTAGATACTCCCTCCGGTCTCTTTTTAAGAAAAACTTGGCCAAATCACATAAATCAAGGAAACATATATTTTTTATAAAGTAAACTATTATATGCTTAATTCCAATGATGTTTTTTCTTTTTTACAAGAACAATCACATTAATTATCATAAATGTTGACCATGTCTATTGAGTGCTTGCAATTTCCCTCCAAATTTTTGCATTGGGAATATGTCTTTTTGCATTGGAATTGATTATTTGACTTAATTTTATAAAAGTATTTCTTATAAAAAGGATAAAAAAAATTGTCAAAGTGTTTCTTATAAAAAGGATCGGAGGGAGTATATATCTATACCACCACTAACCTGTTAGTTCAAATCATAGTTATAAATTCTTCATAAGAAAAATCTCCGATTCAAGTTTTGTGTATAGAATGTACCCATCAAATTGATCAAAGGAGGCATGTGGTCAAACGAAAACTAGATATGTAGACTACATGCAATTGCAGACTCATGGAGTAGCGAAAGGTCCATTCCTTTGCAATATAGGTTTGCATAGGGCAGATTCCTCATCGCTTTCCCTACTTTTAATGACACGATCCAGCTCCAGCAACTAGCAAAGGGTCTTTTTGCGTATAGTTCTCTTTTTTTCGACTTCTTTTTAGCTTCTCTATGATGAAATTGAACAAAAGAAGCTTAGAGAAGAGGACAATATATAATGTGTGTGGCTTCGTAACTTACAAGAGGATGCTAGCTACTAAAGTTGCACAATGTAGCCAACAATTAACAGAAGGGTATATATCCAGATTCTTGTGTAACTGTCTTTAAATTTAAGTTACTTCCTCCGTTCCTATTTATCTGTTCAGGAAGAGAAGGTTCACACAAATTAAGGAAAACAGTTAATTATGTTGATTTTCATAAAAGTATTATTTGTTTTCTTATATCACCATTTAGAATGTATTTTATCTTTCATCATTTATTATTTTTGTAAGGGCATTTCTTGGAAAAATATCAATTAATGCTCTCTTGAAACTCTAAGTGGACAGATATATAGGAACAAAAAAATTTCTTCAAAATTGACAGTTAATTAAGAACCGACGGAGTAATTTATAAGGGTATATGCACTATGCAATGCAAAAAGTGTTAGGAAACAACAGAGCTGAAGAAAAAATAAAACACAATCACAACACAAGAAAATTACGTGGAAACTCCAAAACCGGAGAAAAAACCACGATCGTTGTCTAAACCGACAACCAGAGAAATATCACTATGTGAAAATTGTTACAACACATAGACTTCTCTCACTCTCACCCCAATGCCCCAGTACAACCACACTCTCACAAAGCAAATATTAAACTAAGTCAGATATAAGCTTAAAGTGCTACTGAATGGTGCATCTAAAAACAAAGAACCTAGGTCCAATATATAGCCTTGGTCTTCCCCTTGCTTCACCACACTAAGCGATGTGAGACTTCTCCAATAGCTAATTTTTAACCTCCTTCTTTATTTTAGAAACTTGGGCAATGTGGGACTTGGCAATCAACCCCAACAATCTCCACCTTGATTGTAAGAGTTACACATCTTCCGCTTGCATTGTCTATACCGACAATCATACTCCACCATAAAAGAGTACACTTTACTTGGAAACAAACCATCCCAATAATTTTCTTCACTTGGAACTAAACCATTCCAATAATTTTCACATGTCGAAACCTTGCTGAAATTTTATGGTGCAACTCCCATGTTGGCTTCTAGGAAGTTCTTCAGCCATCGACACCTTTCACCACACACCTTGCATCAATGCCAACCAATGCCCGTGTGTTGTTTCTGAATCCGCTAGCAATAACTTGTCCTTTTCCATGGTATAGCGGAAATACCATAAGGACAAACTGTATCTTCTAGATGAGATCATCACCATCATCTCCCAAAACAAGGGAGACAGTGCTAGCACTTACCTCATAGTCTTTTTCAGATACTGCTCCACCTGGACAATTTCTCTTCACATGCCCAGACTTTCCACACTTCCAGCACGCCAGATTCTTTGCAAGGATCTTCTTCCCATTAGCCCCACCTCCAGTTAGCAATATTGAGCTTGTTGAAGTGCTTTCATCATTTTTCATTCTCCTTTCTTCCGAAATAATTTTAGTTGCAACTTCTTCAAAACTCAAACTTTCCTTCCCATACATCAAAACAGGTTTAAGATGAACATAGGAAGATGGAAGGGACAAAATGAGCCTTAACGCTTTATCTTCATCATTAATCTCTACTTTGATAGATTCCAACTCGGAGATAATATTATTCAAAGTACTCAGATGATCAGATATTTTCGTACCTTCATCCATGCGCAGATTGTGGAATTGCTCCTTCAGCAACAGCCGATTTAAGATGCCCTTTGCCTGATATAACCCTTCAAGCTTCTCCCAGAGCTCCTTGGCTGATGACAAATTCTGCACATTTGCAAGAACATTCTTTTGCAAACACAGACGAATTGCACTTGCAGCCCTCAAATCTAGTTCCTCCCACTTGTCGGCCTCCATGTTAGAAGTGTTTCCTTTCAGCGCCTTGTGTAATCCTGATTGTATCAGCACATCCTTGACTTGTACTTTCCACAAGCCAAAGTTGATTCTTCCATCAAACTTCATAGCGCTCGAGTAAGACATAGCAGCTGCAAACTTCTTCTTCAGCACCTCCACAATATCACACTTCTTTTCTGGTGTGGAAGATCAGATAATTCTGCGACCACAGAGCATACTAAGAATTGTGATATCTCATCGAACCGAAGCTCTTGATACCACTGTTGGGAAACAACAGAGCTGAAGAAAAAATAAAACACAATCACAACACAAGAAAATTACGTGGAAACTCCAAAACCGGAGAAAAAACCACGATCGTTGTCTAAACCGACAACCAGAGAAATATCACTATGTGAAAATTGTTACAACACATAGACTTCTCTCACTCTCACCCCAATGCCCCAATACAACCACACTCTCACAAAGCAAATATTAAACTAAGTCAGATATAAGCTTAAAGTGCTACTGACTGGTGCATCTAAAAACAAAGAACCTAGGTCCAATATATAACCTTGGTCTTCCCCTTGCTTCACCACACTAAGCGATGTGAGACTTCTCCAATAGCTAATTTTTAACCTCCTTCTTTATTTTAGAAATTTGGGCAATGTGGGACTTGACAATCAACCCCAACAAAAAGGATGCAATTAATTAATTTTTTTTTGTCGTTGGTAACAGCTTTAATTAGGAGGTGGTATTAATAAATGAGTGTTAAATGAGTAAAGAGGAAAGGGATATTTGGGTTAGTGGGAAAGGGATGAGAGATGCGCACAGAATATTACTGTGCAGATCCGAAAGCAACCCTTGGTACATACACAAATATTGAGATGGGGCAGTTGCAGATTTTGTAGACAATACAGTAGAGATATATAATAATAAACTATACTAGATTTCGTTACTGGCTTGATTTTGTTACAAGTGCTTTGGTGGCTATAGCTGGATAAGGAACCAATACCAGTCAACATTCTTGCAATTTAGTGGCTATGTATAAGACAAGAGAATATTTAAAATAGGAGTTATATTATCTTAACCATCTCGGTTTTCATAATGACCCAATACTATCTCACTTAGGCAAATAATTAAGAGTTAGGTTATCAACTCTTGTAAATAAAAAAAATTCAATGATCAACATCCCATTACTTATTACATTGACTGTGAGGACTAAAATATTGCATGAGATTTAAATTACTTTTAAGCTCTTTAGAGTGCCACTTAGACAATTGCTTGTAAGAAAAAATTTCCTATGTGTTAAGATCTTGATCAAGAGGATATGTTTCTTTATGTCAGTGTACGTATACTTTAGTCTCATGTTAAATATAAGAATAAATTAGATGTGTTAACACTCTAATTATACTCACATTTAGATAAATACTAGAAGAGAATAGAAGAAAATTAGAAATATGATATGTGAGATAATAAAAAAAAATAGGAAGAGAAAATAAGTGAAAAATAAGTGAAAATGAAATGGGAAAAAAATGAAGTTTGAATAAATAGTTCCTTTGTTTGGGGACAGACTTATGTTGTCCTAAAATGAGCTATCATTCCTAGGAGAAAAAAATTATTCATATAATAGTATTTAAATGTTATATGCATTTGCCTCTTATTAAATATTATTTCATTCAATTAATAAGTATTAATTTTACTTATTCTATTAAATTTTCGCCCCTTACCATTTCTTTTTCCGTCATGCCTTTTTTATAGTTTTCATTTTTTTTACATCGGAAAGATGAATTGCACCCTTAAGAGATTGAACCCCGTACCTCCCCCACCCAACTCATATGTCTCATAGTTTTTCAATTGATATTAAATCAAAGTGTTTAAAAAAAATCAAAACAAATCTATTAATTTATATTTTAATTTTTCATAAATATAAGTGTAAACTCTTTCACGGGAATTTAATTATTTTATATGTTCTACTCACTTGAGAGAGCTTGTTCTCAAGGCTTTTCTTTATTCTAATATATTTTCATTTTCTAAAAAAATAGTTTTATATCATATAAGCTTATTGCTTTGTTTCGTAGTTGAAAAAGAAGAAGAAAGAATATGAGCAGAGAAAGAGAAAGGGTCGATAAATATAATAATTTATAGGTTTTTTTTTATTATGGAGATTGGAAACAAACAGTGTGATAGAATTTCTCTCCCTTCATTTAGATTTAATTGAATGAAATCTGTCTTTTACTTACTTTTTTTTTTCGGAAAACTTTATAATTTATTTAATATATATATATAAAGTTTAATATTATTTTTCTTCAATGACTATTAAATATACTAAATATTTATAAATAAAAGTCATTTACTAATAATATATAAAAACATTATATATATTTAAATTTTTTAAAATGAATTCTATTAATTAAAAATTCATTTTAGAATTAAAGGGCACAAAGTAGTAAGAATTTCGGAATTTCCTTATATGTGCCTACATCACTACATGGGATGCGAGGCTACATAAACCAGTACCGTTAATTTGGGTGGATGTTAACAAATGAAAAAGTTCGTTAATGTTCTGTTTTTCTGATTTTTTTTTTGAAATAGTTTTTCTGAATTTCATATGAAGTGCTATTGATTTGTGTATTACATTAAAATTCTGAATCCACCGACGTTTTTTTTTTCTTAATTTTTCTCTTAATTACAAGTATGATTTAAGAGCTCAGTTCACTCTCTGAATGTGGGGCTATAGATTAGGAAGGTTTTACTTTATTAATTTGTTTTCTATAAAATAAAAGAATGGGAAATCCTCCATTCATTGAGTAGTCCTTAGTGGAGTGGACCACTATCCAATTGACACTTTTTGATCAATTTATTTGGTGCTGGATGTCCTCTGGGAACAGATTCCTAATCTTTGCTCAATTGACAAAATTAACAAGTCTTGATCATGTAAATGAGCCAGAAGTTTCAAAGCTTCGGATAGAGATGTATGCTTGTAAGTTGTAATTCATATATTTAATTTTTTTTTAAAGAAAAAGATCTTCATTAATATCAAAGACTTGAGGATAACTCATCTCAAATTTGGAGAGCTAAGAACTGTTATATATATATATATATAGGCAGTCCAAATTACATCATTTGGTGAAGGATTATCTACGGTTCATCAGACATCATTTGTTTAAGTCGTGTACTAATACATCGCTTAACCTAACTTGTAACTAAAAGAAATGAATATAAAATTGTGAACAATAAAGTTAATGCTCAAGCAGATTGATTGGTTGAAATTGGTGCGATTTTAGAGCGTGACATCATTCTCCTAGACTCTCCTCCAGATAGGGTTCAACCATATCTTGAAAGTATCAAAGTGGAATTCTAGGCCTTATAGTTGTTTTTTATCTTTCCCATTCATAAAAAAGAAAAAATATTATTTTAAGGATCTAAATTTCATACATCAATGTTGTAAAAGAGTTTTACTCATGCATTTAATTATACTACTTCATTTCAATTTGAAATAGTTTTAGATTCAAATTTACTATGACATGAATTGTTGATCAATTATAATTGGATGAGTATGTAAATGGAGGCTCTATAAACTCCAAAGATGTGAATATGTTGAAATTGATTCGAGTGATGATAGCTAAGGAAGCAAAGATAGATAGTTTTTGGGGCCATGATGATGTAGCTTCTTCTCCTAATTATGATAGGCAAATTCTGTGGTACACATAAATTTTTTTGGGTGTGATACTCACATTAAGTTATTTAATAGATTATTACTATGTTGTTCAACGTAAATTTCACATTTTCAAATTTTATTTTATTTTTCAATTAACTTTATTTCAAAAAATTCACTTTTTAATGAAAAATTGACGAGTAGTGAAGACGAGCGATGGTGGTGGCTCTGCGCGGTAAATTACCATATTTGATGAAAGAACAAAGGTTAAAAAAACACAGCAAACAAATTTCACGTCTTTGACAATATAATACTACATTACTATTATATAATAAAGTCCAAATTTTAACGAGTAAATAAGTATTTATAACTAATTTAACTCATTTTGGGTATCACGTCTTAAATTGACTGAAGGTACCAGAAATTGTGATGCCGCTTTTCTTCTTATTCTTCATTCGTTCTATTTGGTTTGGACGAAGTCATTCAGTGCCTCATGGACCATTCTTCTCTTTTTTCTTTTAACTTTTTTAATGAGTATGTAAATGTTTTTTACACTAGTGTATAGTAATTAAACTATTTATTTTAAACTGAATAAAAAAATTGAAAACAAAATTTTCCTTAAATTTATCAAGTGATGAAGTAGGATAAATAAGAGGTACTAGTACACTGTTCATGTATATATCTCTCTCTCTCTTTCTCTGAGTTGCGTTGTTTTCTTTCTCTGTGAAGAGAGTTAACCAGTGTTTGGCTTCTTTACCAACGCGCGCGCACGCACGCACACTCTCCCTATAAATATCGTACACACACTGAAATCCCCCCACACTCTCTCTTCTCCTTCCTCTTCTCTCCATTTCCCTTTCTCTTTCTCTTTCTCTGCTCTCAACTCTCTAACCCCAAAATCATTACACACAATGTCGGCTTGCACAGACGAAGACCCTCGTCTCCATGGCATCCGAACTAAGATTCGCGTCGTCCCCAATTTCCCCAAATCGGGTTCGTTCTCCTTCTTCCTCTTCCTCTGTTTTTGTTATTTCCAATTTCTAAGCTCTGTTTTCATGGATTCAAAGGGTTTTTCCCTTAGCTAATGGCTTGGTTTCAATGACAGGTATCATGTTCCAAGACATCACTACTCTTTTGCTCGACCCCAAAGCTTTTAAGGACACCATCGATTTGTTCGTTGAGCGATACAAGGGCAAAAACATTTCTGTTGTTGCAGGTAAAATTATCTTGTCTTTTTTAACAAAAAATTGTATGAACAAGTTGATTTCAAGGTATTTCTGTGTTTTTTCTATGTGGGGGAGGAAGAGGGTGTTGTCACTATGGTTAACTACAAGGTGGTGGGGTCCATGGCTAGGAGAAAGTTGGCCGGACTATGCAGTAATGCTGTACATTGCATATGTTTCTGGTTGTCTTTTTGAATGCTCTTAAGGGACATCATGGAATGGAAATGGAAGACACTGTGTAGGTTTTGAGGGAGTCATTTTTTGTTTGACTATGAGGTCTGGTAAGGCTAGTGGGTTTTGCCATTGATTGCTTTCAAGTTTTTCCTCAGCTTGCTTTCCCCTTCTCTCTTTGTGGCCATGTGCCTGGATCCAATTTGCATGGAGCACCATTGGTGAACGATTTCAACTTGTACAAAAGTGGACCCTCCTCACGCATGTTTTCAACTCGGTGGATTTTGCCCCCACTCCATTATATTATAATTTGTGGGTTCCTCCACTTCACTGTTGAGTGACTTGGAGTTCGTTCTAGTACCTCATTTTTTACTTTTTTGGTCACTCCTTTGTCTGTTTCTGGTTTCTGAATTTCTAATTCCTTGGTGAAACTTGAGTGTCTCTTGTTGTTGCAAATGATGACGAACTTCCAGTAGTTCAGTACTATGCTACTTTGCTTTTTGCTTGGTTTTTCCGATTTGTTTTCTCCTATGTGTACACTGTGTCGTCTTGTACTAGTATTTTTCTACTTTTGACCTTTTTCCCAACATTGGCGGATTTTGCTGGAAACCTTGTGGATTGTTGCTATATGTTGAGCAGGATATGACACGGAGGTTATTGAAACTGGAGCTATTATGTCCTGAGTTCATGTCTAATTTTATAGTATGTTTGGATCAGCTTATCTTTTAATCAATTTTGAACTCAAAAGCTACTTGCAGAAGCTTCTTCCCAGTATTGATTATGTCCTTAGAGCCAATTTGTAGAAGGATTTCGCACTTTAGTAGCTTAGATGTTGATGTTACGCATGCAGTGTTTTTGTGTTCCTGTCCATTGATAAAATATTAGATGCCACATTTTCTGTATTGTTTGTTGGGCCTTTGTTCCTATTTTAGTTTTCTATGTGTGATTAGAGAATGAACTATAATACAATCCGGTTGGCTGAGACTTGTCTTTTGGCGTTTGCATTAGGATTTGTCTGTATGTGCTAATTTGGTTTTTTTTACCAGTTACATATGTCTTTTGTGACACATTCCGAGAAGCTTGTCTTCAATAATAGACAACAGTATAAGATGTAGAATTTGTTTGCGTTTAATAATAGTGTTATATTACCAATTAGAACTGCTGATTGCCTACTGAGTGATGGGTCGTTTGGCATCATCACATTTTAAATGCATTGGTGTTTTCTTGGACTTTTGGGTGTTTGTATCTCTATGAACATAGGATCTTTATGATGATGAGTCACTCCTCCTTTCTTCTTTTTTAATTTTTTGGGCGGGGAAGGTTGTATTTTTTTTAAGTCAGTTTGATTGAGCTTGCATTCTTTTCACCAGATCTGGCATTAGTTCTTCCATCATTGGCAACCTATGCCAACATGGTCTGGTCTCTTGGCCATTGCTAATTTTCAGTCTTTGTCTGCCACTTGTGTTCTAATTTTGCATTCAATTTAGATCCTTAATTGTATTGTAGGGTTCACATTAGAGTTCTTGGTCAGTTTCTATTTACATGGTGGTTTCAGTAACCATGAATCATTTGTGCTATTCATATTATTTGATGACATTAATATTTAAAACTCCCATAATAGGACTTGGAAGCAATTACAAACAGAAATGGTAGATTTTTATATTTTATTTGACTCTTTTGTTATAGGTTTTTAGCTACTTGTAGCACACTATCACTGCTAACAGTTCCTTGATGGTGGACTACATTTCATTTGCAATAGCACATGCTTTATTTTCCATAATCTCATGTTCTGATAAATGATTTTTCTTCCGTAGGAATTGAAGCTCGGGGTTTTATTTTTGGTCCTCCCATTGCACTGGCAATAGGAGCAAAGTTTGTACCATTGAGAAAACCAAAGAAGTTGCCTGGTAAATTTTGATCCCTTGATTTTAATAGTTTTCCTTTACTTTCATTTATATGCTGATTGTATCACTGTTTTAGTGTTATTAATCACATGTTTTTGCAGGATGTTGCCTGTTTCTTTTATGCAATTCTTGTTTTAGTACTTAAATGTTAAATTGCATTCCTGTTGCTCATTGTTTATTAACATTCCTCAATTGATTCTTCATTCTTACTCTGTTTCACCCACCCACATAGCCTATAAATATGTGAAGTAAATATATGAGAGTGGTTTTCCTTGTCCTTGTTTTTGTGTTTCAACCTTGCAAAGCTTGTGGTGGTATGGGTCTTGAGTTATCCAGTTTCTGAAATATAAATATGATTAATAGCTTAATACCTCCTGGTATACGGAGAATTCATTGTGATATGTTCCCATGACAAATAAATTATAAGTTATGTATTTACAGTCAATGAATACAACTACTCGCTTGACCTGTAGTTAGACCATTTAGCCTCTTATGTATCCTTTTTCATTCTGTTTCCTTTTCTTTGTTATATTGAGCAGCTTTCCATGCACTGGTAATCTGAACTCCGGGTTCATGTGCTAATTACAGGGTGTATTGTTGGTTTTCTTCTCATACTATTATATATTTTTATCCATTGCAATCATCAACTAAATGAGAATAAATTATAAAAACTGCTTCAATAAATAAACCTTGAAATATTAATTGTTCGTTGCTCTGGCTTTGTCAAGGTTTCAACTTTGAGTCAACTAATTTGTACTTCTATTCCAGGGAAAGTTATTTCTCAAGAATACATTTTGGAATATGGAAGGGACTGTCTTGAGATGCATGTTGGAGCTGTTGAATCTGGTGAGCGTGCTTTAGTGGTTGATGATTTGATTGCAACTGGTGGAACGCTCTGTGCAGCTATGGACTTGCTAGGTAAAGTGTCTGTAACTGTAAGCAAAGTCTATGTTAAATGAACTGTTATTAAATCAGAATATGACATTCATGTACCTAATGTAGATTCATCAACTTTATCTCTATAGAAGTAGCTTAATTGGTCTACTTCATATGTTTAGTTTCAGTTCTTGCCTGCAGGGATTTGTATCCCCAACTTCGCCTTATTTATCATTTTGACGTGAAAAGGAATAATTGATGAGTATTATATGCATTCATACTAGGAAATTAGGAATAACCCCTTGTGTATAAATGAATAGCATTAATGTTCTTATTACACGTCACCAGTATAAGCTGTCTGTACAGATTAAGTTGAATGTTCTTTGCTGTATTTATGCCAATTTTTTGCTGCACTTTTGCTAACAGACCTGACTTTTGGCACCTTTATTTGCCCCGCTATGTCAAACTTTGGATCTGATTATGTTGATGTTTTTGTGGTCTGTTCAGAACGTGTGGGAGCAGAGGTAGTGGAGTGTGCATGTGTAATTGAACTACCAGAATTGAAGGTATGTGTTGATTGGATTTTCTCAACATTTTTATTTTCGTGTGTTTGATTATCAGTCGAGTCCAATTTATTAGTATTTTCATTCAAATCTATAAGAAGATTTTCGTTCATTTTTTGTCTCTAAGTGAGCGTGCTAACGTCTGTTTACACGACCACTCAGAAGTCTTAGCTGCATGCATTTAAACAGTGAGATTTTCTTTTCATTTAATGGGACCCTTTATGTGGTTGTCCATACAGCTGAACATTTATGGTGCACTTTGTTTTTATACTATTCATGGTTTGCCTGGTTATTTTAACTTGATACATATTTCTAATTTTGATTCACATCTTAAGAGGTTCTTAAGATGTTTTAATTAACGGTTGTGTCTTGATGATTTAGGGTCGTGAACGTTTGAACGGGAAGCCCTTGTATGTGTTGGTGGAATATTTGGATGATTGAGGTCCTCTGCTTCTGCTCTGCTGGTTCTGGCCATGCAATGAAAATGTGGTTTTGGGTGATAATATGTTCATTGGATTCCCATGTTAGCTTAGCTTGTAGTATGAACTATCAAATCAAATTAATGCATTTGTATGACCCACTCTTTGGGTCTCTCATCTCATCTCTGCTTCCCCACCCTTTTCAAATAAATTTATGACTTTGCCTCTGCCTGCTCTGCACTGCAGGATATAAATTCTTGACTTTTTACATGACCAATCTGAAGCGCCCTATAAATTTTGCATTGAAACAAGTTCCTGTCTGAGTGCGTAAAGGACAAATATACTACTCTACTATTTTTAAGCTAAAACATAGTGATTTTAGTTGACTACAATGAGTAAATATATCCTTATTCTTTAGAGACAAATGTGTGTTTTGATAAGAGTTGAGGGTATAATGTGAAAGGATTGAGTCCAATCCTTAAGAAGAGTTATATAAACTTATTTCTCTCGAAGTGAATGGAAGCATCCATTTGTACCGGTGTTAACGGGTATTGGAGTTAAAGAACATGCCTTCAACCAGTCCAGTTGTATCCCCTTGACTTGTAATTGTGCTGTCTTTTTTCTTTTTTTGAGCATGTGAGTCACAATGTAACACGTCACTGATTCGTACATACTAATTGTCCATGTTGTCTCATGGATCCATGTTTAGTCTTGTCTCTGATTCATGTTTTAAAGATATGTTTAATCTCTATAATGTTGAATGTGGTCTCCTATAGTTGTTGGTCGAGTGAAGAAGTATGTCGTTTTTCAAATAAATCTCGTGGGTGTAGGCGGGCTCAGAAATGAGTCGGGATACTTTAACCATAAAGTATGTACATCTACTCGGGTGTATATGCCCTAACTTGAATGAGTGGAAGGTTTCAAGTTCAAATGCTACATACGAGTGAATAAACTCAATTATCAAACACTTCATGAGTTAAATAGATATATTTTGAGCTAACTAAAATGTATTACAAACACTATAAAATGTTAAGTTAAAATCAGTAACTAATCTATTGTCAAAAATAATTTATAATGTTTCAATCTCCCAAAACAGGCAAGATAAAACACTTGGCTTTTAAGCCGAAATTCATGATCCGTTTGCTCAATTTTGTTAATTTTTTTATGCAACTTCAATTTTGTAAATAGAATATTACAATTACTGTAAAAAGAAAAAGAATATTCAGTCACAAAAGCAGTTTGCGCTCTCGTTTTAAAGTATGGGCTAACTAGTTAGAGGTAGGCCTCAAACTGAAATGGAAAATTAATTGTACAATCCCACAACTTTTTTGGGTACATACAATCCCACTAGTTAGAGGTAGGCCTCATAAAGGGAGAAAGCTTTTCCTTATAACGAGAACTCATGAAGGGAAAGGTAATGAATTAAAGAAGTGGAAATTGGAAAGAAAAATAGAGATAGCAGAAAAAAGAAAAGAGACGTAGCAAACCAGCAACTAGCACCTAGAGAGATGAAATTCCGTCATAGAGATTAGAGAGTGACACTTTGTAGTTACTTAATTTTGTCCTTTAAGTTTTTTCATATCATTTCATTATCAGAAAAGTTAAGGTTAGATCTTTGTTTGGACCCCAAAGCGTGACATGCGCTATGCTTCCCTATCACCCTTACCCAATTTTTCATCTTGAAGTTGAGAGTGGGACCTCGTACTCTTACAACGTGTTGAAACTTCTAAACCATATACATCTCGTGTTTCCACTTTCATTGCTTATCCTTACTCTTTACTCTATTTCCATTCATTTTTGGCTTAGCTTATAATTAACATGATGCCCTTTTTAACAGAATTTGAAAGAGAAAGCCTGCTCTGTTTTATTTCTTTTTTGCAGAAATGATAAAACCGCAACTATTATTAGTAATTTCTTTAATTAGAGTGAAACAGGTGACAGAGGGAAAAGAGATAAATAATCATGGAATATAAATAAGTACACAGTTTTGTTTTCTAACTTACTTATATAATATTGATCTTAAAAATAATTTTATTTTCATAAACTTAATTTTAACTGATTTAATTCTATCAAGTTAATTAAGAGTCCACTTGTTTCTAAATTAACTAAACAACACTTATATTCCACACTCAAAAGGTGGTATCTATGACCAACTTTCCACCTCATAGGTTTGAAAATCTATTTCTTTTTCTTATTTGAATGATGGTTTCAACATATGATAATGCCACATGTAATTTCAACATGACAGAACCTTGATACAAAGAGAATAGATTCTTTGATGCCACTTTGACATTGACATTATCATATGAAAATTTGTATTTATTTCTCTATTTATAAAAATTTAATTGATCAATTTAACATTGTAAAATATATTAATTATCATTTTATCAATTAGTTTTTATTTAATTAACAATATATGTATGTTAAATTACAAAATGATAAAGCACTAAAAGAAAACAAATTGTTCACGTGGTGAATCAAAAACTAGACTCGGAATCCCTCAAGGAGACGAACCCTAAATAATCTAGTCGTTTTTGGTATATCAAGTGAACATACATAATTACAATGATATTTGTCATTTGATGGTAGGAAAGGTAAAACCTATACTCAATTCATCTACGACTTTGGGCCCTATACAATCAAGGCCCAAGTAGTCCTATATGTTATAGAATGTTGCATCATTCACCTAATAGGGATCAAATAGTTCATCGCATGATAGGACTACATGCCAATCAAGGAAGGCTTTCGCAGGCATTGATCGAAGAGTTGTCTAAGTTTCACATTATAGATCAAATCAGGTCACTATTGGAATTTTACACGTCCAACACAAGGTTTCAAATGGGGAAGCCTCTTACATTGAAGTTTAAAAACTATGTTTTTGAATTTGTATAGTATTCTCTTAATGGATGCTTTAGTATAAAGAACAAAAGTATTAACTAGTAATTCGAAATTACATATTAAAAACAACTAAATACACAACATGTGGTGTGATGTTTACTACCTTGTCGTTCAACAATATATGAGGACATTTAGCATTCACAATATTACAATACCAAAAAAAATTAAAAGCAGCTAATGAAACGCATGTGGGAGTATGATGCCTTAAACTTTATAAAAGCTTAGTCAGTCCTGAAAATTTACTCAAAAGTTTACTTTAAAATAAACATATTAATTTAAATAAATGGTAACTTACATCTAAATAGAATATAAATGTGTAACAAAAAAAAGAATATAAATGCAATTTATAAATAAGACTAACATCGTGAAATGTTTAAATAAATAATCAAATTTACAATTTTAAAATAAAAATATTAAATAGAATAAAAATCCAATCAATGATGAATTTATCATGTTCACTTTCCACCAAAATAGTTCTAACATTATGTTTGTTAGTAGAGAAAACAAAAACAAAAGAGAGTTTAAGGCAATGTTTTGTTTTATAGAGTTTATTTCCGTTGCTTTACAATGACAAATTTATCACATGCACTATGATGACACTAATGACATGAATGTGAATGGAGGTCTAGAGATAAGCTTTCATTGAATGTCATCCCATCAATATGCAAAGCAAACATAGCCTTTACATTGACATTTATTTGTGTATACATTTCTAATGATAGAAGATTATGTGAGAAAAGTCAGAAAACCAAAAGTTAGGTGGGCTTTGCAGAAAATTAATGTTAAAAGAATTGACTCGGGAAATTGGGATAGAAATAAAAATGGAGCCTAACATAAATTTTATTTCTTTATTAAAAATACCCTACAAATAAACGAAGAGAGATAATTACATTGATTTTTTTTTCTGGTACCAAACGTTTTATCAAAATTAAATTAATTTTAACCTTTTTCTTTCCTTCTTTCCCCCCAATTTTTATCTATATTTTCTCTACTACAAATACAACAATGGCTTAAAATAGACAAGGAAAGTATTAACCATATCAGAATGATATAAAACAAATATTTACGTTGATAGATAAATGCAAGGAAAATAAGTAGGTTCAATACCTCAAAAATCAACATACAATCAATACATACATTCAAAGAGAAAAAATAATTCAGAAAAAAAGTGTTTTTTTCTTTTTCAAAAAAAGAAAAGATTAAGAGGAAGAGCAGTAAATACGTTTTTTTACAATTTATAAATGATAAGAAAACAAGGCAATACAGCACGCGAGTCAAACACAAACAACTCGCCGTTGTCCCCACTCACTGAGTCAAACCCAACTCGCCCATCCAACAACGAGTCCATAAACCCTATTTGTTTCGAAACCCGACCCGCTACGACCCGGCACACCAACATAGCCCTTCTTCCCTTCCCTCCACCGGAGCTCTCATGCGCGCCGCCGCTACCGGAAAACGTGCAGATCGCCGACCCTTTCCCGCCGGGAAACGACCACGCACAAGCCCCGCCGTAAGGACCACCACCCGATGTGGGACCCAAGCAGTGAAACCTCATCACCTCATTCCCATCGGCAACACAACGCGCATTCTCCTCCCAATCCTCGCTCCCCTTCGCCGACCCGGCCCGAACCTTCACCGCCTCACGATACTCCTCGAACCGCGACACCGTGCGTGACCCATTGTGCACCTTGAAAATCATCTCGACCCGACCCGAAAACGGTTTGGGTCCCCAGCTTGTGTGGAAGATAATCTCAACCACGTTCCGCGAAGGATGCCCTTCTGTAAGCTCTGTCAAGGAAGGAAAGCGAGGGTCCGGCGTCGGGGCATGGCGGGTGTTGGTGGTGGTTGTGCTCCGGGAGCGGTTGACAGTGGTTGTTTCGAAATCAGGTTTGGTGGAAGAGGTTGTTGGGTATCTGGAACTTGGGTGTTTCTGGAGTGGTTTTTTGGGCTTGGGTTTGGGCTTGGGCTTGGTGGTGTCGAGAACAACGTCTTTGATGTTTTGAACGCTCTTTCTGCAACTGGCACTGGGGATAAGGTGTTTGGAATTTGGGTGGTAGACATCTTCAAAGGCTTTGGACTTGCATTGCAATGACTTCACCCACCCACTAGCCATTACAAAGAGCAATAACTCTCTGTTTGTGTTTGTGTTTCTGTGTGTAAATGTGTGTGTCTGTATGTTAAAGAAAGAGATGAAAATTTAGTGAGAGAGCTAGGTTTTGTTTGTTGTAAGAAAATGGGGTCTCATATTCTGGTGGTGTTGTGTACAACAGGGAAAGAAGGAGTGGAAGAGACATGGCGCCATAATAAATGGATTTTATTGCTTTCTGAATTCACGCTTCTGCCCTTCTGAAGATTCACGAATTACCCACGTGGACTCTGTCCCCTTCTCTCCTCTTTCTTGTTTTTTCTTACCGAAGATAACCCCACTTCCGGGAGCCGGGATCCTCTCAAGTGTAAAAAAACTTGAGAGTGTCAAGTTTTACCATCTCACCATTAACTTTTGTATATATAATAAATGAAAAATAAAATAAAATAAAATTAATGGTGAGATGATGAAACTTGACACTCTCAAATTATTTTACACATGAGAGGATCCAAACCCCACTTCCGGTAACAATGAGACTTAACTCATCATATTAAGTTGGTAGACCTCTACTAATAAAAGTTTCTCTATACACACCCATCAAAGATTGCACCCTGGATCCCTCTCGTTAAAACAACAAATTTTCATTAATTCTAAACTAAACTAAATTAGGAGTGAGTTCTATATTGATTTTAACTAGCCAAGGTTGAAAAAGTTAATAAAACATGTGTTGGTAGCACTTCTCAAAAGCTAAATAACATGACTATTCATGAAGAAAAAAAGGCTTTATTATTTTTTTTTATTGGCAAATATTAGTGGTTAGTTGTTAATAAGTTAGAAAATCCCTTCAAAGTCCCATCCCAGGATTCGAAACATGGACCTTCCCCTCCCCACCCTTATGTCCCCTAGCTCTCACCACTAGAGCTAAGTAGCTAACCCTCGGGAACAACTTCATTTTATTCAATGTGAACAGAGAAAATTGTGAACCCTAAGAATCCTAATGTGGCAAAATATTATTGGTGCTAAGTGTAATAAATGGTTATTGACTACAAATTTTCAAAGATGGAAAACAAGTGGGCTTGTCATGGCATTTTAACTTCATACTTTCCGTTTCATAACAAGCATAAAATCTTGTAGAAGAAAAATGACGCATTGTCTTGATACATATATACTACAAACCTCATTTTACTTCTGACCGATTCAAGAACATCATCTCAATAGTTGCTTCTCCTTTAATTTTCTGGAAAACTTGCAGAAATTTTGGAAGCACCATCAGCATATATGGTTCCAGTGGTGTGACAGTATTTTAATTTTGCAATGGTAGTAATAGTATTACAAGTAAAAAGTTAACACGTTTTGCTCAGTACTCAATGCATGATTTGAGATTTGGTAGACAAAGCTAGACATTTTTTACAAGAGCTTTAATTAGGAGTAGGAATCATGTATGATTTCCTCTCCGTA
The DNA here is from genome assembly GCF_012489685.1 of Lotus japonicus. NCBI lineage: Eukaryota > Viridiplantae > Streptophyta > Magnoliopsida > Fabales > Fabaceae > Lotus > Lotus japonicus. The sequence goes on along the minus strand of NC_080042.1, from coordinate 92,298,541 downwards.
ATATGTACTATTAAACACTAATGGTAGTACATTTTTAAATACTCATATATTCGTTACCACTATTAAACGCATTTAAAAAAACAATTACTATCTACTCCATTTAATTTTCAGGAAACAGCATTGTGAGTAAGGACACTACAATGATTTTCAGGAGTGGGAGAGTTTGAAAATGTTAGCCCTGCGCATTTATCCATTTATAGTTTTTGTTGTTGTTTCTTGTTTTTCCTTTTAATGACCTAGCTAATAATGCAATTTGATCAGTTGAAGAGCAGGTAATGAAGTCAAGTCACATTCATTCCAATAAAAGCTTTTGCGACCCCTGCCATCTAACTACGAACGCTTGGTGACATTGTTGGTGCTTGAAATCAAAGCTATCATTACTGAGTTGCAGTGTTGGGTCGTCAGTTTCAAGTTTTTGAATTTTGATATAACAGTAAACTCAAGGACACTATTCATTCATTTAATCTTGAGCGCTTTTTCCCAACACCAGGGAGAGGGACCCAAATTAATGGAAATGATAAAAAACACCTGGGGTAGTTTCGTCCATGCACTCTACAATTTTTCCTTCTTAATTATTTCAATGGTACCATAGTACATATATACATATATAGAAATTAAAAAAGAATATACATGCATCGATCAATGATCATGGGAGTTTGGGGTGGAACAGTTGATGTGGGGAATAGAAGAATGGAAACTGGCACGGAGTTGCAAGGGAGCGAGAGAGAAAGAGCATCTATCTAAAAAAGCGCTGAAATTCAAACTTGTAACACGACAAGTTTTCTACCACTTTAATTTCTTTTTAAACTTACCACGTTGTCTTACTATTTAATAATCATGTTTAATTTGGATTAAGGAATTAATACCTCCTCTCCTGCGCATTGTTTATGGATCCAATTCCAGGCTAGCTAGTGTAGGTAGTGAGTCGCTGTTTATAACTTATAGGGACAATGGCATTCAGTTCTAGTAGTATTAGAAGCAGACAATCTTCTTGAGACAATCAAAGCTTCCATAATGAAATCACTGAACGGTACACAAAACTTGACGATTTGCGTCTCAACATGGACAAGCCATTATGAGCAAATTAATTAAATTGCAGTCAAAAGATACACTTTGAATTAGTAACTGATATATTGTGTTGGTGCAATTTAAGTGGGTTGATGTTGCGATTCAACACTTTATTTCTGAAACAATTGGATGAGAGTTTGATTCTCAACTTTTATAAATGAAAAAAAAAACTAATCGGTCAATCCATATTCTTACTGCGCCGATCGTGAGAGATAAAAAACCTGTGACACAATCTATTTTTACATGAAAATTTATACCAACTTTGGTGATATAGACTAGTACTACTAGTAGTATTATGAAAGGATCCAAATTAAAATCTAAAAAAAGAAAATGGGGTGGTTGGGAAATGGGAAATGAAAGGAAGTTGGGAGTGCGGCCGGTGGAGTGGAAATGTTGCCAGCCTTTGCTCTCACGCCTGAGGAATCCATTCGAGCTTATCCCCGGGAAATGCGTACCTCTAGGCGTGCTTCTACTTCTAATTCCATATGTTCAACACCAAACCTCTAAAATACGATTATGCTTTTATAACTTCTTTTCAAAAGAATTAAAAAGATGTATAGTAGTATATTTTATTCCTTTAATACTTTGATGAATATAATTTCCATTATGCCATGCTACATAAAATCACATTTTTCTAGTGTTTACAAATATATTATGATCTACCAGAAACAATCATGTGCGAACCAAAAACATTCACATTATGGTAAAGTTTACTATTTATGTGAAGGTTTTTTTCATCCACGCGATTCAAACTCGTGACATTGCTTAAGAGAAATCTAGAATATACTAACATCTTATTGGTAATTAGTACTAATTGTTTTAAACTATATAACATATACACATAAATAAAAATAATATTTTCTTCCATTTCTTGATTGGTTAGCCAAGTGAGATAATACTAAAAAGAGTAAAATACACTCACCCCCCTCAAGATTTGTGAGAATAACACTTAGCTCCATTCTTATCCAAAATATGCACTCCACCCCAATAATAATCTCACAATTACACTTAACTCAATTCTTCTCTAAATTCTACACTCCACCCCACCCCCTTTAACACCATCCAAAAGATGCTAACGGAATATTCTTTTAACTCAAAATTAATTAATTTAAATATAAATACATTACATTATCTTCTAACTAAATAATAAATATACTTGTTTTTTAAAAAAAAAAGTAGCACGAGATAATCATTGCTCATTCAAGTAAACAAATCCTTGTTATTTGGAGGGCAGCACAAATGATTTACAATAAAGCATGTTCTGGCCTTCTTGGTGTAATTCAAAATTCATAGAACTAGAACATTTCTTAAACGAGAACAACTTCTGTTTTACTTCTTCCATATCTGAGTTACGTAGCTTCCAGCTAAGTTTGAAATCATCCTCTTCAAGGCAAAAACATTTTCCATCACAAATTTAGCAAAACTTAACTCAATGTCAGAACCATCAAAACTCAAAAACTTTACCACTAAGTTTACTACAAAAATTTGTCAATAAGTTTACTAAACTTTCAAAATATAATTGTGTTATGACGATATGTGATTACCTTAGTTATTAGGTTGTATGAGCACTTAAGCACATGGCATTTTAAGTTCTAAAATATATGTTGTTTAAGGTTATACACAGGTATTAAGAACTCATCATTTGATAAATATTTTGACTGAAATACTCCATATTTAAATTTGAGTTATATTAGAGAGAGAAATATTTTGACCATAATAAACATCAAGTTTAATTATTATTTTTTATTTGGAGGTATTCAAAATATTTTATAAATATTTAGAATATTTACAAAATTATAGTACAATTATTATTTGGTTAGAGGATAATGTGATTTATTTATCATTTATATTTTAATTAATTAATTTGAGTTAAAGGAATATTCCGTTAGCATCTTTTGGATGATGTTAAAGGGGTGGGGTGGAGTGAAGATTTCAGAGAAGAATTGAGCTAAGTGTAATTATGAGATTATTATTGGGGTGGAGTGTATATTTTGGATAAAAATGGAGTTAAGTGTTATTCTCACAAACCTTGAGGGAGGTGAGTGTATTTTACTCTACTAAAAAAGCATAGTAGTAATCAAAAGGTTCATAATAATTCCACCCAGCGGCGGAAATATATTTTATCCAGATTAAAAAAAAGACACACATTCAAAGCTAGTGAGAACGAACTCAAAGAAGTTAATTAATGACAGTGAAAAGACAATGGAGTTGGTAGGCATACTGCGAGCAATGCGGCAACATATTGATTACTGGATTGCCAACATAATTAGTCGTATTTCACAAGTTGGGTAAGTATTATCACTCAAAGCATTTTATTTTGAACTGATAATTGATATTCTAGGAAATAAATTGATAATTTACTACATATTTGAAATTTGGTGAGATAGTTGCAAGTTGGGCTGTGTAGAGACAGTGGAGTGAAATAAGTTTGAACATTGGCAGAAAAGGCCAACCAAATCAAGTATGATCAGTATATGGCTTTTGTTAAAAGAAACGACGGAGAATAAGTTATGCGTTGCTAATCATGTTGTCTTCATAAACAGTAGATTTTGCAAATCAATGTGTCTTTACTGACAAAGTTGATGAAGAGGACCCATCTCCATGACCGGCCAACTTACGAAATGGACGCATAATACCTTTCAGGTTTGCAGCTCAAGAGGAGTACGACATTTGACTTATGGCTCCTTAGATGAAAAGAACGAGTTGGCTCCTTTTGTTTAAGAGTGTAGAGAATAGAATGAAAGAAGATTAATTAGTTTTGTATGAAATACATTTGAACTTTAAATATATAAATATTTATAAATAAAAAAAGATGATATGTAAAATGTGAATTGAAAGTGAATAAAAAATGCACACTATCGATCTCCAGTTTTTTTTTTTCTCTTCAAGTTGGCGAAACCACACAAAGTTGAGAACATCCACCATTGTGCAAGCTCATCCACTGTAAACCTTCCTATATGTTTTTTTTTTCCTTGATGGCAATATATAAAACTTCTCTTGATATGTTGGCTTTTTGAAGTTTTTGTGGCTTCTTAAATGCTTTTCCTGTTCGTTGTTCAGGGTTAGGTAGACCACGAGCTTGTCGATTGTGTTTGTTTTAGGAAGACGGTCTTGATGTGTAAATTGTGAATACCTTTTTAAGTCATATTTTCTTTACGATTAAATACTCTGATTAGTTTTTGAGATGCAAATTTTAGTTGCTTATAATCTCCATGCAACTCATGCATTGACACTATTCTTAAGACTGACATGATCTATATATCAAGAGTTATTTTTGTTGATCTTTCTTTTATTTGTCGAATTCGCAATAAAGCTGCTAAATTTTTAACAAAGAAATCTTTTTCATTTTTCAATTCTATTTAAATTGAAGATGTACCTCCTGTTCTTATTTCTTTAATTTAACATGATGTAATTGCCTCAACCTCTTTCCTCGGTGGATATAAGAAGTGTTCATTTTATTTTAAACAAAAGCTAAGGTCTTTTAAAAAAATTAAGGTCAACAAAGTCATCTCACCCTTTATTATATACTACATTATTATACATTTTGCGGATGAAATGATTGTCAATAAATAGAAACATAAATAATTGACAAAAAAAACATAAATAATTGACAAAAAAATGTTTGGTTATATCCAAGTTCTGCAAAGGCTTCGATGATGTAGGAGTGAATTTCGGATTCGTTAGTGATTTAATCACATGCACATGCGTTTACTACGTGCCAATTAGGACCCATATGATATGTGTGTATGTTGAAGTCTTTTTTTTTGTCACTGTATGTTGAAGTCTTTACAGTTGATATTTACACGCATTATATACTAAATCAATAATTTAAAATAATGTATGGTTACATTATTAATTTATATTGTATAAATATCAACTGTAAAGATAAAGTTGAATAATGTTTGAAATATTCTTTATATCAAAAAAATGTTTCCAATAAACTACCACTTATTTGACTTTCGATATAATGACTCAAACAGTTTGTCATTTTATTTGGGAAAAAGTCAATCATTAAAAAATAGTGTATTTTTGCAAAATTGTTTAACAGCTCAAAAGAGGCCGTGAAATTTTTCTTTTTGTTTCCCAGCATGAAATACAGCGGGAAGTCGTGAGAGTAATTCTCCAAGACATATTGGCCCAGTTTGGAAGAGCTTATTTGAGCTTATCTGACAACATAAGCTCTTATGTCAGTGTTTGGGATGGCTTATGCAAACAGCTTATGACCTGCCATAAGCTATTTTCAGCTTATTTTCATAAGCTACTCAGGATAGCTTATGAAAAACAGCTTATGCTTATATACAGCTTATTTTTAATTTATTTTAATAAATTTGCAAAAATAGCTTATGAATAAGCACTTATGTCATAAGCGCTTATGACCATAAGTGCTTAATTAAACTGTTTTTCCAAACGGGGCCAAAATGACGTTTATACAAATCGCTTTCAGCTAATGCATCGTTGTTGCCACCGTCATTGAATCTTCAATGTATCACACGTCATCCGATCCCAATTGTCATCACAACAACAACCACTGTGAGCAGAACCTTTTATTATGACGTGCGTATAGATAAGGAACTATACAGTTAAGAAGATCGAGCTTATAAAATTTTATATATATTATCAATAACAACAAGATGCATCCAATACAAGGCAGAAATTTGATACTATGTATGAAATTACACAGTTAAAAAGTGCTAATAATATTTCAGTGCCGCTTAGTACAGCTTTGTGAGTAGGAGTATCTTTGAGAATTGTGAATAGAGTACACCAAAGACAGGAACCTTGAATTGTAACCCCAGTTCTTACTAACTAGCTAGCTAGATAAGGGGAATTATTTTGCTTTTGGTCTCAATCAGTTGTTGCACACCACCAATATGGATTCTCGTGTGATCCTTGGAACAACATAACAAATTAAATGAGGCCTTTGAAATTTAATATATGTTAGACCAGTCAAGGCATGTCCTCATCCACGAGATCACAATCAAACTCATATTAGGACAAGGATGATCAGAGCTCTGAACATGGACAATGATGAGGCATTTCTCAGATTTGAACGAATTAATTAGTGAGTTTGTTGTCATTTGGCCATGGAAACGTTACAATTATTTTTTGGACCCATGCATGTGGTATCATCACTCTCATATTCTGAGGATCTATGATGCTTCATATGAAAAAGCTAACAGAGGACGACTCAACCAAATGGGATATTGGAGGCAGATATTGCAGAACTTTATGCCTTTCTAATTCTGCCATGCATTCAGTTAAAATTACTGAAAACTGACACCATCTGGAAATCGAAGTGATACAAGATTTTGTAGAGAAGAAGACACAGTAGCCATCATTTGAATTTTTTCTCCTTACCCTGCTGATCCATGAGTTACTTTTTCTGTTCAGTTTTTCCCTTGAAGGACTTCTAAAATCACATTTAGCTTTGAACACTTGTTGTCTGCCATTGTTAATTTCTTCAAATTAATCAGAAGGATTTCTTCTGCGTTAACATGGTAACCAAACTTATCTGAACAACTGATCCTATGCCAGTAAAATTGCCACTACTTCAAAAGTACCTCAGGCATTTGAATTTCTAACACTCTAACTTATATACTAACATTTTGGGATCTAAGCCACTTATATTATATGAGTCTACCTTTCAACATTGCCTCTCAAGTCTCAAGTTCAATTGGACATACAGATTTTGTTGGACTTGTTTTGTCTAGACTGGACTCAAACAGAATATCATAAACCATGTGTAGGTTCATGCTCTTTGTGTCTGAACTTTTTTTTTGGTCGAATTTTGTGTCCGAACTTGCGTACGTACAAGATTTTGTTGGACTTGTTGTCTATAGACATGAACCCATTTTTATTTTTTCCTTATATCTGTTTTTTTTTTTCTTAGGGCCTCCTTTGGATCATGGGCCGTGAAACAAGACTGCCTATATCAAAACATGAATCAGATTGATGAAATAGCTGAAATGAACAAGACTGGTTACGGAGAAAAGAAAACCATACATTTCATTTTCTTTCTCTTTTCCTCAATTTAAAAAAAAGCACAAAGAAAATGGTTTACAAGGGACTCGAGTTGCTCCTCCAAGGGCGTGGGTTCGAAATCTCTACAAACAGAAATATCAAGTTGGTGGACATTCTTACTTAGGAAGATTCTCTAACGTTCTAGCATGCTACTTGAGTAAGTATTTGTTAGCCTCCGCTGGAGTAATAGAGTAGACAATTTTCTTCTGCCAGAATCCTTAATATGTCAATGACACCCTGCCTGGAAATGCCTCTTTGCCCCCCTTACAATTGTGTTTATCTAGTGGCGTGTCCAATGTGAACGAGATTCAATGAATTCATTAAGTGAGATCCTTTCACAACACAATGTGCAGCGATATTTAGAATGTCAACGTTTCAACACAAAAACAAACATATAATTGATTGTTAGAACGTTTTCTTCCATGTAAAAATATAATTGATTAGCTTATTAATTAATACAAGTTGCTGCATCTTATTACAAAAAAATAAAGATAAAATAAGTGAAAAGGTTGCTAGGAGAAAATTCCAAAGCATGGAATTTGGTTGTGTCTTTCTATGCTGTGGGGTCATCATATCTACTCTTGTAAGGTATCCTCAGCAAGCTTCTTGTCCTTGTACACATACCAGTTTGCACATACCAAGTATAAAAACAAATTTACAACACTAAGCGCAGCCAAAAGCCAGTAATAGTCATAAAGCCTCCCTTGGTTAAGATTATTTGCAATCCATGGCTTGTTTGGGCCTGTCATTTTGTTCACAAAACCCACCAATAAAGAGCTCAAGAAAAAACCAAAGGCCCGTGAGCTTAAGAATAGGCCCATGCTCATGGTTTTCATCCCATCTGGACATTCTCTAAGGAAGAAGTCTAACTGCCCCAGGTACATAAGGGCTTCCCCAATACCCACAATGGCGAATTGTGGTACCAACCAAAAAACACTCATTGGGATAATTTCCTTTGCATCATGCACCAAACCATGTGATTCAGCAAATCTCAAACGCTTAATTTCTACAAACGCTGCCGCCACCATGGATAGGACTGAGAGTACTAAAGCAACTCCAGTGTGTTGCAAAGGGGTGAGCCCTTGTGGGTTGTTGAGCGCTTTCCTTGCTATCGGAGCGACAAAGCGGTCATAGAAGGGGACGGTGAGGAGAATGGTGCCGATTAAGAAGACGGTCATTGACCCCGCCGGAAATGTGAATGATTTTCCAATGCGGCGGTCCATGGTGGTCGCCTGTGATACTGAAAGTGTCATCATTTGAACTTGAACAGTCCAAAACATGATGGTTGTGGCCCAAATTGGTAGCATTCTGATCACCAATTTCACTTCTTCCACATCTGTTAAGGTAGTAAGATACCACTTCCTCATCACTGTGATTCCACCAGTGCTTTCTGAGTCCTTGATTGCAGCTCTGTCCAAGAAGCTGTTGCATCAATAAAATATCCATCAATATATGATTCTTGAGCTAAAACCAAGGACATAGTTTGTGTGTGTATATACGTTCTAGAATCAAATTAAATCACAATCATTCTTTTATACATGTACCGTTAAACTTGTTATTGCTATCATATGATATATAGTTATCTTTTGTTTGTTATCATTTGGCAGAAAGCAATGCTTGGGTTGGGGGACATTGCAGCGGCAAAAAAAATTCTTAATTCAAAAGTCAGCAGAAGATATTTGTGCAATACAAATCATCACATCCACATGAATGGATAACAATATATTATGACGCACTTTAACTGTCACCCTAATGTCACCCTAATGGATCAATCAAAGAGTTTATGAAAGTTCTTTTTTTTATGAAAGTTCTTATCCACATAAAATAGTTTGTCTCCCTAAGTAAATCACTATAGCTTTAGCAGCCAAATAATAATTTAATTTGTCTTGAAAACTTCCACCATGTCAAAATATTACTGCTAAAATGTGATTTCATAAATTGTGAATTAGATGGATCGAATTTCTCTATTTCCAAATGGTGTCTCATTTCTTATATAAAGCAATGAAATTATGTCATGTCAATAAAAAATATTTAGAATCTTAATTACTGAGAAATGTTACCGGAACTGCTTGCTATGTGGCAACCTCTGCTTCTTGATCCTCCCTGCTTCATCTAAGATGTCCTCCTCATTAAACAACAATGAGGAATCAGACGGCAATTGCAAGCGCCTCTTACTCCAAGCCGCCACAAACACCTCCGCAATCTGAGTCAGAGGGCTCCCCACCGGTTTCTTGTACCGGTACTTCTTGGTGCCCAACATGAACACAACAAGCGCGAACAGAATCGCACAGGTACAGATTCCATAGCCCCACGGTCTTCCTTGGTTATCTTGAATGTACACAAGAACGGTCACTGCAGCTAAAGATCCTATGTTCACAACAAAGTAGTACCAGTTTAGGAATTTAACCATGTCATTCTTCTCTTCTTTCTCCGAATCATCAAACTGATCTGAACCGAACCCAGGGACACTTGATTTCACACCGCCGGTGCCGAGAGCCGTCACGTAAAGTGCTAAAAACAACACCGTCAGCTGCGTGTTGGTTGCGCGTACGCAGGGCGTACCTTCCATGCATTTTGGAGGACTTAGGCTCGGAACTGTAGTTGATATCGTCAAAAGTGCAACTCCCTATTAAATATAATATAAATTTGGCCACATCGAATTAGAAAGAACATAACTTAATTAATATCGCAATAAAAAATCAAATATAAAAGGTTTTAGATTCTCCTACAGTTGCTTGAACGGCGGCAAAGACGACGATATTGAGGTATCTGTCCAAGAAGTGACAGAAAAAATCCAATAAGCAATCACGGGTCACGACACATATATATTTGAATAAAATATGCCAAATATCGTTCTGTTTATTTGGATAAATATGAAAATTGTTGTGAATTACAAAAGGAGAAGCACGTTATTTTATTTTTTTTACAAAAATGCTAAAATAGAGAGAATAGCGTTAATGACATGTTGAGGTGATCATCAATGATTCGCTCTTAAATAGGAGGTGGGTGGATATCTTCGAGAAAAGTTGTCCCAACCGAAATTTTACTATACGTAATGGGTTCGAATCCTCAACTTATAAGGAGGTAAGAGTTAAATCAAAACTTGTGGCCAAGTAGTTCCAAACACACCCAAGTTGTAGATATATAATGTAAAAAAAATTGGTTTGAAATATAAAGGACTTTATGAATTAGGATATTATATATAAGTGGTTTTAACTTTTAAATTACTAACTTTACCCAGAAGGGATATCACTGAAAAAAATCCCAATTATATAAGTGATAATCTAAGGGACAAGATTACAAGAAGGAACCAACCTTCCAATATAAGTGTCGGCTAGAAATCCACCAAATAAACAGAGCATGAAAGAGGTTCCCACGAAATTGGTAACTAAATTGGCGGAGGCAGCATTGCCCAAATGCATCGTCCCCGTCAAATACGTTACCAGATTGACCGTGATGCCCAGTGTTGTCAACCTCTCCATCACTTCTCCTCCTGATCATGATAACAATAACAAATTAAACATGCACCAAATCTGATCAATAAAATTGCATATATACGTTTACACCAAAGTGTGTAAATAAATAAGAGAGGTATTATATGGTTGTTTATGAGATATTGACCTAAAATCATGGTAGCTGCAGTCCAACCACCGGTTTTAGACCTCTCTGCTGGGAGGCCTTGGTAGTCACAAGCATCAGGGACAGTTTTCCCTCGTGTTGTTGTGGGCAGAGTGGCCATTGAAGGTACGTGAAAGATGAAAGAAGAAGTAGTTGGTATAATGAATGGTACGAGGAGCAGACGGCAGAGGTTTTGGCCTTTATATATAGACAGACACTAAGGGTACGGAGCAAGAATCGACTGCAAGCGATTAGGACATGTAGGTTAATAACAACAGTGATATTAATCAATATTTGATGCATATTGTTCTTTACGTTATTATAATACTTATAAAATGGTTGGAAGATATTTTATCAGCCCTATACTATACATCCTCACGTAGCAAAACAGAGATCGAATACATGTTGGAAAAATTTATGAAAAATAAAAATTGTCAGCACCGACAATTATAAATATAATGAGCATTGAAAGAACTTATCAGTTTGGCATGCAGACTTAAGACTATTTCGCCACCGCAAGTAGATTAGTCATTACAGATGGTCTCGTAGTTAATACTCTCGGAGATACCAAAACAACTACTTGCTGACTCTGTATATAAAACAACAAGGGCATAGAAATAACTCTGATGAATTGCTTGTTAAAACTTTTCTATTTGGTATATTGGTACTGAAACTTTAGCGGCGCCTTTAATATGACAATGTCACAATGGTTTTACAATACTTCTGTCCAAAAGAAACCCAGAAAACTTTGTGACCAGTCTTTTCCAATGTCGGCAATGACATATAATAACACTAAACTAATTTTAACGAAATCTAAAAAACCATAAAATGTCTTCTGTGTAAGCTACATTTTGACAGAATACATGAAGGGTGGCCGATATGTAAGGAAAAATGATCAATCATGTGTTGTTTAAAAATTATTCGTTGTTTGTTTCGTCTCGTAAGATTCTTCATTGCTGTTCAAATATATATTTATCTCCCTGAATAGTTGGCATTAGTGGACCAATTCAAAACCACAAAAATTGATAATAATTAAAAGATAAAAACAAAGAATAAAATTTAGTGTTAAAATAAACAAATAAAATAAAACATGATAGGTGATGTAATATTGAATTGAATGAGGGGTGAGCATTGATAAATATTTAAAAATTGTAATGGTTACACTTAAATAATTGTAAGTGCAAAAAATTAAAAAATTAAAGATATGTAATGAAACGAGGAAAAAAATAAAACATCCACCAAAAAAAGCGAGAAAAATAGAAAGATAGGGTTTATGCATTTCTGAATAATTTGAAGATGATAAATTCTACCTACTTGTTTGTAGAGATTTCGTACCTTCTTAGAAAGATAGGGATATGGTTCAATGTTTATCGAATACATCACTTATTTAAATTTATAGACACTGGTGCTCAAGTTGATTATATACCAAATTTCTTCGTCATGCATTAGATTCTATGGGAGTTTATGATCTTCTGAATTTGATCAATTTCGGCAACCAAAAAAAATAGAATCACCATAAAATTTGGATATGTTACATTCGTTAAATTGAATTATATTAACGTGTGATTCACTTCCACTGCGGTCTGCTGTCTTTCCACATTGAACGAAAATGGATAGTGCACTGTCTGTTAAGATAAGATGCCAATTGCCATGTCCTAATCATAACAAGACCATAAGCATCTGTTTCTTCATTTCCTTGCTTATAGAATTTAAGGACGTGTGCAGTGCAGACATTTAAATTTTGATTTAATCACCAACCTAATGGCAGACTTAAGCATGACAACTAGGACATGTTCAAATTGACTTAATTTCTGCTTAAACGCTTCCTTACATATTCCACCAGATAAATTGACACAATTTGCTTAGTAAGACGTAAAATGAGATATCAATAGCAGTGGCGGAGTATTTAAGGGACTAGAGGAGCCCTCAGCCCTCCTATTGTTTTTAAGAAATTTACTAGTAATACTAATAAATATTATTATAATATAGCATATGTAATGAAATATCATGACAAAGGTACATATAGGCATAGCTAGCTATAGGTGATTGTATATGTTAGTAAACATTTTGTATCAAATATATTATAATATGATTAATGTAGATGGAGAAACACATAATAATAACAATAATAAACTAGTAAAGTAAATTTTTAACTTTTATTAATTCCAAAGCTTCTTAGACACCATTTATTATTTTTCTTTCAAATTTTTTGTCTAGTACAGAAGGTGAAGCCTGAAGAGAATGTCTCATAGTGGACGTCTCATTGCAAAGTTTCTCTTGTTCCCAACTTTTGTTAGTAAAAATTATACAACAACTCTAAATTAAAGCTTTTTTATTTCAATTTTCTTTCTCTAATCTCATTTTAATGGGCATGTGCAGCTCTATATCTCTAAAACTTCTTCATTGCTAATTTTTAAGAATTTTTCTATTTTTATAAAGCTTTTTTTATATATTAATTGATGATACTCTATTGAATTTGGGCAAGTTTCCCAAAGTATGTTGGTGGTGCTTGGCTAGCTTCGTTGCAATTTTGATAGATTAGTTCTGGTAGATAGAGAATGTGTATTGCCTTGTCTCTTGGAAGCTACGGTCATTGGTTAAAAAGGGGTATTGGGTCTGTTTTTTTTTTCTTTCACTGGATGGTGTGGTAAGATTTTAAAATGAAGCTGCTAGCATTTTCTTATCTTCTTGTTATAGCTAGTTTAATTCTTTTTAGCTTAGATAAAAAACTCTATTGGATTTGTGGATTTTTGCTCTACTCATCGGAAGCTAGTTAAAAAAAAAAACTTCTTGGCCCTCCAATATATTTTGGTCAAGCTCCGCCACTTTCAATAGGGACAAGGGATTGTCACCCTTCATTTATAGCATCGGAGCATGCAAATCCTCATTAACATTACGTAACAGGTCCATTGCGACTTTTATTTCCATAAAGTTAAAGATGTTTTCAAATCAAAACAAAAGAAAAAGCTGCATAGTTCAAGCATTTTTTTTTGAGTATACTGTTGTACAAAGCAAATACTTTATTTCTTTGTCAATCTAATCTCTAAGGGCAGTGTTAGCCACACACAAAAAGAAAAAGAAAAGAATCAAAGAAAAGATACTACAACATCAACACATGCAAATGAAATTATTGTGCAAATACAAACTATATATAGTTAGATTTTTATCGAATAATTGTTAAGGGCATTATCAAGATATGTTCATAAGGGCCACTTAGCTAGACCACCTTTAATTTCCACTAGAATTAAAGGTCAAGAAGGTCTTCAGTTTGACAATTTTGCTCCAAATACGTAGGAGAATCAGGATGTGTAGACTGATTCTCCATCTTTATGCCAGTCATCTCATCAAGTGTTTTTATCTATATATATTTTTTGAACGTAGGTCACAATATCAAAAATCAAACCGGCATCGAAGCCAAACGGTAAACAAGCAAAAGATCCAAAAGTCCTGGAAGTCCCTCCTCTATCCAAACAACATTTGATCGAGAAGAAGCCTTTCAAACCATAAAATCGGCACAAGAATTGCGTTGTCTACGGACAAAACTCAAAACAGTCATGAATTAGTAAGAGCTGCCATCTCTCCTCCGATAACAATTTATGGCTTAATCAAGTTTTTGGTCCCTATCCTTTGTCATAAATATGGCTTTAGTCCCTCGCCGAAGCAAATGTTGGGATTGGTCCCCGATTTTTGGCAAAATAGTTGACTTTGGTCCTTCCGGCCGGTTGAGTCAACGCCGGAGCTCCGCCAGCTGACGTGGCCCTTGTCACGTCAATTAATGAGCCCAGCTGGATTTTTTTTTCTTTTTTCATTAAATTTAAATAAAATTAAGATACATGAAAATTAAAACATTAATTAACTCTCACTAATTAACCTCCCTTTTAATTAATTAAAACCCAAACCCAGATTTCTTCTTCATCATCATCAACACTATCATCCTTCCTCATCTTCTTCTCATTTACACTCCCAAATCCCAGAAGTTTACAGACACTCCATCCCCAACCCCATCTTCACCACTGATTATTCACACAACATCAGCCCCACCATCACCCCAACCCCATCTTCCATTTCTTTCTTTCTTTTCACGCTCTTTCTATGCTTCTGTTACTGTTTCTCTCCTCTCCTTCTTCTTTTTTTCTCTGAAACCCTAGCCACCTCTCCTGCGCCGCCGGCCTCTTCTCTGCGAGTGGCTACGATGGATGGCCCGGAATGGACCAGATCTGGGTTTTTCTTTACAAGGCTGGGTGGGGTTTTTCTCCACTGCAATCAACCAATCTGTGGATTCAGATCTGTCGGAGGGTTTAGATTCAGGTTTGATGCTGGAACCCGTGAAGAACAGAGACCCATAAGGAGTACTTGGACTGGAAAATTGGGTACGACACAAAAAGGGATTTTTGAATCACGA
Source organism: Lotus japonicus (assembly GCF_012489685.1). Lineage (NCBI taxonomy): Eukaryota > Viridiplantae > Streptophyta > Magnoliopsida > Fabales > Fabaceae > Lotus > Lotus japonicus. Next base: position 92,283,432 of record NC_080042.1, on the reverse strand, counting down.
TTGTGGGTTAGAGAAACGTTTATTGATGATGGTGATGATGAGATGATATTGTAGCAGCAGAGCGAAAGGCACCATCACCAGTTCACCACCACCACCTATTTCCTCGTTCTGTTTTTACTTTTTAGACTCTTTCTTTATATTCTTTGTTCTCCCTATATTTCAGCCTTCTATTCTCTTTCTTTTGTTAGACAGATCACCACCACCACCTCTTTCAGACTAGTGGGTTGTTTTCTGATTCGACAAGGTCCCTCATTTGCAATTCAAAAGACAAGTTGAAAAACCAACTAAATGGAAAATTGGGTATGACTCAAGTTGGGATTTAGAGATTGTAGATCTGGGTTGGGTATTTTTTTTTTATGATGATGATGATGGGTTGAAGATGATGTTAATACATGATAAAGAAGATGCAATGAATGAAGATGGTCCTGTTTACTAATTTAATAATTAGTGTTTTAATTTTTTTTAAATGAAAAAGGAAAAAAATCCAAGTGGACTCATTAAATGATGTGGCAATGCCACATGGGATTCTCGGAGCTCCGACGTTGACCCAACCGGCCGGAAGGACCAAAGCCAATCATTTTGCTAAAAAATGGGGACCAATCTCCATCTTTACTCCGGCGAGGGACTAAAGTCATATTTATGGCAAAGGTTAGAGATCAAAAACTGGATTAAGCCACAATTTATTATACTTTTATACAAGTTTCTTTCCAATGAGTATTTCTTGAGTTCTCCTTCAGAGTTAGAGACTATTGTTAGTGGTGTAGGTGTTTGTTTAGTTTTTTTTTTGTCAATTTTCTGATGTAGCAAAAAAAAGTATTTCTTATACTATCCTGATCAATAAAAGAAGGTGACCCCTAATGTGGACCACTTTTAAAGTGGTATAATTTTAGACCACTTTTTTTAACCTGCTATAATAGATCAACACATCTTTTTTTAAAGAAATTTAATACATAACAAATTTTTAATGATATTTTTTCTTTAAAAAATAATGTGTTGACCTGCTATACCCAGTCAAAGTTGATGGTGTAAAATTACACCACCTAAAATTGGTTTACACCACCTAAAATTGGTACATATTAGGTTCACCCATAAAAGAAAGTAGAAAATCAGCAATAGATGCAGTGAAACACAACTCGCACGTAATCTTCTAGAAGTGCTCTATTTTTTTTCATTTTGCACTATTTTATTCTAGATTCACTCTTTCTTGTTGCCTCGTTATTACAGCCGGGAATTGTGGATATTCCACAGGCGAACTCGAATGGATAATTATAGGTTCATATTATGGCCATATTTGACATGTTTAGCTCATAAGCTAGCTGAAAGCTGAAAAACTAGCTGAAAGCTTATAAGCTAGCTGATAGTTGAAAGCTGAAAAACTACGTGATTGAAACAAAAGTGTTTGGTAAAACTAGCTGTTAAACAAGCTAACATTGTAAAAGGACATAAAAGGACATACTTGTATAATTATTTTTATATTTAACATTACTTTATTTTCACATTAATACCTATATGATATTAATATTAAAATTATTATCACTTTAAATATTTTTATTAACTCTAGTTATTTATCATCTTAAAAATATAATATTAATTTTTACTTATTTTTATTAATATAATATTAAAATTATTATCACTTTAAATATTTTTATTATATAATATTAAATAGGTTTAGTGTTTTTATAAATATATAAGGGTAATAGTGAAATTTTAATAAAATAATAAGGATAAAAATGAGAATAGATTTAATAAACTATAAGCTTTATAAGCTACCTGAGATAGCTTATAGCTTAAAGCTTTAAGCTACTGAAATAAGCTCATTCACCAAACACTTTTGAAGAGCTTTTAAGCTAGTCAAATAAGCTTTAAGCTAATCAAATAAGTTATAAGCTAGCTGAAATGACATGCCAAACAAAGCCTATATAGCACAAATGGTTCAATTATTTACTAGTGTGTTAGTTAGCGAGAAACAAGCGTGATACTTTAAGTTGAAGTCAAAAATTCATGATGGGCACGATTCTGGCTGGCTAGATTTTACTAAAGAATGAATTATGACCACTAATTTGTATCAAAACATGCAATAGTTCTCCTTAGTATCCTCAGCTGATGGCAAACATGACCACTTGTCATTTGTATGATAGTATAGGGAGAACCTAATATGCACCATTTTTAGGTGGTGTAATTTTACACCACCTACTTTGACTTGGTATAGTAGGTCAACACATTATATTTTTTAAGAAAAAACATCATTAAAAATTTATCATATATTAAATATCTTTAAAAAAAGATGTGTTGACCTGTTATAGTAGGTTAAAAAAAGTAGTCTAAAATTAGACCACTTTAAAAGTGGTCCACATTAGGGGTCACCTATAGTATATGCGTAAAACGAGTTGTCTGTACGCCAGAGAAAGAAGGTCTTAGGTATTAAAAATATGGTATTTTAACATGAGTCTTTTAGGAAAATAGAGATGAGGATCTTATTTCTTATTTAACATTATGATGTAATTTATTTCATATTCTCAATTATTTTAAATTTAGAAAAAGTATTCTAAATTAAAGTAGATCATCGGTATCAAAGATGATTTTTCTTTTAAAATCTTTTTTTTTCAAAGATGATTTCAAAAGAAGAATTGAAAATGACACTTCTGTAAAAAAAATTAGTGGCAGTCGATTGGTCACCTTTTGACGGTTGCCTTCCAAAATTTGTTTAGCAATATCTGGGGGCCAAAACTGCCAGTCAAAAGGCCACAAATGAATCAACAATAGGCATCTTAATCGAACTTTACTAGCGGTTTCAACATCCAGACAGTAGGAATGAGTATAGAAGTTCGTTTACTACTAGAGTGCTATTGAGCAAAAAATAAATTCATCGGGCTAGCTAAAAATAGTTCAAAGGTTTTACCTAATATGCACCGCAAATAAATGATTTAAAATTACACCAGTTGAAATGTTTTACCTAATGTGCACCCAAAATAAATGATCTAACATCACACCATGTGAAATGGCCGGTTATATACGTTTAGATGTTATTCCCAATTTTTTTATCATAACTACATTTATTTATATTTTTAAGTTTAAGATACTTAACTTTACTGAACGAGCCCTAAGTCTTAGGCTTACCAAACAAACCAGCAGGACTTTGAGCTGTGTTTTGGCCCTCAAACCAAACTATCTCCTTCCTCAGTTTCCTTGTTTTTTGTTTGCCATTCATTTACGATCCGTTTCTATTCCCTGAAAGTCGTGCTGAATGACAATGCAGACACCGCAGACAGGCACAGCAGAGAAGAGGGCGAAGGATTAGTGTTCACCCAACGCACACGTTGAGCGCAGGAGCTCATTGTTGTCTGCGGTGCACAACGGGTTCTTCTTGGTGCTGCTCATCGCACGCGATTTCACCGCATCCCTGCGCTCCTTGAAATGTTGGATCATGCATTGGGTGTTGTTCGATCTTGCACATCAGGTGTCCCCCTTTGACCAGCTGAACTGGAATATTATCTCCACCATGTTCGACATGAATACTCTGGACCCAGCTCCAATTTCTTAGTTGGTTGTGGTTCAGAATTATCAATTCATGAATTTCTCAGTCATAATCAAACTTGCCAACTTATATGATTTTGTGACCTCTTCTAGTTCTCTGTTTTGATTTTTTAAATTAGGGTTTTTTTGTTTTCATTGTCAAGTGTCAACAGATTTTTTCAGAATCCATTTCCTGTTAGCATATTTGCCCAGCAACAATGAATCTTGAAATCTGGTGAGTGTTGGGGTGAGGAAGAAACCTAAACCTCACATAGCTGTAGAGGGTTTTTATTTAAATTCAAAAATTAAACCCTTCAACTCTAAACTAATATTGATACTGTAAAAAAATAAGAAATTACTGGCTCAACCTGCTATATCCGGTCACTTTAGACGGTCTAAATTAACCCTTTTTTAAAACTTGTTCATATTAGGTGACACACTTAGTTAAAGAAGAAAACTTTTGAACCCCAAAGCAAATAGATGGATAGTACATGAAAGCATAGTTATAAAACTCGAACCGGCCGGTTCGGCCGGTTGAATCGGGAACCGGACCCCTTACCGGTCCGAGCCATTAATCAGATCGGTCAAGCAATCAAACCGGTATAAATCGGCGACTCGGCCGGTTTTTTGATGGACCGGTCAGTTTTTTTTTTTTTTTTTTTTTTTTTTTCTGATTTTGCCTTTTTTTTTGTCAAAACTGTTTTTAATGGTCAAACTGTAATTAATTTACATTTAATGTTAATTATTTGGTCAAATGATATTCAATTGAGAGTTATTTAAAAAAATTGTCATGGCTAGGACTTGAACACAGGACCTAGAGGAGGAAAACTAATCCAAATTTCCACTACTCCACCTTGCTTCTTGTTAGGAATAATGCATATTATTTTATATATATGATATACTAAGGTTATATTTTAAATTATTATATTTTTTTAATATAAACCGAGTCAAGCAACCGAACCAATGACCTAGTGGTTGAACCATTAACTCATTGACCCAGTGCCTCGACCGAGTCGATCACCGGTCCGAGTCTGATAACACTGCATGAAAGACATAATCAGGCAAAAGAAAAAAAAATGCAAATGTAGTGTAATATCACAGAGAAAAGGTCTACTCACATAAAACCATATGGAATCCATTTGTCGAGTTGAAAAACTTTCAAGCATGTTAGGGTGGAGCTGCTTGCTAGGCTTAGGCAAATCACATAGTCCATCAATCATACTAAGTTCAAGGAACTCTTTCTTCTGTTTCTCAATGATCTCCCTCACAAAAGCAATTGAATCTTCAATATCATGTTTTGGTTTTTCTAACAAGTTGGCCAGAACAGAGTTCAATTTTCCATCTTCTTTTTCCTTCTGCAGATACATATATATAAAAAATTAATATCAGGATCCAAGAAAATGACAAATTCAAATTAGGTTTAGTGCAATCTATAATGTAATTAATTAATCATACACAATAAACAAAAAAGAAAGTATGACTGAACTAGTTTACCTGATGGCATTTTTTGATGGGTTCATATTAGATTTGCCAAGGCATCCGTAAAATAAAGAGAAAGCTTCCTATGTCCCTTCCCCTAAAAATACCCCCAATCACCTCTGAAGTTTAAATCTCATACAGCTCAGAGTATCACCCACTCCTGATCACCACCTTCTCACCAATTACATAGTTTTCTCACTTATACCATCATCCACCTTAAGCCTTTATTCCCTGTATATGCTCCAGAAATTATTTCTAAGCATATACAACTCACTCCATAAAGCCTTAAGAGTTAAGAGTTAAGACCACTATTAGTGGAAAGGGTGCTAACGGTTCTACTAAAGTAAGTTATGCAAATCTAGAAATAGGGTTGAGAGGCAGTTGTGTTAGACATATAGTTCAATTTGTTTTTTAACACAATCGAAAGAAAATTGCAGGAAAAAACAATCAGTAACCTTAGAGGCAAATAATTTCTCAGCAACTAGTGATGATAGAAAAATTAGAACAAGAAACTCAAATCCCAGAACTGAAGACAAAAACAAATTCCTGTCGCTCAATAATTTTTTTCGGAGAAATTTGAAATTTTATATTGTGCCTTAGCTGTGTACTTCAGTAAAACCAGAGCCCCGTTAAACTCGAGAATGTGAATGGTAAGAAGTGATAAGGCATGGGAATGAAAAGAACCAAGACTTAAATTATTTGTCCAAAAGACAAAATTCCATGGACCTAAATTCTAGCAGAAAGAAAATACAAACCCATTTGTAGTACATAACACACTGGACAATAGCACCCACAATTTAAAAAAAAGGAAGTTATTCCCAAGTACAAGTGAGTCATAGAAAAGGGCGAACCCTAAAAAGTAATTTCCAATTAGATGTTGCATAACTGAAATACTATCGATCATCTGTTCCTATTAGAGAAATAACAATAACATGTGCAAATCCTCTAAATGGAAAAATCTCCTACTTAATTCTTTCAAAGAGTAAAGTCACTCATTATTAGTTCTATAAGATTTTTGTAGTTACATTAGTTACTCAAAGTCAAAGACTAGATGTCACCACTCACTGTGTTCATCTGTTAAAGTTTTTATCACCATACTAGTCCTACAAAATACAGGAAAAATCCATACACAAGTAGAACAGGAGAGACAAAACTACCTCTTTCAGCACAAGTAGCAACCAGCATCCACCATCACTGAGATCTTTGACCAGAATGCAAGGAATGATGAATTAAATTTCTGCACCATTCAATTAGAAAAATATTATAGTGAATGATTAAACAAATTAATTCCAAAGATACAATCCAAATTTCAAGTAGGAAATCAACAAGCTTACTTCATAAGTATCTTGTTAATTGTTATGTACTAAATGATCGACTGACATTTGGATTTGGAATTCCATCTAACCCAATCCAAATGCAGAAGAGCTACTTGATAAAACCCTAAAACAATCAAATAGGGGAAGCAGAGTTTCGCTAAGGAAGCATAGTGTAATGTGATGCAAGAAATCTGGTAGAGAGAAACTCGACCAAGTAAAATCAAAGGCAGAAAATCAAAAGAAAACTAAGAAAAGAAGATAAAATAAAACTTTGTCAATTTTCTTGTTAATATTTCATAATGGAAACCATACAACTTATACTAACTATCCACTCTAAGGGATGAAAGGTGACCTTACATGTGACACCATCATAGAAAGTAAAATACTCTAGAACATGATCTAAATAACAAACTAGAAATAAACATAGAAATAATATTAACTAATTATATTTGGCCTAGTAACTTGAGGCCCATAAAGGATGTATTTATAGAAGCTCATTAAGCATGCAACCCTCTACCATTACCATCCCCTTGAAAACATCCTTGTCCTCAAGGATGAGAAATAGACTATCCAAGCAATAATAAGAATCCACTCAAGAAGTGTAGTGCTATGCCAAAGCCCATGAAAGGAGTACAAAGTCTGTGAAGTGAACTCTGGCATGGAACAAACTAAATATGTATTGTCTAATTCCATTTCAGAGAAACAAGTCCCAATGCCACGCCCTATTGCCAAAGGTGCTCTAATGAACTTGTCATCAACAATGCTATGCCATAAAAAGCTATTTCCAGTAGGATGACATTGCCCAAGAGAGACCATATATGTGTTGACCCAATGCCACGCTAGCAAGCTTTGTTGGAGAAAGAGCTGTAGTGAAGAAGGACCCAATCCATCAGAATAATAATCCATGATCCATAAATATAGGTGGCCTAGGCCAAATTGTTGAGATTCATATTGCTGTAAAACATGAGCAATAGTAGCATAAGACTTTGCTGCTGTATCTAGCTTTGAATTCTGACTTGTAAACGGACACATAACAGCCTCTTGTATCTTGTTGCAGTTTCCCATACTCACTGAGTCCTTGATGGTTTGTATTCTAGGAGAAGTACCATCTGAGGAGTGACAGAAGTAGGGCATGACCAAAAGAGCTCTTGCAGTCGTGACAAAGCAGGACCTTTGGTGCGATGCTTGAAGACTCAGGGCTGAACTAGATATAAAGTAGAGTGGTAATGATCTTCACAGGCCACTATAACATAACCTAGGAAACTCAAACATGAATCTCCTATACACTGCATAGAAAAGTTACCATATGATAGGTTAGATGTAGCAGCTAGAATACCAGGATCAAAAAGGGAAATTACTTTTCCATATAATTGAGACAGTTTAATTTCTGAAAATAAAATCACTGGTCTCATCATCTTCCATTCAAGTAAACTGAGGTTGAAGCACTTTTCTAACAGCATGTCAAAATGAGCAGCAACGCAGTTCTGTATATCCCTTGATTCAGATCCTACCACCATGGTAGTTTCACTGTGCAAACCAATTTCTGGTATAGCAATTTCTTGAGATCTGAATGGGGTTTCCACCACTGTTGAAGTTTCAAACTGTGCTCCAACAGAGTTTACAGATAAGATGTCAGTGCTCTTCACTTCAAGTGTGGCAGATCTAGATGCTACAAACTGCAATCTGAATTCCTCCTTAAATTTCTCCCGAGTATGAAACTGTTGGTGCATGCAATTGTACCATGATAGTGCAATTGTAGCATTGCATTTCAGCTCTTTATGTGTAGCATACTTAGCAACAGTTAGCAACAGAATAAGACCTAGGTAACTCAACCTTGAATCTCCATAAACACATTTAGAGAAGTCACCATAGGATAGAGAAAAAATAGCATTGCAAATACCAGGATCAAAGGAAGTAATAATGAAGCCAAGTAAAGCAGGTAGAGAAGTTCCAATTAAAGATGCAAGAACCAATGAATCAAGGTTAGGAGTCCTAGGCATGATGGAATGCATTAGAAATTGTTCAATGTTAACCTGCTGCTCTTTATAAATCCGCTCAGAGCTATTGTCAAACACATGGTGGCTTAATATGAAGTCTCCAGCAACACATTTAGTCAAGGCCCCATATGCTAGCTTAGGAGTGTGAGTACAAATTCCAGGATCAAAAGAGATTATGAATAAGCCAGTATTAGCCAAGAACTTAAATAACAGAGAGTCAAGAGCATAAGTAGAGCCAACTTGTTTCTCTTTATCTTCAGACTCATGCATGTTGTCAAAAAGTTTTCTCTCATGCATTTTATCAAACAGTTGGGGAGGGTGTGTAGAAACATAGTCTTTTTTTGAGAAAACTGCATCAGGGGTAAATGAATTGGGAATACAATCAGACCTGATCAGTGGAGGTGTGGAAAAAACCTGGGTACAGTGAGTAGAAATACCCAGAGGCCTCTTTGTTGGTGGTGTCTCAAAATAGATATAGGCTTTTGGATCCGTCTCAGATATAACCTGATGTGGAATCACCATAGTCTTGGATTGTGCAGAAGAAGATAATCCCAAGTGGTGGCTAGGCAACCCCTCCTAGTTATCCGCTACTAATGGAACCTCGGAGGTAGAATTGTGCCTTGAGTCATCCATTGGTAGAGTGGGAACCTCGACTGCAGTTTGATACGTACTGTAGCAAATTGTGTCAGCCACTGTTGCAGGCACTTCATCTTCATGTATGTCCTCAGGTGGGGAATTCTCAGGGTCAATCGAAACAGCCAAAGGTTTCTGAAAATGTAATTGGAAAGCAATTCTGAAATCTTCCCATTTTTTAAATTGGGATCTCTTTCCCATGAACCAGGGGAGTGCTTCCACACCCAAATGAAGGGTAGCAAGTGGCAATTGCAGATCTGGAGAAATGTTATTCAAAATGAAATAACATTCAGTGTTGAAAAGCCAATCAGTGGGGTTTTCTCCTTTGAACATGTAAAGCTTTAGAGGGTGGGAACCAGGAGGTGTGGCTGTGTAACATGGTTGGGTGGGGGGAAAATTTGTTTGGGGCTTATGGGAATAGTGGGCAGTTTGGGTTGAACGTTGTGAGGCTTGGTGAAAAGAAGTGGGTTCTGGAATGTGACGGGTGAAATTTTGGTGGTAAGGGTGAAAAGGTGGGGGCGTTGGTTCTGATATGGGTGGGAAAACTGAAGCTGTGGAAGAAACTCCATGTGGGTTGCTGTGTGGGTACGGTGAGGAAGGCTGTGTGTAGTTGGCAGCTTCATATGGGATAAAATATTGTGGTGGTGGGGGTTGTGGTGGGATTGAAGGTGGGTGGATGTACTGGTATGCTACTTGGTCCATGAACCAAGGATTTTCAGATACTGGCCCTGAAAATCCACCATTAATGGCGGGACAGGAAGGTGAAGAATGGGCGTAGAAGATGGATCGGGGATCACGTTGTGCGGAGAGGATGGATGATAATACATCATAGCTGAGCACCATGATGCAATGGAAGGAAGAGATCAGTGATGAAAGCACCAAATTGGTAGAGAGAAACTCTACCAAGTAAAATCAAAGGCAGAAAATCAAAAGAAAACTAAGAAAAGATAAAATAAAACTTTGTCAATTTTCTTGTTAATATTTCATAATGGAAACCATACAACTTATACTAACTATCCACTCTAAGGGATGAAAGGTGACCTTACATGTGGCACCATCATAGAAAGTAGAATACTCTAGAACATGATCTAAATAACAAACTAGAAATAAACATAGAAATAATATTAACTAATTATATTTGGCCTAGTAACTTGAGGCCCATAAAGGATGTATTTATAGAAGCTCATTAAGCATGCAACCCTCTACCAAAATCTTCTCTACGCAATGCTCACCTGAAAAAGGAACCCTTGCCTATGCTGCCAAGTTCCGATCGATTACCTTGCTTGCACACTCTCCAAATCGGAGAAGAATCTGGTTCTAAACCGTAATCGGTCAGCTAGGGCTTTGAAACGCCGTGAAAATTCCACCATCGCTCTAATTAAGGCTACCACGGAGATCGCCAACGCCGCCGCCACATTTCGTCGGCATCGAGAATTCCATGGTGAAGGTGCTGCAGAGAATCGCACAGAAGTGTTGTATGAGAGAAACATTGTAAGGATATAAAATTGCTAGGTTATGGTCTTATGGAAGAGAACGAAGGGGGCAGAGATTCAAATACACAAAACGGAATTAATTATTCGATCCCGCCAAATTCACTTTCTCCTCTCTTTTAGGAAATATAATATCTATCTTTCATCAAATTTTCATGGAGATAAAGTATCACAATTGTTGAGTGTGATAGATTGCTTTGGGGAAGTTGTGGACATTAAGGGTAAGAGACTCAGAGCTATAGAATGAATGAGTCGTGGTAGCTTTGGCGCGGGTTTTCCTTTAGGTTCAAACAACAATTTTGAATTCAACATTTTGCCTAAGCACCGCAGCAGCTCCAATTTGATTATGCTTCCTCAACCATAGAAAGGGCTTTGCCAGATGAGGGTTGAGTTCATGTAAAAAAATGAAATTGGAAACTTATCGGAAAGATCCATCTCAATTCTCACAATATAAAAACTTCTTTCATTTACTTTTTAATTTTTAAATAAGTACATACATTTAACAGTATATATTAAATGTCTCTTAACTGGTATCCTTAGGAAACAAGTACTTGATAAGATTAATACAGTGGAAGCAAAGCAGCATGTTATTATTGTTACAAAGAAGAGGAAGAAAAAAATGGCTTATAGATAGAATTCATTTCATTCCTCCTATCCTATGCATGAAAAGTAGCAACATCTGTTTCTTCCAATTCTATACCCTGCTCAGCAAGCCTCTTCTCCTTGTAAACATACCACTTAGCACAACCCAAATAAATCACCACATTTATAGCACTCAGAATAGCCAAGAGCCAATAAAAGTCATGGAGCCTCCCTCTATTAAGATTATCTGCAATCCAGGGTTGACTCGGGCCTGTCAACTTGTTTACTATAGTCACCAACAATGAGCTAAAGAAAAAGCCCAATGACAATGTGCTTAAGAAAAGCCCAGTGCTCATGGTTTTCATCCCTTTAGGGCACTCTCTAAGGAAAAAATCCAACTGGCCCATGTACATAAATGCCTCCCCTGACCCAACAAAGAAGAACTGTGGGACCAACCAAAACACGCTCAGTGACATCTTCGCCTTTGGAGTATCGATAAAACCATGTGATTCAGCGAATCTCAACCGTTTTAGTTCAACGACCGCTGCCGCCACCATTGATATGACGGAGAGGACTAAACCGACACCTACGCGCTGCAAAGGGGTGAATCCTTGTGGGTTTTTGAGTACTTTTTTGGCCACCGGAGCAATGAAGCGGTCATAGAAGGGGACAGTTAAGAGGATGGTTCCGATTAAGAAGACAGTCATTGATGCGGCGGGGATTTCGAATGATCCGATGTGGCAGTTCATGGTGGTAGCTTGGGAGACTGAGAATGTGGTCATTTGAGCGTGGATCGACCAGAACATGATGGTGGTGGCCCAAATTGGGAGCATTCTGACGATCTGTTTTACTTCTTCTACGTCTGTTAAAGTAGTGAGATACCATTTCTTCTTTTTTGTGATTCCACCTGCATTTTCTGTGTCCTTGATTGCTGCTCTGTCCAAGAATCTGCTTGTGAATATTAGTAAATTAGTTAGTTTAATAATTAAAAATATTGAGAATTCTATTTTTTATATATTTTTTTAATAAAGAAGATATCAATGGAATTAGACTAAAATGAAAAACCATATAGGAAGTTATAAACTACTCCAATACTCCAAGTAGCTTTAAAAATAAGGTATGAGACAATAAAATAAGCTCAGTAGCCAAACATATCTATTTTGATGAAAAGTTAAATAAATTATAGCTTAATTCATGACATGTTATGGCTTGATTGGCTTCAGATTCCCCTATGAATTATGAGTTGTAACCGTAACCGTAAGACATGCTAGCTATAATATTTAGGGCCCCTAAATGATCAATACAAAAGTTTAAGCAAACATTATTTCCAGCACACGGAATATGACAATTGAATGAAAATTTTAAATTCTCAACAATGATCGGGTAAGAGTTGAGAGATATATGGATTGAGAAAGTCTAGGATGAATTCTTATGATATAATTTATTTTTAGAAAACTGAGTGGTGGAAAGAAAGTTAGAGCCATAAATCCATAATTAGAGTGAGAATTGTTACCTGAACTGCTCACTATGCGGCAACCTCTGCTTCTTGGTCTTTCCTGATTCATCTAACATGCCATCATCGTCATCAAACAGCAATGAAGAATCAGAGGGCACTTGCAAGTGCCTCTTCCTCCAAGCCGCCACAACCACCTCTGCAATCTGAGTCAGTGGACTCCCCACCGGTTTCTTAAACCTGTACTTCTTGGTCCCCAACAAGAACACAACTAGCGCGAACACAATGGCACAGGCACATATTCCATAACCCCATATCCTCCCCACGTTGTCTTGAATGTAAACAAGAGCTGTCACTGCAGCCAGAGACCCAATGCTCACGAAGAAGTAGAACCAGTCGAAGAATTTGATCATTCCCTTCTTCTCTTCATCGTCTGAATCATCAAACTGGTCTGACCCGAATCCTGACACGCTGGATTTCAACCCGCCGGTGCCGAGCGCCGTCACGTAAAGCGCTAAATACAGCACCGTCAGCTGATTGCTGTCTGCTTGCACGCATGGCGCAGTGTGATCTTCACTGCACTTTGGAGGATGTAAGCTCGGAATTATAGTTGATATCGTCAAGATAGTAACACCCTGTATTGGATAAAATCATGGAATTAACTTAATTACTCTTTTGGCAAAAAAATGATTGAAACAATAATAAATTAAGATTGTGGTCCTCGATCTTACAGTTGCTTGAACAGCTGCAAAGACAGCGATATTGAGGTATCTGTCAAAGAAGGAATTGAAAAATTTAGTAAACAATGAGGTAAACAAGTCAAGTAATGACTGAAAGAACACATAAACAAGAGTAATGTTACTCACACACCTCTAAAGAGAGGTGTGTGAGGTGGAATGATGAGAGAGATAGAAAGAAAAGAAAAAGTAAGGGAGAGAAAGTATGAGATGTGATAGATGGTAAGAGGAGAGAGATAGAAACAAAAAGAGGTGAAAATGAAGTGTTTTAAAAATGAGATGTGTGTATATATCATTACTCCATACACAAACTAATAAATGTGATTTGAATAAAATAAAATAAAATGACGAAATCTTATCTTTCTTGTCCACTAAAATGATTGCACTGCCACTCATTTCTCATTATACAAATTTTATATTTCTCGTAAATGTATGTACCATGATAAAAAAAAAGGGTGATCTGATGAGTCATGTAATAAAGAATGATGTAGTAAAATCAGAGAAAGGTATGGTTCGGACCTTCCGAGAAAGGTATCTGCTAAAAATCCACCCAATAAACAGAGCATGAAGGAGGTTCCCAAGAAGTTGGTGACAACATTGGCGGAGACAGCATTGCCCAAATGCATTGTACCCGTCAAATATGTCACTAAATTGACAGCAATACCTAGTGTTGTTAACCTCTCCATCACTTCTCCTCCTGATCATAACAAAAACAAATTAACCATGCTAATTAATCTGATCAATAAGACTGTTTATGCACGTTAATTCACCAAATTGTGTGATTGAGTACCTAAAATCATGGCGGCTGCAATCCAACCACCGGTTTTGGACCTCTCTGCAGGGCGGCCCTTGTAATCCCACGCATCTGGGATGGTTTTTCCTTGTGTTGTAGGGAGTGTCCCCATTGCAGAGAAAGACATATGAAACTCTGTTAAGATGGTTGGTTACTGCAGAGAAAAGGAAGTTGGATGAGTATGGAAGAGGGGATTCAGGTTTTGGCCTTTATATACCCCCAGGCCCAAGGTTTTGGCCTTAGATGACTAGGATTTGTTTATGTCTTCCTTATCAATTATAGTCACCACAACCAACTCTTGGTTAGAATCTATATATATTAGTAAAGCTCACTTGAGTTAAGTATTAAGTACAAATACACATGAGAACCTACATACATTAGTAAAAAAACTGGTGTTTTAATGAGATAGCTTAGTGAGTCAATGAACGGGTAGTGGAAACTTGTGCACTAATGATTTCAGTTTTAAACTTACTAAATATCAAATGTATAAGCAAAAGAGTAACGTCCATACCAAAAGTGTAACAGCCACAAAATTATATCTGCAAATGGTTTTAGCAAAGTACCTTAAATTAAAATTAAAATTAATGTTAATTTTAAACTAATATCAATTTAGTCCAAGAAAAAAAAAACTATTAACAATAAAGCATACTTCCGCTAAAATTAATCTTGATATGCAATGGTCTTAGTTTGTTATCCAATTTTCTGCAGGAATATATGTCTATTTTTCTTAAACTCACAAACTCTTAAAATTCCTGAACATTGTAACTCCGAAGAAAAACTAACATTAAATTAAAAATAGTGGCATGATGGCAATACCAGTGTCAAAAACTTAATAAAAAGCACACTTGTGTTTTGCATGCACTTAATGTATTAAACCATAAAAGCTCACATACCTTTATATTAAATACATTAAAAAATAAAAAATTTAATAAACTAAAAACTGAAAAAAATTGTATTATAAAAACCTATTCAACTACTTATATAAAATAACAACATTCATAGACTTAAAATTGACTTGAGCTTTGCATTTGACAAATTTAAAAAATCAAAATAAAAAACAAAATAATATTTATTAATAAATAATTTAGATAAAATACTTTTAAAATAAAAAAAATTTCTATCAATATATATCTATCTATAGAGTACTTGGGGCTCTTATTTCCCAAAGTAATTATATATATATATATATATATATATATATATTTGGTTTTTCCAAAAAAAAAATATCTATCTATCTATATATATTAGTAAAGCTCACTTGTGCTAAGTATTAAGTACAAATACACATGAGAACCTACATACATTAGTAAAAAAGCCGGTGTTTTAATGAGATAGCTTATATATTAGTAAAGCTCACTTGAGCTAAGTATTAAGTACAAATACACATGAGAACCTACATACATTAGTAAAAAAACTGGTGTTTTAATGAGATAGCTTAGTGAGTCAATGAACGGGTAGTAGAAACTTGTGCACTAATGATTTCAGTTTTAAACTTACTAAATATCAAATGTATAAGCAAAAGAGTAACATCCATACCAAAAGTGTAACAGGCCACAAAGTTATATCTACAAATGGTTTTAGCACAGTACCTTAAATTAAAATCAAATTTAATGTTAATTTTAAACTAATATCAATTTAGTCCAAGAAAAAAAAACTATTAACAATAAAGCATACTTCCGCCTAAATTAATCTTGATATGCAATGGTCTTAGTTTGCTGTCCAATTTTCTGCAGGAATATATGCCTATTTTTCTTAAACTCACAAACTCTTAGAATTCCTGAACATTGTAACTCCGAAGAAAAACTAACATTAAATTAAAAATAGTAGCATGATGGCAATACCAGTGTCAAAAACTTAATAAAATTGTTAATGTCAAGAGGCCATTCAACTATCTACATTCAATAAATAAAAAATGAAATGTATTATATTGAACCATGCATATATTATATCTCTATATAAACAAACCAGTGAAATCACTCACAAACTCAAATTATTCATATTTCTTAGACTTCAGCTGTTGGTGAGAAAAAAATGACAATTGTCTCTAACTACTTCAACAAGTATGTCATTTTTAATTATTTTATTTAATTTCAAAATTGTTTTTTTTTTAATTACTCATTCTTATTTCTTTATTGCAGGAGAAAGATCATCAACAACAACAAGAAACACACATTACTTAGTGATATATATCCCCGTTGCAGATGATTGGAAAATAAAACTGAGAGTTTCACATATATGGTAATTTACTAAACAATTCTTCTCATTCAATTGAAATCATACAAATACATCATCATTTATATATTTAAATGACACAAATCAGTAACAAAGTGTGAGTCACATAAATTTATATACTGCACTAGAAAGATAAGTGTAAAATGTAGTACTCACTATATTCTTGATAAGAAATAGAAATCTTTCACTCCTCAATATTATCATATTATGGAAAAAAAATAGCAACTTAATCATTCAAAGGGAACAAATGACGTCCATCCTGCAGTTAGATAGAATCTATTTTTATGTTCGTGAAAGTGATTTTAAAAGAACTCCTATGCCACCAGCAATTGTAAACAACACATTAATCTTGATAAAAAAAAAATTAGCACAACTGATAACATCACTGGAATGACTAAATCAATATTAGAAAAAAAAATAGTAGATTACCACGTTCATTTCAATACTAATCTAATTAAGTAATTAAATTTATTTTATATAAAAAAAACTACTCTCATTTCAATCTCAATAGAAATCTACCTATTTTTTCTTCCGATGAAGCAAAAAAAAAATCTACCTGTTTGATCCTTTTTTCCCTTATTAGAGAAAGAAAGTGTGAGAATATCATAACTCAATTATATTTAATTATACATATATTCTAAATCTTCTTCTAAATAATAGCTTTCTTACCTTTCTGCAAATTTAAATATTACAATTAAAAAGTACAAATTAAAAACGAACCCGTGCAACGCACGGGTTTAATTTCTAGTTAATTGTATAAGAAAACAATATAATACATCAATAATGAGATGCGACAAATCATTTACTAAAATAATATATCAATGACCCAATTTCACCCAACTTCTAAAGATGTAGGAATATAACTGAGAGAAGAGATAAAATGAACAATGGTGGAATATGAATAGAGAAGAGATATATAATGAAAAATGGTGGAATATGATAGGCCAATTAAATTTTCATAAATAGATCTAACATGCCTTAAAATCTGCTTTAAAATATGTAGCACTTAAATATTACAGTAACTATTATAAAAAAAAAAAGGCTTAATTCTGTATTTGGTCCCTCATCTAACACGATTGTGCAAAACTCATCCCCTATGTTTAAAAAGAGTGATTTTGGCCCCTTTTATTTTTGACTTGAGCGATTATGGTCCTTCCGTCAATCTTCCGTCCAAAAGTTAACGGAGGATGCTGACGTGGTGTCATTAATTGACGTGGAAGTCCATCTCACCACGCCACATAGATATTTTTTTTTTGACATAGCCACATAGATAATTTATTAATAAAACATTAATTTTATCACATAATCAGGTCATGTGAGTGGCACATGATCATCAAATAAGAAACCTAAAAATACATCCCTCTTTAAAATCTTCATCTTCAACCTCATCTTCTTCATCATCATCAAACAAAAACCCAGAAAATAAAAATTTCAAACCAAAGAATTTCCATAACAAAACCAGATTTTCAGAACAATCCCCCAATTCTCTCATTTTCTTCTTTGCTGGGTCAACATTCGAGGGAGTAAATTCTCTCAAAAACACACTCAACATCCTCTTCACCAAGAAAATGAAATGCAACCATCATCTCCATTATTTCTATAACTCTTCTTTCCCTCGTACCACCACTCAGTGATAGGGACTAAGTGGCAATATACCCTTTGAATTTCTAGCAAACCAGCAAAAAGACCCAGACTTGACTTATGACAGTAATCTGCGAGCCCCCCATAACATGGTTTATCATTCCATAAGTCACAAACTTCAAGTGAAAGACCCCTGTATCAATTTGAGTACCAACATGGATCCTTCCCAAGGTGTGAGAGAAACCCAGATTGAGAGGGAGAGAAGCAGATGTGAGAGAAGCAGATGTGAGAGATTCCTCAATGGCCATCAGATCGAGAAGTAGATCGCGAGCCCTTCTTCCTTGCCCCTCTCTTCAACCCAAATTGCGAACCCTTCTTCGCCTCTGAAGCAACCACCACCAGTCATCTTCAACCCAGATCAAGATCCCGGACGAATAGATCGAGATGGAGAGAGCGAGAACAAAGGTTCTGGGTCCAACGATGACGATGAACCAAGATCCCTCCTTCCACGGCGGCGACAACTATTCACTTTCAGCGACAGCGGCGCTGTCCTTGATCTCGATGGTGGCTTGGGTTGGATTTTTAACCCAGATAATGTTGGATGAAGGAGAGCGGTGGTGGTCCGACGTGTGGTGGTAAAGGAGAAAAAGGTGAAGAAGTGGTGGGGTGGCGGTGGGTGGGTGAAGTAGAGAAAGCTGAAGAAGTGGTGGGGTGGCGTGTTGGGATGAAGGAGAAGATTGAATTTTTTTTACTTATTTTAGATTTTGTTTAGGGTTATTTTGTTTGTTTAACCTTAATTATTAATGAAATTTCTGATTATGTGATAAAATTAATGTTTTATTAATAAATTATCCATGTGGCAAGGTGAGATGGACTTCCACGTCAATTAATGACACTACGTCAGCATTCTCCGTTAACTTTTGGACGGAAGATTGACGGAAGGACCATAATCGCTCACGTCAAAAATAAACGGGACCAAAATTGCTCGTTTTAAACATAGGGGACGAGTTTTGCACAATCGTGTTAGATCAGGGACCAAATACGGAATTAAGCCTAAAAAAAATAATCAAGTGTGACATGATTATCTTGAAAGCCTGATCAAACTTGATGTTTTGGTCGAACCAAATAACCATAAGGTTTAGTATCGTCTCGAGCAGACCTGAGGTTTTAAAATTAAGTGAATACCTCGTTAGCCGCCCAGAATGATCAAAGCGAGATTTATCTCGTTTCATATTAGTCGAGCAAAACAAAATTGACTCATTTACTATGCAAGACTTTTCGAGTGTAGTCATATCTCTAAAGTTTTTCACAAATGCTTCATTAAAGCCCGTGCCTTCATTGCAAAATTTACTATGCCTATAAATACATGTTTGATCGTTCATTTACATAGTAAGATACCTCATTTTGTTATCTAAATATTATTCTAAGACTTTAAGATTCTCTCTTTAACATAGAAGCTGACTTGAGGGTTGAAACTCCTTTTGTAGGTACACACCAGTCGTCATCTCCCAAACTCTGTCTTGGACATTGCTATCACACCAGAACATTCAGCCTACATCCATCATAAAAAAAATCAGTGGTGTTTGAAGTTCTGCTTTAAAAAAAACATTTCAATGTTGTGTGCCAAAACTCAAAAAAGAAATTAATTCCCATCAAAATGGAAAATTTACACCATCAGCGATTTGAATTTAGAAATTCTATAGCAAGAATTCATTCTTTGCGCCTTTTCTGAAGAGATTTGTGATCTGGGTCTCCACCAAGCTTGCTGGAGCAGATAAATGTTTTCAAATCGTTTTCTACTAGAGAATCATAAGAAAATAGAAAGTAGAATTTTGCTATTAGAGATGTAAATGTGCATTTTGTGACGATATATTTTTCATTTTTTCTTCTTAGCTAAGAATGTAAAATTGGGTCGGCCCAGCTATTTCAGACTAGCACATTTTCAAGTTGATTTACGTGAAAATTAAATATGAGCTAATAATTTACATGCCCAACCATCTACTGGCTTTAGGTTAAACCAGTTGGCCCATAGGACACGTACATTTTAAAAAAATCACTTATTTAAATTTATTTCACATGTTTGGATATTTAATAAAAAATAACATAAATAAAAAAGTTGAAAATTATAAGTTAATTACCGGGGTTATTGATTTTTGAGGGTTTAGAACTTGAGTCCATTATAAGATTTAAAGGACTAGATTGCAAATATAAAAACTTATTATGAAAAAAAAACATCACAAATTAAGGTAAAATGTATGTATCTGAGAAATTATCTTATATTTTTACTAAATGAAATATGCCTTTTTCATTAAATTTAAATAAAGTTACCTATAATGTGCCTTCCCTGTAAAAAAAAATCTATAATGTGATTGGATTGTCATATTCCATTTTTCTTTTGTCAAAAGTCACGATAATGTGATGACTGTGGGTGAATACTGAATATCCAAACTAACATGCAAACGCTCTCATATGCTAAACGTCAATATAAGAGGGAGAGCTTACAAAAGTGATTCTTATACGCTGATAATATATATATGCGAATGCGAGTGAGCGTACAAAAAAAGTGATAAGGGAATCACTTTTAATTAATCTTCACATTTTGAAGGCTACTGCATCTTTAATCCATCCAGATTCCATGCACACCAAACACCACCCGTCCACCCCTTTCCGCATCCCAACTCCACGTGACCCTGAATCATACCCTGATTAACATTTTTTAATTATATCAAGTTTAAACATTAGAGTTTGGAAAATTAATTTTTACTGCAAATGGTGGTTAACCGTACAAATATTTACACGTGGATTTATTTTGCACCACAACATTTTTTTCTTCTCAAACACCAATCACTGTCGATGTATAATTTTTATCAAAAATTGAAATTAAAAACCTTAATTGAAGTCGAATATTGACGGATAAGAAGAATGATAAGACAAGCGTTCATTGGACGGCCAGTGACCCCATCAATTTTGAGTTTAATTTCATTTTTCTAAAATCGTTATTTTTAACGTATAATAACTGATGTCAAAGTCTAAATTGATAAAATATTCTACTCTGAATAAGTTAATAACATTATTGCATATGTGGGGAAAAGACAAAAGTAACATTAATACGTCAGTCAGGTTTGTTCCCGTCAACAATAACCTCTTCTCTCTCAAAAAAATAATCTGTCGGTGCAAGTCACATTTCATTGAAAAATTAAGTCTATTCTAATGGATAATCAAAATATTTTCAGTGAAGAACATGGCCAATTAAGGAAGGTCATAAATCGGCTTTTCGTGTTGTTCAAAGAGCCAATCCATGGATGATGTAACACGTGAATCAATAATTGCACTTTTAAAACATCCATAACATTGTGTAAACAACAATATTTTTCTAATTAAAATTTTAAGCATAAGCGGAAAGTCAATTTATGAAATTAAAAGACATGTATGAAAGAGATGAGGGTTCATCTTCGAGTGGGTGTCGCTCCTTATACGCTATGAACAACGTATCATACACCCTTCGGTCACTATTATAAGCAAAAGTTAGTATTTTAGATTCATTTAATAAATGATGTATGTGGTCATTAAAACGATCACATACATCATTTATTGAATACAAAACTAACTTTTACTTATAATAGTGACCGGAGGATGTACACTTCATATTTACAATAATTTTCCTAATATTAATAAATTTATCATGCATAGCATGCACAATATGTGGTTATTTAGAGAATGCTCACAATTTTTATTGAACTACATATCAAACTTTGTTAAAATGTAAATATGAAGCCCTTCATATCTTCATGAAAAGAAAAATAAGGAGCCTATTTTTTTAAGAGGAAAAGGAAGATTATCTATGAGCAATTAAAAGCAATTTGGATGAGCTTGAAAAATATGCCATTTTCGTTCCACTTTCATCTTAAAACACAACTTTTGAAATAATTTAAATTCTTATAAAAAAAATTATATCTTTTTTTATTAGCAAACAAAATTCTAAAAAAATAATTATTAGACTTTATCTGTAATGAACCAATAAAAATCAAGTTCACAACTTAAAAATCTTTCTATAAATTAATTTTAGCATATATAACATATACAAAATATTAACCGTAAAAACATATTCATGGGTTAACCAATCGAGTCATTGGTATTTAACATATAGATACTTCAAAAAATTTCACATGCAAAGTGGTGATGAAGGGTATAACTTGAACAAATCTTATCATTATCCAATTCGATCCGATCCATTTATTCATAGAGTTCTTTACGCATTACATAAATACATTTATGTAGTAACACCTCTAACAGAGGGGAAAATGACAATTTTGAAAGAACTTATTGTGGGGGCATATCCCCTCCATTTAGCCAACAAAAAAAACCTATTGTCAACCTCTTTCATATATGAACCCCACCCTAATTATAATTACGATTTAATTTGTATGCACGGAAGAGTTTTAGACATGCATCTAATCACATTTTTCAAATTTTTTTTGGTTACATCGAAAAGATTTTTTTCAATTTTAAATATTTTTAATTTAAATTTAATTATGATATAACAGATTGATTGATTTATTTAATTGTTGTGTAAAACTCTTTTACATTATCAATATATAGTAATTAAAATTTTGTAAATATTAATAAAAGATCATTATAAATGTTGTAATAATCTTATATATGTCGAAAATCGACACATTGTTAAAATCTGCTTACCAGAAATATATATTGTTTTTTAAGTAAAAAAATTATTGTTAAAATCTATTATTTAATATAATATAAGTGATTGTAATTTTGATATATAATTTCATATAAAGATATTATGTCTTATTAATTTATCTTTTTACCGGCAAAGGAATTATCAATAGAAATAAATAAGTTTCTAAATATTTTTAAAAAATTTTAGAAAAAAAAATTGTTTGTTTTTTTTTTATAAAATACTGCTTCCCATCGATCTCTCTGTGAGTTTTAATTTATAGCAAAGTAAATATTGAGAACAATTTAAAATAATTTTTATGTTTAATACTTAAATTTATTTGATCAAATATGAAATAATTAATCAAATTACTTTTGGAAAAACTACTAAAGTTTTAACTTAAAAGTGACTTTATCACTAAAAAATAAAATACCTCAAACAAATTCTATTTCTCTAAAATTAAAAGCTCTTATTTAGAACTTTAACTTAAAAATATCTTATGACTGCAAAATATAGTGTCAAACATTATCTCAAAATATAACATTTGAGAGTTCATATATTTTGTTTTATCAAATAATTATACACCATGTTTATAAAATAATAAGTACTTAGGATAAGGAGAAGAAATATGAGCATTTGAATCACCTGATGACGATCATTCATCACTGACAAAAGACCAGTACTGAGTATCTGAATCACCTCATTGATTCAAAAACGTTGACTTTCAATAAATATATGATTCCATATTAATTTAAAAGTAATAATTGGCATTAATTTGTGTGTATATCAGTAGCCGGGGTTGACACTGTGATGTTATTTTGTGAAGCGCGTTTTGGCTTACACGGTCACCATGGATGAGCAGGGTGCTAGCACTGCAATGGGTGCAGGGTCTTCAAGGGGTTCAGGTGGTGTATCATGAAGCTCCTAACATATAATGTGCGGGGTCTTGGCAGCATGGCCAAGAGACGTGTGATCAGAGAGCTGGTGACAAAGGAACAGGTTGAGTTAGTTTGCATTCAGGAAACGAAGCTGGAAGTCATGGATAGAGGGTTATGTGCGCAAATTTGGGGGGACTCAGATTTCAGTTGGCTTGCACAGCTAGCGGTGAACCGAGCAGGTGGCCTGTTATGTATCTGGAAGCACGATCTCTTCAAGGTATCTGCTAGTTTTTCTGTTAATGGTTTTCTGGGTTTGGTTGGTGCGTGGGGTAGTGATGATGTTAACTGTGTGATAGTTAATGTGTATTCATCCTGTAATTTGGAAGAGAAGAGGATTATGTGGGCAAGTTTGTTACAATGGAGAGGATTGAATCAATCTCTAGTTTGGTGCCTAGCTGGAGATTTTAACGCTGTTCGAGGCTTGGAAGAGAGGAGGGGAATCTCAACAGGTTCACAACATCACATGAGAGAAATTTCAGAGTTTAACAATTTCGTTACAGAGATGTCTTTGGTTGATATTCCATTGGCTGGGCGCAAATTCACGTGGTTAAGGCCCAATGGTCAGGCGCAAAGCAGAATTGATCGCTTCTTAGTCTCCCATGAATGGCTTCAGGTTTGGCCGAATTGTTCCCAGCTAGTCCTCAATCGGGACATTTCAGATCATTGTCCGCTGCTCTTGAGGTGCTTGGTGCAAGATTGGGGTCCAAAGCCTTTTAATGTGTTGAATTGTTGGT
Source organism: Lotus japonicus (assembly GCF_012489685.1). NCBI lineage: Eukaryota > Viridiplantae > Streptophyta > Magnoliopsida > Fabales > Fabaceae > Lotus > Lotus japonicus. The sequence goes on along the minus strand of NC_080042.1, from coordinate 92,259,279 downwards.
TTCAAGACCACCGCTTTCCGGCGTTTGTGAAACAGTCTTGGGAGGGAATCCATATTGATGGTTGGGGTGCTTTTGTGCTTAAACAAAAGCTAAAAGCTCTCAAATCAAATCTGAAGACGTGGAACCATGAGGTGTTTGGTGACCTGCGTAAACGGAGGAATGACGCGGTGCAGCGGATTAATGATTTAGATAAAAAAAAGGAAGAAGGGGGACTCTCAGTAGGTGAGATTGAGGAGCGGAAACAGCTCCTGCACGAGTTCTGGTCAGTTCTGAAGCTCCATGAATCACTTCTTTGTCAAAAAGCTCGTTCAAGATGGTTAAAGGAAGGGGATCAGAACTCCAAATTTTTTCACTCCATGATCAATTGGAGGCGGCGCTCTAATTCAGTGGTTGGCCTCATGGTTGATGGTGTGTGGGAGGAAACTCCGCTTAAGGTGAAGGAGGAGGTGACTGATTTTTTTAAAAAGAAATTTGCAGCAGATACCGGGGTTTGTTTAAGGCTGGATGGAGTCACTTTTAAATCAGCAACACCTGTAGACAATGTTTTTCTAACTAACCGGTTTGATGCCGTGGAGATCAAGGAAGCTGTGTGGGAATGCGGAGGAGACAAGAGCCCAGGTCCGGATGGATTCAATTTTAGATTTATACAGCGCTTTTGGAAGCTTTTAGAACCAGATTTCAAGCGAATGGTGGATGAATTTTGGCAGCGCGGGGTGTGGCCGAAGGGTAGCAACGCATCCTTTATTGCTTTAATCCCGAAGGTGGATGCTCCACAGAATCTGAATGACTTCCGCCCCATTTCTCTAATTGGCTGTATGTACAAGGTGATCTCAAAGCTACTTGCTATCAGGTTGAAGAAGGTTCTAGGTAAGCTAATTAGTGAGCAGCAGTTCGCTTTTTTAGGAGGTCGACAGATGCTGGACAGCGTTGTGGTGGTTAATGAGGCAATCAAGGCAGCGAAAAGAGCTAAGAAGCCGACCATTTGCTTCAAAGTTGATTACGAGAAGGCGTATGACTCCGTCAGATGGGATTTTCTGTTATATATGATGGGTCGCATGAATTTTCTGCAGGAAGTGGATTAATTGGATCAAAAGTTGTCTATGTTCAGCTACTGTATCTGTTTTGGTGAACGGAAGCCCAGGAGAGGAATTTAATATGGAGAAAGGGCTGCGTCAAGGGGATCCGTTAGCTCCTTTTCTTTTCCTGATTGTAGCTGAAGGGCTTAACAGATTATTTTTCCAAGCAGTCAGTAATGGGAGCTATGCAGGTTTTAAGTTTGGAAAGTCTAATGCGTTGGAAGTTTCAATGCTGCAGTTTGCTGACGACACTGTGTTCTTGGGTGAAGCATCCATGAGGAATATTGCTACAGTAAAATGTGTGCTGAGGTGCTTCGAATTGGCATCAGGCCTGAAAGTAAATTTCCACAAAAGCAGATTAGCAGGGATAGCTGTAGATGGAAATAATTTAGCCCGGTTTGCTGCAGTGCTAAACTGTAAACTGATGACAATTCCTTTTGTTTACTTGGGTATCCCAGTTGGGGGGAAAACAAGAGGAGCACAGCTGTGGGAACCAGTAATTGCTAAAGTCAGGAAAAAGTTGTCTAAATGGAAGCAAAGAACAGTGTCTTTTGGGGGAAGGATTTGCCTGATTCAGAGTGTGTTATCTGCCTTACCTCTGTTTTTCCTTTCGTTTTTCAAACTGCCGATAGGGGTTGGCAAAAACTGTGTGCGTCTAATGCGCAATTTCTTATGGGGAGGCTCTGAGAATGAAAATAAAATTGCTTGGGTGAAATGGGCGGACGTATGTAAGCCCAAAGAGCTTGGGGGTTTAGGGATCAAGGATCTTTTTGCATTTAACAAAGCCTTGCTTGGGAAATGGAGATGGCGGTATTTGACAGAACCTGATAGCCTTTGGAGGAGGGTAATTGAGGCACAATCTGATCACTATTCATGTGCTTCATCTTGGTGGAATGACATTATGTCCTTATGTCCGGAAGATGTTGATGGTTGGTTCTCTGCGGGTCTGAAAAAGCAGGTTGGGGAAGGGGATCAGACAAAGTTCTGGTCTGAGGATTGGCTTGGCTCAGGTATATTATCAGCAAGGTTTCGTCGACTGTATATTTTGTCAAAAAATAAATACAGCAGCATAAAGGAGCTTGGGTTTTGGGAGAGTGGTGTTTGGAAGTGGAGGTTTGAGTGGCGTCGATGCTTGAGAGGACGAGAATTATCTTGGTTGCAGGATCTGGAGGTAGCCATAAATTGCGGGAGGGTGATAGAAGGGAGGGGTGACAAGTGGGTGTGGGAGCCGGGAGATGGTGGGACTTATTCTGTTAACACAGCTTACACTTTTTTGCAGGTACATCTTTGGCCGGATCTGGCGTGTGACTTTACAACACTCTGGTCAGCTCCTACTCCTTCTAACGTGAGGGCCTTCGTGTGGCGGTTGGTGCTGGACCGGATTCAAACACGGGACAATCTAAGACGACGGCGGGTGCTCTTCAATCCGGAGGATCTGAGTTGTCCATTCTGTAATACGGTGGAGGAATGTAGCGCTCATTTATTCTTCACTTGCACCTTCTCCACGGGCGTATGGCAATCACTACATCACTGGTTGGGGATCTCTGTGGCCTTACCGGCTTCATCTGTGGCCAATTTTGCACAGTTCTCAAATATAGCAAGGAATAAAAATCAGCGTCTCGGGGAATTAGCTATCTGGATGGCTACTGTTTGGTCGCTTTGGCTTCAGCGGAATTCTATTATTTTCAGGAACAGTGAATTGGATCATAGCTATCTCCTTGATCTGATCCAATCTCGTTCTTGGCACTGGCTTAAAGCGAAGTTTTGCAACTTTACATACTCTCTTTTTGAGTGGAAATCTTGTCCTTTGGAGTGCATTTTTTCTCTGTAGGTTCGCTTCCATTTCAACTCCATTCCAACGTGATGATACTGCAAGGGGTTCTTATTGCTGGTGTGGTACATATCTGCTAGTTGATTGGAAGGAAAGGTTTAGGATTTTTGCTGCTATATTGGCCTACTGTGCATATGAGGAGCTATGGCATGTGGATTATTGTCGAGTTTGCTGGCCATTATTGGTATTGTTTTGGTACTGTGTGGGTCTAATGGCTTTAGTAGCATTTACCAGGGAGGGATATAGCTTTGTTTAGTTTGTTGGGGGGTCTTGCTGGTTTCAAATTTTACCAGTTTGTCTCTTAACCTTTCTCTTCTTTTCTCTTCTTGTATCTTTTTGTGTTCGGGTTTAGCACCCCTTGTGCTAGTTCAATACAATTCTTTGGCTTACCTAAAAAAAAAAAAAAAAAAAAAAAAAACCATGGATGACACTCACTTGTAACGTGCGGCTCGAAAACGTGGTTATCCTGGTTACCTGGTTTCAGCGTTGAAATAAAACGAATTACTTTCTGACCAATTTTTTTTTTCTGAACGACTTTCTGACCAAATAGGGAAATGGATAAAACATAGGTGGCATTTGCATTCCATATATGGAGAAAAACATAAAAAAAGAAAAACATAATGTGGTCTGTGCTTATCGTCAACGATTCCTGATTGTATAAAGTATAAACTAATAAAAATAAATAATATTTATTATCCCCTTTACTCAACAATTTCAATTTTAAAATAATTTATTTGCAACAATGATGAAGCTTGTTATGGGAGAACCCACCTACATTTATGTGGCAAAAAATGAAATGCTAATAATAAAACAAATAAACTGATAAAGGTGTCTGGCAGAAGGGGAAATGGAGAATGTTGTATATAGCTAGAATAAATATAGTGAGATACTGATACCTGGAGACATGTGAATATGTGATGGTGTTTGATTCCATTTGATTAAATTCGATTCTCAACATGTGGGGAAGTCCTCATCTAGGGACGGGGCCTTTTGCCTGTTAATAAAGATTAAAGATCCATTAAACCCTGTCTAACCCTGTCTCAATTAAGAGAAACACGTGTTTTAAATCCGGTTTTCAATGTCTAATCTAGGGGTTTCATGGTGGGTTTGTTTGTATTTGGATACAATAAAATACAATTAAAATTCATACTTTTTAATTTTTTTTTAGAGTAAAAACTACATTATTTATAATGATTAAAAGTTGAGAAATAATATTTCTCAATATGTATGTACATTAAAAAAATCGAAATGACAAAATAAAACCCTAAGACTTGCATTTCGCAAAGAATTTGACACCCGCTATAACAACACACAATGAGTACACCACTCAACACCTCTTTCTAATAGGTCCCTGTTTTCTGCTCTTCTTTTCTTTTCAACTCTTTCTTCCTCTTTGTATATGGGTCAGCACCCCTTGTGCCTATCAATATATTGCTTTGCTTATCAAAAAAAAAAAATCTTCCTAATACATAAAATAAATACCATATCAATATGTCCATAAAAAAAAATACCATATCAATATGATAAATTGGCTTGAATATTTTTCATTACTCATGAATAACTTTGTCATCAGGACCATCATAAATCAGTATAATATCTTTCCTAAAATACATGATCTTCTAACCCTTATTTCGAGTCTCTTCTAACGTACTACTATTAATTACCATATTACATTTTCTGACATTAATAAAATTGTCTTCACCTGTCAGCAGTAATCCAAGAATTTCTAGCACCTCTTCATATGGAATAGACTCAATAGAGTTAACATGCATAGTGGCATGCATGGTTCTTCCATACATTTACCCTTTATTTTTTCTTTTCCTACATTAATTTTTTTTTTTTCTCTTTTTAACTTCTTTACCATAGAAAACCCTTTAGATGCTTTTGATTTTCCTTCTTCTTCCGCTTCCTTTGCAAAGATCTTTCACCGAAAAATTTTCCACACCCTCCAAACAGCTGAATTCATTCCCAGGCCCAATTAACTCGCCACCATGAAGGCCTGTTGGGCATTTCATCCCCAACAGCAGAGCCCAACATCTCGCTTCTAGTCTCAACAAGACTACTAAGCTCTTCTAGCATTAGGCCCTATATATACATGAGTCTGATTTGTCTCATTATGTTTTTTTAATTATCAATCGGGCTATAAATGAGCTAAATATGATTTGATTGCATTAACAAAGAAGTTAACTGCTTGGGGTTATGCACACCTACAGGGAGTAAAAAATATTACCAAAATTATCATGTCAAATCTTAATAGAAATGAAACATTATGAATATATCATGAGTAAATATTGTTGTAATATGATGTGCCTACTTAAAAATTACGTTCTCATTGTTCAATTTATTGAATAAAATCCAGTTTTCAAAACATCTAAATTATCTCAATCAAAAAAATATATGAAATTTATATTTTTACTCATTATTCGCTTTAATTTTTTTATAAGCATAATTCACTTTAATATAATTTCAGTTATACTTTTAATTGTACTTCTATGCTAATTTTAGCTTGAACTTTCTATATTTTAAGCTTCTTCTTTTTTACTAAAAAGATACGTAGAAATATTATTTTCTCAACTTTCTTTTTAAGAAATATATAAAAATATGTATAAAATTAAATCATACATTACACGGTATAATAGACAGCTCTCTTTTTTTGTCAATATATATATAATATACAGCTCTTTTTTTTTTGATCAAATATAATATACAGCTCTAAAGTGACATTTTGCCCATAGTTGTTATTTGTTTATTTTTGAAAAAGCCCATCATTATTAATTTATTACAAAAAAGAGAGCATTGATGTCCAAAACAAAAGATATCAAAGATGTCGTTCTTCTATCTTGATCACGTTTTGTTGGACACGGGCTGTGAACCAGTGTTGCTGCGATTTGAGAATACTAAGAAAAAGCCCATCAGTTATGAATTAAATACGTGTCCTATTTGCCTCCTATTCTAACTTGACTAATTCTGATGATTCAATTTACTTTTGCCATGGAATCGGAGAAGGGATCAAGTCGCAAGATCTATGCAAAATTTTGCTAGACTGATCTGTTGCCCTTCAACACCACACATTTCATCGTTCCCTTCCCTACATGCATGCTCCTTAAAATGCTCAAATTCAAACATCTAAGAGTGTAAAGATCAACACATTCTACATTTTAGGATTACTTAGCACGTAGACTCCTACAACTCATCAAGTCCTAACCACCACCAAGCACTATAAAACCCAACTCTCACCTTCACAGTCCTCACTCACTTCTTGCAAGCTCTACTACATTCATAGTGCTTGAGATCTATGATGGCTTCGAAAAAATGTTCCTCTTTCATTTTTTTTCTTATCGTCAATATTCTCTTCTTCACACTTGTCTCAGCATGTGACAAGTGCCCAAAACCAAAACCTCCTCGCCCCAGCCCAAAACCAAAACCTCCTCACCCCAAACCGAAACCGAGTCCATGCCCTCCTAGCCCACTAGCATCACCACCACCGCCTGAACCCAAACCGACTCCTAGCCCACCCAACCCACACCCAGATCCACACCCAGACCCACACCCACACCCTGATCCACACCCACACCCACCCCCTAAACCCACACCGACTCCCAGCCCACCTAGTCACTCACCACCCCCTAAACCCAAACCCACTCCCAACCCACCCAACCCACACCCACATCCACATCCACACCCACACCCTAAGCCAGAACCGACCCCTTGCCCACCCAAGTTCGAGCCCAAACCACACCCATACCCAACTTATTCATCACCGCACCCATATCCACACAAGCCACACCCCAAGCCCAACCACCCTCCAGCAAGGTCGTGCCCACGTGACAATCTCAAACTAAGCATGTGCTCCAGCGTGTTAGATGGGATGAAGAATGTTACTTATGGTGTACCAAAGACACATTGTTGCACCTTTTTCCATGACCTTGTTGACTACGACGCTGCTACGTGCCTCTGCAATGCCCTCAAAGGAAATGTTATGGGGGCCAATTGTGACATTCCGATCTCGTTCACTTATCTTATGAATTTCTGCAAGAGGCAAGCCCCGAACGGTTTCCAATGCTTGAAAGACCATCACCACTAGTTAGCTTAGCTTCAATTTTAGTCTTTTGGTTGTTTTTTCTCCTTCTTTCTGAAGTTAGGTGTAATTCTTGTTCTAGCAAGAATTATTTTTGTCAACCCTTATCAAACGAAAAAGTTTGATGAGTTAGAGTGTTTTTTTTTAATAAAATTTAGAAATAAATTGAATAATTAGCTTCAAAATCTTTCTTAATTCATGTTCCATTTATGTGATATTGCCCATGCCATATTGTCAAGACTTCCAAAAAATACGATGCATAATCAAATTGTAATTCATGTCAAATTAGTAGCAAAGTAAAATAAACATGTTTAATTTGAATAAAATAATCATAATACTAATGTCAATAAATGGGTAACATCATCACCACAGTGAAAAAGACTATTACGTACCCTCTTATATGTAATGTAGATGAGTAGATCACCGATCAATCCTGCTCAATTACTAAATAGATACTATTGAAGAAGAAAAAAAAATCAAATATTACTTTTTAAATTTTTTTTTTTGTTACATACGAGCACACATACAAGTAAATTAAAACAGAATGTAGGAAAAAAAAATTAGAGAACACAAAGAATCATCAAGTATTTAATTCAATATCCTGTTTTTATTTCTTAAATGCAACCGAATATTTTAAATAGAAATAAATCAAATAACAAAGCTTACGACCACTACCCATAGAGAAGCAACCGAACCTTGGTAGAACATCCTCCACCTAGATGGTGCCGATGACTAAAAACCAACACTGAAACAAAATCAGCCACTCTATTACCGAACCTAATAATCATTGAGAATAAATATCTCACTATAACTAATTAATTATAAACCCTAAGGCAAAAAATAGTAATAATAATAATAATAATAAATCAAGTCTTTTATTTGGGATCAAAATTAAGACTTGATAATATTATAGTGTCCTAAGAAAAACGGAATCAAATCCCCAACTGATTCTGCACCTCCAGGATGGTCCTTGCAGATTCCCTGAGCCTCTGTGTCTCTTCTTCCGTCAAGTGCACATTCGTCACACCGAGCACTCCTCCTCTTCCAAGCTGCGCCGGCAAGCTCAGAAACACTTCGCCGCCGTCAATCTCGTAAAACCCCTTCGCTAGAACCGACACCGGGTGGATCTTCCTCTGGTCCCTGATAATGCTCCGGGCCAAGCTCGCCACCGAGTACCCTATCGCCCATGAAGTGTACCCTTTCAGACTTATCACTTCGTAAGCGCTTCCTATAACCTCCTTGTGAATGTTCTCCAGCATGTCCTTCTCGTAAGCAATCTGCTGCTGCTCCAGAAAACTCAGCACCGGAACGCCGCCGACGCTGATGCTTGACCACAACGCCACCGAACTGTCACCATGTTCTCCCACTATGTAAGCCTGCACATCTTGAGCGTTGACGTCGAGATGATCAGCGATGAGGAAGCGGAAGCGGGAGGAGTCGAGGTTGGTGCCGGAGCCGATGACGCGGTTGGAGGGGAAACCGGAGAGTTTCCAAGCAATGTAGGTGAGGACATCGACGGGGTTTGAAACGATGAGGAGGATGGAGTCAGGGGAGTGACGGACGAGAGGGGGTATGATTTTCTGGAACAGGGCGACGTTTCTTTGGAGGAGGTTGAGGCGGGACTCGCCGTTGACCTGGCGGGCGCCGGCGGTGACAATGCAGAGGTCAGAGCCGGCGGTGACGGAGTAGTCGGTGGAGGAGAGGATCTTGGTGCGGGGGAGGAAGGCGGCGGCGTGCTGGAGGTCGAGCATCTCGCCGCGGAGCTTGTCGGGGAGAGCGTCGACGAGGACGAGCTCGTCGGTGAGATCTTGGGTGAGGATGGTTTGGGCGATGGCCATTCCGACGTTGCCGGCTCCGACGACGGAGATTTTAGTGTTGCGCTTTGTCGGAGAAGGTGAGGCAGCGTTCTGAATGGGCTTGAAAAAGGCCTGGGTCAGGTCTAACCCACCCGGCCCAAGTGATGAACTTGATTCGCTCTTGTGCATTTTTCTTTTCTTTGTTGAAGTGATGCAAATATGTGTGTGATGTTATGGTGTTCTTTTGTGGTGTATTTATAATAAGAGAAGTCTTGTTTGAAAAGAAAAGAAAATTATTACTGCACACGGTTTTGCTGATCAATCAGGACAAGGTGGCTAGCATGAATGAGAAAAACTTGTATGGGAGACTAAATCTGAGTATAGAGGAAACTAAATCTCTGAACCAGATTAGGAAAATATATCACAGGTAATTTAGGAAACTATATAATAACGATTATATTGTTAAGAATATATCAAAAATCAAATATTAATAATAATACATTGGTACTATTTGGTAGTTTGAAAGTTAAAAGGAAACTAAATCTCTAAACCAGAATAGGAAAATTATAAGTAATTTAGGAAATTATAAAATAAGGATTATGTTTAAATTAAGAATATAATATTGAAGAGTTTTTTTTTTTATGCTTAATACAAAGAGAACTAAAACAAAACAAAACAGAAAAAATACCCTCTACCGCCTAACTAATATTGGAGAGTTTGAGTATAAGGGAAACTAAATCTTTGTACTAAATTAGGAAAATATATTATTGATGATTTAGAAAACTATATAATAAAGAATATATTGTGTTAAATTAAGAATTAAGAATATACTTTTGGAGAGTCTAAGTATAAGGAAACTAAATCTTTGTACCAAATTCGAAAAATATAAAGTAATTTAGGAGACTATATAATAATGATTATATAGTTAAATTAGGAATATTTTAAGAATATATGGCTATATGGTATATATATAAAAGAATTTTTTTTGAAGGTAGTAATATATAAAAGAATATTGGGATTAACTTTTAGCATAAACTTTAATATTTTCCAAGGTTAAAACACGGTGCCAGTAATGTGAAACATTTTCCTTATAAACAACGGTGAAAAAGTAAATGGTTTGGACATTTTGGGAGAAAGTTTGGGTTTTCAATTCAAAGGTGAATAGTATGGTTTGTCATCCACATTGAGATTTTTTTTCATTTTCATTTTCACTTCTCACTTATTATTTTTTTACCCACACTTTATTTCTTCTTACATTCTATTTTTCCTAATTTTTTAACATGAAGCATTTCCGTATTTTTTATACACACTCCACTTTTTATTCAATTTCGCTTCTATTTTTAATCTTTAATCTTCTTTTTAAAAGACTCTTTATTCTCTTTCTTTAATCACTTATTTTTCTATTTTCTCCTACTATGTTTCTTTAGGTGTGATTGACTTTAAGATGTACTAAAAATATTTTCCCATTTTCAATGATTAAATTTTATGATCACATAATATGCATTTTAAAGGTTCTAGAGTAAAAAGTCGTGGAAGGAAAATATTCGAAATAACGTGTCGGCTACGTCCAAGGGTTACTTTGTTGGGCCATTGAATCAATAGCGTGCTAATAGCCTAATATTGAACCTCAAACTTCTTCGTTTCTCATGGGCCATAAGCCTGTGACTTCAACCAATGGAGTCATTGAATGGAGCTTTCAACGAAACGAATGAAGAAACAATATAATTCCACGTTCCCATATCATGAAGAAGACATATATGAATAATAGTCAATTTTGGTCAGCAGCACATCAAAGCATCTATGTCCTGAGCATGTGCAATTGACATATAGTCTAACGAGTTGAATAAAGAACTCCTCAAGTTATTTGATGAAAAATTAGCAAATGTTAAAATTGGTGATAGCCATTCTCATAGTTTTGAGTCTTTTCTTTAGTTAATGTGGCTAATACATTAGAAAGCTTTTTGAGGTAATGTAATAATGAGATCTTTATCGGAAAAAAAGAAGTATGCTCTTGAAATGCTAAAAAAGTTTCAAATGAAAATGAAAATTTTCTCAAATTGAGGGCGACCCAAAGGTGGATAGTTATGTTTACAAATTTTTGATTGGAAGCTTATTGTACTTAACCACTAGGCACTAGCGGACCAAATTGAATGTTTTCTACAAGTTTGCTTTTAAGGTTTATGCAATCTCCATGTCAAATTCATAATGCAGCAGCCAAAAGGATATTGAGGTACATCAAGGGTACACCCGATTATAGCTTATGTCATGTGAACAAGATTAATGACAAGTTTAAAGGCTATGCAGAAAGGGTTTGAGCTGGAAGTTTGGATGATTCATTAGGCAGTGGTATCTTTTCTTGGAAGTCAAAGAAGCATGAGGTCGTAGTTAAATCTACAAAATATATCATTTGTAGCAACTCAACCAAGCAATTTGGCTTAGAAAAATCTTGGAGGATTTGGGTGAAGAGTAAATTGAAGCTACTAAAATTTGGATTGATAACAAATCGACTATAATTAATGGCTAATCGAGTTCATCACGGTAGAACCAAACACATCACTGTAAAATTTCATATCTTAAGAGAGGCGGCAAGGGGGAAAAAGGTGAAGCTTATGTAGTGCAATTTAGAAAATCAGTTCCTGATATTTTGACTATACGTACGTCTCTTCCATAGACAAAGTTTGAAATGATGCAAAGCAAACTTGGAGCCTCTAAGGAAAACTTCAAGGAAGAGTGATAGTGTTGAGTCTTTTTCTTAGTTTATGTGTTCTAAGACAATTAGGAAGTTTTTTTTTTTAAATGTAATGATGAAATGCGAAACATTAGATAAATTGCTTCTTTAAATAGTTTTACCTTTTCTGGCTTGTGCTGTCAAATACACCAGAAATCTTAGCATGAACTCAACGTATTTTTTCATATGTTTTCAATGAACGAAGTAATATGCTGTTGTTATTTTGCTGCTATTCAGCCCAACACACTCAAATCGGTAAAAACCAACAAAAAAACTGTTGGCTAAAACTAGCAAACATATGGTATATTCTGCTTAGTTTGCATAATGTCCTGCTCCAGTTAATCATTATCAATTGCTAATAACACTAAATTTACCCGAATTATACTTGATAAAGAACACTTATCACCTATTGCACCTGTACCTGCGTTGTGATCATTATGTTATGGATTTTTTCTGTGTTTTTGAAACACAACCACTATTCGAAACTACTTGCATGTTTGGAAATTCTTCTATAATTGATTTTAAAGTCAAAATAAACTTCTCTGAGTAGCTTCTGGTACTATACTTGATTCCGAAGAAAGAAATGTTGATGTAAACATGCTATATGATAAATGACTAATAGTTTCGAATGAAATCCAACTAAATATCATTATGGCCTTGAAAGGGGCAAGAAGGCCGTTCCCATTGTTAAACGTATGGCCAACATTACAGAATGGTTTGCTTCAAATTTAACAATAGGGTTTTTTTTCTGATACCATCCAAGTTGAATGTGGACCTAAGTGATGCCTGACCATGATACAATGTGTAAATACGGATTGTAACATCTCAGCACAATACACTCAAGATGCTGTGGTGGCCTTTCAAATAATTTGCTTGTATGCCTACTCTATTTGTTTTGCTCATGGCAGAATGATAGGAGTAATTAATTGCTCAACTTTTACTCTTCATTGACTTTCCTCATGATATCTTAATATGGTGTGGTATTTTCTCTTCACGTGTCATGAACAAGGATTTATATGACATATCTTCAGGTTTTTCTTTCTTGTATGATGTTTGGACAAGCACATAAACTGTCTAGTTTAAGTTGTCTAGGCCACAGCCTCTCTTCTTGTGTGACATAGATAGGGTCCATTATTCTTCTGAAGTGTCTCCTTTGTAGGAAATAGGATCTCATGGAACAGCTGTCTATGCTCATTGCTCTCAAAGGAATTGCTCAAGTCTTTATTCCAGCTGGTTTGCTGGTCCATTCTGGCCTGAAGTGATAGGCGAAGGTATAGGTAGTTTAATTTTGTGGTCACAGTTATCTTCATGTATTGAACTTCTATGTGATTTTTCTCTTCTTTGTACTAGTACACATTGCAAGATGTACCTTCTTGTAAAGGACCTTGTTTTCATGATTTCCACTTTTATTTGGAGGCATAATTCCCAATCCATGTGAAAGGTTTTGCTTATCTTTAATCTCCAAGTGAGTGCTAATATATGTCCCTTTGCACTAGTCCTAAGTTCTAACGGACATCCAAACATAGCCTTACTCCTCTTACATAACAATATTGTCTGCTCAAGGTTCATTAATTAATTAAAAATATTTTCTGTAGTTGCACTGTATTCAAATCCATTTTATCTCTGTTCATGATCATTATCAGTAGATGAGAATCCTTTCATTTTCTTTCTTTATTGATTGGCATTACATTGGCTAATTTGAGCTAATCTTGGATTAAGCTCTCGTTACACCAACTCCACATTGCAGATATGTTCTTCATTTTGTTTCCTGCTTTAATTGATTAACTCTGATTAACTCCCTTTTACATATAACATTTTTGCGTTAGAAGATAACCAACTGCAGCACAGTAAAATGAAACTGATATTGGGGAGATACTTTAAAACTATATATATGAATGCTTTAGGAGAAATACCAACTATTAATAGTCCAATACTTATACATGTGCATGTGCCTTGATATCTTAAGGTTTACAAGTCTACAAATTTTGACAAAAGAACTCAATGTTACCATACATGATACATTATCCAGAAGGCTAAAACATTGTATTTATGTTGAATGAAGCATGAAATCAAGGCTTTTCATTGTGAATGGGTGGTTTTCTGTGAGGGTTCGCATAATCCATCTCCACAATGTCCTCTCCATTATCACTGTCGTTTGTAACCACTATTTCTTCAACATGGTGTCTTGCAGGTCCCAGCATTGACCGGCCATGCATCCTCTCATCCAACACAACCATATGTCTCATCGCTTTCTGTCATTGAAATCAGAAATTAACCTCAACCAACAAACATGTGTTGTATTTGTATCTAACCATATTAGTTAATTAGATCACTCTATATGCTACTAAATGCCTCTGCCCAAAATGCAGATGCATGATTTAGTTTTTTTACTGTATATATAATGTACCTGCTATTCAAGAACCAAAAAAGGGTTGTCAAACTTCTCTCACGTATTAAATAAACTCACCTAAGTTGAATAATGTAATTAAGATAAGTCTATTGAGACTTATAATTAATCACTTCTTTGTGCTTCAACTTTTACAGACAAAATTACTTGTTCACCTAAGATAAGGTTGTTTAACTCATAGGTAAGTTGGACAACTCAGAAGAAACTAATGTTTTTAAAAGTCAGGTGTGTATTAGTAGTAGTAATTGTCTATGTAAAAAGATTATAATTGAATTATTTAACTTTAATTTCAAACATGTTATAAACTATGTTTAAGCCTAATAGGAGGTGGCCGGCAAATTACCAACCCTGAATGGTGCAAGTTTTGAGGTCATAGTTCTGTCAATGGAACAAATTATGCACTATGATAGCTATTAATTAGCCTCTCAAATGAGTATCCAATATTTGAGTATTTAAAAAAAATGAAATATAACACCATCAAAACCAAAACCATCCAAAAATATATAAATATTTGTCTTATATTACCTCGGCAATAAGAGAGGATGGCGAATCTGTTGGAAAAGATCTCCCTGCATACACAACAGCCACCACTGTCACGAGTTTATAGAATGCATAGCCAGTAATAATGGAAAGATCATGAACTTTCTAAAAAAATTTAAATTAAGTATGAATATTCTTAGAGAAGTAACTAAAATGGCACACAAATAACTGCACCATATATATGATACTGCAGGACCCTCAGTCCCTCATAGTTACATTAAAAGGTAAACGAACATCGCATTTTATTATCTCAAAAAGTTACTTTTTTGTTTTGTCTTAGCTGGTGATGATGCTCCTTCCATGATCATGCTAAGAAATAAAGGGAGGTGCAGGTGTGTGGTTGACTTCTTGTGTTTAATTTGAGGTTTAGGAGAAGATTCTAGAAAATTAAGTACCTGAAGCTGCCCCTAAGTTCATTTCTTTTGAGTTTGATGCACTGCTACAATGCTCACACATGTTAAGTTCATTCTCTGTGACTTTCTGTTCCTGCACTTGATGCTCTTCTTGGGTGTAATCCTTCACACTTGATGTAGTTAACACCAACAATTTTTCTAATCCCTGCAGCAGATAATTGCAAATTTAGCCTCAATTAATGATTTCAAATTCTTCAAATGGTATACATTATCAATTGGAAGCCAACCTTATCAAAATGGTAGTGTGCAGTGTCTTTTTCAGTAAGAGGACGAGGGGTGCATGCATGCAAAGAAACAGAGAGGACAAGGAGCAGAAGAAGAGGAAGAGAAGTCATGGTGAGAACTGAGATGTTACAGAACAAGACCAAAGAGTGAATGAAGTTTTGTATGTATGAGTGTCTGTCTACCAGGGTCAGGTTTCACGTATATGTAATGGCAATGGCATAATAGAATAGAAGGTGCATTAAATGCAGGTTTTGTAAGAGAACATGCAGGTGTTTGGGAGATGAACCTCATAAACGAAACTGAAGATATCAAGGACCCACATTTGTCCCCTAACCCCAATTTGAGTATCAGTTTTAAGCATTGGGACAGCCCTTTGGCCATCCCTACCCCAATGGGGTGGTACTGTAACTTAGGATTTCATGCAAATAAGCCACAGCTAGAATACATTTACTCTGTCCCATAAGAGCAAAGTAATATTCTTTATTTAAAATGGTCCAGCAAGACTAATCCTCTCATCGCAGATACTTGCACTAAGTAAACCACAAAATGTGATACATTCCCTTGGGCGAATATCAAACTCGTGACCCTTATGGATAAGGGACGAACTAAGCAACCACCACGTCACACCACAACATGTGCTCATAGAAATAAGAAAAGTTCATAAATTAACTATAGATGGGTAAAATACTCATAGATAAAATTCTCTTCCTTTCATGATTTATACAACATTTAACCCATTATTGTGATGTGAAAATTGGTACTAATGGGACCTGATGAGGAGTGGAGGGTGGGGACAAGGGTCTATGGGACAAGCGAGCATGGCTAAACCGTCACTTTGCCAGCATCAACAGGACCATGCCACATGCCACCTACACCGTGTGTCTCCGACGGGAACGCATTGCCACAATAGGCAATATTGCTTCCCCAAATTGGCAGAGACATCAAATCCTGCGTTCTTATTCAACAGGATCCGTCCTTCGGTTCCCACTAATATGTGTCATATTAATGTGAGTCATATCAATCAGACTATCTATATATATATGTAAAGCTCACTTGAGTTTTTACATTAATTACATATTGTGGTTATCATTTAATGATTCTTCTTAATATTGCTACTTTTATATTTTTTATCAAGTAATTATTGATTATAATAGAGTAATTTTTCTAATTAAATACATATATGATAATAAATAAATTAAATATATTAAAAATAAATTAATAAAATTAGAAGGTATATTTAAAATATTATGCATATCATATTTTTTATAAAAAATAAAAGAATAACTCAAATAAATTCATTTTTCAAAATAGTTTAATTTTGAAATTTTTGGTTGATAATAATTATAATTTATATTAAAAATATGTTTTTGGTAATAATATTTAATATGATTTTTACATAAATATGGACATATTGCACTAACTTTCCCTGAGGTTTATTATTGTTGCACTCACCTATAATAGAAAAAAAAGTAGTATACAATAAAGTGTTTAATGAACTTCCTAAATGCAATTATATTTGGTATACTTAAAATTTTTCTTAATTGATAAAAAATAAAAAATATTCTTAACCAACTTCCACTTATTTTTATCTTTATATTCATAGTAGACAAGCTTATGAAGTTTTTTAACTAAGTCTTTACAATTTTTGTTAGTTTTTTAGCCACATGTATCATCTACTGAGGAAACCATGTTCTACTCGAGTGTAATTAAAGTCAAAGGTCTCCCATAGAGTACAGTTCTTAATGATCGAACCTTAGGGATTAAAGAGTTAATTTTAACCACTATGATAGATATACATCAGATAGAACGATTTGTGTTTGTAAATTGCACTTATAAAGTTTTTTCAATTTTTTACTATCTTCAAAATTGTAAAAAGTTTATATTGAATAAGATAAATTATTATCTGTCATCGAATGATAGCTCAAGTGACAAGAGCTAGAGGACATGTGTGTAGGGTGGGGGAGGTCAAAATATCAATCCATGAAGGGTGCAATATATATTTCTTATCAACAAATTAAATTAAAAAATATAATTTCTTACAAACTGCATATTAACTAATTAAATGCTTATTAAACAATAAATAATATAATTTTTTAAATGCATCACTAAAAATATTTTTCATAATTAAACATTTTCTATACCATTGTTCCCATAAAAATTCAATTGCAGACATTGCTTTCAAGGTGAAAACATGCATAAAAGTAAGAGAGAAACATCATTTTGCACAAAACACAAACTAAGTTATTCAACTCTAATTATATATTTCCCTCCTTTTACTTATTATAGAGAGTGTACTATTATGAAAACATATGATCACGAAATGAATTGAAAATTAATTTTAGTAAGCAACATAAAATATTTTTTAATATACTAAAAAATTAGTTTACAATAAATATTTTATTAAACTTTATCAATGTAATTACATTTTATATATTTATCTTATTTTTAATTATCTACTACACAATACATTTACTATATTATTACATATACGAAGATAAATTTAACATATAACTTAAAAAAAAACCGTGCAACGCACGGGTTTAATTTCTAGTTTACAAGTATTGAAAACTTAAAGAGTACTAGTAACTATAGATTTTCATTTTAAAAAAAAAAACTAGAGATTTTTTGATGTTTTGTCGCACATTCAGTTCACATACATGTTAGCAATAGTTTTTAACTGCCATAAACATTAGCGGCTTGTTTCTGCCCAGGATGGGCGGGTTGGCGTTGAGCTAGGCTAGCATTGGGGCAAGAGGTGGATCGGCCAGGAGGGATGGTAAATTAGTTGTCGATTAAATTTAGGATTAGCGCAACACAGCTCAAACATGTGATGGCTTGTTGTAGGTCATCCTGAACAGGTCACGCCAAGTCGTTTGGCCCATACTCACTTGGAGGGCTAGGCTAGAGAATTAGCAGCTCAACTAAATTGGCTCAAGCCAACCCGATCTAAAAATGCAATGGCCTGTTATTGGCTGACCTGAACAGGATGAGGCCTGCTTCGTTTGGCTTGCGAGCCATGGAAATCAAATGAGTTTTACATGTGGGCCAACCGCCAATGAGGTGACTATAGTTCATTGGGGTGTTGGCTCATGTTGGTAAAATCAGTACAATTAACTAAAAAAAGTTTTTGAAAATTACATGACTCATGGGGTGTTGGCTCATGTTGGATATAGTTTGTATATATTTCTAGTTCAAATCTTATTCTCTCTTTGTAGAACAAAAATATGAGACTTTTATATCATGAACAACAATATTAAATTAGTTTATACCAACGATATTTGTTTTGAGTGGAAGGGACTTGAGTCTCTTAAGCATATAGTCCTATACTTGAGAGATTAGTCTTTCAACTATCGGGTGGGAGACAAAAAAATCATTTATGAAACTGAAAAAAGGTTAGTTTATTTTATTTCACATACCAAAAATGGAGAAAAGAAGTATTAAATGAAATAAAACAGAATAAGTTTGTTTTATTTTATCTTATTATAAAGTCAACTATAACTTGGGGAAGGGGTTTCGTTTTAATTCTTTAGAAAGAAATTTTGCTTGGTGAAGGGGTTAATTTATGAAACTAAGGAGTTAGCACTAGGGGTATTAATATAGAACTCACCGACTGGAAATCTTCAAGCAAATAGCAATACCTGTTCGCGTTTTGAAATTGAGATCACAAGGTTCGTGACTTGTAAATGGGTTTGGTTAGAAACAATTTAGCGTTCATTGTGGGTACAGCTTTCGGAATCTACTTGGCTCAAAACTACAAAGTCCCCATTGTCAAGGAGCTCGCTTCCAACGCCATTTCAAAGGCCAACGAACTTGAACAAGCTTACAGGAAGCGCAATAACAAAACCAAAGACGATGATGGTGATGCATGATTCTTACTCATTACAGGAAGCAATTTTGATTTTTGTTTTCTAATTTTAATTTGTCAATGGAACGCCTTTGGATTATTCCGTGACCTATTGAATTCTTCACAATATGTTATATGACACCATAATCCTTATTAGGGTTTAAGCACAGGCCACAATTTAGACTTTCTTGTTATTGCAAATATTTGTGAGATGGGGTTTTAGAGCACTTGATTGTATTTTGATTTCATAGGAGTAGGAGTATGGTTTATTGGTGATTTTCTTCGTTGGTTTCTCTAGCCTGCTGTTGGTTTTTGCGACATTATGTTTTTGGCTATATAGCATGCTAACTTGAGTTTTAGTGAATGTCTTTGTGCTATGCACAAGTGCTTTTCCAGGGTTGAGTCCTTTGGTTTTTACCATCTTTATAAGTGAAGTTTAACTTGACTTTATGCCTTGATCTAACAGAGACCCCCTTTGACCAAAGATAAGATTATCCCCTAACATCCTAGTCTGGCCAATGTGAAAGGATGAGAAGTGATGCGACTGCTGATTATCCATAAATCTTACTATCGTTTGGCATATAAAAAGTCCGGGAGAAAACATTTGAAGATACAAGATATACAACAACCATAACAAAACTAATTAACCGGTTTGGCATATAGAAAGTTAGGGAAAACATTTGGAGATACAAGATATACAACCATAATAAAATTGAACCGCTTAACACTATTTCAATATAAAAACTACACGATACTTGAAGATATACCAAGTTTAAAAAAATGTGCACTAATATATTTGTTCCAGGAAAAAGGTATTTACGTATCAAATTATCACTTCAAGGGTATTCCTAGTTTTTTCTTCAAAACAACGATCATTTAAAATTTTAAAACAGAATCTGTTACTGCGTATCTTAAGAGTATTTTATTTTTCACATCCTTATGTTAGAAACAAATCTCTCTCTATAATCTGATCACCCCAGGTAAAATAATGAGAGCTCATATACAACTTTGGTAGTCTGACAACTACAGAGTAATATTTGCTATTAAAAACTAAACTACAGATAATCTTCTTCACATGATCAGGGAAATAAATGATACTGTTCCTGTTACTACTGGTCTTTGTTGACATTTCCAGATAGTCACTTGATGAACCACACAAAACAATCTTCCATAAGTTACAAAAAGAATGCATGTTACCGAAAGCATGAGTCAGTTCACAATAATCTGCTCTACAAGCAAAAGCATAGACCCACACTATCAACTAATGTTTCTACATCCAAAATTATAACAACCCTCCCACAGAGAAAAGAAAAGACCTGCTGAATTAACCTATTTTTCCTTCGTCATCATTTCATGAATAGTCAGGAACAATAGGGAAACTAAAAAGTATGGTAAAAGATGGAATCTCAAAAACACTTAGGCCTTCTTCATGATATACCCCATAATTATGCCGAGCAAACCAATTAATATGACAATAAGCATCGAGATACCCCCACGACTTTTGTTGCTTTCACGTCTCAGCATGTCCTGCAGGTAATAAATATCATTTGATGTTCACAAGTTAAAAAACCAGCATTAAAAGGCACTACGCTTAGTTGCTTGAATACAAATAGATCATACAAAGTTCTATTGCCATCCTATGCTAGACTAAAAGTACACGTGACAAGACATATGACTAGTTTCGACTTTCAAGTTCAACATGAATGGATAAGAAACAATTAGCTGGCAAATATGGGTTCCTAACAGATTGTAGCACAGTGCCAGAAAGCAAAAAAAGCACAAGATTGAAGACAATGATAGCTTAATGATGTGAATTAATAAGAAACAACATGAAGCAAAAATAACTACCATGTCCAGCACAAATGTTTCTTCAACAAACTGGAGCTGGAAATGTATGTTTCTCAGTGCCAAGCAATCGATAACAATACAGCAAATTCAGGAAAGGAAAAGATTGATTCAACACACTCAAAATATTTTCAGGGAGAAACTACAAGCATTATTTCTATAGTTCAATTCAAGAAAAGTCCTCTCCTGAAGTTACCTTGACAAAACCTGTAAAATACTTCTACTTATACAGTTCCACATGTAACACAGAACATCATGTGATGTTACACTTTAGCTCACGAGGTTTCCAATAAAATAGTTAAAAGGAGTACATGATGACAAGCCAGATACTGAGATGATAAAATAAAATGATACCCATGAAAATACTGCAAAAATCACATAAATTGTATTTTTGTATGCAAAAAAAAGGATGGCGAGGACAAAATACAGCGAAAAACTGAACCATTCTCGTCCAAATAAATTATATGGAAATGCATTGTGTTAAAAAAAAAAGTAAAGAATTCCTTCTAAAGAAAATCAACACATCCATCAGGATCCGTCCTGGACCAGTGGCCAATCCTTCAGCTGTATCATGATTTTTCTCTTCCTATTATTTTTGGTGCTTTCCTTCAGTTTAACTTTTAGTCATTTAGAATTGTACTACTACCGGCTTAAAATAGGGTAATACTCAAAGTCAAGGAAGATCAGATTTTAAAATTAAATATCCCCCCCACTCTCCAGTCAGGAAAAGAAAATAGAAATACACACTAATCATATGAAAGGTATCAACAATATTTTGTTAACACTCACCAGTTCCTGAGAAAGCTTGTTATTTTGTTGAATTGCATTATTCTTTTCTTCAGTCAACCTTGCTATAAGAGCTTTTGCCTGCAGCAAAGCAACTACAATCAAAATAAAGTTCACAAGCACCCATACAGACAGGCAAGCACGCATCAAGGGGGGGAAAACCTGAAGGTTAGAAACTTGAAGAACAGAAAAATTTACAGCCAGCAACCCCAAAACTAAAGAAACATGTTATTCTTTTTTTTTTGTCCGGCTAATCAAAGATAAGTCGTACAACAATAACAACATAATGCATTTATACTTGGTACTTGAAATTTGAAAATACGAATTTAATCCCTTACATTTGGTACTACATGGGATGCATGATATCATTAGATAATTAGGAAATTTTGGGCAAAGTCATTCAATATCATTCTTTAGGATCTAAAGCAGAAAAAGCAATTTGCAACATCCTAAAGCTATTTGAAATTACTCTAAAGCTACCCTGAATAATCACTTTTGAATTATCATTAAAAGGGGAGAAATCTGAAAAAGAAATCAAAATAATCATTAACAATTCAGAAATTACTAGCTAGCTTGGACAGGAGTATTTTTTTTAAGAGTTTATAAGAGGGGAGGAGGAGGTAGTAACCAGGGGAAGATGGATCCCGGAGGCTCCCATGATTCCCTTCCCGTCTATTGATGATTCTGTGTGGAGAATGGACGGGTAAATGTGAACAGTATTTTGTATTGGAAGAGGTTCTTGACACTAAAGAATTCCAAGTTGTTGCTGGTGGCTATGGAGGGAAAAACCTTTGCTTGGTTAAGACATGACACAGCACTGAAAGGGAAAGAAAATTTGAAATGGAGGCAGATTCCATGATGCGGGTTGCAGGTTTGAGGATGGGAATTATGAAGATCCCTTATCAGAGCTTACAAGACTGAAGCAAACAAACCGTTTGATGAGTTGCTGCTGGCCAGGGTGAGGATTCGGTAGCACTAAGCATATTCTTGCGGGGGGGGGGGGTGGCGGCGGCTTAGGAGTCTCCAGGTTACATAAACCTCACTTGGTGTGCAAGAACCTATGAGGATTGCTAGGCTACAAGAGATTCTTTTGTAACTGGTGGCCAGAATGTGGGGCGAGGACCTTATATTTATAAACAGCTATGCTTTCTTTTTCAAATACAAAAATATTCATCATATAAACCTCGGGAGAGGGTAGGTAATTACATTCCAAAACAACATGCTTATGTTAGTGCCAAACAGAGAATAGAGTACAGAATATTAATGAAGAAAACATTTGTTTTTCTTGAGTGGATATATTACAAACGTGAAGTATATATAGTTATGCAACACTTGGAAAAATAATAGAAGGACGATATCATGCACATGGAACTTCTTATAGAACAATGAACTCAATAAACTGCTTTACAATGTTTTGTTTATGTGATTATTGTAGTGTATCTCAGAAAGCTTGTGAATGACAAACAAGGAAGTTCAATTCTCTTTAGTCATTTATATTCATCCCTGAAAAAATCGATGCCTATAAGTAACAACTAATGTCATTTAATTAAAACAGCAGCTATCCACAAATCAAAATGCATGTCGACGAACAACAAATTACAAATATACTTTAAAAAAAAGCTATTTCCTTTACCTCTGCAGATTTGTCTGAAGCCCGTTCAGTAAATCCTCTTGTTCCCTGCAATACCCAAAAAGAAAGATATCCCATTTGAGATCATTTGATTTTATTTAATAGCGGAAAAAGGAAGGTTCACCTAAACTAGTAACAAGTTCAGAACTCACAGTTGCAGAGTCAGAACCATTGACATTTCCGTTCTCAGAAACAGAACCTCTAGGCGATGAGCCTTCCTCGGAACCTTCCGCAACCGGAGACGGAGGTTGAGGTGGAGCAACATACACCACTCTTAATTTGCATTCTTCAACAATGTGCCCTGCTTCCTTGTTGAACTAAACAAAAATTGCAAATGATGACCCAAAATTCAATATAAAAAACAAACAGAATCAAAGGGTAACTTGCATCATGATGTGATGTACCATTTCTGCAGTGATATCCTTTGCGGTGACTCCATCCTCTACTTTGACGCTTTGAAGAAGAAACTTATCCTTGCATTGCATATCAGGTGGAGCTTCCTTCTGCGCTTGCATGGTGACTGTGAAACACGGAATGTCACCATCATCAATCAAAGGACAGGGAGAAGATCATATCAATTATCAACATATTCATTGGCATTGGTGGTAGTATAGTACCTGTAACATCACATGTAGAACGTGGCAAAACGACCCCAGTGTTTGGACGGACACAATACTTCTTGGGATTTGTCGTTTTCACCTGTTCATGAAAACAAAAAACAAAAAATTCATTCAATGTTAGCAATTTGCACATGCGAGGAATCGAATCTGACAAGAAGAAACAAAAATGGATTTGATATTAGGGTGAATTGAATTGAGCAATTGAGCAGATCTTATAGATTTGATTACCTTGAAAGCTACATATTCATCGGTCTGATTTGATAATTGAAGAGAACATGAGATCTGCTTCTTCAATTCAACTGAAACAGGGAATGAGAATGAAAATTCAAAATCAAAATCAAACAGAGGAGAAAGAAACCCTAGAAGATGAGAAAAGAGATCCATGATAAACGCACAGATGAACTTGAGTTCAAGAGGATCAATGTGGAGGAGGTCGCCGGTGCTCATTTCGGATCGATGGAGAAGGAGAAGGAGAAGAATGGGAATGAATTGAAATGCAGATGCGATGCGATTATGACATGACAGAGAGGGAGGTGAGAAGGGAGGACTCTCATTCAATTTCCTTTTCTCTTCTTTCCTATTTTACTATGTTGTGTGGTGTGGTGTTCATGCTGTCCGTTTCCACGTGCCTTCTAACTTTTTATTTTATTTATTCATTAATTCATAATAAAAATTATTACACAACACAAAAAAAAATAGCATCGTGATAAGTGCATTCCACTACTGCCACTGTCACCACCACTACTTCCACCGTTGCCGCCACCTCCACCACCCTTACCATCGCTGCTATCAAACTTTTCTATTAGGAAGGGTGGTGAGCTAAGAGAATGAAGGGATTTGCAGGGTGAAGGGATATGGTTCAAATCTTGGTGAAGAAACTAATTTACTAACAATTAACAACTAACATTCGCCTGTAAAAAAAAATCTTATGAAGTTTAATACACACTATCATGAGTTTACAAAGTTGTTAATTGTGATCACTTGTTAATTTACAAAGTTTAGAATAACATTTTAAAAAATGATAAACCACAAAAATGAGCTAAAATTGAATTTATAAACTAAAAAATAAAAACTAGTTTTAGTTTTTAAAAATTTTACAACATAAAATAAAAAACAACCCTAGACAGGGTCTAAGTTATTTTAATTTTACAATCGCGATGTTCCCTGCTCCGTTTCGCAAGTTGAAGGGATTCTCATCGCTCATGAAGCTCGTCTGGAGCGTGCGCGTTCGCGTCAGCTTGCTGCGACTCCAGCTTCTGCGCTTCTTACTCATGTTATCGCGTCGCCGGCGCCATCGACACCGTCGCCACCGTCATCGACTCCGGTGCAGACATCGTCGTCTCCGTCAGTGCATCTTACAACTGGATCTGGCTCAGGCACTGTGGATTCGTCATCTTCCTCACACGGCAATCGCTATGACGATTCCAAGTTTGAGGATCGCAATCGTCAGAGCTATGACGATCATTCCTATGATGATCGGAATCGTGGTGGCTATGATAACCGTTCTGGTGGTCGCGGTGGTCGCGGAGGCAGAGGACGCGGCGGAGGCCGTAATGTTCAATGTCAGATCTGTAACAAATGGGGACATGATGCTAATATCTGTTATCATCGAGGAAATGCATCCTCTGGCACTGGTGGAAAGCAATCTACTGCTTCACCATATTCACCTTTTGCTATGTCAGCACAATTTGGTGCTGCTCTGCCTCAGATGATGATGCCTTCTTTCGGTTACCCTCCTTACTTTGGAATGTCTCAATTTCCATCTCAATTTGGGAATGTGCAGCAGTTTTCAGGTCCTGGTTCTATGTTTGGACAGTCATCTGCAATGCCTGGGTTTGGAGTACCTACTCATCAAAATTCTGCTGCACAGTTTCATGGACATTCCAGGCCTGCTTTTCCTACTGGAAGACCACCTCAGGCTATGCTTACTGCACTTCCAGCTTCTACCTCAGGGTCATCAACTTCTGGAGCTTCTGATCTGAGCAGTTGGTTTCCAGATTCTGGAGCTACACATCATGTGACCAATGATGCTTCAGTGGTCAATGATAGTGTTTCATTGAATGGTAATGATCATGTTTACATGAGGAATGGCCAAGGTTTGCCAATTCACTCAGTTGGTTCAGCATCATTTTCTTCACCCTATAATGCTAAAACTAATTTTCTGCTTAAACATCTTCTTCTAGTTCCTTCTATAACCAAAAATCTTGTTAGTGTTAGCAAGTTTGCTAGGGACAATGGTGTTTT
This sequence comes from Lotus japonicus, assembly GCF_012489685.1. Classification (NCBI taxonomy): domain Eukaryota; kingdom Viridiplantae; phylum Streptophyta; class Magnoliopsida; order Fabales; family Fabaceae; genus Lotus; species Lotus japonicus. The sequence continues at coordinate 92,233,216 of NC_080042.1, read as the reverse complement.
CTTTGAGTTTCACTCTACTTACTGTGTTGTGAAATGTCAGGACACTTCTGAAGTGCTTCTTCGAGGGACACTTGGACCAGATGGCCTGTACTCCTTTGATAACATGCATGCTTCCAAATTCTTCAAGGGCTCTTCTTCGAGTGTCACTCCAGCTTCATCATTGTCTTCAGCTTCAGCCTTTTCTGTTTGTTTTCCTTCTACTATTTCTAATGTACCTAGCATAAATAACTCAGAATCTACCACTGTTGTGCCTACTACTTATGATCTTTGGCATGGTAGACTAGGTCATCCTCATCATGAGGCTTTACTTTCAGCTTTATCCATTTGTAATATACCAATACCTAATAAAGCAAAATTTTATGTTTGCACTTCTTGCTGTTTGGCTAAGTCTCATAGGTTACCATCTTCTTCTTCTCTTACAACTTATACTTCTCCTTTGGAGCTTATATTTGCTGATTTGTGGGGTCCTGCGTCAGTAGAATCTTCTAGTGGTTACTCTTACTTTCTAACCTGTGTGGATGCCTTTACCCGTTTTACATGGATTTATCCCTTAAAAAGGAAATCAGAAACTTGTGGTGTCTTTATTCAGTTTCAGAAAATGGTTGAATTGCAGTTTAATCTTAGGATTAAATCTGTACAAACTGATAATGGCACAGAATTCAAACCTCTTTCCACTCATTTTGCTTCTCTAGGTGTTGTTCATAGGCACACTTGTCCTCATACACATCACCAAAATGGGAGTGTAGAGAGAAAACATAGACATATCATTGAAACTGGTTTGTCCTTACTTGCTGCTGCTAATATGTCTTCTCAGTATTGGGATCATGCCTTTCTAACTGCAACTTTTCTCATTAATAGACTTCCTACCTCAGTTCTAGGCAATGTTAGTCCTTATTTTCTTTTATACAAAACTCATCCAGATTATAAGTTTCTTAAAGTCTTTGGAAGTGCATGCTATCCTTTTCTAAGGCCTTACAATCAGTCCAAGTTGTCCCTCAGATCCAAAGAGTGTCTCTTCTTGGGTTATGCTTCCTCACACAAAGGGTATAAGTGTCTTGATGCAGAAGGTAGAATCTTTGTTTCCAAGGATGTACTCTTTAATGAGTTCAGGTTTCCTTTCCCTACTATGTTTCCTTCATCACCTGGTCCTGTTTTGCATTCTCATGGCATTTCTTCTATAATTCCACATACTCAGTCACCTTCTCCTGTGATACATACTCCACCTCAGATCTTACCTTCTCCTTCTGCCTCTCCTGGCCAAGTCCCTTCCCCTTTGCCAGTTCACTTTTCTCCTGCACCTACCACTGCCCCAACACCTTCAGTTGTTGTTCCTACAACTTCTCCAGCTGCTTCTGTAGTTCCTACTGCACCCCTTGTAGCTGCACCAACTAATGTTCATTCAATGCAGACTAGAGCTAAGTCTGGCATTGTTAAGCCTCGGTTATTCCCTACATTGCTGCTCACACAGGTTGAGCCTACCACAACTAAACAAGCTCTTAAGGATCCAAAATGGCTTGCTGCAATGCAAGCTGAGTATGATGCTCTGCTTGCTAACAACACTTGGACATTAGTTCCTCTTCCCCCTCATAGGCAGTCTATAGGCTGTAAGTGGGTGTTCAGAGTCAAAGAAAATGCTGATGGGTCAATTAACAGATATAAGGCCAGGCTGGTTGCAAAAGGCTATCATCAAGTGCAAGGGTTTGACTATTCAGAGACATTCTCACCTGTGGTCAAACCTATCACCATCAGATTAATTCTTTCACTGGCAGTTACTAAGAAATGGCATATTCACCAATTGGATGTGAACAATGCCTTCCTCAATGGTGCTCTTGAGGAAGAGGTGTACATGGTACAACCTCCAGGGTTTCAGCATGCAGATAAGTCCCTAGTCTGTCGACTTAATAAGGCTCTTTATGGCCTTAAACAGGCCCCAAGGGCCTGGTTTGAAAGATTGAAAGATGCTCTTGTGAAGTTTGGTTTCAAGCCCAGCTGTTGTGATCCTTCCCTTTTCACCTTTCACACCAAGACCTGTTGTATCTATATCCTAGTTTATGTGGATGATATAATCATCACTGGCAGTTCTCTACCCTTGGTTCAGCAAATTGTTCAGAACTTAAACTCAGAGTTCTCACTCAAACAGTTGGGTCAACTGGACTATTTTCTTGGTGTTCAGGTCCATCATTTGCAGAATGGTTCTTTGCTTCTCACTCAGACCAAGTACATAGGTGATTTGTTGGAAAGGGCAGATATGGCAGAAGCAAAAGGCATCTCTACTCCTATGGTTGGAGGAGCTAGGCTCAGTAAATATGGAGCTGACTACTTTGACAATCCTACTCTCTATAGGTCCATTGTTGGGGCCTTGCAATATGCCACATTGACCAGACCAGAAATTAGTTTTTCAGTAAACAAGGTGTGTCAGTTTCTCAGTCAGCCTTTAGAGGAGCACTGGAAAGCTGTCAAAAGGATTCTTAGGTATCTCAAAGCTACAAGTCATCATGGTCTACTGATCAAGCCTTGCTCTCTCACAAAGCCAGTGTCCCTTGTTGCTTTTTGTGATGCTGACTGGGGGTCAGATCCTGATGATAGGAGGTCAACTTCTGGCTCTTGTGTATTTTTTGGTCCAAATCTAGTATCTTGGTGCTCTAAGAAACAGACCCTGGTTGCAAGATCTAGTACTGAAGCTGAATACAGGAGTCTGGCCAACACTTCTGCAGAACTTCTATGGGTTCAGTCTCTTCTCCAGGAGCTACACATTCCCTTCCAAACTTCAAAAATTTACTGTGATAACATGGGTGCAGTGGCTCTAACCCATAATCCTGTTTTGCACACTCGGACTAAGCATATGGAATTAGATATTTTCTTTGTTAGAGAGAAGGTTCTCAACAAGTCACTGTTTGTGACTCACATTCCTTCAGTTGATCAGCTAGCAGACATTTTTACAAAGCCTCTTTCTCCTGCTCGGTTTGAAGCCTTAAGGGACAAACTCAATGTGTTTGAGAAATTTCTTTCTCAACCACCTTGAGTTTGAGGGGGTCTATTAGAGTATAAAGCAATTATGCTTTGCTATATACATTGTAACTGTTAGTTACAAGCTGGTTAAGTTTGTTAGTCAGTTGAGTTTGTTATGAGTCAGTTACGGTTAGTTACTAACTATGGTTAGCCTAACTGTTAACTATAGTTAGTTTAGGTAGCTTGCTATGCAAGTCTCTCTCACAGTATAAATACTGAGATAAACTCTTGTAATCTTCACCTTTCAATGAATAATATTTTCAGTTCAATTCTCAGATTCAGTTTAGGTTTTCAACAAATAGGATACCCACAGGGGGATCACCCCACCATTCGCAGTCTTTGTACAAATGACTCTCAGCTGCCAATGCATGGGCAACTCTATTAGTCTGCCTGTATTCAAAACAAAAAGAGAAGTTCCTAAAGCTATTAACCAACTGAGTACAATCCAACATGATATGAGCCAAAGAGGGGAACTCAGAAGGACAGTGAAAAGCCTTAACTAATTGTTGACAATCAGAGGAAAAGACTAAACTATCTAGACCCCAATTAGCTGCAAGATTAAGTGCCCATCTAAAACACATAGCTTCAGCTATTAAAGGCTCCCTTCTACAATCTTCATAACAGAACACAAATCTACATTCAATTCCATAAGCGTGTTTTATACAATATGCAAACGATGTGCATTCTCTCGGACATATTGTACGATAGCTTTGATAAACACAATTTGGGACCTGCAAAAGTATAAACATTAGACACGGTCTCTCAATTAATGTATGCATACAGTTTTCATTTTCTTAATTTCTATTAAACAGAATTAATTTCACAAAATTCATTTAAAAATAAGTTTCTCATAAATTAAAATTCACAATAGCTCAGTCACACAAAATATAAGATTGAATTCAAACAAGAAACAAAACTTGAATAACAAACAATATGGACAATCCTGATTTACAAAATCATTAAGAATATGGGCTTATTAGCACTTTTGGTCCCCCAGGTTTTAAAATTGTGCAAACAGGGTCCCTAAACTTAAAAAATAACATTTCACTAGCCTGACGTTAGGCTCCGCTAACAGTTTTGGTCCCTCATCATTTTTCCGTTTAAAAAAGTAACATTTTTTAGGACAAGTAGGTAATTTAACCAAAAAAGTAAATTAAAAAATTAAAAAAAAAACACAAAGTTCATCATCTTCATCTTCTTCTTCCATCATCTTCATCATTAATTTTCTCTATCACTAAATCCAAAAACCCATAAATTAAAAACCTAAAATCAAAATCATCCTTATCTTTTTTTCATCTCACGAACAACTTCATGTCCTTCATCTTCACCTTCATATCACACACACTAAAAAAAGAGTACATTTCCCTTTCTTTCTGGAATTTTTTTGAAGAACATGATGGAATGATGTATGAAGAAGATGAAGCAGCGCATGAATATATCTGTATTTTTCAGAAATCGTTACTTTTTTTTACGGGAAAATCATGAGGTACCGAACTGTTAATGGAGCCTAACGTCGGGGTAGCGAAATGCTAATTTTAAGTTTAGGGACCTCGTTTGCACAATTTTGAAATCTGGGGACCAAAAATGCTAATAAGCCTAAAAAGATATTTAAAGTATCAAATTGAAAAAATTTAGCTAAGAGACTAGATATTAACTATGGATTAATAAATGAAAATAAATGGAAGGATATATATTGCTTACCCAGTCTTGTAGCCCCTCCCAGACAAGTCGGAAACTTCGAACAAAGCTGAAGTCCACTCTTGTATCCTATCCTCTTTAAACCTTTCTTTCTTCTTCGTCATGGCTTCCCCAAAACTTCCTTTCAGATATCTAACGTTTGAGGGATCCACTTTGTAGAAGATTGGCAAAACCAGTTGTTTCATCTTTTTCCTACACTTAAGAATCCTAACTAATTCGTCAAGACACCATGAAGATTCAGCATAGTTTTCTGATAAGACAACGATTGAGCACCTTGATTGTTCAATTGCTTTTATTAGAGCTTCTGAAACTTGGTCCCCGCTCCGCAGTTCCTCATCATCTTTGAAGACCTTGAATCCTCCTTGGACTAAAGCATCAAAAAGAGAAGCAGTGAAATCATCACGGGTGTCTTTTCCTCTAAAGCTGATGAAAATTTGGTGGGAGGCTGTTGAATGATTTAGACAGTCTAATGTTTCTTTCCAGTGCTTAGTGTCCTTTTTATGTAAGGAAGACACAACATCTTCAATTACACGAGGTAACCCCATACATAGAAATGCAACTTCACGTGCCACATTGATCAGGTCGGATGGGGAGTCATTGTCTATGCTTGAATATTGTTGGAGCAACTTCCAAGCATCCTCATCAGATAAGGGGTACAGAGGAATCCAAGGATTACATCTGATCATGTTGCAGTACTTTTTGTCATGTGTGATCAAAAGGATCTTGAGTTGTTTACTAGGATCAGGAATGCCAATATCTTCAATATCTTGAGGACCAAAGTTTGTCGAAACATCATCAAAGATGACAAGAACTTTACCCACACTTTTCAATAATGCTGACTCTATTGCTGATGCTCTTCTGTGTTTACTTTTAACTGCCTTAAGTTTTAGATTCAATTGGTGAGCGATTTGATTCTGAAGTTTCGCAATATCTGCTTGTTCTGACACAGTAACATACACAACTAAGTGAAAAATATTTTCATACTCAGGTATCTCAGCTTTCACCAGTGCTGTTTTACCAGAGCCTCTCTTTCCAAATAATCCAATTGAATGGTATCTATCATCTTGCAGTGCCTTCAAAAGAATATTTCTAGCTTGATTTGTAGAGCCCAAATACATAAAGTCTCCTGAAGTTAGTTGTAAACCTTCAAAAGTATCATCATTAAATGCTTCTTCCGTAGAGTTGGAAGACATAGACTTTGCATAAGAGTCAGAACCATTGACATTTCCGTTTTCAGAAACAGAACCTCTAGGCGATGACCCTTCCTCAGAACCTTCCGCAACTGGAGAAGGAGGTTGAGGTGGAGTAACAATGTGCCCTGATTCCTCGTCGAACTAAAAAATTCCAAGGCACAAGACTCTCATTTCACCCAATGTTAAATATATAAAATAAAAAAGAATCAAACGGTAACTTGCATGATGTGTTGTACCATTTCAGCGTGAAGTATATATAATTATGCAAACACTTGGAAAAATAATAGAAGGATGATATCATGCACACAGAACTTTTTATAGAACAATGAACTCAATAAACTGTTTTACAATGTTTTGTTCATGTGACTATTGCAGTGTGTCTCAGTTAGCTTGTGCATGACAAACAAGGAAGTTCAATTCTCTTTAGTCATTTTTATTCTTCCCTGAAAAGTCGATGCCTATAAGTAACAACTGATGATGTCATTTAATTAAAACAGCTGCTATCCACAAATCAAAATGCATGTTGACAAACAACAAATATACTTCTAAAAAAGTAGATTTCGATTTCCTTTACCTCTGCAGATTTTTCTGAAGCCTCAAGTAGTTCAGTAAATCCACTCGCTACCTGCAATACACAAAAAAGAAAGATATATATCACAGTTGAGATCGTTGGATTTTTTTTAATAGCGGAAAAAGGAAGGATCACTTAAACTAGGAACAAGTTCAGAACTCACAGTTGCGGAGTCAGAACCATTGACATTTCCGTTTTCAGAAACTAATAGGTAGTTAGTAATTAGTTTGAATAGGTCAGTAATTAGTTTCCTACTTTCATGCCAGTAACGTTAGTGGAATAGGTATTGATTGTTAGTTCCACTCCTTATTATTATTAGCATTCAGTTTCTCAATTCTTTGCTGTATATATTCGTGTAAATTGTTTACCAAATTAATCAAAGGAATTATCAATTCAATTCCCTTCTCTACAGAATCAGAACTACTGGGCGATGAGCCTTCCTCAGAACCTTCGGCAACTGGAGACGGAGGTTGGGGTGGAGCAACATACACCACGCTCAATTTGCATTCTTCAACAATGTGCCCTGATTCCTTGTTGAACTAAAAAAATTCCCAAGGGCATAAGTCTCATCATTTCACTCAAAGTTAAATATAAAAAATAAAAAGAATCAAAGGAAGTTGCAATAGCATGATGTGTTGTACCATTTCTGAAGTGATATCCTTTGGGGTGACTCCATCATCTACTTTTACGCTTAGAATAAGAAACTTATCCTTGCATTGCATATCAGGTGGAGCTTCCTTCTGCGCTTGCATGGTGACTGTGAAACACGGAATGTCACCATCATCAATCAAAGGACAGGGAGAAGATCATATCAATTATCAACATATTCATTGGCATTGGTGGTAGTATAGTACCTGTAACATCACATGTAGAACGTGGCAAAACGACCCCAGTGTTTGGACGGACACAATACTTCGTGGGATTTGTCGTTTTCACCTGGGAAAACAAAAACAAAAAATTCAACGTTACCAATTGCACATGCGAATCGAATCTGACAAGAAGAAACAAGTATGGATTTGATTTTAGGGTGAGTTGAGAAGATCTTGTAGATACCTTGAAAGCTACATATTCATCAGTCTGATTTGATAATTGAAGAGAACTTGAGATCTGCTTCTTCAGCTGAACTGAAACAGGGAACAAGTAAAAACAAAATCAAACACAGGAGAAAGAAACTCTAGAAGATGAGAAAAGAGATCCATGATAGGGAGAAAAACGCACAGATATACTTGAGTTCGTGAGGTTCAATGTGGAGAAGTTCGCCGGTGCTCATCTCTGATCGATGCGCAGTGAGATGAGAATCGATGGAAGTTGACTTCGAGAGGTTCAATGTGGATAAGGTCTCCGGTTTCCTATTTTACTATGTTTGTGTTGATGGTGGCCCTCAATGTTTGGGGCAAGATGTTCTATGATAATTGTCTTTATTCCCAAGTATTTGAGGATGCTTTGACTATCAAATTTTGAGGTAATCTCATGATATTGTGTTTATCTAAATATCTCAAATTAAGATATATTAATTCCAACGAATGTTATCATCATGGGCCTCTCTTGTTGGGCCGATGTTTTGGGCTTGATAAAAAATTTCTGCAAATAGCACAACCTCAATCTGAGTATTCGAGGAGCAGTGATGCTTGGATTATGAAGTTTGACGCCTCTTTTTGTCTGAATCGCTTAAGTCAAGTAAATACGTGTAGTTAGATCAGGGGTTCATTACTTAGCTGTCTAAGTCCAAATTGCAAATTAGAACAATGACTCTTCAAGACCTAGGCAAATGGTTAAGTCATGTCTTTTCCTAACATGGTGATTTAAATAGAGACGAGACATTATACTATTTCCATTGGTCTTTTCTAACGTGTGTAGTTATTCATGAGTTGTGTATTGATAAAGGGTGTGCGAAGGTCTAATTTGCCATACTCACAAGCCTTTTAAATTTTACTACCGAGCATCATTTTTTTCTTCTATTTCATTTTTACTATTAGGCAATTTGCAGTTTCTTCCAGTGTTGTGATGTTCGCTTGCCTTTTCCTCTCTTCTTCCTCATTTGCTCCTATAAACTTTTTACTCCCTTCTACTTTCTATTGCATTCTTTTGTAAATGTAGTTTTTGCTCCTATAAACTTTTTTCTTCCTTCTACTTTCTATTGCATTCTTTTGTAAATGTATTTGCATGGAGATGATGGGGAGAGTTATGTCCTAACTGCCTTTGCCATGAACATTTGCTCCTCCCTCCATATGAGGTTTCTTAATGAGCAGAAAGTTCAATGGTCTTAGGGTCAACGCTACGCACTGGTGCCTGTTATTTCCTCATGCTTGAAGAATTAGGGATGGAAAGGATTCCCTATGTATCCTACCTCGAGGCTGAGATAGAGGAGTTGTTCGCACCTATGTCTGATTCATGGGATGATTCACATACTCCATTTTCACCATGCAAGTGTTTTCATACCTAAAGACTGGGTAATTATTGATAAATCAGTAGGCACGTTTATACTTTTATTTTAGATTAAAAAAAATGATGGAATCCAAAGATGAATATATAAATATCAACTAGCAATGTTATTTTCATACCTAAATACGGAGTAATTATTGCAGAGCGGTACGGACATCAATTAAAATCTACAAATCCCTTAAGCTTAGATACGGTCCAAGCACGAGTTTAGGGTTAACAACTAAATGAGACTTATAAATAGAACTTAAAAGAAACTAATATTCATTGAGGATCTGGAAAGTGCTAAAGTAAAGCTTTTCTTCTGCTTGTATGGATCCTTAATTAATATTTTCTAAGAACATTGAAATGCCCTACATCCCTAAAGTAGAGCAAGGCTGTATATCTGATCACCCAGGTCAAGTACTGACCTTCAATTTTGATATTCTTCACAAGAAGAGGTGAAAAAATTATACTCTTACTATTAATGTTACTGGTGGTCTTTGATGACATTTCCAGATAGTCATTAGATAAACCACACAAAATAATCTTCCACAAGTTACAAAAAGAATGCATGTTACCCAAAAGTATGAGTCAATTCACAATAGTCTGCTCTACAAGCAACCATAGACCCACACTCCCAACTAATGTGTCTACATTCAAATATTAACGACCCTCCAAAAGAAAATACCTGCTAAATTAACCTATTTTTCCTTTCGTCATCATTTTCTGAATACTCAGGAACAATAGGGAAACTGTGAAGTATGGTGAAAGATGGATGGAATCTCAGATACTTAGGTCTTCTTCATCAGATACCCCATAACTATGCCAAGTAAACCAACTAATATGACAATGAGCATTGAGACACCCCCACGATTTTTGTTGCTCTCACGTCTCAGCAGGTCCTGCAGGCAATAATATCATTGATGTAAGCGTTTCCCCCAAGTTCAGAAGCAACATTAAAAGACACTTCGATTAGTAGCTTCAATTACATCATACCAAGTTCTATTGTCATCATATACTTTTCTAATAACAAAATAAGGAAAAAACATATTGTCACCATATGCACAGCTAAAAGTATAAGCGAGGTAATGAATGACAAGTTTAAACCTTCAAGTTCAACATAAACGGATGAGAAAGCAATTAGCATGAAAATATGGGTTCCTAACAGATCGTAGCACAGTAGCAGAAAGCAAACAGGCACAAGATTTAACAGGAACCAAAGGTTAAAAATGTGAATTATGAAATTAGTAAGAAACAAAATAAAGCAAAAATGACCAACATAGCCTGCACAATTGTTTCTTCAAGTAAAGCTCAAATGCTGGAGCTGAAAATCTATGTTCCTCCGTTCCCCAGTGCCAAACAATAAATGCTCACAAACATCACAGCATATCCAGCAACGGAAAAGATTGATTAAACACTCGGAAAATATTTTCTGGGAGAAATCAAACGAACATTCATACTATTCAAGAAAATATCCTCTCCTAAAGCTACTTTGACAGAACCAGTTAAATACTTCAACTTCTACAGTTCCACATCTAACACAGAACATAATGTGCTTTTACATTGCTCAGGATAGGCTTTCAAATTTAGAAAATATGTTTTTAGTGTTTTTATCTGACTGATATGTATTTCTCTTCTTTTTTTCCTGAATGAAGAGGGGTAAGATGGAGAGATAGGTTTTATTCAGTCAGATGGAGAGATAATAGTTATCTACAATATATATTTTGTAAACCCTCACCAATTCCTGTCGAAGCTTGTTAGTTTGTTGAATTGCATTACTCTTTTCTTCAGTCAGCCTCGTGATAAGAGCTTTTGCCTGCAACAAAGCAACTATAATCAAAATAAAGTCCACACACACCAAAGCTTGAGCGAGAGTGCACAGAGAAGGAAAACAATCTGAAGTTACAAGCTTTAAGAAACAAAATAAATTACAGCCTCCAACCAAAAATCATAAGAAACTTTTCTTTTTGTCCTGCTAGTCAAAGATAGATAGGTCATTGATTCAACATAATGCTTCGATACTTATTTAATTAAAACTATAGTTATACACAATTCAAAATGCATGTTGACAGACAAACAGACAATATCCTTAAAAAAAGTAGTTTTGCATTACCTCTGCAGATTTATCTGTAGCCTCATGTCTTTCAGTAAATCCTCTGGCAATCTTCAATACCCAAAAGAAATATACCCCGGTTGGTATCATTAGATTTTTTTATAGAGAAAAATCAAAGATTCATCTAAACTAGGAACAAGTTTAGAACTTACTGTTGCTGAGTCTGAGACATTGACATTTCCGTTTTCAGAAACAGAACCTCTGGGCGATGAGCCTTCCTCAGAACCTTCCGCAACTGGAGACGGAGGTTGAGGTGGAGAGACATACACCACTCTCAATTTGGATTCTTCAACCACGTGCCCTGATTCCTTGTTGAACTAAAAAATCACACGGACACAACTCTCATCATTTCACCCAATATTGACGTAGAGAGTCCAGGAAATGGAGAAAGGAAAATGTAATTTCTCATTGATCTAGAGTTGATACAATGCTATATACATGAAGGTGAAAGCTAACTACCTGTGCAGTTATAACTACTCTAACTACCATAGTAGCATGTATTTCAAAACTAGTAAGCTTGGTTCTAATTCTAATTTATAACAACTAACAACTTACTAACCAATCACTAATCAACCCGATCCTAACTCCCCAATACCCAATGTTATACAAAAAGATAAAAAGAATAAAAGCAAGTTGCAACTGTAACTAGCATGAAGTGTTGTACCATTTCTGCAGTGATGTCCTTTGGGGAGACCCCATCATTTACTTTTACGCATTGAAGAAGAAACTTATCCTTGCATTGCATATCTGGCGGAGCTTCCTTCTGCGCTTGCATGGTAACTGCAAAACACAAGCAATATCATCAAGCAAAGCCATTGATTGACAATAAAAATTAAACTCAGGAAACAATAATATCATCAATGCATTCAGTGGCGGCATCGCGTCGGCGGTACCTATTGGAATTATTGTAATTTAAATTAGCAACTTGACTCACAAGTCAAGTCAGTTAGAGTTTGTTAGTTTGTTAGCAATTAGTTACAGTTAGTTAGAGTTTGTTAGAGTTCAGTTAGTTAGTTTTTCTTTATCTTTCACTGATTAGGAACTTGTATAAAAACTGTAATCTTCAAGCATTGAATCTAAGAAGAATCATTCAATCAATCATTGTTTCTAACATGGTATCATGAGCTTTTAGCTTCCGCTTTCTCTCTTCGTCTCTGATTTTCTCGGGAAAATTCCTTTTCTGTTGGAATTTTCTTGGTGACGGTTACCTATCTTTTTTTTTTTTTCTTTTCTTCTCAGACATTTTCTCGAACACTTTCTTGGCATTCTCTTAGCTATTGTTTCTACTTTCTCAGAGATTTTCTCAAGCTTCTTCTACTTTCTCAGAGATTTTCTCGAGCACTTTCTCGGCATTCTCTTTGCCGTTTCTTCACTTCTCTTCACTGATTCTTCTGCATAAAGCTTTGAAGCTTCTTCTACCTTCAACAATGGCTCCGATTACTCGAGCAAATTTGACAGACTCGACTCACGATTACTACATTCATCCAAACGAGAATCCCTCACTTGTTCTCGTTTCTCCAGTTCTTGATGGGAGCAATTACCATGGCTGGGCTCGTGCAATGGCGATGTCATTGCAGATGAAGAATAAGTTTGGTTTCGCTGATGGTTCGATTGCAAAGCTCTCCGATGATGATCCTATGCTTTCAGCTTGGAAGCGCTGCAATAATCTTGTGCTTTCGTGGATTAATCATTCGGTTTCTCCAGAGATAGCAATTAGCATCATCTGGATTGACACAGCTTCTGGAGCTTGGCAAGATCTGAAAGATCGTTTCTCGCAGGGAGATTCGGTAAGAATTTCTCACCTGCATCATGAATTGTATTCTCTAAATCAAGGTGATTTGTCTATTACTGCTTACTACACCAAGATGAAGATTCTGTGGGATGAACTATGCAATTATCGGCCAATTCCTGTTTGTGTTTCCCCTCATGCGTGCTGTTGTGAGGCTGTGAAAATCTTCAAGCAATATAGGGAAAATGATTGTGTGCTGTGTTTCCTTAGAGGTTTGAATGATAATTTTGCTGCTGCTAGATCTCAGATTTTGTTGATGGAACCTTTGCCAACTTTGTCTAAGATTTTCTCTATGATAATACAACAAGAAAGACACTTAGGCATTGGAGTACTTCCTGAGCCAGCAGCTATGGCAGTTCATACTGGGAATACACAAGGCACATATTCTAATTCCAACAGGGGAAGGTCGAATTCTCAGTATTCTTCAAGTAAATCCAATGTGCAGAGGTTGTGCACACAGTGGAAGGCAGAATCACACTGTTGAAACATGCTTCCTTAAGCATGGCTATCCTTCCAACTTTCCAAATGGTTATAAGCCAAAGAAGGCTTACATTACAACTTCAGGAGGTGATTCACATTCTTCTTCAGATCAAGATGAACCTCCTTCTTCAAGTCTTGAGCTGACAAGAGAGCAACTTCAAGGTTTACTGGCATTACTTCCTCAATCTAAGCCCACTGCAGTTTCACAAGCCCCCAACCTTAAGCCTATTGCTGCTTCCAACCTTGTCAGTAGTCACAATGTTATTGCTAATAACATAGATATGGTCAATTCTCAATGGATCATGGATTCAGGTGCCACTGATCACATTGCTTCTTCCTTATCTTTCTTTTCTTCTTACTACTCAATCAAACCTGTACCTGTATCTTTGCCTAATGGAGCTCATGCTATTGCAAACCATTTAGGGACAGTATTTCTTTCACCTACCCTGACTTTACATAATGTTCTCTATGTACCTGAATTTTCTGTCAATCTTGTTTCTATACACAAGCTTACCAAAGTACTAAATCACAGATTGATTTTCACTGATTCCTTGTGTTTGATTCAGGACAAGACCACTTTGAAGATGATTGGGAGAGCTGAGATCAAGGATGGGCTATACATCATGGAGCTTCCACCTATTACTAGTTTCAAACCACTTCATACTTTCCATTCTGTAAACATGAGTACTGTTTCTTCTTCTAATAAGTTGCCAAATATATGGCATCATAGGTTAGGACATCCATCTCAGCCTTGTTATATTTCTTTGCAACAAATGTACCCTGCTATTACTACTTCTCCATGTAAGAATTGTGATACTTGTCATTTTGCTAAACAAAAAAGATTATCTTTTTCTTTGAGCCATACTATTTCTGGAACTGTTTTGGAATTGTTGCATGTAGATATTTGGGGACCATACAGTGTTGCATCTATTACAGGAGCCAAATATTTCCTCACAATTGTAGATGATAAGTCTAGGTTTACTTGGATAAAATTAATGAAAGCAAAATCAGAGGCTCGGAAACTTTTATCCTTTATGCACAGAGACAGTATGGATCTCTTGTTAAAATAGTGAGATCAGATAATGGGGTTGAATTTGCCATGACTGATTTTTATTCACAGCATGGAATTCAACACCAATTATCTTGTGTTGAAACTCCACAACAAAATGGTGTTGTGGAGAGAAAACATCAGCACATCCTGAATATTGCTAGGGCTCTTATGCTGCAATCTAACTTGACCCTTGAATTTTGGTCTTTTGCTGTGATTCATGCAGTATACTTAATGAATCTTTTACCAAGCAAGGTTTTATCTTACTCATCTCCTTTCATCATTTTGCATAACCTGAAACCAGACATTGAACACTTACGGGTTTTTGGTTCTTTATGTTATGCTACTTCCCTTACTGCACATAGAACAAAGTTTCAACCAAGAGCTAGGAAATGCATTGTTCTAGGACAGAAAGAAGGGGTCAAGGGATATCTTTTGTTTGATTTGAACACTAGAGAAGTTTTTCTTTCAAGAAATGTCATTTTTTATGAAAATGTTTTTCCTTTTCAAGCAACTGACACAGTATCACTATCTTCTTTGTTCCCTGTTCCCTCACTCCCTACTGATCTTAGTTCTTCCTCAGATGATTTCACTCCCCCACAGCCAGCTCAACTCGAGCCAGATACTACCATCATTTCTTCACCCTTTTCATCACCCTTGTTACCACAGCCACCAGCCTTGAGACATTCCACTAGACAAACACAAAAACCTTCTTATCTCCAAGATTATCATTGTAACATAGCTCATACTTCTTCTCAGGCCTCTTCCTCTTCAGGTGTCTCTTATCCTATTTCAGATTACATATCCTATCACACACTCTCACCATCACATAGAAGGTTTGCTTTAGCTGTTTCTCAGGAAGTTGAACCTCATACATATAATCAAGCAGTGAAGCATGAATGTTGGAGAAATGCCATGGACCTTGAAATTACTGCTCTAGAAAATACTCAGACTTGGGTTCTAACTGATTTACCACCTGGGAAACACCCTATTGGTTGCAAATGGGTTTTTAAGATCAAGAGACATGCAGATGGGAGCATTGAAAGGTACAAAGCTCGGTTAGTAGCCAAGGGTTACACTCAACAGCATGGTCTTGATTATTTTGAGACTTTTTCACCAGTGGTTAAGATGACCACAGTGAGATTAGTTCTTGCTATGGCAGCATCACATAACTGGCACTTGCAACAGCTGGATGTTAATAATGCATTTCTGCATGGACATTTAGATGAAGAGGTCTACATGTCTCTTCCACCAGGATATAAGCCAAGTCATTCTGGTCAAGTTTGTAAGTTGGTCAAGTCTCTATATGGGCTAAAGCAGGCTAGCAGACAGTGGAATTCCAAGCTTACATCCTCTTTGATCTCACTTGGTTACACACAATCCAAGTCAGATTATTCCTTGTTTGTTAAGCACACAGCCAACCACCTTACCATCTTGCTTGTCTATGTTGATGATATAGTATTGACTGGAGATGATCTTGAAGAAATACAACATGTCAAACATATTTTGGATCAACAATTCAAGATCAAAGACCTTGGAGCTCTCAAGTTTTTCCTTGGTATTGAAGTAGCAAGATCCAAGGAAGGTTTAGTCTTGTCACAAAGGAAATATGCCCTAGAGCTGATTGATGATGCAGGCCTGTTAGCAAGTCAACCAGTTGCTACTCCAATGACACCAGGAACCAAGTTTTCAGCTAGCTCGGGCCAACCTTGTTCAGACATTCTTGCTTATCGAAGGTTGATTGGTCGGCTACTCTATCTCACAAACACAAGACCTGATCTGTGTTTTGCTGTGAGCACTCTTAGTCAGTTCTTATCTAATCCTATGACAGAGCATCATGATGCTGCACTTAGAGTTCTTCGCTATATCAAACAACATCCTGGTCAGGGCTTATTCTTTTCTTCGACTTCAGCACATACACTTACAGCGTTTTGTGATTCTGATTGGGCATCATGTGTTGATACTCGAAGGTCAATCACAGGTTTCAACATCTTTTATGGTACTTCCTTAATTAGCTGGAAATCCAAGAAGCAAAGTACTATTTCCAGATCCTCATCTGAAGCTGAATATCGAGCAATAGCATCCACAACCTGTGAAATACAGTGGCTACTTTATCTGATGAAAGATTTACATCATCCTATGTTGTCTCCTGTAGCTCTTTACTGTGATAACTTGTCGGCCATTCATATAGCTCAGAACCCCACATTTCATGAGCGGACTAAGCATATAGAAATTGATTGCCACTTGGTTAGGGAGAAAATTCAACAAGGGATCATCAAACTCATGCCAATTCCAACTACTGCCCAACTTGCAGATCTGCATACTAAAGCACTTCATCCAACGCAGTTCAATCATCTTGTTTCCAAACTGAGTCTTAGAGACATATATGCCTCAATTTGAGGGAGGGTATTGGAATTATTGTAATTTAAATTAGCAACTTGACTCACAAGTCAAGTCAGTTAGAGTTTGTTAGTTTGTTAGCAATTAGTTACAGTTAGTTAGAGTTTGTTAGAGTTCAGTTAGTTAGTTTTTCTTTATCTTTCACTGATTAGGAACTTGTATAAAAACTGTAATCTTCAAGCATTGAATCTAAGAAGAATCATTCAATCAATCATTGTTTCTAACAGTACCTATAACATCACATGTAGAACGCGGCAAGACAACCCCAGTGTTTGGACGAACACAATACTTCTTAGGATTTGTCGTTTTCACCTATGAATGAAAACCAAAAAAACAATTCAAATTAACCAATTGTAACATGTGAATCTGGTAAGAACGAATTAGGGTAAATTCAACAGATCTTATAGGTTGGGCAATGAAATCGTACTCCAAAATCAAACACAGAAAGTTGAAAGTGAAATGAAAGAATGATACCTTGAAAGCAACATATTCATCAGTCTTATTTGTTAATTGAAGAGAGCATGAGATCTGCTTCTTCAGCTGAACTGAAACAGGGAACAAGTAAAACCAAAATCAAACAGAGGAGAAAGAAACCCTAGAAGATGAGAAAAGAGATCGATGAAAAACGTACAGGTGAACTTGAGTTCGAGAGGATCAATGCGGAGAAGGTAGCCAGTGCTCATCTTCGAATCGCGATCGGAGAAGGAATGGGGATTGTGCCGTGCGGAGATTCCCCTGGCCCTATGAGATGAGATGAGATGGACGGAGGGATCAAGGAAAGGAGACGGTGGAAGGAAAAGAGTAAAGGAGAGACCAAAAAGGGAATTGCGATTATGACAGCTACAGAACAGGTGGTTTTTTCTTAAAAAACAATCTGTCTAGATACATTCCTGATTGTAAAAATATTTTTTCTTTGTATTTACATGTTCATACTCCTATTCACTATCTAAAGTATAGTTAATTAAAATAATCGAATATTTAGTATTTTAATTTTTTCAACAAATAATGATGTTGGATATTGTAAGATAAAGAGTGTAAAATAAAGATATCAATATTATTTCAATAGAAATTAAATGAAATGTTCAACTAAACTCAAATCCGACATCTTTAAATGATAATAACTCAGGAATCAATCTTTAAAAGATGTAATTTATTTTTTTGATGTGAGAAAAAAAAACTCAAATCTTGACATCTTCCTAATATGACAAAATAAAAACTCAAATTCGGCACTTTGATCACAAAATATGCATGATTTATAAATTTTGAAGTTAATAATTGAGATTCGTTTGATTTCATTGATACATTGAATTTATGGGTTACTATTTTTAATTTGTTGATTTTCGTTTAATTTGATTTATTTATGGCATTATACTTATTTTCAATTTATATATTAACAAAACCGATTACAATTAAATATATTACAAAACAATTTGCCACCATAGGGTTGTTTCACCATGGAGATTTGGGTTAGTTAGTTAGTTGGAAAGCTTCATTTGTAGGTTTGTCACCTACCGTGGAAAGGTTAATTAGAAAGCTCCATTTGAAAGGGATGAAAAAAGTGGAAGCTCTATTTCTTGAAATGGAGGTTTCCAACAACTTCAATAGAAAAACAAAACATATTTTAGGTTGTAGGGTCCTTATTTTTGTTATTTTATTACAATAAACATATTAAGTACCAACATTTTACATATTAAGTATTTGGAATGCCACATATACTACCTCGAACCAAGTACATGTGTAGATAGTATCACATTTGTCCTGTGCCATTTACGTGGCATGGGCATTACCAAGTACCAACCCTTGGCACATATGCACAATAGTGTTGAGAAATAGAAAGGCATTGTTGTCAAATTGGCCTCATCCTTTGTTCTTATCCCTTCAGGAGGCTCATTTGTCCATCATGCGGCAGATCAAGGGGAAATGCGGAATTTAGTGGAAATTATTGTTGTCTTTAACGGATGTCATCATTTATTTATGAAACAGTTTCATGTTTAACGTATATTTTTCCCACAATTTAAATATGTGCTTTCATTCTTACACCAAACTTGCTTACCATTAGACCAACGTCTTCTCAATTTGATAATCCTTTCCTTGCTAAGTGTTATCAAAGCATATCAAAATGAACCCTTTTTTTATCTTAAATGAAGTGCTTCAAGGTCTTCCTTCATATACTTGCATGTTATTTTATTTTATATCTTCCCCATCCAATATTTTTTCTACCTTCAGGAGGCTCATTTGTCATTTTGCAGCGGATGAACAGGAATCGCATGGAATCCTTTGCTAAATACAAATAAATCATATAAAAAATGAACTCATTCGGCCTTAAATAAATCAACACAAATGGGGTTTATGACTATCAAAACCAAGAGTGTGTTCAGATGAAGCATTTATAGAGGCTAATGTAATTTTTGAAGGAATTTAGAATGCAGTATGTTAAATTCAAACACAGAATTTTAATACAAAGGATATAAAATTCCTCCAAAAATTACATTACCTTCTTTCTATAAATGATCCGCCCAAACATACTGTTAAGTCTTATAAATTGAAGGAATTTGTCAACATTTTCATTACCCATCGTTGATGCTTAAATTTGCTAGAAAACAGGAGAGATTTAGTAAATTTTCAATAGTTGTGAGTGGATAATCTACTTTGCGGTATTTTAATGTTTGTATTGTCGGGTAAGGGGAGGACTCTACTTTATGATGAGCATGCTATTTGACATTACAACTAGTAAGAGTTAGAGACTATGAGTGAAACACTAGCCAATTTCACATTTTTGGCTGTTCTTTAAGCTGTGCAAGTTCTTTCAAGGCCTGAAAAAGAAGGAAAGGAAAAACAAACTGTCATCTAACTTTGCTAGAGGAGAGATATATCAAGGTTGTTGAGCTCACCATCTTGGTCTCCTGAAGTGCATCTTCAAGTGTCTTGATTTTCTGCTATAATTATAAGTGTCAGCAAAAACACTAAGCATGCCGGATTGTCTTGGTTTGACATTCAGGAATCATCGTATGAAAACTCACATTTTTTGTGTCTCTAAGAGCAGCTTCAAGCTGATCAATCTTTTGCAATGCTAACCTACATGATGAGTCTGTCATCGCACGAGCTCTCTCCTCTAGTGCCAGGCTCTTACTAAAGTCATTTTCATTTTGCATGTCAACCTGCATTTTATTATGCGAATCATTAAGTCACATATTGGTAGATGTTTCAGTAAAGGTGAACAATTTCTCACATTTTTTGGCATCAAGGAATCTTCTGAAGCCTCATCACCGTGTTCATTTTGACCATTGGTCTCTTTGCCCGATGAAACTGCCTGCATAAACAATGAGAAACCACTGTCAACAATTTCTACATGTATGGTAGAAATGAGATGATGACATGTAGATTGTAATCTGATTCTTATTGATTGAATGGTAACTGTACAATATATACATAATGAGAGCAATAACAGAATTAGGAGGCAAACTAACTAACCAGCTAATTACAATAACAAACTTCTAACTTCCTCACTAATTGTAACTAAAGCTAAGTAACCGCTTGGCGGGTAGAGACTTCACTTGACAAAATGACAATTGGAAGTGTTATTTCACAGTACTGCCAAACCTGAATCATTTCTAAAAATTCTTGATTTTTCCAGGGCCCTCGATCGCTCATAAGGCAACCTCCATATTCAGAACATGTGCAGTCACCACCAAGAAAAGTAGGCAAATTGCTGTAAAATCAAACAATCAAATATAGGAGATTCTTTAAGTGCAGAACTTCACAAGTCACAAACACATTCATCAATCAGGTTTCAGGTTTTTAGTACTGTAAAAGAGTCATGTCTAAATTTTTAGAAGTCGTCACCTTGGATCGACAGCCTGAAGCAGCACACCGAGATAATCAGAACCCAACACCTGAAACAACAATGTTACAGTTCAACATAAATATGGGCTTGGGAGTGATACAACCAAATATAGTTGTGCTACCTCATTGTATTATCTGAGAATGAAAATGATATTGAATTTCAATGTCCCATACTTGAATTTTTGCTGCTGTGCGTGCATCTAGAAATGTCTTCACTGCTTTCCACAGCATCTTAAACCCCGATCCAGCATTAATAATAAAGAGCTTATTTAGAGTCTGGAAGAATGAAAATGAATACTAATTAACTGCACAGTAATGCTCATAAACCAAACATCTAACAGCAAAAATGTGTCTATCTCGCACAGTTGAAGTTTTAAATGCAAATTCTGGCATGTTTTCTTACCATGTATAATCAATAAGTTCGACCATGCTACAGAAAAGAATATCAGTATCTCAAGGAGGGAGATAAAAAACATGTCTAGGAAACATCTAGAGATAGGAATTTAAGGATTAGTTGGTGACTTGACATATTTGTTACAGAATTGGACTAAATGTAAGTGCAGCTCAGGTTTGTGACCTTTTGTTCCCAATTTTTTTTTCTATGCTCTCTCTTCCTTTCCTCAAGAAATGACAATTACATCATATGTGTGCCAGATATTTTGAATTAGAACTGTTTTTTCATTTGAATGATTGTTATAAAATTGAAAAGCAATCATTATCTTATCTTCAGATAGTCTAACCTCCTTGTTCACACGTTTATCACAAACATTAAATATCCAAATCATCTGTGTATGGACTACAGTGTAAAAAAATACCTCAGGATAGTAACTGCTATCAATCTTCTGAATTTCCATAAAGAGATACCTTGCAGGCTTTGAGAAATTAGACATTCCCTAGAAGAATACAACCACATAATCGTATATCAGCATGTGGAAAATCATCTAGATATGGACCTCAATAAAATGAAGTGACTAGAACTTGATAAACCTTAACAAGTTTTCAGTTTTAATATTATTTGCTTAAAATGCATTTAAAAAATAGAAAAAAGAAAACATTTTCCTCTTGGTACATGTAAGAATTTGTGATCCCCAAGCCCCTGCCCCCCATCTAAAGAACTCTGAACCAATTGAACCACAAAACTTCGAGCAAATTCTGATAAAAAGGAAACTTATATAGAAAAATCTTCTCACTATTCCGTTGACATCCAATATACTTGTAGTGGATGCTATGTGCCTTTTAGCCTCCAGTGAACATGCAGGGAATCTTACTCTTAGTGTTTTCTCTTGTTCTGACACATGATACCTGATAAACCTTTCATGTGTGGTTACTTGCCCCAGTTTGTCAAGATCTACCAACCCAATTCTCTCAATATACACAGGTCTGCCGTGTCTATCAACTCCGTGGTATCCATGAGGATAGCATTTCTTCACTTCTGTGTACTCCGTGAAATGGAATTCCTGATTAAATACCAAACATTGCATCAATAACAAGAGGTGGAGAACTTCTAAAATCTAAACTTTATCGTTTTAAATGGACATGCAGTTCATATTGCTATAGGCTATAGCAAACTAGTAATTGCATTTTAATTCTAAAACCATGTTAAATTTTCTTTGATCATATCTAATGCTTAAGAAATAAAGAACCTAAAGCACACCCACAATCAACATGCATGATGCTCCTAGTTTCTGCCAAACAGAATTTTCATTTTTGCAAATGAATATATCTTGAAGTTCAAGTAATTCACCTTAGGAAGCATGTCTACTCGAAATTCCTTGCGCCATTTCAGATAATTGCGAAACATATCTTTGGACTTTTCCATGTCAAAATCATTCATGCGCAGAAACCTTATAATACATCAAAAGCAATGCAATTAGAAAATACTATCTATCTGTCTATCTATCTATCTGGTGCACATATACCTTAGAAGAGTATGATAATTGTCATGCTTAGGTGGTAAGAGATCCACGAGCGAAAGCATTGTGCGAAAAGACTCAACAATTTCTTCATGCTTCGGATCATGAGCTCCTTGTAGAACCATTTCCTTGCTTTTACTCCTCCCGAGTTTCATGAGCGAAAAAGACAACAGTGACTTGATGGAGAAATTAGAACCCTCTCTTTTTCCTTCTGCTAAAGGAAGATGCCAATGCGTTTCGATTGGAGGATGAAACGATTTGGTCCTCCTCTTCACACTTCCAGAATCAACCTTCTTCAATCTCTCAACACCACTGAATAACTCTTCTTCTCCACCATCACCTCTTGCTATAACAATGTCCCTCTCTTCAACCCTGACCTTCGGACTACTCATATGTGAAACGCGATTGTACTGAAAACGTGCTTTCTGATACAAAATCGATCAGCAAAAGTAATTTTCCTGACTAATTATTATAGAAACTAGAGAATCATTCAAAGTCCACATTTAAAACCCTATACCTTTCACATGAAAATCATAAGTGCTCATCATATCATTTCCGGAACTTGTAAAAAACAGAATTTACAGTGTGGAACAGAAATTGAAAATTGTAATATTGAAATGGTGTGAAATTTTGGTTGTGATTTGAGTGTTTAGCAGAAGGAAGGAATTTTGGATTCTGAAATGGTTGAAAAGGGAAAGAGGCGTTATAGGAAAGGGAAAGGACTGTGATGATGAATGATGTGTGACTTTGTTTGAAGGACACATGTTGGGGAAGGATCGAATTGGAATGGCCCTTGTTGCAAGAAACCGCGAAAACAATGAGAGCAAGTTCCGAATCTTTTTTCAATTTGTGTGGGCTTGCTCACTAAATAGCTTTGCTATCTTTGGGCTGGAAGCCCAATTAGAAGTTATGACAGGGATTTACCCAAAAATGAAAGTTATCACATGAGGGAAAATAGAACAATATGAAGTTCAAATGAGGGTCTCCCTAATATGCACCACTTTTAGAGTGGTGCAATTTTACACCATTTATTTTGATCGGTTATAACAGGTTAACACATTATTATTTTTTTAAAAAAATATCATTAAAAATTTGTTATATATTATATTTCTTTAAAAACAGATGTGTTGACCTATTATAGTAGGTTAAAAAATGTGGTGTAAAATTGCACCACTCTAAAAGTGGTGCAAGAGTGGTGCATATTAGGATAGAGGTCACCGTTCAAATGATGGCACCAGAGCAATTACTATTTGGTTTGATTTTGTGTGGGGCCATCCACAACAAGTACAAAGGAGAATGAAGGTAATACTAATATCTAGAAGCACACGTGTGGAGAGTGACTACAGCAAAGCTAGCTGTATCCAGGGATGGAAGCAGCTTTGTTGGCTGACTAGACTCCTGCTGCTTCACGTCATTTCTCATCGGATATACCACTAGTACTCTAGTAGTCTACTTTATACTTAAATAATTTATGCTATTTAAACTATAATACTGAGTGTCAGTTTAGTTTTCAGTGAAAAAAGGAAGTCTGTTTGAAGCATTAGAATTCGTGATCACAATTTCTAATACACATTTAGCTAACGGAATGCACTTGTTGAGTTTAGTGAATGTACTTTCACATTCACCTAACTGAAAACCAAACAGATTCTAATTCTAAGTTATAAAGATTGGTTCAACTCATATATATTTAATTATCTTTAAACAAAGTAAAATATGAATGTTATAAATAATGAACTATTTTCTCATTCTAAACTCTGTTTTCAAAACAGAGTTATATTACTAAGCAGATTTAATTTTGTCTTTGTTTTTTCTCTCTCAGAAATAGTTTTTAAAAAATGATTTAAAGTTTTTTTGTCTGTCATTGTTTCTATTCATTACTCATTATTACAGTTAGGTGGAAGATTCTTGATGTCATCGTTCTTGGACTCTTCCGATCTCAGTCTCAGGTGCAGCGTTGGTTTGTGAGGAAATGCGTAGCGTGCTCATTCAGCAAGTAGTAGTGAATAAATGTAGCTTTTGTTTCCTTCCCTTCCAGAGTTCCAGTTGCCATAGAAATTTGAAAACCAGACGTGACCACTTTTCCATATTCATTCAGTACTGCTAGTCTGCTACACGCTATTTCCGCAAGTATTGATATTTTGAAAATTAACAGATCATTTTAACCACTACATGTTTGTTAGTGAAGATGGTCCAAACTCCCAACTCTAAGATGACGACATGGCCCAAATCCCAATTTCCCTCGTGTTGGATTGTCTACGTGCCCATTCACTGAATTTACTTTTGGACAAGCAATACAGAAGGAGTGGTTTTAAATCCTTCAACTATTCTCTCATGATGTGTTTGGTTTATCAAATTGGAAAAAGAGAAAGTGAATAAATAGAAAGAAAGTTGTGAAAAAATGAGGTAGACAGTTCAATACTCCTTCTATTAGAACTCAAACACCTTCAACCTCGCTTCTCGATGACAATAACTAAGCATCCCCAATGCTATGTTTTAGACGTGAATTCTTAAGTTAAGAACTAAGAACTATGTTCTTAAGCAGGGCCGGCTTTGGGCTTGTGCAAGCAGGCCCACAGCCCAAGACCTCTAAAAAGAAGGGTCCAAAAAAAAAATCTCATTAAACTTTCCCCTAAAATAAAATTTAGTTATAATAATTAATGTTCAAAATGTTATTAATGACTTGAACTGGTCTAGTGGTTAGTAACTGTGTATGTTATTTGTTAATTAATTTGAATTAAAAGAATTTAAAAATTAAAGCAAAAGTCGCGTTGCTTGGATTCGAACACACGAAACAAACCAACATAATGGTTCTAATGAAATTTCGAACGTTAAAATTATTATGGGTCCATTTTTATTATTTGTCCAGAGTCTCCAAAAAGTCGGGACCAACCCTGTTCTTAAGTATTGGAGATGGTTGACGTGGAGTTCCTAGTTCATTAAAATAAGAACTATTTACTTTATGATGAGTTCATAACATAAAAAAAAAAAATCTCTCATTCAAATTGTTTTATTAACTTATGGTTTTGTTTATTGCTTTATTCCTTCCGCTAAAGGTTCTGATTTAGCCCCATTAGACAAGTGTATAAGATAAGATGATTAAGCTTTGCGCATCATCTAATAAACAATAGATACTAAGTGTTCTGTACTAGGGCAAGCTTATGTAAGAGAGACAAAAAGTAAACCCTAGCAGAGCACTAAAATAGCAAAACTACCATAAAAGGAATATTCTCATTAATGCTGAAAAAGTTGGTTTCGTACAAGTGGATGACCTCCCCTTTTATAGAGGGGGTGGTCATGATATGGATCTTTCCTATATTTGGGCCTGACAATCAGGGCCCAAATCCCCGTACATATAAGACAAATCCAAAGGAATCTTCCAGCTGGCTTGTGGGTCCATCACCTAAGGGAGGGCAATGAAGCTCGTCATGTTGCCTTTCCCGCCATGGCTATCTTCAATGATTATTTGTTCATTTTGGGCGGGACATAATCTTCTTTATGTCCCGCCCAGTCCACATGCCCCCAAGACATGAGACTCGAGTAGAGAGTTGAAATGTCTTCATCATGTTACCTAGTAGTTCGCCGCTATTGTTTATTCGTTCATCGCCATTTTACCTTCGTTGTTACATCGCCATTTTCACGCTTCGCCACCTTTGTTGCCGTTTCAAAGATATGTCGCCATTAATCATAACCGCCAACCACGTCTTTTCAACTGACGCACGTATCCTTATTTTCCGGGATTTCGTCATCATTTGTTATAAATGCAATCTTCAGTTGCGCGTCTCGAGGAGTAATGTCTTTTCGCTTCCTAACTTTTCGAATTTCAAATCCCACGATCCCACGATCTTCCCCCACTCATTCTCTCTCTTCCTTTCTCTCTATAAAATCCCCTTTTCACTTTTCATTTTTCACTTTCTTAAAACTTTTGCTCTGAAAACCCTTTTCACCGCAGCTTTCATTCTCTTCTTTGAACTCCGGTGAACCTTTTCTTCCTCCGGCCGTCGTCATTGCGCGGTGCTCCCCTATCGCCGACGTTCTCCTTTCTCAAATTCACGGTTCTCCCTCTGGTTAGTTTTTCTCTTTCTTGAGACTCTTCGTTTACTTCTTTTTTCTCTGACTCTGTTCATCTTCTTTCTTCTTTTAACTCTGTTCATCTTCTTTTTATGAAACTGCCTCGCATGTCTTTACCAAACGCTAGCCTTTCTTCCCTAGAACTTTCTTCACCCTCCACGGAGGAGGAAGTTGTCGCCCCCTCTATAATTGAAATTCATTCCTCGCCTTCTACCCATGATGATTCCGGTCCCGCCGGCTCTGTAGACTCAATTCTCTCCTCTAATGGAGATTTATCTTCACCTGAATGGCGCTCTGACGTGCATTTAGTTGAAGATAAATGTCTGTTGCATTCTATCTGGAGCAGCGTTGGGAGCATTAGTTCGCTTCGAATTTCTGCTCAAGGGTTCACGAAGATAGATCCCGCCACCTCGAATAATGAAGATCATCTGTTGAATGTCCTCCCATGTGGCGAAGATGACTGTGTTCTGTTGCGTAAAGAACCAGACGATGGATCGCCCGATTTTTTCTTTGTTTATGGCTATTTCTTCTTAGATTTAAACATTAAACTTCCTTTCTCGCCGTTTATATGTCACGTTCTTTCTTTTCTGAATGTGGCGCCTTGCCAACTCCAGCCCAACGCCTGGGGTTTCCTCCGCTGCTTTGAAATTCTTTGTGAACACTTGAGTTTCACTCCAACCTATCCCTTGTTCTTCCTTTTCTATAAATCAGTCACCACTAAACCTACTTCTGTGAAATGGGTTCCACTATTAGCCCGTAAGAACATGAGTCGGTTTACCGCCCTTAAAAGCCATTACAAAGTATGGCAGAAGAAATACTTTAAAGTTGTGGAGTCGCCCGAAATAAAGAACTTGTTCCGAGATTCTGACAATAACCCCCTCTTCCCTTTTTACTGGACAAAGAACCCTCGCCGAAAAATATCTGTTTCATACGACGCCTTGGATGAATCTGAACAAGGCGTCGCCGATTACCTCCGCACACTACCAGTAATTTCCGGTCATGACTTGATTGAGGCGTCGAAGTCCGGCACTTTAAATCAATTTTTTAGTAAGTTTATAATCTTTGTACGTAACTTCTTTTTCTTTTTGTTCATGTATCTCGTCTAATTGATGTTTTCCGTACAGCTACGATGGGAAAAGGCAAGGTTGACGCGAACCCACTCAAGATGAAGGAGTACCTCGCCCAGTCTGCTGCGGCGGCGAAAAAGAGGGCCGCCGAAACTGAGCAGAAGAAGAAGAATGAAGGTACCTCGGGTTCTGACAACGTCAGGGACCCTAAACGTCAAAAAACTTCAAGTGCTGCTGGTGGTAAGCCTCTCCACCAATCAACTCTTGATTCAAAAACTCGTCCAGCTGAGAAAAAGAAGGGACATGACAATGTCCCGCCCCCTCAACAAGATCCAAGCACGCTGATCAACCGCCCATCAACTCCATTTGGCCAGGCTGGCCCTAGTTCAGCCATTGGTGGCGAAGCTCCTCCCCCCTTGCTGAGCTTGTCGGATCCTCACTTCAATGGGCTGGAATTCATGACCCGTACTTTTGACAACCGGATTCACAAGGACATTTCCGGTCAAGGTCCCCCCAACATTGCTTCCATGGCGATCCATCACGCGCTTTCTGCCGCCAGTACTGTAGCGGGAATGGCTCAGTGTGTGAAAGAGTTGATCTCAGCCAAAAACCGTTTTGAGAAGAAGGCAGCTGATTACAAGGCAGCCTATGAACAGGCTAAAACTGATGCTGAGACCGCCAACAACAAGCTGAAATCTGCTGAGGAGAAGTGTGCTAAATTAACTGAAGACTTGGCTGCTTCGGACCTGCTTCTTCAAAAGACCAAGTCTCTTAAAGAAGCCATAAATGACAAGCACACTGCCATTCAAGCCAAATATCAAAAGTTGGAGAAGAAACATGATCGCCTGAATGCTTCCATCCTAGGGCGTGCTTCTCTCCAATATGCTCAAGGCTTTCTGGCGGCCAAAGAGCAGATCAGTGTAGTTGAGCCGGGCTTTGATCTTTCCCGCATTGGGTGGCTGAAGGAGATCAAGGATGGTCAAGTAGTTGGTGATGATGACATTAGCCTCGATCTCCTTCCCCAATTCAATGATGAGAGTGAGCCTGAAGAAGATGGTGAGGATGGGAATGAGCAGCACAGGAATGAGGATCAAGGGAAGGAAGATCCTCAAGCTGGGACAAGCCAGGGCAACAACGCCAATAACGAGAACCTGGCTTGAATTTGTTTTTATTTTATGAAGTTGAAATTTTTCTTTGGGTATTGCCCCGTTTTATTTTCATTCCAAATCATGTATGGGCATCGCCCCCTTTTCTCTACTTTAAATGGATATCATCTTAAGTTCATTCGTTGTTTTTAGTTGTTCCCAACTTTCGTTGTTATATACCTTAGCCGATTTTTCGACGAGGCTTGGTTTCTAGTGGCCACTAGAATTGCCAAGGCTTTTAACTTTTGAAGGCGATACTTTCTTATTCCGAAAGGTTTACTCGCGGTATTTGCATACCTTGATACGATTTGCATTGCATGAACTCGTAATAAAAATTCAAAAAACATACGATTCTGTTGAAATGATCTTTTCATTAATTTTCCTTCGTATGGGAACAATTGTCCCTTCATTACAATTGTCGCCTCATTAAAAACCTTTCCAAAGAAAGGGAAAAAGAGTGCGACTTCATTCACATTTGTTGTTTCTACTAACTAAAATACTGCTTTAGATGAGAGGCGTTCCATGTTCGTGGAACCTTTTGACCGCTTAGTTGTTCCAACTTATAAGCTCCTCCTCCAACATCGCCAATAATCCTGTAAGGCCCGCCCCAGTTGGGTGAGAGTTTGTTGTGTTTATCGGGTATTGTATTTTTTCGGAGCACTAAGTCTCCTACCCTCATTTTTCTTGGCACCACTTTTGTTGAGAACTTTCTTGCCACCTTCACTTTTCCCGCCTCATTTCTTATGTGGGCCTCTCGTTGTTCCTCGGGCAGCATAATTAGATTTGCTATTAAGTTTTCTCCGTTGTCATTTTCATTAAACCGAGCCACTCGCCAATTTTGGTTTTCAATTTCCACTGGGAGCATGGCGTCAGTTCCATAAGTTAGACGATACGGGGTTTCCTTTGTGCTTGACTGCTCCGTGGTGTTGTATGCCCAAAGAACGCCTGGTAGTTCCTCCGCCCAAAGCCCTTTTGCTTCATCCAGTTTCTTCTATAACCCTTCAGGATAACTTTGTTAGCCGATTCAGCCTGCCCATTGGTCTGTGGATGTTCTACAGAGGCAAATCGCATCTCGATTCCCATTTCTGCACAGAATTCCCGGGTAACACTACTTGTGAATTGGGTCCCATTATCCATTACTAACGCCATGGGGACCCCAAATCTACAAACGATCCTTCGCCACAGGAAGTTCCTGACCTTGGCAGCTGTGATAGTCGCCACCGCCTCGGCTTCTATCCATTTAGTGAAGTAATCAACCGCCACGATGATGTACTTCATTTGTGCTTTCGCCACAGGGAATGGTCCTAAGATATCGGTCCCCCACATGGCGAACGGCCAAGGCGCCATCATGGTTGTTAATTCTTCTGGTGGAGCCTTGTGCAGGTCAGAAAAGACTTGACATTTTTCACATTTCTTAACATACTCCAAACAATCCTTCTTCATGGTTGGCCAATAGAATCCTGCTCTTATCACCTTAACTGCCAAGGATCGCCCGCCAATATGACTAGAACACACGCCTTCGTGGACTTCCGCCATTATTCCGAGGGCGTCCTTGGTATCAACACATTTGAGCATGGGAGACATGATTCCTCGCCGATACAACTCACCATCCACCAGTGTGTAGAAACTGGCTTCCCTGCGTTTTGTTCTAGTGTTCAAATCATCCTCCTTTGGTGGGTTCTCTAAGAAGGTTTTAATCGATTCCATCCAAGATAGCTCGCCCTCATTGACTGACTTTACAGCTTTCAACTTTATTTCTACCAAATCAATGCTCGGGCGAGGCAGGGTTTCTTGAATGACTGTCTGGTAGTTGCCCAATTTCCCTGTGCTTGCCAACTTCGCCAATACATCAGCCCTCTCATTTTGTCCCCTCGGGACATGTTCTATTTTGATTTCTTTGACCTCCATCATCAAGCTGCGCACCACTTCCAAATATTTGGACAGTTGCGGATCCTTCACCTGGTACTCACCTTTCACTTGTTTAACCACTAACTGCGAATCTCCTTTGATAAATAACTTCTGGACTCCCAATTCAATGGCCAACCTTAAGCCGGCAATCAGAGCCTCGTACTCAGATTGATTATTGCTCGCCTTGAACTCGAACTTGAGAGACTGTTCAATGATCATTTTATCTGGACTTTCGATTGTTATTCCCGCCCCACTTCCAGTGTTATTAGAGGATCCATCCACAGACAGGACCCATTCTCCTTGAGTCTTCTCTCCTTCAGTGGGTGTTAATTCCGCCACGAAGTCAATTAAACTCTGGATTGTGACTTGGCCCCTTGGCTCATATTGCAAGTCATACTCTGACAGCTCAACTGACCAGCTAACCAATCGCCCTGATAAATCAGGCTTCTGAAGTACTTGCCTTAAGGGAACATCAGTTTTAATTTTGACTTGGAAACTTTGGAAGTAAGGTCTGAGGCGCCTTGCAGTTTTCAGAATCGCCAAAGCCGCCTTTTCAATTTTTTGGTACCGCAATTCTGCCCCCTGTAAAGTATGGCTCACGAAATATATAACTTTCTGCTTTTTTCCTTCTTCCTGGAGCAAAACCGTACTTACCGCCTTGTCAGTAACCGCCAAATAGAGCACTAATGGAACGCCTGGTGTTGGCTTGGAGAGTACCGGTAATGTGGCCAATGTTTCTTTCAATTTGGTAAAAGCTTGTTCGCATTCCTCTGTCCACTGAAACTTTGAATTCTTTTTTAAACATGTGAAGAACGGGGCTGCTTTGTCACCCGCCATTGGCAAGAAACGTGACAAGGCGGCCATTCGCCCTGTCAAACGCTGAACCTCCTTTACACTTGTTGGGCTTTTCATTTCCAAGATCGCCCTTCCCTTATCTGGGTTTACTTCTATTCCTCTTGATGTTAACATAAATCCCAAGAATTTTCCTCCCTGGATCCCAAAAGAACACTTCTCAGGGTTTAACTTCATTTGATATGTTCTTAACTGATCAAACGCTTCTTTAAGGTCGCCACCATGATCACTAGCCCTGGCGGATTTTACAATCATGTCATCCACATACACCTCCATATTCCTGCCTACTTGCTTTGAAAAAATTTTGTCCATGAGCCGTTGGTACGTAGCTCCTGCATTTTTCAAACCAAAAGGCATTGTCTTGTAACAATAGTTCGCCTGATTGGTCATGAATGCTGTACTTTCCTCATCCGAGGGATGCATCATAATCTGATTATAGCCCGAATAAGCGTCCATGAGACTTAAAAGTTCATTCCCTGAAGCTCCATCCACAAGCTTGTCAACATTGGGAAGTGGGTACGAATCTTTGGGACACACTTTGTTCAGGCTCGTGTAGTCCGTGCACATTCGCCATTTCCCATTGGCCTTCTTGACCATTACCACATTGGCGAGCCACGTTGGGTACTGTACCTCACGGATGAAGCGGGCCTTGATCAATTTTTCAGTCTCTACTTGTACAGCCTTGTTCTTTTCTTCACTCATTCTTCGCCTTGGTTGGATGACCGGGGTCGCCCCTGGTCGTATGGCTAGTTTATGAGTGATCACCTTGGGATCAATCCCTGGTACATCATTGATGGTCCATGCGAAGAGATCTAGATTATCACCCAGAAGGGTGATTAGTCTGTCCTCTTGTTCTGTTGTCAAACCACTGCCAATCTTCAGAAACTTGTCCTTGACTTGCACCTGCTTGGTTTCCTCCAGCGGTTGTGGGCGAAAATCATCAGCATCATCTCTTGGGTCCAAGCTAAATCCTTCTTGTGGGAAGATTTCTGTAATTCGGTGGCTCTCCTTGGCGGCCTTCCGCCCATAGAGCGCCACGCTCCTCAAATAGCATTCCCTTGCTGCATTCTGGTCTACACGCAATATCCCGACCTTCCCGTTGCAGGCGGGATATTTAACAGTTAAATGAGCAGTTGAGATGACCGCGCAGACCTTGTTGAGGGTGTCTCGCCCCAAGAGTACGTTGTAATTGGCTCTACACGCCAATACTAAGTACTTTACTTGAAACTTCTTGACAAACTCTCCTTCTCCAAAGGCAGTCGGAATTTCGACGTATCCCCGCACACTGACACGGTCTCCTGTAAATCCCACCAAAGTTCCCCTGTATGGTTTCAAATCTGATTCCTTTAGTCCCAAGCGATCAAAGGCATCTCCATAGATGATATCTGCCGAAGATCCCTGGTCTAAGAATACCTTCTTTGTCACATAATTGTTAACCCTAATTGTTACCACAATTGGATCGTTGTCATGGGGAATTACATGCGCAAAATCCTGAGGGGTGAATATAATAGGGGAATGATTCACCCAACACTCGCCTTCGTTCGACTCCTGTACTGAGTGTACTGCCGCCACGTAGCGTTTTCTAGCCTTACTTGAAATTGCACCCCCGCCAAATCCTCCTGCAATAGATAAGCATTCCCCAGCAGGATCGCCCAACTCTTCAACTATCTCTTTACCTTTACCTTTGTCCCCTTGAGTGATTTTAGCTACCTCCGGCGCTGCTGTGTCTTTGACAAAGTTTGCCAAATGGCCAGCTTTAATCAAGCGATCAATTTCCCGCCTTAAATTCCAGCAATTATCTGTCGTATGCCCCAACGCTCTGTGGTACTCGCACCACCTATTGGTGTCCACGTTAGCTGGCGGCCGCCGTGGGGGTGGTGGGTACTGCACAACGTTGGTCTGTCCAACCGCCCTTAAAATGGTACTTAAGGGTGCATTCAACTTAGTAAGTGGGATTGGCGTTGGCGAAGCACCAGGCTGACCAGCTGTGGCAGCAGCGGGACCTTGTGAGTTTCTGTGCCATGTATTTTGAAAGCCAGGTTTAGAGTTGTGGTATGGTCCCGGTCTTGGTACACGGGGGGTTTGCGCTATCCTGGTTTCCTTCCCCGCCTTAGATTTGTCTTGTGAAACACCGCCAGATTGAGACTGCTTACGTCCTTCCTCTCTTTCTTGTTTCTTCTGGTCATCTTGCTCAATCAATATGAACTCTTGAACACGAGCGCGAAGATCCATCATATCCTTCGCCGGTCGCCTTGTTAAGTCTCTATTCAAATCTCCCGCCCGAAGGCCATTTTTGAATGACGCCAAACAGACATCTGGATTTTCATCCTCTAACTGCACCGCCATCTTGCTGAAGCGTGCCATGTAGGTTTTTAATTTCTCGCCTGGTTGCTGATGTATGCTGATGAGATCAAACATTGTTGCTTTTGTGGTTTTATTGGCGGAAAATTGAGTCAGAAACTTAGTGGACAGATCAGTGAAATTATCAATGGAGAAGGGCGGTTGTCGAATGAACCACTGCATCGCCATGCCCTTGAACGTGGAAGGCAATAATCGACATTTTACCGCATCCGACGCCCCGCCGATCACCATTTTAGTATTGAAGTATCTAAGATGCTCCATAGGATCAGATTCGCCCGAAAAGGCGTCTAATGCCATGGTTTGCAGGTGCTTTGGAATGTCCACCCTAGTGATGGCTGGAACAAAAGGTTGGAATTCAACTACATCCTCCGCCTCCAGGCGTTGTTCTTGCTTAAAATTCTGCCGCTGAGTAAGATACTCAACTTGGGCTTGCAACTGCTCGTTTTGGGACTGCACCTTCTGCAAGGTATCTAACATTTGTTGCAAAGCCGCAGGCGTGATACCTGTCACTGCCTCTTGCGCTCTCCGTGGAGCAGTTGTTTTAAGATCTTCCAAGTTCACGTAGTCAGGCGGCGTTGAACGCCGCCGAACACCTGGATCTGATTTAGCGATCAGATCTGAAGGTCTTCCCGGAGCTGCATTCACCAATGACGCCGGCGACGGCGCCACTGAGTGGACCCCCTCCGAGGAAGCTTCCTGCTCTTGGTCGTCCAGTACGGGACGGTTGTTGTTTCGTCCGCCGGCGCGACCGCCGTGTCGACCACCACCGCGCCGGCGATGATCGCGCCGACCTACGCCGTATGAACGAGTCTCCATGGCTCGCGATTCCTCCTTCTGTCACCGGAAGAGGTAAGTCCTCCCCACAGACGGCGCCAATGTTCTGTACTAGGGCAAGCTTATGTAAGAGAGACAAAAAGTAAACCCTAGCAGAGCACTAAAATAGCAAAACTACCATAAAAGGAATATTCTCATTAATGCTGAAAAAGTTGGTTTCGTACAAGTGGATGACCTCCCCTTTTATAGAGGGGGTGGTCATGATATGGATCTTTCCTATATTTGGGCCTGACAATCAGGGCCCAAATCCCCGTACATATAAGACAAATCCAAAGGAATCTTCCAGCTGGCTTGTGGGTCCATCACCTAAGGGAGGGCAATGAAGCTCGTCATGTTGCCTTTCCCGCCATGGCTATCTTCAATGATTATTTGTTCATTTTGGGCGGGACATAATCTTCTTTATGTCCCGCCCAGTCCACTAAGCATCCACTTTTTTTAAACCAAACAGAAAACCATTTAACACAATATTAAAACAACATGAAAAAATGTTTCTAACCTCTGTGAATTAGAAAAGCCATAGAATGAAGAGTAATAATACAATAACATTATGATAAAAACAAAATTGAACTACATACAAAATGCCATCAACATTTTACAAAATGTAAAATAACAAGAAACTCCTACCTGCTAATTATTAAGTACAAATGTACAGCAATATTCAAAAGAGCGCAGACTCTGTGAAAACGGAGCCAGGACCCAACCCGCCACCTTATTCCCATTTACAATGGATCCGACCCGTGACTTTAACCCCATTGAGAGGGAGGGAGTAATCCAGTGTTACGCAGTAGACACTAGTTTTTGTCATGGTTGAGGCTATCCCAAAGCGACGCGCATTGTCTCTTAGCAAAACCCACGCGCTGCTCTTCCAAATCGTACACAACCTCAAACCCTTGCTGTTGGTAATTCCCAAGCGTGGCCCAGGGCCCACCCTCCAACTCAGACTCATCACCACCGTTCATCAGCATCATACACCCCACTTTCCCCTTCGCCCTCACACCATCACCGCCGTCAATAAACTCATAGAAGTAGTTCTTCCTAGGGAGCACCACATTGGAATTATTCCCCACAAAATGCAACGTCACTGTGGGCACCACCTGTACCAACCCGTCCAAATAATAACACGGCCCGAGACCCGTTTTGTCCTCAACCTCACTCGCTCGCTTGTGGACTCGCCCGACTCGGCGGTCGAACTCACCCACCACCGCGTTGTACAAACTCGCCGGCAACATCGTGAACGTGGTGCCGGAATCAACCACCACACCGCCGTTCCCCTTGCTGTCAACGCTCTGCAGCTTCGCCGGCGCCGGAAGAATCCTGTTCCCGACAGAGATTCCGACTAGCCCCACACAGTAGTAGTAAGGGTTCTTGGGGTTCGCAATCATGGAGGTGTACACAAACTCAGATGGTTTTTCTTCCCCAGCACCAGCACCGTCGTGGTGTCCGAGAATGAGTGGACTCGGTCGCCGAGCTTGCTCTCCGTCGAAAGAGTGAGAGACCAAACAGTAAGAAAAGCGATGACCCAGTTGGGGTGAGAAGGTAGCGAGCTGAGCAGGGAGTGACAGAAGACCACGGCCGAAGCCGGCGACGCCGGTGGGTTCGGCGAGGGCGGTGTGGGCACAGCCAAAGGTGAAGTTCTTAAGCGAGAGAGAAGATATTGAGAGCGTTTGGTGATAGAGTTTAGCGATGAAGCTTCCGTCGCCATAAGCGTAGTAAAACTGGGGGCATGTGAATTTGGAGCAATCAGAGGTTTCAATTGAGTCTAAGGGGCAGTGAGATATAGCGCAGAGATCACGGTGGGGCATGGAAGAGTGTGCGGCGGAGCATGCAGGGGATTGGCAGGAAACGGTGTGGGCTTTTGTGATGTTGGCGGGTTTGGGCGTGTCTGGTTTTCCTTCGCAGAGCATGCACTCAAAGGGAGCGCAGGGGAACCACACGAGGTCGCTGCCGGTGTCCATGTAGAGGGTTATGGGTTGGGAGCCACCGAAGTTCAGGGACAGGGTGTAGTCACTTCCCGGAGAAAGTGGCAGAGAGAGTTGGTGTTGTTGGTGGCGGTGGTGGTGGTGTTGGAAGCGTGCTGCTGAACGGGTTGAGGTGGTTTTGAGGAGGTGGTGGGTACTGTTGAATTGGGATTTGGAAATTGAGTGTGTTAAGGGGAGTAGGACCATTTGATATGAGTGTGAAATGCAGAGCATGAAGCAGAGCAGAAACAGGGGAGAAGGAGAAGCCATTGTTTAATTGAGGGAACAGAGTAATGAATGTTTTAAAAGACAGGGGACGAAGACGAGGATTTGAATTGTGTGTGTGTGCGAGAGAGGCTGACGAGGGAGAGATAGCTTATAAAGGAGAGTTTGACTGCAATTTGTGGGTACTAAGTTTATCTTCATAGTTAATTAATGATGTCGATGCATTTAAACCTTTGAAGAAAGTCATAATATCTAGGGTTAATGCAATCCTAATTTGGAATATTAGAGACTTGGTTAGTAGGCAATGTGAGGTTAGGTTAGTTCATACTTACAAACAAAGAAGGGAATGTATGTACTCATTGATTATCTGATTAAAGTTGGAGTCTTAGTCTTTAAACTTTTTTCTTATTTAAAATCTCTTGAATTTGAGCAGCTGCTCGGAGCAGAAGCTATAGGAATTTTCTCTGCTTGAATGTAGATTAGAGGTGTTTCGCTTTTCACAAACGTTAGATGAACAGTCTGTTCTAGTATATATACAATAGACATATGTATTTGCGGGAATTTTTAACCGTCTCTAAGTTTTATAACCTTCCCTAAAGTTGTGTGTGCCACTTATGTCCACTAAAAATGAATGCTCACTTAAGTTAAACCCTTTTTTATTTTTAGTGTTTGTTTTCTTCCTTAGCTTGTACCAACAAAAATATCTGGCTAGAGGTTAATCCCTATTTTTTTTTAGTTTACAGCTCAAATAACAAAACTTATAAGTTTATAATGACTATTTATTAATTAAATAATAATATATATACATGCTGTATATGAATCATATTGAACAAATTTATAACATCATAATCAGAATATATAAAATGATTAAAATAACTTAAGTAAAGAGTGATTTTTTCATACTATTTTAAATATAATAAATGATTGATAGTGTAAATTCGTTTATACAATGCGTGCATTGCATATTTGCATATATACTCTGTTGATTAATGGTGTGTGAGATTTGATGGTGCACTTGGTGTTTGGTACAATAATTCAATTTAAATTTGTCCTCTTAAGCTGAAGCAAAGTAAGGGGAACTTTGTATCTTTCTCATCACTCGTAACTGCGACTTTAATTTAATTTGGTCCTTTCCTTCCTCCCACCTTTCTAGCTTAGCTGGCGACGGCTTGCCAAAGTGATGGCGACGCAAGAGTAATTTTCTAACCAATCAAAAATACCTATTGATATAGGGATGTAAAAAAAAAAATATCCACCATCGAAATTCTAATCCTAAATCATCAATCAAGTTAGAAAATTGCGAAACTCCATATGTTATAGGTATATATATCAAACCTGGTTAAATATGGCTTTAGTGAAAATGTTTAAATCATCAAATCTACCTTTGCACTCAATAATTATTTAAGATTTATTTTGTTGTGCGTTAATTATTTAAGAGTTGAAAATACACCAGTTCATCCTGTAAAACTTTGTTGACTACCAAGCTGCTTCTATTGGCGACTTGTGATTAGTTTTGTGATGATGGGTTGATCCTGTTCTTATAGATAAGGAACGCTTTTACCAATGAATATTTTGAATATAAAAAGATAAGGACACCATGCACGAAAGAATAAATAAAAAACGTGGTAAGGAAATCAACATCAATGTTGACCTCCAAGTGCCAACTAAAATAGCAGATTTAGATTTCAGTTGAATCAAGCTTTCCGGTCCAATCAATACCATTTGCATTAATTTGTTTTGGTTAGTTTTAACTTTTTAAATTAATGTTAAAGTTAATTTTCAAAGAAAAAAATTTAAAATCTTATTCATATAAAAAATTGCTTTAATCATAAAAATTAAAAGTTTGATCATTAAATTTGAATCAGCTAATACAGACAAGAAAAGCTGTCGAAGTACAGTAGCAAGTTATTAATTTGGGTTTAATAATTGAGATGGATATAAACACATCAATGCATGAGAAGTGTATTAACACTCACTCTGACACTTTATTTTTAACATTCTTTATTCTACTAGTTAAAATTCATGCAAATTAAATTGAAAGTAAAACTCTACATAAATTTCAACTAATAAAATGATGTGTGCTTAAAAAAAGAGTGTAATGAACTTTTATTATTATTATTATATATATAAATTTCACTTTAAAAAAATGCCATGAAGAGGGTTGATAACATTATTCATAAATTTATTCTAATCGGTCAATTTTTTTTTCCTTTTTTTTGTAGTCAAACAAATAGAAAGTAGCAAGTAATGCACTACACCAAGTATCCCCTCCTTCAAATGATGTGTTCTAGGTACCCACTGGCGGACCTTCATTGTGACAGGGAGGAGCTACAGCTCCCCCAAACTCTCTGAAATTTTTTTTTGAATATATACATGGAAGGTTCTGGAATCTCAGATCTGTGAAGAATTAAAAGAAATAAATGAATGGAAGCCATGATTTACTGCAAGAGGTGGATATAAAAAAGAGAAAAGAATACAACATAAACAGTTGTTGATGAGAAGCATGGTGTCCAGCTTGATTGCTGTGTTTGTTAAGATGGAAAAGGAATAGAAGGATTAAGGAACTAAGAGAAATCAAGATATGTCTTCCACCGCTTAGATTGAAGAAGAATGAAAGCTTCCTTTGATTTGAAGGGTCTCACACTCTCACTCCCACAGTAACAATACTTTTTCTCGAATAAGTAAAATTGAGGGAAGGTTAATAGATAAAAAGAAAAATACCCCATATTGCATCAGAACATTTTTTTCATTGTTGCTTTTTAGCTTCTGGTAACAATGTGTTTTAAATTTTAAATATATAATATATTATTAAATTTAACATGCTCCCTCAAAAAATCCTTTCAAGTTCCGCCACTGCCGCCAACTGTCTCCTGTGATGACTAATGACTACCGTTATCTTTGGATAGTGATAAAGCTAAGTGTTAACACATGTTTTACCTGTTTTCTTATTGGGTTGTTTGAATATAAGATTACGATGAAGAGGCATCAAATGTTTGATAGAACATTAGGCAAAGGTGTTGAGGAAGCTTTGGAATTAATTTAGTTCCTGGAATATGAATATACATATTATCTTTTAAAAGTGAAAATAATATTTTCAACAAAAAACTAAAGTTTAACGACTCTATATCATTG
This sequence comes from Lotus japonicus, assembly GCF_012489685.1. Taxonomy (NCBI): domain Eukaryota; kingdom Viridiplantae; phylum Streptophyta; class Magnoliopsida; order Fabales; family Fabaceae; genus Lotus; species Lotus japonicus. The sequence goes on along the minus strand of NC_080042.1, from coordinate 92,193,188 downwards.
GAGCAAAATGATCATCATTTGCTTTTCTTAAACAAATCTAATCCAGCATTATACATACTCTTAAAGAAGGCCACCAAGGATATAAAAGTTGTCAAAAACAAATTGAATTAAGGGATGCTCAATTAATATTCCCTCTTTGTGGCCACGGTGCTCCAAATAACGGCTACCAAAATTCCAACCAGTGTCTTCTACCTACTCAAGTCACTTTCACGCTATTAGTGGATGATAGCTATTTGGGCCGGTCTTACCAATTATTTGTCTCTAAACATGCATATGATAACAACATAATATATTGCATTGGTTTCCCTTGCAAGATGATAATAATACTATTATTTCTTTATTTTTGAGGTTTAAGTAAAGTTTAGGTGAATATAATTTGCAATCTCTTCTTTCTTTATAGTTGGGTTTGGTATACATTGAGGAAAAGCACTTACTATCTTTTTTTTGGTGATAAATATAATGAGGCCTACCTTCAAAAAAAATTAATGAGGTCAACTAAATAGCATAAGCACAAGATTGGCTGCTTCGGCGAAACAAATTAAGTTAAAGCCTGTTAATGATTGAGGCTCTACCTAATGGATGGTACAACAATCCTATTTGAAGGATGCATTGTCTGGTTCTGTCTATTATCGACTAGAATAAAAATGCTTCCACGCGTAGCAGGCAACGACCAGAAAGGAAATATAAATTGGGTGATGTTTGTGAGTTTAAGTTTAGGGACAGCTCATAAGCTAAAGCTACTATATTAAAGGGAGTTTTTAAGCTCATCCATAAGCTCAAGCTAGCTACCAAGTACCATCTAATAACTTCCTTATGTACATGTGTTCGGCTCAAATTGTCACAAAGCCCAAGAGCGTCTCGGACAATCTAAAGATTTTACAATTAAGTGAATACAATGTTGGTTGGTCATTTCATCCAATATTTAGCTGAATGAAAAACCGACACACTTATTGAACAAGTATAAGGTTATCCAAGAATAATCATCGTCTTGGAAGTCGTCTACAAGGGTTTCGTAAAGGTTATGTACCTCAATTATGGCTCTCACCATGGCTATAAAGTAAATATATGTTTAATATGCATATGTATTAATTACTCATTTTGCTAACTCATCATTTTTCTATGACTTTAAACTTCTCTTTCTATATTCTCATATATGCATCAGAGTGCCTTTGTAGGTATTATTGTTGTGTCAACATCACATCATTGTGTCGGATGATTCATCTAGGAATGAGCACACCACTAGATGCTGAGAGAACAGGCTAGTTCAAATTCAAGAAGAACAATGCTACTTATCTCGTTTGTTAATTTTCACTCTTCAAAGATCTAATCACTATTAATAATTATGTTTAGTGGTATATATAATTGAGAAAACATGGTTAATGTTCTCTTAAAATTTTAAAAGTGACAAATAAATTAAGTAAATTACTATAACTGTTGATTGGAACATGGTTGATATTCAACTAACATTATAATGTGCTATCAAACCTTTTGCAGTTGATCCCTTGTTTTTTTTTTTTTAATCAAATTAAGGACAAAGTCGATAATTAGTGCCACCAATTTGACACAGTCACCAGGTCCACGCGACTTTCGCTTATCCTCCTCTTTCCCCTCCATTCTTATCCTCTCCCCCTTCATCAAGCCCCAAATTAAAAATTAAAAAACTTTAATCACCCAAAAACTTGTATTCATCAAATTAAACCTTAGATTCAAACCTGTCACCACCACCTGCATCAAACCCTCTTTTGTATGGTGTCATTGGATGAGAAGTCATCGTATGAAAAGAGTGTTTTGGTTAAATTAGGATGTTCGTCTCTTTATAAGCACTGTTTTTTTATAGACAAATGTTAATTGTTAATAAATTAGTACAAATTATCCCTCTCAGAATTTAAACCCTTTACCTGCAATTACCCTTAGCTCAACCATGTGAGCTACCTACCGTCCCACCCCTTTATAAGCACAAATGGATTTGATTTTTGAAGGGAAGAGAACAAATAATCTTATGCAAGTCGGTTTGAATCTAGGGTTTGATGAATAACAATTTATAGGTAATTAAGTATTCAAATTTGGGGTTTGATGAATTAGAGTGGGAGGAAATGGAGGAAACGGATGGTGGGTGGGAGGAGAAAGATGACATGCAAAAAGAAAAACAAGGTGAAAAAAATAAAGAAAAATGATATGTAGGATTAAAATATGGAATATACGTAGGATAAGAAAAAATCACCTCAATTTGGTGAATGTGCCAAATTGATAACATATAGACATTAGATAACTATTATCCTTAACTTAATCATAAAAATTAAGAGTTCAATTGCAAATAATTTGAAAGTCACTAAGGGGTGGTTAATTAAAGTGATACATGCTTGATTTCCCTTAAGTAATAGTTGAGAAAGTTAACCCCACCATGATGTAGATTGCCTCCAAAATCTAAAAAAAATAAAATTGAAAGTCATTTACTAGTCATTTACTAGTACTAAAACTATTAGCCAGGACTAAAAACATATATTTAAGATGAATAATATTCTACAAGTATCCAACTAGTCCATTATCCTTTTCCAATTACTAGTACCATTATATTATATTCGAGTCCGAAATCGGGTCAGTTAATGTCCTGACCCGTTACCACTAGGGTTTCCAATTTTGATTCCCAATCCCAATTCCTTGTTAACATGTAAAAGGGTTTTAGAGTTTCTCCGTCGCAATTTAAACCCCGCACCTTCCACTCGTTCAGAATCACATTCTCCCTTTCACCTTCTTCACCTTCACCTAGGGTTAGGGTTTCAATGGCGGAAGACGATTCAACGGTGGGTCGTTCACTGATTAAGCACCTCGCTTGCTCCAACAAATCAACTCGAGAGAAAGCCCTCCGCCTCATCCTCCAATCATGGCTTCCCTCTCGATCTCAGCCTCTCTCCGACGACGACGCCAAGAAGCTCTGGAAGGGTCTCTTCTACTGCGTCTGGCACTCCGACAAGCCTATCGTTCAATCCGCCCTCATCAACCGCCTCGCCAACCTCCTCCTCACGTTCCACCACCTCCCTCTCTCGCTGCAGTATCTCTCCACCTTCTTCCTCACCATCCGCCGCGAGTGGTCCGGCATCGACGCGCTCCGTCTCGACAAATTCTACCTCCTCACTCGCAGGTTCATTTCGCACTCCTTTTCTTTGCTGAAGAAATATTCATGGGATTCTGAACTTGTGAACCGTGTTATGGTGCTTTTTGATGAGGCTACTCTGTGTTCTCATGATAAGTTTCGGGGTGGGAATGGGGTTAATTACCATTGTGCTGCTGTTTTTCTTGAAGAGCTTAAGCCATTTCTTCCGGTTAAGCAAGAGATTCTTGAGGTGCTTTTCAAACCCTTTATCTCTGCTATGGGGAAATTGCCTGATAAGGTTTTGTTGGGGAAGATTAGGTCTGGTATGTTTGATGTGTTGCTGTTGAATGGGAAGAGGTTGTTAGAGGTTAAGAAAGCAGGAGGGTATGATGAGAAGGTTGGTTCTGATGATGATGATGATGATGGTGTTGTGGTTCTTGGAACAATTGCGGTTGTTATGGGGTTTTCTGGCAGGTTTTATGAGCTTGGTTCTGCTCCTGAATGTGTTCAGGGGAATAGAAAAGTGCTGTTTGAGCTGCACCGAGAGTTTTCGAAGTTGGAGAAGGATGCGGCAGCTTCTGGGTTCGAATTCTCTATTCCTGATCGGGTGGAAGAAGAAGAGGAAGTGCCCAATTTGGTTCCCATTGCTAATGGCTCAGTGGAGGGAGATGCTCTTCCCCTAGTTGATTTGGGACTTGCTGCTAAGGTGTTGAAGAAGTGCAAGAAGGAGAAGAAAAAATCTGGTGACGGAAAGAAAAAGGCAAAGAAGAATAAGAAGAGTGGTGCATCTGCTTTGAGCCCTGCTGAGAATGACAATGAGAATGCAGCTAGTGAAGATGGTGGGAGTTCAAATGAGGAGCGGGTTAATGATGAAAACACAATACCATTCAATGAAGCTGCGATTTCAAACCTCCAGAAGCAGTTTGAGAAGATTGCTGCGGAAGCAGGTTTGGATGATGGAGTTGCTTTAGTATGTGACATACCCGAAGCTGGAATTGTAACCAAGAAGAGAAAGAGATCAAAGAGTGCAAAAGGAAAGGCCTCTCAGGATTCTGATTTGAATGGTGCAGGTGATGAAGAAGCTGTTGCGGCAAAGAGTGGGGAGAAAAGTGCCAAAAAGGTAAGATTTTCCATGAAAAACAACTTGATATGGAAGCCACAAAGTCCTTTACCTCCCCTGGATGTGAGAATTCCACCCTCTGTCACACCCAGAGGAAGTGCACTCAAAAAGGGTGTGCCCCCAGGTCCCGTAAGGGAGATGTCTTCCTCTACCAAAAAGAAACTGAAGAAGGGTAGGAAAAAGGTTGTTGCCTCATCTGTCAAACGCCTGAAGAAATTAAAATCCCGTTCTTGATTTCCTTAATGTTGTTATGGGATGAAGATGATGTTCCATGACTTGTTCTGTCATACTATATTTTTTTAATTGTGAAATTTTTGAAAGTTTTATTAATGTAGTTGATTTCTGCACCAAGTGAGAAGCAAATTGACTTGTAGGTTGCTTACAAGATTGTGATGTTAATTAAGGTGTTTCACTATTTTACAATGTCACTTCTTTCTGCCTAATATTATTATTCTAATAGCATGTGTGGAGATCATTCTAGAATTGATTCTTTAGTCAAGAAGCTTATGTGTGTAGCTTCATGGTGCCTTAATTGATTGAGGAAAAATAAACTGATCTAAACATGCTATAATGAATGACTTTTAAATTCTTAAGCTTGTAAGCTGTAGGAGGAGTATCTCTGGCATTATCCATTGTAGATAGAACTGCATGAATAGTATGATTCATATTTCGATTCTGTAGAAATCACCAGAGATTGATAGAAATTGCAATTAGATTTGAGCCTACATTGAATCAGTTGCTGAATCAAGTGAATTGGCTCTGTATTCGATGAATTGCGATTTAGAGCTGTTTTGTGCAATGCCTACACAGTGGATTGTGCACCCAGAAACGGAGTCATGCTTATCAGTTTTCCCCCCCCCCCCTCTCTTTTATAGGTCCAAAAAAAACTTAAATGCCAAGGCTGATAAGAAGGGGGGGATGATGAGAATGAATTTGAAAAGATAGTTGGTGACGTAGAGCAGCAGAAGGAGCATGCATTTGATATTCGACAATGAGGATTAACCGAGTGATATTGATGAATGAGATGATAAGTTATATATTATGTATTAGAATCCAAGCATAGGGAGTAGAAATAGGAAATAGTAATATATTAATTTTTTAGGCATTTTGAGTGCATAGTTTTTTTTTACTAAAAAGATAAAAAAAAGAAAAAGATTTGTGCATAATCTGCCTTTTATTTTCAGTCACATTTTTTGCAAGGAGTTGTTCAGATATTTGACTATAAAATGCTAATAATATTGAATTTTAAGTGTTTCTGGATGTGAGTATATATTGTTAATTTTTTCACGTCAAAAGCTTTATATTAATCTGAAGGAAAACATCGAAGAATGTTTGAATACACAACATTTTGGATACTTCAATCCAAACCTAAATGACAGAAAGCTGAGTTAGCTAGAAGATGAGCTGATTGGTTATTTAGCCCAAATTTTTCCTCAGGTCATTTAGACAACTTTTTTAATTATTATTCATAATGATAAAATTAGATTCACGATTTGAAAAATGGATACTCTGATTCACAATTTCAGAAGTATGGCAAGTTAATTCATTTTCAAACGTTTTACATCATTCAAAGAGAATGGATCTTGAACTATTGAGGATTAAGTAAACTGGATTCTTTGGCAAATGAATGAAGGGTTGAATGAGGCTCCGATCAGCAGTTGCTCTAATTGCTGTTTTTTTTTTTGGTCAACTAATTGCTGGTTTTTATGTTGAAGGCCGACGGATTTAAAAAAAAAATATAAATCTTGTGCAACTTTTGGGTTTTGTAAATAGTTGGTTTTAAACCTTCGGCCTTTCTTTTCCCAACAAGCCTTTAGCCCTAAAATGCTTCAGTTAATAAGTGCGGGATTAAACCAGAATTTGAGATAAACTAAGATATCATATTAGAACTTGTGAGATCTGACTCAACTTAAAAGCTAGCTAAGAGTTAAGGATTAACTAAAAAAAAGATATCTTGATTATATTTCTTGCCAATGTGTTATCTACCTCTCAATAACTTTGCTTTACAAAGGCTTATTCTTTGCTATAAATTTTCAATATTTTATCATCTTTTATCATATTGGCTTATTTTTGTATGCTAGATGACTTATGCATTCGGAGTTGAGTATGGACCTTGATATTGGCTTTTCGCTTAGTATTAGAAACTCATTATACGTTAAAAGGAAAAAATGTTTTTACAATAAACTACTAAGAATAGCTTTTGCAATGAGATACATTATTATGGAATATTTAAACATGAAACTACACACTATATTAATTATCTTATCACTTTTCAACTGTACTCTTAGCTTTTGCTATAGCATTCATGTTTTCAAGCATATTTGTCTAACGGGTGAAAATGCAACCTGTGTTACATGAGGAAACTTGCATGTGTTTGATCAAGCTCTCCTTTTCTGTCATGCCAAAGTACAAGATTTATCTTACCTTCACATCAAGTGTATAACTGCCTATGAAACTTGTTTTATGCACTTGATTACGAGACTCCCTAAACCTAGATGGATATAATTGGGTCCCTAAACCTAGATGGACATAATTGGGGATAAAAATTAAAAGAGGTTTTTATTTTTGTCCGGGGTCTCGTTTAGCAGGATAAATGTTGTGGAACCAACATAAACACATAAATTGAAAATCAATTCAACTTATCAAATATGAATGTTCCGAGTATAATGTTGCTACATATACCGAACATTGCGATTCTCAAATTCCACTTATCTGTGTACTAGGCATGCGATTTTGTATCACACAAACTCCATACCCAACTCTCCAAGACAACTAACATCAAGTTAACTGGAAATGCCTAAGAACTACTGGTAAGTACAGCACTGAAATGCGTCTTCTTTTCTCAACTCTTTCCAGTTCCTTTTAGAAAGAATGTTGTCACCGGATAGCTTAGCATAACATGGTAGCCATCACCACATCATTTTGGGTTCCAACTACGGCATTTATGGTGAATATACATCAGTAGGACTTGTGTTATTGAAAAAATGTTACCTGAAAGTGAGGTTATATGTAAAGCAAGAAAGAAAATGTGAATTCACCCTTGAATTTTTGCGGATTACAATATACAACAACAAAGAGTAATGTTACTCACACACCTCTCTTTTGAGGTGTGTGAGGTGGAATGATGAGAGAGATAGGAAGAAAAGAAAAAGTAAGGGAGAGAAAGTATGAGATGTGATAGATGGTAAGAGGAGAGAGATAGAAACAAAAAGAGGTGGAAATGAAGTGTTTTAAAAATGAGGTGTGTATATATCATTACTCAACAACAAATCCTTACCCCACTTGTGGATTACATTATATTTTAAATTAAAACAATGATAGAGATAGCCTTACATGTATAGTTGTAAACTTTATAGACAAGTTTACTTCAGAAAAGTTTTATCCAGAGTCATTATAACGCATATTATTAACTGTTCCCCATATGAAGGTTTGAGTAAGATACTATATCAGGGATCATGACCTACAGATTCAAGGGAATGACTGAGAAAACAAACTTCGCTCATCAGAAGGAGAGATAAAAAGTCAAATGCAAAACTTTATACAGTAACTTCAAGTAAACTTATACTTTTGAATGAATTGTGGGCAAAGGCTTTATCTTTTCCAGAAACTTCTCTGCTTCAATGAAACCAAGTGGTCCAAAAGACAAGTATTTTATACATCTCCATCTGCCAAAGCTCATGAAGTGACAAGTTTAAGAATCCACCCAGCATATATGATGAATTTAAGCATGCATACTCTAACAAGAAAGATGGATACTCACTTGGGTGTATATGGTAGTGCCAAACAATGAAGGTGTAGGTGGTTAACAGAGTTCAATGGAGGCTGATGAAAACCAAATCTGTCAGAAAGGTAATACAAAGAATCACATGGTCATGTTTTGTTTAAAAATACTTCAAATCAACTCCTGCTTTTAACCAACGAGGTAGTTCGTGTATTCTACTCTTGAATTTGTTTATCTGGTCATAGTATTCAACTGTTGTTCAAGAAGTTCACATAGTTTGTTAATTTTCAGTAATCCATGTTTCACTAGCATTTTCAAAGCCCAAAATATGAATTAAAAGTCCCAATGTGATTAATCCACAAAGGCAAGTTAAATTACTGAAAATGAGCATTCAATCTCCAACCTATTTCTATATGACCCTTTATTTTTTTCAACTCAATTTTTCTCCATAGTTACCGAATGTTAAATAGAAAATATATCACCAGACAGCATATTCAACAAACCTCAAGAAATCACCCCGAAAATGTTTATGCACAAACTTAACAAAATATAGAGACAACCAAAGACAACATTGTATTCCAGCATAGAACACAGCATCCCAACTAATTTTCGACAAATAGAAAAACGATTCTAGTTAATAGAAAGTAATTCAACACAACTAGTATTGAAAAATTATTCATGATAGAAAATGAGCAGTTTGGACTTTGCTAGTACAAATCAAAATGCAAAGCAATTCATAGCATTATATTTATGAAACCAACAATGCAAGTTATAGTGGCTGTAATTGCAATTGAAATCAACAGCTAATATTACAAAGTTGAAAATGAGAAAATAAAAAAAATAACATTGTGCTTGAAAGAAACCCAATACCTGTACATCTTGGACTGAGGTGCATCTCTGAGTAATAAAACTCTCCCCACCTCTAACATGTGACTCACTGGATAAAGTACGCAATCATCAAACCGAGTCAGGCAAATTTGAACATTAAAATCTGAAGAAGAAGAAGCTCGAGCTATTAGTTTGTTTACCTAGAGAATAGTCTTCAGTTTTTCTTTGCAGATCTTTAACAGTAGGAATGTGCTCAACAGGAACTACCAAGTAATGCCTAAAATTTATCAATCAGAAAGTTAAAATTCCCATAAAATCTGATCGAGAATTCTACAGCATCCGCAATGAAATTTCACCAATTAAAATTGCGAATTGTGAATTTGTGATACCTGAAAGCAGATGGATTGATGTCCCGAAACGCAACAACCCTATCGTCCTGCATTTTCCGATTCCGGAACTCAATCAGTAAAGAAACGAAACAAAAAAGAAAAGAAAAAAACTCAAAAGACGAAAGAAAAGAGAGAGACGAACAGAGTGGAGAAGAGTATTGGAGCTGGATTTGGTTGCTATATCACAGAATATACATGATGCTGCTGTCGATCCAATTGCTCCCGCCATGGCTTGGGGATGCAACCTCCAACTTTCAAATGGCTTTGGTTTTTACGGAGACACCCACCATTAGCTACGCAGCAATATAAAATTCTCATACTTTTTTGTTTTTTTTAATTGTCTCATTTGCATCACCATCTTAATAAAAATATAAATTAAATTATAAACATTATTTCGAAAGTGTTCCACTCATAGCAAACATCAAGAAAACTGAATTTTCAATTCCACCTCAACATATTTATGATCCTAACAATCACATTGATTTGCCCGTGAGTGCACATCAATATTGCAATTAAGCAAGGCTACGACATCCGACAATCTGTTGCACGCAAAACCACTTTCTGGCTCGGCTGCTAAATGTGGAGAAGGGCTCAGCACAAAATACATTGCCCTCTCCAAGGCAAGTTGACAATCCTGTCAACCAACGTCCGACTGAATCACAAATAACACCGCCAACAATCATTCTATTTAAATTCGAGATTCAACTATCATCAACATATAACTCCACCCTTGTATTCCTTGTGTTATTATTCATCATTGTTATAATACCTATACATGATTTGGTATGCCGAACATTCCATTATTGTCATAGTACCTATACATGATTTGTTAATTACTATTATGTGACAAGTTAATGCAATTCTGATCACTCTTTTCCAATGGGTTGATATGTATGAGGTGTCATAGTACCCAGTTGTTATATTTTGAATTCTTCAAATTACCATTTGGTGCCTAGTGTATAATTTTTTTTGGTCAAAGAAAGCTTGTTCATTAATAAAGGGCTATAAACAAGCCCAAGCCAATAGGCAATACAAGAGGCCCAAGGCCAAAGCACCCACGTCTGAGGAGAAGCATGAAAGCAACACAAGAAAGCAACGGGAATCTACCCATGTCACACTGGCGACGCGACGGAACCCCTCCAAAACGGGACCGAAGTAAGACAAGAACGCTCTCTCGCCGGCGAAGGTCCTCTGCTCTCTCGAGAATGCTGGCCACGAGCTCAAGGTCACGAGTGACAACCTAAGAAATTTTTTTTTTTGACTGAATCAATAAAGGGCATTACTGTAAAAACCTAAATAATATATATAAGAATATTAATTAAACCTTTACTGGTTTACTGAGTTTCTGGTTAGGCATCTTTATGGTATATTCTATTCTTGTGGCTATAAATCTATTGGGCACCGGTGCACTATTTGTTGACTAGTGCACCTAATAACTCGCCCTTTCCTACAAATGCACAACTAAAGTTTTGGTCTTTTTTCGATACAAATTAAGCATAAAGAACCAGAAACACGTAGGCATATTTTTTTACCGCATTTTGCTTCCACATAGACACATTTACTTGATACGCAAAAAGATGGTTGATTTTTTAATGCAAAAAGTTACCTCTATAGTCTAAAGGCTTAAAAATGTTTTTTACCTCTAAAATTGGGTTATTAAACTAGTTTAGGCCCTCTAATTTATTTTATTTTGAAAACATTCCTAAATATAATATTTTGATCTCATATTAGAATATAACATCAAATATCATGGTCAATTTTTTTTTTCCTTTGATGAAAAAGGAAATTCATTTTCAACAATAAAAAAAAAGTTGTTTATAAGGATATTTTTATCAACATTTGAGTTTTTTACTTATTACTTATTCTAATACTAATACTAATATGAACCTAGTCCAGTCCCGTTTCCATTTAAGCCCAGGCTCACGTCGCTGGGAGTAGCTGTTAGACGGAAATGTCGTATTTGAAAAAGGAAAATATCATGAGTGTGGGAAAATCAACAAAACTTTCCACCGTGGCTATCCGCTGAAGGAAATCCGACGGTTGCGGGAAGTTTGTGTTTTCTCACAACGGCTGCGATTGGGCGAGGACAGGGTTGAAAAGTCAACACTCACTCTTTCACTCTCACGGGTCACGGCTCTCACACACAAACACAGTTCCAGATCCAGTTCCACTCTCTCGTTCCAAACCCTAACACAACCGAACTCAACTCCTTCCGCCGTGCCGTTTAGATGGGTCTCAGTTCCTTCATGTTTAAGTTTCAAATCTCTCATGACGACATTTTATCATACCAATTCTGTGAGTGTGAGTCAGTTCATGTTATTGGAGTGCTAGTAGCATATAAAGGTAAAATTCCTCCTTTTATCCCTTCACTGCTGCATTTGCATTTTTGTGAAAAAAAATCAAAGTTTTTAAAAACCCTCTGCATTTGTGTTCAAGTTTTTGAAAACAAACCATGGATTTTCATACCACTTTCAATAAAATTGCCCAAAAAACCCAGATGACATACTATTGTATATTTGCTGGTTTCCTCATAGTCTCAGCATTTTACATACCCATGCATATGACTCCATCTAAGGAAGGTGCAACCAAAATCATTCTTGGTTATGTCTTTCTTTATTTTTAGTTTATTGATTGGCTGGAGTGGAATCCTTCTGTCCAGGCCAAGCTGTCTTAATGAGCTAGTGAAAAAATCCAGGCTATTTAGGTTTGTTTTCAAGGTTTATTATTTGGTGGTATCCCTCTGGGTTGCCATTTTATTCGATAAACTTGCTGACTATGAGGTTAAAGATCACAGTTGGAACTTGGCTAAGATTGTTACAACTTCAGTGGGCATGTTCCTTACTCTCCTTGCCTTTCTAATGATACACTTTTTCACCCGCTATGAAAATATCAATACCAATACAGGCTTTGAGAAAAATCTCTCCTCATTTCTCATAAACCTCATGTTTAACCTCTTCATGATTATTGAGGGTTTAGTAAAGAAGGCTAATTACATATTACTTGTGGGTATCTTGGTTTCATGTGTGTTGGAAGGTTATGTTGAATTGCTGGATTACTTCTTCAGTGAAGGTAAATGTATATTGTTTATTATTTAATCTGTATTTGTTTAAATAATTTTGTTTGATTCATTTAATTTTTTTTGTCAGGAGATGATGATGATGATGGAGCTGGATCTGGAGCATCTACGGTTGAGATGACAGGCGGGAAGAGCTTCTCACTAAGTCAGATTCAGATTGCTACACTGCCACGTGAGTCACCACGTGGCTCTAGCTCACATGGTGGAATGGGTCCTCCTCCTGAGGGTATGAAAGCAAAGATGGTTCCTCCTCCTGTGGGTATGAAAGCAAAGATGGGTCCTCCTCCTGAGGGTATGAAAGCAAAGATGGGTCCTCCTCCTGTGGGTATGAAAGCAAAGATGGGTCCTCCTCCTGAGGGTATGAAAGCAAAGATGGGTCCTCCTCCTGTGGGTATGAAAGCAAAGATGGGTCCTCCTCCTGAGGGTATGAAAGCAAAGATGGGTCCTCCTCCTGAGGATATGAAAGCAAAGATGTGGAAAGCAAAGAATTGTTTTCCTCCTGAGGGTATGAAAGCAAAGATGGGTCCTGTGGTGAAGAAACCCAATGAAGCAAAAGTGACAGTATGTGGGGGAGTAGCTGGGCCTCCACCAGTGATGGTACCAGTATGTGGGGGAGTAGCTGGGCCTCCACCAGTGATGGTACCAGTATCACCCAATGGAAATGGCTCAAAACTTGTTCAACGCCGCCGCGGCAGACCATTATGGGTGCCTTAGTGGCTAGCTGATGGGTGACATGGCCCCATAGGAGTCTGCTTTATCAGTGTCTACTAATATCTTATTAGTTTTAGTTTCATATGGCTTAGTGGCTAGCTGATGGGTGACATGGCCCCATAGGAGTCTGCTTTATCAGTGTCTACTACTATCTTAGTTTTAGTTTCATCCTAATCTAGTATTTTCATGTATGTAATTATCATTAGTCTTTTCATGTAATTATTATGCCTACACATAGGCTAAATTATATAGGTAACCTAGCCATATAATTATTACTTTGTTCAGAATTCCGTAGTTTGAATTATCAATTTAAACCCATATTACTTGTACTTGTTTCTATATACTATTTATTTTCATTAATGTGTTGTTTCAATTACGTGATCTTGCTTTCTTCTTCTATACAGAAGCATGTGATGCATTACTATTTGTGACTGATCTATTTTGGTTTTGATTTTCTGGATCAAAAAAACTGAAAGCAATCCTTCATTCATCATTTTGAAAATCCCAGTGACACATGGTTTTGTGCTGTGGATATATGTGGGATAAAGCTATCAATTTACGTCCAACTAGAACCCACTTCTTTCCTAACTCTTTTCGCATTCATGATACCTCTGATTGCATTCACATCTTCCCATCTTCCAAAAGATGCATACATATTGGACATTATCACATAAACATAATCTTCACTGCTCTTCAACTCAATCACCTTAGCAGCTGCAATCTCTGCTGCTTTTAAATCTTCTTGGGTTGCACAAGCACCAAGCAAAGCCCTCCAAGCCACTCCACATGACGCAAAACCAAGTTCATGTATCATCCTTTCTGCTCTGCTCAACTCTCCTTTTTGCCCCATGAGCCGAATCATTGAACAACAGTGCTCAATAGATGGTGCAATCTCATAATCATTAACCATAGATTCAAAGTAACAGATAGCAACCTCAAATGGTATTTGGCTATGTGAACATGCTGATATAACGTTAAGAAATGTAATACTGTCTGGTTTTGTATCTCTTTCCGTTTTCAGCAACTCGAAGAGTTGGATAACTTTGGGAGAATTACCATTGCGAGCATGGGCAGATATCATTGTGTTCCAGCTTACCAGATTCCTGTAAGGCAGTTCATGGAAGATTGATTCAGCATCGTTAACACACCCACACTTTGAGTACGTGTCTATCAGGGCACTCCCAACAACTACAGATGCATCTACACCACATTTCACCGCACAACAATGAATCAGCATCCCCCACTTCACCGCTGAAAGACCAGCAACTCCATTTAAAATGATTGAAAATGTGAACTCATCCATCTGCACACCACTTGAGTGCATCTTACTGAACAAGTCCAAAGCTTCCCTAGCTTGATTCCTATTCACAAACCCAGTAACTATGGAATTCCATGAAGACGAATTTGGATTCGGCATAGTTGACAAAATCTGAACAGCATCTTCAATTTTCCCCAGCTGAGCAATGCCATTTATGAGCCCATTATAGGAAACAGTATCAGGGCAGGGCATGAGGTGCAAAAACTTGTATGCGAGTCCAATGTTCCCATTGTTTGCACTTGCTGCTATGACAGAGTTCCAAGAAATAACATCCTTTTCAATGATCTCAGAGAATATCCTAACAGCATGTTCAACACACCCGCATTTCCCATACATGTCAATCAAGCAATTTGCAACAACAGTGCCACCAACCATGCCCAATTTCACCATCTTGGCATGAATTGAGCTTCCCAGATTCAACAGACTAAGCTGTGCACAAGCAGCCAGAGCAGAGGTGAAGGAGAATGCATCAGCATCACAAATGTGGGACCTTTCTAGGCGCGTGAAAACCGACAACGCGTCTCGAAACTGGCCGGCATGGACATACCCAGAAATCAAAGTGTTCCAAGAAACAACGTTTGGTTGAGGATTTTCAACAAACAGTGTGTGGGCATCACTGAAAGAGTGCATGCTGACATAGAATCTGATGAGGGAAGAGAAGACATAGGCATGTGAGCAATGGCCAGAACGTAAGACATGACTGTGGAGCTGTTGTCCGAATGAGTGACTGCCCAGGTCAGTGGCGGTTCGAATGAAGTGGACGAGAGCAAAGGCTATGTCACCATTGGTTTTGGTTCCACCTGGGGTTTGGTCCCAATTCAAGTTACTGTCTCCAATGCTATGAAAATGATTCAAAGTAGTAGAACTATAAGCTAAGGATGAAGGGAATGCAAGAGAATTCGTGAATTTTCGTGTTTCATTGCAGATGCAGAGAAATCTTCGCATGGCTTTTCCAGTGCCAAGCTGAAAGAAATTATTGTTCATTATGTCCTCTCAGTCCCCCAATTTCCAAATGACAGGGAGGGAGGGATTTAATCAGAGCAGTGAGGGAGTTTATGATATGATGATATCTTATGAATTGAACGATGTGTGTTGATGAGAACATTGTTTTATTGTTTTAGAATTAATATTAGAATTAAAATTTTTACTCACAAGATTTGGCGTGATGGTTATTCACCTTATCTTTTAACTATAAGGTCAAAGGTTTGATCATTACATATAAAATTGAAACACGTTTTGTGGTTATTTATTTATCCCTTAATGTAAGTATCTACAACCAGATAACTAATCATTGCAATCAACGGTTGATAAACTTAATTAAGTAATTATTCTAAAACTAATATTATACATAGAAATACTTGAGAAAACATAGTTCAAATATTCTCTTTTATTTTGTTCACAAATTCAACTATTCTCTATGGTCACTATATTATTGAAGAAACTTATGACTAATGCAAATATAATGAGTTCGGTTCTAATTATCACCATGGGTTAGATCATACCTCAAAACCACAGGTCATTATAGAGGTATTTAATTTACATATTGCCAATGAACACAGCTTCACATTAACGGCTAGAATTGAAAACATAATCTTTAGAGGGAAAGTAATTCATCATTACCAATTACCAACTCATCCATGTGTTGGTACTAATATTTTTACTCTGTTTGATTAGCAAAAACAGTTATATAAGCATTGTTTATTGCATCTAAATCTGTTAATAAAATAGAAACCAGGAGTTGTCACCCATCTCTATTTTTAAGGGGGGAAATTCCAGATTTAGATCAAAGAATTTTTTCAACGTTAATCAACGGCCATTTTTAAGTATATATAGGAAAAGTGAATGATAAAACATTAAAACGAGTGAGACCATAGACAAACATTTCCTCCCGTAAGAAAAGGGAATGCAGGAAAAGTGCAGCTAGCAGATAATATATCACCATCTTCTGAAACAAACAAATAATGCAATCGGAGTTACAAAACACAGTTGATGGGGCTTTGTAAAAATGCAAAACAGAAAGAAGAGAGGAAACCCTCTCTTGATAACAGGAAACGAAAAAAAGGCATTTTGATATATAATTAATTAGTTTTAAAAGCAAAGATGGGAAGCATGGAAAATGTAGCAATAATCGGAGGATTGATTGGAATCCAAGTTATCTACGCAGGGAACGCCGTGCTGATGAGCTATTGCATGTCATTGGGCCTCAGCGTTCTCACCATTATCATTTTCACTTCCTTCGCTACGTTCCTTATGCTCTTCCCCATTGCCTTTTATTTTGAAAGGTATAGGGATCAACTTATTTTTTCCTCGAATCAATATCTACACACAACTTACTTCTCCATATAATTGATTTTGACTTTAGAATGAATTTTAGAAATATTTCCTTGTGCTCTTTCTACTCTGAATATATGAATTGTGATTTTTACTTTCTGTTAGAATGAGAATGTCTTGAAGATTAATTTGATGAAGTTGTGCATCTGCTGCAGGAGTAAGTGGCCCAAAAATTGGAGTTTCAAGTTTATTATGCACCTATCATTTCTTTCATTTGGAGGGTAAGGGATTTATAAAAAGAAATCCTATATCTTATTTTATTTTTTTATGATGAAATTATATTAGTAGTCATCAGTTTTTGTTTTCAAAATCCTGTACTTTGGATTCATGTTTTTCTCATGTGATGCAGATTAGCTTTTCAGTCTTTATTCCTCAAAGGAATCAATCTAACTTCGCCAGCAATGGGAACCGCCATGCCAAACCTTGCCCCAGGTCTTATTTTCATCATCGCATGGACTTTTGGGTAATTTTATTTTACATGAGATTTGATAATTGTATTCTTGCTTTAAATTATCCCAAAATGATGAATGTGGTAGTATCAGAAAATAAAAAGGCTCAATATATGTTTGGAAACCATTCCACAATTGATTTTGAAGTCAGAATTAATTTTGTTGTGGAGAAGCTTCTGGAGTAGCTTCTAAATTTTTAGAATCAATTCTGATGAAAGAGAACTTATCTAAACATGATGTTATTATTGCTGTTAGCAATGCAACTAGAGTACTAGACCTATACATATTAATTATTATCCTTTTGATAATGGATAGGAAATTCTTATAATCGGCAGGTTAGAGAAAGTCAACTTAAGCAACAATCTAAGCAAAATTAAAATCTTTGGGACATTGCTTTGTGTTGTGGGAACTCTCACAATGAGCATAATGCAAAGCATTTCTGCACCTGCAACTGAGATAAAGGATACCACAGTTCAATTATCATCGACACCATCAGATTTCATCTTTGAAATGCAGAAGATAATCGGTTGCCTCTATCTCATGGCTGCAGTCATAATATTGTCAAGCAATGTTGTCCTCCAGGTAAATTGCAATTAATCAAATGAGAAACAGGACACAAATCTAGTTAATTTTTGTAACTTGAACCACAAATTGTTGTGCTGGCAGGCTTTTGTTCTTGGAGATTTTCCTGCACCAATGTCCTTGAGTGCAATCACATCATTGTTTGGAGCTTTCATGACTACAATAGTGCAATTAATTGAAGAACGTGACTTGAAAATCGGTTGGCAAATCGTGAGTTTAGGAGACATGATTGCCTATTCTGTTCTGGTAATTTCTCCATTCGTCTCACTATTGCACTTGTCATTATGTGCTTATGTGCTTATATGTTTTGGATTTCCTAATGACTTCATTACATAGCGGAGGGTTGTCAACACACTTTTTTTATTGGTTGAAATTTATTTGTCTTCCACCAAAGTGAAAACGGAGATCATTTATGGCCTGTTTGATAACTGTTTCCAAAACAGTTTTCAGTTTTTAAAAACTGAAAACTTATTTGGTAAGACCTGTTTTCAAAAACAGTTTTTTGTCTCATTTTCAGTTTTTAAAACTAAAAAACCAAAACAGGTAAAAGATGTTTTCAGTTTTAGTTTTTAGTTTTCAGATATCAGTTTTCTAAATGTTCGAAAACATGTCATTCAAACTGTTTTCTTTTTCTGAAAATTGTTTTTAAGAATTGTTTTTGAAAACTATTTTAAAAACTGAAAACTAAAACTGCTATCAAACAAGCCCTTAATAAATCCCACATGAATTCAACTAACCTTTCTTAATAACATTCTAATTGTTGTCTTTCATAACAAGTAGAAACACAGCTTATGGGTTGACTAATTTTTTGACACCAACCACCATAAAATTGTCCTCAGATTTTGGATGGACTTACTTTTTGTCATAGAAACTTAAAATTGATTTTAAATTTAGAATCAATTCTAAAAAAATATTTATACTCATAAAAGCATAAATTTTTTAAATGCACAGGCAGGTGCAGTAAGCGGAATAAGCCTAAGCTTCAACGGGTGGGCACTTAAGAAAAGAGGACCAGTCTTTGTCTCCATGTTTAACCCCATTGGAACTGTTTGCTCTGTCATTTTCTCTGTCATTTCTCTGGGAGAAACTATTAATATTGGAAGGTACCTTATTAAGATTCCTAGCTGTTGACATTAATTTGCAAACTCTATATTATTCCCAATTGGCCAATTATAGAATCTTTATTCATCACTGCACTACATTACAGCCTTGGAGGCATGCTCATCATGTTCACTGGGCTTTATTTAGTTCTTTGGGCCAAAGGGAAAGAAGGATACACAGATGGAGATGTCTTAAAGTGTGAGTTTGATGCATACATGTCTTTTTCACCTTAATGTTATTCAAATGTTACCAACATAAAAGCATGCATATGTGCCTAAAAATGGCTTAGATTGTAATGCAGTTATAGCATAAAAGCGTTTTTTTTTTTGCAGAAGCTTGAAATAGCTGCTCTCTTGATGTATTTGTGACAAAGGGCATTCCTAAGAGTATAATAAGAAGAGGTGGTTCAAAGTCTCCAGATCTGTTAAATGAAACAAGACATAGATTTTTCCTCTTTCTCTTTTTGGAATATATGAGTGGCATTTGTTGAAAAGTGAGAAATAGGAAAAACAGACAATATGTACAAAAGAATATGATGTATGAAGAGATGAGAACAGAGAGCGAGATAGAGAGATGTGGTGTGTGAATGAAGAAAAAATTAGATGTAGAAAAATTATAAATTTATGTGTTCTCATAGTCTATTCAAGATATTCATTGAAGTCTAGTGGCTGAAATATTAGTGAAATATCAGTACGGCTGCTTCCATCTAAAATTGCAAATAGACTTCTCAACACTTCCCCCAATAAAAAAATTTCAAAGCCATCATTTGGAGTATTCTTGTGTTGATAAATTTTGGAACTTCCGTATAGGCTGCTAAATGACTTTCGAAACGTATTTACCAATGATACTCAATACATGCAACTGATATTCAAACACACACAACAACAATCAAGTTCCCCTTTTAAAAATATCAACATTTATATTAGAATTGTATTTGATTTCCTTTCTACAGCTGGACAATAAGGCTGATGCTAATGCATTTTTTAGCCTCAATTGTGTAATGTGTAGTTTGTATAGTCCGACACTAACTTATCAAGGTTGACATTATTTACTTGAGGTCTTAAGTAACTTGTGGTAGTTTAAAACCGCTACAGAGTTCCTATATGGGTATAAAATGATATCCTTTCTTTGAAAAGTAACATAAATTATTCAACCTGTCATTTTCCCAATTGTCAAGTACTACCAAAACTTAATTAACCCCTGTTAATGCAGCCATTAACAGACTTGTGATGCAGCACCCGGAAAAAAAAAATTCACTCAATCAGCTGTACCTTACCAACAAAGATGCATGCATTTACTAACCACCTGACATCACTCCTCCAAAATCCCATGAATCCCATAACCATTTGGAAACACAAAACAGATAATCAGGATACCTTCATCACATAAACTATTACATGCGAAGAACAATAAATTGTACCTGTCACTTTCTGCCTCCTATAAGATGTGTTTATGAATTCCATGTCTTGCACAATGAAGCTATGCCAAACATGATAGATAAACAGAAAGAAGAGCTTATTTCCAAGAACACGAAAATAGAACATAATTGAAATGCTAGTGCAGTGTGCAGAGAACATGTAGCTAATATGATACTTTACCGAACTATGACCCTTGCATGTTGGAATCTTCAATAGCAGATCCAAACAAGTTTCTATATGTATAGAGACATCAATTATGGCATTCTCTCATTTCCTCTCCTCTCCCTCATTCAATTAATTAGTAATTCCAAATTTATAGCATTTTGCTTGTGTTATAATTAATTTCAATTTTGTTCATACACAGAGTAGAGAGACCAAGAGCCACAAGGAAGGAAATATAAGATAATTAAAGCAACAGATCCTTCTCCTCTTCCCCATCCCTACCCATGTCTACTTTGGACAGGCATGAGTGTCACTGTCATCAGTATATGCTTTTTCATTTGAAACTGAACTGAGTTGATCCCATAATCAAATGGATATCAACATATCATCAAAGTTCTGTAAAATTGTCATAAATAACCTAATCTCAAAGGAATTAATTAATGTAAACAGTTTTTAAACCAAATACGATCAATTGCCTTCTCTCCCAATATTGGTTTAAAAATTGTTTACATTAATTAATTTCTTCAAAATTAGTTTTAATTGTATAAATTAGTTTTTATAGTCTCCTATCAATGTTTTTAAGATTTACAGTTCTCCGTTTTTCCTTATGTATTTCCTCAAATTATTACACAGTTGTAAGGTTGATGGAAGGAGTCATCGACGATGTAAGCCTCTATCCTTGATAAGATCATGTTCATTAGCAGAAAAAAATTTGGGCTTAGTTGTGCGTTGGATCGGGTGACTCATATTATCACTCCTAAATGTATATGATCTATTTGGGAGACTCACATTGACCCTCCTAGATGTAGACGATATATGAGCTAATTGGAAATCTATATATATTAGTAAAGCTCACTTGAGCTAAGTATTAAATACAAATACAAGAGAGTCTACATTAGTAAGAAATTGTGTTTTAATGAGAGTAGCAACAACTTTTGAAACTGAATAAAAATCAACCCACTACTGCAAACACACATTAAATATATTAAATAATATAATTATTGATTGACCGGGCAGTTTCTATGGATGGGCAAAATGTGTTTGCCTACATGTGTTAGAAGGCATAAACTGGATACTGACTAAAAAGGAAGATGAGAGATAAACTATAAATGAACAATGTGTTAAACGAAAAATTAATATCAAATTTTCAGTTTCACATTTCCTTGAAAACCCCACGAGCTTGCTTTCCACCAATTCATTTTCAGTTACACATTGCCTTGAAGACTCCACGAGCTTGCCTTCCACCTATTCATATTGAAATTTTTTCAGTTACACATTACCTTGAAGAAAGACCTATTCACCTTGCAGTTTTTCCCTGAAAACAAATTAAACTCATGACTATATATTCATTTTTCATATGAATTAGTCACTAACATTATGATGTAAAAGTAAAACCAAACTTAATAAAAATAAAGTTGAGACAATTGATTCAAGGGAGGACGAAACTGAGAAAATTAAAGTTTTAGGGCTCTTAGAATATTGCTCTCCACAATCAGTATTCTATTCATTACTGCATAACGCATCAACAACTCACCACTCAAGATATCACGCAACTGCTGTAGAGAATAGACTCAGAACAAACCATTTTCTAACAATTTCTATAACTGACAGCTTTTGTAACTGATTATATAGAAACTAAATAAAATCGTCAGTCTAAAAGTTATTCAGCCACCAACATTAAATAAATATATAAATAAAAATTCATTACATTAAACCATGCATTTATTGTGTATCTCTATATAAACAAATGACTCACACACTCAAGTTATAGATAACTTAGACTCCATCAGCCTGTGAGAAAAATGACAGCGGTCACTAGCTATTTTAAAGCTATTTTTTGTATTACTCATTGTTTCTTTCTTTGTGTCAGGAGAAAGATCATTAACGACAACAAAGAACTTACATTCCTCAGTGATCTATCCTCCATTGCAGATGACTAGAAAATAAATGTGTGAGTTTCTTGGATATATGACACTCTGAATATACATAGTAAAAAAGAATTAACTATCACTAATATGGTTCTAAATCTAATTAACAAGAAAGCTTCAATTTTTTATTGTCTTTTAACATTTTACTATCACTAAACTTACTTCTCTTGAATTTCTCTATAGGGACAGTCATTGTAAGGCTCAGTGCTTGATGTGGCTTCATCAGGTAAATAACTACTCTATAGTCTATCTTATGCTTTTCTATATGAACATCTCATAAAACAAAAATCAATCTACATACTATAAAAAGAGAAATTCCCTTTCTACACAAGGTTCCTCAAAATTTACTAACACAAATTAAACATATAAATCAGAAACCAAAAACATGTTAAGCTGAAACACTCACATTCACTCCCTCCTATTCTCCTAGCCCGATACCACCACAGAACGAGCCCAGATAGTATACTTATAATTATTGAATTAGAATCATAAAATACAGTTTGAAATACACACTTTTAAAATAGAAAAGTTAAAAAGAACTCCTTCACTTCAATTGCAAGTTCTACACTTAAGGTTTAAATTACAATTTTTTAGGGAAGATTTAAATGGTTGTTTTGATACTATTATTTGACTTAATGACAATAAGAACCAACAAACAAGATACAATTCAATCGTGGAAGAAAAGGTAAACAGAGAATAGCCCACAAAGAACAAAAGTCAGTGAGAAAAATACCTTCACAAATCAATGACATGGAGGTGAGGAGGAACCTTCAATTCAATCTCTATTATACGACCATGTTGTAAAGAGAATATGGTAACACCACTACTTTAGTATACAATTATCAACTTCACGAGCTTCGCCAGAAGTCCCGCGGCGGTGGTTGTTTGTCCTGTGCACAAGTTTGACAAAAAAACCAAATTGGGTGGGACTGAGGCAGTAGTGTGGGTCGCACGTCCAACAGAAGCTGTCGGAGGCATGGTCGGTGGTTTCGTGGTCGTAAGGGAAGGAGGAGGAGGAGAAGAGGAAAGGCTAGGTTTGGTGGCTAGGGTTTTTGTTTGGGCAGAAGATGAGGAGACCAAAAACGGGATCACTCTCTCTTTACTCCTTTTTTTTTAATTCAATGTGGACCTGTACAGCTTATTTTTTACTCCTATTTGTGTGGCTGCCCTTTTAAAAAGATATTTAGCCATACTATTAATTTATCACGGATTCATATTTTAAAATTCTTAATTTTGCAAATTTTTTCTTCTATTTATAAAACCAAAACGTAATTTAAAAATATTTACTTTTATTATTGATCATAAATATTTGAATTATTCTTACACAAAAATATTTGACAAATATTTAGCTTTTTTTATTAATGATCATTTAACTTAAAATCCATTTTTACAAACTAAATAATCACATCATATTAATATATATTAAATTTATTGAATATTTACAATCATCACAAAAAATTTGTACTCTAATCTTTCTTTATTTTTAAAAAAATTCCAGGGATTGTGTCACTACAGTAGAACAACTCATCATATTCGATTTCGAATACCATTAAAACTTTTTGAAGATAGTACGAGCTCAATCAAGTAAAATATTTAGCTTGCTCAATTAGTAATTTAAATAGATTTGATTATTTGGGATGAGGCACCTATGACTAAAAGGTTGGCATTTGAAACCCTCGATAGGACACTAAAAGCCATCAACCATTCTTGGAAGAGATTTCAGACAAATACTCTTAGTATTAACAAGTCTTATTTATGGGATTATTACGAGATCTTCATGTTATCTAAAAGTATGATTGGTGACACTTGATCATCTGCTCAGCTTAATTCATTGACATCTAAATTCAACAAATAGATATTGCAAATTGGTGAGGAAAAATATCAACAATTAGTAAAGTAAGAGAAGACATTGTTCATGAACAAAAACACCATGCCCTATTCTACTATTCTACTAAAGAATACATATGATTCACTTAAAGAAATTATTGAGAGAACATGTCCAAATTTACAAAACCATTATTGAGAGCAATATTCACTCCTTAGTGAAGATGTAGTTGAACATAGTTTATGTGGTGATTAAGAGTTAAGAGACATTTAGGTGCATGTGAAGAGATCAATAAAGTTCAAGGTAAATCACCTTAATTAGTTCTAGGTGGACCAGTATATCTAAACTAAGTGGTTAAAAAATTCATATTTTATCACTTATATTTTTTTTGGTAAATGGGAAGATATTTTATCACTTACATTAAAAAGATACCAAATATTTATAACTTAATCACAACTTTATTTTAGAAACTAGCTAGTTTGTAGCTCTCAATCTTTATTTTCCCATTCACCGATAAATCACTTATCCGTTTTTAACTAGTTTTGGTTTCTTGTAACAAAAAAAAAAACTAGTTTCTTTATCTCTTAAATATTAGAAATTAAAATAAGATATAAATTTTAGAAATATTTTGTTTATTTCAAGTTTTGATTATTTTATTCTATTGATTAATTATGATGACTTGATGAGAATTTAAAAATAGCTTCATTAAAATTGAGAATGATGATATATCATGAGTTAACTAGAATTGAAGATAATAAGGACTCCATCTGTCTCCATGTTATATACTCCCTCCGTTCCTAAATACTCCCTCCGGTCCTATTTATAAGCATGAAAGAGAAGAAAAATCTTGGTCCTTTTTATAAGAACCAAATGAAAGTTTGAGCTATATTAATTAATTTTTTCCAATGATGCCCTTATTAATTCTAACTTGTAAAATGTGTCTCATTAATTATTCTCTCTCTTTTCCACTTTCTAACACTAATAACAAAGGGTAATTTTGGAAGTTCATTTTAATTTAAGACAAATTTAATGCATTTTATCTAGTTTAACTACATTTCTTAAACTATGTGAATTTTTTTTTGTTGCTTATAAATAGGACCGGAGGGAGTAACTGACATGATTTCTATCTAAATTTTGTTTCTAATTATCTGCCACTTTACAAAGTTCAAGAGAGCATTAATTATACTCCCTCCGTTCCTAATTATAAGACCTAGTTTTAAAATTTTCTAGTTCATAAATATAAGACCTTTAACAATAATCTAGCAAAAAGTATTCTACTCTTCCATATATAACCCTTACATTAATGGTGTGTTTTCAATTCCAAAGTTTTAATTACCACTTACCATTTATTAGTGAGAGAAAATAACAAAGGGTAAATATGGAAGAATGTATGCATTTTTAAAAAACCAACACACTAATTAGACACATTTAATGTTTTCTTAATAAGCGCAATTTTTTGTATTAGGTCTTATAATTAGGAACGGAGGAAGTACTTTATCAATTGTACCCTTCATTTATTGGTTGTAGAAAAGTTGAATAGTTAGAATTAATATGAGAGTAAAAGGGTATAGTAGGAAGTTAGATTGTAATTTTAATAAAACAAGAACATTAATTGTTATTTAAACAAGAACATTAATTGTTATTTCTTAATACTTGTGCAACAACCTTAAAGTGTCAGTTATTTAGGAACGGAAGGAGTAGTGATCAGTGAATTTTTTTTCTTTAAAGATATAGTGATCAGTGATTAATGAGGCATTTTTCAAAAAGTCTTGCTTCCAAGAGGTCTCTTCTTTAAGTGTATTTTTGAGTAATTTTTGTTTGTGCTACTCTTTAATAATTGTTTTTCTTTTTCTTTGTATTGAGTTGAAGTATCTCTTGTACTTTATTTTAATATATCTCTTTGCCTATAAAAAAAAAGTGATTGATGATTGATGAACTATTTCTTCAAATAAAAATAAAAACTGAAGCCAATTTAAAACACTTTTCCCCGAGATTTGATTGTGAATTAAGTTTAAATTAAGTCGATGATATAAGAATGAAAGAAATAGAAAAAGTAAATGTTGAATATATACAAAAATTCAAACCAATAATCTAAAATACGTACAATTTGAATTGAATAGATTGAATTGCGATTTTAAATTAAAAATTAAACTGACTAGATGATAAAATAGTAAAATACAAGATTAAGCAAACTCTAAAGATGAGATAATTATTAGTTTTTGTTATGCCAAGCTCAAGAGATTTGGTTAAGTTACAAAGGGATTCTTATAGTTATTCCGCAGTCCACTACTTTATTCCGCAGATGGCAAGGCCTAACGGTGGCTGCTACCCCCGGGCGTCAAAGTCTATCCAGATGGAGTTCCTCCACCACCACAAACTCATTTGAACTTTACTGTGCCAAAATGTTGCGAATCTTGGGCTAAATTTTTGGTCCTGTTTATCCTCATCATCTTATTCATCGCTTATTTATCCGTATCTGATTACGGTATATACAAATATATTACTACTCCAGAAGCCCCCAAATTCCAAATTGACTCAGCTATCTTCACCTCACTCGACAACGTCACTGGCCCCAACCTCACCGCCAAATTGAATATCACTTTCATCTTCACAAACCCTAACAAGAATTACAACATCTTTTATGACACTATTATTGTCACTCTTGATTACGGTGGTGGTTGTGAACGTGAACATAACAAGTTCTCCCCTCTTAATTTTTGCAATATCCTCGCCACCACCCACTTCCCAGCTTTCTTGCAACTTAACAACACCAACAATACACTTCCATTCCAATTAAATGTGGCTGACCAGATTGTGGGTGACACCATTGTTGCTGACCGGGCTCGGGGATCAGTAGAATTTGGGCTCAAGTTGATTGCTCGATTCAGCCTCAAAGATTATGATCCTAACACCGTTGAGTTTTACTGCAAACGACTGAGCTTTGTGTTCAATTCCAACAATACTACTTTTGTTTCTGAAAGGTGTTTGTCTGATCGACCTGACTTAGTTTATTTGTCTCAATAACTCAGTCAATGAATTTACATCTATATTATTTTTTCGGTCTATTTTAATATCAATTTTTCATTCAACATGAACCTTGAGAGTGGTGTGCTGGTTTTAATATTTTTGAAGTACAATTGTTATTACTTATTAGCAAGATTGTTATATGTGTTATGAATTGTTACTAATGTTAATCGAATTATTTAGTGCATAGGCCATTCTATACATGGAGGGTCGTTTTCCACCAAATCGTGGTCCTTCATCGATCATTCACCTATTCTTCGCTTCGCATGCAATATATATATATAGCCGCCTCATCATGTGTCTCATAACATACTTGACTTAGGTCTTTTCTTCTATAATGTTGTGGCGTGTGTATGTATGTGGACTTAGGTAATTGATCGATAATCGCAATATTGTCTCGAATAATATAATGGATTAAAATATATAGTTTCTTTTTCTTCTTAAATATTGTTATGAATAAAGTGTAAATAAGTAAATAAAAAGGAGAAGAAACAATGAGAGATAGAGAAAAATCAATTACCTACCCACCACGTTCAATTCAATTACCTTCTTCGATTCAATTTTTTTATTACTAAAATCAATTAGTACAAACACGTTCGTTTGCCTACCCACCATCCCTGTGACATAGTTACATACGACGGCCAAATACCTGTCAGAATCAGTTATGGACTTTGTTTGCAACGAACATTATGAGGAGATCCATCCTCTAATTGTTTGATACAACAGTAATAATTAAGTTTAAATTACAATCTGGTTAAATTTATTCAAATATTCCGTTATTGTATTCTGATCTCCATAATTTACTTTTCACTTCTTTAAGATGATATTGTTTCTCAAGAATTATCCATTGCAAAAGAAAACAAAAACCAGATTAAATTTGAAAATTAACACCGATCTTTCTTCTAAACACGCCAATAATGTCATGCTAGTACTACCGTAACTGATCAATTTTTATATTCTCTTTTTCACCACACACACACAGTAAGTGTTTCTTTTGGTACTTTCAGAATTCAGATGCTCAGAAAACATGTATTAATAAATGGAAAAAAGTTATTCCATCAAAGCTCAGGGCGAGGTCAGGGCAAGGTTTGCACTTTGCATGTTACTCAATGCTCTTTTCCGGGTGCGTTTAATGTGCACCAGCCAATTAGGTGGTGTACCTATACACCACAAAAGTAAACCACATGATATAATATTAAAAAAATTATATGGTAGAGATTGAAGATAGATATGTGGTTTAAATTACTTTCATACCCTTATAATAATAAAATGAAAAAATATTTGTGAAGCAGAAAAACTTCATCGGTGCTGCTGCAGAGGAGGTGAGCGGCGGCGGCGACTAAAGCAGTGGTGGGTGGTACGTTTTCATGACTTCTCCGTTTCTCCCCCATAGATTTCGCTTTCCACAGGTTTTCTTCCACCGTCCTTTTCCTTTTCCGCCAGCGTCTTCAGTCTAGTCACCGGATTCATCAATTGCAGGTTTTCCACCCCTACCGCACATAGCGCAATCCACCATTCAAATTTGTCCTCAATCAGTTTAAGAAAATGATTCAGGTGGAAGAACCCAGATCTGTGGTGCTATGAATGTTGGGTTTTAGAATTAATTGTATCATAATATACCTTCCAAGTTGATTTTGAATCCTCTGTTTTTACTGACCTGAGCATTTCATGTAATAATCCTAGAGGCAATATCATCATGCAGAAATCAAATAGTTTATCCCATGAAGATAAAGTTGGCAAAATCAACATGTTTTAAACAAATGAGGAAGTGCTTGCTAGTGCAGATATATTGATCATGAGGAAGCTTGCTAGTGCAGATATTTTGATGGAACGAAAGAAAGCAAGTTACGAAGCAAATGAGGAATTCGATGAATCGATAGTGATAAAGGAAGGCCTGGGAAGAGAAGAGAGGGCTTACGATCACGGGTAATTTGCTTGAAATATTTGTAGTCGGTGATGAAGGTATGAAAAACGGTAGAAAGGGGGGGTTTGAATAACGTTTTCAGTACAAAACTACCACCTTAAAGATTTTGACAAATCTTTCGAGAACTTAAGTGCTAAAGATAAGAGATAGAAAAGCACACAAGGATTTTATCCTGGTTCACTTGATAAATCACTCAAGCTACTCCAGTCCACCCGTTAAGGTGATTTCTTCCTTCTTAGAATGAAGGCAATCCACTAATCAGGTAAGAGTTACAACTGCACTTGAAACCTACAAGTGACTAACAATTACACTGACTTAGCTCACACTAAGATTCACTCTCTTAGTCTTCTCTAGGATCCGATCAACCTTGATCTCCTAAAGGAACTAAACAAACTGTTTATCAAAGAAATGTTTACAAGAGATTTGCTTCTAAAAAGCTGATAGTAAACACAATGAATTTCAGATGAAAGAAAGCTTAGAATATTTTGAATATGTCTTGCGCGTGTATATATTTCTTCTTAGTTTCTTCTAGCCGCTTCTTTCAATCTTCAGCCTCTATATATACTCCAAGGATTAGGGTTGAGCGTTGCATGGGAAATGCTACCGTTGGAGGGCAGTTCTGGAAAATCCAGCTTCTGCTGTGGCTGAGAACGTTAGGTAGGTCGTCAGGAAGGTACACTTGCTTTTGTACTTGGATAGCGACTTGACCTTTTAACCTAGGAGACTTTTGATCAGGGGAATACTTCATATTGGAACTTGTGAAGCCGGTTGATCAGAGTCAGAGGGAAAGCACAGATCCTCTGACCATTGTATCTTCTGATTCTGAACTCAGAGGGAAGAACATGGCCTTCAGAGTTTCTTGCTTCTGGACTTCAGAGTTTCCACTATTCAGCTTCTGGATCTTCAGAGTCTTCTGCACCATCAGAACATCTGAACCTTCAGTGTTTCTTGGTTATCAGAACTTCTGGATCTTCAGAGCTTCTAGCGACTGAGTCCACATCAGAGTTTGTATGGCTTCAGAACTTCTGAAGCTTTTCCACTGTTCATACTGAACATGGTGAATGCGAAAGCGTTGCTTGGGTTACCCTTTATACACAGTGCTTCTGATTTGTGTGAGATTGAGTTGAGGTCAGAGCCTGTAAATAGCACACTCAGAAAAACACGTTAGAGTACCACAATTGTTCATATCAAAAGGTTAACTTGTAATCATCAAAACATAGAGTTGTACTACTAGATCAAAACTTGATCTTACAGGTGATATAGGAGGAAAAATCAGAATCTGACATAGACATACTCTACTAGGGTTGGAAGGTAGAAGACAGGGACAACTTGGTATTTTCCCACAGAAATTTGATGGTGTATGGATACACCTCCTAATTGACTGGTGCACATTAAACGCACCCCTCTTTTCCAATTCACTATTACACTTTTTTTATTTCACTTTTTACTTAATAAAACATATCTCTCCCCTGAACAAGATTATATTTCTAACACGTTACTCATGGAATAAGTGAATAACACATTTGGGCAGCAAACAATTGTCTGAGTTAATTTATCATTAGATAAATTTAATTTTTTATTAAAAGAATTAAGAGCAACAATAATCAAACTCTAATTCATGTTATGAACTAATTAGTAATTATCCAAAAAGCTTAAGTTTCTGTTTGATTTTGCATCCAATGACATTGGACACACATATTATACTAGAATCTAAATTAGTGAGTGGTCAAAAAATGAGTGTCCGGATACCATTAACGCATACTCAAACCAACACAAATAGCATCTCTAACATGTATCTTAAGGCTGATTCTCAAGATAATAAGGAGTTGTTTAAATTTGCGTCCCATTAGAAAGCTGGCGTGAAGGTTATTTTTTACTAATTTTAAAATCAGCTGTTGAGGAAGTAAGTAGTTCTTAGAATTAAAAATGATTATTTATCTCAGTCATCATTAGAAACAAGAAATATATGGGGTATTGTATGACCAAACTAAAAATAAAATAAAAAATCATCATTAAAACATCAGTTGCTTATGATTTGTTGATATCATAATCTTCAAAATTTTGTGTGTACTATTTTTGCCGCCAAGGTGAGAGCTCTATTAATGGATATATTTGAGTTAATTTGTAAGCGACAAATGTTTCGAAGATGTGATCCGACCCATGACGATGATTGGAGAAAAAACTTCCATCATTAAAAAAAAAAAAAACACTTAATTCACAGAATCACTCCTATTCTCTATCATTTACTATTTTACTCTCTCTCTTTTTGATAAGCTTATAAAAGATTTTTTTGATAAGCATCATTTACTCTCTTAATCACAGCAGCAAAACTAAATCTCTGTAGCATTTACCACTCTTAATTTTGGCACTGAGAATTTGACAACTGTATAACTTGTTTGTTTTGACATTTTGCCAACTCATATAACCATAACTTTTGGGTCGTGTGTCGTATTGGTGGAGGAATGCTTGTTACCTACTCCTCTTAAGTACCCCAAATTCCCCTTAACAAAACAAAACAAAACAAAACAAAACACAAGCATTTCTTTCTTTCCATTGTGCCTCTCTTTCTCTTCTCTTCTCTGGTTCCAACCCAAATGGAGAGGTACAAATGCAAGCTTTGCTCCAGAAAATTCATCAATGGCAAAGCACTAGGTGGTCACATGAAGGCTCACTTAGCCCCACTTCCCCTTCCTCCCAAGCCTCAACCACTCTCTAACCATAACCACACTGCATCCTTCTCATATTCACTTTCTTCTTCTGAAGAAGAAGAAGAGGCAGAGGAAAAGCCTCTGATTTATGGGTTGAGAGAAAACCCAAAAAAAAGTTTCAGACTTTCGGATCCTGAGTCTGTTGTGCAAGACAGAGAGAGCGAGACTGAGTCAAAGAACCCAACTCGGAGACGATCCAAACGAACACGAAAACCTCTTCAGAATCCTAAACTGATGAGCTTCATGGATTCACCAGAGCCTGTGAGCTCTGTTTCTGATACTTCCCCTGACGAAGATGTTGCCATGTGCCTCATGATGCTCTCCAGAGACAGTTGGAGAATCAGCAACAATGTTGATGTTAACGTTGTTGTTGTTGTCAAAGAAGAAGAAGAAATGAAATCAGAGGGGTTTCCTGAGATCAACTTCAGGAAGGTTCGTGGGAAGCACCAATGTGAAAACTGTGGGAAGAAGTTTCGATCTTCTGGAGCATTGGGGAGTCACAAAAGCATTTGTGTTGGTGATGATGAAGAAGTCAGTGATGATAAAATCTTCCAATGCCCATTTTGTGAGAAGGTTTTTGGGTCTGGTCAAGCACTTGGTGGACACAAGAGATCTCACCTTTACCCATCTTCATCTTCAACTGCTAGTGGGTTCAAACAGAGCTTCTTCGATCTCAACTTGCCAGCTTCACCAGAAGAAGATGATGACCTCAGTGTTGTTTCTGATGCCTGATGATTTGGCTTCATTCATTTAGCTTCATTGATCTGGTTAATGATGATTATTAGTTGTTTTCTTCAATTGGGTAAAGTTACATTATTTGTAATTTTTTCCTTCTTTAAAAGTAGTTAAGAGCAGTTCATTATGGTTAGTGTTAGATCAAATGCTTTTGATGATGGTACAATTATAGTTTATGATTAATGTTTTCACCAACTGCTTTAGAGTTTCATGCTAAATTGACAGCTATTAGATGATTTTTCTTCATTGTACTCAACTTCTAGCATCTTTTGTATCCCTTATAGTTTCTCAGAGTCAATTTCTTCACTAAAAGCTAATTACATAATTTCCTCTCCAAATTGATTTTGGGGATTTGTACTTAGTATAGATAGTGATGCTAGAAGCCTTCACCACTATCAACAACCTCTATCACACCTGAGCTGGTTGATATAAGTGTTTCTTAGATATTTTAGTTTAGGATTCAATTATGCATATAGAGATTGATTTATTAAAATATAAGTATTCACTAATTAACGTGTGTTTCGGGAGATTAGTCTCGTGATTGTGGGTAGTGAAGTATGTAGTCAAACCAAGAAGCCTTCACCACTTGCAAAACAAACCCAGATGCGGTTTTGGGGATTTGGTTGTGGACCTGACAAACAGCTTTCAACTTTAACAAGTACTAAAGTGGTTCAATTCCGTTTTCGTGCTCTGATTCTGGTTCAGTCAGTGTCTCACCTGTCCTTCCGATTTTGATAAAAACAAGCTACATGGGTCTGTTTTATTCATCATTATCCTTTTCAGTCTGTTTCTGTGTTGTCTTTAGTTCTGCTTCTGTTGTTTTTGCTTGATGCATGAAATCAATTTTGAATTTTCCCAAGACTGAGTTGGAAAAACTGTAACAATATGGTGAATGAAAGAAGCCAATATACACAGAACAGTGTATTTTGTTTGCTTTCTGTGAGCAGTGGAGCTCCGAGATAACCGGCAGCATATTAAATTAAGAAAGCAACAAATTCTGAATGTGCTGTTCTTTGTTTGTTTTTAAAAAATTTGGGTGAGAGAATTATATTTTGTATTAGAAGACTTATCTCCCTAGTCCTTTAATTTGTGTTGATATAGTGGTTTAACACATTGTTTTTATCTTTGTTGGAGTTCAAATCTTAAATTTTACTAATGTAAATAACGTCTTTAATCGGCTTTTTACTGTTAGTATCACGACTGAAGACGGACGATTAATCTTACAACTATTTATTTATTTATTTGTTGAAAAATCATTATTAAGAAGAAGAAGAAAAGACTTATCTTCGTTGAATAAAAAGGAAGATTTCGGGTAGAAAGAGGAGGCCCATACTATTCTTATAATGAGAATCAGTCAAATTTATGAAACACTACTTAAATTATTCCTTCAATATATAATTAGTCTATTTGGTTAGAGTCCTTGAGAAAGTAAATGCAAATGATATTTGGTTTGGGAGTTTTTTACTACCGACTGAAATTCTACCAGGTTGAAGGATTATTTCAATGGATAATACATGTAGTTTAAATTAAAAATATAACTGTTACAACTCTTAGATTAAAAATTCTTAAAAATTGTATGATTAAAGTCACATTTAACATTCACCACAAATGAGAATTGAGATAAGAATCTAAGTGCACCTGAATTAATAAGAGTGTATAAGTGAGGACTTTGTGTTTTTAAAAAATGATTCTCAGTTTTCAACGCAGGCTAAATGTGTGAGAATAATTTTCAAGTTTAATCATCATACAATACATTCTAAGGCATCTAAAAGAAAATAATCGTTACTAGATATTTATATAATAAAAAAAAAACAGTCGTGGATTTTACTCCTTTAAAATACAATGAACTATGAAAAATATAGTATGAACATAGTACTATACCAATTTAATTGATAGAGATTGTAATGACATCATTATTGGTGATGTACTTCATTATAGTCTTATCAATTGATATAATACCCTCGCGGCCTTTCTTTATTGTGCATGTGACGTGAGGTCTTCCTTCACAAGAAGTTTACTTGAAGCCTACAATGTAATTTGCACAAGAA
Source organism: Lotus japonicus (assembly GCF_012489685.1). Lineage (NCBI taxonomy): Eukaryota > Viridiplantae > Streptophyta > Magnoliopsida > Fabales > Fabaceae > Lotus > Lotus japonicus. The sequence goes on along the minus strand of NC_080042.1, from coordinate 92,158,699 downwards.
GTTTACTAGAGTCTACAATGTTATCACGTTTGAAGCCTTAACAGTAAGTAGATCGAGCTAGCTATTCCAGGGTGATTTGGAGTGAAGATTCAAGGGCGTTATTTGCATAGAAGGAAAGATCAGATGCGAAAAGTGACAAAATTAGTGCTTATTTAGCAAACTGCAAAAGTGTCGTATATTTCTATCTTTTCTGCTACAATAATGTGCTGTGCTTTAGTGCTTATCATGAACTTTACAATGATAATTCAAAGACGATGCTAATTATATGCTTAAGTATTCTTTTTGTGAAAATTAAAATTAAAAAATACCACACTCTTTTCAGATATTTCCTCTCTTGCTACCTGTTTTGTCTGCAAAACTGCTGGGCTGCAGGCCGTTCAGGCCTATATATCTTTTGTAATCGGGTGGCATCTGCCTCTTGGGCCGGTGGGGAATTTCTTTCCACAGAAGACAAAAACAAATACACTTGACAATTATGTATGCATTGACAAAAAAATACAATTATTTATGCATTTTTATTTATACAATTGCCTCTTTTCCAAGTGTAGCAATTTTTTTTATATATAGAACTGCCTGATGTATCTACATTTAAGAGATTTTTTCTCATCTCAAGAAAAAATTGAATTATAAATTACTAGTGAAAGAATAGATAACCATTGAGGCTTAAAATATGAATTAACTCTTTTATCAATTATAAAATTATAGAGAAATGAAAAATAAATTTAACCATAAAACAAAACAAGTGAATTATAGGGTGGACCAGCTAAAATAATAGTCCACTTGTGCACCGTTTGGTAAAGTTTGTTAAGTACAAAAATACACCCTCATTTTTTTGTTAATGCATGGCAAATGACGTGGTTTCAGTCAGACCAACACCGTCGTTTCCTCCTCTCTCTCTTTAGCTCCCACTTCAGCATCCTCAGGGTTAGCGACAAAGTGTTCGCAAAGGCTTCTCGGCCAAACGATGAAAATCCTAGTGCGATAACTTCACGAGGTGTTGTGACAATGGGAAAAGACGACCTCCCCGAAGATTCTGGCTTGTAGACCAGACCCCTAGATTTGCAACGATCGATGATGGTTCAATGGTGGCATTGATATGGGCTAAGGTTACAATATTAAAGATCAAAGATCCATTAATGTGATTCTCGAGCTTTGACACAATGTGACAAAGGTGTATGTGAGAGGGAGAAATTGAAGGTTCAAGGAGAATACCTACAATTGAAGCCATTAAACTCACACCATTGAAGAAAAAATAACCATTAATTCCAAGATTTGTTCAAGTTTAGGTTGTCATTGGGGCAGTGAAGGTCGTGGCGGTTGATTGGAAACCCTAGCCACTTGCAATCCCCTTTCCCAAATTCTTATATACCAACTAACTAGAACCACGCAATCGACCTTTCTTGTTGCGCACATCAAACCAATCCTCATCCCTCCAATCACAACCTAAAAACTCGCAATCAGCTCGAGCAGAACAACACCCAAGAACGCGAGCACAACCACGTCCTCTATCACCCACTCAAACACACACCTCTGTTGGTTGGCTTGATTCATAAAGGTAATGGCTCGCTCGGGTTTGGTTGGACAAGGTCGAGGTTGGGTGATGGGGTTATAGTGTGACACAGTGATGGTTGTAGAGTTGTGGCAATGTGGCCAGTCTGGGTGGCTATTGAGACTCCCAACGGCTGCAACGAAGAGTAGTTTTGGTTGAGGTGCATATGAAATTGATAGCAGTGTCTGAGAAACATTGATTTTTTTTGCGATTAAGCTCTTTGCAAGTCAATTTCACGTGACTTAATGTCACTGGGAGTACTAGACTGGATAACGAGTAATAATATATACACACCTCATTTTTTAAACACTTTATTTCCACCTCTTTTTGTTTCTATCTCTCTCATCTTATCATCTATCACATCTCATACTTTCTCTCTCTTACTTTTTCTTTTCTTCCTATCTCTCTCTTCATTCCACCTCTTCCACCTCAAATGAGAGTTGTGTAAGTAATATTATTGCTAGATAACTAGAGACTATAGTGGAGTTGAATCACTATAAATGTTGCTAACAAACCATTCATAAATTCTCTTTCACAAAAGTTACATAAATTTGTCCTACGGGAATGAATTACTCAGATTGTTTACTTTCTGCCACCGAAAGTATGAAAAATAATGCACATCCACCTAATTTTATCACAAATTAACTACAGCAGCCACTATTCCATCCCCTATTGCCACTGAGTTGTGATATACTCACATCCCTCTTTCTCTTACATATCATTTCCACTCAGCTTTCTTCCTTTCTCTCTCTGCATTTTATGTCACATCACCTATCATATCACTCATTTATCTCTCTTTTCTTCATAATTGGGTAAGGTGGAGGTGGAATTGGTTTGTGAAAATATTATTATTCATTGCCACTTTGCCCGTATCAATAAATTATTGTTGCTGCTTCCTAACTAAATGTTCAGCAAGGCTGTCGGTGTAAGCAATAACAGGACACTATTTCCTCTCCTCTCTTTTTTATTTTATTTTTTTATTCCATTGGTACAAGAAGAGTTTGTGAGGGAAGTGAATGTTAATTAATCATTAAGGTGCAAGTTTTTGTTTTGTTCAGTTGTTAAAAACCTATAACCACATAACCTTATATATACGTTTTATTTTTGTCATGCATTAAACTTGTTTAATAACATAGGATAGACCTTTGACTCAAGTACGGTAGATAATGATGAAGCCAGAAAATACAGAGGTGAACAGACAAAAGTAAATAGCTTGTATAATTTTCTTGTCACTATCTACTTTTTCAACGTCGGTCCACAACTTCAACAACACCTAGCAAATCACCAGAAAGTTACCACTTGACTACTACTACTTGTTATTTATTTATTTATATAAATATAAATAATAATAATAATACAAAAATCCTTGTGGAAAAATAATAAATAAATAAAACGTGCCACAGCCAACAGAAGAATGTGAAACGAGGTGTAGTTTTAAAATTGAAAAATATTATAAAGATAATAATAAAAAGATAAAACTGAAAAAAGATAAACAAAAAAAAAACACACGTAGTTTTATTTTGGTGTGGTGGGTGCGAAATCGAGGGCTTCTTCATCTTGCCAGTATCTCCAAAGATTCTCCCCGAAATTGCGAACGATGGATCTCTGTAAGATTGCATTTGTTTTTTCTGCGTGAAATTGAGTCTCAGAGCATTGCAGTTTCCGATTTCCCGGTATGTTTTTCTTCGATTTCTGGTTATTGAATTGCGCGAGTTTCACAATTTTCCCTGATCTTTGTTCTCTGCTTTTGTTTATTGCAATTTGCAACTATCTACTTGGGGTTTTAGCTTTTTGAGGGATCAGTAACTTCGAGTCGAGCTTTTTTCGGTTTGGATCTCAAGGTTTAGCTCTGGTTAGGGGTGGAATCACCGTGTTTTCCGGTGAAGAGGAATCTGTGAAGGGGTTAGGGTTTTTGAGTCAATGGCGTCGAATCCTCCATTCGTCATGGAGGATCAGTCGGATGATGAGGATTTTTTTGATAAACTGGTTGAGGATGATATGGAGCCCGTGAAGGCTAGTCGTCCTGTTGAAGGGAATGATTCTGATGATGCTAAGGCGTTTGGGAATCTGGGTATCAGTGATGCTGATGCTGCTGCATTTGAGAGTTTGGATACTGGTGAAAGTGGGGTAGTTGAACTCCAAGGGGAACTGGAACCTGTGAAATCTGATGTGGCTTTGGTTGATGGACATGGGCAGGAGGGGAATTCATTACTTGCTTCTAGTTCAGTAGCGTCTGAGAGTAAGAAGGATCCTGGTAACGATGGATCAGAGTTAGTGTCTGCTCCAGCTGTAAGTGAGAGTGATAAAAGCTCTAGTTCAGAGGTAAAGGAAGTGGGTTGGAATTCTTTTTATGCTGATTCAAATGGAGGCATTGGGCTTGGATCATATTCTGACTTTTTCAGCGAGTTGGGAGATCAGTCTACGGATTTTCCAGGGAATGCATCTGATAATTTAAATAGGGAAGTGAACCGTGGTAATGAAGGTCAAAGTGATGGCTTCAATACTTCAGTTAAGCACTTGCAAGATCAAAAGGTTCCAAGTTATGATACAAGTTTTGAATATCCGACGAACAAGCAAGATGATGGCTTAAGTACTTCAGTTAATTATGGGCAGTATCAAGAGGGTCAAGCTTATGATGCATCTTCAGATGCACACACAAATGGACAAGATCTTACTGGTCAGAATTGGGATGATCTTTATCCTGGTTGGAAGTATGATCATGCCACTGGGCAATGGTATCAAATAGATGGGAATAATGCTACAGGCACTGCTCAGCAATGCTCTGAAGCTATTCCAGCTGTGGATTCGGCTGTTTCTTCAGATGGAAAAACAGAGATCTCTTACATGCAACAAACTGCTCAGTCTGTTCCTGGAACTTTAGCTGAAACTGGTACAGCTGAGAGTGTATCTACCTGGAGTCAGGTTTCACAAGGGAATAATGGCTATCCAGAACATATGGTTTTCGATCCTCAGTATCCTGGTTGGTATTATGACACAATTGCTCAAGAATGGCGCTCATTGGAAACTTATAGTTCATCTGTTCAGCCTTCTGTTCATGGACTTGAACATGGGCATGTATCTACCAGTACTTTCTCACCCAATGATAGTAGTTTGTATAGTGGGCATAACCATGCAAATAATTTTGGTTCTTCACAGGGCACCAGTAGCCAGGCTGCAGATGGAAGCTGGAGCGGTTTGCAGGGTGTTAACCATCAGCAGGGTATTGACATGTACACAGCTGAAACTACTGCCAAAAGGGAGGATTATATAACATCTGGTATTTACCAGCAAGTTAATCACTCTTATGGTTCAAGCATTTCTGAGACCAAAGACCAACAAAATACCTCTAGTTCCTTTGGATCAGTTGCGTTGTACAATAAAGTAAACCACGATCATGGTTTTGCTAATGGAACTTTTGAACCAAAAAGTTTTGTTCCTAGTGGGAACATCGGTCAGCAGTTTAATTATTCAAGCACAAAGTTTGATGAACAAAAGAAATTCTCAAATGAGTTTGCTGGAAACCAGAAGCCCTTTAGTTATTCCTATCAATCAAGCCCGGACGGGTATCACAGTCAGTATGCCCCTGATGTTGGAAGATCGTCAGCTGGACGTCCTGCTCATGCCCTGGTAACCTTTGGATTTGGTGGAAAACTCATTGTAATGAAGGATCCGAGTGCTTTGAGCTCATCATATGGAAACCAGGTTAATTCCTGATTCATCTTTTCAGTTGGATCTAAGCCTTTATCTGTCTCTCTGTAAGATCGGAGATTGCTTTTGTAATACTTTTTTTAAAGAGATATTTTTTTCCTCTTTTTCTTCTACTTTCCTATGGGTGATTTCTTTTAAATTATTAACACTTTATGTTCATTTTATCAGAAGGAATCTGTACAAGGTTCTATTTCTGTGTTGAACGTGATGGAAGTTGTCTCAGAGAGCATTGGTTCTTCAAATATTGGAAATTATAGTGGGGATTATTTCCGTGCTCTGAGTCAGCAATCTTTCCCAGGTCCATTGGTTGGTGGGAGTGTTGGAAGTAAGGAGCTGTACAAGTGGTTAGATGAGAGGATTGCTTGCTGCAAATCACCGGACATGGATTATAAGAATGGTGATAGGTTGAGACTCCTTCTCTCCTTGCTTAAAATAGCTTGTCAACATTATGGAAAACTACGTTCTCCTTTTGGTACGGACACCATACTAAAAGTAAGTTACATATATAATTGTTCCAATACGTTTTTTATTTTAATTGTATATCACTGTTAATTGTATTTTCCATACTTTTCAAGGTTGATCAACATTCTATTAGAGTTGTACTGTGCACAATATTTTGCAACATCATTGTTAAAATAGCTTTTTGGGGGGAGGGGGCCACCTTCTATGTTTGCTATCCTGCAGTTACTGTTATGTTGATGCCAATGATATCTGTCGTTTATTTCTCTACTATTAAATCACTTCTTTTTGAAGCGACTTATGATGCAATAAGTATAATTGCTCTGCAAATGGCTGTTGTGCCCTATTTTTCTTTTCTTTGGCTTATATATATGATTGACTTTATTTATCATATCCCTAGGTACCTTGTGATTCTGAGTCATATTACTGCCTGAATACTATTCCTGATAGGATGACTTCCAAATTTGGTAATATCTTGGGGTTTGTATTTTACACAGGAAAGTGATACTCCTGAGTCAGCAGTCGCTAAACTTTTTGCATCTTCCAAGTTGAGTGGCACAGAGTTCACTCACCCTCAGTATGGAAAGCCAAGCCATTGCTTGCAAAACTTGCCTTCAGAAGGGCAAATGATGGTGTGTATTAAGTTAACTCCTGATCCAATCTCCCACTCACATTGTTATGTACCCTTAACTAATTTGGATTCTAATCTAGGCAATGGCTTCTGAGGTACAAAATCTTCTTGTCTTTGGCAAAAAGAAGGAGGCTTTACAATGTGCACAAGAAGCACAACTGTGGGGACCTGCGCTTGTTCTTGCTTCCCAACTTGGTGAACAGGTCAGAGGCCAAATTCTCTGAAATTATGTTTAATACCGTGGTGATACTTTACACCTGAGCTAAATAGTTTTTTTTTCCCTGGTCGTACAGTCTTTTCTTATACTTCCTTTGTTGGGGAAATAAATTTCGGTCATATTTGCCATGCAGTTCTTTGTTGATACAGTGAAGCAAATGGCGCTTTGCCAGCTAGTTGTAGGGTCACCTCTGCGCACTTTATGCCTTCTAATTGCTGGGCAACCAGCTGAAGTATTCTCTATGGATAGCTCAACCAGTGGACATCCAGGTGCTTTTCATATGCCTCAACAGTCTGCACAGGTGATTCCTAATAGGAAATAACAAGCCAAGCAATTCAGATTTTTTTTGACATACATTTGGTCAATAGATGCAGGGGTAATTGGTTTATTGGACTTGTGAGCTCAAACTTTTGCTGTTGCTTCAATTTTAGGTTGGATCTAATGGGATGCTTGATGATTGGGAGGAGAATCTAGCTGTCATATCTACAAACAGAACCAAAGGAGATGAACTTGTAATTATTCACCTTGGTGATTGTTTGTGGAAGGAAAGAAGTGAGGTATAGTTCTCAATCTTTCTCTTCTTTTGTTTAATGATTTTTGTAGGTTTGTATTCTTCTTCTGATTTGAGACTTGTGTTTTAGATTACGGCTGCACACATATGCTATTTAGTTGCTGAAGCAAACTTTGAGTCATATTCAGACAGTGCAAGACTTTGTTTAATTGGAGCTGATCACTGGAAATGTCCTCGAACTTATGCTAGTCCAGAAGCTATCCAGGTACTTTGAAATATATTTAGCTCTTAAGTTGGTTCTTCTACAAAAATTTGGCTTTTCTGTTGCATTTGCTCGTTTTGAGTCCTTTTCTCACAATATCATGTATCTGGGAGTTTTTTGGTTGCCAATTGCCCAAGTTTCTGGGATTTTGCAAGTTTAAAACTAGGAAGTCACGTACATTCTGCTATTATTGTCTGCTTGCTTAGGAGATGGCATTTGGTTTCTTAATTATCCCTCCAGTCTCTGTTTTATCTTCAAATAAAATAGTTTGCTTCTTTTGGTAAACCTTGTGCCTTATGACTTTGTAAATTACCTATCTCTGTGCATACTCTAGCATGAGCTCGTCATATGTTGCTTTCTAAAAGAACATGTCCAATATGATTCAATATTTTGTATCATTTGTTTATGAAATAACTTGAACTTATATTGCTTTGATGGGTAATTGTTCAGAGGACCGAGTTATATGAATATTCTAGGTTGCTGGGAAATTCTCAGTTTATTTTGCATCCATTTCAACCATATAAGCTTATATATGCATATATGCTAGCTGAAGTGGGAAAGGTTTCGGAGTCATTGAAGTAAGTTCATAGAACATTATTTGTCATAATGAATTTTCCTAGTCAGTGTTATATTAATCTTTACATCAAGTCTTATTGTTATTTGATTTCAGGTACTGCCAAGCAGTACAAAAGTCCTTGAAAACTAGCCGTGCTCCGGAAGAAGAAATGTGGAAACAATTGGCATTATCTCTTGAGGAGAGAATTAGAACTCACCAGCAGGTACTTATCCTTAATTAAATCTCTATTGTTTCGATAGTCTTGTTACTTATCCTCTTGTTTAATAATATATATCTATATTCAGGGTGGATATGCTGCAAATTTGGCTCCTGCAAAAATTGTTGGTAGATTGCTTAACTTTTTTGATAGCACTGCACATCGAGTTGTTGGTGGTTTACCACCACCTGCTCCATCATCATCACAAGGAACTGTTCATGGAAGTGAGCAACAGTACCAGCATATGGCATCCAAAGTAGTATCTAGTAGCCAATCAACCATGGCCATGTCATCTTTAGTTCCATCTGCTTCAATGGAACCCACAAGTGAGTGGACAGCTGACAACAATACAATGGCAAAAAGTGTTTCAGAGCCAGATATTGGCCGAAGCCCAAGACAGGTGTGTGAGTACTATGAAAGCTCAGTAAAGATCTTCACCTTCCTCTGCACTTGTTTGGTTAACTTGAGTATATTGTATTTGAACTTGATGAACAAATCTGGCTGATTTACCATAGGAAACGGCTTCACCACCTGATGCACAAGGAAAAGCTCAGGTTTCAGGGGGTACATCTCGCTTTCCTCGTTTTGGTTTTGGCTCACAACTTTTGCAAAAAACAGTGGGGTTAGTCTTGAGACCTCGCTCTGGTAAACAGGTATCATTAGTTATTCTGTATTCTGTTTTATTTTCTTTTCCTGCTCAACAGTCTGATTGTGCCTACACAAATTGTTCTTGATCTAATTTTTATGTAGGCTAAATTGGGCGAGAAAAATAAGTTCTATTATGATGAAAAGCTGAAGAGATGGGTTGAGGAAGGTGCCGAACCTCCGACTGAAGAAGCTGCACTGCCACCACCTCCAACAACTGCATTCCAGAATGGTTCAGCTGAATACAACTTGAAATCTGCATTGAAGACAGAAGGTGTGACTCCTAATGAGGGCTCTATTGTAAGAACTGGTCCTGAACTTGGTCCAGGGATGCCACCGATGCCACCTAGTTCAAATCAATTCTCTGCCCGCAGCCGCTTAGGTGTTCGGTCAAGGTAACAGCTTATTTTCAATTCTTGTTATCATTTTACATTTGTAAGCAGAGGTCAGCTTTGCTTTTACCGATACTTGTTAGCTGTTAAGAACTATAAAATGAACATGCTGTTGGTATCTCTATTCGATTATAAAATTTGATATTAAAACTTTTCAATAAATAAAAAAATTGTAGCACCTACATTCTAGAAGGACGAGGTAGCATAGTAGTTTAATCTGAAGATGTATGTATTTTAGTCCCCCCCCCCCCCTAGATGATAGGGACTAAAGCCAAATCTGATTATAAAATGAGGGATCTCTGGAGTATTTTCTTGTTTCTAGGCATAACTAAAATGAGTATTAGAAAAACCAAAGACGAAAAAAGAGGAAATGAGAATACCTAGCTGTTATGGGTTTCATGTACAACCAGATGAGTTTCCAGAAACAAGAAGAGATATTTCTTATTTACCAGTCTCTCAATTATCAACAGAATTTGGAAGGCAGATTATATTGATGAAACTGTTTATTGACTACACAGGTACGTTGACACCTTCAACCAAGGTGGTGGAAACTCTGCAAACTTGTTTCAGCCCCCTTCTGTTCCATCTGTGAAACCTGTTCTTCCTGCCAACGCTAAATTTTTCGTTCCTGCTCCCGCACCATCATCAAATCACAACACAATGGAGGCTATAGCAGAAAGCAACCAAGAAGATAGTACAGCTAATGAAGATCCTTCAACATCTTCCACGAATGATTGGTCATACCAACCCCCAAAACATGTATCGGCAGTGGCCATGCAAAAGTTTCCAAGTATGGGGAACATCTCAAAACAGGGAGCAACAGGTGGTAGTAACTCTCATTTTGCTAATTCACGTCGAACAGCTTCATGGAGTGGGAATGTTAATGATGCATTTAGCCCTCCAACAGTGCGTGAAACTAAGCCGTTGGGGGATGCTTTGGGCATGCCACCGTGGACATTCATTCCTAATCAGTCTTCTTCAATGCATCCAACTATGAAAAGTAGCAGTTTTGGGGAAGATCTTCAAGAGGTTGAACTTTGAGCAGTTACTGAAGCTGTAAATATCAAAATTTTGTTTTTGATCATCAGAATAACGGGGCCTCCCTGCTTCTGGATTTCTCTGGAAGTATGGAACCATGGGGCACGGCAGATGGTGTCCATACAGAAACAAACATGTCTATCCCTCTCACCCCTTCCCATCATCATTTCTGTTAATTTTACTCCCCACCTGGTGATGTATGATTAAATGTAGATGGCTCACTTGATAGGAGGTGTTGTTTTGTTTTAAACACCATTGGAGTTGATGCTGGCTTTCATCACAGGGTTATGGAACTGGTTTCTTTTGCAAGGGATAGGACCACCTGCTGGGAGTATATAACTCATTTGTTAATTTTATCAAACATGAAACACAATGCCCCCAAAGACGGCCTCAACAGAGCAAAGTTCAAAAGAATAGTGTATTGAATTGTAAAATATAGTTTTCTACCTTTTTTTTATTTGTTTTAAGTTCTCAAATGATATTAAATCTTCAATTTCTAGACTTCAGATTTTATTGGAAGTCTTATCTTTGTTTACATTTATATTTATATAAGACGTGACGATGGGGTAAAGGTAATGTGGGGAATGTGCTCGCTGGTGATTATTTCAAAATGTTTGTTGAAAGGATTGAATAATATTTCAAAATGTCACTTCAATTTCCTTATGTATCTGTGTAATTTTGTTTAGGGTTAAATATATTTTTCGTTCTTATATGACATTTTAGATTTAGTCCCGTCAAAAGTTTAATGTTTTTAATCCCCTATAAAATATAAAAATAATGTGTACTTTGCGGGACATATCTTTGGTGGTAGAGACTATTTGGACCATCCCTCTTTACTATCCACACCATCCCCTTTTTTTATAATTCCAAAAATACCCCCCACATAGAAAACAAACAAAGCAGTAAAAAAAAAAATACTCTCACAATCTCACCTTCTTCTTCCTTCTTCCTCTTCCACTCTCACCTTCCCCTGTCCCTATTTCATCTTCTAAATCAATATATCACACACCTTGAAGCTCCAAATAAGTGTAGAAGATAAGTGGGTGAGATCAAGAGAAGATTAGAAGCTCAAAATAGGTGAGATTTTGGGATTTTTACGGGTTTTTCGCGTAAATCTGGGTTGAATATGTGGGTTCTAGTTCGTTCCGCCACTTAAAATGCGGACGTTTAATTGCTACCGCTATTTTAGTAGCGGTAACTTCCGCTATCTTAATAGCGGTAACTACCGCTATCTTAGTAGCGGTAACTACCGCAATTAAAATAGCTGTAACATCCGCTATCAAGGTAGCTGTAACTTCCGCTATTTTTGTCTAATGCTCACGTTTGTTGTGTCCGCTATCTTGATAGCGGAAGTTACCGCTATCTTGACTGCGGTAGTTACCGCTATCTTGATTGCGGAAGGTTTTGAAACCGTGTGTGGGTTTTTAAGCAAACCAGAGGGAACAACTCAGAGGAACTTACCAGAGTCAAGGTTCCTTCTGAAATCGAGTGTGAGTTTTCCTTCTTCCTCTTTCTTTCTTTATTCTCCTTCTGAAATCGTGATGGTGATGGACGACGGAGAATGGAGGCTAGGGTTTTGGTGGGGAAGGGTGAAGGACGTGATGGAGGCTGGGATTTTGGTGGGGAAACCGTGAGAGAAGGAGATGAGGAGGAGGAGATGAGGGCCACCGTCAGAATGAGAGAAGGAGATGAGGAGGGGGAGATGCGGCCGAGAATGAGAGAGAGGGAGATGGTGGGATTAGTTTTTTTTTTTAATTGGAGCAGTTATTTTTTAAAATATTTGGGGGTATAAATGTATTTTTGCACTTAAGGGGATGGTGTGGATAGTAAAGAGGGATGGTCCAAATAGTCTCTGCCATCTTTGGTACTTCTTAGTTCTTAATTGAACAGCTCACTAAGATGGTCATTGTTTGTTTTTTGCCACCACCACCTCCAACGTCCATCTTTTCCTTCTCACCACCCATCCTCCACCACTACTCTCTTATTTTTTTGTCAATCACCACTACTCTTTGTTACACTTATGAATTCATGTTGCGAAACCTTTTCTTTTTACACCTAGATATTCAACTTCCGAAAATATGACTTTTTATTTATGAAATTTCAAGTTTAGGAAGTATATTTCATAAACAAAAATCCGGAACTTGAAATTCCTGTAAACATATGGTTATGTATAAAATTATTAAAATACATAAATAGTAGTAAATTTTATTTAAGGATATTTTAAAATAAAAAATTACAAAACTTTAGGGTGTGTATGGGTTGGAGTTTTTAAGAAACGGGCCTTCAAGCCCACTTCTTTGGAGCCCAAAACTCTAAAACCCTAACTCTAATCGTAGCAATACTCATAGATCATCTCACCCTACTCGCTGTTACTTGTAATCTGCTTCTGTTTGCACCTGCAGCCGCAGCGAGGAGGAGAGCGACCCAATCTTCACCAGAGAAATTCATCTTCACACTCAGCCATGGGTAAGCAAGCAATCTGGTTACTCTGAATCGAACTAGTCACGATGTGTTTTCATTTCGTTCAAAATCAATCAATCGATAACAATATGATGTAATTTGCAGGAAAGGTTCACGGATCACTTGCTCGTGCCGGAAAAGTGAGGGGACAAACCCCCAAAGTTGCCAAGCAGGATAAGAAGAAGAAGCCCCGTGGCCGTGCCCACAAGCGCATGCAGTACAACCGCCGATTCGTCACCGCCGGTAACCCTCCAAACCCTAGTTTATTCAATTCACTCACATATTTGATTGAGTAACCATTTTCCAATCTGTTAGGAAATTACAACACGCGAAATTGTTCGATTTCTGATGTAGGATTTTGATTTTGGTTTATTTGTAGTGGTTGGATTCGGCAAGAAGAGGGGACCCAACTCATCTGAGAAGTGAGCCTGAACCTTGTTATTCTTTAGCTAGACAACAATCATGTGACTAATCTTTTTTGTTCTGTTTCGTTTTTTTTCCGAGTTAAGGGTTTGATTATGTACTCTGAATGGTGTTTTTGTTAGTTGGATATCAAGCTATACGTTTTGAATACAGTTGTAATTTGCTTGCTTAGATTGTTGCTTGGATTCTTTGATGAAATGATTAAGATAGCTTTGCCCTTATTGTTTCGGTAATTGGTTTTAACATTTGTAGTTTGTTACATTATTAGAGTGCTGCTGGATTTGTGAAGTAAACCAGTGCTGTTCAAATCTCAGCATGATTGTTATCCAATCATGTCAAAATCACTAGAGTGTTTTTGATTGTTCAATTAAATCTATCCATGATAAATATAATATTAGATAGGATTCTCTCGAGTTTTCTTCCAGTCCTATATTGTAGCATTCTGAGTTAGACAAGATTTACATCTTCCTCAGTTGTTTGAGCTTCACGTAAATGGAATCGAGATTAGTCTCCTGAAGTGCATGTTTGAACCCTTTGAACCAATTCTGATTTTGTTGAAACTTGGTCACATTACTTTATCTTGTTTGAAAAACATCAACCAGCACTACATTTAGACAAATTGATTATCTTTACCAAAATCCGTATTCTCTGTAAACTGAAGGTTTTATATCATCCTAAGGTTTGACATTTTCTGACAGAAATAGGTATACATTTGCTAGTCCAGAACAGGATAAGATACTGATTCATGTGGTAGTTGCTTTAGAAATCAAAATATATGCAATAACATGTAGCATCTCATTACTACCGTTAGGATATGTTTGTGAATTGAGTTTTTCGAGGGGAGAGAAGGGAAGGGAGAGGCTTCTGAGAAGTCCTCCTCTTGTTTGTGAGATATTATTAAGAGGGGAAGACTTTTGGGGTATTTATGAAAAACCCTCCAAAACCCCTCTAAAACTCATTTAGATATATATTTTAGTTCCCCAAATTGAAGGGTTTTGGGGAATTTAGTACTCCCAAACAAAGGATGGGCTTACCCCACTTCCCCCTCTCTTACCCTCCCCCTACTTCTCCTCCAAGTCTTCCTACCATCCCCTATTTCACGAACACACTTTTAGGCTTTGTTTGCAAGTTTTATTTTTGGAGGGGAGGGAAGTAAATGAGAGGTTTATGAGAAGTTCTTCCCTTATTTGATAAGAGGGTAAAAGTTTGAGGAATTTTTGAAAGCCTTTCAAAACTTCTCCAAGACCTTCCTCTAGTAATTTTGTGGAGTTCCTCCAAATTGGGGGTTTTGGTTGAATTTGGAGCTCCTAAACAGTAGGAAGGCTTTGGACCAAAAAAAAAACAGTAGGAAGGCTGCTTCTCCCCTCCCTCAAAAACTCTCAAACACACCCTTAAAGTTTTGCTACTGAGTTCGACATTCAGCTCTAAACCACTGAAAAATAGTCTGAGTTTCACAGATGTATAAAACAGGATAATCATACTAGTTTTTAAGAGAAAAAAAAGGTGGATGTGCTTTATGTGGTGGAAAAGAAAGAGATAGAAAAAGAACAAGAGGAAAATTGTATAGAAGAGAAAGTAAAAAGAAAAAATTGCATCATTATTTTGGGTTTTATTAATTAATTACATTTGAATGAGATTAAAGAATAATGAATGAAAAGTCACAAAACACACGAAGACTCTACAAGGAGAATGAATGAATGAATTATTAGCAAAAAAAGGTAAAAATGGTTTTGAATGGACGGCAACAAAGTAAATTGTTTCTTCTCTTCCTCTTTCTTTCTAAGCATCTGAGGGTGCTATCCAGTGTCTTCCATTAACGAAGCTCTTAACCAGAAATGGATGGGCCGATTCAAAATCTAACTCTCTGGCCCATGAGACCCCACGCACAGCCCCTGCTCCAGGCCCCCAACACTTGTACACTCCGAAGAACACAGTCCTGTTCCATGGTACAATTAATTCAGTCATAGCAATCAACTTTTCAATGTTTATGTTGTTTGTCGCAAAAAATGTTGACTTATTTCCTAAAGCCATGATGGCATGCATTAGGATGCAATAATTGTTCTCTTTCACATGATTGGAACAAGCCGAAAGAGATTGGAGGATGTAGTAGGGACAGGATTTCAAACTCAAAACACTTTTCACAAAAGGATAGGTAGTATATTTTAGTGTAACATAATCATCTTACTGTAATTAGATGCTGACAAAGTGCACCTTTGATACGAAATTTGAGCTAGTTGAGATTGAGAGAAGAGGAATGGAAGGTTAGATAGTTTACTTGTTCTTGTTGTTGGCATGGTCCCAATCATCCCAACCACCATGTGCAACTATATCATCGAAGTATGTGTGGGAGTACACAATTCTGGAGTACTGGCCCATTGCTCGGCCCACATATATTGGGCCTGTACCTGTCACCCTGCACCTTACGAACGCGAAGCCTGTCTTCTCGTTTGGATACTTCCTATCGTGTGCTGCTATTGAACCGAACCTCGTTGCTATTGAATGAAGCTGGCAATCCTGAATCAATCACATATTGTGTCACTCCATCAAATGCATCATATTATTCAATTTAATTTACATGAATTACTGTCTATGTCCACGTAAACATGCAGTATACATCTCTAATTTTTCAACAACCAAACTTTTCAACTAAGTATGTTCCAATGATAACTAAATAAAAAACCAATGTTGCTTATAACAAAGAGATGGTGGTAACTGTCTGGTCTGCATTGTGGATGTTGTACTAAATTTTCTATTTTAAATTTGTGTATTAGGATATATTATGTTTTAGTTTTTGTTATTAATTGATCTATCAAGTGTTAAGTTAATTACTTATGCATATGATAAAATGGCTCTGATTACATTTGATAGAATATAAACTGTTTATAGAAAGCAGTTTCAACTTTTTTAGACATTAACGCTTCCATTGTAAAACTTGTGAACACGGTCATGGATCTGATCTCTCAATAACACCAGCTACGTACCTAATTCTTCTACAATATCAAAAATCATAATAACATGCTATAATTTATCTCTACCATATGTCCATATCTAAAATCATAATAACATGCCTCTATCACTATGACCTGTTTTAATCTTTAAGTTCATGAATTTATTTTAAATTCAGTAGTTATTATATCCAATGCTTGATATGGTTTTATTGTTCTTTTATGCATCTCACTGTTTTGGATTTGTCTTCTCCTACAAAAGTCAGAGTGTGCTGACACACAGGTACAACGTGGCAAAAAAGTTTGTTTCCTTTTTTCTAGCTCACCACTCACTGATTCCTGGTCCCTGAGACCCTGACCAAGCTACTACCAACGCCTCAAATATAATATACAGACAACTGCAACAGTAGTCTTCTACATTCTAATCCCGTGATCGGTATTACCATAAAAGAACATAAATGAATACTTATGAAGAAAAGCAGACAATTAACTAATTACCTTGTACATGGACCTTCCATTGCCAAAAATGAAATCAATAGAGCCCTCAATATAGCATTCCTTGAAATAGTGCCTGCCGGCATCGTCACAAAGCGTGTCCTGCGCACCGTAGAAGCCACACCCGGAGAAGAATGCTTTGTCCCCCGATATTCGAAACGCCGCCGCTTGCCATCCCTGCATCCCTGGCATTGGTGCAGGTGCGGTGTTCTGCATGTTAACAGCATTATTGGTATTTATTTGCAGGCAACTTAAGCAGTAAATATAAAGTAGTTAAATATTCAACAAGTTAATAATTATTTTACCTTGAAGCTGATATTCCTAGCAGAAAAATAGTTAGCAAAAACTGTTACAGAAGCAGTTCTGTAAGTTCGCAACTGTTGTCCGTTAGGACCAGGATCACTTGCTCTATCATGCCACTCAATCACCGTCACTCCCTTTCCCTCGCCCTGAAATGTAATGTAGGGCTTTGTCGCCGGCACCACCACCTTCTCTCTGCAATATTGCGATGCCAAACAAATTAAAAGAATGCAGAATTAATTATCAACTCATCTAAATTAATAATAGTTAATAAATATATAGCAGAGAACAAAGTTAAATTTAACTGAAGGCTTCATATCATACATGTAGTAACCGGCGCTGATTTGAATGAGGACGTTCATTCTATTGTTTTCCGGCACAGCATTGACGGCGTCTTGGACGCACTGGAACTGGCCACCGCCGTTAACGTCAACTGTGATTACACGGCGACCGACCGGTCCGATCCAACTGTGGTTCTTCTTTAAAGACAGTGGATTGAAGGCAATGTCGTGGTGGTGGTGTACGCATGTCACGGTTGTAGCTGCATAGAATATGTAAGTGAAAATAACCAGAAGAAATTGCAGAATGAGAATTAAGAGAGATGCCATTAATTAGATAATAATTAATAGCATGGATCGAACGCCAAAGATTGAGCTAGTGAAGAGAGATATCAATGTGTGATGTTGTATTGTATTTATATATATGGGAATGGGAGTAGAATAATAATTACGTTAAAGTATATTGGAGGAAATAATATGCATATACAGTGTGTGTGCAAGTAAAAAGGTAGAAGAAAGAGGGCACTAACTATGTTTTACTTTATAGATTCTTTTTATATTTTTTATTTGAGGAATATATATAGCAATATGGAGTCCAATCCATTGTGTTTCCAACGGTCATTTTAATTACCGGGGTATAGGGGGCATATATGTGTGTAGGTATAGATGTGGACTTTAGGGAAATTGATTGGTTGGAATTGGAATTGCAAATTTGTACATCTATACTCTATATAAAACTGGTGGGTCATCATCCTTTTGGCTTATTATCTCCGGGTAAAATACCTTGGTGATCGAAGTCCATGTATTTTTTTCATGTTCACCTCAAGTGTGTTACATGCAATATTATTAATTAATACCTCCAAAGTTTCAAATGGTCAACCGTGGCGGAATCAGAATTGCTTGCAATGCAACAAATTTAGCCTATTCCAATTTTGTTCATTCGGTTCATGAAGCAAATTTGTTCTAACCACAATTGCTTATAGAAACTTAATATAATGCACACATATAGATATCAAATGAGAATGCCATATATTAAAATCCAGCTCCCAATAAGATGGTGAATGTTTCACGTATATATCTTATTATTCTTGAGATAATGGGATCTATTCTAGTCTAGTCTAAGGATTGATTAATTTGTGGATTTAGCCATATTAGTTTTGTTAATTGTAAAACCTTATCTTTGCAGACCATGTCCACTGATTCACCACAATGGTTATGCCTCAAACGGTCATTTGGATGAAGGTGATGTTAGGTGTTGATGACAGACACGTGAATCGTGATGGTCCCAGCATGGATTAAATACTATTTTGGTATTATGCCTGTCCAACCTTTTTCATCGTTTTAATTGCAGACAAGTTGGGCCCACCTATCATCAAAAGTTTCTACGTTTGTGAGCCCACAATTTTTTTTGAACGTTGGGGCCCGATCGAACACTGACTTCTTCTTCTATAATTTGGATGACATGGGATGGGACAATATTTACACGAACTTGTAAACAAGTCCTCAATCATGATTTGACCACACAAAAAATCCTCAATCATGATTGGTTATAGCGGAAAAGGAAAATTCAGTGATCATTGGTGTTTCACGGGAACGGAGCCAGCCAGCCACGGCGGTGTCTCACTTCCAAAGCAGCTGCCCAAAGTATAGTATACTCTGTTTGTTCATTAAAAAGTGTTAGCAATACTCATTTTAACTTTTTCTCTCTTTGATTAGTTAAAATTCATATGAATTGCATTAAATTGAAAAATAAGCTCATATTTTTTAATGGACCTCACATTAGTCTCAATAAATTAATGAAAGTGTTGGAAAGAAAGTGTTTAAATGAATGTTATTGGCTTTTTTTATCCTTACATAATTCTTGTAAACTAAGTTGAAAGTTTATTGGCTAAAAAGCATTTTTGACCCCTGATGTTTCAAGTTTGTGCAAATTTTGCCCCTATCTATTTTTGTCGATATTTCTATCCCTCATGTTTTCAAACAGTGCACCGTCTACCCCTGACGGAGGGGTAGACGGTGCACTGTTTGAAAACATGAGGGGTAGACGATGCACTGTTTGAAAACATGAGGGGTAGAAACATCGACAAAAATAGAGTAAGGGCAGAATTTGCACAAACTTAAAACATCAGGGGCCAAAAGTGCTTTTTAGCCAAGTTTATTCAATTTCCACTAAAATGGTAAGCAAATACATTGTAATTCAAGCAGTATATATACTCCATCACTCACATTAACCTTACATGATACTTGAACATTGCAACAAATACAAAACACAATCAATGGAGTGACAAACACTACTACAAAAATTATATTTCTTATAAATGTATTCAAACATAGATCATTTCACTTTAAAGTTTAAACTCACTTTTATTATAATCAATTTTACAAAAATCAATTCCATACACAATCAATTCTAAAACAATTGATCCAAATTATCACTGCTATATATGTGAACTTGGCTGATGAGTTAGCCTATTACATACAGAGAGGGGATGAGACGCTATGCATCAATGTGAGAAGATGATGGCTTGAATTTGTTGGAAATAACCAACATTCAATTTTTGCTGAATTTGTCAAGAAGGTCCTTCTTTGTCCTAAATGCCTAATTAGACAGGCTCAATATAATTTGTTAAACCAAGAATGTGAAGAAGATTCTCCCAATCTTGGCAGAAAAAATTCCCTATCTAGAGATAGCTGAAGACCTGCGACTATCCTCACCATTGAGAGCCATAAAAATGGTGCAAAACAGAAGGCATAACCAAACACAGATAGAGCTCTCACTATCCCATCAGGATACCAAGGAAACGCCATGACCAACAGGGCCCCAACAATCCCAAGCCATGGTATCAGAACCGGTAACATTGGTAGCAGAAAGACATCGATTGCAACGGAGCTAAGCACAAAAGCGCCAAGTAAGTACAGGATCCATCCCAGTAGAGGGTGAACTGTGCGAGGAATGATCAAGAATGGTGTCGCATAAGCAGCGAGGATGCACCACAATGCTACTAACTTGAGGCTGCTGTGAACCAGGTTGATGCTCTTATCAGAGCGCTTATGACATAGCTTTGAGAGGCTTGGCCTTGCCAAACGCGTCATTGCGATAATTCCCAGATATATTGCAGATTGTATAAGTATCACAGCCATCTCAGCACCATACCTGCAAGAATGATAGGTCGAATTTCACAGTAGCTTTGAACATAATGTGAGATATGATTTCAAGAATGTTTATCTCCTGAAATCAATGGTGAGACAGAAATTAAGGGGCTACAAGAAACTAATTAACATAATGCTACATCTATAGTTTTACACTAGTAAGATACCCGTGCATCCGCACGGGTCGCGGTCGACCGACCGCGTTTGATTTTACTTAACAATTTTTATTTAAAAAGTATTTAAATTTTCTAAATTTAAATATTTTTTTAAGATAAAGCAACTATAAAATATATGTGTCTTAAAATCATACATAATATTTTACCTTAATTTATAGTATAACTACATAGAAAAAGTTTGATTAAGTTTACGATAAATTATAACGTGCGGAGACTTTTATGAGTTTCTTTTGATAAATTATTTCTATATAATATAAAAACTCATTAGGTAAGAATTTTTTAAGAAATATAATTTTTGTTAGCATAGATATTTTCCCCGTTGATTAATTAAATATTTATTTAAATATTAAAAAAGAATGATTTATAAATAATTTATTTGGTAAGAAAAATAATTTAATTTATAATGACATTATAAAAAAATTATAATTTTATGATCCCATTTGAGGATGGTGTATATTGTCGTGTTTATCCGCTCTCATTTATATTAATACAATTTGTGTTGTCGAAAAATATTATAATGAAAATATTTACTTAAATATTGAAAAAATAATTTTATAATAAAATTTAAAAATAAATTAACTCTGTATAAATGAAGATATAACTAATCCTTACATAGTATAAAAACTCGTAATGTAATACTTTTAATAAAATTATAATTTTTGTTAGCATAGATATTTTCTCCGTTAATTAATGAAGTTATTTATTTAAAAACATTTAAAATATAAATTATTGTATAATGAAATTATGTATTTTTTTTGTGGGTGAAATTACTAATTTTTTTTTTAAACATTGTAAAACTAAGTTTATAATAACATTAAGTAAGGATTTAAAAAAAATATTATTAAAGTCAGTACATATATTTCCCCATTGATTAATCAAACTATTTATTTAAACATTGAAAAAAAATTAGAATAAAGTTAATGAAAAATAATTTTGTATAAATGAAGTTAAAACTAATCTTTATATAATATAAAAATCCGTTATTTTAGTCCTATTCCCGTTGATTAATGAAATTACTAAGTTAAAATTGAAAAGGTAATAAATTAGTTTAGAAAAATAATTTAAATTCTAATAAAATTATTTGGAAATAAAGATATAACTAATCTCTATATAATATAAAATTTCATAATATAAGAATTTTAAAATATTTTTAGTTAGCATAGATATTTTCCCCATTGATTAAATAAAATATTTATTTAAACTTAAAAAAATAATTTCATTATATCCATGACCGTGTCTTTGACTGGGCCGTTGTTCTTTATTTGAATGGTCTTCTTACCCCATTATTTGTTTGAAGGAACTGTAATGTCACTGGCCTTGCAGTGTTGAGTCCATGGATATTGGTTTTGAGTATCAGTTTAGGCAACAGAATTGGGTTGTTTGTGGCTTTTACTGTATCAGGTATCTGCTGGGGTAGCTGTTGAGGTTTGGTGTTTGTTTTTATTTTTCCTTCTAGACTCTCTTTGTTGTATTATGGGTTGAGTACCCCTTGTACTCCCATTAATGCATTTCTTTGCTTATCAAAAAAAAAAACATATATCACTAATAAAAAATATTATTTATAATTAAATATAAATTGAAATTTTAAAGATAAAGCAATTAAAATATAGTGTGTGTGTATATATGTGTGTTTGTCTCTTTAGAGTATAAATAGTAGGCTGATATTATAGTATAAGTACTTTAGCTAAGTTTTGATTAAGTTTGTGAGATATTTATGGCTTGTCTATATGTTATTGAGTAGAACAAATTCCCGTAAGTTCCTCCAATTTATTTATGAATAATAACTTTAAAATTATCTCTAAAAACAATTCAATTTTTTTTTTATAAGTTGAGCAAATAATTATATATTTACTAAGTTTATTTAAGAATCATATTATTTACTCCATATTATTATATATTTATTTTTGACATAATTTTCACTATTACTTGAAATATTTTTAACCCGTACAATAATATATATCAATATTGTTTTCATGTAATCATGTTGGTTTATGTGATGAAGACTAGGGGCTTTCCTAGTAGTGCAGTTCTTACTGATCGAGCTTTCAACATAGGGATTTAACAATCACTTTTAAATATTGCGATTAACACATGTATGATATATGTAATAATGGTAATTTTGATAACCATTAATAAATTAAATACAACAAAGTAAGTTGCTAGACGTAACTAATGAAGCTAAACTAAGAGTAACGACTTGTAGGTAGAAAGAAGCTTTCCTCATGCGACACCAAAATACAGCATCCTGATAAGCTATATATCACTAAGAAATTAACAGTCAGTGACATACTTATCTAGTTAGAGAGAACATTAGCAACTACATAAGGAGTGTCATGATAGTACAAAAATATTCCTTTTGGACCCAAGTAGCACATTGAATCTTAAACTGGTCCAGCAATAATCATAAATAACAGCTAAAAAATACAAATTAATAGGCTTAGGAAAAAGAATCAAACCTTAGGTTCCTTTTTTCCGTTTGTTACCAAAACTAAATGTTTTTCAACCAATGAATTAGCTACATGAATGAACATTAGATTTTTCATCTCTTCGTTTATTGAATTAAGATCTGTGCTGCCAAATTTTAACACAAATAATTGAAAAGAAAATACTACATTAGAGAGATTAGTTAAAGACACACTTAAGTCATAGTCACTTGTGGTGGACTGTCTCTTGACTTCAAGATCAGATTGTCCTAAGAATATGTGATTGTTCGGTGGAAGCATATCAATTGGATTAGAACCATGCAGTTTCTTGGGACACACACAGCATGTTCTGTAAAACATATAAGCATCACTCAAAAAATAGAGTGAAGAAATTAAGCTAATAAAGAGAGTAAATAGAAATAAATGTCACATATTTGTAAGTGGCATTTTACCAGAAATATGGCTAACAACTTTCATGAACTTTAACATACTTGTATGAGCAACTCCAGTTAAAGGTATCACAATGAATGAAGAGTAAAGGCATCATGTAATATGATTAATTACAATAAATTTTTATTGTCAGAGTCGTTCATCCTAAAATTTATAAGACAGGATCAATAAATCACTGAATTAAGAAGCATATACAATGTACCTATCTTCTAACATACATCAGTAATTACTTTAAAAAAAAAACATACATCCGTAATCAGACAATACAAAATCTCAATATGAAAACAAAACATCTACAACTTATTCACTCAAGGAGTACACCATTTGCACAGTAAAAGGAAGCAAATATCAAATGAGGGAGCAATTAACAATCAACCGACTAAGCCAAGCCAATTTAAGTATTAATATAAATTGCAATAAGAACTTCGGAAAGGTATCATAAAATCTTTGACCATCAAGATCAGACCTGCAACAGAAAAAGAAAAAACAACAACAATTATTAGAACCAAATAAAAATATATCTTTAAAATACAGCAACATGTCTTGCAAGTACCTGCCATATATCACAATCTTCAACATTTATTGAACAGTCACTGCCTCCATTGAAAGATAGATGAGGATCTTAGTTCAGTCATGGGTAAACTTATTCCAATTAGAAAATTTTAGAGAACCATTAACAAACATAAGAGCTCATAATCAAAATATCTCTAAGAAATTGTCCCTCCAAGTAAATGAAATCATTCCTGCAAGTAAAGGAAAGCGACAGTAAGCAAAAGAAGCAGGGTAAACATCAGTAACAACATAGTAACCGGAAGAATAGATTTACATTGGAAGGAAAACTTCTCATCAGTCATCAACAACACAGGCTTCTAAAAAAAACACAGGCTTTTCAAAAACCAATTGAGCATTGTTCTTCAGCTTTACGGAGTTTACGCCATATTCTATAATTATGAAAAACAATAGGATCAAAAATCAGATAATTAGTTAAGAACATACCAATTTTTATTAAAAAAAACAACATTCTCGTGCCATACAAATAAACAACGTCGAAGAGGAAGCTTTAGGCATTGGAACATGAATAAATACATCAAAGTAAAGCAAAGCAAAGCAAAGTCAAATCTTTAGAGAGTAGAAAAAGAAGGAAACATATTCAAGGAAACATGTCATCTTTCTTGATAAAACAAAAAAATCTTCAAAGAAAAAGATTTGATTTTTTTTAATTTACATGTGAAAAAAAGGGGAAAAAATCAAACCTTGATGAGTTATAGAAGACTAAGGAAGAAGAAGAATATATTGTGAAAAAGGTGAAATGTGTAAATAAGAGGAGATAGGATGAAGATGCAGAATTCAGAGTAAAAAGTGAGAGAGAAATCTGGAATAGATAAGATTTTTCCAATATTTTTATTATTTCTCTTTCTAAAGTGTGAGTACAGCAAATTGGTTTGAATTGAAAATAAATTAGAGAAACTGTTAAATGAAAAGCAACATGAATAAGACAAAAAAAAGAAGAGAGGGAAAGGGAAGAGATTCACTATGCGGCAACAAAGAATGAAGGAGAGAATAGAACTTAAACTAATCTAAAAAAAGGAGAGCAGGACACGTCACCAGTTAGGGTATTCTTTTCTTAGAGTATATTGATATGTGTGTGTATGTAGAGCCATCTAGTTAGAGGTGTTGGGCCAAAGAAAGACCCAAACAAAGGAGATGGTTAAAACCGAGGGATAAAACTCCACATTGGGCTTTTTTTTTAGCAAACCATAAGTGGACCAGACACCACATCTTCACCCAAAACCTTAAGGCAATGGGTGTATGGGTCCTCACACTTATAAACCACTCAAACTTATCCTTAGCTTCCAATGTGGGACTTACTCACACTTGAAAATTCCCAACAATCTCCCCCTCAAGTGTGAGTCCATCTCAAACGAAAGTTGAGCTTGTACTCATCCAGAACCTCAGAGGCCGTCATTTTGGGCTTGTGCTCCTGAGTCTCAGAGGCCCAGGCCCATGGTCAAACAACCATCGGCTCTGATACCACTGTTGGGCCAAAGAAAGGGTCTTGTTGGGAATTGAGTGGCGCAGCGGAAAAATATTCACTTGTGAGAACTGAACAACCTTCAAAGCAAATCCAAATAACCACAGAGGCAATAAAAATAAAGTAGAGACACAAGAATTTTAACGTGGAAAAACCTTCTCAATATGAGAAGTAAACAACCACAAAGTAATCCACTATAAGAAAAATAATGACTACATAACAATGTCCCACGACATCAAAAGCTTCACCCAAAAAGGTGGAAATAAACCCCAAAATAAAAAGGGAAAAACTGCACCAATAAAAGGTGGAAATAGGATACAATAAAAGAACCCACAGCAAAAGAGTAAACTACCCAAACAACGGAGAAGAAAAATCCCAAATAAAACGGGTTAATATAAAGAGCTCACAGACACGAAGGACATACTAAAAATTCATCCAAAACGGAGAACAAACGATGTACCGAAAAAATCTGTCAGAGCCAAAAATTCTTCTCCAAAAGCTGCTGCGGCCAAATACGTGAAATCCAAATTCACGTTGCTGCACCTCTCACACACAAAAACAAGGGTTTCAAACCCTTTAAATAAAAAGAAACTTGGGCTTGGCCCAAAAACTATTTTTTTTCTTTTCATAAAGTTGAGCCCACTTAGGAGGAAAAAAAAACCCAACACATCTCCCCCTCACTCCTTAAGTGGGGTTAAACCAAGTCTTCAAGTTCTTGAACAAGAAGGTCATCATCAGATGTCACATTAGCCCTGTCTTCACCTGAATTTTCTTCTTTGTTCTTCTCTTTGCCTCTAGCATTGTTTCCCTTTTTCAAAGACCAACAAAACTTCTCAACATGCCCATTCTTACCACAATGGTTGCATTGGAGAGTTTTAAATTTGGAATTGCTCCTGCTTTGATCACCATAGTATGAACTACTGTTCTTGCTTCTCACCCTTGACACAGCAAACAGAGCCTCAGAAGATGATTGAGGATCTTGCGATTTTCTTCTCATCTCTTCATTCAAAATATTGCCCTTAGCAAGGTCCAATGACATGACACCATCTGGAGCAGAATTAGACAATGAGGTTCTGAAAATTTCCCATGTATCTGGCAAGGAACCAAGAAGCAATAAACCCTGAACTTCTTCATCAAATTTAATTCCCATGGCTGACAGCTGATTCATAATACCCTGGAAATTATTCAAATGATCTGCCATTGGAGTTCCATCTTGATATTTCAAAGCCATCATCTGCTTGATCAGAAACATCTTATTGTTCCCAGTCTTCTTCGCATACAACTCCTCAAGCGTGTTCCAGAATGAAGCAGCATTTGTCTCCCCACTAATGTGGTTCAACACATTATCATCGACCCACTGACGGATGTAGCCACACACTTGTCTGTGAAAGAGAGTCCATGCTTCATCTGTTTTATTTGCAGGCTTTTCCTTCAGGAACACAGGCTGATAGAAGTTCTTCACATAAAGCAGGTCTTCCATTCTTTCTTTCCAAAGGGAATAGTTATTGCCATTCAAAAACACCATTCGGCTTGGATTGTTGGTTTCCATTGTTCAACACAAGATAAATCACCCCGAAAAGAACCTGGAGCTCTGATGCCACTTGTTGGGAATTGAGTGGCGTAGCGGAAAAATATTCACTTGTGAGAACTGAACAACCTTCAAAGCAAATCCAAATAACCACAGAGGCAATAAAAATAAAGTAGAGACACAAGAATTTTAACGTGGAAAAACCTTCTCAATATGAGAAGTAAACAACCACAAAGTAATCCACTATAAGAAAAATAATGACTACATAACAATGTCCCACAAGCATACACTGGCAATAAAAGGATCTAGTCATAAAATACACTAAAAGGTGGAAATAGGATACAGTAAAAGAACCCACAACAAAAGAGTAAACTACCCAAACAACGGAGAAGAAAAATCCCAAATAAAACGGGTTAATATAAAGAGCTCACAGACACGAAGGACATACTAAAAATTCATCCAAAACGGAGAACAAACGATGTACCGGAAAAATCTGTCAGAGCCAAAAATTCTTCTCCAAAAGCTGCTGCGGCCAAATACGTGAAATCCAAATTCACGTTGCTGCACCTCTCACACACAAAAACAAGGGTTTCAAACCCTTTAAATAAAAAGAAACTTGGGCTTGGCCCAAAAACTTTTTTTTTCTTTTCATAAAGTTGAGCCCACTTAGGAGGAAAAAAAAACCCAACAAGAGGACGTTCTTTTTCATCTGAAAGTGAAAGTAGTGAATTCATATGAATCATCACAATTTATGTTTTAGATCAACTGTTCAGAATTCATTCCTCTGTTATATATGTGTTCTGAAATCATATTGACAAGGTTATAACCATCTTAATGATTTTATAAGAATAAAATTAGAAAGACATAAAAATGAATGCAACAATTTTAGTGTGTAAAAGCTAACACATTCGCTCAAATGACACAAGAGACATGAATTGGTCAAAAACATTCAAGCTGTCTTGGAATGTGCGCTTACAGAAATACCAACACATCATTAAGACTTACCCCAAAGTTTGACGACGCTGTTCATGCCACTGGAGGCCTAATGGCAGGACAGGCCAGGACCATCAATACCATGGCTTCAACCATGGTGCCCCAGGGAATGTGATCACAGTATTAGGTCCACATGGTATGCTCCAGCGAAGTTTAAGATCTGAAGCCAGGAAAGACATTAGCAAAAACTTCAATTTTACAAGCCATTCAAAATTCTAGTTTAAAATGTTTAGAATTTTTTTTTTTTTTCATTGTAATTAACTTACAGTAGTAAGATGCATGCATCTGATAACCTAAAGGAAGCCTGTATGTTCCATCAAGCTTGGTAGTGCTATTTAGAGGGGGGTGAAACATTGGCTTATCAAGCAACTCAGGAAAGTAGCTAACTATAAAACCCTGGTCTGCACCATCTGGATTTTCTCTCCCATTCTGTAATTCATGAACCATGTCCTTGAACAAGGCCATTGAAGGCTGCCAATTCC
The DNA here is from genome assembly GCF_012489685.1 of Lotus japonicus. Classification (NCBI taxonomy): domain Eukaryota; kingdom Viridiplantae; phylum Streptophyta; class Magnoliopsida; order Fabales; family Fabaceae; genus Lotus; species Lotus japonicus. The sequence goes on along the minus strand of NC_080042.1, from coordinate 92,130,379 downwards.
AATATCAAATTATAATAATTAGAATGCATGTGACAGAGATCAAATGATGGTAACAAAATGTATTATACGAAAGTGCTTTTAAAGGAAAAAGACTTCAGCATTAGTAGTGGAAAACATTTTTAGGCAATTTGTTTTTGTAAACAAAAAAATTTGTGTGAGTTTGGTTCCATTAACCACCATGGGCCAGTGTATGCCTCTGGGTTCATAAGTTGGTTACAAAAGCACTTACAAATAGTCTCTAAGAATCAACACACATCTTAAGGATAAAGTGACTTGTTATTACTAACTAAGTCTATATGTACTGGCATTTGTAGGCAATTTTACCTCCAAGACGAAGAGGCCAGTGTGGAAGATGCAAGGATTGATAAAGACCGCACAGAATTGACCACATTGAAACAACTCATCAGCGTTTTGAAGGAACAAGTTGTCAGCGTCGAGCATGACGACTCTTTCATAGTCCACTAAGCTCCACGCATAGACCTTATTCAAGGATAACTTAAATCTATTATCAAAATTATCTTGATTCTTGTAGGGATTGTCCATGTTTTCCACCCTTACAACTTTCGCACCATCTTCCTCTTTCCTGGTAAAAACAGCATGTTAAGTTCACCAACTCTTAAAATTTAATTGCATATAATATAAGTATACAACTCATTCTTTTAAAGACACTACTTACACAAGTCAACATAACTTTTCATGAATGTGAATTGATAGATGACGAAAATGGAATGTGTGTGGTGTGGGGTGTTGGTCTTGTTTGAATGTCTAACTACTGAGGATTTGGCTCTCTAAGTCACAAATTTTGATTGAAAAAACAACTGGTCAAGAGATAAAGAACGTCATAGTTTGTTACACATGTACAAAGCATATAATTATAATTACAACTGTTTAAAATAAGGTGCTTACTACCATACCACAACACTTAGTTTGAGTATGATACATGAGATGATGTGTACCAATCATATAAATCCACAGTGTAATTAAAAAAACTTTTTTCTCTTTTTATTATTTTTAAAATAAAAGTTATTATTAATGTCATTATTTACTTAGTAGTCCTCAATTAATGTATCAATTGAAAATGATCATCCTCCTCCTCAGCACATCTTCAACCCTAAACTCCCAAATCCAATGAGAGAAAGAAAGGAATGGAACTAACCAGATGCAAACCCCAACCAGAAAGCAAAATCTCATCTCCCTTCCACTCTGATGCAAATCACACTACGCATGAAGGAGACAAAGGACGCAAGAGAAACGATGGTTCCAGATCTACTTGGCCAGGTCGTTCTGTTCCTGAACAGGGCCACCTTCGAGAAATCGCCCTCCAGCTTCGATGGCTTCAGATCGTTGATGTGCACGCTTTCACCGCCTCGTGAAACTCGTCAAACCGCGACATGTTGTACGCCCCGTTTTTCTCAACCTGACCCGGGAACGGCTTCGTGCTCCATCTGGTGTGGAAAGGGATCGATGGTTTCAGATCTGTCTTTTTCTTCTGAAGTCTTTGGCATGGTTGAAATTTTTTGTGTCCACTTTGTTATTTGTTTAATCAATTTTTTTGCACATTAAAAGCTGCACAGAGTTGTGATTTAAGATCTATTATTTTTGCTTTTTCCTGTTGATTTGCTGGTTCACAATAATATCCATCTAGATACATATGCTTCCATTCGTTCATAACATTGAGTTTTAGCATGTGCTATCTGCATAATTTGTGAGAAGCTAAGTTAAATTATGATCTTATTCACTATTCATGCGTGGTCATCTACCCTTGTTCATCAATCTGTTCGTCAAGGGCTGCTGGGAAGGGTGCTTTTATTTTTGTTGGTGATTGGATTAACCAATTTTATATACCAATTTTTTTATTGAAGGATTTCTGGGTGATGAAGAAGATGAAGGATTTTTGGGTTAAGATGAAGTTTAATCTCTTTTCTTGAATGTGAAAACCCTAAAATGCATAAAAAAGAAGTTTCATGAAATTGGGTTACCGCTTAACGAAATTACAAAAATGTTAGGACCATAACATAATTAATACAAATTTTTTTTTGTCTTTCGTTATTTTTAAAAAATAAATAAAGAAGTCAAAGTTTAGAGTCAAAGCAACTCCTATTAGTCCACATCACTCATGTATGATACAACTGTGGTATGGTAGCATTTACCTTAAAATAATTAATTCATCACAATCTTTGACTGAGAAATTAATATTTTAAAATTAAAGAACAATATAATTCATTATACATATACAAGTGTTAAGTGTATCATATTAATGACAAACAAAAATCTTCTATGTCATCAAATGGTATTTAATTTTTTTTTCCAACTTCGGATAGAAAATGAGTTATGAGATGAGGGGTAGCCGGCTAGCTAGGACAAGTGGAAATTCGTAGCTAACTTTCAACGAGTGAAGTGGACCAATTGCTCCAGCTTATATATGTCAATATTTGTTTAGCTAATTCTCATCTACCATGCAGGTTGCATCTGCCCATTCAGAATCAGATAAAACAAAACGCTGGTATTTTTATCTTCTTTTGACTAATGCACTAAAAAACACTCCTGACTCTACCCTAGTTGATTTATTTACACATTTTCATTTCTATCACGAATAAACATTTAACTAATGTAATAAATGAAAGTAGCTGAAGCGAACGTAATTAAACATTAAATTAATGGAGGGAAGGGATGTGATGTGACTCACAGAGCTCGAATCCATGGAAGAGGAACATCAATGGAAGCAATGACGATGAGATCGGCTTCAACCTTCAGATTTGAAAGTGATTTCAAGAGCACACGCACAGCCACGTAGAACTCGTAGTCCCTCGGCGTTCCCATATACATCATCGTCGCGTAAGCATTCTTCCTCTGCCTCAGCTGAGTAGACGACGACGTCGCTTCGGCGGCACAGTGCGTGGTGGAGGATGAGCGCCATAGCCCCAGTAACAAGAACAGCGATAACCATTTTACAGAAGAATCATCTGCATTGCGACCCATTAATTCTCCCCCAAACGAAGAAAGATTTGAAGAGGATTAGCAAGTACTTAGTAAGTAATTATTAATATCATAACCGTGTGGGTGGTGGAGTAATGAACGAAGATTTGAGTTTAAATAGAGGATGATCAGAGTGTGCGAGATAGAAGAGTCTTCCATGAGGATTGAATTGACAACCACCGCGGAGGAAAAGTAAACGCCATGCTTTTGCTAGGGAGTTGGGTTTGGGGCCCCCCCTATGGGGCTCCCCGCCCCACTTAAAGTGGGGAAATTACTGGAACGCCCCCCTTTAATAGAATACGGAAGCAATATTTCCGTATTCAATACGGAAGTCTTATATCCGTATTATATTAGTATGTAAACCGGCAAGGGTTTATTCAAACTCATTTCAAACTTCATTCCGTATTTTGCCAAGCTCTTCTCCCCTCTTCAACCTTCGATCTCTGTCGCTCCCCTTGCTTGAACCGTGTACTTGAAAGGTTCCATCATCTCCATCAAAGCTCTTCACAACCCCATTCTCAGAATTGAAACCTAGAGGTAAGGATTTTTGGATTTTCCCCATTTAACTTGAAATTATGTTAATCATTGAACCCTAGGGTAGTCGATTGTTGCTTGTGTAGAGGTATTGTTGGCTGAAATGTCTTGAATGTGGTTTGGGTTTAGGGCCGATAACTCATTGTCGTTAATGGCGTTTCTGGGTAAATACGGATCACAGGTTTCCGTATTGAATATGGAAAATGGTTTTCCGTATTCAGTATGGAACATGGTTTTCCGTATTGAATACGGAAAAACGTTTTCCGTATTCATCTCAGAACCAAACCCAACACTTATAATTGATTCTGGGTTCAGAATCAATTATAGAAGGTTTCCAAAGCATTTGTGAGTAGTTTCTAGATGCCATAATTGATTATTAGGAAAATAAAAGTTGATCCAAGCATGCATAATCCACAGAAGATCCGATTATCATCTATGTACTTATAAAATTCTAGGAATTTTCCATTTGCTTGCATCATGTTTCTGTCTATGGCTGAAATGGTATATATAGTGAATGTTTGCTCTGAATATATAGTGAGAATGAAGAACAGAAAGAGGTCTCATGCTTCTAGTGAGGATGTCGGGGCTACTGAGGATAGACACCGGCAGTTACATGCTTCTAGCCGGCGCGGCGATCATGCTGCAACCTCTCAAGCGGTGGAGGCTTCAGCTCCAGTTGTTTCTCCGCCGTCTCCCATGATTGAGGTTCCTCTGGTTGATTATCCGCCGTCTCCCACGGTTGAGATACCTACAGTTGTTTCTCCGCCCTCTCCCATGGTTGAGTCATCAGGCGAGGAGTCCTCAGGCGAGGAGTCCTCAGGCGAGGAGTCTTCCGGCGAGGAGTCATCAGGCGAGGCCTCATCCGGCATGGGAGGATCTGACGAGGATAGTATTCCTCCGCCTACTGTTGATGTTGATGTCCTGCCGCCAGAGCAGGGGGAGCAGGGGGAGCAGGGGGCACAGGGTGGCGAGGAGGACCTGATCCAGAGGTTGCCGCCGTTTCCGGGGGGGCCTGTTGAGCTATCGCTCCTCACCCATTATGCTGATCACAAGGCTCCCTGGGCGTGGCATGCACTCCTACGCACAGACGAGCGGTATGTGGACCGTCGACAGTTGAAGGTGGCCACAGCTGGGGGGAAGGTTTGGAACCTTGCTTGTGATGGTGATTCAGACAGTCACAGGCGGGTTCGAGAGTTGATTGAGCAGACGGGTCTTCATCAGCTACCCTATTGCAGCTACCCGGTGACAGATGCAGGCCTTATTTTGGCCCTTGTGGAGCGATGGCATGAGGAGACTAGTAGCTTCCACATGCCGTTCGGGGAGATGACTATCACCTTGGACGACGTGTCGGCTCTTCTCCATCTCCCCATGGGGTCGAGGTTCTATACGCCTGGGAGGGGGGAGAGGGACGAGTGTGCAGCGCTCTGTGCTCAGTTGATGGGAGGATCTGTTGGTATTTATGAGGCTGAGTTTGATACGAATAGGTCCTAGACTATTCGCTTTGGGGTCTTGCAGACCCGGTATGAGGCTGCGTTGGCGGGTATGTCTTAATTATTATTGTATTGTCTTTGTATCTATTATTATTGTATTGTTATAAACTATTAACTTAATTCACTTCATTGTAGAGCACCGATATGAGGACGCTGCACGGATTTGGCTGGTGAACCAGCTAGGCGCCACGCTCTTTGCTAGCAAGAGCGGAGGCTACCATACGACCGTCTACTGGATAGGGATGTTGGAGGATCTTGGTCGAGTGTGCGAGTACGCGTGGGGCGCGATTGCGCTCGCTACGCTATACGACCAGCTTAGTCGAGCGTCCAGGAGGGGGACGGCCCAGATGGGAGGTTTTAGCTCGCTCCTGCTAGGATGGGTCTACGAGTACCTTTCTGACCGCGTCATTATCCGTAGGGCGGATTCGGAGTACTCGCAGGACCAGCCTAGGGCGCGGCGGTGGGCTATGTCCCGGGTCGGGCATGCAGGCCTTGATGAGAGGCGAGTCATGCTCGATGAGCTGACGGTGGATGACGTTATATGGACCCCATTTGAGGACCATCGGGCTCATCGACCACGGGATCCGAGGGCCATGTATTCTGGCTACATCCGGTCGCCATTTGGCCGTGTTGTTCGACGGCATCTACCAGAGAGGGTTCTGCGCCAGTTTGGCTTCATACAGGATGTCCCTCGACACCCCTCTGAGATCCAGACGTCTGGGTCCCTTGCTGAGACCGCAGATGCTGCCTTTGCTGAGTTTGCGCCGCACCTCCGCCCTCAGGGGATCCCCGCTTTATATCCGGGAGAGGCTGTGGAGGATTACATGAGGTGGTACAGCGCTGTGTCCCATCGGTTCATCATCCCTGATGATAGGAGGGAGGAGTTCAGTGCAGTGGTAAGTTTGAATTTTATTTTCCATTCAATTGTGATTTTTTGTTCATGATATTTTATTTGTATCTAATGTATCTACATTATTTTTGCAGACTGTTATGCGTCGGGCCGTGGACTTGTTGGAGCAGTCACTCGAGGTGCCAGATGCTCCTGCAGAGGGCACGCATTCCCGATCCCTCACTGAGAGGGCGCTGGATCTTATTAGATCCAATGCCTTCATTGGTACCCAGGGGGTAGCCTTTGCTGCTGTCCGAGGAGCTAGAGCTGCAGGAGGCAGAGGTCATGGAGACAGAGCGCGTGGAGGCAGAGGCCGTGGAGGCAGAGCCCGTGGAGAGGGTGCTCCTGCAGAAGGTGCTCCTGCAGAGGGTGCGCGTGGAGGCAGAGGCCGTGGAGGCAGAGCCCGTGGACCTAGAGGTCGTAGAGGGGCCGGTAGGGGTCGGGGCGAGTGATTGACTGTATATTTGTATATTTTTTTGTATTTTTATATTATGACATGTGACTCTTTGTATTAGGACTCTCTTTATATTAATCATGCTTTCTAATTTCACTCATTATATGCCGACTCTTGTATTGAAAAAAACCCGTATAACTACACCGTAAATAATCAAAGGCAGGATAAGTAACATAAATAATTCATGGCAAACAGTTTAAAGGGTACACGAAATTATTCAGAAGCAACACGAAAACAAAATTAATCCTCAGTGATATCGATGAAGTCGTGGGGTCCGCTATCCTGTGGAAATACTTTGACTATGTTGGGCAACGTTATATTCAGATAACGAACAGATTTACTCGGTGCAAACACAGCAACCTGCAAGTAAATTGCAAATTTAAAAGATTAATGCGTACTTGTTCAAAGGAAGCAAGATTAATGTTTAAGGTAATAGACCTTTTGGAGAACAAGAACAGATCCAACAGTTATGACATTCCTAAATTCCCCGTCAGTGAAGGCCTTGCGATGGACGCTAGCGTCAACGGTGCCCGTAGGGTCCTAAATCAATGCAATCGTGAGCGAAAATGAGACAACAAATTGACGGTTAAAGAAGCTGGACAAAAGCGAGCAAATACCTTGAGGGTAACTTTGGCATCTCCGAAACCATTGGGAGTGCATGATTTAATAACAGCAACAACACTCTCTACTCTCTCAACATTCGTTGTGATTGTGCCCAGCGGAGTGGCAGATTCCACCAATTGCAGGGCTGTAAGCCAAGCATTTGAATTGAAATCAGGATCGGTTTCGGTTGATCTGTCTTCGAGCGCACGCCTCACAAATTCTTGGGTCGGAATGAGTAGTGTGTTAGGGTTGGATCTACGCCCATACATGGCAGCCTGGACGGCGCCAGCTGGCCCATGAATGAAAGGACGAGAGCTGCTAGAAGTGCTGCCTTGACGTTTGCAACGGCGGACTAATGCATCCCAGTCTTGTTCCATTGTTTTTTTTTTATCTTCGAAAGCAAGACATGAAGAAAAGGATGAAGAAGAATAAAGAACCCAGAGAGATTTATAGCAGAATGGTCAAAAGATTTATGGTGTTTGGTGGATAATACAAGTGTGGTTGGGGTTGGTTGGTGGTAGATAGTAATGTCAGGTTTCAAGTTCGTCATTTAGTGGATGAAAATGACAAGACTCTGATGATGGGGTGGTTGGAAATGACAGGACTCTGATGATGGGGTGGTTGGAAATGACAGGACTCTGATGATGGGGTGGATGAAAATGACAGGACTCTGATGACAGAGTGGTTGTCTATGTTAATTATCTCTGATGCTGATTCAAAATAATAAGGCCCATCAATATAACAATGACCATCAAATTAATATTATTAAAAGCAACAAATGAACATCATAAAGGCAAGGCCCATCAGATTAATATTACAGAGCGTTTACAAATGAATATCACACAAAAGTGTGGTGTCAATCTGAGGTGATGTCTACATAGCTTTGGTGAATAAGAGGAACACCAAAAGTAACAAGCCAAGCTTCGTATTCTGATGTGAATCTTCCTAAACGTGTACCATATGGGGCGCACCAGCTTACTGATGTAGGATCAACATACCGTTCCCACTGGAGAGCAATTGGCGGCATAGAATGTCCAGGAGTTAGATGGAGCTACATTATAGAGAATAACAATAAAATTAGATAACTTGCAAATACAACAAATCAATTCACCAATTGGATATTAGTGTACTCAATCAAAAAATACCTGTACAAAGTGATTAATCACATGACCAACAGCTATAACAGGATGTACATCCGGTGGACCTTCTCCTCTTAGTGGAAGGTATGACCAACAACCCGTAGAGGAGATGGATATGAAAACCACTTGGAACCTGGTTGCTACAAGGTATCCCATCTCTGGCAGTTGCATCCATTTATCCTCGGTAGCCAGATCACCAGGAGGAAGAGTGAGTCGGGAATGTAAGGCATTAACCACATGTCTGGACCACATTTCATCATACAACCCTCAAAGTCAACAACATCTTTCTCGGTGGAACCCAACTCCTTGTCATTTTTCCCACTTGCTCCTTCTCTCCGGGTTTTAGACGACCAACAAAATTGTGCCCAAGTAGTGACCTAGCTGGTTCATGGTTGTGTATACCTTCCATCACCTTTAGCCGCCAATCTCTATCTATGCCATTTTTCCTAGGTCGTCCTTTTAGTCTAAAAGGACAACCTGTCTTTTGTGATCTCGTCCCTTCAACAAGGTCAGGGTCTCTATAAGGAACATATTTACCATGCTTCTCGCACCCCAACATGACATAAGCTTTTCTGCTTCCATTCCCACCATAATCTGACTTTGTGATCAACGTAACATATCTATTTTCAATCGCAATTCCATGAACCCAATTGATAAGATCATCACGGGTAGGGAAAATCTGTTATAATAATAAGAATTGATTACAAGGGTGATCAAGACATAATAAGAATTGATATATTACACTCTCAAAACAATGCAAAAATATGTTCAAAGAATACCTGATCAGTTGCAAATAAATGCGAGACATCTATACTTATACACGGGGGCACAAATGCTGGTGGTGGCACCTCTGTAGTGGCCTCTTCAGGTTGACCATTGTGAAATCCAGCTTCAATCAATTGTGACTCACCAAAGAAAAATGAATCTGTCATCCCTGGAAGAGAATACGGAAAGTTACATTCCATACTCAATACGGAAATATACTTTCCATACCGAATACGGATTGTTACTTTCCATACTGAATACGGAAAGTACCTTTCCATATTCAATACGGAAGATAACAATCCGTATTATATCACGACTCAGAATTCAAAAACCCATCCTTCTAACTACTTAAACTACTTAATCTAACTACTTAAACTACTTAATCTAACTACTTCCACTACTTAATCCTACAAAATAACAACAAATAAACACATAGACTTACCTCTACTACAACACTTGTTGTAGTGGTGGAGAGCTTGGGAAATGAAGGAGTGGATGGTGGTGGAGAGCTTGGGAATGAAAGTGAGGTAGGAGAGGGTGAGAGAGAGGGTGGTCTGGAGGCATTGAGGAGGTTCAGGGGGGTTGGTGAGGGGTTGGTGAAGGTTGGTGAGGGAGGAGTGATGGTGGAAAAAGGGGGAATCCTGTCAGAGTTAAATACGGAAAATACCTTTCCGTAGTCATCAAAATATAATACGGAAAGTACCTTTCCGTATTCAGTTAAATTGAATACGGAAAGTACCTTTCCGTAGGGCACTTTTGGGTTTAAAAAAGCTTGGGAATGAAAGTGAGGTAGGAGAGGGTGAGAGAGAGGGTGGTCTGGAGGCATTGAGGAGGTTCAGGGGGGCTGGTGAGGGGTTGGTGAAGGTTGGTGAGGGAGGAGTAATGGTGGAAAAAGGGGGAATCCTGTCAGAGTTAAATACGGAAAATACCTTTCCGTAGTCATCAAAATATAATACGGAAAGTACCTTTCCGTATTCAGTTAAATTGAATACGGAAAGTACCTTTCCGTAGGGCACTTTTGGGTTTAAAAAAAAAGGGTGGGGCGCGCAGCCCCATAGGGGAGGCCCCAAACCCAACTCCCCTTTTGCTAGCTGAGGAACAATCAACTCATGCTTTTTAATAAAGTTTTGTTGACAAATAAAACAAATTTCACCTTAAGATCGATATAAAGGTATTGATAACTTAAGTGCTATACGGATTGGGTGGAGAGGTCTAGAGATTTATCCTTTGAGAGAACAATTTATCTTTCAAATATAAAAAAAATAAGAACGAAAAAAAAGTTGTGAAAATGATTAGTGATGTGATATGGGAAAAAAATAATGAAAATTATCATGTAGATTAATTGTGGTTGTCGCAAACGGGGTCGCGGCGAAATAATGTAGAGTCATCTACATGATAACAAGCTATTCACGATAGAGAAGAAAAAGGAAAATTTCTTTTCTATCATAAAAAAAGTCAGATTCGATTCAGACAAATAAATACATTCAATTCAATTTATAAAGAGAACAACATAACACATATTAAACAGGCAGTTTTGTCAGGTATTAGTAATAGCATGTTATCTAATAAAGAGGAGCTAAACCTTTTCAATCACCACTTGATGACCTTGCTACTGAAAATTCACTCACAATCACACTCAATATCTTAGAGTTGTAGTTTAAAGATGAAACTACAACTCGAAAGTGAACACTCAGTTTTTTCTCCCTCTCTGAACCTCATTTCACCACCAAAACCTCTTCTCTATTTATAGTTGCATGCATAGTTATAAAACTCGGACCGGACCGGACCGGTTCGATCAGTTGAACCGGGAACCGGACCCCTTACCGGTCCGAACCATTAATCAGATCGGTCAAGCAATCAAACATGTATAAACCGGTTTGGACCGACCGGTTCAGTGGATAAATCGACGACTCGGCCGGTTTTTTGATGGGCCGGTCAGTTTTTTTTTTTCTTTTTCTAATTTTGCCTTTTTTTTTGCCAAAACTGTTTTTAATGGTCAAACTGTAATTAATTTACATTCAATGTTAATTATTTGGTCAAATGATATTCAATTGAGAGTTACTAGTGTTTTTTACCCGCGCGTTGCACGGGAAATATGTTTATTGTATTTGATACATTAATTAATATTTTGATTATTAAAAATATATTAAAGAACGAATGAAATAGAAAAGTCATAATTGATGAGTAAAGTGGACATAAAGACTTCTCTTCTAAGCCCGATTGAGACCAAGAGGAACTCGTTTCACATTCTTTGTAAATATGAAGACGATAACACAAATCATAGATATAAGGAATTATCAACATATTAATCTTAAAAAAAAATTAATGTGATAGTAGCACAAATCAGGATTGTGTAAGATATATCATAAATTATAACATTATTGTGTTTATTCCAACTAAGTAGGGATGACAATGGGTAGGTACTATAGTACCATCTCCATACCTGCGTTTTTAAAAATTACATGTACCCGTCTCCATACTCACGTGGGTAGCAACTCGAAGCTCTCCACCTTTAGACAATTCAATGTCATTATAGGAAGCTATCCATCTTTGCCAAAATCTAAATCTATGGATGACAATGGGTCTTAAAATCATAGGGTACCCGCAAAAAATATCCACTATGGGTAGGGTAAAAAACCGCTAAATGGGTATGAGGTTGAGTATAGATAATTACCCGCAAAAAATAGAGGGTATGGGTGCGGGTATGGGTACTATAGTACCCAACCGGCCCATATCCGCACACACATGTTATCATTATTATTATTATTATTTAGGAATATATTAACAAATTAACTTAAGCTATAGCTTTCAAACTCACTCTTTTTAAAAAAAAGTTTGGGATATATTAATTAATACTCTAAAAATAAATAATAAATAAATTAAGATAAAATTAAGAAATAAACCACCTAAATCCTAATCAAATCTAAAATTTAAAATTGTATTTTTTTTACTCTAAAAATAAATCAAAATAAATTAATATAAAATCAAGAAATAAACAACATAAATCCTAATCAAATCTAAAATTTTAAAATGTATTTTTTTATGAGAATTAATCTGAGAATGACACGTGTTATTTTTTTTTCCAATTAGTGAATATTCTGCACCCTAGAAGATTTTCTTTTCCTCAATCCTTTTGCTTTTGATTAAGAAGATAAAAGCAGGAATCCTTAAAGCATATGACATCTTACAATTAGTTGAAGAACAAAATCAATTCATGAAGAAGATTGAAACAGAAACCCAAAATGAAGTCTTGAAGAACAAAATACCCTCTTTCACCAATTTGAAAGGACTGTGGTGAAAGAATTGTATTTAGTGTATTTGTGAATCTTGGGGTAGAGCCCTTGTGAAACAAAAAATCAAAGGAACATTTCAGTCAAGAGAAACAAAAAATGATGTATTGCCCCATATGTGCGCACCCCAGCAAATTATCTATATATGTAAGAAAAAAACAAAATAATTCTCTCACCCAAAATAATTGTGGTTACTTCACCAATAAACTTATACTAACAATCAATTTAAATTGAACTTAAGGAAATATATAGAGTAAAGTAAGATAAGTCACTCAATTGACATACTAAAACACGAGTATATGCAAAACTAATGAGTTTGAGGAAAACATGAACCAACCTTAAGAATGAGCTAATCATACTCATGAAGATTAAATGTGAGCTCTTCATATGCTTTCATCAAATGACTGACCTGTGCATCATTAAAAAAAAAATAGTAAGTTGTGCATCATTCACATACAGTGCAAATAGTATGCTTATACACACAGCTCAAACATGATGAATAAAAACGTGCAAAATTTGAGAAATGAATATAAATTCAGGCTATCCTAAGTTTCGTAAATTTCTATAAATTATACCAAAATCTGGTTTAGAATGGCTTCAAACGCATGAATTTCTACAAACTATACTAAAATCTGGTTTTAAAAAATACAAAAGCGGAAGTAGAACAATAGAAAAAACATTACGTCTTCAACAATGATTCGTTAAAGGGTCTGTGCAAAAATTTGTAAACTTTTGGATCAAAACACACAAAATATGTGAAATTTAAGAATTCAGGATTGAATTACGAACAAAGGATAAACTGAAATAACACAAACCATCAATCACAACATGATAAACTCTTCTTCACGTAACATCATCTTACGGCATACCTCTGTCGTGATCGCGACATGTGACAGAGGTAGAAATAGCAGCTATCAAATCTCTGCGTGTCCATGGTAGCTTTGTGGACCCTCAGCACCAAATCAACTCCCTTTTCTTAGAATTAGCATTAAATAAATAATAAGATAAATTAAGATAAAATCAAGAAATAAACAACCTAAATCCTAATCAAATCTAAACTTTAAAAAGGTACTAAATAAAGATAGATAAAAACTACCAAAATCTAGCAAATCACAATAAAAAACTCATAAAATCCTGAATTAAATAAAAATATGAAAATTCAATAAAAATACCATAAAAATTCATTTATACTCTAAATGTAACTCAAAAATAAAATAAAATATTTCATTAAAATTAAATAAATAATAAATAAGGATAGATAAAAACTATGAAAATCTAGAAAATCACAATAAAAACTCATAAAATCCTGCATTAATTAAAAATTCGAAAATTCAATAAAAATTAATTATTATATTCTATAAATAAATGTTAAATAAAATAAAATATTTCCTGGAAGTAAAATTAAATAAATAATAAGATAAAATTAAGAAATAAACAACCTAAATTCTAATAAAATCTAAAATTTAAAAAGGTACTAAATAAAGATAGATAAAAACTACCAAGTCTAGCAAATCACAATAAAAACTCATAAAATCCTGAATTAATTAAAAATATGAAAATTTAAGAAAATTTAATTAATATACTCTAAAAGTGAATCTAAAATAAAATAAAGTATTTTCTGGATTTAAAATAAATGATAAGATAAATTAAAATAAAATTAAGAAATTAACAACCTAAATCCCAATCAAATCTAATATTAAAAATGGTATTAAATAAAGATAGATAAAAACTAACAAAATCTAGCAAATCACAATAAAAACTCATAAAATCCCGAATTAATAAAAAATTCGAAAATTCAATAAAAAATAATCAATTTATTCTAAAATTAAATTTAAAATAAATTAAAAGACCAAATCTTATCTTTTAAAATAATATCAATCAATTATTTTAGTATATATAAAATTAAAACATATATCAATTGAAAATTATATCTTCTAAAATAATATCAACTAATTAGGTTAGAATATATAAAATTAAAAAATATATTGTAAGATCAAGTTTTGATCTAGTAGTACAACTCTATGTTTTGATGATTACAAGTTAACCTTTTGATATGAACAATTGTGGTACTCTAACGTGTTTTTCTGAGTGTGCTATTTACAGGCTCTGACCTCAACTCAATCTCACACAAATCAGAAGCACTGTGTTAAAGAGCGACCCAAGCAACGCTTTCGCATTCACCATGTTCAGTATGAACAGTGGAAAAGCTTCTGAAGTTATACAAACTCTGATGTGGACTCAGTCACTAGAAGTTCTGAAGATCCAGAAAGTCTGATAACCAAGAAACACTGAAGGCTCAGATATTCTGATGGTGTAGAAGACTCTGAAGATCCAGAAGCTGATTAGTGAAGTTCTGATGTCCAGAAGCAAGATACTCTGAAGACCATGTTCTTCCCTCTGAGTTCAGAATCAGAAGAAACAATGGTCAGAGGATCTGGGTTTTCCCTCTGACTCTGATCAACCGGCTTCACAAGTTCCAATATGAAGCATTCCCCTGATCAGAAGTCTCCTAGGTTTAAAGGTCAAGTCGCTATCCAAGTACAAAAGCAACTGTACTTTCCTGACGACCTACCTAACAGTCTTAGACATAGCAGAAGCTGGATTTTCCAGAACTGCCCTCCAACGGTAGCATTTTCCATGCAACGCTCAACCCTAATCCTTGGAGTATATAAAGAGAGTGAAGACTGAAAGAAGTGGCTAGAAGCATTCACATACGCGCAAGACATATTCAAATTCTTCTAAGCTTTCTTTTATCTGAAATTCATTGAGTTTACTATTAGCTTTTTAGAAGCAAATCTCTTGTAAACAATTCTTTGATAAACAGTTTGTTTAGTTCCTTTAGGAGATCAAGGTTGATCGGATCCTAGAGAAGACTAAGAGAGTGAATCTTAGTGTGAGCTAAGTCAGTGTAATTGTTAGTCACTTGTAGGTTTCAAGTGCAGTTGTAACTCTTACCTGATTAGTGGATTGCCTTCATTCTAAGAAGGAAGAAATCACCTTAACGGGTGGACTGGAGTAGCTTGAGTGATTCATCAAGTGAACCAGGATAAAATCCTTGTGTGCTTTTCTATCTCTTATCTTTAGCACTTAAGTTCTCGAAAGATTTGTCAAAATCTTTAAGGTGGAAGTTTTATACTGAAAACGTTATTCAAACCCTCCCTTTCTACCGTTTTTCATACCTTCAATTGGTATCAGAGCGCAAGTTCTGATTACCACACCTAACAGTGTTCAGTGATCCGGGCCGGTGTGAAAAACAATGGCTGCCACCACCAGTGAAACTCAAAGAGATGGTTACAATGCAAAGCCTCATATGTTCGACGGTCAAAGGTTCGAATATTGGAAAGATAGACTGGAAAGTTTCTTTCTGGGTTTCGATGCAGATCTCTGGGATATTATTGTGGATGGCTACGAGCGTCCAGTTGATGCAGATGGCAAGAAGATCCCAAGGTCAGAGATGACTGCAGATCAAAAGAAGCTGTACTCACAACATCACAAAGCAAGAACAATTCTTCTAAGTGCTATTTCCTATGAAGAGTACCAGAAGATTACAGATCGTGAGTTTGCAAAAGGCATTTTCGAATCTCTGAAGATGTCTCATGAAGGAAACAAGAAAGTCAAAGAATCAAAGGCATTGTCTTTGATCCAAAAGTATGAATCCTTCATCATGGAGCCAAATGAGTCCATTGAAGAAATGTTCTCCAGATTTCAGTTGCTTGTAGCTGGCATACGACCTCTCAACAAGAGCTACACAACAAAAGATCATGTCATAAGGGTCATCAGGTGTCTTCCTGAAAGTTGGATGCCTTTAGTGACTTCAATAGAGCTCACGAGAGATGTTGAGAATATGAGTTTAGAAGAACTCATCAGCATTTTGAAATGCCATGAGCTGAAGCGCTCAGAGATGCAAGATCTGAGGAAAAAGTCCATAGCCTTGAAATCTAAATCTGAAAAGGCTAAGGCTGAGAAGTCAAAAGCTCTTCAAGCTGAAGAAGAGGAATCTGAAGAAGCATCAGAAGATTCTGATAAAGATGAGCTGACTCTAATCTCCAAGAGACTCAACCGCATCTGGAAGCACAGGCAGAGCAAATACAAAGGCTCTGGAAAGGCAAAAGGAAAGTCTGAATCCTCAGGTCAGAAGAAGTCCTCACTTAAGGAAGTCACATGCTTTGAGTGCAAAGAATCAGGGCACTACAAAAGTGACTGTCCAAAGTTGAAGAAGGACAAGAAGCCAAAGAAGCACTTCAAGACAAAGAAGAGTCTGATGGTGACATTTGATGAATCAGAGTCAGAGGATGTTGACTCTGATGGTGAAGTCCAAGGACTCATGGCTATTGTCAAAGACAAGGAAGCAGAGTCAAAGGAAGCTGTTGACTCTGACTCAGAATCAGAAGGAGATCCTAACTCAGACGATGAAAATGAGGTATTCGCTTCTTTCTCTACCTCTGAACTGAAACATGCTTTGTCTGATATCATGGATAAATATAACTCCTTATTGTCTAAGCATAAGAAGCTGAAAAAGGACTTATCTGCTGTTTCCAAGACTCCTTCTAAACATGAGAAAATTATTTCTGATTTGAAAAATGATAATCATGCTTTGATCAATTCTAACTCTGTGCTTAAGAACCAGATTGCTAAGTTAGAAGAAATTGTTGCCTGTGATGCCTCTGATTGTAGAAATGAGTCTAAGTATGAAAAGTCTTTTCAAAGATTCCTAGCTAAAAGCGTGGATAGAAGCTTAATGGCTTCAATAATCTATGGCGTAAGCAGAAATGGAATGCATGACATTGGCTATTCTAAACCAATTAGAAATGAGCCCTCTGTGTCTAAAGCTAAATCCTTGTATGAATGCTTTGTTCCCTCTGGTACCATATTGTCTGATCCTTTACCTGCTAAAGTTGCTAAAAACCCTCTTAAAAAGGGATCCTTCTCTATGACTAAATATCATGCAAATATTCCTTTAAAATATCATGTTGAGACACCCAAGGTGATCAGAACCTCTGGGGTAACTAACAAGAAAGGACCCAGAAAGTGGGTACCTAAGGACAAGATTATCTATGTTGCAGATATCCTTGATAGCTCCACTGAAACACCAATCATGGTATCTGGACAATGGATGCTCGCGTCACATGACGGGAGAAAGGCGTATGTTCCGAGAGCTGAAACTTAAGCCTGGAGGCGAAGTTGGCTTTGGAGGAAATGAAAAGGGTAAAATTGTTGGTACTGGTACTATTTGTGTAGATAGTAGTCCATGCATTGATAATGTGTTATTGGTAGACGGCTTAACACATAACTTATTGTCTATAAGTCAATTAGCTGACAAGGGTTATGATGTTATATTCAATCAAAAGTCCTGCCGAGCTGTAAGTCAAATCGATGGCTCTGTTCTGTTTAACAGCAAGAGGAAGAACAACATTTACAAGATCAGATTATCTGAGTTGGAGGCTCAGAATGTAAAGTGTCTTCTGTCTGTTAATGAAGAGCAGTGGGTATGGCATAGACGGTTAAGGCATGCCAGTATGAGAAAGATTTCTCAGCTGAGAAAGCTAAACCTTGTCAGGGGCTTACCCAATCTGAAGTTCGCTTCAGACGCTCTTTGTGAAGCATGTCAGAAAGGCAAATTCACAAAAGTCCCTTTCAAGGCAAAGAATGTTGTCTCAACCTCAAGGCCGTTGGAACTTCTGCATATCGACCTTTTTGGACCAGTGAAAACTAAGTCTATAGGTGGCAAGAGATATGGGATGGTTATCGTTGATGACTATAGCCGCTGGACATGGGTAAAGTTTCTAACCCGCAAGGATGAGTCTCATGCTGTGTTCTCTACCTTCATTGCTCAAGTGCAAAACGAGAAGGCTTGTAGGATTGTGCGTGTCAGAAGTGACCATGGTGGAGAGTTTGAGAATGACAAGTTTGAGAGTCTGTTTGATTCCTATGGAATTGCACATGATTTCTCTTGTCTCAGAACTCCTCAACAAAATGGTGTTGTTGAGAGGAAGAACAGAACTCTTCAGGAGATGGCTAGAACCATGCTCCAAGAAACTGGCATGGCTAAGCACTTTTGGGCAGAGGCAGTAAATACAGCATGTTACATTCAGAACAGAATCTCCGTGAGACCAATTCTGAATAAGACTCCTTATGAATTGTGGAAGAACATAAAACCCAACATTTCTTATTTTCATCCTTTTGGATGTGTTTGTTATGTTCTCAATACTAAGGATAGATTGCATAAATTTGATGCTAAATCTTCTAAGTGTCTATTACTTGGTTATTCTGAGAGATCTAAAGGTTTTAGATTTTATAATACTGATGCTAAGACTATTGAAGAATCTATTCATGTTAGATTTGACGATAAGCTTGACTCTGACCAGTCAAAGCTAGTTGAGAAGTTTGCAGATTTAAGCATTAATGTTTCTGACAAAGGCAAAGCTCCAGAGGAAGCTGAGCCAGAGGAGATGAACCAGAGGAAGAAGCTGGTCCCTCTAACTCACAAACTCTGAAGAAGAGCAGAATCACTGCAGCTCACCCTAAGGAATTGATTCTGGGCAACAAAGACGAACCAGTCAGAACCAGATCAGCCTTCAGACCCTCTGAAGAGACCTTGCTCAGTCTGAAAGGATTGGTGTCCTTAATTGAACCCAAGTCCATAGATGAAGCTCTTCAGGACAAGGATTGGATTCTGGCCATGGAAGAAGAATTGATTCAATTCTCCAAGAACGATGTTTGGAGTTTAGTGAAGAAGCCTGAGAGTGTCCATGTAATTGGAACAAAATGGGTATTCAGAAACAAGCTGAATGAGAAAGGAGATGTAGTCAGAAACAAGGCAAGGCTAGTTGCTCAAGGCTACAGCCAGCAGGAAGGAATAGACTACACTGAAACATTTGCTCCAGTAGCAAGACTGGAGGCAATCAGACTGTTGATCTCTTTTTCAGTAAATCACAACATAGTTCTACATCAGATGGACGTGAAGAGTGCCTTCCTAAATGGTTATATTTCAGAGGAAGTCTATGTTCATCAACCCCCAGGTTTTGAAGATGAGAAGAAGCCAGACCATGTGTTCAAATTGAAGAAATCACTCTATGGTCTGAAGCAAGCTCCCAGAGCATGGTATGAGAGACTCAGCTCATTCCTTCTGGAGAATGAGTTTGTAAGGGGTAAAGTAGATACAACTCTCTTTTGCAAGACTTATAAAGATGATATCTTAATTGTGCAAATTTATGTTGATGATATTATATTTGGTTCTGCTAATCAATCTCTATGCAAAGAATTTTCTGAGATGATGCAGGCTGAATTTGAGATGAGTATGATGGGAGAATTAAAGTACTTTCTGGGAATACAAGTTGATCAAACACCAGAAGGAACATATATCCATCAGAGCAAGTACACTAAAGAACTTCTGAAGAAGTTCAATATGCTGGAATCTACAGTGGCCAAGACTCCAATGCATCCTACATGCATTATGGAGAAAGAAGATAAAAGTGGTAAAGTATGTCATAAGCTCTATCGTGGCATGATAGGTTCACTTCTATACTTAACTGCATCTAGGCCAGACATACTATTTAGTGTTCATTTATGTGCTCGTTTCCAATCAGATCCAAGGGAAACCCACTTAACTGCTGTTAAGAGGATCCTAAGGTATTTGAAAGGCACCACTAACCTTGGCTTGATGTATAAGAAAACATCAGAGTATAAGCTTTCAGATTATTGTGATGCTGATTATGCTGGAGATAGAACAGAGAGAAAAAGTACTTTTGGAAATTGTCAATTTCTAGGAAGTAATCTAGTCTCATGGGCAAGCAAGAGGCAATCAACCATTGCACTATCAACTGCAGAGGCAGAATATATCTCAGCAGCAATATGCAGCACTCAGATGCTCTGGATGAAACATCAGCTGGAGGATTATCAGATCCTTGAGAGCAATATCACAATCTATTGTGATAACACTGCTGCAATCTCATTGAGTAAGAATCCTATCTTGCATTCAAGGGCAAAGCACATTGAGGTAAAGTATCACTTTATTAGAGATTATGTACAGAAGGGCGTACTTCTTCTGAAGTTTGTTGATACTGACCATCAATGGGCAAATATCTTTACAAAGCCCTTAGCAGAGGATAGATTTAATTTTATTCTGAAAAATCTGAACATGGACTTTTGTCCAGAGTGAAGATGGATCAGAACCTCTGACTATGATACTTCTCGATCAGAAGATGTCTAGTCCAGAAGGTAACTCAATCAGAGTGTGTGTACCCATTGGTACTGACTCTGAAGCTGAGACAGCAACACGTGTATCAGTATTTCTGATGCATAGTTCCTTGTGCCCGTGTGACAGTCTGTTATGATTGCGTGTAGATGTGCTTCTCTCCTGTGTGTGATAGGTGTATTTACTGTGAATATCTATCTTTAATTTTCAACCGTTGATCTTAAATTGCTTTTTGAATCAACAACGGTTATTTGTCAAAACCCACTATACACACACGATCTCCTTCACTTTCGGTTTTTACTCTCTCTCTCTCTTGCTATTTCAAAACCGCTTATCCTCGATTTCTCTCTCGATCTCTCTTCATCTTTCAACCTTCATCTTCTACCTAAACCTTCAACCGCTTCAAAAATGGTGAGTCAAACCAGAAGAGCTACTGCAGATGCAACCCAGTTCCCTCATATGGTAGTTGGTCTAGCAACGGGTCAAAGGGGCCCTGAGAATCCGACTCAAGATCAAGGTCAAGCTCAAGAGCAAATTATTCCAATTGCAGAACGGGGCTGTGCCGTTCACTGTGTATATGCTCCTGAGGAACTTCAAGTCCTGGCAGAATGGAGATTCGACCTCGACAACCTTGCTACGAATGGGTATGATCTTCGTCCTGAAGTCCAAGTCCAAGGTTGGGGAAATTACTTCAACAGGCTTCGAGGACCGGTGTATGATAAACTGATCAAGGAATTCTGGAAGCACGCCGACTGCGATGATACTCAGGTGGTATCTCACATTCTTGGAAGAAAGATCATCATCACAGAGAAGTCTTTCGTAAACTTGCTGGGTGCAGAAACTGCTTTTGGGTATCGTTTCCAGTTCACTGAATCGAAGCTGAAACCCAAGACGAAGGATGAAACCAACAAGGCCCTGTACACCAATTACAAACCGGGCAAGACGAATTACAAGGTGATGGACCTTCATCCCAAGCTCAGGATCTGGCACAATATTTTGCTCAACTGCATAAACCAGAGACCAAAGGGCACTTCCCCAGACTACATCAACTTCAACCAGAAGGCAATGTTATTCTTCATCCAAGACAAGAAGAAGATCTGCCTTCCCTACTTCCTGTTCTCCTACTTGAAGGAATGTATCCGGAAGTCTCGTACCACTGCCTCCATCAAGTCAGCAATCAAGTATATTCCCTTCGGGAGACTGTTGTCTGATCTCTTCATTGAGAGTGGCCTCATTCAAGATCTGATAAATGCTGGATGCACAGAGGATCTGACCACTATTGTCAGTGATGTCTTCACTGCAAATTCTCTGAAGAAAATGGGCCTAGTCAAGAAGAAGATTGCTCCTGCCCATGAAGACACATCTTCTGAGATCAGAAGTAGAAGGGTGCCTCTGAATGACTACCCTCTGTGGACACAGGCTGACAATCCTGAAGCCATTAGGTGTTATGTTGAAGACCTAAGGGCTCAAGGCTTTGAAATTGATCTCGATGAATTTTTCAGCCGACTGCCGCCAGCTCCAGAGTTTCCTTCTCCTATCAAGAAGAAAGCTCAGAGGAAGATGATCCTAGAAGAATCTTCTGAGGAATCAGATGTCCCTCTGATCAAAAAGAAGAAGGCTGGTCAATCCAAGAGAAAGCATGATGAAACCAGCAAGCCTGATGATGGTGATGATGGTGATGATGGTGATAATGAGGATGGTCCTCCTAAGAAGAAGAAGAAGCAGGTCAGAATTGTGGTGAAGCCTACTCGGGTGGAACCAACTGCTGAAGTGATCAGAAGGATTGAAACTCCTGCCAGAGTGACAAGATCATCAGCACATTCAAGTAAGTCTGTCGTTGCTTCTGATGATGATTTGAATTTATTTGATGCACTCCCCATATCAGTCTTGCTCAAACAATCTTCAAATCCCCTCACTCCTATTCCTGAATCCCAACCAGCTGCACAAACCACCTCTCCACCACATTCCCCAAGGTCTTCATTTTTTCAACCTTCCCCTACTGAAGCACCTCTCTGGAATTTGCTCAAGAACCAACCCTCTAGGTCAGAAGAACCAACCTCTCCCATTACCATTCCGTACAACCCATTAACTTATGAACCCATC
This sequence comes from Lotus japonicus, assembly GCF_012489685.1. Taxonomy (NCBI): domain Eukaryota; kingdom Viridiplantae; phylum Streptophyta; class Magnoliopsida; order Fabales; family Fabaceae; genus Lotus; species Lotus japonicus. Next base: position 92,107,942 of record NC_080042.1, on the reverse strand, counting down.
ATTCATGAACAACCAGAGCCTAACCCAACAGAACCTGGACCCAGAACTTCTGATCACTCTGTCCCAAGAGCATCAGAACGTCTGGCTCTCAGAACCACGGATACAGACTCTTCCACAGCCCTTACACCCGTATCCTTCCCAACCAATGTTGCTGACTCTTCTCCCTCCAATAACTCTGAATCCATTAGAAAATTCATGGAGGTCATAAAAGAAAAGGTGTCTACCTTAGAAGAGTATTATCTCACTTGTCCAAGCCCTAGGAGATATCCTGGCCCTAGACCTGAACGTCTAGTTGACCCAGATGAACCTATCTTGGCCAATCCTTTACATGAGGCAGACCCTTTGGCTCCACAAGCTCACCTTGTCCCTGACCAACAAGAGCCTATTCAACCAGAACCTGAACCAGAACAATCTGTGTCTAACCAATCCTCGGTTAGATCACCCCATCCTCTGGTTGAAACTTCAGAACCTCACCTTGGAACTTCTGAACCAAATGCTCAAATGTTTAACATTGGCTCTCCACAAGGTGCCTCTGAAGCTCACATCAGCAATCACCCAGCCTCTCCTGAAACCAACCTCTCTATCATTCCTTACACTCACCTCCGACCCACATCTCTCTCTCAGTGCATCAATATTTTCTATCGTGAAGCCTCTTTGATGCTACGCAATGTGCAAGGTCAGACTGACCTAAGTGAGAATGCTGAACATGTGGCTGAAGTGTGGAATAATCTGGGCACTTGGCTAGTGGCTCAAGTTCCAGTTATGATGCAGCTCCTGCATGCAGAAGGAAGTCAGAGGATCGAGGCCGCAAAGCAAAGGTTTGCTAGAAGGGTAGCTCTTCATGAACAAGAACAGAGACATAAGCTTCTTGAAGCTATTGAAGAGGCTAAGAGAAAGAAAGAACAAGCAGAAGAAGCTGCACGTCAAGCAGCAGCTCAAGCTGAACAAGCCAGACTAGAGGCAGAACGACTTGAAGCTGAGGCTGAAGCCCTTAGATGCCAAGCACTTGCACCAGTAGTATTTACTCCTGCTGCTTCTGCTTTCATTCCAGCTCCTCAAGCTGCTCAGAATGTTCCTTCCAGTTCTACTCAGTCAAGCTCGTCCAGACTCGACATCATGGAACAGCGTCTTGACACTCATGAATCCATGCTACTCGAAATGAAGCACATGATGATGGAACTTCTGCGTCGATCTGATAAACCCTAGTTTTAGGATCTCTTCGCTTTTCTTTTTCTTTAACTTTGTTTTATTTCGTTAACTTCTATTTCTTTTTATATATTTATTCTACTTTGTTCATGTGTGATTATCTATGCATATCTATCTATATTTTTGTCACATATGCTTGCAAAAATCTTTTTATTCATAATTTCTTTTTGTTTACATCATACATTCTTTTCCTAAAGTCTAGAATGGAGGATCCCTCCTCATTCTTCTGCACTCCTGGCGCTGCTCTGACCTATCCTTCTCCAGACGCTCCAGTGCATACTGGATGTTGTTGAGCTTGTCCTTTAGCTCATCCCTCTCCAGAATCTCTTCTGCAGTCTTGAGCTTCTCTTCAAAACTCTCTTTTTCTTCCAGCAGCTTGAGTTCAAGCTGGCTGAGTTCTTGCACCTCCTCCACGAAGGCAAGAAATTCCCTCAGGTCTCTTTTCAACTCTGGACGCAGGTCCTCCTCCAGCAGTGTCCGTGTTAGCTCTGAGATGGTCCTAGTACCCTCTGGATGCCTGATGTTCAGGAACAAGTCCTCCTCAAAGGCCTTCCTTCTCAGCTCTTCTAGTGCTACGATGTATGATGCCATTTTTTCTTTACTGAAAATTGTTCGAGTTGTGAAGCTTACCTTTCTCTCCAACGCTTTATATAGGCTTCACTTTCTCTCTGAAAGTTAATGCTCCTACAGTTTCTCGAGGTTAAGTTCTTGGTAACTGACCCTCCTCTTTACTCTCTTGGCCGGTGGTAACGTTCTTATCTTGCATTAACTCTTCTATTTATTTCGCCTAACTCTGATTCTTGCATCGTTTTCATTTTTCTTTAAACTTAGACCTTCTCTAAGGGGGA